>NC_135337.1:45094820-46344820 GCF_023851605.1 Tamandua tetradactyla | reverse complement strand
TGCTGAGAAAGGATTATGTACCTTAGAAAAACCACGTTTTAATCCTAATCCATCATGTGGAGGTAGCCTTTTAGCTTTTATTAAAAGCTGTTCCATTTCTGGTACATTACATTCCAGCAGCTAGCAAACCAGAACAGTATGGAAAGAGAGTAGATAAGATTTTTCCCCATTTTCAACAAGATAAGAAATAATTTATTTTGATATCTTTTTCAGTAAAATAATGGAAAGTTTATGAATATTATGTTAAGGTCTACTCACCCTGAAAGAATTTCTGGAAACCAGGTGATAAAAACAAGTTTTCCACGAACCTAACAGAGATCTACTTCCTCCAATGTCTTGTGCAAGGAAAGATGAAAGGATAGGAGGTAGGGATGTGAAATCTGAAAGCATGAACTTGCCTATACCACTCAGTAATAGAGTGTCTTGAGTAAGGTTCTTAAGCTTGCTAAGTTTCAGTCTCCAGTGATTTAAAATACAGATCTAAATGTGACTGTTACCTAAATAAGCATGAAATAATTAAGCTCTAATGGTGAAAGCCTGTACCCTGACGCTGATCAACTTGGGATCTCTTTTTGTCTGATATCATGAGGAGAAATGTTTTTATTATCAGCGGGAGTTATAAATGTTCCCTTCTTGATCAACCTAGAAATTGGACAGAGCAAAGTTCTATAATGAGAGACAAGAGATCAAGACAGTGCCAGAAAGACAACCCATGCACTTAGAATTAGTAAAGAGCGTTTTACAGAATATGTTGAAGGGGCAGAGAAATACGATAACACTTATAGGGAAGATTAAAATAGCTTCAGATGTGTAGGACGAGAGCTCTGCAAATGCTAATAAAGATCCCCATTCAAGGAGGGACTTCTTTCCTGTATCACCCCATTCAAGGAGGGACTTCTTTTCTGTATCACTTCTTTCCTGTATAAATGTAGCTTTACAATCCCTTATTGTAAAGCTACATTTATAAGGAAGGACATTCGATGAACTTCACCTTGACCAATTCTTCTTAATTGGACTTGAGAGGCACAAGGGAATTTTTTTTTTTCAATTTGGATCTCTAATTTCTATGAGGTCATTCAAATTTTATGAAATTTTTCCAGTATGAGTCCCAAGGAGATTATCTTTGAGAGGTATATCCAGTACAAATATAACTTCCAAGTATGGGAACACACTGAAAACTACAAATGTATTATTTATGTTAAGTTCTATTTAGCTCCACTTCTTTTTTTTCAATTGCAGCCACCTATTGTTTCAAGAAGGTCAAAATAATATGAAAAAAAAAAAAAGCCTAGCTAGATGTTACAGGCACTGAAATGTTTATTAATACATAATACAGAGAAAAAGTTTGAATACAAAAGTATCTTGAACCATAGAGGTCACTAAAAGATACGTCTTACAAATTCAATGTCATTAAATTAAAACTTGTAATTAAAATGCTGATGTCGTTACCTGTAACATTTAAAATTTACAGTGGTAGTGTTTCTAATACAGTTTTAACGTGGTCATCCAAAGGGCACTGCCCAAGCGGTGATTTTAATTCTTTTCCTTATATTTATGCCATTTGAAGATGACAGCAAAATGCATTCCTACACATGACACTTAAAAGATAACTCTAGAATGGTTCTCAGTGGGAAGAAGTGTGGATATTGCCCCTCAGGAAATATGTGACAATGTCTGGAGACGTTTTTTGGCTACCACAGCTGGTGGTGGTGGTAGCACTACTGGCATCTAGCGGGTAGAGTCCAGGGAAGCTACTAAATACCCTAATATGCCCAGGACAGTGCAGTGCTCTCAACAAAGACGCACCTCAAAGTGTCAATGGTGCCACTGTTGGGAAATTCTGGGCTACTGTAACTCTTCCTTCTGTTTCCAGGTTCCACCTTACACATTTAGACACCACAGAGGATAATAAAACCTAGTACTGGCAAAAATGTTAGAATGAGGATCTCATACATTGTTGGTAAAAATACCAGTAGAAACATTTGTTTTGGAAGACAATTTATAAATCTGAAAATTTACATAGTATTTTATTCCTACTTCTAAGAAGGACTTTCTGGCAATTTAATATAATATAAATATGTAATAAGGAAACACTGGAAGCTATTTAAATGCTCGACTATAGGGAAGTGGTTCAATAAATTAGAGCATACCCACAGACATTGTTTAAATTTGCAAAAAAACCTATTTTGCCTAAATTATCATATATATGTATGTATATGTATGCATAGCAAAAAGTCTGTAAGGACTAAAATGCAGAAAAAGAGTAATTAGAGGAGTAAGAGTGTAAAAGAAATGTTCGCTTTTTACTTTACAAAGTCTTGTAATATTTACATTCCTTTCAAGATTATGTAACTTGTACAATTAAGAAAAATGTAATGATTCTTTATCACACACTAGTACATAAACATGGTATGTCTTTTATAGGATTATGCAAGGAATTCACTTTTTAGTAGCTCATAATAGTATTCCTTGGTTGAAGAAATTAAGATATTAGATCTAGAAAGGAGACTTAGAGGAAGCCACCAGAAAACACAATTTTGCCCAGAACTTAATTGGCAAAACTAAAATGGAAGTGGGTGAAAGAAGCAATATAACACTCAATTATAGGAGTGTTGATTTAAATCTAAATGAAAGCTTACAGTTTATTTTTCAAGAAAATACCTTATTCAATAGTTTAATTAGTATTTGCCATAATCAAACAAATTCTGTTCTTTAGTGTTTATGGAAATATTAACTTCTATTAAAAAAAGTTAAATTATTTTCATAAATCTTTCTTTATATTTGTGTACTCGAATCTAATCACTTCAAAAGTCTGAGTTGAAAGAATTTCGGTATTAAAGATTAAAAATATTGAAGAAAGAAATAAATTATGGAAATAATCTTCAGTTTGCAGCTTGCTCAACAAAGATTTAGAAGCCTCCTTCTGGTACAGTTCAATCTTTCAAAAGCATGGCTCGGCCTTTTCATGCATAGTTATAATCTTAACATTCTAAATGTAGTGATTCATGGATAGAATCAATGGAGTCACTGGTTTATACTTCAAAATACTAAGAGTTCCTTAATATTAATGATCCAACACCTGAGGAAACACTTTCATGTGATCAATGCAGAAAACATCACTGCTCAAAGACTTAAGTAGTTAGCCCTTATCACAGTAGATTTAAAGCTTGAATATTTGTTTGAAACAACATACCTAGGGGTAGAAAACGCTATCAGTGCAGGACTAACTCAATTCTTACTCATTTACATATTACCTCAAAGGCGTTTTACATTATAAGCCCAAACCACAAATACACTCATGCTCCATTCATAAAAAAGCTAGCACTTTATCTATAGAAGAAATGCAAGGATTCCATAGAAGAATGAAAATTATTTCAAGTCCTCCTATAGCAATTTCTTCTCTGGACTATAAATCTTCCCAGATTTCTTCATAAAAAGCTGCGAAAGCAATCTTATCCCTCATTTAAGGCTGGCCATAAGAAAGTTACCATTAATTATGTATTTACATTTATTCTTTACTCTGGAAAATAAATACTATTTACCTGATTAAGTTTCCAATGCTTTTCTTAGCTTTAAAATATTTCTACATTCGTTTCTTTTATTTTTAACTGAGCTTTTTTTCTAGCAGAGTGCTCTAAAGATGTTGAACAAATTCTAGAGAAGTCCCAGACACATATTATAATCATAATATGTTATAATGCAACAAATGCTGCCACATCTTCACTTATATATAAAAAATAGGACCTTTAAATACACACACACACACACATGCATACACATGCACTATTTTGGCTATACATACATTCACTCGCATACATTTTTTTGCTATGCAGATCATGGTTTTAAACTTAATCTTTGAATTTAATTTTTAATACAATGTAAAAATAGGAGCATAGCTATGATTGTCCTCAAATTACTGTGCATTTTTCCCTTGGTAATTTTTAAAGAATTTAAAGAATATTTCTCGCCCACCCCCCCTTTTGTTTTTATCATAGCTTTCTCATGTATGACTGGTATCGTTATCTTCCTTTGGCATATTAGGAATCCAGGGCTCAGAGGAATCAGATATTAGTTTAAGAAAGATCACATGGTTTTCTTGCTGTTTCATTTATTGCAATGATTTTTATTAATAGGTCAATTAAAGTATACATACCTACTGAGAACCTACTAGATACTTCTATGTACCTGAGTGATCAGTAGGAGAGCCTTTTGGTTTTATGATTCTAGGATCCACCATTTCTATTACAGCAATGTAAATGCTGCTCTTTAGGGAACTATGCTGCAGTTTATTGACATGTGTCCTCTAAGGTTGTGTAACACAGTGGCACTGGTTACTGAGCAGGACAAGTTCAGTGAATCGAAAAACCTTTGTTTGGGTGTTTGAGTAGGGGACGGCTAGGGTAATGCACACAGAAAATTATGCACAGCATGGCAGAGTGAAAAAATACTCTATAGGGATAGAAAGAATCAATTCTATGGGACCTTGTCTGTCTAAGAGATTAGTTAAAACTAGGAATACCTAGAAAGGTGCTCACAAAGTTGGGCATTGAGTAATGAGAAGATTTCCGGCAGCAGAACTTTGGATAAGGTGGCAGGAATATTGTGTTCAAAGAACCAAAAAATATCCAGCTAGATTACTGAGAACTTTACAAAACAGCCTAAGGCACTTGGGCTAAGGGCTATGGAGAAGTATCAGCACTGGAATTAAGAAAGCGGTCTCTGGATTCAAGAATGAGTTCTAGCTCTGCTAGTTACCAGATCTTGGACAAGCAGTGGGCAAGCTGTGTAATCTCTCTATGCCTCAAATTTTCCAACTTTAAAATAAAAAAGTCATACATTTGTGCACACACACACAAGTGTGCACACATACAAGCCTTACTGAGTTGTCTGATTACCTTAAGCATGTTAATACATGGAAAATATTTAGATTAGAATCAGTCAGGGATATACTAAGGAATAAATGTTTACATTCATATTTTTATTACTAATAGTTCCCATTATCGACGTTAAATTTTGTCATGTTTATTCTGGATAGAGTAAAATAAAAATGGCAGCAGGAGCAGAGGCAATTGTACAAGAGGAAGTGTAAAACGAAAATGTGAGCTTTAGATTAAGTTAGAAATAGTTTCATATCTAGCCCCTACATTTACTAGAAGTTTACAGTCTTGAGCTACTCACCTAACCTTTCAAATTGAATCTTATTTTTCTTTAAGTATAATATAGGATAATACCAATGAAGGTGGTTTGAGGAGACTGCACATTAAAGGATTAGCAATGTGCTTCAAAAGTATCAGGTTCTCAATAAATTGTGAATTTTTAAAAATTGATTTTATTATTCCCTTACTAATACTAGAGTCTTAGCAAGGATTAGTAAGGTACTGATAATGCAGGTGGAGGCGAAGAAATGGATGAGGTAAAAATCTGACATAAATCTAATGATATTCTAGACTAGGGAATGATGAAACTATGAAAAGATGATTCTTCAAAACTCTTAATGACTGACAGGTGTTTATTTCTCTTATTGCCTTGTTTATAATGTCAACCGTTTCTTGCTGTGCCCTTTGTTTTCCCTCAAAGGGGAGCTGGCAAACTTAAAGGGCTGCTTGATAGAAACTCGTGTCCACGTTAAGATCTGTATGCCCATTTCTCACCATACAAGCCAGTATTGCTTGCTGGCATGTCCACAAACAAGTTCCTCCACTGCAAGGAAGCCCTGTTAAATGATCATCATAGCTCATACTGATCTCTTCCAAATCTCACCAATATTACTTATGTTCAATTATATGTTGTTCTTTGTCATTTGTTTTATCTTGTTTTCTCTTCATTGACTGTACAGAAGACAGAGGACAATTCATATTTTCTTTGTATTTCCATCATGCCCAGAGGACCCAATTAGCATGGTGACTGTAATAATATAGCTTGGCATCTTTACCTATAGACTATTCTCAAACACAGGATAAAGACTTCCCAATCAGTAGGTCACTGCCATCCTCCAAATGGCAAGTGGTGATTGATTTTGACATGACCCAGTTATACTTGGTCAAGTATAAACATAATTATTTTTTTCTTCTGGGCCTTGACAAAAATTCTCATGCCATAGTTTTTACAAATTTTAAGATTTAAAAAATTCTGATCTATTACTCATTTGTCCAATCCAGAATCTTGACTTATAAATGGTTGCATCTGCATTAGTGATTGTGTGGTATGGTTGGTTCCCAGATACTGCCCTACATTGGCAAGTCCTAAGACATCTGTTATTGAGAACTGGAATGGTCTGATCACCTATTGGTGATCACTTTGGTTCAGTTTGGTTTCAATTACTGCTGATAGTCTTGGCTTATGTGATGGTCTCTGCTTAGATAGTATACATGGTTTATTTTATTTATTTTATTTTTTTGCTTAGGCAGGCACCGGGAATCGCACCCAGGTTTCCGGCACGGCAGGCGAGAACTCTGCCACTGAGTCACTATGGCCCACCCACATGGTTTTCTTGATGGTTATAGTGCTTCATTTTTGCCTTGCCCCCCTTTATTCTTCAGAGAGAGGCAGCCATGTCTCCATTCAACCCCATCTCTATTTAATCCATTCTCTTATTTGCACATAATTTCACTTGACAAGTTTTTTGTTGTAGGACACCTCTACAACTTCTCTCTACTTCTCTAACTTCCTGTGATCACAGAACAGCTGACCTCCTTGGATATCCCTTCATTACTTTATTCCTAAGCACACTATAAAATATTCACTTCCTTTTTTCACTTCGAGGGTTACTCTAGTAAACATTAGCCTGCAATACTCTCCAAATAGACACAGGTGCTAATCTCTGTTTATACTTGGCCCAAAGTCAGGGGACGCATATCAGACTCATAAAAAGTTACTCATCATCCTCTGTTCTGCATAAGGAGAATGTAGGAGAGACATAAAGATTCCACAATCCAACAAGCATTTAATATGGGATCAGGATGACAGGTTTTCTCTTATAATTTCTGAAACTGTTCTCTATACACTTTCTTGGAGTGTTCATACAACTTGTCTTTAAGGAATGGGGAGCATTCCTTTCTGATTGGCAGGGAAAAGAAAAGCTTTCCATAGAGCACACTGTACTTCCCCAAAGGCCAAGGATTCTTAACTCTGAATCACTGCCCCTGGGTTCCCCTCTGCAGTCCTCTTGTGGTGGGTCTGGTTGGGTCTTGTTGGGTCTTGTTATCTTTGTGAGATTTGTGGAAAGTGTAAGGCCTCAATTATAAGTGGCTCTTTAAAAAATATATGTCGCTCAGCATTTCTTTGACTTTTTCTCTGAACTAGACACGCCTTTGCAGCAACAGGAAAAGTTTCACTTGTGTCAAACAGCTGTAAAATAATGTCAGCATCAGCAAAGAAGAACAGGGAGAGCTACAGCAGATGAATTCACTTCAACAATTTTTTATAGAATGTCTACTATTTTTGAAGGAAGACACTAAAAAAGATAAACATCATTTCGTTTTAGAGTGACACTAAGGTGTCACACACAGCCTGATCTTCTGAATCTTGGGAATGATAATCATACTAAGATTCTACTGAAGATGAATTGGTTCATTAATTCCAGACTAGAACAGTGTGACATTGTTCATTTAGGCTTCTAGGAAAGTTTGCAGCCCTCATTTCAAGACAAACCCATCTAAAGTCCATGGAAATTATTATATTTCAGTTATCTTATTCCTTATGTAAACAACTGTAAAAAACAATTCCAGGGAATGCTCTCTGCTTTATTTTAGAGAAATATGCTCTTACTTTTTTTTTCTTATTTTCAGTGTGATTTCTAGCCTAGTGCTTTTCCATCTATGCTATAAGAATTGCTGTACCACAAAACTTTCATTTGTAAGAATCAATAGTAGGGACTTTCCATTCTGTGCAGAGATAAGCAGTAAAATCAGACCATATAGAATGGACCTTCACAGAAATACTCACAACAGGCTCACACATCGCAGTATATTAATGGGACACTGATCAATCTATTTAGTTATGTGGGCTTAAAATTTCAGACTTATAATAAAATCTGAAATTATATTTAGTCCAGAATTTCTTTTTATATTTCTGGAATTATTGTGAGAATTATATACAATTATCTGCAATGATTAAGAAGTGTAATCTATGAATGCACTTTCTACCACTCATACCATTAAAGAAAATAAACCTTGATGTAAATTCTCTACTTTGCATTTCAAGTCTCTCTCCATTTAGCAGCTCCCTTGCAACCATAAAAAGCACATGAGAACAGATTAAGAGGGAAGACAATTTTTAAAAGATGGCAAGCTTATGGTCAAAACATATGTGACAAAGTTGTCCAAAACATTGTCACAATCCTTCCACTGACAATTCATTCCATTCTAGAGCCTTGTCAGACCTCCCAGATACATTGACAGACTATTATATTCGGAAAGACTGTTGAAAACTTAGAACACTTATAAAAGCTCTTGAGACACATAAAACATCTTTATTTAGAATGGAACATATAATGCTTGCCAAATTTATACGTTTGGAACCACTTCCAATAAGAATTAAAAGGACTCTTCCACGCTGAAATAGAACTAACAATCCATGATTGCTAGTTCTCATGAGAAATACTGGGTTCTTTTCATTGATGTTTCAATTTAGTTTAAAATCACTTTCAAGATGACAGGGTACCTAAGGATGATAAAACTATAAAGATGGATGACAGTCTAATCTTCAAAGATGACCAATCATCGATAAAAGACAAACAATGTTAACATCTGAAATGCCAGATTATCAGCTGGTTGACATTCTCAGTATAGAAATATGCTGAGTTACTACTGATAAGTGGAAAATACTTTTTCTTATAAACCACACGTATTGTGTAGAAATCTATCCTCTCCTAAGAGGTGCAAATACATTCTAACAGCCTTGAATTTAAGATATGTATTTTTCTTAATAATAATGCAGCATATGTAAAATGTCAATAAATGATACCCTTTAAAGTGTCCAAAATTCCTTTTTTGTTTTTACAGAATAAGACCATCTGATTGCCAATCATCACATTTTTGAACTCTTAAATAAATGTAAACATACATACCAGAATAATTAGACATGCTGGTCCTATAAAACTCCAAATAAAGTTGTTTTCTGTACTAAGCCAACATCTGAAAAATAAATAGTAGGCAAATCTATAAATATGTTTAAATGTACTTCAATAAAGCAAAATCCTCAATGTTATGACAAAGTATATTCAAAATTGCATTTCAAATACTAAATCATCTTAACTTACACTTTGGTGGTACCATAATATCTGTATCCTAATGCTGCTGAAAATCCAACAACCACAGCTGGGCTTAGATAGCCAAAGATATAAAAATTCTTGTGCAAAAATCCCTTGTTGTAGATGACTCCCACAACGATGAGATAGAGGTGTATGCCTTCAATGCACATCCACGCAAAGGCAGCTAAAAAGAAATAATGAAGCAGCCCAGCAATGATGGAACAGAAGAGCTAGAAATCAAAGGAAGAAATTATCAGCGATGCTTGCTTTAAAATGACCATGACATAAAATCTTAGACTTTAACCATAAATCATGACACTTTACATAGCGATTGATCACATTCAAATTTCCCTGTCAAGTGTCAATTGTTTAAGATGTATTACTTACAGTTGATTATAATGAATGGGCTTTATCGGTGTGAGGCAATTGCCAATCCTGTGATTGAATTGTTACTGCCTTTATGGAGAGATTTATAATTTTCACACATTTATGATATGTCATAAATTGTGGATTATTACATATGAACTAAGATATTCTTGTGGGTATTTTATAACTGAAGTTGATTTTTCCTTTGAGAATGCCTTTCTTTATTCAGGCTCAAATAATGGAAATTATTGTTAGTATCATGCTAAATAAAATTTTATATTTACCTTAAGTGACAAATACGGGGTTTAAAAAAAGTGGATATATTACAAAGATATCCATTGTTGAATCACTTCAAGGTAGTAAGCAAATTTGAGATGACTTTCAATTAAACTTTATCTACAAATATTGCTACACCTAGAACTGAGGTTAGACTGATAAGAAATTACAGAAAGTGAAATTCTTACATGCTCCTATTTTAATAGAGCTCATGATATTTTTCACCAGAGACATTGCACAATACACACTTACATACCTATCCCACTGATGGAAACATGTTATAATTCACACATACTGACATTAAAATTCTAAAATATGTTGGAGAGTACTGTAAAAAAGTTGGGAAAGAGCTATATCATTGGAGATAAAAACAACATTGGGAACCACCCTAGAGAAAGTAAGATTTGAAATGGGACTTGCAAATGGGGAGGACTTGATAGGGGAAAAAAGAGTTGAAAATAAATACCACACAGAATGGATGTGCAGTGAAAGTGAGGGTGGGAAGAGACTGAAAAAGTAAACAGGCATTCGAGATTAGCAAGAGGTATATGGAATTGAAAAGTGCTAAGAATACCGCTGCAAAACAAACACGAAAAGATAACAGAATTTATATCCTACTGTATACTATTTAAAATAGATTAGTGCATCAACTTCAAAAAAAAAAAAAAACAAAACAAAAAACCCCTGAAAACTGATTGTAGTTTCAGTCCTTAAAAGTTTTCTAAGAAGAATTGAGATATGGAAGTCATTTAATGCTTTGTGATCATAAGAATACTTCTCCTATCTGTAAGTGGAACTGGCCTAGGGCTCCAGCTATTGCATTATGAAAACATGCTTCCAACAGGCTGTGCCACCCCATGAGGGAACTTAGCAGGATTATTAAAATTTTCCGGCTCCTGGAAGAAAGATTTCTTTAGCAGGCAGCTTTGGCTCAAGGACACCCCAAACAATTCCTTGACACTTGGCCAAAGTTTCTTTGGAACTTCACCGTGATGTAAGATGCTTCCACCTATTCTTTCTTTCTTCCATCTCTCTTTCACTTGGAGAAAGTACGCCTTGTCCTAACTGCTGTTCAAGCCTCTTCTTTCCCATTTTCTCTCATAAACATTTTCCCTAATAAACATAATGTATGTTTAATCCCATTTTAGTGTCTGCTTGTTGGAGAAACTGGACTAGCACAATATGGAGACTATTGGGCATGACGCTATATCAATCATTGTGGGAAATGGGTAGCTAAGAAAGTGCAGCTACCAGGTAGAATCAATTCAATATAATTCAACCCTCTAGTTGCTTTGAAGTCCAGCCCTCTGTTAATAAAAATGTTATTTTAAATTTCTTCAGTTTGCCATAAAATTTCAATTTGTCCCAATAATGTGTGATAATAAGGGACATTTTGGTTAATGCATTTAATTAGTAGGTCACTTAGATATATTACCATTATCAGACTTAGAAAGGATAGTTCCAGAACAAATTATATATAGTACTCTTGCCCCATTAAACCCTTAATTATAATTCTTGTTTCCATGACACATACATTTAAGGAAGTACAAATTTAGGGGAAAAAAGAGAGAGAGAGTAGGAATATCTATATTACATACCTTATTAGTATTTGTATTGATCCCAACCAGGAAAACAAGTTCAGCAAGGAATAGGCTGCAGCAGAGATTTTTGTGAATTGTTGTCCTGGTGCTCTGAATTTCACTGAAGAACCAGAAGGTAAAAATGCATATGGCAAGGCAAATCAGTGAAATAATTATTCCTAGTTGAGTGATCCTTGTAAGAATATTATAATCTTTAATACCCTAAGGGATAATAATAATAAAGCTGTTAAGAGTACAACTCAGTAACTTGTCAAAGGAACTACAACATATAATGAACTTTTTTTCAGTGAAACGTTAATCAAAATGCTCATAAAATGTAAAAATACCAATGTGCACTTAGATGAGAAAAATTGTGTACTTCTGAAAGCATCAACATTCAGAGAAATCTGATATAAATTATGCAGCATTTTAACGTTCTGTAATTAGTGATTTTTTTTCCTTAGGTATAGTTTATATTAGTTTATGGTTTAACAATGCTATTGTCAGCAGTTTCATAATTTTAGAAAGGTAATTCATTACTTAAATGTGAAAATGGTTAATAAAAATAGGTTTGTCAGTGGTAAGAACAAATCTTATTTCTATGCAGTGATTCATCCAAAACATATTAAACAAAGGTATTAGAAATTCTGAATATATGGAATAGTAAAACAGTACAGTTCAGAGACTTTGAAACGGCTAAGATTGGTTTTATTCCATGTAGATGAACATATATTTTTAAATACAGAACACAGGCTTCTCTGCTTATTTAACATTCAGGAAACTGTCTTCTTTAAACTATATGACTTAATATATTTGAGAAGATTTATTTGGCCACTTTATAAGCTTAATGATGGGTTCTCAGTATAAGAGGAAATGAGATTTTGATACACAGTTATAAAATTAAAAAATACAGTAATTGTATAATATGAAATCAAGACATTACTTATATAAAATACATATCATGAAGCCACTCACCTTAAAAAATTGCACATGTTCTAAAATTTTGGGGTTTCTACATTGCTAAAAATAGGTTATTAATCACAAGTGTGCTACTATTTATTGGCCAGGCATCAAATATTTTTAGGTGCTATGTTACTGGTAAAAATAAAGCTTCAATACAAAGAAAAGGCCCTTAAATTCAGTGTTACGTTAAAATTTTACAATTGAACTTAAAAAGCAGCATAAAGAACTAAGAGTTGGTAGATGGATACTTGATTTAGCATAATTTATTAAATGAAGACTAGATAAATCCTAGACTAGAAACTACCTAAAATGCAGACTAGCCATATCCTACAAGGCAGGTAGGAAAACAAATACTAAAAAGAAGTTAACCTGGGGGTTTTACAAGTACATTATATATGCTACTTACATCCAAGGAAAACACATACAATTAGTTATTCTCTTGAACGGCATGGAAAATAAATCACAAAATACAACATAAATAGGGAGATGAATAAATGTGAAGTAGAAAACCATCTTACTATGGAAGGACCAGAGGACATCAAAATTGCAAAATGTGTCAGGTGATTACATTGGCAGGAGGTGTGGGTCTCGTTGGAGTATGTCAGCTCACAGCCCTCCAGGGACCAGCTGCCGTTCATGGTGTCAAGAGAATAGTTCCAAAATGCACATTGACTCCTTTGCTTATTTGTGACCTGAAAAAGAGACATTTTACTGACAGACAAAAGAAGAAAAGCTACACATATGCTATTGCTTTTTTCATATATAAAATACCATTTTGAGTATCAATATGGTTAAAACCATGCCTAAATAGTGAAATACTAAATACATGCTAACAAATAAATGCTGCTGTTATGTGGAAGTATTGAAATTTATAAAGCAACAATGCTACATTTTATCAATTCTGTCTCACAGAGGTCTGGCGAAAAATATTTCTTATTAAAATAGATATGTATATGTCCTTTAGAACAGTGCATGACACGTAATTATCATAGGTATCTGTATTCAATAAATTTATTTTATTGCTACCTATGATAAAGGGTATTCAATAAATGTTTATTGAATGGTCTTTAGGTATCAGTCATTGATCCAAGTGCTAGGAGTAGAACACTGAACAGCACAAAGTGGTTGCTTTATTGACCTTACAAGCTAGTGAGGGATATGAGGGATTATTAAACCAGAAAAATAAGAAGAGAAAAGTTGATCAAGAAATTCATTCCTAGGAGATGGCATCTGAGCAGATACCTTAATGAAATCAGGGGGTGAGACGTGCAGATTTGGGGACAGAGGATTCCAGACAGTGGGGTATCTGAGACTGAATAGGAGTTTTACAGAAACATCTAGAAGTCAGTACAGTCAGAGGACAATGAATGAAGTGAAAGGTAGTCAAGACAAGGTCAGAGATAGAAAGATCATAAACCATGGGCAGTTTGTGCAGTAAATAGTAGCGTTCTCTTTATCTCATTTTTATATTAAGTAATGTAACAATACACCTAAAGCAGTATAAGTTTTAGTAATATTTTATTGATTGAATATTGAATACCCTATACTTGTGTCTTGCTGAAATATATACTTTTTTTTACAATTAAATAACAGTTTACAGTTAACTAGGTGTTTTCTCACCTACCGTCTAGTGTGACACTCTAAAGAACCCTGTCAGGTAAGTATTGTGTTAAGAGACAAAGAGATATCAAAAGATATATCTAAGACTAACCGTCAAAAAGTAGATCCCAGAATCAAATCCAAATCTTCAAATAACCAGACGTTAAGGAAATTAAGTGTTGAATACCAAATATATGACAGGCATTGTATGAGGCCCAGGTATTCTCAGTTAAAAAAAGATAAAGCATCTGCCTTCAAGGATGATTGCAATATAAGATAACTGCCTTAATGGGCTATGTATTAAATATAATAGTTGGGTCAATAGTTGGGACAGAAGTGAAAACAGACCAAGTTTGACTGGAGTGAGTCTGGGAAGAGAGTGGAGCTATACTCGGACAGATGACTCAAGTTTTTCAAGGCAGTCAAGCTCTGAGATGAACATAGAAACCCTACATCCAGTTCCCCCAAAGCAGCCTTGGAAATGCCCTGAAACCCACCTTGGCAGGAAAACAGATAAGCCAGAGGAACCAGAGGAACTCTGGTATTGAGGAACCTGCATCAGATGAGAGGGTGGGAGTTATGCAGGAAGCAGTAGATTAAATGAGGTCTATCCACGCACTGAACCCCCACAAACACCCATCTGATTTTCTTAGACCTGGAAATGCTCACCATCAGGCTTCTGCCTGTAGGTAAGAGACTAAAAGATTTCCTTCGAAAATTGACTGAGACAAGAAAACTGCCCTAGAATAGGGCCTTCAAAGGCAATGGCCAGGACCCTGGCTGCTGATAACACTCTAGTATATACCACAAGCCACAAGCCCACCCTAATCCACAGTCATCTTTCAAGCACCTCACAAGGCAGGGAAGAGGGAACAATTAATTTTATATGTACAGATGTATTCATGTATGATGCATATGTATATATTTGTGTATATAAATGAAATCTTAGAAAGATGAGATAATGTACCCATTAAAAAAAGGACCAGTTAAAAAAAGTTAATTTCAGTGAAATTTAAAAATAAAGTAGAAATTTCAATGTTAGTAGAAAAAAATGCACAAACAAAATTTGTCGATACATTTCTTTGTTTAGGAAGTGTCCTTCCCCCCACTCTGATAAGCATGCAGATGCAATTGACCTGTTTCAAGGTTGTGCTGGTTTGAAAGGAAGTATGCCCCATAGAAAAACCATATTTTAATCAAAATTCCATTTCATAAAAGTAGAATAATCCCTATTCAATACTGTATGTTTGAAACTGTAATCAGATCATCTCCCTGGATGATATGATTTAGTCAAGAGTGATTGTAAAACTGGATTAGGTGATGACATATATCTACCCATTTGGGTGGGTCTTGATTGGTTTATTGGAGTCCTATAAAAGAGGAAACATTTTGGAGAAAGAAAGAGATTCGGAAAGAGCAGAGAATGTTGCAGCACCATGAAGCAGAGAGTCCATGAGCCAGTGACCTTTGGAGATGAAGAAGGAAAACGCCTCCCAGGGAGCTTCATGAAACAGGAAGCCAGTAGAGAAAGCTAGCAGATGATGCCATGTTCACCATGTGCCCTTCCAGATGAGAGAGGAACCCTGACTGTGTTTGCCATGTGTCTTCTCAGCTGAGAGAGAAACCCTGAACTTCATCAGCCTTCTTGAACCAAGGTATCTTTCCCTGGATGTCTTTGATTGGACATTTCTATAGACTTGTCTAATTGGGACATCTCCTCATCCTTAGAACTATAAACTAGCACTTATTAAATTCCCTTTTTAAAAAGCCATTCTGTTTCTGGTATATTGCATTCCAGCAGCTAGCAAACTAGAACAAAGGTTCACCAAAATGAGCTTCAGAGGTACTTTAATTATGCAATGAAATCCTATTGAAATCCCAAGAAACCATCGACTGTAAAAATCTAGAGAACAACCTATGATTCCAAGCCTTCTTATTGATTTTTAAGTATATAAAACAATTAAATATTTGCTTAGTTATAATCATGAATTTTATTGTATAGTTTTCATCACATAAGTTCGAAAAAAGATTCAGAATAAAAATGAGTAAAATGGGCTCAGCTAATTTCTCTTTATCAAATATTTTTGTACTTTAACTTGAACTTCTTATCCTTAAACTTCTCTATAATTTAACATAATCAATATCCAAACTACGGAAAATGTTATTTTAAATTCAATTATTAAACTGAATGCCTACCTCATAGTAAAGTGACATTTATCTCAACTCTTTATTTCTTGAAGGAATTCAACTTCTAAAAGGAACATGTGCTTAAATCTAAAACTAAATGTACAAGTTAATTTCAGAGAATCATATATGTGAAATTCTTTGGTATTGATTAGATAGAGAACACTTAAAGTCCAAAAACATTTTATAGGGAAATTAGTTGAAACCACATTACTCCTTTATTTTCATTTTGAATATACTTTTTTCCTAAACTTAAGAGCTCATATATAGTTAACGTGACATAGAAACTACGTCTATGAATGTACACAATCATAACCAAAAACCACAAGAAAAATAGCAACTTACCTTGATGTGACTTAATGTAAATGCAATTTTTTCAAGTTCATACAATGTGGGTGGGTTCGAGTTAATTGAGACAGAAATGACTGAAGAGATGACTCTTTCCTCCTCTTCAGAATGATCGTAACTCTGAGGTTCCAATAAGTTGTCAGATGATGAAAGCAAGGGACCAATACCCTTATAATATAAAAATGCAACTGTAGCATTGCCTACCAAGTGAAAAATGTATTTGTTGAAATTTTTATAAGACAAAAATATATTGGTGCTCTTAAAATAAAAATGGAATTGAGAAGACAAAATTTTCACTCTAATGGGGTCATAAAAATTCCTAGATAGGGTGGTGCAATGGTGGCTCAATGGGAGAATTCTTGCTTGCCGTACCGAAGACCTGGGTTCGATCCTCAGAGCCTGCCCACGCAAGGGAAAAAAAACCCAGATACTGAAATTTGAACTGCAATCATTCTATGCTTATACCCAAGCCTTATCAAGACTTATAATCACTAAAATCTATGAATCCAAATACAATCATGGACTATGGTCCATAGAATGCCATTTACGTAATCTGTATTTAGGGGAAATATATTTCTAAAAAAATTCACATCTAAATCCTAAGGACCAGAGTGTGAAGTGAAAATCTTTAGTCATTATTTCCACGTTTAAAAACATCAGTTGGAGAAGTAGTGGGAGAAAATCACCACAGACTTTTAAAACGTTTAACTTTTTTCTTCTTCTTTTTTTTGGCATGGGCAGGCTCCAGGAATCAAAGCTGGGTCACCAGCTCTGCAGGTGAGAATTCTTGCCACTGAGCCACCGTTGCACCACCCTGAAACATTTAACATTTTAATTGAGAACGTTTAGAGTTGAAGGAGTTATGAGATGTCAGTGAAATCAATCCCATGCCCACTGAAATGGTGCCTGATTAATACTGATGCTAGTCAGTCTCTGGTAGAAAATGTTGCCTTGTGAGGCATCCATGTTTCCATGCTGTCTGCATTCTCCAAGCACAGTACATCAGAGGACATAACCTATAAATACAACCTGTTCAGTATGGTGTAACTCTCTTTTCCTTAACCTGACAGCATATCTATGTCAATGTAATCTCAAAATTGCCTTGTTTTTGTAACAGCTCAGTACCATTGATATTAACTGATACTAAGTGTGTGAACCACTCAACACTTAGAACTTTACTTTAAAGTTCTTGTTGTAAATTTAAGTCTTATTTCTCCTTTCTTCATTGTGCAGAATTACAGATGCAACATTCAGGACTTTACATTCAGAATTGACCTTGGTAACAGAAGTTTTGGTTTAACCCAGTGCTTCTCTCTATGTGGCTACAGGTAAAGCAGTTAACTGCTTTGAACACAGTGCCCCTTCTGCTGCTCTTTATTTATTTCTTATTTATTTTTTGGGGGGTGCATGCTCTGGGAATTGAACCTAGGTCTCACGCATGGAAGGTGAGTATTCTACCACTGAACCACCTGTGCTCCCTGCTGCTCTTTTTAAAGACTCATCCAAAGTGCTAGTAATTACTTATATGCATTTGTTAATAGGTTTACATTCAGTAGTTCTTCTTCCTTATTTCTCCCTTTTTTATTTTTCTGTTACAAACACTTTAATTATTGCAGTTCAATCATGAGTTGTACTCCAGACTATTGGGAAAACTACTGGAGAGATTCTGATTTTTTCTTATGTTAAATTCTAGGCTCGATTTTCTAACAATAAAGACAATACATCTTTGCATGGAAAAGCATCCATTAATGAGAATACATGTGTGCTGTTTTATGCATTTTTCATTTGTATTTAAGAGTACCCACACATTCATCAAGAATATGTTATAATTCATGTCTTCCCTAGATAATATTTTTTTAACCTAAATTGGAAGAACAGCAACAAAAACTCTACTATAAGCAGAGATTTTTCTGGGTGCATTGCAATTAGGGAGCAAACGGTTAAATTAAAATAGTAGCTGTTTACTTGCTTTTGGTTAGTTGACAAGAAAAAGCTGGTCAGGGCTCCTTTCTTTGTTAACTCCCTCCCTTCTAGTACTGGTTCTGTACTATCTCTGATGTGCATGGAGACAAGTCTCCCAATTTCTCTTTATCTCAGCTCCATTATCTATAAACTGAGAAAATTAGGTTAGATAATGAAGTCGCCTGCTAGTACTAGAGTTCTCTGATTCTATATTTTTAAAATCACTTCCAGTTTAGTTGAACAATTTACCACACAAAGGCTAAGAAATGACAAGTAGAAGAGAAGTTCCAAATCTAAATAATAACTCTCCATCTTTTCGAACATTATCTCTGTTTCTTCTCCCTCATACAATCACAAACTCAGTCTCACAATGAGGAATACAAAGATTATAGAGGAAGAAATATTAAAAGCACTCCATGCAAATTACAGAGTGGCTATATATAGAATGAGTGCTCCAAAAGGAGTAATAAAATCATAATCATTTTGTGCAATTTCATAAAAATATTAGAGTCATGGAAGTGAAGAAGAGATAAGAAAGACCCAGAGACAGCTAAAATTCTTTCAAAATATTGACAGAATGAAAATATCAAGTAAAAATATGAAAATTTTGCATCTATAAATCAAATACTTTGTTTTAAAGGCAACCATACATAGCATCATATATCCATATGTTATGATCAAATCCATGATAAGTATTTATTGCAAATTCATTGAAATATTGTATATAAGATATTGTCAAACTCTTACCACCTGAATCATAGGCGGTGTTTTTCTTCGGAAATATCTTTATGGAGTCTCCGTCCATGCTCATATGGGGATGAACACGTTTCATGTGATGGGAATCAAAAAAGAAAACTTTGAGAGCTGTAACAAAACCATGAAAATAGTAAAATCTCTGAAATTAGTCTAATCAATGTATTTTTTTTTTCATTAGAGACAATTTCACCCATCATTATTGTATTTCAACTCCTTATGGTAGGTTAAATGAGCATATTCTAAACATACTTGGACATTATAATAATTTATATCTTAAAAATCTGACAATTTACCTTTGTGATTTTACCACATCACTTGGTTTAATTTAATCTTTATTCAATTAAATAAAAGATAAAATATGTATGTACTCAAGAGAGCTATAAATCTTAACTACAAAGCAAAGACAAAAGCTAGTGTCTCAGAGGATGTTTTCCACAGTATTATTTACTATAGTAATTAGTAAATAGGGAGTGATTGAGTTAAATTCTTGAGTGATAATTTTCACCTTTTTAATGCAGCAATGTCATCAAGAAATACAGTCACAATTCTTGCAACTTTAATTTTGGGTAGGTTGTGAAACCTGATGAGATAATGATTTTTGTATATCTACTGTTGGGTAGAAGGATATCATGCAACAAACGTAATGAAGATATATGCAATGACTGTTTCAGAAAAGATACCATTTCCTTAGAACTTTATAGGCACACCAATTTAGTTTCACAAAACTATAAAGGCCTGCTAATTCAGATTCTGAGTGTTCAAGTGTGAGGGCATATGAAACAGGAAACATTCTAAATTATTACATTCATTGCTTCATATTATCAAAAGGCAAAGGAATGCTAACGAGAAATTTAAATACACTTTATCCAGAGGATCTGTTTATAACTATGGTTGGTCAAGAAAGATTCCAACAAGTCATGAGATGACTGACTAAAAATGACAAGGGAGTAATGTACTCTCAGCATATAATCTCCGAGAAGTTCAAGAATAAGGAAAAGTGGAGATGTTAGGAAGGAGGCAACATGTATGTATTTATCCATTTTGCGTTATTCATATCACTTAGGTAATATGCATCACCATTCATTTCTACATTGAGAAAACAACTACCAATTGAATCAAGATTATTTTTAAATACTTTTCTTCCCTTTTGAGAATGGCTTCTTTGTGAAACACTACTGCTTTGAAATTGATCTTGGTTTCTTACCTACATCACTTGAATTGGTATCTAATTGAGTGGTCTTTTGGAACTTTTGAGATATTCTTAAGATAGCTTCTTCAGCAGTGTGCATCAGTCTTGTAAGATGAGTTCTCCTACTGTTCATAGATAACTTGCCCCAAACTGTAAACGTATCCTTTTGAACAAAATTATTCATGGTTTTTACAAATTCCTGTTGGGAAAAACAGTGTGGTTTTGAAAAAAGCTGGAATCTTACACTAATCACAGATGAAAGGAAAATTTTAAAGCTCAATTATATTGAATTTAAGCTTACATACTTACAGTAAGAGTTGAATTAAAAAGTGTGTCTTTCGCTGTATAGGTAGTACTATTTATGTAACCTAGTAATCGGGGCGATTCAGCTAATATTTCTATATATGTAATTATATCTGTTGGTGAAAGATCTTTTATAGAACTTCTATAGACTTCTTGTAGCAAAGCCACAGGTTCACTTATGGATCTAATCTGAGCAAAAATGAATAAAAAAAAAAAAAAGGAAACCATTTTAGAGTATTAAAGGACTTTTTCAAGAATAAAGCTTACAAATTAAATTTATTTTGAGATTTATTCATAAGTTTTCAGATTAAAAGTAAACCAAAACATGCATCAGTGAAACGTACAATTCTTTGCAATGTGTTAGCACGTGTTAGTAATTTTAAAAGCAGAGACTTTACCTCGGAGAAGAAACAGAGCATGTTTGAATTGATAAATTTTAATTTATCTTCTAAAAAACTTTATATTCTTCAATAGAAGGATATCATATCCTAACTAATGAACCTGCATTAATATTTTACCTTTTTAGTATGACCTAAATATTGGTCTCCTAAATATTAATTAAAACAATAATTTGAATTAGAATTTAACCTACCAGAATAAATTCTTTACCACTTGATAAATCAGAAATTTGCTTTAGCTGATATCTGAATAGTTATTTGGAGATTCACACTTTCAATCACACAATGGCAATTTCATGATGATCCTATTTTTTTAAGCTGTGAAATAGTCACTTTAAATAAAAAATCTAGTTACATACAACTATGTCTCCTTAGAATGTGTTAAGAGTCTTGGAGTCAAAGTATATTTTTTTACTATTTTATTCATCCAGTTTCTTTACATTTTGAAAATAATTTTGCATTATGCCAAATAATAAAGGTAACATAGATAAATAGATACAAGACTTCTCCCAAACTTTAAAGATCTTTAAATTAATATTATTATTGATGAAAACAAAGCACTTAAATACCTGTAAGTAAGCAGTTTTCATTCTGAATAAAAAAGCTCTGCTGCCAGTATTAAAACATGATACCAAAAGAATTTTAACTGAAACCAAAATATCGAAAAAAATTAATTAAACTAGTTTACTTACTTTTGTTAAAGTTTTATTAATATTTGTGGCAATACAGGCATCATCTAAATGGCAGTTTTCATTTAAATTTTCTGTAGAAAAAGAAAAAGAATATCTAGTGTGTTTTTTGAAATATTTTTCCTTAGCTGATCTACATGATGCCAATAATTTTGGTCACTTATTCAAACAAACATTAGAAACACATTTTAAAACACTTGTTTTTCCTTTTCACTTTTAGGATTCATACTATTTTATGGTTAGTAGAATGCAGGTTTAGGGATCAGGTTGTTAACTACATAAAATTTGTGGTTTACATCCTCCACAAAATGAAACAATATTTGTCTTATCTTCAATTATCTTCAATAATACATAAAATTTAATAATATAATTTACCTTGACAGTATGTGCCATCATTAGGTTTGAATTGTAATTTTCCTGTGGATGACTGATAACCGTCCTCACAGGAACAGTTATACCCGCCGCCCATGTTATCACACACTGCGTGATCACCACAAGTAATGGATTCGCTGCACTCATCTATATCTGTAAATATTTGAAAGTTACATTTTTTATTTAGTGCTCACAGAGTTGCTACCTTGTTAATGGCAGTATTACATATGGATAGTGATTTCATATCAAATTTCCTAAGAAAGTAAGGACAAGACTATCATCTGGAAAAACGGCAGAGCAAACTTAATTGCACATACTTTTTTTCTGCACATACTTTTAAAACTCTGATTTAGCCAATCCATTTAAAGTATTGAAAATGTTATTCATGGGATAAATTTTTCATTTTCTAAAAAATATGATTCATCAACAAAGTCATTAATTTGTTTCATTAAAGATGTGACATTTAGTAAAAACTCAATTCTAAAAAGATACTTAGTGTGTTTTTGTTTTAAACTAGTATTTAAACTAAATTGACTATAACAATCTAGTATCAAACTAAATTGACTATAACAACTCATATTTAGAGTAATCTGGGGGAAATAAAAGAGTGGCTCACTTTCTTTACAAAGCTTTATTTTTAATGCAGAAAGTAATCTAAAAGCTAATATATAGTAAATGTGCGAATCAACACTCAAAATTTTACAACTTACTATTTCTGTTCAAGTGATATTTTACAATGGTTCCTAATACTCAGCTGTCACAGAAAAAGTAAAAAATTGTACAGAATTAAGTTTCAGATTTTCAGTAGTCATTTATCAAAACAATAATAAAGGTGCCTGGTTTTAAGCTCACATAATATATTCTTAATCAAAAATTTTAAATACTACAGTGAAATATGCTTTAAAATTATAAGCACAGTATAAATACTATGCCAGTATTAGGAATGATTTCAGGAAACTGAAGAATCCAGATCATTACCTTAAATTAATGTAAAGGTTTTTATGTTCCAAATCCAGATTTTTGACATCTTAAAGTTACTTTATGTTATGTAAATGAATAAACCTGTACACTTAAGTTTACAGTTTGATTTTTTTTAAATGAGCAGCACAATACCATTTACTGTGAAAAAAAAAAAGAGGAGCAGAAGAACAATCAAATTCCAATTTAAAATGTCATCTAGCTAGTTACCTGAAACACAGCTGCTCCTAATTTCTCATTAAAAAATTACAATTAAGACACAGAAAAACATTGAAACTTACTGCCACAAAAACTAGGACTGACAGTAATCTCTGGCCAGATATTTAAAGAAATTTCCAGTAACTAGAAAGGTTAGTACTAGATTTAAAAAGACAGCAACACAGGTCTAAAAGAAGTTTAGAAGATGCCTTATTCTTCCATCAAGTCTATGTTTTCAGGAACTGTACTACCCAGAAATCTCCACTGAAGAAACAAGACAGCTGCCCTATCACCCACAGTCTTCTTTGTCTCATGTTCATGTTCAATCTGAAACTACATTTCAAGGAAGAAATGGACAGAAAACAAAGAAACAGTTGAGCAGTAGCTGGTTGACTCTTGGCATATGTAGAACCATTGTGGAAAGCATTCTAGACTGGCTAAAGACCAACAAGTCCCAGGTGGTATAGCAGAATAGAATTCCTATTTTTCATTAAATCCAGGAAATGAGAAAAAATACGTATGGGAAAAGACAGACTAGTCTCTTTTGGAAAGGTGCTGTAGAAGTAAACCCAAAGAAGGTGGGAAAGAACCATGCAGTATCATAAATAGAACAATTTATTCAATGGGGAAGAGATCTATCTCATATTCTTTGAGTACACCCAACAGTTGCAGTTTTATGTGCCTTTCATGACTAATAGGAAATGAGATGCTGATGTCTCCCAATTTCAAAATTATTTAAATGAACACATTCTTGGGAAATTTACTCCAAAATCAATCTGTGAGCAGCACAAAAATCTTGACTGTACAAGCTCAATTTCTCAATCTACCTCATGTGCTTTGGACTCAGGCATACAGAATCTTAGTGCTGTTAGCTATGCTTTAGCTTTTGTCTGTGCCTCCTCCACACCTTTTGGTGCTATTGGAGGAGTCTCTGCTCTAGTTTAAGCCCCTACCATCACTCACTCAGCTAGTTGGTATCCCAACATGTCAGCCTGGACCAAGTAGGATACTTCAGCTTCTGAGTTCACCAAGTGACAATATGGTAATCTGTAAAACCTGGGAGAATAGAGTCAAGATTAGCGTTATCTAACCTTTAATATCCCAACTCTAGAATTGCTAAAAGAATATCCTATTTAAAAATGTAATCATCCCATCAAAGTAATTTTTTCAAACTTTCATCTGACTTTTACTTTTGTTTCCATAACTTTTTATTGAAATCTGAAAGAGAGGTTTATTGAGTTTGATATTCTTTTCACTCTGGGCCTCAGCATTATAGGGTTCAATCCCATAATGGAATATGTGAATACCTCCACTGACTGTGTCCCCAGTGACAGTTTGCCTCAGTGTACGGTACAATGCCCCTCTGTTATCTAGTAATATCAAGAAAATTGTGTAACTTTGAAAGAGCATCCCATCCCCAAAAGAGGTGAAACTGGCTGGGCCAAAATGAATGTGACCTTCATTTTGTAGGAAGAGTCACACTAACTTCTCCTGCAGTCTCTTTCGGGGCGAGTGACTTGAGTCTAGGAAATCAACCCTGTGTCCTCCTTCCTATAGAAAAAGGTATGCATTGGATTTGCTCATTAAAAGACCTTAATTCAAATCTTGAATCTAACATTCGCAAACTTTGAGACTTTGGGTAACAGACTTAAAAATACATTCTCACTCAAAAGGGAATTTTTTTTTTTTAATGAGGGAATGTATGGGAAGGTGTTTGGAATAGCGCCTAGGATATGGTAGGCACCTGAAATTTTAATTGGGCCAGTGATTCAATACACAACACACGGTTTCTTAAGCCCTTGCGTAAGTAGGTTTGGAGAAAACAAATTGATAGTGTCTCATTAGGTGCCATGTCTTGGTAATCCTTAGAGATGTTTTACAAAAAATGAAGTCTCTCCCCCATCTTAATGATGGCTAAATTGTTACTGTACAATTACTTCAGTCAAGCGTATCATATTTTAAAATTGACCTAGTTTTCCCACTACCAACCTATCGATGAACTTTATAGAACAACTCCATGTCACTAAATAAAAGCATCTTGTAACAATTTCAGTTTATTTTCTTCTTTTTTCATTAACAAGGTTTTGTTTGTAATTCATGTTACAATTAGGCAACTCAGCAGTATTTTATCATAATCTTCTTTCAAAGCCTGATCATATGATTGTGATAATTCTTACAATTACTATCAACAACTGAGCTTTCTAATGTTGTTTAACTCACAGATTGCAAAGAAAAGATAAAATGTTTAATTACTGGAAATAATTTCCAAAGACAAAATTCAATGTTAATATTATTCAAAAGCCAGGAAAAAAATCATAAATTACTTTACAGTACTCTAAGACAAGTAGGCCATGAAATATTATAAGTACTAAAAATTGCCCTAAAGTTCATAGTAAAAGTGAAGGAGCACTTGGGTTCTACTCATTTGGCACTGAAGGAGTCACTTAACCATTTGATGTCTCGTTTTCGCTATTTGTGAAATGATGGCATGGAACTAGGTCTGGCAGGAGCTGAGCATCTGAAGATCTGTTTTACTGTGATTCCAAGGGGAGGAGAAATACACATGGTGCTAAATCTCATCCGCAGCTTTCTGCAGTAAGATTGCCTGCAGAAAAATTAGGAGAAAGGATATGGTTGTGGACTACGGGTAAAGGATTTTTTGTGGGTCATGTATTGCCCTGACTAGTAGTTTTTCATTTTCTATTTACTAAGGTTCTTAATGAATCTAATTACCAGAAATGCCAAATTTAGGGATCACTAAAATTTCAAATTAGAGACCATATACCACAAGATTACATACTAATATAAAAAGGAAATAGATTTTTGATTCTTTATTCAAATTCCCTGAGGATTATCATAGTACACAACGAAAATCACTACAGGACTGGAAAAAAAAAAAAAAGAAATGGTTGTCCTGCTTCTATAAAAGCCTAATCCTTAAGGACAACAACAAAAATTTGCAAGAAATAACATTTTTCCAGAGAGTGACAGGATAATTCATCAAACAAAACAAATAGAAATGGAAGAACTCAATACTGGCTATTGAGTTTTAATATAGTTATAGTTTCTACTGATGCTAAAAAGGGAATTAGCAAAGACCAAGGGCCATTCCACAGTATCTCAATAAGGGGAAACAGTCTTAAATTGCACATATGCTACACCCCCAAAGAAATGTTGGCATTCAATCATCTTTTGTGTATGTGCTTTCTCTGTGTCCGTGATTTGGGTTTTTCTAATGCAAGAATTTCCTACTTGTAAGGGACATGAACAGACAGACATATAGTCCTTTGTGAACTGAGGAGTATTAAAAGTAAACATGATCAGATGAAAAGACAGATGCCTTCTAGAGACAAGAGTCATTAGGGAATGGAGAGCACAGTAAAAAATGTATTAAATGCCAGTGATTAAGATGTAACAAGTTAGATTTTCTTCACGAACTCGAACACTTCTATTTAAGCTTACATAGCTCCATGATTAGAACTTCGTTGTGAAGGTAAACTATCCACATTGTATGACATTATAAGTACTAAAAATTGCCCTAAAGTTCATAGTAAAGTGAAGGAGCACTTGGGTTCTACTAATTTGGCACTGAAGGAGTCACTTAACCATTCGATGTCTCAGTTTCCCTATTTGTGAAGTGATGGCATGGAACTAGGTCTGGCAGGAGCTGAGTAACAGGAATATAGGCTGGAGAAGAACAAAAACGCACTATCCATTTTGGGGGGCAAAATTTCATAGACTCCTATTTCTGGAATATACTGTGATGCATTATTGTAATAAAAAATGTTCCTGCAAACACAAATGATATAATCATAGTTCAGCAAAAGGAGTAATATTTTCTCACATTAAAAATTTTTAATACCCTTACAAAGCTTGATCCACTACATTTACATGATTACTGTCAATGTGAGAGATTTCAACAGTCCATCCATTTAAGTCTCTTGTGGAAATAAGAATGGCTTCCTAGATACTAGGCTGTGATTTTAGTCCTACCTTTATCCTGAAAGTGTGAATCTGGGAAGCCAACTTCCTGTGGTTATAAAATTCTTTACGAGGAGAATAAAACCTTCCCTGTTTATATAGTAGAGTTGTTGTAAATCCAAGGTGCTCAAGATGGGATGATTTCTTCGATACAAACATCACTGATGACTTTTCTTTAAATATCACCTAACTTATCATTTGTTATTAATATTACGGTCAGACTTTTCCTTAGTTTACTAGTGAGAATCTCACTACGGAAATTTATCAAAGGCTGTAGTGTGATATAGACTTATTTTCATATATGTCCTTTATCTATCTCTAGCTGTCATCTATCTCATCTCTCTCTCTCTCTCTCTCTCTCTCTCTCTCTCTCTCTCTCTCTCTCTCTCTCTCTCTCTCTCTTCTCTCTCTCTATCTATCTATCCATATATCTATCATCCATCTTATATGGCAGTAGAAGCCTTTATTTCTTGCACATGTTGCGTACTGAGTCCTGAGTGTTGCCCCATATCTGTCTCTGGCTATGTAAGTAAATTCTCAGGGCTTCAGTCATCTATTAATTTTGTAGATTATTATTAATCAAAATTATACTAACCATTGGTAAATTTTAGAAACTACAATTAAGATTTCTAATTTATTTTTAAAAGAAAAGTTTTTGCCACTAGAGAATTTGCCTCTGAAAACTGTTCATCTGTTGAAATTTCTAACCGATCTTTTTTTAACAGACTACGATCCAAACTCTATAGGACCTGATAAATCAAATGCATGACCAAATTACAATAGAAAGCCATTTTCTAAATTGTCTGGGAACTCTCTTCAGACCCAGCATGATATTTCACTGAAGTATTTAATTGAAATTATTATCACTACAGAGGACATTTTAGTGAACCTGAGATAATTTTCTAATAAGACTCTGGTGTTCAGAAGATCTTAATGTTATCTGAAGTATGATTAACTTTCAGTTAGTCAGTAACAAAGAACTAGGAAAATCATTTCGAAAGTAGCAACTTTCTGAACACTTTCTAAGAAAATGTAGGGCCCATCTCAGAGTGTACATTCATAAAAGCATCAGTAGCTTATGATATAAACAGTAATTTTCCTGAGTTATATATTACTTTAGAGTATTAATTTTTATTATTTTATTTTCCACCATGTTAGGTCTCATAGCTCTTTAAAATGGTTTTTTCACTTTTGTTTTATAAACTATTTAATTTTCTCAAAAAATATTTTTCTTATATCATTGGATAAATATTCTGTTGGAAATGATAGCACAACATAGGAGAAATGAGTTGGTGGAGTTCCTGATGATGTTTAATAATAAGGATATAATTCGGCACTGGAAGAATCTGGCTCCAATATTATTTAATTTCTGGAGATAAAAAGCAATAAAATATTGGTACATAAAAATTTTATGTTAGAAAATTGAACTTACCTATGCAGATGGTTCCATCATTAGTGATAAACCTGTCTTGGTTACTGCTGGATCTAAAACCAGGTGCGCACATGCAGTAGTAACCGCCTTCTGTGTTGGTGCAGTTAGCATTCTCACCACAGGGCTGGGTCGAATTTTCACACTCATTATCATCTGTGAATATATCAATTTAAAATATTACTTTTATATAACTGAGATAATTAATAATATATTCCAATAGTAATTGAAAATTTAGCTGATCAATAATTTAAGGTAAAGTGGTGTATATTTCTAAGAAAACCTAATACTGAAGAATCCCCATTTGATACCTGCTCTGTTTTTGTTTATAATATGATGCCTTCTTTGTATTTGAAAATTAAAATAGAATCTCTTATTTTGAAAGCCCTAAATATAGCTATGGAATCTATAACGGAATATTTCCTGAAATTTCACGTATAATCTGACTATAATAATGCCAATAAATATGTTTTATTGGTTATGTTACAATAAATATTTATAATTAGTCAAAAGTATATGTTTAAAATTAAAAATCAGTTTACAAATATGACGATATACCACATACCTTTTGCTTTCATCTTCTCCTAGACTGTTTTTGCATTACTAGCTTGACAATCATGATTATTTTATTTTATTCATTAATATATGGATCCACAATTATATACATTATATTGCATCACAGAAGAGTACACAATACAACGCAAAAAAATTGCATCATGGTTTTTAGCCTCACGTTCTTATAATACAATTTATAAGAAAAGATATAGGTACATACTCTTAAAACATAAGAAAGCAGGTATACATTTTCTATTAAATGAATGGAAAAGAAAATAATTGCTTCTTAGAGGTGACCATGATAGGCTAGAAAAGATGGGAGATATTTTCAAGTGACTTAAGACCCAATCTGGCCAATCTAGGATGTGATTCAGTAAGATGGAGGAAGGGAGGTCACTAAAGGAGCCCAAAACACGGGGCAAAGGTGCACACATAAGGGTCAATGAGATATTTTTGAAAATAGAGAGCAGCCTACTGAGGACAGAGAGAAATCATAAGGGAACAGGTGGAAAAACAAGAAAAGGTTGAATATCTTGTTTTATTCTTCATTTTAATCAAATTGAGTTCAATTTCTTTTTAAAAGTTGAGTTGAATACAGGTTATTCCACATATATTAGAGATTTATTCAAATACTTTATAAATGTGAATCTACATAATCGTTACATCAGTTCTATAAGACAGGTACCAAGATTATCCTCATTTAATTAATGAAGAGAAAACAATGCTTAGAGAAGTAAAGTAACTTGTCCAATGTGAGTGGTAGAGCCAGGAGGCAAACCCAGCTAGCGTACTCCGTTTAACTGCTGTATTCTGCCGCTTCTCTGAGAATCATTTTAAAAAGCAAAAATACATATGACAAAACTTTGTTACATATAATTTTCAATAATAAAAAGTTTAAGAAAGGGTCTTATGAGGATGCAAAAATATATATGTCTATGTGGTAATTAGATTCAGTCATCAACTTGGCCAGGTGAAGGTACCTAGTTCTGTTGCTGTGGACGTGAGCCAATGGTACGTGAACCTCATCTGTTGCTCATTTCATCTGCAGGCAGCTAAGAGGTGTGCCTGCTGCAATGAATGATGTTTGATTTAATTGGCTGGTGCTTAAATGAGAGAGATCAATGTACCACAGCCCAAGCAGTTCAGCATACCTCATCTCAGCACTCGCAGCTCAGTCCAGGCCTTTGGCGATGCAGAAAGAACCCACCCTGGGGAAAGTTGTTGGAACCCAGAGGCCTGGAGAGAAGGCCAGCAGAGATCACCCTGTGCCTTCCCACGTAAGAAAGAACCTCAGTTGAAAGTTAGCTGCCTTTACTCTGAAGAACTAATGAAATAAATCTCCTTTTATTAAAAGCCAATCCATCTCTGGTGTGCTGCATTCCAGCAGCTAGCAAACTAGAACAGTCTATATTATCTAGGTGGAAATAAAATTGGAATCTTTTGGTAGATTTTTAAAAATTGCCAAAGAAACCATAAATAAGAATGTATATTTGAACCATATCTAATGAGTTATCATACGCATGAGTATATTTGGGGAGAAAGAATAATACAGAGGTAATGATTTCAGAAAGAAAATGGATACTTTACATTCTTTTTTTAACTTGGATTTTATTTCCATTTTTTATATTCTCTAAGATGCAACTTTATAGTGCCTTTGCAAACTATTTCCATTAATTTTTATTTTGTAAGAATATATTATAATAACAGAAGTCACCAAATGATAAAGGATAGAAGTGAAGGTACAACAGATTCCTCTATTTTTTTTTTTATAAAATCTATTATAGATGGGTCAAGTAAGGTGTGGAAATGCAATGTACCAGAAACAGAACGGCTTTTAACAAGGGGAATTTAATAAGTTGCTAGTTTACAGTTCTAAGGCCGAGAAAATGTCCCAATTACAACAAGTCTATAGAAATATACAATCAAAGGCATCTGGGGAAAGATACCTTGGTTCAAGAAGGCCGATGAAGTTCAGGGTCCTTCTCTCAAGTGAGAAGGCATGTGGTGAACACAGTCAGGATTTCTCTCTCAGCTGGGAGGGCACATGGCGAATACGGCATCATCTGCTAGTTCTCTCTCCTGGCTTCCGGTTTCATGAAGCTCCCCAGGAGGCGTTTTCCTTCTTCATCTCCAAAGGTCACTGGCTAGTGGACTCTCTGCTTCGTGGTGCTGCTGCATTCTCTGCTGTCTCTGAATCTCTTATTCTCCAAAATGTTTCCTCTTTTATAGGACTCCAATAAACCAATCAAGATCCACCCAAATGGGTGGAGACACGTCATCTCCTAATCCAGTTTAACAACCACTCTTGACTAAATCCCATCATCCAGGGAGATGATCTGATTACAGTTTCAAACATACAATATTGAATAGAGATTATTCTACCTTTACGAAATGATATTTTGATTAAAACATGGCTTTTCTAGGGGGCATACTTCCTTTCAAACCAGCACACATACCTTGTAGATATTGTGGGTTTAGTTCCAGACCACCACAATAAAGTGAGCCACACAAATTTTGTAGAAATTCAGTATATATAAAAGCTATGTTAAACTACACTGTAGTAAGTTAAGTGTGCAGTAGCATTGTCTAAAAAAACAATGTGCCAACCTTAATCAAAAATATTTTATTGCTGAAAAAATGCTAATAATCATCTGAGCCTTCAGAGAGTATAATGTTTTTGTTGGTGGGCAGTCTTCCCTTGATGTTGATGGCTGATAGGGAGTTATGGTTGCTGAAGACGAGGGTGGCTGGGGCAATTTCTTAAAATAAGACAACAATAAGGTTTGCTTCATTGATTGACTCCTCCTTTCATGAAAATTTTTTGTGGCATGTGATGCTGTTTGACAGCATTTTGGCCATAGTAGAATTTCTTCCAAAATTGGAGTCAATCCTTTCAAACACTGCCGCTCACTGCTGCTACTTTATCAACTGAGTTTATATAATATTCTCAATCATTTGTTGTTAATTTCAACAACGTTCACAGCATCTTCACCAGGAGTAGATTCCATCTCAAGAATCCATTTTTCTTGGCTCATTCATAAGAAGCAACTCCTCATTTGTTAAAGCTTTATCATAAGATTGCAGCAATTCAGTCCCATCTCCAGGGTCCACTTCTAATTCTAGTTCTCTTATTATTTCCACCCCATCTGCACTTATACTTCCTACACCGAAATCTTGAACCCCTCAAGGACATCCATGAAGGTTGGAGTCAACCACTTCCAAAATCCTGTGAATGTTGATATTTTTACTTTCTCCCATGAATCACCATTGTTCTTAATGGCATCCAGAAGATTTAGCATTCTTAAGGGTCTTAGGATTTTTGGAATGGTGACTGAGCATTGGCTTCCACTTAAAGTCATCAATTGCATTAACCACTAATGAGATAATCAGCTTGTCCTTTGAAGCTTTGAAACCAGACAATGATATCCCTCTAGCTAGGGAAGTCCTAAACAGCACCTTACTCCAGTAGAAGGCTGCTTCACCTACACTGAAAATCTGTTGTTTAGTGTACCACTTCCATCACTGATCTTAGCTAGATCTTCTGGAAAACCTGCTGCAGCTTCCACATCAGCAGTTGCTGCTTCACTTTACACTTTTATGTTATGGAGGCAGCATCTTCCCTTAAACCTCATGAAATGACCTCTGCTAGTTGCGAAGTTCCCTTCTGATACTTTCTCACTTCTCTTAGCCTTCACAGAATTGACAAGAGTTAGGTAGGGCCTTCTCTGGATTAGGCTTTAGTTTAAGAAAATGTTGTGGCTGGTTTGACCTATCCAGACCACTAAAACTTTCTCCATATCAGCAATAAGGTTATGCTGCTTTCTTACCATTTCCATGTTCATTGCAGTAGCACTTATAATTTCTTCCAAGAAAATTTCCTTTGGATTCACAACTTGGCCCCCTGTTTGATGCAAGTGCCCTAGCTTTGGGCCTATCTTGGCTTTTGATATGCCTTCCTCACTAAGCTTAATCATTTCTAGCTTTTGATTTAAAGTGCAAGGCATGTTCTCTCCCTTTCTCTTGAACACTTAAAAAGCCATTATAGGGCTATTAATTGGTCTAATTTCAATATTGTTGAATCTTAGGGAGGCTTAAGGGGAGGGACAGAGATGAGGAACAGCAGGTTGATGGAGCAGTCAGAACACATACATTTATTGATTAGGTTCCCCATCTTATATGGGCGTAGTTTGTGGCACCCCAAACAATTACAATAACAAGATCAAAAACAACAGATCACCATACCAGGTATAATAATAATGACTAGGTTTGAAATACTGTAAGAATTATCAAATGTGACACAGAGACATGAAGAAAGCACATGCTGTTGGAAAAATGGTGCTGACAGACTTGCTCAGTGCAGTGTTGCCACAGACCTTCAATGTGCAGAAATGTAGTATCTGTGAAGTGCAATAAAATGAGGAATTCCTGTAAAAGGGCAGAGCTTTAAGGGAGGGAAATTCTGAACTCCCCCATTGGCCAACAACTCGGAGACGTGTAAAAACAAGACAAATTTGGGAACTATCAAATAACCCAGAATGGATGAAGCAAAAGTTGAATTTGCAAAAACGTGTTTAGGCCAGACAGATCATTTAAATCAGTTGACCACAACAGATATGAGACTATTGAGGATGGTGTGGATTACGATACTGGGAATTACACACTTCAATTAAAGTATTTAAATTGTTTTAATGAAATTATATTTAAACTCATTGTTCAGATTTAGCATTTGGCCAGTCATTTGTTGTCCCTAAAATATATTATGGAGAGATTGAGGAAAATGCTGAAAAGAAAGCAATACAGTAAGATAAAATTTGAATGATCTTATATAAGATGCTAAAGAATTAATATTTGATTAACTTTTTTCTATTGCATTATTAATATATTAATAAATATGTCTATGTATACATGCAATAGAAAACAAAATTACCTGAGTAGTTCTCAAATCAAACACAACTGTCTAAATCAAGTTATAGAAAAAACTTTTACCCACATTGGGTTTGATTCAATCATTTACTTACTAAAATGTTGATGGAATTTCCTAGTTCCCAAGTGTGAATAAGTCTGTTCTGGGAAATAAGTAAAAATTAATCAGAAAGTCAGGATCTATGCCCTGCTGTTAGAGTGCACATTCCAAAGGCAAGTTAACACAGAAGTATATAATTGAGTTTTTATTAAAATAAAAGTTTTCATTTTTATCTCTCAATTTGATTCTCTTCATAGCACATGGGGAGAAGTCGATATTAACTTGTAAAGAAATTGTTCTCTGACGTCAGTTATTGGTAAGATGAAGAGTGATGAGAGTCGCATTCCTCGTGGGTGGTAGCTGCAGAAATGCTATGCAAAAATACAGAGAAAGGGGACTCACGAGGTCTGAGCTAATGGTCACAGAATCCCCAAAATGAACCACTTTAAATCAACAGATTGTTTCTAAAAATAAATTAGCATAGCAATATGTTATTTGACTCCCAACATACATCAACTAACTTTGGGTGATATCTTGAAAGGCCAAAAAACCCACAAAAAACAAAACAAAAGGTGACATTGGTTTTTACGTTTAGCCCTACCAGTACTGAACCACTTAGCTTCTTTTTCTAGAATTTGGAAATAAAAATATTTCTTTTCCTGTCTCCAAATTTATGGATACACAATTTAGGTGAATTCTCTACAGGTCCAACTCAAATCTTGTTCTGTAAAATACCACTTATCTGAAAGTAACCTCCTCTCTTCTCTCAAGCGAGTGGAAATAGGCAAGAAATTATTTTTTGTGAAGTAATATATAAGTTTGAATTATTTAAATAGCCTTAAACTTTCCAGTGTCCAGCTTCATAATAATCTTCAAGGAGAAAGTTGCTTTGGGTGGGTAAAATACATAAAAAGAAAAGCCTGTTTCTTTTCTGCTCCCATTTCTAATGTTAAAAATGGGGGGGGGGTTATAGAATAAATATCTGGATTAGGATGTCACTGGAAAAAATTATCATAAAACTTTTGGCAATAAATTTTAAAATTTTGTCTAATTTTTTTTACATGGGCAGGCACCAGGAAATGAACCCGAGTCTCTGGCATGGCCGGCGAGATTTCTGCCACTGAGCCACCATGGCCCACCCTTGTCTAAAACTTTTAAGGAGAAATACTTGTCATTCTTTCACCAAAAATTCTGCTAATTCATGGAGTCAAGTACTGCTATAAAACAGGTATAAACACAGCATTTACAGGGATTAATGTCTACCAGAGAAGTTGAACGAAAACCCAGATTATCAGAATGTAGTGTGTGCAGCAAATAAAAGAGGTTCAGTGGATATTCAGAGGTGGGAATAGCCACATCAGATTATTTTCAAGATAAAAGAGTGAAGCGTATTCATGGAGAAAGTTTAGAAGAGGAAATTGAAGCATAAGCAGGAGTCTAGGCAAACAGAAAAGCTTATCCAAATACTTAGAGACCTGCAGCAGCAAAATTTAGGTGTGAGGGTAAAGGCAGTAAGGCAAGAATCTGTGAAGATAGGTATGACCTCAGTTTTTTGGTAAGAGTTTGGGACTATATCCAGTAGGCAAAAGATGGGCATCAACTGACTTAAGTAGTGGAGAAATTTCACTGCATTTGAATTCTAAACCGAATTCTAAAATATAAGAACTAGGTAAAATCAAGGCAGATTTGGTAGAACACTGAAAAACATGAAGAAGAATTAACCAAAGCAGAGTTAAGGAGAAAATAGGTAGGTTATAGTTCAGAAATATTTAGGTGTTAAAAATCAGTGACTAAGGGGTGGGTCACGGTGGCTCAGCAGGCAAGAATGCTTGCCTGCCATGGTAGAGGACCCAGGTTCGATTCCTGGTATCTGCCCATGTAAAAAAAAAAAAAAAAATCAGTGACTGGGGCAGAAAGGAAAATAGTATCATCTGGATGATGACTACATGTGGATTCTGATACTATTGTTCTTGCTTTTGTGTTTTTGAAATTTTTCAAAACAAAGTGATTTTTAAAATATCTGTGGGTTCAGAGACTAATTGGATATGAATTAGCAGGAGAGTGAGGAACACGGATGACTCTTAGGTTCAGACTTAGAAGGATTTGGAAGATGAATTAATCCATTGACTGAACAGGGAGTAGTAGAGGAAGAGTCTTCCTCCAGGGCTAAAATGGTTAACTCCTCTTTTAGACATGGAATGATTGAGCTGTCTTTAGAACATTCGGACAGGACTGCCAACAAGTGTATATAAGGGCCCTACAGCTGTAAATAGTTCAATTACGTAGAGGAGCTCAAGACATCCTTCTTATTCTGGTTTGAAACTGTTTTGTACCCCCAGAGAAGCCACATTTTCTAATCTTCATTCAATATTGTTGGGTGAGATATTTTTTATTATGTCGTTTCCCCGGAGATGTGACCCACTCAGTTGCGGGTGAAACCTTCTGATTAGGTGGTTTCCATGCAGATGAGTCTCTACCCACTCAAGGTGGGTCCCTTACCAGAGTCCTTTAAGAGGGAACCATCTTAGAAAAAGCTCCAGAGCCCACACAGCCAGAGACCTTCAGAATTGCAAAAGGAAAATGCCCCCGGGAAAGTCCTTTGAAACCAAAAGCCTGGAGAGAAAGCTAGCAGACATTGTCATGTGCCTTCCTAGCTGAGAGATGTGTTCTGGACCCATCTGCTTTTCTTGAATCAAGGCTTCTATCTCTGGATGCCTTAGTTTTTATAGGCTTAGAACTGTAAAACTGCAACTTAATAAATTCCCTTTTTAAAAGCCATTCCATTTCTGGTATATTGCATTCCAGTAACTTTATCAATCCAATACACTTCTCTACCAGAGATAAGTCAGAATCAAAAGCATGGCATTTACTAGGTCCCAAGTATAAGGTGTAAACCTGCTGTCTTCTTTTGCACTGACTTCTGGATGGATCCCTGTCTCCTTCTCACTTAACCTGCTTCAATCTCTGTTTAGATGAGCTTAGCTGTGGACAATGCACTCCTGATTTGAGTTTTCTTCATTCCTGCTTTTTTTTTTTTTTTTTTTTTTTTTTAAAGGAAAGACAGAGAAGGAAGGAAGGATAGAAGGAAGGAAGGAAGGAAGAAAGGGAAACATTTTTAAACATTTTCTTGTTTTATTGTATTCTGTTTCTCCGTTTTTGTTACATGGGCTGGGGCCGGGAATCGAACCGAGGTCCTCCGGCATAGCAGGCAAGCACTTTGCCCGCTGAGCCACCGCGGCCCGCCCCATTCCTGCTTTTTTAGAATTATTTTTCTTTGTACACTTTTCCTTAATTTTGCCTCCTCTCATTAATGGGTGAGGTCTGTCCAGAGGACGGAGGTCAGAATGTGAACCAGGTTAAAAAGACTAAAAAAAGCCATTTGTTCTCGGCATTGACCAAAATCATCTTGGGTTTCTACACGGTTCAATCTAGTTTATCAGAAAACCATACAGGGGGTTAAAATAGTAAAGAGCATGCTTGCGCCCAAAATATCCTCTCTCATATTTTTGGGCAACTTGCTTCAGGGGTTTGGTGTTAATACTTATTTATTTTATAGCAACAACTAGAAAGGTATGACTTACACCCAACAAACTGAAAGGAGAAGAAAGCAAACTTATTTTTCAGGCACTTTGTTAAATGGTCCATTTTATTTTATTTAACTTTTACAATAGTACAATGGTTGATATTGTCCCTGGTTTACTTATGAGGAAATTAAAGTTTGGCTGGGGGAGAATTTGGTGGACACAGTTTTTACACTTAAAAATGTCTGTCTCCAAAGATCAAGTCATTCCTTTTCATAATAGAATGAAGGATACTTTATCATGAAGTGTGTTTCTAAACAGGGTGAAAACAGTGCATCTAATTCTCAAAATTCAAGAGTGGTAATGAGTACAACAGTAATGGCACATTTTCAGCAGTAAACAATGTGGTTAATTTTATATATCTGCATACAACAAAACTGAATTTTACTGGTTTTTATGATATGGATATTCTAGGAGCTACACAAAATTTAGGTAGGATGTTTTACTTTTTTTTTTTCAATTTATTGACAGCAGATGGGAAAATCACTTTGAAAAAAAAGAAAATATTCCTTTTCCTTTTCTAGCACTTAAGATACTCTTGGTGGGGTTCAAATTGATTATAACAACTTGAAAGCCACAGAACTTTAATAGCAGCATCACTCTTATACACATTTTCCCTCTGGACATGAATGCCAGTATTGCTCCATAAATTTGAACACTAAAAATGACTATAACTATTCTGTGATTCATTGTCAAACAGGCCCTCTATGTCAAAGGTAGAGCAACGAAGAAAAACTTTTTTTTTTTAATATTTCTTACCAAGCCTGCCTGCTGGTTTCATTTGTTTGCAGTAGCTTACACTACTGCAATTGAAGAATTGCACTAGCAATTCTCTTCTCATACTCAGTCCTCTAATGAACTTAGAAAAATTATCATTATTAGCCTCCTCAAATTACTGACTTTCCATAGTTTGCATTTTTCTTGTGAGTAGCAAGTAAACATGTTAGTAAGGAAGTAAGGGTGAGGGAAAGTTCAGCAGAAGAGAAAGATATAAAAGAGAACTACAATAAAATTAAAATGGGTTCAGTCAGTCAAGAAAAATAATGAAATTACTGCCTCCATGCTGGAACTGATGTTCATTACTATCCTTTATATAAGAAAGAAAGGTAGCAAAGGAAAGAAACAGAATTATATCTTTTCCCCCTCTGAGAATTTCTTAAGTGCAGAACCAGAATTTAAGTAAGATATACACACAATCCACCCCTCCACACACACATACTCACATATGCAGAATTCTTAACAAAACTGATGGGAAACTAAAACATTAATGAAGATATAATTCCCACTTTGACATTACTTACTATAAAATGCACACACACACATATGTAAACTCACATTTCCAATGATCATGGATTTAATAATTCCAGTTTATTAAAGGAATACATCAGTCACATAAAAAAGCAAATTACCAAAATAGAGTTATTCAAGAACGAAGTGTTTTGGTGGGATTTTATTATTTTTATTTTCTTTAGTGGAAGTGCTCTTTAATTTGCTCTGGGCAGTATCATTTCATCATTTTTTGAAAGTAGAAATATACCCTTGACTATGGAGCAGATGTTGCAAAGGATATGAAAGTCAGAAAAAAGTTCATTTATAGTAGGTTTTGCATTTACTCATTTTCTGAGTGAAAGAAAAGTTACACTTAAGAAAATCCTCCCAGTTTCAACTACTACCATTTTTTTCGGACCTCTTTCAAATGATTAACACACACATATGAAAGGAAACAAGTAAAACAGATCATGGGTAGCATAGGTAAATGGAAGGAAGAGAAAAGATTTCTAGGCACTGGATATCTCTTCCCTTGCTCATCAAGGTTAAGTCAAATACAGAGAGTCATTTATTTCAAATGATGAACAAGCAATTCTGAATTATTTTCATTTCCGTGTGAGTATCTATCAGCAGCGTTAGAAAAGATGAGTTATACTCTTAACAGGTTTGCTGGCACTTCATGGTTATGAAATGACTTTCTAGAAACAGGTTTTATTGATTTTTGTTTTTAATCATTAAAGTAATACATATTCAATGAAGAAAATCTAATAACTTGGAAGTCATTTTCTTTCAAACTTCAAGGTAATCCTTGTATCAAAATTGAAATAAAAAATAGTTTCAAAAGCAATGAGGAAATGATCACTTTTCAAAAAATTATACAACCAAAATCTATTCAAAAAATATACTTTAACCATAAATGTCTTTATTTGGAAAATAAAAGAACAGAAATTTTGTCTTAAGTTAGAAAAGGAACCATTAAGTAAGTGAAAATAAACTGGAAAAATAACATTAATAACTAATAAAAATAAGGGCAATTTTGACAAAAAATTTAAATATTTGTAGTAACTGAATGATAACTTCCCCAAACATAAAAGCATGACTAGATTACCATGAAAAAGTCATAAAGATGATTGGCTTTGCAAATAAAATATCTATCAAGTAAAGATAGTTTTATTAACCTAGACACTGCCTAATCCCCAAACAATAGACAACTTCAAATTAATTAAAATTCTAGACCTTAAAAAACAGATTACCATGAAAAAGTCATAAAGATGATTGGCTTTGCAAATAAAATATCTATCAAGTAGAGATAGTTTTATTAACCTAGACACTGCCTAATCCCTAAATAATAGACAACTTCAAATTAATTAAAATTCTAGACCTTAAAAAACTGGGAAACACCTCAATTAATTCCATATAGCAAGCATAAGCATGAGAGAAAGCACAAATGAAGATAGTATCAAAAATAAAAGGAAGCAAAATCAATCTCAGTCAAGAATATAGATTTTAAAAAAATTAGTCATAATTAAATTTAAAAAACTAAAGTCATAAATTAAAAGAGAAAGACTATGTAGTTATATCAATAGATTTCAAAAATATAATTGATAAAATTATATAGGTGAAACTTCTTTAATATAATGAAGGTTATTTAACAAACAAGAACATAAAATATTATTCTAAATGGACGAATTTTAATCAACATGGACAAACCATTCTCCAGAAAACTTGTAGGAATTTAGACTCCAAACAGCAGTGTGTGAAATGTGCCCAATGACTTCGCTTACAATATCAACCTAATAGCTAAAATATGAAGAATCATTTTCATAATTATGCTAGATTAGTTATTTGAATTGGGCATATTTTTCTTTGTTGATCTGCCATTTTTGTTTCTGCTTTGGCTAATGAATTATTCATATCTTTTGCCTGTGGCATCATTAATTTTCTTGCTGTTTTACAAAAAAATTTTAAAAATAAGCATTTAACTGTTGCATCTAATTTATACTTTAAAATGGTTTCAAATTTTATTTGTGATGTACTTTGTTTTGTTTCTTTATCTTCTAGGCTTCAGAGATCCTTTTGCGTTGAATCTTGAACTCTTTTCATGTTTTAGATTTTGTTTCAGGCTTATAATATTTATACTTCCAAAGTTATACCAATATTTATTAGTATTTTATTTAAGTTCTTGTAATTTTGTCTACAGTTGAATCTTAAAAAGAAATTTATTCCAGTGTAAAATGTGAGGGAAGGACCTAACTAATTCTCCTAAAATGAGTAAGCTGTTTCATCATTTACTGAATAATCATTTCTTCCTTGATTTGAAATATCACTTTTTCATATTCAAAATGTCCTTAACTTAGAATGGGTTCTGTAGTGTCTCTTCTGCCTGTGAGTTTTTCTACATAACAGCTAATCTGATTTCATTACTAATAAGACCTTGTTTTCTTGATTTTTAGATACCAAAAATTTATACATCATCATTATTATGTATTTTAAACAAACCTATATCCAGTCTACATTTATCTATACAGCACAATACTTTCTGTACTAAATAATAAAGGATAATTCAAATCCTTTTTCTAGTTTCTGTCTATTCATTTATCTATTCTAGGTGATTCATAAACGTGAAATCATAAACCTGTGTCCTCTTGTGAATGGCTTATTTTACACAGCATAATGTTTTCCAGGTTCTCTCATGACTAAGAACCTCATTGATTATTGTGGCTCAATAATATTCCATTGTGTGTATATACTATACTTTATCTGTTCATGTGGTTGATGGTCACTGGGGTTGTTTCCATCTTTGGCTAATACGAGTAATACACTCTAAACCCTGGTTTACCAGTATCTCTTTGATAACCTGTTTTCAATTCTTGAGGTATAACTCTAGGAGTGAAATTGCTGGGTCATATGGTCGGCCAATGCTTAACTGTTTGAGGAACTGCCAAACTATTTTTCATGGTGGCCACACGTTTTTGCATTCCCACCAGCAATATATGAGGGTTCCAGTTTCTCTATGTCCTACTTGTTATTTTTTGTTTTATTTTTATTATTAGAGCCATCCTAGTGGTGTGAAGCGGTATCTCATTCTGGCTTTGACAAGCATATCTCTAAGAACTAAAGATGGTGAGCATTTTTTTTTAATAATATACACTAAATCTGATAATAAACATGAACCCTTGTTCATGAAAAAATAATTACAGACCTGACAACCTTCCTGGGTAACCCAACGTAATTAACCAGTGTTCCAGACCAAGGCAACTGTGATTGGGGCTTGGAAACAGAAACTTTGGAATATGATCTTCACTTTATGCTAATAGGGGCAATATTTTACAAACTTTTTTTTTTTATATAGTAACATAGTAAAAAGTAAATCTGACATACCCACATAGGGATATAGTTATCAATAAGTTGAAACAACTTTTTCATTAAAAATACTCTACCACTATGCATTAGGCTCTGAAATTTTCACTTCTGTATTCTTTCAGTCTGTTTTAGAAGGCTGGTCATGATTACTGATCCACTGATTTCATGACCTCCTATTGGGTCATGAACAACAGTTTGAAAAGCAGAGGCAATTCAAGTCACTTGATTCTCTTAGTCTGAGTGCCAAAACCTATAATACACTATTTGTTGATGACCTAATCTTGTTAGATGGCAGACAACGGTTTGCACTAGCTCTTCTAACAACCCTGCAGCATGTGCATCAGGGTTGTATCTAGTCCTGATGTTCTTAATATTTCACTATTATAAATATTTTTAAAATGTGTCTTTTTTAGGTGCACACAATTTTTCAAGCCTGTGACTAGGTGAGCACCTTGAGCATCTGTACTGATTTGAAAAACCATCCTTTTTTTCTAGAGAAAAGCGATACTGCTTCACGGTGCAGGGCTTGGAAAGTAGAGCATGGGCAGTTTCCAGACTATAATTAAACCTACATGTATTGTGCCATTACTGTGCTTGCTCAGCAGCCCTCTGCCTCTCTCATCACACATCTGCATTCATTTATGACCTCAGAGGATATTCCCATATTTTCTCTCTACCCTTGATCCCTCTCTGCATTTTGATTCATAGGTATTAGATCTTTCCACTTACCATTCAGAACATTTCCCCACATAAAAGATGGAAGGTTTTATTTAGTCATTATCTTCCTTTACATAATGGCAGTCATTTGCTCTTCTCATCTTCCTTTTATTCACACTTCACCATCCTCCCACAGGCTGACATTGAAGATATTGTTGATTCCTCTCTCTCTCTTATATTTTCCATCCAAGTGGAAACTATCTTGACAATGTCAGGATAACATCTTTTTATTAGACGTTTTCTCTAAGTCATCAAACACTTCTTCAAATAGTACAGTGAAATGCATTTATATTTTGTTTTTCAACTAAATATGTATAAGGGCATGGTATTCACTTTTCAAAATAAAATAATGCAGAAATTTAATTTCAATGATTTTTCTATCTTTCTGGTAGCATTCTTTCAAATTTGACAGATATCTTGTTATGCACAAAATAAGCTTGCAATAGTAGTGAGGATATATTTTAAATCTACGGTTATATAAATTAATCAAATAAATTTTAATTGGCATAAAATGTTGTGCCAATCCACTTGAGAAAAACAACCACAAAACCATACTTTTTCCAAAGAAAATTTGAACTGCAAAACTATGGTATGTGGAAAACATTGTTTTCATATTTTATTATTATAAGTTGATGACCTCATTACAAGTCAGTTCTTAATTTTAAACTGAAAGTTGCAATGTAAAAGACCATCAATTATTGATATTTGTATTTTCAGTCATGAGTACTTACCTGCCAGAGTAGAGGCAAAGTAAATTCTTATTCAGTGACTGGCCACAATATTAAACTAACTTACTTGCACCCAGATTTTAATATGACAAACATCTATCACTGACAAGGTGCTGAAAACTTGTTATGGGATATGTTAGAAGTACAATTATACTAGTGTTCCAAACTGCAACACAGAAGCTGGCTGCTCAATAAGCAATCCAAATTCCACATGTCCTTTGTGTCAAACCACCCTTGCTTGTTTGTATATCTACCAGTTTTCCCTGCCTGACTTCAAATTTCTTGAGGCCAGAAAGGGGCTGAGGAGAACTGCTCAGTTAGGAGCGTTTGCATTCTAGGGTGCTGCCAATATGATCTTCTCTTGTTCGAAGTCCCTGTATGGAGAGGAAAACCTCCAAAGGGATATTTGAATATTTGGGATCTATTCTGGGACTACAGAAAATGAATTTTACATTTTTGATTTTATACTAGTGAGATTAAATATGCTCTTAATTTATATTACAAAGCAAATCTGCATTTACTCTAAAACATGCTACAAACTATTCTCATATGTATTTGGTTGGTTTCAAATCCTCAGTGCCTTGACGTCTTAACATGATTTTTCAGTAAAATAAGATGAAAATATATTTATACAAATAAATTAATACCCCAAGAAATAATTAAAGCATAAAAGAAACACTATTTTATGGGCATATAATCAACATATGGACATTTCTGCAATTCTTAGAAGAGTTTATTGAATTACAACTTGTTGCTATGCAAGAAAAGGTATGAGTAGTTTATAGCTATTTAAATGAAAGTAATATCAACTCTGATCAAATATAAGCCTTCTTGCTCTGAAATAATTGCCTAAAGTGTTAGTAATTGCTTTCCTCTATCACTTTTGCAGTCCTATACTGCTGGTTAGGTACACTGAGCTGTGTGAAGATGATTTAGCTAATAGTACAGACCCTGGAAAAAGACATGATGCCTTATTTTCTGGACCAGTGGTCTGATCCAATATGGGATGGTAAAACTGATTATGTAACTAGTGATGCACACACTTAAGAGCAGAGGAGATTGATTCAAAAAATTTGTCCAACTTGAAAATGAATGTTTAAGATCAGCAGGATCCTGATATTACTGTAAATCGTACATTTCTTTATCACTCTAGTGCTTTTCTAGCTCAGAGTATGCAGCTACTGCATTTTTCATGTTTAATAACAGCCTTTTATGACTAACCACTGAAGTTTTAGAGTTATCTCATTTTTATTTCAGACACTGATTCTGATCAAAGTACTTAACAGAAAAGGTTGCAATAGTAACCTTAGAATTAAGTGGGGTTCAGTTAATATGATGCAAAAGTAAGTGAAAACAGGAAGGCCATTCTAGTCGGTTCGGAGTATGCTGCGCTTCTACTATCTACTTAAAATGTTTTTATGTTTATTTTTCCCCTAGCGCTACTGTTAGCTATGTCATTCCAAAACCTAATAAAATTCTTCCATCTAAGTCCTTTCTTCGTAACACATTTCATCAATCATAGTAAAACTGTGCTTTGTCATGGGATAACTGCAAATTGTCATGCCGAAAAGGGCATCTCCATGTCCTTGTCCCTCTTATCTCTATACTGGGCTGGGGTGACAGCCAATTTATTAGTTGAGATATTGTTAAATTCATCAAATAAATACTGTTTTCTGCTCTGTAATGTTTTCTTTTCCAGTATCAAAGCTGTTTCCTTCACAAGCCCATTTAAAGATGGCTGTGATAGCAGTTAGTTATACCTAATGAGTTTGTTGTGCAGACTTATTGAAAATGTGAACCTCTTCGTTCAGGCTAAATGACTCATACTAGATATTTTGGAAGAGGAAAGACGTGTAATCAAAACAACTCTGTCTGCTTACTGGTGTGTTAAAAAGTATGAAGACTTTAAGTCAGAGAACATAAATCTCAGTCCTGGATCTATTTACAAGCAGTTGTTTGATTCTGAGCAAGTCACAAAGTACTATTTTGGATCTCCATGTTTTTACCTACAAAGTGGAAATATTAATATTCCCCCTTCCTAAGTTTCCATAGAATTGTTTTTGGCAATGAGATAGTGACTTTAATAAACAAAAGTGTGAAGCTAAATTATTCCCTGCACTTTAGTCTTATACAGCAGTGATTTCTAAGATTAAAATAGAGACCCAGTTAATGATTATGATTATCTAGTCCAGAGTTCTGTGAAAACGCAAATATATATTTGGGAGATGTTCTTTCTGTAAAAGCAGACATTTAAACTTTTATTTTTAATTTTGAAAGCAAGCACACATTTAAAAAAACTTCAATTTGCATAACATTGTTGTATGAATAAAATTAAGTGAAAAATAAGCTAATCATTTAATTTTTACCATGAAAAAAGAGATTTGGGGAGAACTACCTCCTTGTACTTGCTTGTTTATAGCATGCAAACCTTGGAAGTGAACAGATAAATAAATAATATACAATCACATGCTCACACTTCTGTTGTTGTATTATTCCTGGTTATTACTCAAACAACACACTTTCAAATTAAGAAAAAAAAGAGGATTTCCTTGACTCACAACTTATCAGTGTTGTAGCAAGCAATAAAATCATTGCCAAGAATAACTAGTATAACTCTGCTAAATGATGTACTCCAAAGATCAACAAGTGGCAAGAACAAAAGTTTGAAACTTTTACACTCTGTTGTACCACTTTCACCTAATCCCTACCACAAGAAAGCAATTGCTAACAATGAGTGAGAACCTATTATGTGTGAGGCAATTATATTCACTGTCATTTAAATTTTAAAACAAACTTTTGAGATGGGTATTGCTATTATCTCCATTTTATAAATGAAAATACTGAAACACAAAGATGTTAAGCAATTTATGGAAAGGCACAGAGTTAGAATGCTAGAGGTGGATTTCAAATCTGACAGCTGAGTTGACACTCTAAAATGCTAAGCAAAAGATCTACATTACCTCAAATGGAAATGGTGCTAAAAGAACTCTACTGTAATGAAAAAGTAAGGTGTATTTCAGTTTAAAGATGATGACAGCACAAAACAAAAACAATGAGGCTATTACTTGGAATCTTGGTTGAAAAGCCATCATGGTATTGACAAAAAAATCTAAACTTTAGAGTCATAGAACAACATTTGAATCTTATATTATGAGTTCAAATTCTGCATGCAAAATGGAATTATGGGATTAATGATGTCCACATTAGGATTACTGAAAACGTTAAAAAACATTATCTTCAGATAGTACTGAGCAGATACTGTAGGTGTTGTACAAATGGCATGGTTTACAAAGCATGCTTAATTTTGAAAAATAATGTAGGAGAATTAATAGTTCTTTTTTTAACCTACTGTTTAGGTTATAACTTCTGCTGATGTAAAATATGTATTTATTACCACTGTGGTGAAAAAGTTTAACTGGAATTTATACTGTATGAATACTTAGTTCTTATATGCATTGGCAAATCTTCATTTAAGCAGAAAATATAATCTTGCACATTATTATGCAACTCTAAGACTGGAGTTAATATATCTCATTGCAGATTTTGATTCATAAGTTTTCTAGCACATCATATTTAGGACAAATGGGAATTATACAAACAGTTAAAAAGAATAAATCTTAAGTCATAAGAAACTTCCAGAAAAAATTCAGAGGAAGTAGTTTCATTTCCATAACAACACTTCGCAATTTAAATACTGTATACATTCACTACTAGCACATGCAATAAGCTTGCTGATTTAGAAAAGGACATGCTGAGAAGCAAAATTGTTCATTATTTGAGAGATATGGAGGAGAGCACTGGCTATTTGATTCCTAAATATAATCTGCTTTTGCCAAAGAGTCTCCAAATTCTAATAACTTCTTTGTTTTCTAATTAATTTCTCAGATTTAAGACATTTCACAGTTTCCAGGCCAACATACATATGTGGATTGTTCCCAGTCAATGTTTTGTACCACAGCGACATTCCATCTGTTGCTGCTGTCTTATTCTGCCTGCAACAAAAAGGTGGAAAGCCTGGCTGAAGGAACTCTGCTCCCCATCCGGTGCAGGCTTCTCAGTTAAAAGCACCAGCCTGAACTGAGGCAAACATTTCTTTCTGAGGTTTTAAAAGAAGCCAGACCCTCAGGTTGTTAGCATTTGCATTTTCCATCAAATATCCAGTTTCTTTTGCTTTACTTTTTTGCTTTCCTTCCAGACGTGCCTTTTTTTCCCTTTTCTTTTCTTAAGAACTACATTTAAAGTATTTTACAGAACAGGTCCTTAATTCTGGTTCAAATTTTAGAGTTAAATCAAGAAACCCTTTTACAGTCTAATTTACATGTCTTTTTAAAGTGAGTTTGTTTTTGTTCCATGTAACAGAGCAAATATCTAGTATTACCTCCACATACATGCCTCAATAGACTAAATGATTCTCAGTGAATGTTCTCCTTACTATTAAATATATTATTTTAAAAATTTTCACAAAAATATATATACTGTTTTAAAAGATTCTTATGACTATACAAAGTTTCAAATACAGGATGCTTGTATGAATAAGGATAGGATATGGCAAATACAATTGGAATAAAATGAAAAACATATCAATGCCTACTAAGTGAGAACATATCAATCTCTACTAAGCTATTTTCATATAAGAAAATAGCTAAATATCAATAGAAATAAGTAAATACATAAGTCTATTTATGTATTGTTATCCTGAGGATATAAAACACATTTTTTTCAACAAATTCTATAATTTAAAATCTTTACATTAAATCGACCAGTTTGTGATCCTTCACTTGCAAAATATGCTAAAATATGTATTAACACTAAAGTGATACTGTTTATATGGCTTGTTTCTCATATGCTATAATTTCCCTTTTCAATCGTCCCTGTAAACTTTTGATTTAGTCAACCAATTAAGGGTAGGACAATTGGCAAAATCCTCAGATAGCTATTTATGAACTTTGACTTGAATTCCATTATTTAATTACTGAGAATATATTTACAGCAATCTCCAGAGGAAAATACAGTCTCATTTCTCTCCTTGATTCACTGTACTGGAAACACACACACACACCATTCCTTCCGTCTCCCCATACAAGCCCAAACAGCCATCATCACCATCCTCTTCTGATGTTACCTACTATTCTTCCCTCAAGCATACACATAAATGCCAATATTTGTATTATTTTCCAGTACATCTTTACTGTAAAATATTCTACCTAATTTTTGGTCCAAGGAAAACTACCCTGATTTCAAATTTTTATTTAATAATTATCTACAAAAAAGGCGGAAAATCACAATCCTCTGTTTGTCTGTGTATACAGGTGAATTTAGGATAGCAAAGCCTTGTTCTATTTTCTTCTAGTTTTTCAAGTATTTTTTTTGATAACCCATTCATGTCATTTGGCTTTAAATATTCTTTTAGCAGTTTTTTTTTTTTTTTTAAATACAACTCCTGAAGTCATAAGAGATGAACTTGACCATGACACCATGTAATATTTTTACAGGTTTCAGAGATTAGGACATGGACAGATACAGATGGGGCATTATACTGCCTCCCATAGTCACCTAGTTAATACGGTGACAAAACACTAACAAAACCAGCAAATGGACTCTAGTGGACTGGTGAAAGCATTTGCCTTTCAGATCCTAGAACAGCCATCTGGGAGAAAAACACAGATCGATGAATTTACTTTTCTCTCTAGCATGAAACTAGAATTAGGAGTTTCTTTATGTGACTATGCAGACACTCCTCACTCTGGACCACCATTATTTTTCTGAAAAAACTCTGACAAGTGTAGCCAAAATGATTTCTGAGTTATAACTTGGAAAATATCATTATTGCTTAATATAAATTAATGATAAGACGATTGCCTAGAAACAATAATGGTGAAAATCGATTGCTAAAATTTTAAAAATGAGCAAATAAAAACTGTCAAATTTTAGAGCAGGAAGAAGACCCTTATTTGTGTAACACATTCTCATTTTACAAAAGAAATCGGATATACCCAGGTGGATAGTATCAGAGAGAAGCCCAGATGTTGCCTTTTTTGCCATTTATACAATTGTCTGTTCATCCCAACTCTCTGCCATCCTTCTAAAGACCCTTGTAAATGGTCTTATATGAACACTTAATTGGCCATTTACAATGAGACACCATCAGGTTGACCTCTGGCTTTGCCACTGCTACAATTACTTAGGATCTAAAATGGAGATACAAATCTAACTCAAGATTACTTCGATACTTAAATGAGAAATTACATATAAAATACTTGGCTCAAAGTCTAAATAATATGCACTTGTCAAAACATTCTGGTGGCTTACTTCTATAGGGTCTCTATTTTGTGTCAGTCAATGCACTAGAAGTAATTATTATTATGTACACTTATAGGTAACAAAGTTCAGAGCAACTTTATGTCTGAGATTGGAAGGAGTATGCTTACAACAGTGAAAAATACCATATTTTTAAAACACTTTCTTTTTTGTACAGAAATCGTTTTATTATACATTCACACAGGTTGAGCAAAACAAAATGCATAGATCACAATTTTTTCACCAAGTAAATGTTTTATAATAACCACTCAGATAGAGAAGTAGAGCATTACGAGCCCCCTCAAGACCCCTTGGAGCTCCTCCAAATCACTATTCCAATTCTTCTGCACAGGTAACAACCAGGCTGACTTTATGGAATTACACTGTTCCTAATCTATAGGTTCAACACTCAAGCATGATTAGCTAGTATACTAGAAAAGTTTTCCAGGTCTTGAAGTCTGTATAGGTGGAATTGAAGAATATATATACTGTTGCCTGATCTTTTTTTTTTTCCACTCAAAATTATATTTGTGAGATTTATTCATGTTGCTGCATGCATATTTTCTTTAATCATTTTTATTATTTGATTGAGTAAAGTAAATATGCCATTATATGAATATACCTAAATTCTTTCATATATTCTACTGATGGTGGACAATTGGATTGTTTGAAGTTTTCAATATTACAGATAATACTGCTTTTAAAATTTTACTAATGCTGTTAAGTTCGTAATATTGACATATTGCTTACCTTTTAAACTCTGATTATTAAGCGTCAGCACATTTTCTTATGTTATAAGCAATTCGGGTATCTTCTTTTGTGGATTGCCTACTCAATCTGTTGCCCATTTTCCATTTCATTCCTTGTCTCCCTATTACTATTTTGCAGAGTTTTTTATAACCTCGGTAAAAATCATTGTGAGATTACATTTCAGACATCTACTCCCATCATGAGGCTTGATTTTTTTCATTATCTGTGTCATTTGATGAAAAAATATGTCTAGTTTTATTTATATTTAATTTTATAGTTATTACCATTTTGTCCTATTCTTAAACTCTGCTAAATCATCTAGAAGCTGTTCTGATTTTCATTTCATTTACAATCCAACTGGAACTGTTATATATGATGTAAACAGAGGTTCATATTTTATTTTCTTCATATGTTATCTAATGGTTCCATAACCATTTAAGACTATTCTCTTTCCAGTGTCTGCAGTACCTCTGTTATTGTAAATCAAACTATCATGGAAAATAAATGTAAAATTCACTATTAAGTAAACTGCATCTGTAAGCAAAAATTTCTCCATCTTAGATGACATAACGAAATAAATGCCATTTCAAAAATCCTTCAGAGAACAGAAAGAGAACACTTTCCAATTCAATCTTCAAATCCAGGAAAATATAAAAATTTTAAAACCTGATACGAATATTAAGACGAGGAAGAATTACAGGTCAATCATATAATAATAAAAATAATAAAAATAAAAAATCATATTTTACACACAAAGACATAAAAATGCTAAAGAAGATAAAGTGCAATTTAATCCAGTAAATGTTTTTGAAAGGGATAATATATGACTGACAAATTTGATTTATTACTTCAATGCAGTATTGGTTTAAAATTTGAAAAGCAATTCAATTCACTGTACTAGTAATATAAAGAAAAATATTGTATCATCACAATAGATATAGATTGACTTGATAAAATTCAACACTTATTCTTGATAAAAAATTTTACTAACTATGGATATAAAAGCTAATATAGTAGAATAGTAGTACTTAATGGTGAAAAGCTAAAAACTTTTCCTTTGAGATTAAGAATGAGATAAGGATGCATGCTATCACCATTTCACTGGAGAGCTAGACATTGAACTAGCAAAGAAATAAAAGGGCTATTTATTAAAAGGGATAAATAAAATAGTAATTGGATAATTTTTAGAAATATAAATAAATGTGGCAAGCTCACTATACACAAGACCAAGATTAAAAAATCATTGCTTTATATTTTCATAGAAATAAGCAATAAGAATTAAAACAAAAATACAATTTACAATAGGAAAATAAGAGATGTCTAGAAATGAGTCTAAAGAAAGATGTGCAAGCTCTCTACAAAGATGGTTAACCATTTTCGAGAAATACTGAAGAATTTTTTTAAAAGCAGGCATATAGCATGTTAATGGACTGGAATATTAAACAGATAATCAATTTCCAAACTGATATACAAATTTATTGCATTTTGAAAGAAAATCCCATAAAGTCCTAACCAAAAAATCAGAGTTTTATGAAGCCAGTCATGCCAATTTTTCAATTTACATAAAAATGTAAAGGTCTGGAAATGGAATAAAAAAGGACCAGATGTACCCTTCTGCCAGAAACAACCAACAACAACATAAAAAAGAAAAAGAAAAGAATGAGGCACAATGGCTCTCAAGAGATCAGACAAAAGGCAACAAAAGATAGGAATTGCTGGGATAGCAATTCCTTTAGTTAGAAGGAAAAACCTAAAATTGTGGAATTGTAACCCATACCAAACTCAGAAATCTGTTCTATAACTACTTTTTACAATGTACTTTGAAATTTATTGCTTTTTTGCATATATATATATATATATATATATATTTCATAATAAAAAATATTTAGAATGCATTTACATACAACGGTAGATATTCTATACAGACATAGAATATAGAAAAGTAAAGTTTCTAGAAATAATATTTTAAATGTTTGAGAGGTAAAATATCTGTTGGATTAACAGAAGATTAGATGTCACAGAAGAAAATATTAGTAAATATTTTTTTGCTTTAGTCTCACACTATCTGCTTTATTTTAATTTTAGTTTTGCTCCCTTTTTCCCCTGTTTAAATGATTACATATTAAATCATTATTCAGGTGCCTATATAACTTTGATTTTGACCTGCAAAGCCTAAGATACTTACTTTGGCTCTTTAAGAAAAAGTTTCCCAACTCCAACATGTATGAAATGGACAAATTCATACAGGAACAAAAACTATCAAGGCTCACTCAAGAAGATAGATAATATGAATAGTTTTTTATCTACTGAAAAAATTGAATTTGTTGTGAACAAAATCTTCCCAGAAGGAATACCCTAGGCCCAAATTCTACCAAACATTTAAGAAAGAAATATCATTATACACAAACTTCTGGAACACTGAAGAGAATCTTTTCCAACACATTCTATGAAGCTAGAATTATGCTGATGTCAAAACCAGACAAAGATGCAAAAATTCTAAACACAGTGGTAGAAAGTCTAATCTAAGTGTATGTATAAAGCATAATATATCATGACCTAGTTGGATTTATCACAGGAATGCAAGTTAGGTTTAATATTAAAAAATCAACTATAATTCACCATATTAAAATATTAAAATATAATTAATATAAAATATATAATTATATTTTAATATAATTATATTAAAATATAATTCAATAATTAATTAGAATATTAAAATAAAAACAAAAAACAAAAAGCTATACAATAATTTCTATCAATGTATGAAAAACATTTGAGAAAATTCAACATCCATTCCTGATAAAACAACTCTCAGGAAATTTGAAATAGAATAAAAAGTTTCACAAACTCCTAAAAGGCACCTAAGAAAAAAAATCAGCTTAAATCATATTCAAAGGTGGAAGACTGAATGTTTTCTTCTAAGATCAGTATCAAAATGAGGTTGTCTGATCTTCAACCACTTCAATTCAACATTGTACCTGAGCTTTTAACCAATGCAATAAGATAGGACAAAGAAACAAAAGCCATCCTGATTGAATCAGGAGTAAATATTTTTTCAACACAGCATCCAAAGCATAAAAACCATAAACACCAAATTGATAAAATGGGCTTTATCAAAATGAAAAACTTCTGCTCTTTGAAAGATACTGTGAAGATCATGTAAAGACATGTCACAGCCTGGAATAAAATACCTCTAAAACATAAGTTTCTTAAAAGACTTGAATCAAGAATATACAAGGGGGCAGGTCACGGTGGCTCAGCAGGCAAGAATGCTTGCCTGCTATGCCAAGAGGACCCAGGTACGATTCCCGGTGCCTGCCCATGTAAAAAAAAAAAAAAAGAAGAAGAAGAAGAATATACAAGGAATTGTCAAAATTTGAAAATAAGAAAACCACCAAAAGCACTGGGCAAAAGATTTAATAGTCACTTTACCAAAGATAAATGGATTGCAAATGAATACATGAAAGGATGGCCAACATCATGGGTAACTTGGGAAATGCAAATTTAAAACGACAGTGAACTTCCGTTACGCAGTTATTTAAGAAGCTAAAGTTAAAAGGAGAGGCCATATCAAGTGTTGGTGAGGACGTGGAATGACTGAGTCTGTCATAGATTGTTCACAGAGAAAGTAAATGGCTCAACCATTTTGCAAAATATTTTGTCAGTTTCTTTATGGTTAAACATCTGTTTACCAAATGAACCAGCAATTCCACTTCTAGGCATTTACTTAGGAGAAATATAAACAAAAGTCCAAACTAAACTTCTAGATCAGTTTTTATGAGAGAACCATAAATGACTCAAATATCCATCAATGTGTGAATGATGAGCAAATTCCAGAAAATTACTCAGAAATAAATAAAAAGGAATAAAATACTGACATATCCAACATCATGGGTGAATTTCAAAATAATTTTATAGAAAAAAAAAACAAGCCAGGTTCAAAAACAAGTATATTATTTATGAATCCATATACATGAGATAGATTTAGCCTATAATAGCAGAAAATTGATCAGCAGTAGCCTCAGGCCTGGCTTAGGGTGATGTCAAGACTGGCTATAATGGATTATATAGAACTTTTTGGAGTGGTGAAAATGTTCTATATTTTAATTGCGGTACTGGTTCCACAGATGTATAAATTTATCAAAACTCATCAACATATACATTTAAAATGTATATAAAGTACATCTCAATAAACCTGATCTTTAAAAAATGCAAAGGGTTGAATACTTCTAAAACACTTTGGAGAAGGAAACAAAGTGAGATGGCTTTTTAAAATATTAAGATAAGTTATGATATAAATCGTATGAAAACACACCTCCAAGTGTGCTAACTTAAACCAAGAAAACCCCACAACCTTTTCCAGCCTCTTTGTTGAAATTCCATCATGTGGCTGGCCTTCCTAAGAATATAAATCAAAAACAAATTTATGATAATTTGTAAACAGTGAAACTAACCCTCAAAAATATACATTGCTCTTACATTCTTGGGTGTTATAGTTCCCATTCCCCCAAAACATAAATGTCAGCATGTCCTGTCAGTACTTAATTTTGTTTTCAAAATTAATTCAAAATCCCATAGTTTGATATTAAAGTCCCTTTCACATAGCTTGATATTTAAGTCCCAACACATCCAGCCCCTGGCAGTATCCTTCTTCCACCCAGCCCTCGCAGCTAATAGGTCAGATATAGGAGTACTTGAAGAGTTTGAAATGTTATATCTCTCCTTTTCAGGATCATTAAACATATTGCTTCTGACATTATTCTCTCTTAAGCTCACTTTAATAAAAAAAAATTAATGCTTTAGGAGACTGTTCAGGTTCCACCTTTTTCCAGCAGTTGTTCTAATTTCTTATTGACACATAAACAATCACACACACACACACACACACACACACAAGTTTGGGTGGCATTCCATTATCCATGTGTTGCTTCTTTTTATTGTATTATATTTTTTGCATTCTAATCGTATTTATTAATTATTGTCTGACTTTTTAACTAGGCCTTTTTTCCAAAGGGTAAGAACTTCTGTCTTTCCAGCACACTGTCAGCTAGGAGCAGACAATAAATATTTATTAAAGAAACACTGCTGCTCACAGAATCACAATGTTAAGAGAGACATATAATTTGAGTCTGAGGGTTTTACTGAAACAGTGCGGAGTTCTGCAATTAAAAGAGTTTTGCTTAATATTCTTAAAAAAAAAGAACGGTGCATCCACTGAGAGTAAAAGATTTGTTTACAAAGTTAGATATTTTTAAAGTAACTTTTAGCAATTATTTTACCTTTGACAGTACTAACTGCAGCCTAATAGAATTTATGAGAAGTGCTGAAGAAATGTTTCATTTTGTCAGAATTACAAGGCTGGAAATGAATCAGAAAGGTCACCTAGTCCATCTCTCATGTTTAAATCATCCCAAAGAGATGAGATTCTATGCTATTTGTAATAACCTCCAGAAAAAGAAAAAAAAAAACAGATATAACAACTCCTCTTTGTAACTCATTCCAGCAGCGCTTAACACCTTTCACCCTAAAAATCTTTACCTCATTGTAACCTAAATTTCTATTGCTTAACTTTAAACAGTTTATTCTTACAAGATTACTATTGAAATTTGAGAATAGTAGGTTAATCTCTTCTATGGGATCAGCCACTGTACACTTGTATGGTAGTGTCTCTTGCTGAAACCCTGAGTTCTTCTTTTGTCTCAAGTTAAATAGCTATTTTCCAAAATTGAACCAATCTTTGTGACATCTCTAGGAATGCTTGCCAAATGCACCATCTTCTCGTGCTAGAAAAACGACAAAATTTTGTTTATTTTTTTTCTTTATTAGAGAAGTTGTGATTGTACAGAACAATCATGCATAAAATACAGGATTCCCATAAGCCACCCTATTATCAATACCTTGCATGTGTGGAACAGGCTTCTTATTTCCACTCCCGTCCCTCAACAAATCCTTTTCCACAAAACAGTCAGATTTTCATGCAAATATCAAAGGAGACAGAATAAAGAAGATCTACTGAAAGTAAACTAGATTAATTAATACGAGCTGCTTCACTCAGGCACAGGAGGAAACTAAAATGGTCAGGAAAAGATCCCTGTTTATGAAGTCACGGTTTTATTGTGCCCATCCTCTTCATAAAAAAACAGATAAGAACTATACTCTTAAAGGTAAATCCAAGTGTACTAGAAATAAAAGACATCTGCAAGAGAAAAAATAAAGAGAAAGCTAAAACCACGATGTAAAGAAAAAGCCTCCAAAGACTTTTGGGAAGTGGTCGTTTTTAATGACTATTTTTTTCTGGAAAGGAAATGAGGACTGGGCCTGTGCAAATTGGAGTTAGGACTGAAACAAATTGCCTAAGGTTCAGAAGAATGTCAATACTATAACTCTTGACAAAATAAAATAGCATAAGCATCAAAAAAGCAGGTCAAAAGGGAAGGAAAGGAAGAATGAATTGTTATGATAATCAATTAATCTTTTACAGCAAGTGATCACCCCAGTACTGTCTGAAACTAAGATGAATAGTTCAAAAAATTGTCCCAGCACTTTAATTATATGTAAAATGCATTTTTCCCCCATTGGTTAATAAAAGTGATTTCTCTTGTAGTTAAAAATACAAATCTGCATGGAGTGCCCCTTTCAGTTTCATTTCAGCTTCCTTTTCTTTTGTTAACTTCTAATAAATTGAAGTCAACACGTTTTAGTAAAATAAGATGCATATAATAATTCAAATTCTATAATAGTTTATCTAATCTGCTCCATAATACTCTTTTTCAAGCACCCATGGATAGAAAAATACGCAGAATAATGTTCATCAAAAATCTAAATGTGGTTAGGAGGAGGGTATTTATTTGATGTTTTACTTTCTACTTTGTACATTTCTGAATGGCTTAAAATGTTTGTGAGTATATGTTACATTTACGACAATAAAAATGCCATTTCAAATAGTATTAATAAACAAAAGCATAAATTTTATTCTGCATTTGATCAATTTAACAATATATTATTACTTTTGATTGTTAATGAACAACTAGTGTAAAATGCTTCCTCCAATAGCCATTTGAGATTAGTTGATAACTATAGAGTAATCTCTCATTTCCCCTTTAAAAGAAGATTTTAAGTCAGAGGCAAAAATTACAGATAAGAACAAAAGATAGGAGTCGCAAAGCTTAGTCAATATATAAAATATTTGATTCATATTTAAGTTCTTACAAAGCAGAACTATGACTAATTGTCTTTGTCTTTTTGGAAATAAAATATGCAACAAAGAAGATTTTTTTTTAAAAAGCAATATGCATTATTTTTCATTATCTTATTCAAACGTTCAAAAGTTGGCATATGGAGTAATATTTTGCCATTAATAAAATAAAATTGAAATTCAAATGCGAACTGAACTTCTCAAATTCAAATATTTTCCAAGCTGTTGACTCATCACTTACTAAAAGCAGCTGGTGGGTAATTGAAATGATTGCAAACAATTCTAAGTTAACGTCTCAACCAATTATCATAAACAGAAAGAAAGTCTTAGAAAAGATATTGGATAAAAAGTCCCAAAATAAATTTCACCATAATGGATATATTTCATAGCAATATGATTTTTTATGGTACTTTAATCTCAATAAATGTGTCATGGAATAAAAATAAACCGTGGCATGACAGTATTTTTTAAACAGGGATATTTTGGAAGGAGTTGGTGCTATTTTTAATAGTCAAGTTTCAATCTTAGGGTTTTTTTAAACATTAGTTAAAATTAGACAGAAATATCACTATCTTAAAAAAAAGCACAGTAATTACAATTTCCATGAAACAGAGCAAAACAATATGTAAGACAGCAACACAATATATAAAGGATAGGTTGCCATGATATAGTTGTCAAAAAGTGCTTCATCAGGACCAATTGTTTCTAAATTATAGTGGGGAGATACACACCAAAGCAGAAACAATCCATTCATGTACAGGAAAAAATGTTAACATTTCTTCTTTTATTTGTAGCATATTCTCTTTACATTTCTTCATAATGTACAATAGTTTATCTCTCTATATTATGTATGCATATGTATATATACTGGGCATGCAGCCTGAAAAATTTTAGTTTTCAGCATGAATGCAGGATCAAAAAAAAATCATCACCATTAGTTTAGAATGGGGTTGATTTCGTGCCAACTCTAATTATTTGGCAGTTACTGCTCAGTACATTGTGCTAAGAAGAAACCTGAGGCACTATTCAGTCAATGATGGTAGGAGGTGCCATTACATTTATAGATGGCTGATGGTAGGAAGAGCTGCATCATTGAAATCTTACGTGGCATCCTGCTCTAGGCACTGGATAATACCGCTTAGTTATTTCATGTGAATCATTTCTTTGCTATCTTTTCCTTTCAATATTATTAAGTTCCTGCCATTTCCTAAGGACACATTTATTCTCCCTTCTGTGTCCTACCACTTAGGATTAGAAATAGTGTACAGGTGTGTACCAAACACCAAACCTGTGCTTATGCCCCTGTAAGTCAGAATCTTCCACTGCTCTAAACCTTCACTGGGTGTGGGGTCTTATCCTGTGCTTCAGATCTCATCCATTTTTTGTCTTTGTTGAACCTCTTTTTCTTCGAGCCCTTCTTGCTCATCTCCTCCTCTTTTAACACACAATTCTTCTCATCCAGTCTTTAAACATGGTCAGTTACTGTGTTTGCTTTTCTCCTTCCCTTCACAGCCAGTCTACATAAAAAATTAGTGACACTTGGCTTCTATCTTTATTTATTCCATTATCAGGTACAGCTCAGCCTATTTTAAATTGGATTCAGTCATCAAAACTGCACCAAATCAGCTCTTCACCTGTTTATCATTGATCTCTTTACTAATGTTGCCATTGATCTCTTTATTAATAAACTTATTGGGTGTTTTCAACTTTCATTGGGCCTTTCAGTAGCATTTGAAATTGTGAACTCTGTCTCCTGGAACACTCATCGCTTTAGCTTTAATGACAACATGCATGCGCTCACTACTTTTAAGGCCATCCTTCTTAACTTCCTTCGCCAATCTCCCTTACTGTACTGATTAAAGATTTGTTTCTCAGGACTATGGCTTTTGTCCTCTTTATTCTTATTCTTTGATCTCTCCTTCTAAGTTTCAGATCAATATGTACTATTGTCTCCACTTAGATGTGCGACTAGCATATCAATCATAAAATGTCCAACATTAAGCTAATCATTTTTTCCACATGGCTTTTCCTCTCTCAGGAAATGTTATCAACACTCACCTAGATGTTTATACTATACCTAAGAGCTATCCTTTGCACCTCCCTTTTTCTTACTTGGAGCATTCATCATTAAGATCTACAGATCTTAAGTGATGCCAAAAAGGCATTTGACAAAATTCAACATCCTTTCTTGATGAAAACACTTCAAAGGATAGGAATAGAAGGGAACTTCCTCAACACGATAATGGGAATATATGAAAAAACTACAGCTTTCTTGAGGAAGAAAATATGAAGTGAGAGTTCTCACATTTCCTGACTTTAGAGTATATTATGAAGTTACAGTTGTCAAAATAGCATGGTACTGGCATAAAGAAAGATATACTAACCAATGGAATAGAATTGAGTGTTCAGAAATAGACCCTCAAATTGATCTTTGATTAGATGGTTAAGCCAACCCACCTGGGACAGAGCAGTCTCTTAAATACACTGTGTTTGGAGAACTGGCTATCCATATGCAAAAAGAATCAAAGAGGATCCATATCTCATATACTATACAAAAATCAACTTAAAATGGATCAAAGACCTAGACATTAAAACTAACACCATAAAATTTTTAGAAGAAAATGTAAGGAAATATCTTACAAATCTTATGATAGGAGGTGGTTTTCTAGACCTTACACCCAAAGCACAAGCATTGACAAAAGAAATAGATAAACAGGATCTCCTCAAATTTAAACACTGTTGTGCATCAAAGAACTTTGTCAAGAAAAGTGAAATTCAGCCTACACAATTGGAGACAGTGTTTGGAAACCACATATCAGATAAGGGTTTCCTATCCAGAATATAAGAAGAGATTCTTCAACTCAACAATAAAAAGACAAACAGCCCAATTAAAAAAAATGGGCAAAAGACATGACCAGACACTTTTCAGAAGAGGAAGTAAAAATGACTAAAAGGCACATGAAAAGATGTTCAACTTCACTGGCTATTAAGGAAATGCAAATCAAAACCACAATGAGGTATCATCTGACACCCACTAGAATGGACATTATCAAAAAAGACAGAAAACCACAAGTTCTGGAGAAAGAGGCACACTTACCCACTGTTAGTGGCAATGTGAAATGGTACAACCACTCTGGAAAGCAGTTTGGAAGTTCCTCAGGAAGTTAAGTATAGAATTACCATATGATCCAGCAATATACTTATCCTCTGAATATATACTTAACATATATTAAGTATATATTTAGAGGAACTGAAGGCAGGGACACAAATGGACATTTGCACATCACTGTTTATAGCAGCATTATTTACGACTGCTAAGTGATGAACACAGCCCAAATGTCCACCAATGGACGAGTGGCTAAACAAGCTGTGGCATATGCATACCACATGTATTGGCTAGGGTATTTACTAATTTAACTTGCATGGTCAGTTTACTTGGACACCATAAGTGAATGGAATCTTGAATAGGACATGAGATTTTGTTGGTTTGTCCAGGTTAGTGTGATGCCCTGATAAAGTCCAGGGTGATTTGAACAGTGAATAAAGAAGTATTTGCAAAATCCCCTTGGTGAATAGGGAGAAAGGGAGAAATATTCAACTTCCCTATTTAGAGAATTTCTGATATTCTCACAAACAGGTGGACAACCAAATCAATAGACTGAGCCCTTGATGTTGGGGTTTGCCCTTGTGAAACATCCCTGCACAGGACAGACAAAGCCTACTTAAAATTAGGCCCAAGAATTACCCACAGAGAACCTCTTTTCTTGTTCAGAGGAGGCCTCTCTATCTCTAAGCCAACACGGCAAGTGAACTCACTGCCCTCTTCCCTATGTGGGACATGACTTCAAGGGGTATAAATCTCCCTGGCAATGAGGAACAGAAAACTTGGCATGAGCCAGGACCTGGCATCAAGGGATTAAGTAAACCTTCTTGACCAAAAGCGGGAAGAGAGAAATGAGACAAAATAAAGAGTCAGTGGCTGAGAGATTTCAAACAGGTGAGAAGTTATCCTGGAGGTTCTTCTTAAGAATTATATACATACGCCCTTTTTTATGATGTATTGGAGTAGCTAGAGGGAAGTACCTGAAACTGTAGGGCTGCGTTCCGTAGCCATGTTTCTTGAAGATGATTGTATAATGATATAGCTTTTGCAACGTGACTGTGTGAACATAATTTTCATAGAGGATCTGCATCTAAATAACTCACCCTCTGAAATCTACTATGAAGTGATGATAGTCGTTCTTATTCTCCTAAGTTTATTATATGTACTTGGTATCCTAGTTTTCAATACTTAACAGATTTCATTTTAAATTCTATTTTCTAGGTGTACCATTTCCATCCAATTTTATATAGTGTTAAAAGGAGAATTTCTACTCCATTATAAAAAGAAGCCATCTATAAATACTAAGGCATTAGTATTAGTAGATCTTTGGATGAATCACTGGAATCTTTTATTAAAACTAAAGCACCAATGATCAGTAAGATTTAGATTTGAGTTCCCCAACATAATAATGCAATTGTCCTATGGGCTAGAATCTAAGGCTGTGCTTAAATTCAGATTAACTTTAAATGTATTTATTCTTAAAGCAACCAACTGATTTTTTCCAAAGGATAAGTATAAACAGGTTATTTAGTATAAAATAACAATCAATGGCGCTACTGAAAATTTTCTGACATATTTTTCTGCTAATAAACTGAAATTCAAAGTCCAAAGCACATTTAAATGATCATTCTTCTCCACATGGTGTTCCATTATGAAACTGCTACAATGAACATAACATTAGTTGAACAAACAGAACACTAAAATCAAGCATCTGCTCATCTGACTGCATTGCATATACAATGAGAGTTGTTGCTTTTTTTTTTTAGTATTCTCAATAAGTTTCTGTGTTTATAAAGGTCCACAATTAATCTTCAAAACTATCCTCCATATGGCACCAAGACTTGGCAGAAGAACCTTTCCTGACACAAAGGATACACTATTCTCTTATTTCAAAATATCAAAAACTTGCCGCAAATACACAACTCACAAGCAAGTGTTAGAACCACCTCACATTCTTTTCCATATCATCAAAACAGATTTAGATGTCTGTACAGGTCAATTTTAATTACCAAAAATGTACAAATGAGCACTTTCTTTTCCAGTCATACAATTTCAACTACATTTTAATAGTATATTCTTCATGACTCATTATGTATAACTTGTACAGCAGAAACAAAACAAGAAGGTATACAATAAACATTAACCCAGGGCGGGCCGCGGTGGCTCAGCGGGCAAAGTGCTTGCCTGCTATGCCGGAGGACCTCGGTTCGATTCCCGGCCCCAGCCCATGTAACGAAAACGGAGAAACAAAAATACAATAAAACAAGAAAATGCTTAAAAAAAAGATGTTTCCCTTTCTTCCTCTCTTCCTTCCTTCTATCCTTCCTTCCTTCTCTCTGTCTTTCCTTTAAAAAAAAAAAAAAAAAAAAAAAAAAAAAATTAACCCAAATTTTGTCCCCCCAAAAGAGAAATAAAGTAGAAACATGCACTTTCTGGGTAGTTATTACATAGATAACCCATCTGGTTAGTCAAGCTCAAAGAATCTCATAGAAAAGTATGTATTTTGGGGTTCTGCGAGGAGGCTTTACAAATTCTAAAACTCGTTTTAATGATACTTTACCTCTATTATTTTTTCCTGTATAAAACCAACCCAAGTCAATACCTCTTAAATAAAGTTAAGCAATATGGAGAAAACTGGCAAATTAAATAGATACTATTGTAACTTCTTAAAAACTAGATTCTAAAGTTTAGTAAATACTTCAAATAACAAATAATTTTTATGTCTCAGGGTGCTCATAAGCATACATTTTTTTATTTATAATTTTATAAATATAAAGTTTAAAATATTAGAAAATATAAGATACTATATTTATTTGTAGGAAATGACATTCAAATACATTACAAGTCTCTGCCTTTGATACAGTGAACCTACTAAACATAATGTAAGTTACATAAAACCCACTTGTTACACAATAGAGGGAGATTATTTTGCCCTCAATGTAGCAGAACATAGTTTCCTTCCTCATAATGGTAACAAAGTGATTAACCTGCAAGTTCAAGGTGAAGGAATAATATGTTTCCAAGTATGTATGGTACCTTTAACCTAGTCAAGACACTTTGTCAGATATTTCAATTAATGGGTACCAAGGTCTCAAAATCAATTTCTTATCAGCCAAAAACACTCATACAGTAAATTTTATTTTCAAACCATAATCTCTAAATTAAATCTGTGTACCTAAAAAATACAGTGCAGAAACTCAGTCACTGGGTTTTCTCCCTGATAGCATTTTCACAAATGGCATAAAGCTTTGTATGCTATATTTAGCCTACAGTGTTTGGTTAGATCCTAATCTTACTAGAGAAAGTCATTATCTCTTTCCATGGCAAATAAAGGACCAAAGAGTTAATTTCCTCCCTAAAATAAGTACAGGGTTTGAACAGTTCTGACATTCTGTCTTCCAGCAATTTATTTCGGAACTTGTAAACACTATAAAAGAATTCATGAAACTGTATACTAATCTGATTTTTTGGCAATACAAATGATAAAGATGAAAGAAAGACTGGAGAAAAATCATGTTTATATGGAAAATAGTATTACCTTGCAGTAAATTCCATGTAAAAGATTTTGTGGGTATTGAGCTTGATTGACCAGACAATCAAGATAATTATCATTTTAATGAAAACTGCTTGACTTGAATATAAAATACTATCATCTATTACATTCAGGTGTTGGAGTTCTTTCCTTATTTTTCAATTCCCCTGAACAGATTTTCCCCTCTAACATTCTCATTCTCTCTCTACTAACAACCATACTTGAAACTACACCTTTGGCATCCTTCAATTATGCTCAAAGAGAATGGACTGAAATAGTTCAGGAAATGGAAATATTTCAATAATCTGCTTAATATCTGAATATTCAAAAAGTCACAATTTTCATGCCAGAAAAGTATGTTCTGCTGATTTTAACATTCCAAATATTTGATATAGCTATACAAATGCTGTACAATATATACTACACAGAGGTATTTTTCATACAACTGGCTGACAAATTATTCAAATCTGCTATAACAACAAATCCTTGGGATCAATTTGATGTGTGATGGTTGATAAGAACAGAAAGTATATCACATTTCAGGCAGGTAGGAAGTAGAAAATTATCAGAGATAATATGTTTAGTTTCCCAAATCTCCTAAACATGCAATCTTTTGGATTATTTCAGTACTATGAAACAGAATGAAAAGAATCTTTCCTAGAGCAAGAAAATTAATTATATTTTATTAAGGGTTTAAACACATTTTTAAATTAAATGAACTCTTGTGCATGAAGACAATATTTTCTTCATAATCTTTAATATGGGAGTATAAAGATTCTCATAACATAAAGTCATAGATAACAAGAATATTTTATTTCCTCCAAATTCAATCATTAACTCTATCTTAATTAATTTTAGAGCATGGTAATAAAAATATAAAATCAGTTTTAGTGAAAGTTATTTACATTGTACCAATTAATGTAAAAAATAAAACCTCAGCTTAGATAATTAGCCGAAGAAAAAATTCAGTTCTGTGTAAAACTTTATTTATAAAGAATGGACATTGGAAGGAAGAAGACATGTATTATGGATAATTTAAGAAAGTACTGTCAAAGTGCATGATTAGAAGGAAAATTTTCGGTTTTGATGTCTTCACACTTCCCAAGATTTATGTGAAGAAGGCAATTTTTTTTTTTTTTTTTTTTTGGTGCATGGTCCCGGAATCAAACCTGGGTCTCATGCATGGAAGGTGAGCATTCTACCACTGTGAAGAAGGCAGTTAAAAAAAAAAATTTCTAGTGCAAAATATCCAAACACATACTGTCCAACCATATTTTACAGCACACAGCCACACACTCATCACCGTGATTACCCCGAGAATATTTGCATTACTCCAGAAAAAGAAACAAAAAGAAAAAAAAAAGAACTCACCCATCCCATCCCGCCACTCTCCCCACACCGACCCACAGCATTTCAATCTACCCAATTTTCACCCTTTACCTCCCCCATCATTCAGTTATCTCTTATCCTTATTTATTATTATTATTGTTATTATTATTATTTTACTCAGAAGAAGCCACTTTTTGATCAACAAGAATCAGAAGGAATTAGGTAGTCAAACTGACTTTGGGACTCTCTGAAGAGAGTCACAAGATATTAGCATCAATACTGCAACTAAACATTCTGCAGGATATACAGCTTCCTAACCTAATTCATGAAAATGCTCAAAACAGTAGTAAATAAGTTCATGAAAACTGAAAATTCAGTCTTGCTGTATTGATCACACAGATGTAAGCAGGAAAACAAAGAGATTATGGAGGAAATCAATGTAAAGCTTATGGTGCTTATTTTGACCAAGTATGCAAATTTTCCACTTGGTTACCACTGATACTCTTTATTTACAGCAAAAATACTTGGAGTTGGGATTATATCTAAGTGATCTTGTGATATCAGGTTTATACAAGATGTAAAATTCAATCAAATCAGATACTTGATTCAAGCAAGCAGGAATACTATTCACAAGGTCATTAAAATTCAGGCTAGGCAAGAATGCATAAAAATGGGACACCAAACAATCAGAACCCATAGGATTATACAGATAGGATCTCAGGTATATTGGTATTTTCCAGGGATACAATCAAGAATAAGAACCATCAGTGTCTTCAAAGAGTAATCAGAATTGACAGTACCGAGTCACTATTGGACATCTGGCAGACCTATCAAAACTTGTTCTGGTACTATATATCAATAAAATAAAATGAAATTACTAGATAATATGAAAAACCAAGCTCTGAAAAACCAAACAACTGATTGGAATTAGAAAAAACATTGCAAAGAATATAACATGTGAATAGGTTTTTGAACAGTTGTTCTAAGCTAATAACATCCCCAGCATAGAAAGTGCCACTTAATCTAGTTTTCCCTTGAGCACATACACAATTAATGATCTTGTCCTATTTATTTTGCCTGATGCAAAGGCATTCTTGAGACGTTTGGCGTGATATGTACCCAGAAAAACAGGTTCTTAAACTTAATCCTTTCCTGTGGGTGTGAACCCATTGTAAGTAAGACCTTTTGATGAGGTCACTTTAGTTAAGTTGTGTCCCAGGATGGATCTTAATCCTATTACTATAAGCAGAATGAAACTGTGACAGATAAAAAGAGAAAGCCATAGGGGAAGGAAGCAAAAGTTGAACAACAAGAGAACCAGCTAAGAAGGGAAAGATGAGGAGAAGACACCATGTGCCTTGCCATATGACAAGTTAAAGACAGCCACCCCTCAAATCCACAGACTCAGGGAGAAAGCATCACCTTTATGACACCAATGCCTAGATTTGGACATTCTTTTAGCTTCAAAACCATGAGGTTGATAAACGCCCATTGTTTAAGATAAACCAGCGCATGGTATTTGCTTGAGCAACCTAGGAAACTAAAACACTTGACAATATATGACTTCCTCAGAATGAAGAAATTGGGCTGTAGATTCCTTTTCAACCCCTCCAATCAATTCTATTCTCACTGTCCCTGTCCATAGACACTCACTCATCAATGCTCTCTTGGAATTGCAATATAAGGATAAGTTTAATTACGTGGCATTATTTCAAATATTAGTTACATGGTACTTAGAAAATGAACAGTGTCTAAACTCCGGTGCAGAGGAAAATATCACAGTCATAGTTTTCTAACCTTCCTGATTGGTTTTATTGGCTCAAATGACCTAGATATAGTGCTTGTCTCACCTACGATATTATATTTAATATCTTGCTTTTCAGCCCTGTAATATGGGACAGCGTGAGGAAGATTGATTCTTAAATTCCTTCAAAGGGAAGAAGTTTCAGAGAAATAATGGGAAATAGGTTTCATTCATATGCCAACCTGAATTGATTTGCAGCATCTTCCTGGTAATAGTAGAAGAAATCTGAAGACACATCCCGGCTCAACAGGAAACTGTGTCATGATATGTCGCGGTCATGAGTGGGTAGGATGGGAGTGCAAGGAATAGATGAAAGTGTCCCCTGCACTTGTCATGTCAAAGCAGAAAACAGAGTTAAAAGGAACAGTGTAGCACAGTGCAAAGTGCACTTGGAAATGGTAAACAGATTTCTTATGCTTTGCTTTCACATTTTAAATAAGTCCAAATCCCTATCTTTTACCCTTTTTGGAGTTGAACTGGCAATTGATCACCATTCAAATAAATGACTCAAAATAACAGAATCAAAGAATTTTGGAGCTTTGAGGGTTATTAATCCTTGTCTAATGTTTTCATTTCACAGAAAAACTGAGGCTCCAATGACTTTTTGTGATTTGCCAAGATAATCCCAGGTTTAAAGGACTAGAATATATTTAACAAGTTTGGACACCTTAGCACAAGAATACTGGGATGTGTGATCAGAGAGTCTAGACACCAGGGCATGGCATTCTAGCAGGATTCCAATGTGCTGTGTTGGCTCTTATTTGTGGAGGCATAAATACATGTGAGGCATCCAGTAATGGGAAAGTGGATGGTAAAGTGCCGATACAGATATTGTTTTATTTTTAAGATGATGAGATAAATCACAGGATTTCTAATATTTCCCCCCTTCCTTCTGCCAGGAATAGTCACAGGAAAAGGGTAGAGTTATATAAAAGCAGAAGGACATACAAATGGGAATTTCAAATGGCTATAAAGGATTGATAGAAACATTTCTTGTACTGTCCATCTGCGTTTTTGGCTGCCTGGAATCTGTTGAACCTTCTGCTGATAAGTCACCCAAATGTCCTTTTGAGAAGCCAGTTCTGTCACTGGGTCCCTAAGCTTTGGGTAGATTTTCACTGAGAAATGGAGCAGCGTGGTACCAAGGAAGACACTGCATTTCATTACAATATAAAGACAGGAAGATAATGAACAAACAACTTAAATGTATAAATGCAAAATGTAAAAGGTCAGAAAGTAAACTACACTCCTCATTTATAACAAGCTGTCAACTGATGTTCTTTAAGCCTTAAAAAATCAAAAGTGGAGGCACACACATATTCTGGAGGAGATGGGTGGGCATTAGCAGACTCTTTTAAAGTGGAGATTTTTGTCTGTTATAAGCTCTGGGTAATTATCTTGTTTCTTTTATTATTTCCTCTGCTCAAGTCTTGTCTGATCCTTCTTTATTAAGATGTCTGTTGGATGGATATTATTAGCTGCTCCATGTTTGACCCTCGATGTTTCTCAGTTTTATTCTCATATTTTCCATTTGATTTTGATTCATTTGAAAGTAATCAAAATGTAAATGCTTTTTATTGGAAGAGAAAATTATGTTAAGTTTGTCTGGTAGGAACAACCAGTCAATTCAGTAAATCAGTGGGGAAAAGGAGGCGTTAGCGAGGAAACTGCATATGTAATCACAATATTATAACCACAAAATTTACGAGAGTAAAAAACAAAGTTTGAGTTTAATCAAATGGAGCACAAGTTCTCACTATTCCCCACTGCCAGGTTGGGGGAGACTCCATCCTTATATTAATATTTTAATATAAAAATAGGTAAATCATGTTGTCAGGTCAGAAAGCACATTGACTACCTGGTTTCACCTTCAAGAAAAATCAGAGGAGGCGTTTAGGAGATCTGGGCATAGATAAAGGAAAAGTTTGCAAAGAGACAGAAATCGGGTTATTATAAAAGGGGGGACTGTATTCAGCTGATGAGCTAAAAAATAACTTGATAATTGCAGTCCCGGAGCATCTGCCACTGATCTGTAAATAAATTTGATATTTGTAGCTTCCCTATTCTGTGTCCTGACCCTCCAGGCAGGAGCAGAAACCCACGAATAAGAGACTTGAGCCTCAATCTATTGTTGGTTTTTAAATATTGCATTTTAAATACCGGATTACTGGTAGTGTTAGCAGCTTATTGTTTTGATAGTAATAAGCTTTTGCTCAAGAAGATAAGAATGAGGGGAGGGAAGGGTTGCAGGGGATTGAGCAACGCAAAGATTTTATGATATGTTGAAGAAGAAACTATTTTTGTCATGCAGTAGCTCTCCTATACATAGAAGCCTATGATGATGATTATTATGATTATTTTTAGATGCAACATTTTCCGGACTCTACTTGAGGGTAGAGACAAAAAATACATTGGAATTTTTGTCTCTACTTATTTTCTCTTCCTAAGAGTATCTGTTTCCAGGCTAATTGTTTGATTTACTCATTGCTGTTTGTTTTATTGGATTTTCTCCAATGGCCAGGTTTCTGTACAAGTTAATTTAAAAACATGATTGGTTATTATCGGCCCCAGTTTGCCTGCCCACCACTGCAACCTCTTTTGAGCATGAGAGAGTTCAGAGTTCTTGGTACATGTGGATGAGGCACAGCAATTTTCAGGCCTTACTGCAGGTAGCATAGGTGGAGAGCAGAAAGGTGTTATTGTTCTCTCAAATGCCAAAATAAAAGGATTTCTGTATTAGCGTAGGAATTTTTTCTCTCAAGACTTCCTTTCAGGCAAAAGACAACATTTCCATTGAGAGCGATTTCTTGGCTTGATCTGGGTCAAATATCCATGGGACAAGGGAGCTCCAACCGTGTGGTCTTTGGAAAACAACGTTCCAACCACTCTCCTGGGCTTCTACTCCCTTGTTGAGAAGTGGGTGAGGACACCACCACTGCAAGGAAAAGCCCCGCTCTATTGTAACTTCTCCTGTGTGTGCACAGCCTGTGCCCCCTTTTGTGGTAGCAGTGTCTTCTTAGGGAAGTTTGTTTTCATTTATGGACTTCTTATGTACTCCCTCTGATTTCCTAATTGTATGGTCAATTCACTGAGCGAGTGGGAGAGAAAAGAGTTAACCACTTGTACCTGTTGTATGAATTTGATCAACATATTAAAACCTGTAAATATATTTTACTTTCTAAAGATATCTTAAATATACATACTGTATATTATTCTGCCTTTTAACCAATTGCTTTGATAATGTAGTAAGGGAAGAAAGTAGATTTTAGTGGGGAGGGGTACTGCCAAAATAATTGATTTTTTATTTCTCTGAGTTTTAATTTCCTGATTTGCAGACCTACTTCACAGAGGAAATCTATTTTTTTTAATTTGCTTTCTCAGGGAAAATCACATAATCTGTAAAATGGGGATACTAGCCTATTTTAGAGAGTTGTGAGGATTAAATTCATAAATTCACAAGAAGCACTCATGCCTCATGAAACTGGGACTATAGATAACTGACACTCCCAGAACAAAGAAACTGTTACCAGTTTTGCAAAATAAAGTTTGCAACCTTAAGCTATTATCAATAATAATAATAATAATAATAATAAGGCAAAAACCTGGGATTCTAGTTATTTTTTGTGGTATTGGAAATGCTGCCTCCATTATTCCTTTGCTCTCTTTTCTACATGTCTTTTTCCTGATATTAGCAGATATTAAAATGAAAGAAAGTTCCATATGTAGTGCTCAATTTTAATTTTTTAGCAGCTCCCAATTGAAAAGATAAAATGGTACAGCCACCATGTTCATTTTGCATGCAGAATGAAAACAAACTGTAGAAAAACAATATCCCAATTATTATTGCTAATAACACCTTATCATCAACACACATTATGTGACACATATTTATATAAACTTTATGAATTGATGTTTCATCATGAAGCAAAAACAAAAATTGATATGCAACACTTGGAAAAAAATCAACATTCTAATACAGTCAACTCAAATTGTATTTTTTTGTGTATAAATGAAAAATTTACCTTGAGACGTCTTACTTAGAATTGATTTAATACAGAATTTTGAATAACTTTTTGAATGTTGAAAGGAGAACTGAGCAGCTGTGCATTTGTTTTTACTATTTTGATTTAATTCTCTGTGTTATTAGTTACCTGATAGTACTTTTCTGGTTTTAACTTGCAATGAATCCATCTAGATAGTACTGGATTAAACATGATTAAAAAGTAGTTAGGTTCCTATCTGAAGCAAAATTTTCACACTTTTTCATTACTGATTATTGGGGAAAATAAAATTCATACATGCACATTAAACTCTTCTTTAAGCACTCAAGATATTTATTAATTTACATCTCAGTGATTCTCATAATTTCCCTTAATAAACATGGGAAGATGATTTGAAAAAAGAAGTTTCTTGAAACTTAGTCTAGAAAAATGAAAACTGACAAGGCTATTCAGAGAAATTTTTGGTTTTAAAAATGATAAGCTGTCAGCAAAACAAATGACCCAAGCTCTTTGTTTTTCCTCCTTTCAAAATAAAACATTAGCTAAAAGGAAGTTTTTGTAATGGTTTATTATTTTATTTTTCTCTTTCTATGGCAAATTCTGCAATGAAGGTATTTGCAATCTTGCAGAGTGGATATTTTAGAGGAAGTTGTACCTAATTTTTGAAATACATTTTGTTTTCTTTAGTGTGTACCCTTCTCGTGAACAGAGGATAAAGGCCATATTTCTAGTACAAGGAAAAGGTTTTCTGAAATTGGCACAGGTATTTATTTATTTGGATGAAGTTCACAAATCTCACACATCCTGGAATGTAAACTTTGGGTTAATTTAGATTAGCATGTCTTAAATATTTTGCATTTTCCACTCAATTCAAGAAATTCCACGAACATATGTGCCTCACTTAAATCCTAGGTATAACTATCTAAAAGCACGTAACAGTTCATACTTTTTCAAGTTTGTCATGGTATTCAGTTTCCTAGGAGATTTCTCTGGAGTACAAAGAATACTATTTAGTTTACATTTGCTTTCCCAAGGATTTCTTATAACATATATTTCACATCAGTAAGATATGTTCAATATTATCAAGATTTATATTTCCAGTGCTTCAATTATTCTTTAGCTATTACTTAAAAATCAAAAGCTACTTCTCTTTGAGAGTTGGAGTGAAAAAAAAGGGGGGGAAAGAAAATGCCAACCCAGACTACCTGTCAACTTTTATACCTAAGTTCCAATACCACAAAAATGTAATAAAGATAAATGAACAAGAAAAGTTGCAGATGAACTTCCATTGACATTGTCTGATGAGACCTGAAAATGGGTTTTCTAAAGAGGCCAGTTTGAAGCCTTAAAATAAAAGAGGTAACATTTAGAAGCTGCTGAAAAAGATAGCCTCTCTAGAGGCAACTGAACCAGGCAGTTTTGTTCCTCTTTGCATTTTGGATGTAACTTCACAGAAGTTTCACATATTCATATAATTTAAAGATAATTTGTGAAGTTCAGATTTCCCCATTTTTCTAGACTGTCTCACTGAATAAACAGACTAACTTTAGTAATTAGATTGTTTAATTCACCAGGACATATTAAAACTGAGCTGATGGGCCTTTTGGGGGCGGGGGGTAACAGAGATGCACTGTTACACTCCTAAGTAATTAAGGATACCATTCTCTCAAATTTCAAAACTATAATAGATTCCACATATGAAAGAAAAATAATGAATATGGCAATTGCTAAAGCAAGTGGTTTTGTTTCTCAGTTATTTTTCAAAGGTATTTATGATTTTTTATCATGTAAGAAAATACTTGGTCTATTTTTCAGAATGCACTGATATATTTTCATGAAATTATTTTAATAAATTGTAATGATTATTTTATAAAATACTCTCATTATTAATTACCTTAAGAACATATTTCTAAATAAGCTGGTATACACTTAGAATCTATTTCAGCAATGTGCTAGGTCATCTCTGATACATTTGGAGGTAGAAACATGAACCGTATCCTTTAGAAGAAGAGTCCTAAAGAACAGGTAATGTGCATGAGATGATGCATGAAAGTAGTGTTCCTATCTTTAAACAAATAACAGAACATATGCATCTGAATAGCAAGTAACAATTGAAAATCAGTAAATGTATTCCAGTGATCGTGCCATTACTCAAAACATTTAAAAAATATTTCAAATTGCTTTTATTCCATGTTACTCACGCAAGAAAATTTACCTTACATTACTTTATTAACATAAACATCTTTCCGTCATTTAAAAAAATCATTTTGGCCATTAATAATCCAAGTTACCCATCAGATTTCGTTGCAAATTTCTCTTAGCTGTTTCTGAAAATTAAATCCACTTTGAAAATCTCATAGCCATTAAGGTTATGTGTGTGTATACGTATATATATATACGCACACACATTATATATACATAGTGTATACATACATGTATATTGTAATTATAAACTAAGAGTTTAGCAAAATTCTAGTAATGGAAGCATTACAGTAATAACAAAAAAAAAACCTTACAAAACACTGAATTGAATGAGAAATGGGTGATACCCATTAGCGCACGTGATTCCAGCATGTGTGCTTCTAAAAATCATTCATAGTACCTTATAGTTACACCTTACGAAAGCTAAACACACATTTATCTCTAGCTCTATCTTTCATAGTTCAATATGAAATACCATGGAAACAACAGAAAGAAGGACAGAGTTATTTTTCTCTTCACATTTCTATTATGAACATTCTTATCTCACTAAAGATTTAAAAGTGCACTTCTTACGAGTAAGATACAGTTTATGCAGTATAGCTAATCGTTAACCAATGTGTACAAAAACATGACATGAATACACACACATTTTGTATGATTTGCATCTGTTCATGATTATTGGTTTGCTCATTTTGTGGGGTATCCTCTTTATGACTACAGAACGACCTGTTAGAGAAGCAATCATATATCCTCAGCCCTCACAGGTTAGCCCAGGCAGAAACCAGACAGTGGATTACTTTAATTAATAGTCCTCCCACATTAGTTTTCATTCTTGGGAAAGAACATGTTAAGTACAACTCACTGAATCCACAGGCTGTTTTTTCTTCCTGACTCCTTAAATAGTATGACCTTCTCTTCTCTACCTTTGCCATGTTCATACTGCTCTCTAGTTTACCGTAACATTCAACTGGTTGAATTTTACAAGCACATATATGAACATTAGATATTGATTAAAAACTGCTTTTTAAATGTAGAATATATCTCCTTGAGGCCAGGCACCAAGATTTCATTATTTTCCAAAACGTACTTGTGGTATTGTTTCATAGTAGTCATATACTAAGTCATGAAAAGACTGTTGAACACACTTATAAATTGTAATATAAACTGTAATACAGCCTTGGTGATCCTTTCTATACTTACCTGGGGTAATATTCTCCTACCTATTTTGATTCCATGAAACTCCCAAGTAGACAGCAACACTAATGAATTTGTGTGAGAGTAAGAAAGAAAAGTGCCCTATCTCTTCCACTCACCCTCACACTGCATAGCTTCCTTCCCCTTTTCATGCTTTTCATTTCTCACAGCTCAATCTATTCCAGCTCAGGGAGTATCACTTTAGATGTACACAAAGATTCTCTCAATACCCTTCCAATCTTCCCTCCTTCTTCTTTTTTTTAAACACCTGCCTAATGACCTGAGAATTGGGGGGATTTCTCACTCCCTGTATTTATCAAAATTCTGCACCAGAAGCCAACCAGAAGTGTGATGAGAAGCATAAGGAGTTGCATAGTAATACATCTTTTTTAAAAGAAAATATCTAAGCTTTAGGTTTGAACATCATCAGCAATTTCAACAGCTTTTGCATGTACCCCAAACTTCTACATGAACTTTTACATCTCCTTCTTCAAAATAGCCTCTAGCATCAGTATTAAGTCATGTCCATAAATAATTTCCCATTAACAACTCAATAAAGCTGTTAAGCTAATAAATGAATTTCTATTAAAAGATACTGTTTAACCAAGTTTGTTTAAAAATCTGTACTACACTAATTATTATTTTAGGTGACTAATATATTCTGACATTTGTAACAACCCTACTTCGTCACTTAGATAGATGACACTAGGAAATTCACTTAAGCTTTCAGAGTCCCACTTCTCTCAGCTTAACAGGGAGCTCAGTCGATGTTAGTTATTACAGGTATTTATAAATAATTTGAAAAGTTTCTATGAAAATTAAAGATATTGTGTATAAAATTGACATAAATGAACATGCATTGTACAATTAAGAAGTACGTCTATACTTCAGACATATTGTGGGTTCAGTTCTGGAGTACCACAATCAAATAAATATCACAATAAGACAAGTCATATGAATTTTTGGTTTCCAAGAGCATATAAAGCTATGTTTATACTATACTGTAGCATATTAAGTGTACAATAGCATTATGTAGAAAAAAAGCAATGCATATTCCTTAATTAAAGATACTTCATTGCTAAAAAATGCTAACCATCATCTGAGTCTTCAGCAAACGTAATCTTTTTGCTGGTGGAGGGTCTGGCCTTGATGTCAGTGGTTGCTGCCTGAGTAGGGTGCTGTTTGCTGAAGGTAGGGGTGACTGTGGCAATTTCTTAAAATAAGAAAAAACAAAGTTTTCCACATTGATTGACTCTTCCTCTCATGATAGATTTCTTTGTGGCATGTGATGCTGTTTGATAGCATTTTATCCATAACAGAACTTTCAAAATTGGAGTCAATCCTCTTAAACTCTGCCACTAGTTTATCAACTAAATTTATGTAATACATACTTTTTTGTTGTCATTTCAACAATGTTCATAGTATCGTCATCAGAAGGAGATTCCATCTCAAGAAACCTTTTTCTTGGCTCATCCATAAGAAGCAACACCTCATTTGTTAAAGTTTTATCATAAGATTGCAGCAATTCAGTCACATCTGCAGTTACTTCCACTCCCAATTCTAGTTCTCTTGGTATTTCTACCCTATCTGCAGTTAGTTCTTCCTTTGAAATCTTGAACCCCTCAGAGTCAGCCATGAGGGTCGGAATCAACTTCTTCTAACATCCTGTGAATGCTGATATTTTGACTTCCTTCCATGAATCACAATATTTTTAATGGCATCAGAATGACAAATTGTTTTCAGAAGATTGTCAATTTACTTTGCCCAGATTTATCAGAGGAATCACTACCTATGGCAGCTATTGCTTTATAAAATGTATTTCTTAAAGAAGAAGATATGAATTTCAAAATTATTCCTTGATCCACAGGCTGAAGAATAGATGCTGCGTGAGCAGGTTTGTAAATAACATTCATTTTGCTGTCCCTCTCCATCAGAGTGGGTGATCAGGTGTGTAGTCAATGAGCAGTAATATTTTGAAAGCAATCTTTTTTTCTGAGCAGTTTCCAACAGTGGGCTTAAAATATTTAGTAAAACATGTTATAAACAGATGTGCTGTCATCCAGATTTTGTTGTTCCATTTATAGAGCATAGGCAGAGTAGATTTAGCATAATTTCTAAGGGCTTTAGGATTTTTGGAATGACAAATGAACACTGGCTTTCAATTAAAGTCACCAGATGCATTCGCTGCTAGTAAGAGCATCAACCTGTCCTTTGAAGACAGGCAGTGACTTCTCTTCTCTAGCTAAGAAAGTCCTAGATGGCATCTTCTTCCAATAGAAGGCTTGTTTCGTCGACACTGATAATCTATTGTTTAGAGGAGTCACCGTCATCAGTGCAGTTAGCTAGATCTTCAAATGACTTGCTGCAGCTTCTACATTAGCACCTGATGTTTCACCTTGCACAGTTATGCTACGGAAATGGCTTTTCTTCCTAAACTTCATGAACTAACCTCTGCTAGCTTCAGATATTTCTTCTGAGGCTTCCTCACCTCTCTCAGCCTTAATGGAATTGAAGAGAGTTAGGGCCATTCTCTGGATTAGGCTATGGTTTAAGGGAATTTTGTGGCTGTTTGATCTTCTATTCAGACCACTAAAACTTTCTCCATATCCCCAGTAAGGCTATTTCATTTTCTTATTATTCTTGTGTTCATGCGAGTAGTAATTTTAATTTCCTTCAAGAACTTTTCGTTTGTATTCACACCTTGGCTAACTGATGTAAGATGCTTACTTAGCATTGGGCCTATCTTGGCTTTTGATGTCTTCCTCACTAAACTTAATCATTTCTAGCTTTTACGATTTAAAGTAAGAGATGTGAACTCTTACTTTCACTTGAACACTTAGATGTCATGATAAGGTTATTAATTAGTCAAATTTCAAAATTATTGTGTCTCAGGGAACAGAGAGATCTGAGGGGAGGCAGAGAGATGGGAGAATAACAGGTCATTGGAGCAGTGAGAACACACACATTTATTGATTACGTTTGCTGTTCTTATATGGGGATGTTCATGGTGCCCCAAAACAATTACAATAGTATCATCAAACATCATTGATCATAGATCACTGTCCATGGTCAGGTTCATGTGTCAACTTGGCCAAGTGGTGGTGCCTGTTTATCTGGTTGGGCAAGTGCTGGCCTGTCTGTTGCAAGAGGACATTTCATAGAATTAGATCATGATCACGTCAGCTGCATCCACAGCTGATTCCATTTGTAATCAGCCAAAGGGAGTGTCTTCTGCAATGAGTGATGCTCAATCTAATCACTGGAAGCCTTTTAAGGAGGATTTAGAAGAGACACGCTCTCTTCTTGCTTCAGCTGGTGAGCCTCTCCTGTGATGTTCGTCCAGACCCTCCATTGGAATCGTCGGCTTCACAGCCTGCTCTGCGGATTTTGGACTCTGCGTTCCCACGGTCATGTGAGACACTTTTATAAATTTTATATTTGCGAGTGTTCCCTGTTGATTCTGTTTCTTTAGAGAACCCTAACTAATACGTTCACCATAACAAAATCTGGATGGCAGCACATCTGTTTACATTTTTATTATATTTTTTATAACAGATATAATAATAATAAAACATTTGAAATAGTGTGAGAATGACCCAAATGTGACAAAGAAACTCAAAATGAGCACGTACTGTTGAAAAAATGGCACCAATAGTTTTGATCGATGCAGGATTACTCTAAATCTTCAATTTGCAAAAAATGCAATATTTGCAAAGTACAATAAAGTACAATGAAATGAGGTATGCCTGTACTATTGTTTTCATAGGTTAGGTAAAGTAACTGTTATAGATTGATCTTTGCTAAACCATTCTTATACACTGCCTAACAGGGTCATTTTGTAATACACAAAATTATCATATAACAGAATAAAGCCCATAACCCTGTCATTCTGACTTAATTCTCACTAAACCCTCAGCTGATACAACCTGTAATACATATCTAGAATGAAATAACTGGCCATCCTTAAGAAGCACATCTAGCCCTTTGTTACTACTGATTCCTTTGGACTGAATTCTTTGCCATTTATCAATTTTAATAAATCCTATTTATTCTTTAATTCTTATCTTAAATGTCACCTCCACGTGGAAGATTTTCCTAAAGTTGTTTGTGCATCTCAAATAGACTTATATTTATGGCCTTTATAATATTGCATAATAATAATCACTATTATATTTCTGTCCCACTAGACAGAAATCAAGACTGCTTTCTTATTTTCATTTCAATCCAAGGGCATAGCGCTGCCTGTTAGTCAGAGCTGTGATGGTTAGATTATGGTGTCAATTTGACCAAGTGACGATGCCCAGTTGTCTGGTCAGGCAAACCCTGACCTGACCTTTGCTGCAAGGATATTTCGTAGCTGGTTGATAAACTGGAAGGTTGGTGTATTAAAATATCAGTCATTTGATTGCAGCCTGTAGCTGATTACATCTGCGATCAACTAAGGCACTCCTCCCACAAATGAGGGTATCCCATCAATTCTGGACTTTTTTTTTAACATGGGCAGGCACCAGGAATCAAACCCCGGTCCTCCAGCATGGCTGGCAAGCATTCTTGCCTGCTGAGCCACCATGGCCCACCCCAATTCTGGACTTTTAAGTGAGGAGAGAAACTTTCTCACTGTTTCTTCAGCCAGTGTACCTCTCCTGTGGAGTTCATTCAGACCTTCCTCAGAGATGCCAGCTTCACAGCCTGCCCTACAGATTTTGGACTCCGATTCCCATGGTTGTGTGAGACACCTTTATAAATCTCATATTTACAGAACTCTCCTGTTGGTTCTGTTTCTCTAGAGAGCCCTGACTCACACAGAACGCTTACGGTCAACCTTTTGATTAAAAGCACAGGCTTTGGGATCAGACAGAATTTGGCTCAAATCTTGGCTCCACTTCTTATTTATTGCATCATTTGGGCAATTCAATTAACCTCTCTGAGATTCAACTGCCCCATGGATAAAACTGGAGGAATAATAGTGCATAAGAATGTTGTGCTAATTAATATCTTGGACTTAGTAAACAGTAGAGACTATCAATTCTGACGATGATGATAATAAAAGTGCTCAATATGTATGATTAGATGATTGGATGAAGCAGACTCAGCACACTGGTAAACTTACTTCTACGAGATTATAGAGTCCATGCTCCAAATAACTTGTTCAAAACTAACTCATGGAATAAAATACATTTAGTAAAGTTGGCTTATTACCATAACATTTAGCTGCTACATCTCTGAAGGAGTCAAAAATCTTATGATGATTATAACAATGATATGAAAAAGAAAATTACTTTTAATCCTCAGGACATAGGTGTATTCTATGTCCTGGCCAGTCATTTCTTATTGACCTGGCACCAATCTCCGTTAAAGATGGGGTAAGTTGAGAATTTTTGGAGATGAAAAAGCCAACAAAAGAGTCTTCAAACCAAAAAAGAGAATAAAAACAATTTAGCAGTTGAAAACACATGTTTTAAGGTTCGTTCTAAAGAGCATGTTCAGTATATGTTCCAAAAACATCTGTCAAAAATCCATCAGTGAATCAACAAAAGGTGAGAAAAGATGAAAGCCACTGTTTATACAGTTTTTAGAGGATATTATAAACCTCAAATAGTAAATATTAAAATAAAAGAATGTGTAACATTCTTCAAACAGGAAGAAGAGAAGATTTAAGCAAACATCAACATGATTTGAAAAGAAAAAAAAAATTCTAATTACAAATTGTGTTCTGTGTGAAAAGAAATTGCAGGCCAAAAGGACCTAAAGTACTTTCTTTCCCTAAGAAATATATTTTATGCTTTTCAGCTGGTTATTGATTTAGGCAGCAGGGGATAAAAACTGCATTGGATAATGGAAGACGTGTTTTTACAAAGAAATCATTAAAAATATGATTATAATCTGATTGGATTCTGAAAGTCCAAATAGTGAAAAATTATTGATGTTAATGATGGTAATTATGATAGTGAAAAGCATCTAAACAGCAAAAAGGCAAAATTTCTTATGAAGTACTCTGGTACAATTTGCAACGATTAGCAGAAAAGCACTCTAATATGTTTGATGCAATATTTTGAAGGTCACTTAACTATCAGCTTTCCTTATGCCATTTAATTAAACATGCAATAAAAATCTAAGATTATTTATGAAAAGAATTTTGTGGCATCTGTAGAATAGTTTATTACAAGTTCCAGCACTTTGTACAGGCAGATATGCCTGATCTAATGCACCATTAAGGAACTGTAGCTTTGCGCTACATTTTTAAACATTAAACCAATTATGATGGGGCTTGGTCTTCTATGCAGCATGTTTCATCTTTTTTTAAGAGCCTATCAAATTGAAACACGAGATACAACTCGTTTATGCTATAAGCAAACACATGCAATATTAACAATCTACAATATCCTGGCTTAATTAGAAAAAGTCCATGTTGTCTTAAATACATGTAGGAGTATAATACCACACAGTTCTAATTTTAACTTGCCATTTAATTATATTTTAAAACTAATTTATATGACTTGGAACTTTCTTCTCACAGAATGTTGGTCTGCTGACCCAAATAAAACTAGCTTCAGCTGAAAATAAAAGAGAATTAAAAAAGATTAGGGGGATGGAGAATGGCTGTAGTAGAGACTACAGATAAGAAATGACATAAAATTGATGATCAGATGTTCTGTTTGGCACTTCAGTGGGCTAAATTGCACTCTAGAAGGTTCCTTTCTAGCATTCTAGCTCTAGCCTCTAGTCTAAGTTCTATGAACAGAATATACTTTACAGAAAAGAATGTTTTTTTCATATATTTTCTTTACGCTTCCCTTCCCTCTCTCCATTTCTCTGTCTCTTCCCCTTTTACCATTTCTTACCCTCAAGGTTCGAAGAAGAAAAACTTTAAATCCCTTAAGATGATCCCCAAATTCATGTAGTCAAGTACTCAAGAAAGTGTCTGACAGCAAAACACACCAATATCGGCTGGGCTTCAAGAACATTGTTTTTGCTCCCAAAGATATCCCAAAGATATCTTTGGGAGCAAACTCAGATTCAGCAACTTAAGAGTTTGCCAGCTTCATTTGTCTCTCCTATAATTGGCAGTAGCCACACCAAAGATACAAGATCAAGCCATCAAGAATCAATAATCAAGTGTTAATTTTGACATGGGAAGTACAAACAGAATAACACAGAACAAGTAAATTACAGGGTGAAGGAAAAGTGATCATTTCTGAGAATTGGTTTTGACAATACAATCCAAAAGAGGCAATAAAGTTTGTTTACCTTCACAAATTGTGACACCATTTCCTGAAAATCCCATGTTGCAATAGCAGGCTTCAGCTCCATTCCGTATTTCACATTTCGCATTTGGGAGACAAAGTGCCTTGGTGCAATTTTGAGTATAGGTACAATCCAGCAAAGTGGAAAAGCCCACTAAATAAAATGAAGAAACACACCTTTTCAAAAAGAAAGAAAAAAAAACCCTGCCCCATTAGAGCACAATAAATATGTAATGATATTTTCCCAGCAGTAATACTGATGGCCTATTATATTCTTTTCTATTAAAATTTTTAATACTTTTTTTCTTTCCATTTAGATAAATGAATATTTAAATTTTTCTCAAAGGACCGTTTAGCTAAATAACAGCACAAGAGTAAGTAAATTTAAAAATTCAGACTTTTCATCAATCTTAATCTTTATCAAGTAAATGTCAAGAAAGCTAAAATGTAGAAGATAGCCTAGTTTAATAATAAAAACAGCATTACCACATCATACCACCAGATTGACCCAATATCACCTTGGCCCTGAGTGAGCCACTGTTAAAGGTAATTCTGCATGATTGCAAAGCATTTTCCTCCTCTGGGAAGGACTGTGCAGAAATCAAAGTAAACCCCTATTCGGTTTCTTTCAAATTCAAATTTGTGGTAATGTCAGACGTAAGGCAACTTAACATCTATGCATACTTTTGCTCTCTTCTAAGGATCATTTTTAATTCTGCCTTTTCCATAATGATATTTCATTTATATTTTCTTCCACTAAGGAAGAGCAAAACTCAAACTACAAGTCAAAGACTGATCTTCAGAAAATGTAACATCACACAAAAATGACCAACCCGGTTGAAGCATTTAAGACAACAAGACTTGATTTCAGAGTTATTGAAAACACAGTTGAGAATAGTATTTTGTGGACTGCTAGGAAAAGATAAGGAAAAACCTAGCATATTCTTTTTAAATTGTTGTTCCAGGCCCTCTCAGCAGAAGCCTGTTTGGGGATGAACAGTTATGACTCATGCAAGTTATTGTTCTGAAAACAGTCATTTGAGATAAATTATTCTTATCTAGTACCAAGAGATTGTTGAGCATTCAATTCTAAATTCCAGCCTCACACAGGACAATATATACTGTCTAAATCACAATTAACTCGCCTTCAAAGATTAGATTTATTATCTCTCTCCACAGCATCAACAAAATGGTATTTTAAATGAAGCTAGGGCCCGAGCTGGCAATCCCCGTAATAAGCAGGGAAGCTTCCCACCAGTGTTACTGGTTTGGATTTGACAAGTTTCTTTGGGGAGGGGTGAGGACAGAAGAAAAGTCAAGGACGGAGACTTTGGGAACTTCGGAGATGTTTCCAGTAGGAATAACAAGAGGACTTGGTCACTGGGCCCTGAATACTGAAATCCAAAGTTGAAAGGCCAAGGAGAAAAAACATCCTGAGAAATACTCCTCTTCTCTTGAAGGGTTTGCCAAATCCCCTTGGCAAGGGAGTTCCTCCTTCCCGGACGAGGGACTGGACCCTCCACGGATCCCGGGTGAACAGGGGCGCTGACACTCACCTAGGAGCGGGAGGAGTTTCATTGGCGGCAGCCGCGGAGGTGGCGGTGGCGGTGAGCGCGTCTGGGTGTGCGGGGCCTTGTGCCCGGACCAGGCTGGGCGGGGGCGGCAGGGTCCCGGCTCCATCCCCTGTGACGCGCTGCCTTCCTCTGGACACTTTCCGGCCTCTTTTGTGTGTGAGTGCGTGTGTCAAGCCCCGAGTCTGCTGGCCACGTCCGGCCTCTGGCCCCTGCCCCCAGGCCGCCCGGGCTCCGCTCCAGCCTCGGGGCTTTACCAACCCCGCAGACCCTCGGAGGGCTCACTGCGACCCCAGGCTCAGCACCCGCAGCGCCTCCCCAGAGCCGGTGCGCGATAGCCAAAACTCTCCAGAGACCCATGGAGCGTCTCTCCTGAGAGAGAATCCAGAATTAAATGGGTTTTAGGGATCCTTCCCTGCAACCTAATTCTCAGGACACAGGGTTCTTTTATTTACTAATATTTTCTCAGGACACAGCGTTCTTTTATTTACCAATGTTTTCCATAGAGAGCAATGGGCCAAGAAATAGGCAGGAGACTTGAGTCCTTGAATGGGATATTACCAGTACTCAGTTTTTGTCTGGTCAGAACTCAGGGTTTCAGAGTATAAAATAAGGATATAGTCTTTCTTGCCTTTAATATTGTGCTTAAAATAACTAACTAAAGCACAAACAACAACGAAAAAGTTTCTAAAATTAAACAGCTGTGGAAATAAAAAGTTCTGCTTTCCATTTGCTACTAAAGTTAACCTTACCCCCAGCCCTCACTCTCAGAGCAACTGGCTATATGGTGTATACTTTTCCTTTAGCATGTCACTATATGTGAGTTGGTTATATAGAAACAGATTGTACAGGTTGGAAGAGAGAAACAATTCTAATTTAAAAATTGGAAACAACTGGCAGGCCAAACTAATCCATCGTGACATAAAGCAGACTAGTGGTTGCCTGAGATTGGGTGGATGGTGACTGTTGACATGAGGAAGGGAAGCCCAAAAGAAAATGGTGGGGTAGTGGGAATCTTCTGTATCTTGAGAGGGATGGTGTTAATATGGGTGTATGCATTTGTCAACCCCCCTGAACCGTACACTTCGAACTGGGGCATTTTAGACTTAAATTATACCTCAGTCAAGTTGATTTAAAGACAAGAAATGACTGGCGTTTGTTCCATCCATGCAGATTGTTTCACCTTTAAACAGTCTGGCACATTTGTCACATTCCCTTTCCCTCCTGTTAAATTAGCAGACATGGTCTGAGAGTCTACTGTGTGAAGAGATAGCATCCTCCTAAAGATTCGTAGTCTCCAAGGAATTTATAAACCAGTAGGTCATGACGGAAACCCGTGTCAGTCTTGATTCCACAAGTGCTTGCGTATAGACATATTTCCCTGGCTCTCCACAGCATTTTCTTATTCCCTTTCTAATTTAACTTAATTCCTGCAGAATAACTCAAGAATGTGGTCACAATAGGTAAAGGAGAAGAGGAACAGAAGTGGCCTGTGACTTATCCAGAGTCATAGAACTAATTTAAATGACTGCCCTTGATTGACTCTTGGGGGTATTTTGCTCCTGAATCACCCTCTCAGTCATCCTGCTGTATCTTTCTAGAGTGGCAACCCCCTTGCAATTGTTGCAGGAATAAGTGGTCACCAGATTTTGCTATTCAGGGAGTCTGGAGAGTTGATTTAAATGCCCTAAATGCCTTGAAAAAGGCATTTAGGAGTTGATACTGTTGATAATTGGTTTTCTTTTGCATTTTATTTTCAGTTTTCCTTTTTAAATTAGGCAGTGATTACATAGAAAAAGTCTGGCATTAGTCTGAATGATATATTTTAAGACAGAGATATCAAAGACAGGGAAGCCAGAATAGTCCAGGAAACAGTCTATGGATGCCTGAATAAGGGTAGGAGAATTTGGGATGGGGAGAAAAGGAAGGGTCCAGAAAATGATGAAAGACAAATAGACTTCTGGTTGGCATGATAAGATTGAGGGATTTGTTTGTGACAGAGTGTGAAAGAGAGTTGTCTCGGTGTGTGAGCAAGGGAGGAAGTTTGGACCATTCACAGAAGTAGGGGAAATAGGATGAGGAGTAGCTTTGAAGGGAAAAAAAGTAATGAGCTCAATTTTATAATATTAATGAGGTGCTACAATAACCTGGGCCTATTTCAATGAAACTAGTCTCTCCAAAATCATTGAATATACTCATCATATAAAGTTGAGTGCAATGTACATACATAGAGAGGAATTTTAAAAAGCTTAGATACAGAAATATATTATTTTCTCAGACAAGTTATAAACTGAAATACAGAATTTAATTTTAAAATTACTATAAAACACTATTTCATATTTCAGTTAACAAATGGCTAGTTTTTAGTTTAGCCTAAAGATAATAGAAAATAGCCAGATCTTTAAAATATCATTCTTCTCTATTTATTGATTAAAATTAACACAAGTACGTTGAAATTGGAATTTTAAAAAAAGACATCAAATATTTCCTTTGTATAAGTATTCTTATTAAAATAGATGTTTTTCCTGTTTCTTATCAAAAAAATTTCCATACAGGTGGGCATGATGGAAAAGAATAGCATACAAGGGAGTTTTATGATACTTATAATTTTAAGATTGTTCTTTGTAAATGTCAATATCACTTAAATTTCACATGAAGATTATTTTAAGGAATAGCTATAAAACAAGCATTGTATAACTTTGGGTCCATTGCATTTTCATTAGTGAACATATTCAGAATTTTCAATAAAATTATTTTACTTGTTAGTGAAGAAAAAGTTAATTTTAAAGAAATACTCTCAAAGAAATATAGAACTGAATGTTTAAAATTTTATGAACAATCCTTATTCGGACACCACTGGGACATGTTTAACTTTTGAGGATATAGTGATCATTTACCACTGATTTTGATCTAAATATTATACTACTATGAAGCTCAGTCACTTTGAACTGCTTACCTAATTGTGGCTTCGATAGAATACAGCAGTGTGAATAGTCATCTTGCAATTTGAAATCTTGTCAAATTCATGATTAGTTCTATTTGGGTCTGTCTGTCAGGTGCCAAATTAAACAGGATTTCCTTGAAAGGTTCTTGGACAAATTGAAGTTTGCTGTGGAAAATATTCACCGTGAAGACTTGGATTTAGCTCTAGATTTTATCTTGAGCAGATATTCTCCTACCAGTTCACCTACTGTAAAATGGAGTGAGTGCCTGCTCTGATATTCATGGTGGGTCAGTAATACCAGACATCCATAACTTTAACGTTCTTATAATAAAGACCTTCTCTTCAGGTGTGTTTGTGGTGCCTGTATAGACAGGTACTAGGGTATATGCTACTTCAGGACCCCCTTCCAGAGTCTACTGTGCCAGTGCTTAATTCCTCACCTAAGTGTTGATACTGTCTGGATTCTGTTTGTCAAACTCTGTGCCCATATCCCTAAATATTAGTCATTACTCATATATAATTTGACTATTTTCAAATCATCGAACTTCTGTCATCAATTTGCTAATTTAGGTAATTCCTGATTCCTTCTTAATATCTCTAATTCCATAGTACCCTCAAAAGAATTATACTTTACCAATAATATTTTCCAGCATATATCAGTTTTAATAAAATCTAGCATTAAAAGTGCACAATTGCCAAAGGGCTGTACAAAGGTAAAGAAATAAGAGAAACTGAGTTATGTATAAGATTCCGAAAGGTAATCTGATTGCAACATACTCAATGCCGAAATTAAGAAAAGCTTTAGCAAAGTGGTACATCAGCTCCTCAAAGAAAAGGAATTTTCATTAATGGTTGAGGACTAAGATTCCACGAGGTGGGCTTATTTACTTTGAACTTGGCAGCAGGAATATTAGAGTTGGCTTTTTTATTCCCCTTCATGATAACTAACACAGTGCCTTTAGTATGACAGCTAGGTAATAAAAATATATGCTGGTTGATTCAGTGGAGGAAGGAATATATAGAGAGAATAGTGCATAGGAAAAATTTATCAAAAGTGTGCATTTTTATTTTTGGAGATTAGCTGGAAATTGTTTGTCTCAGAGATCTTTGAGGATTCCACATATATTTCATGTGACTAGCATATAGTAAATGTCAATCCTTCACATTTAAATTAAAAGAAAAGGCCAATTAAATCCATAGTTATTTGTAGAGTAATTCATAGTTCCCCAATAGTAGAAAGAAAAAGTTGTTTCTTTTTTTAACCTACTGTCAAACATGAAATTAACCAGTCAGTACAGAGATTCTACAATTTTCAAAACTAGCTCATGGAAATTGTGTCTCTGTAGTCTACAATTAAGTCTGTTAATATCTGTCAATATTTTGTATCAAAATTAAATTATAATGTTTTAATACACATTTTCCTCTAGGTATTTTTAATAAATTCGTCATCTGACAATAAAACTCAAGTTAGTATTTAAAAGAAAACCTTTTAAAGGTAGCGTCTCTAAACTATGAACAGGAACACTCCACTGGCTTTTTGCTACTACATTTTTTTACGTAAAAGAAGATTTATAAAGCATCTGGTAATTTTCAGAGGTTTGACTGGAAGGGAGGAGAACCAAATTCCTTCCCAGTCTGGTCATTCAATTGTTTTGTGACCTTCAGAAAAATCACTAAATCTTTCCACTATTCTGTTTCATATTTGCATATCTCCCTGCTTTGTATAATGTCTCCTTTCTTATGGTTCTCACTCATAAAGATTTATAAACTACCTCCCAAATTTTGAAACTGATGTTTTTGGCATCTCTGCTCTAAGCTACACATTGACTAAAAAGAATAAAATAAAGCATCTGCATCTAAATTAACAACTGTTTGCATTTTAACAGATTTCTAAATTATTTCATGAATTTATTTTCTTTTAGTTCTATTTCATTTTATAAAAATATTAAACTGCCCATTTTTCAAAAGGGCATCACTTCTGAAACAGATACCAGGTTAAAATCACCTTCTATTTAATATTTAATATGCACTTTTAACTCTGCTTCTAACATGTTATAGCAGTATTTTCCTTACAGTTCATTGCTCTTCTTTATTGTGTTGTCCAAAATAATATCCCAAGAGGTTACAGAATCCATCAGGATGTACAAGCAATTTAAGTTGTTTCTTTAGGTATGTAATATGTTGCATTTGGCACTACATGTCATCTACCTTGGCATTCTTCAATCACCTGGTTTATTATATCTTCTTATAATCCCCTGCAAATGCACAATATTTTTTTAACAAAATTAAATATTTTAAGTATGTACTGTCAGCAGATTTCAGTGGCTTGTTATTCACTATCATCCTTATTATTAACATGCTTATTGAAAATACAAGTTTCGGTCCAAATCTCCAGGGAATATCATTGTTCACTTCTTATCACTTTGAGAGTTGTATTTTTATTCTTACTCTTTACTTTCCTCATTGCCACGTGTTTTAATTTCAGACAAAATTTGATTTTCCTATTGTAACCTGTTTAATTAATAGCTTTTGTAAGGAGGTACTGGCCTAAAAAATAGAAGGTATTAGAAAGTCTAGATAAAGTAGATTAGCTGATAATCATTTGTAATTTATTTCATTTAAAAAAAGTTTCGAGCCATGCATTAGGCTCTTAGCTTTTGCCATCTCTCCATCTAGAACCAAAAATGAATATAAATACTACTTCTCCAACCAAATGCTAGTATAATTTTGCCTACCCTGAAAAAAATTAGAGAAATTTAACCATTTACTCTTGGCCATGAAGCATAAAGGTATCACTGAGACATACTTTGTAAATTAACATTTTAAACAAAGTATACAATATAGAGTTAAGTTTATTTTACGTCTTAGCAAATCACTCACAAATCAATTGTAATAATTTCTCTTCCAAAATTGTCAATTATTGATTTTCCAAATTTTAAATATATCAAATATAGCTTATTACTTTCTCTAGTAGCATAGAACACTGTTGTTTTTTAAAAAATCTGTGAATGAAAATAGGTTTCTTTGTTATATGAAACTATATAAATCCATTTATTTTATTCACTGACATAAATGAGTGATGGGAATCTGGAATAATGATCATTTTTGGTGATAATTCCAAATATATTTCTGCGACTGGACTTCTAGAAGAGGAAAGTGTTTAAAACAATGTCCTGAAAGTGAAAATTGCTTGTGAGATGTAAATAAATGCTGTGAGATGCAATGATCATGCATGTGAATAATGATATGAAAAAAAAAACTCACATTATTTTATTTGCATGAAAAATGTTATTGCTGAGCGTAAGACCTTAGAATAAACAGATTCTATTTGCAATAGTAGAAATTCAAGTATTTACAAGTAACTTTCCTAGTAAAAAATATATATATCTAAAATGAAAAGAATTATTAGAATTTTCAATAAAATTATTTTACTTATTAGTGAAGAAAAAGTTGATTTTAAAGAAATACTCTTAAAGAAATATAGAACTGAATATTTAAAATTTTATTGACAATCCTTATTTGGGCACCACTGGGACATGTTTAACTTTTGAGGATATAGTGATCATTTACCATTGATTTTCATCTAAATATTATACTACTACGAAGTTTAGTCACTTTGAACTGCTTACCTAATTGTGGCTTCAATAGAATACAGCAGTGTGAATAGTCATCTTGCAATTTGAAATCTTGTCAAATCCATGATTAGTTCTATTTTGGGTAATACCATTCAGTTGTTTGTGAAAGAAGGAAATTTCAGTTGAATTATGATCAATATAATTGACTTTCAATTCTGAGGTAGAGATTCTGTTTTAAAGTATGCTTCTCATTTTTTCTAATTAAATTGTAAGATAAAAATAACGGATTCCAATGTAAACAGTTAACATTTTTATTAATCTAGGTACTTCCTTTCCTTACAACAGGTGAAAAAAACAAACACTGAGCTGCGTATTTTGTTTAAAGAATATATGATTTTACACTATTGACAAGATTTCTTTTTTATCATAGTTTTTGCTTTCTATTTAAAATTTCCAGTATTCTATAATTAGAATTGCATTTTTAAAATGCATTACTCTTCTCTTTGTGAAAATAAAATTATTTCATATATAGCTGTAAAAAGTGCACTTTTGAAAACTTATAATAATGTACATCACGTGAAAGCTGTGCATCCACTATTGACTGTTTTCTTTGAAGACTAAAATTAATTGTATTCAGTATTTATACTTTCAGTGCTAAGATTGATAAGGTTGATGTGTACAACTCTAAGTGGTGTGTCTTATTTATAGTTTCCTGTGGTCCATTACTCTAGCTTTCAAGAGGAAACATATGATTATGGTCTTAGAGGTTGTCCTGTAAATATACTAATTTTGTTCCATTTCCCCACTGTCCTGTCAATAATATGGCCAAATCTCATCCTATGATTTTGTTTTCTCTTTGCTTTTTTTTTTTTCTGAAGGATTTACAAAGCTGTCAACATGTTGGATTAAAATTTTGTACCTCTGTCATCATAAAATGTTCTGTCTTAACTATTATCATTGAGGTTAAAGCTTGCATACCTCATACTCCAACTGTGTAAACATTTTAATTAGAGTTAGAATGGCAAAAAAAAAAAATCTAATTACCAGAATCTTTGAATTGCAATTTCTTGGTTCGTGTTGAGTACTGTACAGCATTCAGGAAGTATGTACGGTAAAATAACTTGGCTAAATGAAAACTTTTAATGCCTATTACCCAACTTTCAACCTAATAACCTATTATTAGAGTATCAAATCACTCCAGCACTGAATCACTCCCAAGTATTATTATCCAATAAAAGCAATAGTTTGTTTAACATCTAGTAATTAAGTACAGTACTTGGAACAATGGTGTTCACTTTCATATATGTCACTGCGTCAATGGCATCGCCATTTGTTTCCAGTGACTTTGTGTGCCTCAAAGGATGCCAAACTATTTCTGAAGCAAAAGTCACTGCTTTGTCTACCTGACCTGACAGAATGAGAAACTCAGTAACGTCCATCCTTCATCTTCTAAATCTGTTGCCATTGCCTATTTATCCCTCAAATAATCAGGGAGTGAGTGTTTTAGAATTATTTTTTTCTTGTATGACTTAGGGAGATTAATTAGGGGATTCAAATCAGACAGAAAGAAATATAGGTAGGGTAGTAAATTTAAAAGAAATAGTATGGAACAAGCTTCCAGTTTGATGTTATTCTTAAAGAATACTAAAGAATCTTAGTATCATTCCAGTAAAGTTTGCCTCTGTATTTTCTTTGGTAGAGTCACAGAAAGGTTTAACTTTCACTAGGAAACACACTGGCTGGTTTAAAAATTTACAATAAGATGATTTTTTTCACTCATAAAAAAGAATCAAATAATTCAAGTATTAATGATGTTTCTCTCAATGTTGCTTCAGGTGAAACATCAGATATCCTCTTTTTATCATTCATTTTTCAGCAAATCTTTCTGTCTACTGTGTGTCAGATTCTGTGGGAAACTGAAGACTCAGAGTTATGGTGTCACAAGCAGATTCATCCCAAAAAAGTCCTAGATGCTAAATATGGGTTGTCACAACAATGAGTCAGTTGGGACCTGGAGATGCACTGCTATATTTTGGCTGTTCCAAACCTACCCAAGGTGCCCATGTGCTAAACAGTTGGCTCCGTCAATGGCTGATATCAAAATTGAGATTGCACAAGACCCAGATCAGCGTCTAATGCCCTCTATAGTTGACAAGGTTGATTTTCCACTCTCCCCATGGAAACGGAGGGCAGGGTCCCCTCCACCAGAATGCACATTTTTACTTCTTGTCTAGCAGAGAGGCTGGCCCTGCAAAGAGGACTGGAGGGTCAGTGCCTTCACTTCTATTGCTGACCCTTGCTTGTAAATTTCCCTGGATAGGTAGCTTGCAGGACACCTAGGACACAGGATACCACTGAAGAAGACTCCACCTGCTGCTCTCTATTCCTATAAAGCAAGCCTAAGAAAATGGCCTCTGAGAGAGGGAGTAGACTCTTGGGAGCCAAGAAATCTGGTTTTCAATACTAGCTGCCCAGTATCTGGATACCGTAAGGCTCTTGGAAGGTCATGGGTGGATGGAGCCGAGAGGAAGATTTTTCCTTATGGGGAGAGGAGAATTCCTAATCTGAGCTATCTTGTCAGGCAACCCAGAATTTGTCCCCAGGGTAACTTTCAAATAGTTCTGCTCCTCATACCATAAAAGTTGACATGACATGCCCCAAATACTAGTAACCCTAGAGTCAAGTAAGGATAAGACAATATGATACAAAAAAACATACCTGTTATGAAGGTATGGCAGGAACTGCTGAGCTCACTTGAATATCTATTTTCCCCATCTTTTAAAATAATGGTACCCTGTACTTGAATCCGTGAAGCTGGCCTGTTAACATAAAGACTTACATTTTCTGGTATATCTAGATGCAGGTGGGTATGGTAATGAAACCAAATTCTGGCCAGTGAGGTATAAGCAAAAACTTTGTATTGCACTTTGGGGATCCTCCTTAAAATAGACAAGTTTTTAACTTCCTGCTTCTTTCATCCTGCTACCTTGAGTTTGGAACTCAAGAAGTTATTTGAACTAGGAGAAAGGGGCACCATCTAGTGATGGTAGAGGGATAAACCAGAGTTGTTCCTAGGACCATAGAGCTGAGGCAGCTTCCCAGAATGGGCTCTACCGAGTTTTCTGTAGTGTGAGAAATATGACATCCTATCTTGTTTGTGCCATTGTTATTTTGGGATTTATTTTTAAGCAGAGCTAAACTCAATCCCAAATGTTAATGTTTTCAGAACTATAGACAGTTTGACCTTGAGAGAGCTAGAAATAAGGAGAGTACATTGGTATAATAGGACAAAGGCAGGCTTCCACCATCTAGATTGTCCTCTACATAATAGTATACGACTTAAAGGAAAACAAAACTGTAAATTATTTTCATACATAAGTACTATACAACTGTCCAGAATTAGAATTTTTATTGTTTTTAATTTTTCACTTTTTTATTGAGTCTGGGGATTAAAACGAAAGTAGGGCTAATACATATTTTCTCAAATAAGTGCTAAGAGATAGCAGATTTAAAGTTAGATCTCTTTCTCTTCCAATTCTTTGAGCATCTTGAATTTATGAGAGGTACTTTAAATTGTGATTTAATTAAAGAGATTATTCCTGGCTAAAATATAAATGCTTACATGGAAGTACTTCGGAGTAGCAAGGCCAAATATAAGTGACTTGACTACTCATGACTTCATCCTCTGAGTGCTCTGCTTAGTCTATGAAAAATAATGACAAACCTTCCAGATTTCAAAGAAATCCAAAAGGATTTTGTTCAGTCAGAAGGTTACTGAAACATTTCTAGAGTCGACACGGTGGCTTTTACAGATTATAATGGCAGTCATTATAAAATAAGATAGGGTTTATCAGAGGAACATGAAAAAAGCATCCCAACACTCTGTAAGTGACAATGGAAATCTTTATTAGTTTATAACTATCGTGCACTTTTTTTTTTCATTGCAAAATGCTGAGCTTTGAGTGAAGAAATGTGGTTTATTGACAAAGTCTTTTGGTTTCTAAGTAGTTGACATTGTAAATGAAATACTTAGAATGATTGGCTTTATTACGAAAGTTGCCAGTTCTGCAGTTATTAGATAAGGTTAGTATGCAGACATTGGTGGATTTTAAAAATAAGTATATGTTTTAAATTATAAACTTAGGATAATATTTCTTAAACTTTTTGGCCTCATGGACAATTCATCTATATGTTTATAAGTGCCAATAAGTTCTATATCCTTCTACGTGGAGAGTAGACTGAATCTTTTTTTCTTTTGATTTTTAATTAAATAAATTTGCACCACAACTACCCCAAAACCCTATGCCATCTCTTCTCTAGGAAACTCTAGTCTACTTTGTCTCTGTAGATTTGCAATATATAGACATCTCTTAAAAATGATACCATATCTGTCTTACTTATTTCATCAAGCATAATGTTTTCAAGGTTCTCTCAGAATTTTATTCTTTCCTGTGGCCAAATAGCATTATTGCATTCGGTATATGTACCACATTTTGCGTATCCATTCACCTGTTCATGGACACTTGGGTTCTTTCTTTCATTTGGCTACTGTGAATAATGCTGCTATGAACACTGGTGCATGGGTGTTTATTTGAGATCTTGTTTCACTCTCTTTGGGTATATCCTAGAAGTGGAATTGCCACGTCATATGGTAATTCTAAATTTAACTTTTGGAGGAAATGTCTACAGTAGTTGCAACACTTTACATTTCTACCAATAATACAAAAGCATTTCAATCTTTCCGTATCCTCTCCAACACTTATTTTCCTTTTTAAAAAAATAATAGCCATCCTTGGGCTTGTGAATTGATTTTTCATTGTGGTTGTGATTTGATTTTCCTAGTGGTTATGATGTTAAACATCTTTTCATATGCTTATTGGCCATTTGTATATCTTTGGAAACATTTCAAGTCCAGTATCCACTTTTTTTTTTTTTGCATGGGCAGGCAACAGGAAACGAATCTGGGTCTCTAGCATGGCAGGTGAGAACTCTGCCTGCTGAGCCACCATGGTCCGTCCTGTAACCATTTTTAATTGGGTTCTTTATCTCTCTGTTGCTGCAATATAAAAGTTCTTTATATATTCTGGATATTAAGCTCTTATTTGATGAATGGTTTGCATCTATATTCTCCCATTCTGCAGGCCATCTTTTCACTTTCTTGTTGATTTCCTTTGGTGTACAAAAGTTTTCCATTTTGATGAAGTTGAATCTATCTATTGCTTTTTGTTCTGTTTTGTGTGTGTGTGTGTATTTGTGGCTTGTGCTTTTGGTGTCATATCTAAGAATCCATTACCAAATCCCTGATCTGAAGACGTTCCTTTCTTTTGTCTTCTGAAAGTTTTATAGTTTCAACTCTTATACTCAGGTTTTCAATCCATTTTGAGTTAATTTTTGAATATGATATGAGGTATGGGGTCTAACTTCATCCTTTTCCATGTGGATATCCAGTTTTCAACACCATTTTTAAAAGTGACTGTTTATTCATCATTGCAAGTGCTTAGCACTGTTGTCAAAAATCATTTGACCATAGATGTGTGGGACTATTTCTAGACAACTCTGTTCCATTTGTCTATGTGTCTATTTTTGTGACAGTATCACTCTGTTTTGATTATTTAGCTTTGCAGTACAATTTGAAATTGGGATGTGTGAGCCCTCCAACTTTCTTCTTTTTCAGAATTGTTTTGGCTATTTGATGACCTTTGCAATTCTAATGAATTTGAAGATTAGCATTTTCAGTCCTGCATAAATGACTACTAGAATTTTAATACAGGTTGCATTGAATTTATAGATGACTTTGAGCAATACTGAGCTCCTTTAAAAATATTGTTTTCTGGGCCATGGTGGCTCAGCAGGCAGGAGCTCTTGCCTGCCATGCCAGAGGACCCGAGTTCGATTCCTGGTGTCTGCCCATGTAAAAAAAAAAAAAAAATATATATATATATATATTATTTTCCAATTCATGATCCTGGGTTTTCTTGCCATTTATTTAGATCTTCTTTAATTTATTTCAGCAGTGTTTTGTGGTTTTCAGCATGCAAGCCTTTTTATATCTTAAATTTATTCCTAGATATTTTATTATTTTAGATGCTATTGTAAATTGAATTGTTTTCTTAATTTCCTCTTCAGATTGTTTGTTGCTAGTGTATATGTGCTGGTTTGAAAAGATGTATGGACCTTAGAAAAGCTATATTTTAATCCTAATCCCATTTGTAAAGGCAGCCCTTTCTTCTAATCCCTATTCAGTATTGTATGTTTGAAATTGTAATTAGATCATCTCCCTGGAGGTGTGATTTAATCAAGAGTGATTGTTAAACTGGGTTAGCTGGAGGCATGTCTCCACCCATTTGGGTAGGTCTTGATTGGTTTCTGAAGTCCTATAAAAGAGGAAACATTTTGGAGAAAGAGAGATTCTGAGAGAGCAGAATGATGTAGCCACGAGAAGCAGAGAGCCCACCAGCCAGCGACCTTTGGAGATGAAGAAGGAAAATGCCTCCTGGGGAGCTTCATAAAACAGGAAGCCAGGAGAGGAAGCTAGCAGATGATGCCCTGTTCACCATGTGCCTTTCTAGATGAGAGAGAAACCTTGACTATGTTCACCAAGTGCCTTCTCACTTGAGAGAGAGACCCTGAACTTCATTGGCCTTCTTGAACCAAGGTATCTTTCCTTGGATACCTTTGATTGGACATTCCCATAGAATTGTTTTAATTGGGACATTTTCTTGGCCTTGAAACTGTAAACTAGCAACTCATTAAATTCCCCTTTTTGAAAGCCATTCTGTTTCTGGTATATTGCATTCCAACAGCTAGCAAACTAGAACGGTATAAAAACACTGCACATTAGCACTATGCACTAGTAACTTGTCACTTTGCTGAAATTGCTTATTAGCTCTAGTAGGGTTATAGTTTATGTGTGTGGATTCTTTGGATTTTCTATATATATAAGATCATGTCTGCAAGTAGCAATAGTTTTTTCTTCCTTTTCAATTTGGATAGATTTTATTTCTTTTTCTTGCCTGAATTCTCTGTCTAGAACTCCCAGAACAATATTCAATAGCAATGATGAAATTGGGCATCTTTGCCTTGTTTCTGATCTTAGAAGGGAAGTTTTCAGTCTTTTACCACTGAGCATGATGTTAGCTGTGGGTTTTTTAATAGATTCCCTTTATCATGTTGAGGAAGTTTCCTTCTATTCCTGCTTTTCTGAGTGTTTTTATCAAGCAGTGGTGCTGTGTTTTGTCAAAGCTTGTTCTGCATCAATCGACATCATCATGTGCATTCTTTCTTGTATTCATCCTATTTTTGTGGTATGTTACTTGATTGATTTTGTCATTTTGAGCCACTCTTGCATTCCTGGGATAAATCCCACTTGCTCTTCGTGGATAATCTTTTTTAAATGCTGTTAGATTGTTAAGGAGCCCTGCATCTCTATTCATAAGGGATATTGGTCTGTCATTTTCTTTTCTTGTGATGCCTTTATCCAGCTTTGTTAACTATATATATATATAGTTATGCTGATCTCATAGAAGGAACTAGGAAATGTTTCCTCCTCTTGAATTCTTCGAAGAATTTGAGAAGAATTTGTGTTAATTCTTCTTTAAATGTTTGGTAGAATTCCCCAGTGAAGCTCTCTGGTTCTATACTTTTCTGTGTTGAAAGTTTTTGCTTAGTGATTCAGTCTCTCTGTGTGTTACAAGTTTGTTGAGATTTGCTATTTCTTGTGTAAATTTAGGTAATTGATGTAATTCTAGGAATTTTTCCATTTTGTCTAGATTATGTAGTTGGTGGATTTTATTCATGGATAAAACAAGAGTCAGTTTGATCTTTACAACTATTCTCTTTATATTTTTTAGTAATTAAGCACAATAAATGTTTTGCTACATCACAAAAAAATTTGCATCATGATAATGAACATGTTTTACATTTCACAGTAATTTAGAAGTTTGTTGCTAAGATTAGATTCAATGAAAAATAAATTTGGAGGAAATCAACACTGAAACAAAATTTTTAGTGCATTTTGTTATAAATATCATAGAAATTCAATATAATACTTGAATGGGGATAAAATAAAATAATCTAAGGGCTACTCACATTATGAGCATTTATTAATAATGAGGGACACCATTTGCCTTGAAATTTAATGACTTGCTATTGTTTGTGGATTTTCACCTCTTCATCCTCCTTGTCCTCCTGACTTCATTTCCTTATTTGGGTTCTTCTCTTAGTCTGTCTCAGTGTTGCTACTTATGCATAAGTAGAATGTTCCACGTTAGATAATAAGTTCCCTCAGGGAAGGAACCCTGCCTTGTTCAGCCATAGATAAGTACTTTTGAGTCATATCCTTTGCTTAGTCACTGCTGCCCACCATGAAGATATATCACGTGGATATTGTTACATTAACAATGCCTGAGAATGCCTCCTATCGCGAATTCCTTGCATATGTTAATTAGCTTTACAAAAAAAAAAAGCCAAACCCATTTGTAGAGCAATTTCTCAGTCTTTATCAACAGTTTCAAAAGCATTACATTTTGACTCAGTAGCTCCCATTACAGACATATTTTAATAAAACAAACTTAGATTTAGACAAGTTTTATGCGCCACAGTATTTACAGCCCCTTTAATTATAGTGTTCAAATATTGAAAACAATCTAAAACAAGTCAGTGAAAAGGAAATAATTAATTATTTCTTGGATTAACTCCAAAATGCTAGCATCAGAGGTGTTCTTTTATTTTAAAAAGGAGTTTTGAAGTCATAAAATAAAAAGAAAGTAAACATGTAAGATTTCAAATGCAAGAAATTATAAATATAAAACCAGACATGGTGTAGAGTTTTAAATTTATATTTCTCTCACAAGTAGAAATTAATATAATAAAGTGTTTTCAATGAATCCAATAGAGTATAAAATGAAGATAATATGTTTTATTATGAAATTAATTAACCAAAATACTTGATCCTCATGTGAAAGCACCATTTTAAAAAATGTGTCAATATTGTTAATGTTAACTCGTGAGAATATTTTTGTTCAGATTCCTCCCTCCTGCTGAAGTTCTTTTCCTGACTCTATACTAGTCAAGAAAATGGAGTAGAGGTATATATACAATAATTCCGAATGCTTTCTTCTAAATCCTTCATCTTCAAATAATAAATCTTGTACTTAATAACCTTGAGGAGATCTTTCAAAATAAGATTTTATTATTATTATTTTTTTTTTACTCTCTATTTCTGCAAACTTTTTACTGATGACAAGCTATATATTTTGTTTTGTTTTTTCTTTTTTGGCATGGGCAGGCACCAGGAAACTGTTTTGTTTTTTTAAAGAACACATTTCTCGTTTCTTGATTGATGTTGTCATGAATGGCTGGAAGTTTTAGTGCAAAGTTTCACTCCTTTATCAGTAATCAATTTCAATACCCTTATGTCCATAGTCCCTTTGTTTGGAATGCTTTGAAGTACAGTAAGAATTGTTCTTGCAAAAAAGATTTACAATATCACGTTCGCTCTTTAGGCTCACGTTGGCATGGAACTGTCTAGAATTACAGTATCAATCTTAGATTTGTCTTTTCACACTAATTGAATAATAGAGTCTACACCTTTATGTGAAGCTAAAAATGATGCAGACTTACCATCCATTTGCATATTAAAATGATGGAACACAGGAATAACTGAACGCGATCAGTATCAGAAACTATTTTGAATAGTTTAAATAGAACCTATAAATATTCTTCAAGAACATGGAAGATTAGTGTGCTATAGTTCTAAATAAGGAACTGAAAGGTACAAAACTGCAGAAGTAATAATATTAACAATAATAACCACTATGTAGTATATTCTTTTAATGCACCAACCGCTTTAAAGCATCTGGTGGATTTAAAACACATGCTGATTTTGAGATAACTCCATGGCATGCCTATGCATCACCATTTTAGAAGTGAAGAATCTGAGGTCTGGTGAGAATGAAACATGCCCGGTGCTGTGCTCCTGGATCTCCAGGGTCCCCGCTTCTAAGACCACATCAGTGCTTTGTACTTGGTTTGTCTGCACCCATACTGAGAGGTTTTTTTGCTTAGCATTGCAAAGGTAGTACATGCCCACACTCACATAAGCACACCATAAATTCATGTATACGAATGTATCAAGCATGTACACTGATATACCAAGCATGTACACTGATATATCAAGCATGGACACTGATATATGAAGTGCACCATCTACTAACTTAATCATCCTTTTAAAATTGTGTCCTAACAAATTTGGTCCCAGATTTTTATGGAGCAGATCCACCTCTTCCTGTCAGAGCAACAGGAAAACAAACTTCCTCTTTCCAAGAGTGGTCTCAAGAAGTGGCCAAGTATTTTGGCCAATTACAGCTAGAAAAAACTCTGACTATAAATTATGGGAAAATCAGAGAGATTGTTTTGCCCACAAGGATCTGGTATTCTAACAGATGACACTAAATTGCGTTGTTCAACTTGTTAATTTCTATGCTCATCTCCAGGTTTGTTTTCTGAGTAATATCTTGCAGACTCACATGGATGTCGGCATGAAAATGAAATATGCCACAGGAAGCAGTGTTACTCTTATTGGATAGGGTCAAACACTATAGAGCTGGAGTTGCATTCTATATTTCTATTGCGCAACTCCCCAAGAAGCAAGATCGCGGCAGGATTTTAAATGTTCACAATAAAGCATTTCATTCTTCATGTCTTGAATATTTATAGTGCACCTAAGAGCAATACACTGTACAAGTTAAGGAGAATCCAGAATAAACAAGACAGTTAAGAGCCTGGTGTAACTTAAATCTATATTGTTTATCTGAGAGCATATATAGTTTTATTTCTAGTGACTATCTACTTTTTAGTGCCTCTTAATGGTCTTCCATTGGTGGTTGAGACCTTGTCATTTTTAAACTCTATCCTCAACACCTGCAATTACGTACTCAGACTTGCCGTATTAATGACTAAAATGAAATAATTTCCAACAAAAATTGCACACACAAATAAAAAACCTAAAATGTTGTCTACTTCCACATTTAAGTTAGGGGCAATTTTATCATGTTACTTGATAAACAATACTTTGCATCAGTTTTGACGCCTCTCTCTCACATTAGCACATCTCATGAGCTCTACCTTCAGAATATATTTAAGATTATTTTACTTTTTACTGCCATCGCTTTGTCCCTGACCCAAGACACTGCCATCTCTCTACTGGATTTCGCCAGCAATTTCTTAATTGAACTTTTAGCTGAAACCTTTGGGCCTAGTATAGCTGGTGTTGAACACAGAAGCCAGAGCGATCTTTAAAAAATATTAGTCATATCATGATATTTCTCGGCTTAAAACCATCTAATGGTAATTACTGTTCATTCAGAATTGAAGTTAAAGCTTTTCTAATGATTTACGGAGTTCTATATAATCTGCATCTCATCTTTCTGTCTCTAAGTGAATACCCTATAATCCACCCCTCCCCAACCCTTTATTGAATTTCACTCATTGTGGCTTCAGGGAATTTACATTTATAATCCTATATCTCAAAATGCTGTTGTTTTTAATCTTATCTTTTATGTGGCTTTGTCTATTTCAGTAACCAGCTCAGCACTGATGTTTTGCTTTCATACTTCAGATATTTGCTTAAACATCCCATGATAAAATGAAGCCATTCCTGATTATTCTATTTAAAATCACAGCCTAAATTTGTTACTACTTTCCTCCCTTTTCTTTATTTTTCTCCACAGCATTTACCACCATCTAACAAACTACATCTTTTAAATTATTTATTCTGTTTATATTTTTTCCTGCTAGAATGTAAAATCCATGAGTAAGAACCAGAATCTAAATTGAACTGATTACTGCTGAACCCATAGCCCATGGCAGTGCTTAGCACATAACAAACACTCAATAAATACTCATTAAAAGAATAAATCAATGAATCAATCGATAAATCCATAAATTTTGAATGAAAGAGACGTATAAGATTATTGCCTTCTAGTGTTCACAGTCTGGAAAGTGAAATAATTTAAACAAGAGATTGTAGATATGGATGTCAGTATATATACAGATACATATACAATGAAGCATGAATTCAATGCATCACAGATAGACAAGCATGTTCGATGCACTGATGGGGCTGCCTGCCACAGTTTCTTTTTATTAGGGATGAAAGCACATCTTAAAAGGGGACTTATCCTAAGAGAAGAGGACATCAGGCAGAAAAATTTGTACCATTAGAAGGTTTTTTTGAATATAGCAGTGCTCCTATTTCTCGGATATTTATCCCAGTCAAAAGTTTTTGTCTATCCAAAACCTTTACCACTTTCTATAAATACAATTCTCTTTATTTTGGTAACTCCTAATTCTTCTCCAACCACAGCGTGAGAGCGGGAGCAGACCCTAGCAGTCAAGTCAATATCTTTCTCAGGATTTCTAAAATTGGAAATAGAGGACAGCATTCAGAACCTCTCTGGTGCAAGACAAAAGATATAAAACACAGAGTTTCTAGTGGGTGGATGGTTTCACTGGGCAAAGGCCCTGAAGCAACGCAGCCTAGATTTGAATTCTGACTTTTCACATACTAGCTGAACAATAACTCTAGGCCTTAGTTTCTTCATCTTTAAAATGGGGCTATTGATCATATATTGCCTCTAAGATTATTATAAGAATTAAATGTGTTCTTATATGTAGGACAATTAGAACTTATAGTAAGCACTTTTTCCAGTTAATTTGAAGTATTTGACCATGATGATTTGATCCCAGAAAAAGTAACTTACCTTGAGTAACTCAAGAAGAAATAGAAAGTTAGAATAGTCTTATAACAATTACCTTCACAATATTTGGAAGTCTTGCCACAGAGAAAACTTCAAACTTAGATAATTTTGCAGAATTTTTTTTCAAATTTTATAGAAACATCATTTTAATCAATCTTATGAAAGCATTTAGAGACAAAGGGGGGAGGCGGAAGCAACTTGGTCTGTGAGGCTGGTATAATATTGAAATAAAGCTAATGAAGGATAGTACAAAAAAAAAGGATAACAGTTCAATAATACAATGGGTAAGAAAAGACCAGCTTGGTCTTACATGAATGCAGGTTTAAAAAATGCTAACGTTAGAAAATCTGTAAGTGTTTACTATAATAGATGATTAAAGGAGAAAAATGATGCAATTGCCTCAGTAAATATAGAAAAACTCATTTGATAAAATTCAATACTCATTCATGATATAAAAAAATGAAACATCCTTATACTGCTAAAGAGGTTAATTCATGTACCTACCTGTTATGAAGTCTTTATGGAAACCTAAATGAATGCAGAGGTACTGAGTTTAAGCCTGCTATTTCTCCCCACTTTGCTCTATAGATTCAATACAACTATAAGCAAAATCTCAGTAGAGTTTTAAAAAAGGAAGACTAATACTCCTTGTGTTGGCAACAAGTAACAAGCCTGACAATATGTGTTGACCTGATTATAGATCAAGTGAAATTTAATATTTTGGTATATCCATTTAAGGAAAAATGTGTAGCTACTACCCTAAAATTCTATTCCTGGGATTATAAACTGAGAAACTTTTGAAATGTGCCCTGGGAGACAGATACAAAGATGTTGGTAGCAGCTATGTTTGTAATACCAAAAAACACCAAACCAAACCAAACAAAAATGGAAATGTCCTACCTTGATATAGAGGGGGGAACTGATAAATAAATCTAGGTACATTACAAGTGTTTCTGTATTGGAGGTAAATGAAATAAATGGAACAAAGAAATGTTTCAGAAACACAATGAAGAGAAGCAAGAAAAAAGTCACAGAAAGGGGCATAAAGCAGATACCAATTTTATAGAAACAAGCAAACTAAGCTTATTATTTAGGGATATATACATGTGTGCTAAAACCATAAAAAGTAAGGGAAATTATACCAAAAAAATTTAAAGTAGGGGTTACTTCTGCTTGAGGGACAAAAATAAGCCATAGAGGAGAAATAGGCTATAATATGGGGGTATACATCTTGTTATTGTTTTATAACTTGTATGTACTTGCACATGATTTTTCATCTGTATAAAATATATCATAATGGAAATAACTAATAAAATATTCTAAAACAAAAAAATGAAGTTGGAATAAATACTACTTGCTGTAGATGAAAGAGGGTATATATTCTGGAACTATTAAAATCATATAATATTAGCTCAATTTTCCTATACTGCTAATCCACAGTATTTTATCTCTAAAACTCTTAAAGCATTTATCAAAGCTATATTCACTCAGCAGACTGCCTGTGAATGTTAAATGATAGCAATTATGATATTTACGTTATGTTAGTTTCTGTTGTGTTCTTTACACTGATGCTACTTAGCCAATTTGTTCCCTTATTTAGCTACTCTATTGAGGTTGAATTGCAATGAGCTACAATGCTTTTTACTTCTTGTCAATACAGGTTCCATGATTAATTGCACATAAAGAATAACTTGCTTTCAGGTCAGTAAATTTCACAACTGACTTTATTATTATAATCTATATATTCTTTTAAATTAAGCAGCCTTAACCTAGGATACACAACATACTTTATGAGTATTAACTCATTGGTTCCCACAGAATTTCAAGAGAGGTTGTTAATATTATCCTAACATAACTTTAAAAATATTAAATTTTTGAAGTATATAATTCCAAGGAAATGAGTGATAAGCTGCTATAGGTGTGTTATTCAATTAATTTTTTTAATGCTTTATTAATCCTTGCAATACTTAGTCTATTCTCAATCCATTAAAAAGCAATGCTCACATTCCTGGACAAGGACATTTGATATGATTATCTAAATTTGGAACGGAAATTGAGAAACCCTGCCATAGATTACCTCAACTCTCAAAAATAAATCACTGAAACAATTCTCTCTAGAGCATAGTAGTGTCCCCTCCCAGAACTGACATGATTCTTCCTAGGCGGAAAACGTCTCCACCTAGTTAGAAGCTCAGACCAAACATTCAAAAAGTCTGGATTTGAACGTTGCTTTTGTTTTTAGAAGTTCTGTCCTCTTAGGCAATTCACCGAAACTCTCTGAGTCCTGTTTTTATCAGGGAGAATAAAAGACCATATCAGCCTCATAAATTTGCTCTGTGCATTAAATGAAATAATACATATAAAGAACCTATCTTGCACATAGTAATTTGCAATAAAGGCAACAATTTACAATCATTATTTCATAATAACAAAATGCTATTTTAAAGTCTGTTCAACAGACTTGATTACTAAAGAAATAAAAAAGCAATTTTAGGTATAAAATTTGCCTCTCTGGAAAGAAACTGAATTTATCTCAAAGGCTGTGCCTAAGATCAGAGGTAGTCAACATCATGAAGTTTGCAAATTTTTGACTGTCCTAACTTCGCTTCCACTTTTACTATTCCTTAGATTTATACTCTTTCTAGATCCCCTGCTTCTAGCCCTCTCCTGTATATCAACCACCCTTCTCAACATCTGCTCCATGAATTCCTTAGAGTAGATTTTAGTAATAGGTAGAACATTAGAGGGCAGGGTCTCACTTTAAACACACTGCCTTTGTCTCCCTTTTGGTTGGCTTCAATAGTGTTGATGGTGAGGTCTAGGACATATGCATATCCTATAAATATTTATATAACCTATATATCCTACACATATTTCTCAGTATACACACATATACACTCATATATATACCTACATATATACATACAGACATATATATACATACTCATATACATACACACATATGTGTGCATGGGCATATTTGTGTGCATTTATCTATCATTTGGATTATCTTGACAAGTTATAAGTTGTCTAAATCATTTTGCTTGCATATGCAAAATAAAAACTTTAAGTAACTTTTGGACTGTGTTCAGTTTAAGTGACATCCCAAATCTTTTCCATCTTACTTCTTAGAATGGTAACCAGACTATGGGATCTCCTAGCATCATTTCCTCTCACAATAATATCTAAAGCTAGGAGAGAAGATGTCCTAGTGTGTTCAGTTTTAAGAGAAAAGAAAACATTTCCAGAACCACTTCCACCTATAGATTTCTCCCAATGTTAGTTAAGTTCCTTTGGTGCAGTCATTCCCAAAGTGGCCAGGGCAATTGAAGCAGGCTGACTAATTAGACTCACAATTCCAGTTGGAGTATGTGCGGTTCTAGCTTCTACTATGGGCAGTCTCCTCTGTCTGCCAGGCTTCCAGCTCAACATCACCTTCTCCCAGCAGCATCTGCTAAAGACGTCTCATGGTTGTAGGTACCCAATGTTGTTTCTTTCGTGGCATATCAAACATATTTTAATACAACATTTCTAGCCTGTATTTGAATTATATATTTATTCTCTCATCAATAAAGTGCGAGCTCTTGATAGCTCTGTTTTTTTTTTTTTTCGATTTCTGCATCACTAGAGCCTACTGGAGGAGATTCTGCATGTGTAATAAATGAATGAAAGGCTGAATGATTGGACATCTTCTCGAACAAAATGAGCTTCCCTTCTGTAATTTTGTCAAGAACCAAGATTCTCAAGTATATATATATATATATACACACACACACACACACATAGTATATCATATAATATTTATATAAATACGATAAAATTTATATCTCTAAACTCCTCTTGGATACATGTAGCCTTAAAGTAGCACTCCCTGAATTTCTATAAGTATTAATAAGAATAATGAAATGAAACAAAATAGAAATAATCTAAAATTCTCTGCTTGTCAAAACATTCGGATTTTGAAGTTAGAATTTCAAAGTCCTCATATGGTGGGAAGAAGCGACTCTCACATCTGCTATTTCTTTGTTGCAGTTGTAGAGAACATAAACCTTACAGGATAGGTCTAAAAAGTATGTCTTCATTTTAAGAGCCACCATCTATGATGTAATTAGGAATACTGAAAGGGTTATATCAATCTCTCTTTCCCCTATCATACCAAAGACTAAGCATGCTCATTACAGAAATTTCAGCTTATATCTTCTCTGATAAAATGAACAGTATCTCCAGGATTTATTCTAAACTCAGATTGTGAGGGTGGGGACTTTATATGCCCAGTCATGTAAGTAATTCATCATACATTGTTGACTAAGTCACCTATTTTCTATTGCCTTAGAAAATGTATATCTGTATTAGAGGGAAAAGATTAATAGAGAAAGTTAGGGTGGCACCCTTTATGCTCAATTAATTTTAAGATTATGTTTTATTATATAAACTAAGGAAGTAAGTATCAACAGTACCCAGTACCCAGCACTGTGCTCATAAATAATAGACATTCAATTACATTTTTACTAAGTGGTTGTTGCACATTGATTAGGATAAAGTATTTTTCTTTTATAGAAGAAAAATTTTTCTCATTCTATTAAAAATATTTGAAAGGGGAAAATCCCAAAAAGAATCTTTTTGTTAACAGATGTGATATATACTTTCTTTTCTTTCTTCCCTCCTTTCCTTCCTGCCTCTCTTTCTTTCTTTCTCTGTCTTTTCTTCTTTCTTTAAACAAATGATACAGCCAAAGAAATAAGATATGATGTAGATATTGGGAGGACACCAAACATCTTAAATATTTTCAGTAAATTTCCCCTTTCAAGTACTACTTAACCTAGTAAATAAATTTAAAGGGAAGCTTTTTTTTTTTGGCATGGGCAAGCACTGGGAATTGAACCTGGGTCCCCGGCATTGCAGGTGAGAATTCTGCTATTGAGCCACTGTCTCACTTCCTGGAAGCATTTTTTTTTTTTTTACTATTAGACTATGACTAAAAACTGAAATATGTGTATATTGAAATATATGTTAATGGTAATTTAGTTTTTAGCATCCTATTTATAAATTACGGTTTAGATAAAATTCTATGCAGTCATGTGATGTATAGTAATAACCCAATATCAATATACATCTGGCAATATGCGCTGCTGGTTTTGCAATTGGATGCAGAGACTTCTACTATTTCAAATTCGAGTTACTTTTGGAGGTAAAAATGGTGCCTAATCAGATCTGACAAAAATTAGTCAATTTAGGTTTTATCTGTAAAAAGAAACAAAAAATGCAAGAACCTTTGTGAAATAAGGTTTTACATAATATAATATCATTGATTATGATCTGTGTTCAAGAAAGGTTATAATACTCTGGAGCTATCACAATCAGAAAGAGGAAACCATTGTACATTGCATCTTTATTCATCCTTTTAAGATTTGTTTTTGTGTATGTTTTATGCTGTATTTAAGAAATTAATGCAGTATGGTATTACACTTAAATATTCATAGTTTGGGAATACCAAAAAATGTATTGGATATGCAAGTTTAATGATAGAATGATAGAAACTGATGGACTACAGAGGTTTTATGGAGCCTCAGAACCTGATGAACCTTGTGAAGACATATCTGAAAGCTTCAAAACTTCCTGAAATTAAATTTAAATCTAAGTGCATATGTTGACCTATATGTATCTGCACAGCTGTTAGAATATTATCATGAAAACTGTGATTCATTTTAGCTTAAAAAAGTCATATGAGTCAATTCTTTCCTGATTCACACTGAAGAATATTTAAATATAATGCAAAGAAATATTTTGCCTGTGTTAAGACGTTTCGATAATTTTTTTCACAAATTGCATTTATAGCAAAATAAGTAAGCCTTCATAGAATGATATAGATTGCAAAAATACATAATTACCTCAATTGATTGAAATGTATCAAATAGCAGGTGTGACAACTGATAGCTAAAATGATATTTATAGAAATTCATATGGTGGAATTTCATTTTTCTCTTTTTCATGTAGCCATCAAAAAGACACGATAGACAGTATAAAATGAGAACTGATGAAGTGAATTTCCACACTGCTTCTGCAAAATTTCATCTTCTCTATGTGTTCTTAGAAACTCCTGAATCCCTTCCCCATAAGTATGACTTGATTCTGCAGAATCTGAATTACTTCGCTCTGCCAACTGACAAACTGCTCAGTGTGGTGAAATACAAGGATATGGAAGGCAAGTTTGCTTAGTAAGGTATCAGGATTATTTTTTTCTTCCTATCTTCACCTCTCCACCCCTTTCTCCTCCCTTAGTCCTTTTCCTTTCACCTTCGTCCCTCTTCTTTTCTTTGTCCCTCCCTCGCTCCCTTCCTTCCTTCCTGTTCAGTTCATGACTAAAAATCTTACAACACTTTCAAATGCCTTGATCATGGCATTTTGTTTTCAGAAACCTTGCTAAAACTAGATATATTCATTATGTTCAGAGTTAAAAGGCAATTTCAATGAACTAAAATAAGGAATAATTTAACTCTCACTTATTTAAAATAGAATCCACCTTGGAATAAGTTTTAAAGTTCACTAGAAAATTTATTTATTTATTAGCAAATCAAAAATAGCTTCTTCTCAGTCTCTAAAGTAACAAGCTTCTGACAGTTAGACATTGTTACTTACTGTCACTTAACCAAAAAAGGAAAATCTAAACTTGTCACGAGGGTTCTATGTAAATTGAGCTTACTGAAAGTAGTAAATAGATTTCATTGTGTCTTAATTTGTAATACTCTCTCAGCTATCTGCAATTCATTGAAATCAGTTATTTTTTTTTACTGGGAAATCAGTAGGGATAAAAGAAAATTTTCAAGAGTTAATGTTCAAAACTCCAGGACATATAAATGAAACACAGCCTCTATGACTGTATTTCCAATTTTATGGAATACATCAAGGCTGGTGAAATGTTATATAACTAGGAAATTCAGAAATATGGCTGTAGATAATCTCTCTTAAAAACTTATTTACATGGTATCTTAAAGAAACTTTATGAAATATTAACTCTTTCAAATTAAAGAAATAATACATGATGTTTAAAAGTAATTAATAGCATGAATACATTTCTATTGAATGAATTGGTTGCAAAATAAATTTTATAAATGTTTTATTTACCCATGTTTGAACCCAAAGAAAATTATCAATTTAAAGTGTCATAATATTTATATGTATTTTATATTATATATATTATGAATATACATAATATTTACATGTATATTTATATGTATTTTAGTCTGATGTACAGTTTGAAATACAAATAAAACTTACCAAGGAGAAGTTCCTAATATCTAAAATCTTAAATGTGCAGTTAATCATTTCCCTATCAATTGATAAAGATATTAAATGAAGAGTAAACAAAGAGCAGTAATTTTCTGGCTTTTATGTGCTAATATGTGGAATAAAATATTTCAATTCATATATTTTCAATTGTTTTCTGGAAAATTTTATTTTTAATAGAAATGAAAATGTTCCATGTCCAGTGTTTTTTTTTTTTTCTTCTTCTTCTTTTTGAGAAAATGTTTCCTAAGAGTCTTGAACTCCTAACAATTTCTTGGGATGTAAAAAATCTGTATTCTAGGCCCAGTTAAGCAACTCCTGTTTCCATCCACAATACCTTATGTAACCTCATTCAATATCAGTTTTTATCTCTAAAACAGAGAGAGAGGGCGGGCCACGGTGGCTCAGTGGCAGAGTTCTCGCCTGCCATGCCGGAGACCTGGGTTTGATTCCCAGTGCTTGCCCACGTAAAAAGAAAAAAAAAAAAGCAGAGAGCTATAGTAATATCTGCCTATTTGCCTCCCTCCCTTTGTTGAGCATTATTTGAGATGAAGGCTATGAAATAATGCTTGACTCATAAGTTCCTTCAATATTAATATCTTACTAGTGATGTATTAAATGATACTGATTTATATTTCTGATTAGAAATATGGAATTTATTTCTGGATGGAAACTTGGGGGAACTATTATCCATCCCTTATATTTTACAGACAGGTAGAAACAATTTAAGATTTATTAAATGAGTGAAACCCCTCCACCTCGCCATGATGTATCAACTTGTATATTAATTCATTGTTTTTATCAACACATTTCCCTTAAGATTCAGTTCTCTGATAAATATAGACATTTTATTTGATTTATGCAGGGTTGTTTAACTGCCAATAATACATAAAGATTCTATGAAAATATATCTGGTTAAACTGGCCAAAATTATCACTCATCACCAGCAGAGTAATCCATTATATTAGTATAAAAACTTAATCTGACAGTATACTTTATATGTATAACTTTAGTCAATCATAGCAAAAGCACAGAATAGAAATTATCCTTTTATTTTTGAGAGAGTTAATGCTTTGTCCAAAGTCATCCATCTAGCAAAACGTTTTTGATATTAAACCTACTGGTCTCCAACAGTATGATGAATTGGAAGCTGTGTAGGTTCAGAGTTAAATTAATTTAAAATGTTATTTTAAAATTGGAACATCATTTTATGGGTGCAGAGTAATGTAATTAAAATATGATTCACTTCTGCCCAGAATCTAGTAGTGTCTTTTCTTACTTAATTGCTTATAAGTTGACCTGCTCCCTATCTATTCCCAGTTCCAGCATGCCATGTTAGACACTTAAGTCAACCTTATAGGTAATTCCTAAGGAAAATGTTGACAGGGGCATGACAATATAGACATGAAGCAGTGTTGGGGTTCCCATAGAGACTTCATTTTTGAAAAAGGCTGGAAGGATGACTCTTTCTGCTTTTATCCCTTTTTTTAAATCTAGTAAAAACAGCATCTTATCAAATAGCCTGGATGGATTTCTCTAATATTACATTTGAATGATATCTTATGAAGTGATGGGTGTAGAGTAATTAGAGTAGGGGGAATTAGGAGAATTCGATTGGTTCTTCTTGTGACCTATTAGGACAGTGGAAACATTCTCTGCCCATTTTGAGTTACACATCATATGCAATTTTCTGCTACAGGAATTATTTTGTCTATATAATGACAGATTGTTCTTCACTATCCATGGGGAAAAAAAAAGCCAAACAAATGACGAGTATGACACTAAATAAATATTCACAGTATTTGAATCATAAATGATTTTTTTGAGTAGTAATTGAATTATTTTGTCAAGCAAAATGCCATTCTGCAATGATGAATTCTTAATCTTTGATTTTCTTCCAAATCTCTCCCTTTTCAACCTGCATCTTAACTTAGAGAGAGTTTTGAATGTGAATAAAAATGTGATCCAACTTCTTATGAGGGCACTATATTTTAAGGTGATTTGTTAGCATGAGCTGTTTTTAGAGTTTGAAATGATGTTGAAAAATAATTTTCCTTTTCTATTGCTCAATGAAGTAAAACCAAGATTTTTTGTTATGACAAAATATCAACAGTGGAATCTAATAATATTAAATTATTTTACAGTGTTATGAATAATTTTTGGCATTGTGGATGAGATAATTGCTTAATTAACATTTTAAAAAATATAAAAACCAAGCCAACTATCTTCTTAATAAAAACTGCCTCTTATATAATTTTCATATGTTTGATAATTATTTTAATAAAAATCTTTGAGATAGTAAACACTTTTTAAAAATGTTATATTTTGATATAATAATCTGATACTATCCATAATAAATTTTAATTGTTTCAAGTGCATCTATTAGAGGAAACAAGCCTATTTATAATAATAATTAAGAAGCTTGCTTTAGCTGATTTTCATAATGTGTGCAATAAAACAAAATATGTTTTTTTATAATTTTCCTAGGTTACACAGTGTACATTTAAAAAATAATACTCAGCCTCTCATTAGCTATTAAAGGATGAGATAGAAAACATTTTACAATATTGTAAAACATAGCTGTTCTTTATTAAAAAATACTACCTTTATTTAAAATTTCAGTACTTTCAAAAGAGCTAATGCAAAATATTTTTGTAGAAATGAAATGAAACCTCTTAGTGAGCAAGTAGGTATGCATATGGCAGTGTCTTAAATGAGAAATTCTCTTGTGATGAGAAAAGAGCCACAGCTTGCATTTAAAAACTCTCTTCAGACACAGCTGAAGATATTTTAAGAAAAAAAAATGGCTGTTATAGCTCTGAGAAACTGTTGGTACTAGCTCTTTGGGAAAGCTACCATCCCAACTCCAAATGGAACAAAACTTGCCAAATTACTCTTGAAGCACACACACATATACACACACACACACACAGTAAAAGAAAAAAATAATGTTTTATGAGCACTTAGAATAAAAAGCAAGTGATAACAGGGGCAAACATGGATCATTTACCAGCAAGGCATGTTAAATTAATTTCTTTTTTAAATTAAAATACTAGGCTGGCAGAGTAGTTTATACTTGCATGTCACCATGAGATAGCTCTTTATCTATTTATTTTGTGTGCTTATGGTACAGGAATCGAACCTGGGTCTCCCACATGGAAGGCCGGCATTCTAAGCACTGAACGACCCGTGCACCCCAGGATATCTTTTTTGATAGTCTTAAGGTCAAAATGGAGATATAAATGTAGGCTTGATAGTAAATCAGGTTAGTTGATTTTTAGAAGAATAATCAACCCTAAAATGTATTGACTGGTAGTTGAAATCAGCCTGGCAACTAGTGTCTAATGATAGACCATAGGTTACTACATTTTGACTGTTTCTTTAGTATATATTTGTATCGGTCACTTAGAGATCTACTTCATTATTGCCATTATGTCTTTAAAAACTCAGGCTTATGTTAGGCCTTCAGTTTAATAAAGAAAATGAATAGATATGACAATATTATATATATATATATATGTGTGTGTGTATTTAAATATATATATCTTGATCTGCACATTCCTAAACATCTTGAGCAGATTTTTGTTATTGAGTCAGAGTATTTTTCTCTTAAAAATAACCTACCTCCATCCATAATGACTCAATGTTAAAGCATTAAGTTAGATATCTGAGAGACCTTAAAGTTGCATTACTAACTGTTTCTATGGTGTAAATGTCTTGTCACTGACCACGACTTCATCTGCTGATATATTTATCTCCAATCTCCAGTACCATAAAAAAGGATTTACCCTATTTATTTAAGTGTAATTTTCTTCCCTTCTCACAAAAAGTCACTGTATGTGATTTTCTCTAAGAAATAATATTATTTTATTTTAGTAACCTTCCCACATGGTAAGTGATATTTATTTTTATATTTTTATTATGTAACATGAGTCTTAAAGCAAAAAGTCTTTCAACAGGACCTGGAATTTCACTCTTACATTACTATGTCTAGAACTGGAAATCTTATTTTTCACATCCTATATTTTCTTTAAAAATATTTGTATGAATGTTTTATTGCATTTCCTTATGATGATAAGTCAATAATTACATTAATAGCATTTAGTTCACATAAATGTTCCATTTCCTACATCATTCTGCTACTTGTAATATGAAATCAAAACAATAGCAATGCAAAAGTCAGACTATTGTGCTATTTTAAAAGTAGTGAATAACAACCAAAACTTTATTGGGAAAGTAGGATGTAAAGTTTACTGGCCTGCCAAAAAAAGTTGTGCAACACCATTTAAATTTAATATTAATGCCACTCTTGATTAACTTCTAATCCCTAACTAAACTATACGTTGTTTGTGAAGCATCCTTAATGTGCAAAGGTATAAAAGTACAAAAGTCATTTTATATTACCATTACCACACCAGCTACAAGCATACATTTTACTTTAGTATTTTTTTTTTTTTGAAAATGAACTAGATAATCATCTGTTATTTCAATACCCGGATTTACCAGCATTGTACCTCAGTGTTAGTCTAGTTTACATTATCATATCTTTTGTTGTATGAGATTCTATTTTAAGTGACTGATCAAAATTAATATAGTTCTTCTACCCAATGGCATTTATTTTGGTTACAAGTTTAGAAAAGTAAATTTGCAATAAAAGAAGAAAATAGGAAGCTGGTTTTAATGAATATTTTACACATGACTAATTAACAGAATCCCCTACAGGAATTTGGAAGTAATAAGGAAATGACTGAAAATAAATTAAAAATTTATAAAGGAATCTCCAAACAACTTTGTTTATGAACATTTAACAGTTGCTTTCTTAGTTATGAATATTTCAAGCTGTTTTGTTATTCAGCATGTATTATTCTTATAGTATTCATAATTTTAGAGGTGATTAGACAAAAAGGCAGTAACACAAAACAAAATGGCTCAAAATGATAAAAACCCACCTTGGGAAAACTTGCTAATGTAAAAATAATGGCTTAATATTCATGTTTCTTTCTAGTCATACCTGCAAAACCATATCTGATTCCATATAAGGAATGAAAATATTTAAAAGGGGTTAAAACAGAGCAACTTGATTTCCTTGAACAATTTCAGAGAAGAAACTTTTGCACAGAAGATAATGCTGTTCTTTGACAAATATTATTTTGAAAGTTCATCAGAATATTTAATAAAAAGAAATAGCTGAAAAAATTTGACTCAAAGACCATAAATCTCTTGCAACGATAAAATATCTTAGTATATTTTAATCTCAGCAGATGTACCAGAGATATTTCATAGGGAAATAACATACATATTGTACTCTGAAAGCATTTCAAAAGGAAGAAAAAGTTATACTCCCAAGTTAAATATATCAATATTCTTTAATCTTATTCCAAACCCCAAATTAAGTAATAATAAACTCCTTGTGTTAAAATACTACAAATAACAACAAAGAAGTGTTTCCCATGTCACTTACACACTGAGGACTAAATTTAATTGATAATGTTCTGATATAAAGTCTCCTCTTTATTATCAATTATACTATCAAACTATCAGCAAGATGAATATGTCACCATTCTTTAACAGACCATCCACAGCTTTCAAAAAAACCTACTGCTATTTATTGGTGATAGAATTTGAATCACTACTGCCTTGTGTATTTCTCATTGTAATTTGGGTTTCAACTGCAGTGGATTTTTTCTGAAAGATAAAGAAGCAGGGAGACTCTTAAGTTAGTATGGCATTGTGCTTCTGGTGAACAGATAGAATTTGGTTAGAAAAGGAAGAAAGGAAAATGTTGGAAGGGCAGAAAGAAGAAATCCAAGAGAAAGGAGGATGATGTAAGAGAGGCAGGGAGGGAATAAGGAAGGGGCTTTGGCACTTAATTTATTTTTCTTTCCATTTACCTAAAAAAGTTAAGTGTTATATGTGTTACATATGCAGAGTTTGTTGGAAATAAACACCTTGAAACTGCAATTATACTTTTCTTAGTCTTACAGCAGAACATAGCAGTAAGAGACACTGATTTAGTCAGTCATCTCTTTCCTCTCTCTCAAATCATTCTTTCTCATATCACCTGCTTTCCTTATTCTCCTTTTCTTTCCCCTTGTACCTCCCCCAAATCCGGAGAACTATAATTTGTAAATAAATCTGTATGAGATATGTTGTGTTTTGGAACTAGTAGGTTATGATTATAGTTTGTTGCTAAGCATGAAGCAGGAGATCAGATGGCCTATTGACCTAAAAATCTGTCTCCACAAACGGCAGTAACTCATAGTTTTTAGTATCAGATGGGCAGGTTTAGGACAATGTGCACAATGGCTCAACGGGATGAGATTAGAGATGATCTAAATTATTGGGCATGTACAGATTGATTGCTTACATGCTTAGTAAGAAAATGACAGCCTTGATATGATGATGGGCATGATTTTTAGTATTATAATGAGGTATGGGTCACTTATAGGTTAAAGTTTAAGCTACTGCTCCTGTCAGGAGGGTCGTTTGGTTAGATCCATTTCCATCTAGCAAGATAGTTCTGGGCTGACTCAAGGACCTTCATAAATAAACATTAGGTGCTGTCTTAAATGATCATAAGACTCTAAGATATTTGTAATGAATACAACAAAAAGGTGGGGGAATGGAAAAGTAAAAGAACAGTGTATTATGTGCTATTGACTCCCTTAGCAGTATATGGTAACCAGTATATAGTTGGTATCAAATTAAATGTGGCCATTATAGATTCAGAATGTTAAACTTGAGCCCCGTGATAAACACAAAGAAAATATCTGAAAAGTATATACAGAAAGAAATGAGAACCTAATCAAAATGATGCACTACAAAAAAGCAAATTAATGTGAAAGCAGCTGTTAAGGAGAGAATTGGTGGGCAAAAGCAGGTATAAGAGTCACATAGCCCAAAAAGCAAACTGGCAGAAGAGAGACCTGCATGATCAGTAGTTACTTTAAATGCAAATGTATTAAACTCGCCAGTTCAAGAGCAAAAATTGGCAGAATGGGAAAAACAAACAAACAAACCCATGAACCACATACATGCATATACGCCATTTAGAAAAGACCTACCCTAATTTCAAAGATCTAAGTGGATTGAAAATGAAAGCACGGAAAAAAAATGCACCATGCAAATATTTTTGACCCAAAGACAGCTGGAGAAGTTATTCTACAATCAGATAAAATAGACTTATGTCAAAAACTGTTATGAGAGATAAAGAAGATTACTATATATTGATAAAGGAGTCAATTCAATAAGAAGATATAACAATTATGAAAATATGTATACTTAATGGCAGAATCCAAAAATACATGAAGCAAACAACTGAGAGGTTAGAAGGGAGAACTATGTGGTTCGACCTTAATAGTAGGAGAATTCAATATATCAGTTTCAGTAATGGACAGAATAATTAGACAGATGATCAGTAGGGAAATAGGAGACTTGAATAACACTATAAACCAACTATAAAAATATAGAGAGATATAGAAAACTTTACCCAACAGCATCAGAATTCATATTCATCTCGAGTGAGCATGATTTATTTTCTAGGATAGACCATATGCTAGGTTACAAAACAGTGTTATTAAACTTAAAAATATTGAAATCATACCATGTATCTCCTCTTATCACTATGCAATGAAGCTAGAAATCAATAATAGTGGGAAAAATAGAAAATTTATAAATATGGGGAAATTAAATGATGCTATTAAACAAACACTGGGTGACAAAAGGGCTCACAGAGAAAAAAGGAAATATCTTGAGGTGAATGAAAATGAAAACATAACATACCAAAATTTATGGGATACAGCAAAAAGTGTTGAGAGAGAAATTTACAACTCTAAATACTTACATTAAAAAGAAGACATCTCAAATCAGAGCACTAACCTTACAACTGGAGAATCTAGCAAAAAGAATAAACCATACTAAAAGCAAGAAGGAAGAAAATAACAATTAGAGCAGAGATAAATGAGAGAGAATTAAAAACGAAAACAAACAAACAAAAAACAATCAATGAACCTAAACATTGGTTCTTGGAAAAGATCAATATAATTGACAAGCCTTTAGCAAGACTAATATCGAAAAAAAGGAGAGAAGAAACAAATACTGAAAAATTCACACACAAAAAACCACTGCACCTAATAAATTCAGCAATGTCATGATGTATAAGGTCAGCATGCAAAAATCAGTAGTATTTTTACATACTGGTAATGAAAAATCTGCTGAGGAAATCAAGAAATCGATTCCATTTACAAGAGCAACTAGTAAATCAAATAAGTAGGAATGCATTTAGTCAAGGATGCAAAGGACTTGTGTGCAGAAAAGCACAAACATGGCTGAAAGAAAAGAAAACTTCGATATATGGAAGGACATTCTGTGTTCATGGATTGGAAAAGTAAATATTGTTAAGAGTCAGTTCTACCCAAAGTGATTTATAGATTCAATGCAGTTTCAATCAAAATTCCAACGGCCTTATTTACAGCAGATTTATGTGTGATTTTGTGTATGTATTGTAATGAAAGCAAGAAATGTGGCATGTGTTCCTCCAGAATATAAACAAACCTAATAGATATTGTACATATCTCAGTATCTGTGGTGACTTGTGTTTGATGATGCTGGGGATCTGTCTGCCCTAAGAAGAACAGATAATGCCCCAGGTATTTGCCATGGCTTGATTGCACTTGTATTTTATGGAGTGTTAGTCACAAGGCTTGATCATATAAATGATATGTGAATATGACTATTTCTTATCAGAGGCCTTCTTTAGCAATCACCTAAATTGGATGTCAGCTCTATAGTGCCAACATTAAATTTTTAAAAGAACATTTGTAAAAATCTTGGCAGAAAACATGTTGGTCAAGTCAATCATAACAAAACAATTGCCTATGCTCCTGTGTATATCTTTTATTAATTAGCAGATATTAGGAATAGGAGCTTTGATGGACAGAACTTGTGCATTGAGGTTGGTATACTTGATGATTAATCGCCCTTCTCTGGTGGAGGCTTTAAGAATGAGCAGAATGGGCGGGGGGTGCAAGGGTAGTTCAGTGGTAAAATTCTTGCCTGCCATGCCAGAGACCTGGGTTCGATTCCCAGTCCATTCACTTCCCCAAAACAAACAAGTAAAGCAAACAAACAAAAACCAAACAAACAGAAATTCAATGAATGGTGCTGCAATAACAGGGTACTCACATGGAAAAATGATGAAATATGACCCTGCCATACAGCATAAAAAAAATATGAACAGAATAGGGCAATTGCATGGAGAGAGAGTAGATATAAAGACCCCCTCTTTTAGGAGATATTGGATTACAGGCCAAAGCCTCACAGAACCTTGTTTCATATGATATTATGGAGTATATCACCTTGATTGGCAGGGGCAGTCCTGAGAGGGTCCCATTGGCCCACCAAGGGAGCCAAGGATTTGATTTTATTCCAGAAGTTATATTTAAGCATCAGTACCTGCAGTGAGGAGGATAAGAGCAAAAGGTGCCACCAGGGTTGCTATTTAATAAGAATTGTTCTAATAGGCACAGGAGGGGAGAGGGGATATTTGACTTTAAAATGCAGGAGAAAGCAGGATCCTCCAAGGAAGAGGCCATGTGGTCCCCTGTAAGGTTGCAACTTACATGGGATAAGACAGGATCTGTGGCTTTGGTGTGAGTCCCCCTCATGTCATGCAAATGACTCCACTCTGTCCATTCCCTTATGGATAGTATGAGTGCCATCAAGTTGAACAAGGTTACCTGAGCATTCCAGGGGAAGGGGCTTCCTGGAAGAAAATTTTCTATGAGTTGGTGTCAAAGGGAGCATCCTCAGGGCTGGAGATGAACTCTGAATCTCTTTTGTCTGAAGGTGCAAAGAAATGTCATAATCATCGCATTATCCAATTTTTTAAATTAACAATCGGGCTTAATTAATTGTGTGCCAATGGCATTTGCCTGGAAGGTAATATGGGCTATGAATATGTGTGCCTTTGTTTTCATGTTATAAATATCCAGGTATCTAGGGAAGAGGTTTGAAGTCTATAGCAGTACTAGCCGGTTGCCTTATTTCCTGGGATAAGAGGGGAATCTTGGACCCTGTGAAGACTTTGGTTAATCAGTCTGCCCCCTTTTCCTTGTTCTCTTGAACAGAATCTTTAAGTGTGATTTGAGTCTCCAACCAGTAAAATTTTAGCTTCAGTTTCCAAATTGGTTCACTTTTGGAGCCCTGCTTGATTTTACATGAAGTGACAAGGAAGGTTTGTAGTTCCCCCAGGAACGGGTAGCCACTAGCCTTCCTCTCTCTCTGTCAAGGGGTTCTAGTTAGTGTCCTCAGGGTTGGGGTCTGCTCCTCTAGGATGATGCTGGTGGGATAATTAGGAAGAGCCCGTAGCTTGCAAAAGGACTGTTCCTAAGGCCTTGAGTGCTCAATAGGGACTGAGCCCATTGTATAGACTTTTTTTTGGCGGGGGGGATGGATTTTGAAACATCTCCTAGAGTTGTAAGTGGAGAGTCAGCTCCACTGGCTGTGCCCACTTCCATCCTCTTGCCCACAACTCTTTAGCTACTTTGCACAGGGGATTGAACCCACAATAATCTATCAGGTTGAGGAATTAAGAGCTGTGGTAGTGGTGATAGCAACAGCCTCAAAGGGACACTGTTGCTAGAGCAGTGCCTGCTATACTCCCTGTGGATGGGGCCCCTTTTGCTAGAGTGAAGCCTATATGGTCTCTGTGCATGGTTTACTGATGCAATAATTGGTCCCTGTGTAGTGTCCCAGCTACTGAAGGGCCAGGCCTCTTAACACTCACCTGCTTCTTGCCCTAGCAACTCCTGCACCAGGCTGGGGATTGTCTGTCTCATATACCTATAGCCAACTCCATAAGCCAATCAAACCTTTGGATATTAGCCAGTTTGACTCAGAGTAGTCATACATATTTGGGGGAGTATTGGAAACCAGAGAGGGAGACTCAGACTTGTGGGATCCACAATTTAGGGTGGGAAATTTTGAAAAAATCTTACATAAGCAACAGACAGTGGCACTGAGCAACATGGATGGATGTCAACAAGCCATGCAAACTTCCCAGATAGTATTAGCTAGCTGAGAGATCTAGTTAGCATGCCAAGAGCAACCAAAGACCATCACACCAAATTTCCCATGATTGTGATCAATGCACTCTCCTCCCTGCACCACTTGTCTTGAATTTATTGAGACAATAATAATTTAAATTATTAAATTTGCATCTGGGTGGAGGTAAGGCATGATACAATGGGAAACAGACAATGATGCATGAGGAAAGATTATTATTCACAGGTTGTAGGAAGACAGGGGATGCCACAAGGGGTCTGTATGAAGTACCATTAGCTCATGTGGCTCAACCAACAGTTGGGAAACATAAAAGAAGGGCAAGAAGGACCTGAGGGCTTGTGCTTTTATTAGGGTCCAGAGGTGAAGATTAGTGGATTACCTCAGGAGTCAAAGCTTGGTTAGTTTATCACAAATGTGCATGGATAAGTAAAGGGACTGGGATCCCAAGGCAGTGGGGATGGTCAGTTTATCATTTGTAATCAGCTGTGGATTTGGATGAGATGTGTAGGTGGATGTGGGTTTGTGCTTGGGGAAGTTTATGCCCCAGGGCTGGAAAGCTGTTCACTAACAAGGCCGGAGATAAGCGGCTTAGCCAAAGTGAGAAGGATGCTGAGGCAGCACACAAAAGTTTTGATAGTTATGACAGAAGGCATTTCTGAATAGTGGCTATGGCCTCACATAAAAAGAAGTTACAGGAAAAAGCGTTCTAGGCAGACATAGTAAAGGTCATTATGAGCTTGACCAGTGTGGTCAAAGTGTCATAATCGATGGCAAATTCTTTGTGCCTATGGGGTAGGTGGAAAGAGGATACTGCCAGCAGGTGCTTCAGGAGAGATTAGGGTTTGGAAGGCAGATGTGTAACACAATGATATGGAGAGGGATAATGACTGGCAAAAATGAGTGGTTAATTCACTGGACGCATATTGCTTGCGTGGGTAGCCAGATTAGAGAGCAGAGGCTGATGAATTTAGCCTGAAGAAAAGCTTAGCCTGTTATCCTTTACAACCTGAATACACAATATATATATAGTATTAGTTACTCTTCTACTTATAAATCAGTAAGTTTTTCTTTTAATGTAAGCAGCAAAGATATTTGCCATATTTTCTTACTTCAAATATAAGGCTAAATATATTGTTCCCCATTTGAAGGTAACAAGCATAACATGAATTTGATTTTAAATTAAAAAATCATATTACATTATGTTCACCCATGAATACAAACAAATTGAAAACCTAAGCATGAATAGTAGTATCTAAAATATAAAATTACAAAAATCATCTCCAAACCCAAATGGAATCTATAAATCCACCTGTAACTGAAATTCTATTGATATTTTCTTGTTGAGTGATATAATACCAGATTCAAACTATCACACTTTAGACTCATGTGACTACATCTTATTGAACTGTCTATATTCTCTAGATTAAAAGAAACGTAAACCCAGAGAAGAACAAACACTGGGTACTGGAAAGAATATTCAATTAGATGTCAAGAAATTATAGATCTACTGATACACAGTGAATAGCAAGCTGCTGCTGAGAAGGGCTTCTATACTACAGTTGTTAGTATGATCTAAGCTAATACACAGTTGTTTAGTGGCCCTCTAACCTTGGGTTGCTTATCAGCCTCTCAATGATTCAATTTCCTTAACTGTTGAAGTGGTACAGTTGTGTCACTTCACTTTCTGAAAGATCTCTTTTAAGCTTTACATTGGATCGTGTATGTGATGTTCATTTGGTTTTCATATTTTTAAAGGGTAGGCTGTAGCTGTAGTCATATTTAATACTTTAACCTATTCAATGTGCTTCTGCCTGTTTATTCTAGACCTGTCTTCTGAGATAGATATATGGACAGAGAGAGAGATTCATAGACAGACAGACAACACATAAAATTAAAATTTGTGAGACTTCAGCCTGAAGGTCACACCCACAATTAGGTGTATCACATCTCCATGGAAATAATCCAATCAATATTTGAAACCTAAACAATAGATTGGATTGGATCAGGGTTAGAACATGGCTTTCCTGGAGTACATAATAGTTTCAAACCAGCACACATCAGCAAGAATGAGTATTCCTATTTCTCTGCGTCCTCTTCAGTACTTGTTATTTTCCATTTTTTTATTAGCAGCCATTCTGATGGATGTGAAACAGTTATCTCATGGTTTTGATTTGCATTTCCCTGTTGGCTAATGATGTTGAAGATCTTTTCATGTGAATATTTTCTTTGGAGAGATGTCTATTCAGGTCTTTTGCCCATTTTTAAACTGGGTTGTTTGTCTTCTTATGGACAAATTGAAGGATCTCTTTATATATTCTGGATATTAAGCATGTATTAGATATGTGGTTTCCAAATATTTTCTCCCATTTTATAGGGTGTTTTACTTCCATGATGAAGTCTTTTGAAGCACAAAAGTTTTTAATTTGATGAAGTCCCATTTATCTGTTTTTTTTTCTTTTTTTCTTTGTGCTATAGCTATAAAGTTGAAGAAATCTTTGCCTAATGTGAGATCCTGAAGAAGCTTTCCTAGGTTTTCCTCTAGGAGTTTCATAGTTATAACTCTTATATTTAGGTTTTTGATCCATTTTTAGTTGACTTTTGTATAAGGTATAAGGACTCTGTCTTTTTATGCACAGTTTTCCCAGTGCCATTTGTTGAAGAGACTATTTTTTCCTAGTTGAGTGGTCTTTGCCCCTTGTCAGAAATAAGTTGAGCGTAAAAGTGAGATTTGAGCTCTCAGTCATGATGCACCTTGATGACAAGGGGCATCATCTTGCCCCTTGTCAGAAATAAGTTGAGCGTAAAAGTGAGATTTGAGCATCTCAGTCATCTCAGTCTTTTGGTCTATATGTCTGTCCTTACACAAATGACATAATGGTATTGATTACTTTGCTTTGCTGTGGATTTTTCAAGATTTTCTGCATTAGGATAATGTCATTTGCAAATATAGAAATTATTTTTTCTTCCTTTCCAATTGGGATACCTTTTATTTATTTTCTTGCCTAATTGCTCTGGCAAGAACTTCAAGAACATGCTTGAATAAGAGTGGTAACAGTGGGCATCCTTGTCTTGTTTCTGACCTTAAAGGGAAAACTTTCAGTCTTTCACCATTAGGTAAGTTGTTAACTGTGGACTTTTCATGTACTCCTTTATCATGTTGAGGAAGTTTCCTCCTATTCCTAGTGTTCTAAGTGTTTTTATCAAGAAGGGATGCTATATTTTGTCAAATGCCCTTTCTGCATCAACTGAGATGATAACGTGGCTTTTTTTCCTTCATTGTGTTAATGAGATGTATTACATTAATTGATTTCTTTGTGTTGAACCAACCTTGCATGCCAGGGATAAATCATAGTGTATGATTCTTTAAATATGCTGTTGTGTTCTGTTTGCTAGTATTTTGTTGATGACTTCTACTTCTATATTGATAAAGAATATTGCTCTGTGGTGTTCTTTTCTTGTGGTATCTTTATCCGGCTTTAGTATGAGAGTAATGCTAGTCTCATAAAGTGAGTTAGGGAGTGTTCCCTTCTGTTCAATTTTTTGGGAAGAGTTTGTGCAGAATTGGAACTTGGTCTTCTTGGAATGTTTGGTGGAATTCCCCTCTGAGTTCATCTCTTCCAGGGCCTTTCTTTGTTGGAGTTTTTGATTACTGATTCAATTTCCACTAGTAATTGTTGTGGAAATTCAATTTTCCCTTGAGTCAATGTAGATAGTTTGTTTTTGTCTAAGAATTTGTCCATTTCATGTAGGTTACCAATTTCTTGGAGTACAGTTGTTCATAGTTGCTCTTATAGTCCTTTATATTTCAGCAGTGTTGATAGTACTGTCCCTTTTCATTTCTGATTTTTGTTATTCGTATCCTCTTTCTCTTTTTTCTTTGTCACTTTAGCTAAAGGTGTGTCAATTTTATTATCTTTTCAAAGAACCAACTTGTAGTTTTGTTGATTCCCTCTAATGTTATTTTTCTTTCAGTTTCATTTATCTCCACTCTAATCTTTGTCATTTCCTTACTTCTGCTTGCTTCACATTTAGTTTGTTTTCTTTTGTCTAGTTCTTCTAATTTTCAGGTTAGGTCTCTGATGTGAAGTCTCTCTTCTTTTTAAATGTAAGTATTTAGAACTGTAGATTTCCCTCTCAGCACTGCTTTCATTGCATCCCATTAGTTTTGGTATGTTGTATCCTCATTTTCACCTGCATTAAGACATTTACTAATTTCACTTCTGATTTTCTCTTTAACCTACTGGTTGCTTAGGAGTATGTTGTTTAATTTCCACATATTTGTGAATTTTCCATTTCTCACTCAGTTATTGATTTCTATCTTTATTCCATTTTTTGTAGAGAATATACATTGTAAGATATTTTTGAATTTATTGGGTCTTGTTTTGTGATTTAAGAAATGGTCTATCTTGGATGATCTGTATGCACAAAAGAACGTGTCTTCTGATTTTGTAGAGTGAAATGTTTTATGTATTTCTGTGAGGTCTAGTTGGTTAGGTTATCATTCAAGTTTTATATTTCTTTATTGATCTTCTGACTACTTTTATATTTATATGATTTTTTTGTGTTATACCATATGGAGTGTCTTCTCACTCCTATCTAGTTATATTTTTCATCAATTTTCTTTGTGGTTATCATGAAGTTGAAAGTTACACAAACCAAAAATGAATGAACACAATTCATGCTTTTGTTAAGTTGGGGAGCTCTCCGTCATTATTTCTTTGAATATTGCTTCAGCCCCATTCTCTCTTCTCCTTCTGGGATTCCCTTAATGCATATATTGGTACACTTGATGGTGTCCATAGCTAGTTTAGTTTTTTTAAAGGGATTTTTTGTTGTCCACATTCTGTCTTCTTCATTGGTGTTTTCGGTATTTTTACCTTCTTCCTTTGAATGATCCTTCATTTCCCATTTCTTTGTTTGCCTTATATTCTTTTGCTGCACACTGTACATTTTAATATTTTAAAATGTTTATTTGGGATTTGTTTCTGGTGATGTCTATTTTTTATTTTGTAATTAGCTGATGATAAGACAGAGATTTTCTTGAGCTTCAGCCTTCCTTTGAGGGAGGTTTGCCCATGGTGAATTCAGTATGCAGTTTTCCCTGTCTTTTGGGTCTCTCTCTTACCCTGGGCTTTTGCTGCTTAGTTATTTTGGAGTTCCTCTATTTATAGGAGTTTGATTGTCCCCTCTGTTTCCCAGGAGACAGACCTCTCTCTTGTAGGTTTTTGATGCCAGCAATCTTTGCCACAGAACATCAGATTCTATAGATTTTTACACTCCTTATGCTGTCTCAAGCTGCTTTTACTTATGCAAATTCTAGGAAGAGTAGCATAGAGGACTTTCCTGAGTCAGTCATTCCCAGATGAAGTGGGCCAGGGACCTAGGGAGGGTCCTGGGCTCCATGGGCTCCAAAGTACCCTGGGGAGGGATCAGTAAGGATGTCAAGATCTTCTCTCACAGTGAATGAAAGCCAATGCTGAGCTTTCTTTGCCAGCCCTGCAAATGTAGTCTTTCAACTAACTCTTCCCTGCAGCTCTGAGGAATCATAATGAATTTCAGTCTCTTCTGTTGTGGCCTTCATCCAATGTGAGTTGAAACAATGGCCACTGTTTTTGTCTGGGGCCCTCAGAGCCAGGACCCCTGTGATCTAAAATCCCTAATCAAAAGTCATTATTGGTGATTGGCTGTGGTCACCCCTGGTCTGGGAGAAGAGGACTTTTATGTCCCTTTCTATAATAGCCTGGGGTCGGATCCAGGGTGACCTGCTGTGAGGAAGGGAATGAAACCAGTAGCCACTATACCAGTCGAGAAATTTACTGTTCTTTATCATAATTCACCTGCCTCCCAGTCCCACCCCCACCCCCACGCTCTCCTTGGATGTTGGAGAATGTTCTTCTGATCTCCAGAGTTTCAACATTGTTGTTTCAGACAGTTCCTGCCCGTTCTGATGGAAAGACTGAGTCCTGGAGCTTCCCACACTGCCATCTTCTCACAATCCTCCCAATTACCTATTTTTATTATATTTTTAACTCAAGAAGAAATACTGGGTAAATTTCTCATGCTCTGTGGCAACATTTTACTGATGGGCATTCATAGTTAAGTTTTGGTGCTCTTTTCTTATTGGTATGTGTATAGATACCTTCATAGTTACCTGTCTATCTAGGTAGATAGTTATATAAAAAAATGTGACAGTTCCTTTCTTTTTTTTGGTCTCATTTCTGATCAATTAGACATTCCTGGATTTGCTATTTTAGGAGACCCCTGTAGTTATCCTGGTAGTGGTATGGGGAGGGGCCTGGATTGAAGGAATCAGGGTAGGCTTCCTGGCATCACAACCTACAAGCTTTCCCTTTTGCTACCACTGTAACATACTGTATTCAGAATACAACTGCTCCATAAGTGCTTCCTCTGCTCATTTGAAACAAATCTGGTCTTGGACGAACTCTGCAGCTGTTGTTGCTAAAAAAAAAAAAAGCTATGGCTTTTACACTTAGGGGAGCACCTTATGTTCTGGGGTCTATTTTTATTCTGCCTCCTTGCTGCTCCATGTGCTTTTCCTCCTCCTGTTTCTCTATGTGGCTTCTTCCTACTTGATTATGGCAGCTATTCATATGTTTGGAAGTCTACGGTTTACATCTTTTTCTTAGTCATATTGACAATGCAATGTGGGGGGGACTTTATGTTTTTTTATTCTCATTTTATTAGTAATATAATCTTTCAGGGGGAAAAGTGGAGAAATTATGATTTACAGAGACATAGACATACAAGAAATCTGAATAATTTTTTAATTATATACTTGCATCTTTAAGTACATAATTACTTTTTAAAAAGTAGAAGCACAAAACTTAAAAAAATGTTTTCTTGAATTGGTTAATGAAACTTTAGAGGCATGAAGCAAAATAGGATCATTGAAGAGATATGGATTTTTTCCCCCTATACCATCTTATCACTAACACCTTTTGTTTATGTGGTATATATGTTACAATTGATGAAAGCCCATTTGAATAATTGTTCTAATAACTGCAGTGATAGTTTAAATCAGGGTTCACTATGTTGTGCAGTTCCATGGATTTTTTTTAAAAAAATTTATTCTTGTTCATATATATAACCTAAAATGGGTTTTAAAACAAACCATTATATGTTTTTATTAACATTTGCAGAACTATGTAGAATTACCAAATCTTGTAATAATTCATTTACCGTGATTATTAATTGACCTTTAATTAAAAACATTTTTTGTGAATTTAAACATTATATATTATCGGTTTGCTTTTAAATATGCAAGTGTACTCTTTTTCCATTTCCTGAAGTAAACCTGTTAAATACCCTTTACCAAATGATTTATAAATGCAATTTGTTCTCACATAAAAATATAGTCATAACATGATATAAATTATTATCACACAAAGCTTTTCATATAAAACCTAAATATGTGTGTTACTAATAAAGAAATTAAACTTTCTGGAGCCTTAATAAGAAAAAGCTATTTGTTGAGCGGTCCTGAAGCAATTGTATTTTTGAAGATTAGGCTTAAAACAGCTTCAGTCTGGCTGGGTTTTTTAATTTGTTTGTTTTTTCTATTTAGCTTCTGAATCTTGCTTTCATGGAAATATTCTCTATTCTTGGTTTGGGAAATTACTAAGGATGTGTCATACTGAAAGTCAGGGCCTTTTACAAAAAATTGGGGGAAAAAAGGGGTTCATGTTAAAATGTGGAGAGTTGCCCCGAAAATCCTATCAGTAACTCCAAAAACACATGTTTTTTTTTTTAAAGGATCTTAAGGGATTTATCTTTGGGGGTTTCCATCCATTAAACTCTAGCGTAAGAGGAACGATTTTGCATGGACCCATCAGGGGTGTAGTGTAACCAGCAGTATTAATAGGGACTTTATGCTACTAGAAGCTCCTCATAATGGATGAACAGCTGGGGAACAGTTTGATTCACAGATGCTTCCATGTTGGTAGAAGGCCTGTGGTGAAATTCATGGATGTTTTACAAATAACAAATCCATTACCCTTCCAGCTGTGCATTCTCAAGCTGCAGATAATAGTGGAGGGTCCTTATGCCAAATGCCCCCAGAACTAAAACAAAACTGCTTGTATAACACATAGCCCTTACTGGATAATAACTCTTCCTCAAGAGCCAGATCATTCATCTGTCAATATTTAAAGCCAAGATTCTTATTTAATATCACAGTGAACTGGCAAAATACCTGGGATGCAAATAAAAACCTTTTCTTTCACTTCCATTTTCTGCCTTACCCTCCACATTTATCAGGTTTGGATCCCAGATATTTAAATATGTGGAGATCTTCAGTTACCGCTATCCTCATCCCTTGGCAATTTGTTAAGGCTTAGGGTCTCAGTGCAGATTTTCTTCACCGAATAAAACTGTGTGGAAATGTACACTATGCCAGTAAAGTGAGTACAGCAAGAAAAAACCAAGCGGCATGAAAACCATTATGAAGTTGAGGTTCTGGTGGTAATTTTGAATTATTCATTACCCTGTCCCCTTTTACCCAGCTGACATGTGGTGCTGTCTGGATAAATTGCTTTTATTGCAGACTTGGAAATTCTACTAAAATGCAAGACCTGCTTTTGTTTTTCAATCCTTTCCAAATATCTATGCTAATTAAAAAAAATATGCTCAGTCCATAATCAAAAGTTTAATATATCTCATTGCTATTTATCATTTATAAATTTGGAATGGTCTCTTTCATATGAAACCAAAAAAAAGGAGAAGAATTGAGAATCAGAGACAGTTGAGAGTCACTTGTAAAGTAAAAATCTTCTGCAAAAATATTTTTAATTTCTTGGTACCTGCCCATGCAAAAAAAAGGAAATAATTTTAAAGGCTGTAAACCATGTTAATGTTTGTGTTCATTCTCATAAATACCATTAAAATATAACAAAAATTATATGTGATGATGATTTTTAAGTGTCATCAATAATTTTAAGAGCATATTCTGTTAAGTATTTTCTGCACTTGAACTTGGGAAAAATTTTCTTTTAAAGCACTTATTATTTTGGCTTTACCCATGTGCTTATAAGTACGTTAATCAATGGATCTCATTATATATCCAAGAAGACAAGTTTTTCAAGGGTGATTTGTTTTACCTGAGGTTAATTTGTGGGCAGCTCTAGAGCTATATGACTTTAAGAAACTACTGAAGGTGACAAAATGATAATTAACAGCTTTATTTTATATGGCTATATTATATGGATAGAAGTGAACAAAGTAGAAATAAGAGGTTGTTGCAATCCCCAAGACAAACTTGACTTGAGGCATGTCAGTGTTTCTTTGGGTTTCAGTTTCACCACCAGAGAAACCTGTAATCCTGAAATACATGAGTAAAAATAATTTTCCTGAAATGAATTGCTTATGATTGGCAGCATCTAGCAAGTCATGATATACTACCATTTTAAAAATGTAAGTGCTTTTTATAAATTCCAAAGTGTTTGTGTGAATATACAGATATGCAAAAGCTATATATCTAAAAAAATTTTTACATACAAATTATACATATATCTAAAATCTCATTTGTGTCTTACCACCATTTTGTAAAGTGGTGATTCTTGTTTTACAGTGGTGAACATTTTGAGGTATAGAATATTTAAGTGGCTTCCAAGTGATGAGATGTGTTAGTTTCAACCATCTCAATAAGTAACCCACTTAAGTTAGATTTCTTTTCTTAGGCAAATAAAAGGACATTTTAATTAACCCAAAAGAGAGTGGCAGCAGTAGGTAAAAGAGAGTGCAGAGGTAAAACTGGCAGTTTTGCTGACTGTATTAGTTAGGATTCTCTAGAGAAACAGAATCAACAGGAAATATTTGTAAATATAAAATTTATAAAAGTGTCCCACATAACCTTGGAACGTAGAGTACAAAATCTGTAGGGCAGGCTGTGAAGCTGACAATTCCGATGGAGGTTTTGGATGAATTCCACAGGAGAGGCTCACCAGCCAAAGCAGGAAGAGAACCTGTCTCTTCTGAATCCTCCTTAAAAAGCTTCCAGTGATTTGATTAAGCATCACTCATTAGAGAAGACATGCCCCTTGGCTGATTACAAATGGAATCAGCTGTAGATGTAGCTGATGTGATCATGATTTAATTCTATGAGATGTCCTCATAACAAAAGACAGGGAACACTTGCTCAACCAGACAAACAGGTAACACCACCTGGCCAAGTTGACACATGAACCTGACCATGACATTGACTGATTGGACAAGAGTGTGGAATTAAGGATAAAAATTACTATGATAATATGAACATAAAGAGCAGTTCTTTTTTAAATCAACTTTTTACTTAGGGATGAATTTGGATTTACAGAAGTTCCAAAAATAGTACAGAGAGTTCCTATATATCCCTCACCTAGCTTTCCCTAATGTTAACTTTTTATATAACAATAGTGCAATTATCAAAAATAAGAAATCAACATTATTTAAATACTATTAATTAAAGTATAAATATCATTCAGAAATATATTATCTCACATCTTTGTACATAGGTCAAAATCAATTTTAATTATTTGAATAAGTATCTCTCCAACTCCATAGAACTATTTTTGCTTGCATTTTTGGAAAAAAACACATAAAGCATGCTTAATAGACAGACTCCAGACATAAGATATCAGTTTGCTATTGATTGCAGTTTTCTGAGGAACACTCCAAATTTTTCTGAGGAACACTTCAAATCCATCTTTATGGATTGATGGTGTATTTCCTGATCCTGTGATTTGATGTAGCCCAACTTGTTACATTTGATGAATGCCAGCAATGATGCACTGTGACTAATTTAACTCAACCCAAATCCATCTTTTCAAAAAGTTTATTTAGTTAAAATATATACTGCAGATTTTTGCTTGCAACCAGAGGAAATGGCAACCAGATTTATACTTTGTCAGAAATAACCAAAAAATGAACAAAATAAATGAAATGATGATTTTCAAGTACTGGACTTCAGGCAATGAAGGGGAGTTGATCTTCACCCCAAACTCCTGCTTTACAGAAGCACTGGCATGCTCCAATTCTAGTATTGGCAGGTAGAGCAAGGAGATGCTCTTCCATCTTCTGCCTGGTGGATGCAGGTGATACTTCCATTTCCCTACCAGGTAGTGTCAGTGTGGTCTAGTGGTGATCTGAGCCTCTGCTCTCCACTCAGCAACTGGGAGACATAATAATGTTGTGTAGGTGTGGATGGTCACACTAGGATTCACACCCCTTCTCCCCCATATTACTGGGGAGCTGAGTCTCCACTCCATGCAGCATCAACGTAAATAAACAAGACAGTACTTTGTAAAATGCCAGTAAGAATTTCATTTTCTCCCTCCCCCCATGTCAGTGAGGCCCAGTGGGTTTCCAATGTGACACTCTGCTTCCCCCCATTTCCACCTTGTGGTCTCCAGACCAAATGAGGTGGTGTGAAGTAAGCCTTGTCAGACTCCTATTTCTGTCCTAAACCCGTTCCCTCCTGTAAGTAGGTCCAGTGAGTTTCCAATTTGACACTGTTACCCTCCACCTCCCTTCCCCTGGTGTCAGTGGACCCAATGGGAATGGAACTTTGGCCCCCACCTTGCAGCAGTGAAGCATTCTGGGGTGAGCCCTTTATATCCCACCCCTTGGTTAGCAGCAGAGCCCAGAATGGAGTTATTATAGCCCACTTAAAAGTATGCACCAGCAGAATCAGGGGGAAATTGAACTTCCATGCCACACATTGAATCATATCCTCCACAAAAGCCATGCCCTAAACTTTGGTCTTGTAGATGTGAACCTATATGTAAATTGGACCTTTGAAGATGGTATTAGTTAAGATGTGCCTGAGCTAAGGGGTATGCCTTCCTTAATCCAATATGACTGAATTCCCTGTAAGCAAAAGAAATTGGACACAGAAAGAGAGGCCTTAGGAAGGAGGTAGAAGTGGGAATGGGAAGTCAGTGGAACCTGGAAAAGAAAGGGAAAGACATTACCCTGTACGTAATTATTACATTTATAATACATGTATTACATTACACGTGACAGAAAGGCCAAGAATACAAGGGTCACTGGTAACCAGGCCCAGAATGCCACTGTGGAGTGATTTGTTACGTGGTACATCATATGAACACAGGCTCAGGCACAACACAAAATTTCAGCAAATGACAACTTTACTACTTACACAACACAAAGGGTTGAAATGAGCAGGTGAAGAGATCTCATCATGGCCAATCTATTGAGGCAGACAAACTGCTTGGGTGAGGACTGGTAGATGTCCACATGCCTCACTTCCTGGTCAGAGGGGAGATACACTGTGCCGAATTATTTATCTACCCCAGGGAAGGGGGCCCTGGCACTGAGAATTTCTGTCCTGATAAGCAACTGGGTCTCCTTGTTTCTGGTTTTAGGGTTTAGGATCTGGTCTGGCCTTTTCATTAGACTTAATACTTCTTCTGCTGGTGGAATGGAAACAGATGAACAGATCTTCACACAGCAGAATAGGTGCTGGCGTGGTAGGTAAGGGCTGGGAGATGGCTGTTGAGAGTGTGTGTCTATAACTTCCCCAGCAGGAGAAAGTATCACATTGCTGATGCCTGGACTTTGGACTTCTCCTAGCCTGAAAAACTATCATCAATACATTTTTGTTATAAAGCCAACCCATTGTGTGCTATTTATTTTAGCAACTTGGAAATTAAGATGCCAAAAATCTGTAATAAAGAAGTGTGAGTTGGTGTCCTACATTTGCAGGGGTAGTATCTGTGGGGAACATTGGGAAACTGAACTTTTACACCCCATGATCTTACATTATACTTCGACAAAAGAACTGTCTGCTAAAAGCATAATATTAAGTTGGATCCATAGTCTCATAATTTAATATCAAACATGTCCAGGATACAAGGAAAAGTCACACCCCATACTTAGAACTAGGAAATTCACAACATAAGAAAACATAAGAAACAATACCGGCATCCAGATGAATAAGATGATGTTTATACAAGGATTTCAAAGCAGTCATCATAAAAACACCTCAACAAGCAATTAGAAATTCTTTTGAAACAAATTCTTAGTAAAGAAACAGACATTATAAAAAAGAAACAAAAACTATAGAACAAAAAAGTCCAATGGCCAAAATAAAAAACCTTGCTGAATGAGCTCAATAACACATAGGAAATAAAGGAGAATAGAATCAGTGAACTTGGGCATAGATCAATATATCTCCTATCTGAATAACAAAAAGAAAATAAGCTGAAAAAGTGGATTCTCATGATCTTTGGGGTAATAACAAAAGAGATAACATTCATATCATTGCAGTCACGAAGGAGAGAAGACAGAGAGTGGGACTAAAAAATTATTTGAAACAATAATAGCTGAAAACTTCCTAAAATTGGGGAAAGATATAACCCATAGTTTCAAAAAAGCTGCACAAATGTGAAATAAGATAAACTCAAATAAATCTATACCAGGACACACTATTGTTAAACTTCTGCAAATTAGGAACAAAGAAAAAATCTTGAAACCAGCCAGAGAGATATGACGCAGTACCTATAGAGGGACATAGTTTGAGTTAGAGTGGATTTCATCTAAAATCATGGCGGCCAGAAGAAAGTTGCACATCCTTTTCAAGTACAGAAATAAAAGAACATGTTAGTCAAAACTTCTATAGCCAAAACTTCTACATCCAGCAAAAGCATACTTTAGAATGAAGGAGAAATAAAGACATTCTCAGATGAAGAAGTACTAAATGAATTTGTTGTTAATGAACCTACCTATTAAAAAAGGCTAAAAGAAGTTCTCTAAATAGAAAGGAAATAATAACAGAAGAAATCTTAGGGTTTCCCAAAGGAAAGAGAAATATTGGAACAGATTTTTTTAAATGGATAAAAAATCTTACTTTTCATGAGTTTCTTTAACCATATTTGATGGTTTAACCAAAAATGATAACATCATCTGAGGTGATATTCGATATATGTAGAGGAAAAAATTAAGACAATTGCTTTTCCAAAGTGGAGAGGGTAAAGAGACCTAAAAAGAAGTAAGCTTTTTATACTTCACTCAAAGTGGTAAAATCTCCATACTAGTAATAATTAATGTGTATATCTATGTACCTACAGCAATCACTAAGAAAACTAAGTGATAACCTCAAATATGCTCTAAACAAATCAAGATGGATCCTAAATACTGTTCAAATAGCCTACAGGAAGGTAAGAAAAGAGAAAAGAAAGAAGAAACAGAGGAAAGAAATAGAAAACAGTAAAATGGAGGTGGTGTGGTTATCTAAGGGCAATAGGAGGGACCATGTACTGATGGAACTGTATAGTATCTTGACTGATTCAATGTCAGTATCCTGATTTTAATATTGTTCCATAGGTTTGAAAGATTTTACCATTAGAGGACACTGGGTAAAATGTAGATATGATTTTTCTGTATTATTTCTGGGTAAAATGTAGATATGATTTTTCTGTATTATTTCTGCAGGTGAATCTACAATTATTTTAAAATAAAAAGTTTGATAAAATATGTACAACCACCTTGAAATACCACTTCTATATATTGGAATGTATAACGTCAAAATGGTTGTTCCTACCGAATGTTGGCAATGATTTGGAGTAACTGAAACTCTCATACACTGCAGGTAAGAATGTAAAATAGTACAATCACATTGAAAATAGTTTATTTCTTTAAAAAGTTAAGCCCACATCAGCTATATGATCTAGCATTTCCATTCCCAGATGTTTATTCAAGATAAATCGAAGCACATATCCACATAAAATTTTTATAAGAATGTTGTTACAGGGCGGGCCACGGTGGCTCAGCGGGCAAAGTGCTTGCCTGCTATGCCGGAGGACCTCGGTTCGATTCCCGGCCCCAGCCCATGTAACAAAAAAACGGAAAAACAAAATACAATAAAACAAGAAAATGTTTCCCTTTCTTCCTTCCTTCCTTCCTTCTATCCTTCCTTCCTTCTCTCTGTCTTTCCTTTAAAAAAAAAAAAAAAAAAAAAAAAAGAATGTTGTTACAAAAGTTTTATTTGTAACATTCCAAAACTCAAAATAATCCAGATGTCCTTCAATAGGTGAAAGGATAAACAAATCTTGGTGTACTTATTCAGTGGATTATTACTCATATGTAGAACAGAATGAACTATCAAACAATGCATTCAATAATTCAAAAATCTCTAATTCATTAGAGATTCAATTAAACTCTGATTAATACAAAATTAATACAATTTTGAGATATTAAATACAATTTTGAGATTGTATTAATCTCAAAATGATTAAATGGAGTGAATGAATCCAGAAAATAAGGAATACATACTATATCATTCAATTTATATAAAACTCTAGAAAAAGTGAAATAATGTGTAGTGATAGAAAGTAGATCATAGGTTGCCTGGGACTGGAGGGAAAGGAGATAATGGGGAGAGATTACAAAGGGATATGAGGAAACTGGGTGGAAATGATATTGATGGATCTGCTCACTATTTTATTGTGGCGATGGTTTCTGAGAGGTGTACATATATAGAAATTTATTAAATTGTAACTTTAAATTTGTTCAGTTTATTATTTAATTCAAATTTACCTCAGTGAATGCATTTAAGACAAAACATCTCTGTGAACTCCTTGGGTTATTTATGAGTAAGAAAAAGGAGAACGAAAGAAAGATGAATAGATTTTATGTTCTTATCCTCACTGTACAGATTAGGAAATTGAATCACTGAATTCTGCAAGATAAAACCACAAATCAACATTTCCAAGGCCACAAGAAATACTACCTAGTTAGGAAACCAAATCTCTTCCTCATTCTTTTCAGGTCTGCCTTGACTTTTACACTTTTTGTCAAAGATAATAAATGCATGACATCAAAGAAAAGAGAGAGACACTGATTTCACACTGTTACTGTCTGCCATTCTTACTACTGGGTAGATTAAACTAAAACATATGCACAAAACCTCCAAACAGTGTATCGAAATTGAGTTCAGTTTAAGAGCTACATTTTCTTTTCTGTCGATTTTATATGTTTTGTGAATTATAAATTCAGAACCATTATGATATCAGAAGTCTAAAGGGAGAAAACTAATATTTACCGAGTGTCTTCTAGTTGGTAGGTCTTGGGCTGGGACCTTCACACATATTATTTAACTCATGCAGAAATCTGAGGTAGATATTATTTAGTGCAAAACTCTGAGACCACAACAGATTAAGAAATTCAGTTGTTAATAATGATAGATGTTATTTACTTTAAAGGAAATTTTTTTTTCAGAAGTTATCCTGTCAGTAGATTTCTAGCTTGTCTATGGTTTCCCCTGAATTCTCCGTATAGTTAGCCCACAATATATATATTCCATAGCCAATTTAAATATTTATTTATTTAGTAATATTTGCAATTAAAAAAACTTAACTACATGTAATATATAGCAAACACTATTTAATCACTTCTTATATGTAAAAAAAATAAAATAATAGACTAAACAATAACTTTGGCTGAAATGCCGATGAAGGTATTGAAAAGGCACTAAGGTTGACCTGAAAAATTTACTAATCTCACTTTCACATTTCAAAGATTTAACTTCCTAGGTCAAAGACCATAGAGGATAAATAGAAAGTCAGGTAGAGGGAAGGCAGCATTGAAATCAATCTCCCTCTCTCTCTCTCTCTCTTATTCTTACTCTCTAACATAGGGATAGGAATAGAAAAGAAAGGGAAACCAATTCCTTGAAATCATCATATGATTTCTGTGAACAAACAAAGGGTCAGGTTTCATTTCTCTCACAAACCACAAATCCCATCTACAGAGATTCCTTTGAGATTCACTTAATGCAGGAAAACACTATTCTGGTTGGAATATTGCCTTTTACTTCTCAAAGCAGGAAGGACCCTACATCACTTTTGAAGCTTTTAAAGCTTTTATCTAAAAAAAAAAAAAAAAAAAGGACAACAATTTAAAGCTACAAAAAATAGCCCTGGGGCGCTGAATGTTTTTATCATTCCTGTAGATTTCATGATACCATTACAAAGGTATTATTACAAATGTTTCATTATGAAATCAAAACAAAACCACAATTCTCAATGGTTTCTTGTAGTGTCTGGATTTTCTCTCAAACTGAAATTGGAATTGGAATGAAATATTGAATATTCTGAACACTATAAAAAGAAAAAACCCCATAAGTGATGGAAAATTGTTTTTTTTCCTAACCAATGTGAATTTTGGAATTGTTCTAGCTAAGTCTCATTTCTCTGTCTCAGCAGTAATAAACAATGAAAGTACACTGTGGAAATTTTATATTTGATTAAAATACTGTGAAAGCATCAAACCCTGATGTACTGATTTGAAGCATGGCATATTAGCTAGGGTTCTCTAGAGAAACAGAATCAGCAGGAGCTATCACAAATATAAAATTTATAAAAGTGTCTCATGTAACTTTGGGAATGAAGAGTCCAAGGTCTGTAGGGTAGGCCATAAGCTGGTAACTCCAATGAAGTTCCTCAGAGAACTCTGAGGAGTGGCTGGCTGGGCAACCATGGGAATGGAAGAGTCCAAAATCCACAGGGCAGGCCATGAAGCTGGCAACTCCAAGGAAGATCTGGACGAACTCCACAGGAAAGGCTTGCTGGCCAAAGAAGGAAGAGTGACTGTCTCTTCTGAATCCTCCTTAAAAGCCCTCCAGTGATTGGATTAAGCATCACTTATTGCAGAAGACACTCCCCTTAACTGATTACAAATGCAATCAGCTGTGGATGCAGCTGACATAATCATGATTTAATGTCCTCATAGCAACAGACAGGCTGGCGCTTACCCAACCAGACCAGACACCATCACCTGGCCAAGTTGACACATGAACTTGACCTTGACACTTGGTAATTAGTAAGAGATTTTCCTGGAGGAATTGAGAGGTGATTCGTAGATATACATAGACATTCCCAAAGCAGGAAAGTTAATCCCAGTGAGAAAAAGAAAAGCACAGGAAAGACAAGATATTTGTGGAGAATTGAAGGTTGTTTAGCAGAGTTGGAAGACTGGGTGAGTGGAGAGGTTAGGAAGAAGACAAGAGAAAAAGTATGGGGCAGTATTTTACAGACTATCAACTAATTCCAACTAAGAATTTCAGCAGAAAAGTAATTTGACCAGTTGGGTATGTTAGAAATAAAAAGTGATCTTTTTGAGGTACAGATTGGAGACAAAGAGTTAAAAAAAACTTTGAAGACAGGATGAGTGTTGGGATAAAGTCATGCAAATGGAGAGAAGTAAAACAGTGTAAAAAGTACAACCCACATGATTTTCTTACTGTGGATGAGCAGAGGAAAAGAGTGTGGCAGAATAGGGTGATTCCAAGGATGACTGAATATATTGTGTAAATAAAGAAGAATTTTCAAGAAGCTTTTGGGCAGAAATTAAGGACCACTATAAGTTTGAAAGTTTAGAGTTTGTGTGCATGCAAGAAGATATTTGATAGGTACTGCATATGGAATATGGTGGATAGAAAATAGGATAAAATGGTGGAAAAGCAAAGTGAAACCATTGCTCTCATGATGTATCTCATCTATGAGAAAAGATATAGTAAATAAGTAATTATAGAAATTCTTATTTAGCATCATAGTAGGGTTGCATAGGGTCAATATTTAATAAGATGTTCTAACAGGTAGATTTAACCTAGCCTGGGCTAAAGAGTCTTCCAAAACTATGTGGAAATTATATTTAATTTGACCCTAGAGATAGGTGGAAGTTGGCAAGGAGATGAAGGATGTGGAGATAATATACATGCAGCAGACATAGACCAGAATCGAAGAAATCTTGAAATGTTTATGATCTCATCCTAGAAAGGCTACTTAGCTTGGACTTATAGAAATGTGAATTAAGATCTAAGAGTTATAAGAAGAGTTTGAAAGATTCTAAATGGCGTGTCATGATAAAGAGGTATAGAGCTTGCAAATATTAATTAGCATTCTCAAGTCAGGAATATATGGGTAGAATTATATTGTTGAAACAGAAAAAAGTCCCATGACATTAGGGCATAATTCTCTTTTTTCATGTCAGAAATCAATGTGATTATGTAGTTTACCATGAGATATAATTTTATGAGTTGATAAAATCCTCTAAAGGGAATATTCATAACATTGAATGTTAATAATAACACCTAATATTTATTGAATATTGGCAATTATGTTTGTGTCTTGGTTCCACGTTTAATAATGACAAGCTACTTTGGTAATTTCTTTGACCTTATTTGAGTTTAATTGCTATTTTTATTTTAAAAAATGAGAATATCAAAATTATATTTGCAATATAGTTAAATACAAGGTTAAATACATACATAAAGTGATTAGAATAATCACAAAAGAAGTGCTCATTAGATAGTATACATTATAAATTTTAATATATACATGAGCTCTAGAGTAATTTACACATTAGACTATTACCATTTAATGTCATGCTAATGTAAATTAGTTTATCAGATCATTTTCCATCTCGAATAGGCGAGGAAGCCATTCTTAGTTATTGTTGAGAAGGTGTCCCCTATGCTATCACAGGACCTCACATGTAGTTATACTCAATTCATGGAGAACTATTAAAGTGAAATCCACAACCAGAGATAGAGCAAGAAGCTATAGCATGTGGGAGGAGCATAGCACAGAGTCTAAGTCACTGAGTGAACTGCGGATTTTCTATAGCAGCGGTCCCTAACTTTTATTACTGGAAATATTCTGCATTAATAGTAGGAGAGAGTATAAGAAGAATGGAGTCTTAACATTTTTTTTAACCATTAGGGGACAGAAAAGATTAAGGAGGATGGAGTACACTGGGTAATCCATACAAACCTTAAATGTCATATATATATATATATATATATATATATATATATATATATATAATATTTATATGTATTAATAGCTCATCTTTCAGTCTCACAAGGTAGAGAATATTGTCCTCGAATACTCCTGAAGATTCAGTGTCACAGAAAGGATAAAGGACTTTCCCAAGATTATATCACTCAAAATTACTGTATACTAGATTTCAATCCAGTTTCTAAGGTTTCCCTAGTGATACACACGTTCCAGCTGCTGTCAGTTCTGACTTCTACAGTTCCCACCATGTATAGCCTCCTTTCCCACACCACATTATCATAGAGTCGATGCCGTCTTGATTCTTACATGGTTCCACTACTGTAAGTATGGAGGGATGGGGGAGGTTTTACTCAAGTTCAATGTCATTATGTAATTTGTTATGAGATGATAAAATCCTCCAAAGGGAATATTAATAACATTGAATATTAATAACATCTAATATTTATCGAATATTGATAATTATAGCATTTCAATAGTTTGTGCTAGAGTTGCATCCTTTAAAGTTCTTCAGCCAGTACCACAATTAAAAACTCAACACTAGTTTTCCTTTCACATTGACCCAAAATCTGATTGGGCTCCTGTTTCTTCTTTTTCAGTCTCACTTTCTAAAAGATGGACTTCCTTGGTCCCCTGTACCTGGGAAATCTATCACACAGGACAAGTTAGCCCTGATTTGCCTGCTTTCGTTCGTTTGTCCCTTCCTTCCTTCCTTTCTCCCTTCCTTTTTTTCTTTTTGAAGAAATGCAGATAGTGAAGACATGTCCACAGTGACTTTTTAGAATGTTTCACTCCCAAGAGGAATGTATGTTTCCTCTTTGAGACATATGAAGAACATTGAACTTAGCCTCTGACATAGAGGAAGAACATAATTCTCGATATCTTTACAACTTCAGGGCATAAGCCTAAGAGTATCGACCACCCTAAGTGTAAGGAGATAGATATAAAAATATAACCAAAATACTCGCATGTGAGAACGAGGTCACAAATAATTCCTACCCCTCTATCTCTAGCTTTTATTCTCCCATGTAAGAACACATATAGGAATAAAAAAAGTGATAGAGATCTTGTGATAAGAACATGTTTCAAATGGCTCTTATTTACATTTTAAAATATTAAGGATGTGCAAAACTGAATGTAGCCTTTTGTACATATCTGCAAGCATTTCTAATACCTGATATTGAATAGCACTTTGACATATATAGATAATTTTCACATTTTTTTTTGCCTAATATGAACTTTGGCCATTATTTTTCCCTGTTGATTTTAATAACCAAGGTATACATACGCTAGAGTGAATTTCCCCGGGTTCAAGAGCCAGTAAGTGATGGAAAACACCTGCCTTCTGGCTAGGAGTTCTTTCTCCCACATAGAGTGGGCTCAGAAGGGGTTGGAGTGGTGGAGTAAATTTTACAAATTTTCAATGAGATAATTTATTAATAGTGCCTGTCAGTCTATTTTAGGAGGAGATGCATATATGAGCTGTTGATCCCCATATCTGTACGGCTCCCCATTTAAAGAGTAAGCTTAATGTTGGGTTGAGTGTATGTATAGATTTATGAGAAAACTGCTGCTCACTAATGAATAAAAAATTGAACTCAGCATTTTAAACTTAAAGGATTACCGAGGGGTTAGTATAAAAAGGAAGAGAGTAATCTCTAAAATCAAACCAGACTTAGGCTGCTATTTATTGCTTAATCTAGCAGCACAGCATGAGAAGGAAGTGAGGCAAAAGGGAAAGGGAAAAGTAGGCTGGCAGTCATGCAAGCAAAGACAGGAAGGACAAGAGGTATGAAGAATAACATATGCGTACATCCTTAGTCCTCAGGAATCCCTATGAGGAGCAGAAAAGCATGACTTCCTGAGCAGTGCTTAAGAAAATCTTTTGGATGTGGCAGTAGAGGCAGAGTAAACTTTCAGCTAAATCCCTGAATTGGGTAGGAAATGGACAACAGAGAGGCCAAAGATATGAAAGCTGGAATTCCATGGATTTTCAGGAAGTTAAAATGGGGTCATATGGAATAAATGTAATATAAACGTAAATAAAATTAAGTGCAGAGCCATTGTAGAGACATTTGATTCATATTTGCTTTGCATCTTGCATTTTTAGAAATTTTTTTCATGGCTCAATAAATAATGTGGCCAGGCTCCCATACCTCCTAAGAAGGGACCTTCTAAGTGGAACTAATTTTAAAATGATCTAAATAAAAATCTTAGGTTTCTACTCTTCAAAGGCTGTGAGTGCTTGAGAATTCAACTATTATTCTGTAAATTCATTGCAACACAACCTTTCCCTGTCCAAGAAAATCTCTTAACCCAGACACTGAGGGATGGTGCCCATCCGTGGGATTTTGATTCAGAGATAAATCTGCTAACCTAAGCACACTTCCTGGCAACCAGATTTAGGATATTTGAAATGCTTTCGTTTATGCTGTTTCCCCAACCAAATACATTTACCTGAATCCTATAAAAATGTTTGTAGCTGAAATAACATCCAGGCAAGGGCTCTGCCATTAATACAATATGTGGGAAATATCCCAGAAAGACTAACACTAAAGAGGTGTAAAACGTAGGCTTTTCTAATACAATGACCTAATATGTTCCTATTACAAATCTTTCTATTATTTAAACAGCTGAACTGGCAGCTTTAAGGCTCTTTAAAAGTTAATAGTGGAATTTCAGTAGGACTTTTAAGTCCACATGTGCTTTAATGGATGTTTTAATTACAGTATTTTATACTTGTTCCTATATGTGTCCATAATTATATGTTTACAACTATCCATATAAATTACGTTATTGTAAATCCTTATGTTTGACTTTTTACGATTGAAATAGCATTGTATTTCAGCTTTGTTCATTTTCAGGATGTCTGTAATGTTTTCAGTTGTACAATATACAATATTTTCACAGCTTTCTGAATGCACATAAAGAGTCCTCTTAAACACTCGGAGGAAAATGACTTGCCAAATCTTTTCAAATAAAATGTTCACTTCCCCTCTTTTTCCTTTAAAGACTCATGCTTTCCTTGTAGTGTATTTGGGCTTGAAAAAGAAAAATAAAAGAAATCTATTTTACAAATACCTCAGCCGCCTTATTAGAGTTTCTCAACAAATATTTATTCAATGTCTACTGTTTATAAGGTTGTGTGGGCATAACTTTCTGATATTAGTGAGTCAAACACATGTCATTGGGTACTCTGAGGTAAAAAAGCCTTTGCAAGGTGGGTGCAGGGTAGTTCACTGGTAGAATTCTTGCCTGCCATGCGGGAAACTCAGAGTTGATTACTGTCCTTTGTACTTCCCCAAAACAAACAAGCAAACAAAAGAAAGAAAAAACAAACAAATGAAAATTCAATAAATGGTGCTGCATTAGGAGGATACTCAAATGGAAAAAGAATGAAATGTGACCCCGCCATACAGCACATGCATGCACACACACACACACACACACACACATACACACACACCAAAGCCTTTGCAAGTACTTTTTACTAATGTAATAATTAAAATTGTATGCATTTTCTGTCAGAAAATTATAAAATTTCTTGAAATATTTATGAAATCTGAAGTATAATATGGAATACATATTTTAACCATTTAAGTAGAGGGCTAGAAGCAATCTCTTATAGCCCACAGACTGTGGTGTTGGAGAGAATGGGACACGTTCATTATATGTTGAAAGAAAATACTTAACATACATTTGTAACCTCATTTGTAGAGTGTAACAGTGAAGTAGTAAAATGAATTGAAGCGCCTGAAGTAAAATGGCATTATGGAAAATGAGATTTATATCCTGATATGCTGAAACTAGAGATGCATAAAGTAGGAATTACCATCTTTTTAGACTGAAAAAGAGAAAACAAAGATTAACAAATAATAATTCTACAGGGTGAATCTGGCTCTGGGCTCCATATCCTGAGAAATGATGCACTAATGTACATCAGTATGCCAAGGAAAAGGAGTCAGTGGAGGGTGCTCAAAGATATTGATGAAGAAGGTGATTTAAATCTTATCACCTTCTAAGCAGAGTGGCTGTTCCCAAGTCTTCCTTCCTCAGGAAGCCAAGAAGTGTATGGCTGCTCTGAATCATAGATTTGGGCACGCTAAGCTGTTGTGGCTGGAAAGGACCGTTAGAGCCTCTGTAAGGAAACCTGGTGTATTTAATGACATGTGTAGGTGTTGGTGGATGGTAAGCACTGTTGATTCACGTCTGCCTATAATGAAGCTAAGGTTTTTTGTATAGTATGGTTACAGACTGCATGCCTAACCCCAACCACATGCCTTGCACATATGACCCACTCATGTGAGAATAAACAAGTTACTATGTATGTATTAAGAGGTACATAGTACCTCTTTTACTTGGAAAACAAAATTTTCTTTTACCTGGAAAACGAAAAGGTCGGCATATCATCATGAAAAATTTCATTTATTACCTAAACTTCATCAGATTTAAAAAGGTAGATTTCTCTCAGTTGAGATTACACAATGGTTATGCACTGTATAACTAAGGATCATATACTCCTTTGGGGAATCACCTGTTCTCCACTCTTAATCCACCTCTTTAAGTAGGATGACCTCACTTCCAAGCTCCAGGAACAGCCAGATGATACATGCTTGGAAATTTAACTTGAAACATTTGTTGGAACAGTGGGCAAAGAAATTTTCCTCTGCCTTGGTTACTTAGGTAGCAGGATGGAAGTTGGGAGCTGCCAGAGTCACTAGAAGAAGAGGACCTACCTGAAAGTAAGACTAGCATGGAGAAAAGTAGGACTAAGAGATGGGGACAAAGGTCAGAGTCCTGATGATTGTATTTGAGCCCCTGGATCTCTGAAGGTAATTGTTCACTTCTAGACCACAGAGTTTTACAAAGTCCACACCTCCCCCTCTGTTTTGTGTGACTGACTCTATTTAGTTGTATTTCTATAATTTGCAAACTTAGAATTCCTCATTAATAGAACTAAAAATCAGAACGTTTTTTAGCCTAACAAATGTATATTGGACATATACTTTGTGCAACAGACTTAACCACTCAACTGGTTTTTATAGAATCTGGTAAATCATATTTTCATATCACTTATGATGTAAATTATAGTAACATAAAAACGAAGTGTACGTTCAGAAAAATGACAAAATTTGCATTCATTTAAATAGCAAGCATAAAAATTAACATCTCTAAGCAAAATGAACATGCAGATTTATTTTTCCTCCTGTTCTCACAAAATTTTTTACACAATAGTTGTGCCACATTTTTGTTCTAAAGACCTCAAGTGCTAACAAAGGCAATAAGGTATTTTAAAATTGAAATGTAAAATTATGCAATGAATATTTAAACAATGAGACTGGAGGGTTGGATCCTTTATAAAATCTCTTCCTTCCTAGCCTTGAATCGGCTGTGCCAGCCAAGCTTGAACGAAGTAGCAAAGCTCAATGTACTCAATCACACGGAATGTCACACCTATTCCAAACATATTACATATTATAACTGGTACTTTCATATTCTGTTGATTTTTACCACGTTGCATGAATAGACAGGTTAGTTCATAGAGATAGAGGTCACATTATAGAAAATGTCATTTTTATTTAAGGAATAAATCATGTAATGTCCTATGTCTGTTACTATACAATCAGACAAAATCAATATTATCTGTAAATTATAATGGACAAATAATGTTGAGGACAACAGAATGAAATATCAAAATCAATTCAAATGGACAGGCCATGGTGGCTCAGTGACAGAGTTCTCACTTGCCATGCTGGAGACCCGGGTTCGATTCCCGGTGCCTGCCCATGCCAGAAAAAAAAAAAAATCAATTCAAACTTGAGGCATCAACATCCAAATAACTGCTAGGAAAGAGAAAGCTTCAACTGCAGATTCTCTCTCCTTTTTAATCTGGCTTTTAAAAATGTATCCAATTTATTATGAAAACTACCGAAACCTTATGAGATAAGGTACATACAGAACAAAGAGTAAAAGGCTATAATAAAAGTCAGAATTCAGTACATTTTGATATTGCTTTTTACATTGTTAGTTTTCCTCAGCTTCTCCTTCTGTAAGTGGGAATTCTTAATAGAAAATAAAAGGCAATCATGTCTTCTGTCTTTTTTGTCTCTCACATGATGGCATTATATCCTATTCTGCCTCAAAGTTTCCCTGTCAGTGAAATAGCTACTACTGCAGAAGGTTCATTTACATGGCCCCTGTTGGGGAGACGGAGGTCACAATTCAGATATTATGCTTTACTTTGGGCCAGTGCATAACATTTTTTTTTTTTTATCTAACAAATAAACTTCAGATCAGAAAGAACGGTTAAGATCAAATCCAAACACCTTAAAAGGATGGGTTTCGTTTTTGCTCTTACAAAAGAGGAAATACCACTTCTCCACCCCTTCCTCCAAAAATGCATGACCTGTTCCTCTCCTTTTGGGCTTTGGAGAAAAACTGGATGGCAGAAGAGATAATGCATTGCTATGACCTTGGTGTTTTATGTACCCAAATTAACATGATTCTTGGCCTCACTGATAACCCATTTCCTCAGTGTTCAAATCAGATTTTTGTCTAGAACAAATACCAAAGACATAAGTGACAAAAAGAAAATGCTTCCTATACAAATGTAAAAAAAAAAACACAACACCAATACAAACATAAGGATTGGAATAAACTTTTGTCCAATTACCAGAACACAGACACACACACACACACACACACACACACACACACACACGGGTGCATGGGTGTGTGTTGGTCCTGAGTCCTTATATCTTTTGACAGATGCCTGGTACAATAAAATACTGTGGTATTGCAGAACTATCTCTTCACTAACAATACATTGGCAACTACGTAGTTCATTCTGTTTAAATGGGAAATCATTAAACATACCCTCTAGCCACCATGGTCACCACCATCACCCCCCTTTTTTTTTTCAAGGTAGAATGAGTAGGTTTGTAAGAATGGCCGCTCATTACTTTATGTTAAACAAAAACCTCATCCCTTCAAACAAAAACCATCACCATCACGACAGAAAACAAAACAAAACTGAACAACACTAAAAACAATGGAATGAATAAAGATCTGTGGTACTCAGTTCTTAAAATAGAAACCAATTGGAGATTAAACGAATCTGAGGTTGGCTCCTAGTTTCCCCACTTATTGGATAGTGGAGAAAATTAAACAAGTAAAATTAGTAAAACTTATTGCACATACTGTAGGCATTAAGAAAATGTCAGTTCTTTCCAAATTAATTTGGCAGACATTTTTTTTTTTTTTTTTTTTAAAGAGAGAGGGAGGAAGGGAAGGAAAGACAGAGAGAAGGAAGGAAGGATGGAAGGAAGGAAGGGAGGAAGAAAGGGAAACATCTTTAAACATTTTCTTGTTTTATTGTATTTTGTTTGTTTGTTTGTTTTTTACATGGGCTGGGGCCGGGAATCGAACCGAGGTCCTCCGGCATGGCAGGCAAGCACTTTGCCCGCTGAGCCACCGCGGCCCGCCCTGGCAGACATTTTTGAAAGACTTTATGGGTCAAAGACAAAAACAACGAATGTTAGATGGGAGAAAAGTCAAAAGCAGTCCACTTAGAGGAGTTTGTTTGAGACCGTTACGAAGCAATGCCAACTGTGCCTATTCTTTTTCTCATGCCTCTTTCTCTTCTTCTAAGTGGAAACTTTCTTCTAAGCTCTGTTCTTTACCCTGCTTTCTTTCTCTCTGTGCTTCTTCGGTGGTGACCTTATTTATTCCAAACTCTGCTCTCTGAAGCTGATTTTCACATCAAGATTATAATTTTTCCGACTCTCTAAGTCAACTTCATGAGTATCATATCAGATTATGAAATTCAAAATATAGAAATATGAACTCATCATCTTCTCCAATCAAAGCAGTTCTTCCTTCTGATAACCCTGTTTCTGTTATCACCATCTTTTCCTATCACTCTTCCAGTTATACAGTTAGAAGCAGTAAGAGGAGTGTAATGTGGTGTTTAAAGAGCATGATTTTAAGAGCAAGACTATCTGGGTCCATCCCAGTTCCGCTACTGGAATAATTAAGTATCTAATCACCTTAACTTGAAGTTGCTCTTGTAGATTAAATTATATAATAAATGTAAAGATTTTAGCAGAGTATATGGCACATAACAAGCACTATAGAAAATAGTGCATATTGTACCAAGCATGTTTATCTGCTGTTTTATATGTGCAAATCAATATTTGAACCAGGATGGAATTAAATATTTCCATCTGTCTGTTCAAATTCTAATAGCTATAACCCTTTTCTCCCTGCATGTTTTATGCTTCTTTTTCGGAGATATATTTTCTGCTTTACATGAATGCTATTTGCATACTGTATTAGCTAGAGTTCTCTAGAGAAACCGAATCAGCAGGAGATATCCGTAGATATAAAATTTATAAAAGTATCTCACATAATCACGAAATGTAGAGTCCAAGGTCTGTAGGGCAGGCCACAAGCTGGTGACCAATGAAGGTCTTCAGTGAACTCTCAGGAGAGGCTGGCTGGGCAACCGTGGGGATGTAAGAGTCCCAGGTCTGTAGAGTAAGCTGCAAGCTGGTAACCAATGAAGTTCCTCAATGAATGCTCAGGAGAGGCTGGCTGGGCAACCGTGGGAATGTAAGGGCCCAAAATCCATAGGGCAGGCTGTGAAGCTAGTGACTTAAATGAAGTCTAGACTTCATTTAGGCTCACCGGCTGAAGCAGAAAGTATCTCTTCTGAATCTTCCTTGAAAGTCTTCTGGTGATTAGATTAACTGCCACTTGTTGCAGAAGACACTCCCCTTAGCTGATTAAAAATGCAAACAGCTGTGGATATAGACAACATAAACATGTTTTAAGTCCATGAAATGTCCTCATAGCAACAGACAGGCCAGTGCTTGCCTGACCAAATGACCAGGCACCACCACCTAGTCCAGTTGACACATGAACCTGACCATGACACATACTAATCTTATTCCTTAATAAATTAGTAAACTTTTAAGGTCAAGAAACTGTCCCTTACCCACTTTTGAACCCCCGCAACAAGGCTTATTCATTGCAGAGACTGAGTTGTGAAACCACTTTGAATTAAATTATAAATATTATTCTATAAAATATTAAAATTATTGGTGCTGTATAAAGTACTCACCACAGTTCTGCTTTGTTGAAGCTGTTTATCATTTCAGAATTTCTCTTTCTCTGTGGATATTTTTGATGAAAATAACACCCTCAGCTAATCATAATGTCACAATGTTGTTTCAACACTGTGTAGACTAGATATCTTGCAATATCCTTTATTTAGTTCAAGCTATATAATTTATGCAAAGAAAAACTATTTGGGATTTTACTATCTTATTGTGACTGAATACCATTTATCTGAGAAAGTGTAGAAAATTGACAGAATGAATTCTTGAGGTAGAGTTCTAGGGCATTTATATTGAAGAGTTGATGAATTACTTAACCCATCAATTTTCACAATCCCTTTTCCCCCAGAATAAGACTTCTTAATGTCAGCTGGTAACTTGGCTTTATTGACTAAAGTATTTAAGTATAGATTTAAGGCAGAGACTCTAAGATGACTGATGTTCTTTGCCTTAGTGTGATCTTTATAATATTATTATTATTTTTTTACTTTTGAAATAGAACATAAGATTAAGATAGGGACAGATAGTAATGTTGCGATGCATACTCCTCACTAAGTGTGAAGTTAGGAAGGGTGGGAGAGTGATCAAAAGGTGGAAGCCTGGAGAAATGAACCACAATATGGCTGAGATATAATTGCTCTGGGGTTGGAACATAGGGAAGAAATAGCACATTTTTTTCAGTAACACCATCGCTTTGGCTTCTATATTACCTGAGACAGTAGTAGGCAAACTGAAAGCAAAAGCGTATTAATTTGGAGTCTGTCTTCCTTCTTTCTCAGTTCTTGTCATGTAATTTCTTATCCTCTTTTGAGATTATGTGGTGCTATCAATCTGTGGCCACTTTCAAGTTGTTCATTTAGTATTGCACTAAATCCTCTTCCCAATGTATTTTAAGCACCCACATCATTCATGCATTAACAGAAGGTACTGGGGGAAAAATAATGAATGAGATGAGTCCCTGCCCTCATAACTCAGAGAGATTTGGGATACACATTGATGCTACTAATTAAAGACAGGATTAATTTTAATACTCTAAGATGTTCTCCATCCTATTTTCAAATTAATTATATTTTTCAATCATCCAGAAACTTGAAAAACAGATGACTTTTGCTTCATGAGTGAGCTTCATGATTCTGTAGACATTGCTTTGGCCCTTAGTTCTAGACTTTCACAAATATTGCCCAGGGATTCTTAAATTTGGGGAAATACCTTGTATCATCTCATTCTATGTTAATAGTCTTTAAATCAAAAAACCTTTGACAGTCAATAATATTGCTTTAAATGTTCAAAAAGCTTTCTAAAACTCATTTGAATAAGAAAAGAACTGAATACTTTGCTTTACTTATTAGTAAGTAATAAGCATCTCAGACTCTACCAGTGGAAACGAAATTTAGGTGAATTTATTGATGAGTTTTGAAAGTACTACATTTTGTCTCAATTTCATAGGATAACTACTCTTTGAAAAAGGCAGTTTTAAGTTACAGGAATTGATTATTCTTGAGCTGGATCTTATTGTTCTATTTGCTAAATTTGCTCAATTTAGCTTGGCATATGGAAAGAAATATTCCAATAGATTTCCTGGAAGCAACCATGGAAGATATTTTGATCCTATGAATGGCACTTAGAAGCCACAGATCTGGCCATACACATCTCTTATACTCACGATACAATCGGTATCTTTGCTTACTTAAGTAATTACATATTCCAGTTCAAATGATGAAGTGGAGAAATTATGGAACATCATTTCCAACAAAATGCAAGCAGAGAAAGCCAAAGTTCGATGGTGAACTATTTATAGACAAGTTGAAAAAACACTTACCCTTATCTACCATTCTGTAAAACCAGCTGAAAAAAACATAATTCAGTGAAAACAATCATGTCAGGTAGAACTATTCAGTGTAGTAAAGAGCACAAACTTTAGACGTGATAAATTTCAGAGTGGAACAGAATCATTATTAAATTTCTACCTAACTGCTGACACTACTTTTACTTTGGGCATTATGCAAGACCCTCAGTTTCCTCAACTGTAAAGTTGAAAATATGAGAGTGCTTACATATATAAGCATTAAATAAAAATATATATGCATATACTTATCATAGTACCAAATACACTTGGTGAAGAAATGTTCACCCTAATAGACAAAAGTAAAACAAAACATGTAAGCAAACTATAAGTGACATTTTTACAAAATCGAATTATTTTTCTTATTGTCATTCATGGAAAGAATAGTCTTTAAAATTCAGACGAAATAATTAAATTGGGAAAATAGTCTTTCTTGTTAATTTCTAATTCAATTCCAGACTGGATGTCTGAGCAGCAACAGGACATTTATTCTATTGTTTTCCTGGCTAGAAAAAGCATTTCTTTATCCTGCTGATCAGGAATTGGGTCCTGACTCCCATGAGCAATCTTTTCCCAACTGTGTCTAAATAAGCAAACAACACAAAGAGTTATGAAATTGCTTCAGTTGTTAGGCTATATCCAAGACCTCCCTGATTTCTGTTTCCAACTAATATGACTCCCTTGTGGATGAAGAAGGAGCATCCAGGTTAAACATAATTGTCTCTATAAAGAGCTCACCTGAAGAATTGAGCGCATTGTGGTTAATGGTGGCCCTCCCTGCACTTTGCTATTGAGTTGGTGAATTTCAGTGAAACTTCATATTCAGTGAGACCTCCCTGGGGAAATCAGTTCCGGGCTTTGGAACTCTGCCCCTCATTTAGAAGGGGCCATCTTTATGGATCCATTCCATCAAGGATCCCTCAGTGGTGACTCCTAGTTGATAAAGTTGAAGAGATGTGTTCTCAGGTTGTCCAGTCTAGAGAGTAAAAGAAGAAAACAATAGGAGTTATTTGTATTGGAAAAAATGTACACATATGTGCCTCATGTGATGCAATCTTGACAGGAAATCTTTAAAAAGACCTTTCTCTCTCTCTCTCTCTCTCTCTCTTTCTCTCTCTCTCTCTCTCTATATATATATATACACACACGCGCACACTCAAGTATGTGTCTATTCATTTTTGAAATGTGAGAATTGTTTCTGAAGCTATTTCATTTGTTTCTGGGTTAGAGATTCATCATCATCATAGTCATTGTCTTCAGGAAGGTAAACATTTATATAGCTTTTACTTATGTTATGCACTTACACACACACATACATTAATTAAATTCTCTCCCTAATTCTATGATATAGGTATTTTCAGTTTCCTCTTTTTAAGAAATGAAGAATACACTGAGGTACGAAGAAATTCAGTGGGATCTTCTGATTAGGTTATTTCCATTGAGGCATGTCCCAAGTGGATTTAATCCTCTTACTGGAATCCTATATAAGACATGAAATTCAGAGAAGCACAGACAGAAGCTGAGAGAAAAAAGCCAGAGAAGCTGAGAAAGAAGGACATATAGAAAACAGAGAGAAGCAATAAACAGAGAGGAAGTCACTGAAGCCAGAAGCTGGAAGCAATGAAACCCAAGAGAGAAGAGAGGACCAGCAGACACCACCACGTGCCTGCCAGGGTGAAGGTCTGGAGTTTTGGAGTACCAGCGGCGTTTTTTTCAGGAGGAAAAGTATTGTGCTGTTGAAGCCTCGATTAGGACATTTTCAAGGCCTCAGAAATGAGAACTTGTAAGCTAATAAATCACCATTGTAAAAGTCAACCTATTTCTGGTATATTGCCTTTGTCTGCTTTTACCACACGAAAAGAGAGTGCAACTATCGGTTTGAGTCTCCGTCAGGTTGTGAATTCTGCTCTACCACTTTGCAGTTGTGTGACATTAGGCTGGGCCTCAGTTTCTTCATTTATAAAATGGGAATTATAATAAATTTGTGAGAATTAAATGCATTAATATCTATAACAGTGCTTGGAGCAGAACCTCATGTGACAATAAGCAGACACTTTGGGATAAATTAACGGAATAAGGGTATCCTTAGGCTCATGCTTTTTTATAGCAGTAAACCCTTTATATGACTAGTTGCTGAATGAAATAAAATGAAAAAAAAAGACAAAACAAAACCATAATTGTTCTAGTGATAATACGCATTCACCTTTTTAAGTCAAAGAAAGTAGAGTGTGAATACAGAAGCTGCTTATCTACATTTACTCAAGGCTCTTAGGTTCAAACTAGGAGAGAAATAGGAAGATCTGGGGATTCTCTTTAAAAATGACTGAATATTGTTGTTTTGGCCATGGTCTATAGGTAGAATGTGATTTATTTAGAGTGGTCATTCTCAACTGGTTGTACAATCACCAAAAGTTCCTTTAGGAAATGTGTTGGGGGCATCTGGTTGCAAGAGTAGGGAGGCACTGATGATATTTAGTGGACAGTTGCCACGGTTGCCAGATGCTTTAAATTTGTGTGGGAAAGTCCTGCACAGTGACTGATTGTATCATTATTCCTGACTTTCTAATGCTCCATTGAGCATCCATGTAGGTAAAACAGCCATTTATAAATAACAGACTAGGAAAATCAAGCAGATGTGAATGGTTTTAGTATACACGGAATTTTCCCATAATGCAATTACCATATCTATCAAGGAAAGAGTGTATTTTGTTTTGTAAAGAACTTAACCAATAGTTGTTCACCATTTCTAAAAACATTCCATAACCAATGGAACAGTGTTTCTCTGTATTTTTAGGCAACAATACTACAAAATGAATAGATTCACATTTGTACCTGAAGCATTCACAGTGATTATATGTACAGGATTCAAGCATCTAACGATTTTCCTACATTCACTAGCACAGTCATAACTAAACATATTGCATATATATTATTTTGTTATACATTAATTTCTTTATTTTTCTCCTTCATATTACAATTAATTTTGCAGGTATGCTGCATTTTAAAAATTTTATTGGTAGATCATATTACCTGTGAATTTCATATCAGAAGAATAAAAAGGACAATGAAAATATGTTGTTAAAAAGAGGTGTTGCATCTGAGTTGTGATCTGAAGACCTGGAATCTTCTATGCAAAACTATTATTCTGGATTCTAAAAATTTCTAGGCATAGTTTTATATGTAACATATTTTATCCATAACATATCGTATTACAGGTTTTTCTTGTCACTAATTCACATTTGTGCATGTCTGTTTATTTTTCCCTATGAGGCAGTATCACTGAGGCAATCCATTAAGGATTTCAACAATTTAATTTAATATATACACTACTAGTTTTGTATTTGTTCTATTTCAATGTAAAATAGACTAATACAATACCAAATACTGGAGTAATTTATTGACTGGTATCTCATTGAAAATGGGTTACTTTTTAAGATAATTTAAGAATTATTAGACATGTAGGTTTGTGAACTAGTCTCAGAGGACAGTGACAATGCTGGGGGAGTCAATAGCCTCCTAGTAACCAATAAGGTCATTCAGTAAGACCCTTATATGTTTGTTTCACAAAAGCAATGCTCCATGAGAAAATTGCCATCATTTAACTCTCTGATTATACTGTCATGTTTTTTTGTTTTTTTTTTTCTTTTTTTTTTATTAATTAAAAAAGAATTAACAAAACAATTAGAAATCATTTCAATGTACATGTACAATCAGTAATTCTTAATAACATCACATAGTTGCATATTCATCATTTCTTAGTATATTTGCATCGATTTAGAAAAAGAAATAAAAAGACAACAGAATAAGAATTAAAACAATAATAGAAAGAAAAAAAAAACAAAAAAAAACAAAAACAAAAAACCTATACCTCACATGCAGCTTCATTCAGTGTTTTAACACAATTGCATTACAATTGGGTAGTATTGTGCTGTCCATTTCTGAGTTTTTATATCCAGTCCCGTTGTACAGTCTGTATCCCTTCATCTCCAATTATCCCTTCTCTTTTTTTTTTTTTAATTAACAGAAAAAAGAAATTAACCCAACATTTAGAGATCATATCATTCTACACATGCAATCATTAATTCTTAACATCATCACATAGCTGCATGATCATCATTTCTTAGTACATTTGCATTGGTTTAGAAGAACTAGCAACATAACCGAAAAAGATATAGAATGTTAATATAGAGAAAAAAATAAAAGTAATAATAGTAAAATCAAAACAAAACAACACAAAACAAAACAAAAACCTATAGCTCAGATGCAGCTTCATTCAGTGTTTTAACATGATTACTTTACAATTAGGTATTATTGTGCTGTCCATTTTTGAGTTTTTGTATCTAGTCCTGTTGCACAGTCTGTATCCCTTCAGCTTCAATTACCCATTGTCTTACCCTGTTTCTAACTCCTGCTGAACTCTGTTACCAATGACATATTTCAAGTTTATTCTCGAATGTCTGTTCACATCAGTGGGACCATACAGTATTTGTCCTTTAGTTTTTGGCTGGATTCACTCAGCATAATATTCTCTAGGTCCATCCATGTTATTACATGGTTCATAAGTTTATCTTGTCTTAAAGCTGCATAATATTCCATCGTATGTATATACCACAGTTTGTTTAGCCACTCTTCTGTTGATGGAGATTTTGGCTGTTTCCATCTCTTTGCAATTGTAAATAATGCTGCTATAAACATTGGTGTGCAAATGTCCGTTTGTGTCTTTGCCCTTAAGTCCTTTGAGTAGATACCTAGCAATGGTATTGCTGGGTCGTATGGCAATTCTATATTCAGCTTTTTGAGGAACCGCCAAACTGCCTTCCACAGTGGTTGCACCCTTTGACATTCCCACCAACAGTGGATAAGTGTGCCTCTTTCTCCGCATCCTCTCCAGCACTTGTCATTTTCTGTTTTGTTGATAATGGCCATTCTGGTGGGTGTGAGATGATATCTCATTGTGGTTTTGATTTGCATTTCTCTAATGGCCAGGGACATTGAGCATCTCTTCATGTGCCTCTTGGCCATCCGTATTTCCTCTTCTGAGAGGTGTCTGTTCAAGTCTTTTTCCCATTTTGTAATTGGGTTGGCTGTCTTTTTGTTGTTGAGATGAACAATCTCTTTATAAATTCTGGATACTAGACCTTTATCTGATATATCATTTCCAAATATTGTCTCCCATTGTGAAGGCTGTCTTTCTACTTTCTTGATGAAGTTCTTTGATGCACAAAAGTGTTTAATTTTGAGGAGTTCCCATTTATTTATTTCCTTCTTCAGTGCTCTTGCTTTAGGTTTAAGGTCCATAAAACCGCCTCCAGTTGTAAGATCCATAAGATATCTCCCTACATTTTCCTCTAACTGTTTTATGGTCTTAGACCTAATGTTTAGATCTTTGATCCATTTTGAGTTAACTTTTGTATAGGGTGTGAGAGATGGGTCTTCTTTCATTCTTTTGCATATGGATATCCAGTTCTCTAGGCACCATTTATTGAAGAGACTGTTCTGTCCCAGGTGAGTTGGCTTGACTGCCTTATCAAAGATCAAATGTCCATAGATGAGAGGGTCTATATCTGAGCACTCTATTCGATTCCATTGGTCGATATATCTATCTTTATGCCAATACCATGCTGTTTTGACCACTGTGGCTTCATAATATGCCTTAAAGTCAGGCAGCGCGAGACCTCCAGCTTCGTTTTTTTTCCTCAAGATGTTTTTAGCAATTCGGGGCACCCTGCCCTTCCAGATAAATTTGCTTATTGGTTTTTCTATTTCTGAAAAATAAGTTGTTGGGATTTTGATTGGTATTGCATTGAATCTGTAAATCAATTTAGGTAGGATTGACATCTTAACTATATTTAGTCTTCCAATCCATGAACACGGTATGCCCTTCCATCTATTTAGGTCTTCTGTGATTTCTTTTAGCAGTTTTTTGTAGTTTTCTTTATATAGGTTTTTTGTCTCTTTAGTTAAATTTATTCCTAGGTATTTTATTCTTTTAGTTGCAATTGTGAATGGGATTCGTTTCTTGATTTCCCCCTCAGCTTGTTCCTTACTAGTGTATAGAAATGCTACAGATTTTTGAATGTTGATCTTGTAACCTGCTACTTTGCTGTACTCATTTATTAGCTCTAGTAGTTTTGTTGTGGATTTTTCCGGGTTTTCGACGTATAGTATCATATCGTCTGCAAACAGTGATAGTTTTACTTCTTCCTTTCCAATTTTGATGCCTTGTATTTCTTTTTCTTGTCTAATTGCTCTGGCTAGAACCTCCAACACAATGTTGAATAATAGTGGTGATAGTGGACATCCTTGTCTTGTTCCTGATCTTAGGGGGAAAGTTTTCAATTTTTCCCCATTGAGGATGATATTAGCTGTGGGTTTTTCATATATTCCCTCTATCATTTTAAGGAAGTTCCCTTGTATTCCTATCTTTTGAAGTGTTTTCAACAGGAAAGGATGTTGAATCTTGTCGAATGCCTTCTCTGCATCAATTGAGATGATCATGTGATTTTTCTGCTTTGATTTGTTGATATGGTGTATTACATTAATTGATTTTCTTATGTTGAACCATCCTTGCATACCTGGGATGAATCCTACTTGGTCATGATGTATAATTCTTTTAATGTGTTGTTGGATACGATTTGCTAGAATTTTATTGAGGATTTTTGCATCTGTATTCATTAGAGAGATTGGTCTGTAGTTTTCTTTTTTTGTAACATCTTTGCCTGGTTTTGGTATGAGGGTGATGTTGGCTTCATAGAATGAATTAGGTAGTTTTCCCTCCACTTCGATTTTTTTGAAGAGTTTGAAGAGAATTGGTACTAATTCTTTCTGGAACGTTTGGTAGAATTCACATGTGAAGCCATCTGGTCCTGGACTTTTCTTTTTAGGAAGCTTTTGAATGACTAATTCAATTTCTTTACTTGTGATTGGTTTGTTGAGGTCATCTATGTCTTCTTGAGTCAAAGTTGGTTGTTCATGTCTTTCCAGGAACCCGTCCATTTCCTCTAAATTGTTGTATTTATTAGCGTAAAGTTGTTCATAGTATCCTGTTATTACCTCCTTTATTTCTGTGAGGTCAGTAGTTATGTCTCCTCTTCCATTTCTGATCTTATTCATTTGCATCCTCTCTCTTCTTCTTTTTGTCAATCTTGCTAAGGGCCCATCAATCTTATTGATTTTCTCATAGAACCAACTTCTGGCCTTATTGATTTTCTCTATTGTTTTCATGTTTTCAATTTCATTTATTTGTGCTCTAATCTTTGTTATTTCTTTCCTTTTGCTTGCTTTGGGGTTAGCTTGCTGTTCTTTCTCCAGTTCTTCCAAATGGATAGTTAATTCCTGAATTTTTGCCTTTTCTTCTTTTCTGATATAGGCATTTAGAGCAATAAATTTCCCTCTTAGCACTGCCTTTGCTGCATCCCATAAGTTTTGATATGTTGTGTTTTCATTTTCATTCGCCTCGAGGTATTTGCTAATTTCTCTTGCAATTTCTTCTTTGACCCAGTCGTTGTTTAGGAGTGTGTTGTTGAGCCTCCATGTATTTGTGAATTTTCTGGCACTCTGCCTATTATTGATTTCCAACATCATTCCTTTATGGTCCGAGAAAGTGTTGTGTAAGATTTCAATCTTTTTAAATTTGTTAAGACTTGCTTTGTGACCCAGCATATGGTCTATCTTTGAGAATGATCCATGAGCACTTGAGAAAAAGGTGTATCCTGCTGTTGTGGGATGTAATGTCCTATAAATGTCTATTAAGTCTAGTTCATTTATAGTAATATTCAGATTCTCTATTTCTTTGTTGATCCTCTGTCTAGATGTTCTGTCCCTTGATGAGAGTGGTGAGTTGAAGTCTCCAACTATTATGGTATATGAGTCTATTTCCCTTTTCAGTGTTTGCAGTATATTCCTCACGTATTTTGGGGCATTCTGATTCGGTGCGTAAATATTTATGATTGTTATGTCTTCTTGTTTAATTGTTCCTTTTATTAGTATATAGTGTCCTTCTTTGTCTCTTTTAACTGTTTTACATTTGAAGTCTAATTTGTTGGATATTAGTATAGCCACTCCTGCTCTTTTCTGGTTGTTATTTGCATGAAATATCTTTTCCCAACCTTTCACTTTCAACCTATGTTTATCTTTGGGTCTAAGATGTGTTTCCTGTAGACAGCATATAGAAGGATCCTGTTTTTTAATCCATTCTGCCAATCTATGTCTTTTGATTGGGGAATTCAGTCCATTGACATTTAGTGTTATTACTGTTTGGATAATATTTTCCTCTAACATTTTGCCTTTTGTATTATATATATCATATCTGATTTTCCTTCTTTCTACACTCTTTTCCATATCTCTCTCTTCTGTCTTTTTGTATCTGACTCTAGTGCTCCCTTTAGTATTTCTTGCAGAGCTGGTCTCTTGGTCACAAATTCTTTCAGTGACTTTTTGTCTGAGAATGTTTTAATTTCTCCCTCATTTTTGAAGGATAATTTTGCTGGATATAGGAGTCTTGGTTGGCAGTTTTTCTCTTTTAGTATTTTAAATATATCATCCCACTGTCTTCTAGCTTCCATGGTTTCTGCTGAGAAATCTACACAAAGTCTTATTGGGTTTCCCTTGTATGTAATGGATTGTTTTTCTCTTGCTGCTTTCAAGATCTTCTCTTTCTCTTTGACCTCTGACATTCTAACTAGTAAGTGTCTTGGAGAACGCCTATTTGGGTCTAATCTCTTTGGGGTGCGCTGCACTTCTTGGATCTGTAATTTTAGGTCTTTCATAAGAGTTGGGAAATTTTCAGTGAAAATTTCTTCCATTAGTTTTTCTCTTCCTTTTCCCTTCTCTTCTCCTTCTGGGACACCCACAACACGTATATTTGTGCGGTTCATATTGTCCTTGAGTTCCCTGATACCCTGTTCAAATTTTTCCATTCTTTTCCCGATAGTTTCTGTTTCTTTTTGGGATTCAGATGTTCCATCCTCCAAATCACTAATTCTGTCTTCTGTCTCTTTAAATCTATCATTGTAGCTATCCATTATTTTTTCTATGTTTGCTACTTTATCCTTCACTTCCATAAGTTCTGCGATTTGTTTTTTCAGTTTTTCTATTTCTTCTTTATGTTCAGCCCATGTCCTCTTCATGTCCTCCCTCAATTTATCGATTTCATTTTTGAAGAGGTTTTCCATTTCTGTTCGTATATTCAGGATTAGTTGTCTCAGCTCTTGTGTCTCATTTGAGCTATTGGTTTGTTCCTTTGACTGGGCCATATTCTCAATCTTTTGAGCGTGGACAGTTATCTTCTGCTGCTGGCGTCTGGGCATTTATTCAGATTTCTCTTGGTGTTGGACCCAGCAAGGTTGTAATATTTTTCTGTGAAATCTCTGGGTTCTGTTTTTCTTATCCTGCCCAGTAGGTGGCGCTCGTGGCACACGTTTGTCTGCGGGTCCCACCAGTAAAAGGTGCTGTGGGACCTTAAACTTTGGAAAACTCTCGCCGTCCGGGGGGTTCGCTAGCCGAAACGGCTTGAGCCGGCCCGGGGTCCGAACGCAGGGAGGGTTGCTGGTCGCCGCAGCCAGGGAAAGAGCCCGTCCGAATTTCCTAGTCGGCCCTGGGCAACAAGCGTGGCGGGAGGGCGCCAGCGGCAGCGGCCTGCCCGAGAGAGTGCACGTTCCCCGGGAGTCACGGGTTTGGAAGGGGCCTCCCCCACCCGTCACCGTTCTCCGCGGCCTGGGGGTTTCCGATCCAATTCTCTCAGTTGGTCCGGGGGCTGCGCGTGGTGTGGGCGCCAGCCGTCTTTGTTTCAGGGGACCGCCTCTCCAATTCTCCCAGCCGGCCCGGGAAGGGGGAAGGGAGTAACTCCGGCCGCTTGCCACCCCGCCCGGTAAGGCCCGCGCGCCTCAGCGATCTCACCCGAGCTGCTTCTCTCAGCCAGCCAGCCGTTCCAGGATGGGGTACGCTGTCTTTTTTATCTCTGTTGTGGCTTTGGGCGCTTTCTGTATCGTTTCTACTCCCCTAGTAGGTGTCCTGGAGAAGAAACTAAGATCCGCGCGTCTTACTAAGCCGCCATCTTCCAGGAAGTCCCCCTACTGTCATGTTTTTATAAGCTGCTCTACAAAAGTTTTGAATTTAAGTCTTTGCAGGGATATGAAGACCTTACACTTACATTGCTATTTTCAATTCTTATAATAGTTTTATAAATGAAAACAAAGGCTATAAAACCAAACATAGAACGTGAACAGTGGAAATTGGTTATATGGAACCTCAAAACATTTCAGCATTGACTTCATAAGAATAAGCTTACCAAAAAAAAAAAGCTATTGGCAACAAAAAAAAAATAAGGAAAAAAAATAGGAATGTACATGACAACTGGTGAAATAGAAAATGGAATAGAAATGTCATATTATAATGTGAACTAATAAAACGCAATATTGTTTATTTGTATTCTTAGAGGAGTATCTTAATGGAGAAAAACATCTTGATATGACAAGTAGATAAACTGGATTTCTTCGATTCATTTTCTGTGATAATTAATGAATAATTAGATTCCACTTCAGAAACCAGTCTTCCAGAGCCCTTGTATTCGGTGTGCCCTTTCTCAGGTAAGGTATTTACTTATAATACTGTATGTGTGGAGTGGGGAATGTTGAAGTTTTTTGGAATAAGAATACAGAATAATGTAGAGTGCTAGGCAGCATATTGTGTAGTTAATATAATATGGACCTCACTCACCAACATAATTTCTGTCTTTGGAACAGAATTTGAAACAGACTTTGAATTTTTGCCTAAGGACACTCTAATACATTCAGAAAGAGATTTTTAAGAAAGAGGGTTTGTTTGTCTGACTAATTCTTAGGATACATTGCAAAGCAATTTGGAATTTTGAGGGAGTAACAAAATCATAGTGGGGAAGGCATGACACACCATTGTCAAGAAAGCAATGCTCTATTCAAAGAAGACATTCGAACTGTTGGATCTCTTGGGTCTTGTTGGTAGTTCTGTATCATTCACGAGTTGAGAGATGAAGGGACCCTAGGGCTGGATTTTTCCTTTGTTGGGAACACATACCTTGCTCTAAGTATTCTCACCTTTCAGCATTTTCATCTTCTTTCTCCCTTCTTTCAATGTATTTTTGCAGTGTTTTTATTGAGATATAATTTATGTAAGATAAAATGTACAAATCTTAAGCATGCACCACGGGGATTTAACATACACACCTATTGAATGCCCCAAGACAAAGATATTGAACATTTTTATTACTAAGTTCCCTCCTTTTCCTTCTCAGTCAATCCCCTCTCTATTCTTAACCTACCTGGTCCCTTTTCCCCCAGTAACCACTGTTCTGATTTCTATCACCATTGATTAATGTTTCACTGGTTCTTGGACTTCCTATAAATGTTATCATAGGATCACACGCTATTGTGACTGGCTTCTTTTGCTCAATACATGCTTTTGAAATTCATCCATATTTTTGTGCATAAGTAATTAATAAAACTTGTAGAGAAATGAGCATCAGTAGAAGTATGACTTAAACAACCTCCACCCCAAACCTGAGTCCCTAAGATCCAATAGTCAGTAAGCGAACATTCCATGTTTCAAATCAAGGTCTTCTGACTCCAAATTCAGTACTGATGTTTTTGTACTATAGTTTCCTCCATGGTGAGTATATATTGGAACTAGAAGTGTAGGGAGCAAATAACAAAATAATGTTGGAGTTAGATTTTTAGTCTGTGAATCTTATTTTTGTTTATTATCACCACAAGCTGCATCAAGTCTAAGAACAGCAGACCCTAAAACCACAGACGTGGGACAGGACTAACCACAAAGGTCTAGCAAAGCTCAAATTGATTGAAAAACCAGTTGCAGATTTATGAGAGCTCACATATTTTCTTACATCTTCAGTTTTGCCCCCAGAGATTTATTTTCCTTGTATTAATCTTTGCATTGTCTTTCACAATCCATGGCCATTTATTCAAAGGACAATACTTGCTTTTATTGGTTTTCTATCATTACTTGAATCTCTTTCTGGAATATATAATAATTAGAAAACAAGGTTTCAGTCCTGGAATAGTTTATAATCTAGTTGCTCCAGGTTGTGCTTTTAAATGCCTAAAGTGCGATATTCAAGCAATAGTTTAGGTATTATATTTGAAATTTTTTTTTCTAGTAAACATTTTGGTTTTGCTGTAGCATATATAGAGTGAAATCCAAATCATATAGGTTACCTCTCTGATATAGAAAATGTTAAAAATCTTTAGGGAATACAATTTAATTTAATAGGTTATCTTGTTATAGTTTACTGTACTGATTAAAGAAATAATGAATCCTGCCAAAAATATTCATATGAACTTATTTTCCATCTCCCCATGCAATTTCTCATTTTTCTGCATGCTCATTGTCTGACTCCCTTGTACTTTCCATTCCCACTCGAGCCATCTCCATCCTCACCCTCACATACTTAGTCAAGTATCTTAACTTAATCCTCATGATAGGATTGGCAAAAGCCAGAAGAGTTCAAAGAATATTTGCAGAAATAGTGAAGTAAAAAGGAACCAATATTTTTCTGAAGCAGACATCATTTCCGGATGCTTTGCTGCTTGAATTTAAGGTCATCATCCCAATGAGAGTTAGACTCAAATGCTCCTAATTGTGTTGGGCAATCAATGCACCCAAACAGCTGTTGTGTATGCTCCGAGTTTCTCCTGCACTGAGACATGATTGCACTCTCCTTAGGTCAGGAGGAAAGCTTCGACTGATCTCATTGGGAGCTTTGCTATTGAAAGGAAAATAGTATGGAACTACTGACATCAAACTAATTTTTCCCACAGGATAACCAAGAGTCAGATTTCAACTACATACTAGAAACTAGAGAGAGAATGCAAACAAGGTGAGTACACATTACAGAATAATGATTTTCTCTGTAATTATTAAATTGCTGTGTGAAATTGATCCTACTTTGCCTTGTCCCAAAGTAAGTGTATTAAGAAAATGAAAAGTCAGGGTCATCAAGTAATACTTTAAAAATTTAATATTAACAATATTATTATGTTTTCTGGGACAATTATTATTAAAGAGTAAATATATGTGTGCATGCATGCACGTGTGTCCAGCATGTGGTTAGAAACTTTTTCTTTCATATTTTCACTATGGTTGTGCAAATACCTCCCTCCTACTACCCTACCAGGGTAATGTGCCCCATGAGCGGTGGCTGTCACTTGATGAAATTGCTTCCAACATAAAGGCCTGTTGTTCATAACCCATAATGTATCATGCTACACCATTACTCTTATGATGCCTTAACGGGAATAATGAGGAAGGAAGCTGTTGGCTCCACACTTTGCACAATGCCTTGCATTTATTCCCAATAAATTTAGCTTAATCATTAATGATTGCTCAGATATTAACTTGTTCAGTAATCAACATGAAAGGAGCATAGAAATAACTTCTCATTCATTTAAGATACGAAGTTTCAGACTATGTGAGGTTCTTTAAATTTTATTATATATACATGCAAACATAATCTAATATTAATACAATATTTGAATTGAATGCTATTATATTTACTTGTAGCTTTAAAAAAAGAAGTTCATTTTTCCTCTCTTTTTTTCCTCAGTTTGCACTTTTCTCCTCTCATCTCCCCTCTGTTTCTGAATCATCTCTGACCCACTTCCATAACTCATATCAACAAGTGTATTTTCCTCCAGGCTGTTGAAATTGCAAAATATGTTGATCTTTACCTCTTTGCTTATCTCTCAATATCTATATGTCTACAGACCTCATCTATCTACAGCCATATATACATGCTATTTTGTGTCATTATTTTATGAAATTGGAATCTTCTTACACATAATTTTCTAGATCTTATGCATTTTTTTTAACTCAACAACAAGTTGTAGAATTCTCTCCAAGTTATAGTTCACTATTTGACTATAATTCATTCTTTGTAAGGTTGCATAATATTCCACAGCATGACTCTTGATTGGGTGATGTTTCCATTGGAGTATATATTTGTCAGAAGTGATCAAACTCTGCCCTGAATTGAGTGCATTGTGTTGATGTATTTTAAAACACAGGAAAGGAATCTTCCAAAAGAAGGATGTTGCATTTTATCACTGTATATACAATTTACAGAAATAACACAGATTTTGATTATAGGAAATGAAACCAATTAAGAGGTTATACTTACTAACCTTAATAATTTATTTAAAATAAGAAAATATTGCAAATTTATCTTCCCATAGCTTCTGATTATTGTTTTGTGGACTGTAACAACCACTGGGCATTTATTGAGCATGTACCATATGTCAGGAAGAGTGAGAGATGCCACATAAAGTACTCCTGATCCTGGTTCTCAAGGGGTTCACATTCCAGTGTAATGGAAGGTAGAGAAGGATGAACTAATAAGCAAGACTTATGATACAATATGAAAAGAGCTCTAATAGAATCATGTGTGAAGTGATATTGGAGGGCAAAGAAAAAATGATAAAATAAGTGACACCAAAATGTTAAACATGCTTACCTATGGGTGGTAAGTTTATGTACCTATTTATCTTTTTGTACTTCTCTGTATTCTCAAAAATGTCTGTAATAAGCATGCATTTTTAAAACTTTTTATTGTATAGTATACCATATATATAAAGCAAAGAAATAAAAAACAATAGTTTTCAAAGCACCCTTCAACAAGTAGTTACAGGATAGATCCCAGAGTTTGTTATGGGCTGCCATATGATCCTCTCTGATTTTTCCTTCTCGCTGCTCCAGAATATAGGAGGCTAGAAGGTTTAAATAATTTTTTATCATTACAATTGGCTTTTTTCTTCCTTTTTTTGTGAAAAATAGCATAAATACAAAAAAGCAATAAACTTTAACTCACAGCACCACAATTAGTTGTAGAATGTATTTCAGAGTTTGACATGGGTTACAATTCCACAATTTTAGGTTTTTAATTCTAGCTGCTTCTAAGATACTGGAGACTAAAAGAGATGTCAATTTAATGATTCAGCATTCATATTCATTTGTTAAATCCTATCTCCACTGTATAACTCCACCATCACCTGTGATCTTTCCATCCCTCTCTTTAGGGATGTTTGGGCTATGGCCTTTCTAATTTTTTCATATTGGAAGGGTCTGTCACTAATATGGGATAGGGATACGGAACTATCTGATGTTCTGGAGAAGCCGGGCCCTCTAGGTTTGAGTACTTATCTGGACAAGGGACCTATCTGGGGGTGGTAGTTTTCTGGGAAATTTTCTAGTGCATGGATCCCTTGTAGAATCTAATACATTTCTCTAGGTGTTCTTTAGGACTGGCTGAAATAGTCCTGGTTGGGGTTTGGCAGGTTATGATAGGTAGCAAGTTCTACCTGAGGCTTGCGTAAGAGCAACCTCCAGAGTATTCTCTTGACTCTATTTGAACTCTCTCTGCCTGATAGTTTATTAATTGCACTTCTTTTCCCCATTTTGGTCAGGATGGAATTGTTGATCCTATGGTGCCAGGACTGGATTCATCCCTGGGAGTCACCTCCCACATTGTCAGGGAGACTTTCACCCCTGGATGTCATGTTCCATGTAGGGAAGAAGGCAATGATTTCACTTGCAGAGATGGGCTTAGAGAAAGTGAGTCCACATCTGAGCAAAAAAAAAAAAAAAAAATAGAGGTCCTCCAGAAGTAACTCTTAGGCATACCAATAGGTAGTCTAAGCTTCTCTGCTACCTACATAAGCTTCAGACAAGTAAGCCTCAGGATCGAAGGCATGGCCTATTGATTTGGGTGTCCCTAAAGTTTGACACAGTTTCAGGGGATTCCCTGATAGTAAGATTTTTAATTGTTCCACATTCTTTCTTCCTTCCCTCAAGGGACTTTGCCAATACTTTAGATTATCTGCTTAATATACTCTAAGGTGTATTCAGATATTAAAATAATCTATACAGGGTGCTGTGACTGTGGCTCAATGGCAGGATTCTGCCTGCCATGCCAGACACCTGGGTTCAATTCCCGGTGCCTGCCCATGCCAAAATAAATAAATAAATAATCTATACAGGATTAAAGGACCTCTTCCTTATTCTGGTCTCCCTGTGTTTCATTGTTCAAATGAGCTATACAGATGGGCTGAGTTAGATTATGCGCTACAGAAAATTTCAATTCCAGACCAAATGAACCTTTCTTCCTTTGGTCTCAAAGAGTATGTGCGTTCCTAAAATAAGCATGAACTATTTTTGTTGTCCAAGAAATAGATTACATTTTAATTTTTTTTAAAGCTTGCTTTCCTTGTCCTGCATGATGACTGGAAATTCCTTCATGTCCTAGGAAGGAGGAAATGAGGATGGACATGGTTCCCAATTTTCTCTTTTCATATGTAAATAATGTTTCATCTGTTAGTACAAGTTTTGGGGAAGATTTTAAATAAATATTTATTTTATTTTATTTTTCAGTACTAATGTTATTATTTCCATCTTGAAACAATACCATACAAAGGGATGGATAGGGGATAAACACAGAGTGACCCCACAGGTGAAAGCATTTATTTACTGTTCTTTAGTGTCCTTGACAGGAGATTCAGGGTCATTTGAGACCATTTTAATTAGTAAAATTGGCTGAAAGGTATCTATTATTCACAATGTTTCTGCTTCAGGGACTGAACTCACTGTCCTATTTGATAGGGCAGAAACTGGTTTTTTTCCTTTGAGTACACTCTTCAAAATAAGCCTGGGTCCTGGACTTTGGGCTTTCCCTCATCACCTGGCAGAACCCCTGTCTTCTCTTCCTGAGCTTGTACACCATTCTGAACATTGGCAGACTCCTTTGTAACAACACATTGTAGGGAGAGGTTTAATTAACAGCCTGCAGTATTAAAATAGCATAAAAAAAGAAAAAAATTCCTGCAAAACCCAGCCTGCTAAATGTTCTCTGCCTCACTCATGATCTGTTTAGTGGCTGGGAAGGATTCCTTTTTCTTAAACTGCACGGATTCCTTCTCATGTGTGCCTTCAGTGTTGTGAGATCCACACTCTGGCAATCTTGCCTCTCTTAGGTGTTTCACCCCTATCCAGTAATGTGTTTTCCTCTCTTTGATGTACTCTCAGCACAATGGTCCAATTTCTCAATTACCCTGTAGTTGGGAACGACATCACTGCACCCTTTCCTCTTTCTTGTGCCTTTTTCAAGTGGAAAAACTGCAAAAAGAGCAAAAACCCCTGTTACTATTAGAAGGCACCAGGAAAGCTTTTGCAGTTCTGCAGTTCTCAGTTCTAAAGTGTCTTATTCTGCCTATAAATTCTCTACAATTCCCTACAATTACTACAAATTGCTGCCAAATATACTATGCTTAAATGTCCATTTCCTTTCTAGTAAACAAATGGTCTGATTTTGTACAAATAAGATGAAGGCAACAGTTACAAGTGCTGAAAACAACTATCTTTCTACATGTTCTTAGACATCAGGAATAAATATTTCCTCTAGAAATAAAGTTACATTTTTGATAAAGTTTATGAAGTTAGGAGGATAGCATTAAAATAATACCTGAAAACATCCAATGATGACAAGTAAATGAATTTTTCAAAATTATAACATGAAAAACCTTTCATCGTTAATCATGGCAGAATGATTTTGGCAGGCCTGCTTAAGGACAGAGGCTGCCCACAGTAAAAACAAGTGCACCCCAGACACTTCCCTGGGTCCTTTAGATCTAAAGATTTTCATTTTCAAAATCTGTCTTCTTCCTTGCCTTCTTTGAAAGCAAACTAATCACTTTTAATTCTAAATCAGAAACGTTCGGTCACAGCCTCGTCTAGTTAGTCTACTCAGAGGATCAATTTCATTTGAGCTGTACAGTTCTTCTGTGCTTTACTGGGGATTACATGCTTCTGTTTTATTGAGATGAAATAGCACCACATACTCCCAGACAACTTGTTCATAGTAAATTATTTGGCAGGCATCTTTGTTTAGTTCAGTGAAACGATAATTCTTTAAGACTCCTTTTCTATTCCTTCCAAATACATTTTTTGTTCTAGTTTGCTAGCTGCCAGAATGAGTTGCTAGTTTACAGTTCTAAGGCTGAGAAAATGTCCCAATTAAAACAAGTCTATAGAAATGTCCAATCTAAGGCATCCAGGGATAGACACACTGGTTCAAGAAGGCCAATGAAGTTCAATGTTTCTCTCTCAAGTGAGAAGGCACATGATGAACACAGTCAGGGTTTCTTTCTCTGCTGGAAGGGCACATGGCAAACACAGCATCATTCGCTAGTTTTCTCTCCTGGCTTCCTGTCTCATGAAACTCCCTGGGAGACGTTTTCTTTCTTCATCTCCAAAGCGCTGGCTGGTGGACTCTGGTTCATGGAGCTGCGGCGTTCTCTGTTCTCTCTGAATTGCCTGGCTTTCTCTCTTGTCATTCTGTTTTATAGGATTCCAGTAAATTAATCAAGACCCACCCAAATGGATGGAGACACGCTTCCGCCTAATCCAGTTTAACAACCACTCTTGATTAAATCACAACTCCAGGGAGATGATCTGATTACAGTTCAAATTTATAATGCTGAATAGGGATTAGAAGAAATGGCTGCCTTTACAAAATGGGATTAGGATTAAAACATGGCTTTTCTAGGCCATGTTTCATTTCAAACCAGCACAATTTTCCTTTACAATCTACAGAGTTTTGAAATAATTTATGTACTAGCTTTCAATTTTCTCTCATAGTTACTTTTTGGAAAGTAAGTGTACATTGTTGGAAATGATGGAATGCACTTGATTTTATTAAATAATTTAATAACATTTAAAGATATCATTATTATTATTTGACATAGACAAATCGTTTTGGGTGAATAGACGGCATAAGAAGGAGCAGAATTAAAACATCCTTGTGGTAGACTGCTGAAAATGATCACAAATTCCTCCCATCCCACAATAAATGATTAGAGTCTGTTTCCTTACTCTGATTTTGAGCTGGCTTTAAGATTTGAGTTGACCCATAGAATATGGCCGATCTGATGTAAAAGCCAGAATTTTAAGAGTTTGCAGTTTCTACTGTTGCCTTTTTCAGGGTTGACTTCACAGATGTGCGACTGTGGAATCTTACAGAGTACCACACTTAGGAGAGGTTGTAATGTTCTTCTATCACCATCTTCAACTTCTTAATAATTTTTTAAAAAAAGGGACCCACATTTTCATTTTTACTGGACTCCACTAATTATGTGGCTGAAATTGCCCTTTTGGGATTCATAGATCATTACAATTTGAAGAAACCAGTTCTTGAGAATGAAACTTCTTAAGAATGAAAGACCACCTGGGCAAAGAGACCCATGTGTTCTCCACCATGCTACTGGAGCTTAGCCACCAGTAGACCTACAGTTGAATGTAACTGCCTAAGTGACCCAAAGTGGTAGGACCAGAAGAAAAAGTATTCGGCCCAAGCCAAAGAATGGTGAGAAGTAATAAATTGAGGTTGTGTTAAGCCACTAAGTTTTGGAGTGGTTTCTTTAGTAACAGTAGTAGGTAACCTAAAGAGCCCCAAATACTCACAGAAGGAGCATCTATAACTTTAGAACAATATGTTCGAATTAAAATGCAAAGATAATAGTTTACCAAATTGAATTCTTAGGTTCTGTTTTGCTAATGAATATTAATGCACTGTCAATAAAAGCAATCCAACCTAAATGGTTGCGCTTTACATTTATTTTTTTAATATAGGATATTGCTTAAAAGTGTGTATAAATTGTAACCTTAGGAATTTTGGCCTGACTTTAACATTCAATTATTTACAGTGGTGAGTCAGACATTTATTATATTGAACTTTATAGGTGATATCCACTTGTAATGATGTTCATATGGAATTTTTTACTAAAAATATTAGGAAAGTAGAAATCTAAGATAAAATTATTATAACTATTTATAAAATGTGTAACTACTGAATGAATGAAAGGAAATAGACTTGCTCTAAAATTGCCATTGTTTAAAAGGAATAAAAGTCAAAATCTAAATATATGAAGTTGAACAGCCCTAAAATTGACTCAAGCCAGTGGAGCAAGTTGACACAATCAAGCATTATTCGAACACTGTAAAATCTAAATATTTATTAAACCAATTTTATCAAAAAGGTGAATAACTCATTATTATTCTTAAAATGTATGTTAAGGAAATTCTTCCAAATTATTTATCGTAAATGCTTTCCTCATTTTTTTGTGGACCTTTAAGTCCTATAAAGGATATTGCAAGAAGGAAATGGTAACTGTATTACAAGTAAAAATAAGGACAGTTAAATTAGATGGGTCTTTGGTCTGATAAAAAATAATTATGAGTTGCAATACTTTCCAATAGTATTTTCTTGAGACATGAATGGTAATCTATATGATTCTTTAATATAGATCTGTTTATACTTTTAGATTTTTTTCTTGTTTGAAGATTAACCCCCCCTTAATTGTGAACATAATGGAGTGCACATATTTTCGACATGAGTATTTTGGTGTTAAGATATGGTCAACATTTTGCAACATAGACATTAGCAGTAGAGGTCAATAATTTTCATTTGGAGATGTTGCCTTAAATATTCATGAATTTATTGAAATAATGACTTCCCTCACTTACTAAACATGCATTGTTGTGTAAGAACAACCCATTGTTTTACTTAGCAAAAGCAATCTCCATTATATTCTGAACAATAAAACAAATGTTTAATTTAATTTAATTGATGGTTCTTATATAATCCATTTAAGAGGCCTTGGCTATATGATGCAAAACTCAATACTGCCTTCTTCATATAGAATATTAACCAGTCTCATAGAAAATGTTCTCTGTATTCTATTTCACACCTAGAGCAATGATCCCAGGAGTTCAAGCCTAAAAATTATTTTACAGACAGTGGGGCACATAATGCAAATTATTTTCAGGGATTGATATTACATTATATAAATATATAAAATAGTTAAATAGATATTAATTATTCAAAGATTCCTTTTTGTGTTTCTGATGGTTGAAATCAATCTATATTTATGTGAACTTTGCTAGTTTTGCAGAATTGCAGTATGTGGAATATGTCAACATGACTAGTATTATATTTGGCGTTTATTAGCTGAATACAGTAAACAAATCCTGAAGCATGAATAAAATACATGCTGGTGTATGGACTTTTCTTTGCTGTAGTGACTCAGACCAGTAAGATATAAAATTTAAAACCGAATTCTTATATCCAACCACTATACAAAATCATGTTCAATGTAATGACTTAAAATGATAACATTATGTCCATATATAGAAAAATGTTTTAATAAACTGTGGCATACTCATGCAAAGTAATACCATACAATGGCATAAATGATTTACCTCGAGCGATATGTTTCAAAATGGTAAAATCTAAAAATATATAATAGTGTATATAAAAACCATTGCAGATTATAAGGTATGTTACCTTCATATAATTTTTTTAAATGAAAAGCAATGCTACATTTTGTCTCTGGAAAATTACCTATGTAGTAAGATTACGAAAATGCTTAGATAATAAAAAAATGGAGATTGTGGTTATCTGGAATGTAGGAAAGAAGGGGAAATGGATTGAGTTTTAGTTTGCTAAAGCCGCTGGAACGCAATATACCAGAAATGAAATGGTTTTTAAAAAGGAAGTTTCTTAAGTTTCACGTTTACAGTTCTAAGACAAGAGAAATGTCCAAACTAAGGCATCCAGAGAGAGATTCCTTAACTCCAAAGAAAGGGCTGATGAAGTTCTCAGCTGGGAAGGCACAGCTTTCTCTACCAGCTTCTTCCAACAGCTTCCCTGGGGGCATTTTCTTTCTTTATTGCCAAACCCTGGGCTCTGAAGCTTCTTCCAAAATGGTTCCCCCTTAAAGGCTCCAGAAAGCAACCCCACCTTGAAAGGGTGACACGTCTCCATGGAAACCACCTAATCAAAAGGTCCCATCACAACTGGGTGGGTCACACCTCCATGGAAATAACTTAATGAAAAGATTCCACCCAGCAATATGGAATCAAGGTGAAAGAACATGCCTTTTCTGGCACACACAACAGTTTCAACCCAGCACATATGGTAAGCTATACAGAAACTTCAAATGTATTTGAAATGTTTATTTTTTAACTTGGGTGGTAGATATATAATTCTTACTATTAGCATTACCAATATTTTTATGTTTGCCTGAATATTTCATGCAAAATTTAAAGGTAATAAATCTCAACCTCTTGAAACAATAACAATTTACTGAATGCACAAGTACAGAAGGCAAATTTCAGTGGGTTCATGTGCACAATTTTCAGGCCTTGGCTAGGATCACTCAAGGTGTTCTGGATAAATTTGATTGTAGCTGGCCTATATGGGTCTCAGCATGGAAGACAGAGATGGCTAGGCTCTTCTTCATGTATTGTTCATCTTAATGGACATGCTGTCACGGTGACGGAAGAAGTTCAAGAGAAAGTAGAAACCCATAAGGTCTCTTAATACCTGGACTCAGAATTGGCACATTACCATTTTACCATATTCCATCAGTTAACACATGCCACATGGATGAGCCAAGTCAGAGAGGGGGGCACTGCAAATTTATGTGTTAAAGAATGTGAGTCCAGAGAAGTGAAAACTTGGAGCAATTTCTGCAAGACCCCAGTCTACTCTTTTGAGTACATTTATTCCTATTTTTCCCACATGCAAATTACATTATTTTTTTCATCCAATCATGTGTCAGCTTCAGAATTTTGTGATCTGTGTTAATTTGGATGTAGGCAACTCTTGAATGAAAACAGACAAGTAGTATGTCCTATTTGACTCTTGGAACACTCATTCTAGGGAAAGTAAGCTATTATGTAAGAAGTCCAACTATCCTGTTGTGAAGAAGTCTGAGTGAACCATCCATTTGAAGAGGATGCATGGAGAGAGAGAGATCAGAGAGACAGAGAGAGAGAGAGAGAGAGAGAGATGAGTGACCATATCTCAGATTTTCAAAGCCTAAGCAGCAGATAATGAAGACTTCAGATAGCTCTGAATTAACAATACAAGTGATCTTGAGTGAGAACCACACAGCTGAGCCCAGTAAATCCACAGAAACTTGAAAAGCCTGCTACCATAGTGGCAAAACACTTTGGAGGGTTGTGAGAGGGCCTGAGCATACTTTTCAAGGGGTAGAAATATAAGTATTTGCTGTTCAGAGGTGAGACTGATAGATAAGATATTGCTACAAATTCTTTGCTACTCCTCTCATTGAGAGGTAGAGTCAAGTTCCATGATAGAATGTGACAGAATTGACAATCTGGATATCCAGTTAGGATATAGGAAAACTTTAGCTTCTACCGTTCTCTCACGGAAAACTTTTTCTTGGAATCCAGAGCCAACATATAAGTTTGACTACCCTGAGACCTCTTTATGGGTGAGGCCATGTGTAGGTGCTATGGTGGACAGACCTAGCTAAGCCTATCCTGCCAGGTGACCCTGCAAAAGCCCAAATATTTGAATGAGACCATGTTGAACCCTCTAACCGTCCATCCACCAGCTCAAAACCATGGAGTAACCTTATTCATTAACCAGTAGAGCGGAAGAATATGACAAATAAATTTTGCCCAAACTCCTAGCCTATGGAAACTTAGCAGCTATGATAAAATTGGTTTGTTATTATAAGCCTCTAAGTTTGAGGTGATTTTCAGGTAGCAATAGATAACTAGTTCAGAATGCAAATTATGCAAAATTACAGGTTAAATTCAAACCAGAATACATAATTAAAGATGAAATAAGAAAAGGAAACTCTCAAGGAAATTAGAAACTTATTTAATAGATCCTTTGGAAGTCTACATATAGATGAACACACACCATTCCCAAGACAGTGGGAATAGGTGCAAATTTCTCCTATTTTGAAAAAATAACATTGAAATATGTTTCACAAGTATTTTGAACTGAAGGTCTTAACTGTAAAAGTTTTCTTTAACATGAATGTACTGAACTTCATTCCTTAGCAGCTGGCATGGGTACCAGCTCCAAAGGATCCCTGACTTAGAAAATGAGCACAGTCAGAACTCGAATTCTCATTCCCTCTCTTTCCACCTTCAGGTTCAGTATTACTAAAAACAAGAATACCCTTCTCCAGGTCCTGAGTTAAACCTTTCATGCGTCTCTGAAACTTAAAGTCATCCTTTACATAATTTAGAAATATTTGGGTTCTCACTCCCTAACTTTGTATCGTAGGTTACAAAATCTCACTTTCTCACTTAGGTGCAGAGAGAATATTAGTTGCTCTCCAGAGAGTATCACTTGCAAATTCCCCAGAAGGAGATGCAGGGTTTCCTCCTCTATGCTAACCTGGATGTTTCCAATCTCTACTGTTAGAGCACTTATTATACAGTATTGTACTGTGTATATTGGCTTCTGTCCCCTTCTTAAAATACATATTTTAGGAGTGCATATTTCAATGCCTAGAAAAAAAAAACAGGAGACTTTTATATTAATGAATCTGTGAACTTATTTTTCTCTTCCCAATATTAAAAGATCTTAGATGTGAGAAGTGTTTTATTCATTTTTGAATTCCCCCAAATGCTATAAGTTTTGGCCCTAACTAAGCAAAAGAAAGCCAGCAGAAATTACTTAATAGTCATTAAGAAGAAATAGAGAAAAATTATAAGACAAGTAATAAGCAAATATAAATATAAGCAAATAATTTGAGTTTATTGTGCTCCCTGAGATGGAAGGGCTGGGGAATAAGAGGATATAGGATGGAGATAAGGGGACGCTCCCTCCAGGTAACACTGACTATCACAGAGCAGTCCAGTGATCAGGGTTACTTTTGTTTGCAAATAAGTCCTTAGTAAGCAGCCTTTTTATATCTGAAACTATTAGATAAAGTTAGAGTAACCAAATGTATCTCTTCTGAATTGCTATCTTCAAATAGATTTGCTTGTTTTAATCTTACATCTCTATAAAATCATTTTCCAGGTAAACTCATTCCACTGCCAAATAAGCCATAGCTAAAATCAGCTTCTCTATTCTATCATGAAAGTAGCAATGAAAAGTTGCCTTTCTGCTAGGCAGAATATGGCTATGTCAATTAGATAACTAATCTATGACATTATTGTTGACACTTCAAACACTTATTTGGAATGATGATTTTATCTAACACAATGTGTTATATTTGTGAAATACAAAATAAATTTGATACATTAAATATTCAAGGGGGAATAAAAAATGCTTAATATAATTTCAACAGTCAAGTCTGGGCTGAATGAGGAACAACCTCTGGAATATGCATGAAGTTAAACTCAGGTTTCTGTCATCGAATTACTATTGTGTAGCAAGAATACTGCTGAGTTCAGTTAGTTTGATTCTATTACTTCTTAAACTTCAGTCCTAGGTATGAGCCTTAGGATATTGTACAATTCTAGACTTTTTATTTTGTTTGAAAACTGAAGGCATGTGGATTCCGCCATTCTATCTCCAAAGTCCACAGCACATGGCATTTCATGATTAAAAAGCTAACGGTAACTGAGAAGTCGAAGGAAGTTCAATTCTGCATTCTATATTAGCACTGCCTTTGCCTAGAAAGCCAGTATAAACTCTTAACTACAGAGTCCTGGGAAGCTAACTGAATAATCCAAAGACATCTAATACATGACCCATCAAGAGTGTGCTTGCAGATATTTAAGTGAATTCCAGGGATTGCTGTCCCTTTGAAGCAATCTGCTTGCAAAATCAAAAGGAGACATTTAAGAATCCCTGTATAAAACTGAATTTCAGAAACCCCTACATGGATACTGTTGGCTGACCCTTGATGTTCTGAGTTCTGAGTTCTAAGCCAGGACAAAATTTTCATACTATTTATCTTTATCCAGATACAAACTGCTTTTTTGAAAAGCAATATAAATGTTTTTTTGTTGGCTGAATACATCTAATTGTCATAGTAATTTGTTTTGCTACTCTTGCAAAAATAAAAAAGAATTCTATAGAAAACAAACTATCCAACAAATTTGGTAGTTTAACAGGCTAATTTCTCTCATGAATAGAAGAATTTGGAGTGGTTTTCCCTAACAGAATTTTTCATTTGAGAGTTTCAGTTATTACTTGACAGATCATATTTCTGCTGTGGCAGCAATTGTTTTCCATTCACCATTAAATTTAAGCTTTTAGAGATTTCTTTTAGCTGGACTTTAATTCTGAATTTTTAAAATTTAAAATACCATATTAGAACTATTTAAGATAACAATAGCTATTATTGTATGTATGACTGTATATTTGCAAAACAATTATTTTGGGGAAAGAGAGAACTATTAATATATTAGTTTCCTGTGTGCTTGGAAATAAAGATGATTTGAAAAGGGGCTAATAGCTTAAAGAATAAAGTATCAGTTTTAAAAAGATTATTTTATAATCACATTAAGAACCACTTAACTAGAGACATCTTCAATTTGTATGAATCCAATATATATTCAAAATTTTAATTAACAATTGACAACAATTATTTGTCAAGTTTAGTACACTTAAACATGTCATCTTGAGAATTCACTTTGATTTAACCAAGAATTATGGACAGTTCTTTTGTAAGAGGGTCATTATTTCCTTTAATAAAAAACATTAACACGAGAATTGATTAGACAAAGTTTGCATAGAACTTTCCAGTATACAGCTATCTCATAAATAAAGGTAAACCATATTTTTATTGATAATAATTATGAACATTTATTAAGCACCAAGAGGGTACTGCAGGGGTTGTTGTATAGAAACACAGTTATTGATATATTGTCCCTGTTCCTGAGTTTGCAATCTAAAATGAAACACAGCAAGAATGCTGTAAGCCTACTTCAAATTTTCCTTAATTTATAAATGGCTATTTTGGCAAATAAGTCAGGAAGATAAACTGTTATTTTAGGTGCAGTATTACTAAGGCTTGGAACATGATCCAAAGAATGTTGTCCTTTTACCCAGACATTTTCCTCAGTTATATTAGGCTTGCTAAGAAGAAAATATTTGGAAATTAGGTAAGAACAATGACTTATTTCAAGTTGCCTCGTAGAACTTTAAACAAAGAGATAACTTACTGGCCTGGGTATTTCAGCAGCCAGGAAAACTCCATAAAATGTATTACAAAATAGGCCAAGTTTGTCTTCTATTCCACTAACCACTTCTTCCTCCTTTCCCACGTGGAATAGGGGCTCCAATGATACCCCTAGGAAGGAAAGAATTCTTATATTTAGATAAACTACCCTAAATATAAGGGACTAACAAGTCAAACTTCAAAAACATAAAAATTCGCATTTTAAGAGAAGACTGAACAAAGACAGCAGTGATCTTCTGGCTACAGAAGATGTCTGGTAGGTAAGATATGTAAGCAAAACAGCTGAGTTTTTTCAGTCCATGCATCTTCAACATGATTAAAAATTATAGAAAATATAAAAATAGAGAAAAAATAATCAACATGATTAAAAAAAGGAAATGCTTGCTTTTCTGCTATGTATTTCTGGTCTAGGGGTATGTAACAATTTAGTATGAAGAATCCATACTTCAAACCCCATCGTATTTTTTTCTTTATTGAAAGTATAATATTTAATAAATGCTTTGAAAGTTTCATTGCTGCTCATTTATTAACTGACAAAAGCACACTGAAGGGATTTTGATTCTTACTGTCAAATGTAAGAATATGCTTAATATGCTTAAACTATTCAGCATATGCAGTGTGCTGGTCTGAAACTGTTATGTACCCCAGAAAAGCTTTGTCCTTTCGATCCTAATTCACACTTGTGGAGGGCTGCCATGTTCTTTAATCTTGATTCAGTATTGTAGGGTGGGATCTTTTCATCAGATTATTTCCATAGAGATGCAACACACCCAATTGTGGGTTTGAAATTTTGATTAGATGAAGATTTGTTCCACCCATTTAAAGTGGGTCTTGATTAGTTTACTGGAATCCTTTAAAAGGGGAAACATTTAGGAAAAAATTTAGATGTAGAAGTTTGGAAATGCAGAAGCCCCAGGAGACACAAGGAGCTGAGAGAGGCAATGGAAACTAGAACAGAACCAGAGTCCAGCATTCGTGACCATGTGGCTTCCTGTGAGATGCTAAACTAAGAGATGAAACCCACAGTTTTGCCCCAGGTAGCTAAATCCCACCCACCAGCACTTACAGAGGAAGCCACTGGAATCAACTGATGAAAACAACAGAATCCGGAACGAGGATCAACAGATGCCAGCCACGTGCCTTCCCATGTGACAGATTTCAGCTTTTCTTTGGAGTCAAGGTATCTTTCTTTGGATGCCTTAGTTTGGACATTTTTATGGCCTTAGAACTGAAAGCTTGTAACTTAATAAATCTCCTTTATAGAAACCATTCCGTTTCTGATATATTGCATTTGACAGCATTAACAAACCAAAACATGAACTCTTAAACTACATATGGATAATTTAAAATTATTTTTTATCATTTTTGAATTCTAAAGGAACACTAAAATATAAAGTAGTTATGATGTTATTTGAAAAGAGAGCCAGAATTCATTCTGTAAAGTGCATGCACAGAGTTTTAGAAAATGCATGCATGCAACTGTTTTAATGGCAGACTGGTTGCATCCTGAAAATTTTTTTAATGATGAAACAGTATTTTGGCAAATTTTAGAAAGAATAATATTATTCCCCTTAGAGCCCATGTTGGTAACTTTCTTTTGAAATAGAATAGCAGGAAAACAATTTAAATATTCACAAAATATATTTTGCCTAACAAGCTTATCCAGAAGAATGGTCCAGAAACTTCAGGTAAAACTTTTTATAAAGTAGAATAACTCACTACTTTTGACCTAAAGTTGACAATTTTAATATCCATCTTCCAATTTCAAAGTGTCATTTATACCTATTTAAGGTAAATAAAATCTAATTAATTAAGAGATTTGAAATGGAAAACCCAAAACATATCAACAGTCTCCTCTAATAAGATTACAGATATTAATTTTAATGGTTTCCTCCTTAAATCAGAGAAAAACATTTTTTTTAAATATAATCACAGATTTTTAAAGTGAATTTGTGTTTACAGGTTTCAATTGATGCACTTATTTTTAGTTTGTATTGTTACAAAGAGCTAGAATTCCTGATTAAAGTATGAGATTTACTAAGGCAAGGCATATTTTATTGTGTCTAAAGCACATATCTTAGTATGAATATAAAGACAATATGACAAATACATATACATTTATTTTGTTTTAAAAGTGATACCTTCCAAGCTATATAAATTTAATGTCATGTCCTATTCTAAGACTAAATCTTTGACACTAAGCTTAGAAGCATATTTGATGCAACACATTTAAAAGTACTTCATTTGTCCAATATTATAAGTACGCTGTATTTTCAAATACCTGGTATGATTTTTTGCACAAAACTTAATAAGACATACTATTATTGTGTAAGTATTTTTATAAAGCAAAGTGTTCACAAGAACAAAATATAAAACTGTGAGTAATAATCATTGTATTTTTCAAAAAATTACAAAATCAAGTAATTCTGAATTTACTTGTTTCTTGCTTTAGTAATGTGTAATCTGTTTTAACACTATTACATTTGATAAACATATCAAGCTTGTGTAAGATTTGGTTTTCTTAACTGGCTATTTTTCTTTCTCATGTCTGCTCCTAACAGCAGCTGGAGGTAATTTTCCTTTGGATACAAAGCAAAATAATGCAAATATATATATATATACATTTAACTGAGTCACATAAAAGCTGACTCCCTACTTTCATGTAAAATGCTATATTTCATTTTTTGCCCTTAATTAAAATTTAGCCTATAAAGATGTGATCTTTGCTCTCAAGCATAGTTTATGTGTCAATAAATTGATATGGGTTAACAAAGGCAAATCTTGATTTCAACTCTGTTTTAAATATAATTACACAAACTTCTTTCACTTTTCTAATGAGAAAAAGGTGATGAAATAAACCATTCAAGTAGGTTCCCTTCAGTCTGCGCTGTTTTGAAGTACAGCTTTAAATAAAGGTGGATCAAGTCAAGTAACGATGGTAATTTTTTATCTTTGCATAGCAAAGAAGAAAAGAAAATAAAGGATATTACTTCTTCCCTAAGATCTCAACTAGTTTCTTGTCTTTTCTTCAGCTCCAATGAAAATTTCTCAAAGCACTTCTTATAGACTGGCTTCATGTCAAACTCTACAAGTTTATACTTTAGCTTTAATTTAACGTTGCAGGCAGAACAGGGGAAGCAGTTCATGCACCAAGCTTTATTAAGTGCAGGAACTACATCTCCTTCTATAACACTGTTTTAGTGGAAACAATCACCATATGGTGGCTTTTGTGGGTATTACAATAAGCCAGGCCCTTCCTCTCATAATGGCGATGCCCAAGAAATGGCTTTTCACACTTGGCACAAACAAATTGCTCCATATGCTACTGCTTGCTTATGGCATTTACATGCCCTTTAATGGGCTGCCTACACAAATGAGGTTCCACAAATGGGAATGCCCACTTTCTTATGGCACAGCAAGCAGTACAGTTCTCCTTCCAGCTCCCAGGCATCAGCAGTCAGCTCCTTCCCACAGTTTGCACGGTTGAAATGATCTGGATGGTAAGAGACACTCTTGATACATGAGAGTTTGTTCATCAATCATGGCATGACATTTCTGGCAAATATATTTTCCAAGGCCTCTGTCTGTCTCTCTCATGATTATGACAGGGGCGACAGAGATGTTTCCCAAAGTTCTTGAAAAACCCAATATATGCCCAAACTTCCTAACACAGGTCATAAGGGAAATAATCGGAATGCCAGCTGTTATTCATGGCTTTAATAACTCAACCCAGTGATGAATTCACCACACTGATGACAGCAAGGAGAAAAATGCATCTGAAAATCATGTTCACAGTATTTCCTTCCTTCAAACTCATAGGAAATTCTTCCTAGGAACTGCTGGAAGTACTGAGCATACACAAAACACTGCTCACGGGACAGCTCATAATGGCTGGTCACACCTTTCTCAGCAGGCAAAGAACCTTCCTTGCAGCAGGCACAGGTGGCATTGGCCAATGCACTGACTGTGTTACTTTTCAGTTAAAATGGTCTCTACACTTTTGATTTCCTTCCTCCCTGAGTTATGCTCAACAGTTCTGCTGTCAACCATATTTTATTAACAGATCTATTAAAAACTCTTAGTAATGGTTTGAAATGTTGTCTAGTGTTTTTTTTTTTTTTATTCCAATTCCATTTGTTAGGGGAATTTAAACATTCCAGAAATAAAGTCTTCTACTTTGACTTTGTACTTCTATTTTTCAATTTAATTAGATGGTTAGTTATTTAATTCCATTGATTTTTATGATCTATTATTACCTCGCTACTCTGACTACAATGAAGCCCTAGTGATTTAAAAGAAAGTTATTTCATTTCATAAGATATATGGCAATATTCTGATAAATTGCAGTCATGACATGGACAATGGAAGAATGCATAGAGATGTTTTCTTTGAATTCCAAAGAAGACTATAATGTGAATAGGAAATGGAAATGCTTTAATTCAATCTTAAGAATTATAACCTTGTGGTTGTTCTTACAATAATCATATGATTACATAATGGTTCTCAAATAGTTGTTGAATAAAAGAATAAACAGCAAGAAGATTTCAAATCTATCCTACTCAAGCCTTGGCGTGTTATATTGTAACCTTCAAAAAAATGCCTCTGCTTCTTCTAGTTTGGGTCCTATGGGAAGCACACACCAAGATGGAATTAGAAGTAAAATAAAAAAATTATTTGAGAAATAGCCATGATGTGTACATGGGAGATGAAACAGAAGTAGTCAGGGAGCACCTTCAGACTGTAATGCAGGTCAGATACCTGTGAAGGGAGAGAAGAAGGGGAGGATGATTGGGTAAAGAGAACTGCAAATTGAGCTCTCAGAAAGTCTTGACAATTTCATGTGGAGCTATAGGGCAAAATTTTCCATTTCCCTTGGGAGGAATGACTCAGCTCTGTTACCCCATCATGCTCATTCATTGTCTGGGAGATACCCAGGGGGACTGAACCTTGACATGAAAACTGTAATTGTGCTTGTTTGAAGGGATGTATGCCCCCTAGAAAAGCCATGTTTTAATCAAAATCCCATTTCATAAAGGTAGAATAATCCCTATTAAATACTGTTTGTTTGAAACTATAATCAGATCATCTCCCTGGATGATGTGATTTAGCCAGGAGTGATTGTTAAACTGGATTAGGTGACGACATGTCTCCACCCATTTGAGTGGGTCTTGATTGGTTTACTGAAGTCCTATAAAAGATGAAACATTTTGGAGAATGGGAGATTCAGAGAGAGCAGAAGATGTTGCAGCACCATGAAACAAAGTCCATCAGCCAGCACTTTGAAGATGAAGAAGGAAAATGCCTCCCGGGGAGCTTCATGAAATAGGAAGCAGAAGAAAAAGCTAGCAGATAATGCCAAGTTTGCCATGTGACCTTCCAGATGAGAGAGGAACCCTGACCGTGTTCACTATGTGCCTTTCCACTTGAGAGAGAAATCCTGAACTTCATCGGCCTTCTTGAACCAAGATATCTTTCCCTGGATGCCTTTGATTGGATATTTCCATAGACTTGTTTTAATTGGGACATTTCATCAGCCTTAGAACTGTAAACTAGCAATTTATTTAATTCCCCTTTTTAAAAGCCATTACATTTCTGGTATATTGCATTCTGGCAGCTAGCAAACCAGAACATTAGTATATCCCAAAGTTGTGGCTAGTGGAGGCGGCCAACTAATTATATCCCTCCTGGCTTGTTCTCTCTTGAAGGGAATTTTGAGTGACACACTCCTTTGGCTACCATAATCCGTATTCTCCAACATATTTAATTATTCAAGATAGATTACTGAAGTTTTCTGAATTTATGTCCACTTTACTTTCTGATATCTTGAAGACAGCATGCATATGTTCTTTTGTATCTGCTATATTCTCTATTCATTCCTGTTTCTCTCAGAGGGCAAACCCAACACTAATCACATACTCTTAATCCTAAACACTTTGGGATATATCACTTATAACAAGTTGTTGAAGAGTGAGGTTTCTCACTAAAAATAAGGGCTAGATAGAGAAAGGGAATCTTTATGGGTGGAAGAAATTATTGTCAGCCTGGAATATGTGTCAGAAAATGAAAATAGCAAAGTACTTCTCTTATGGAGCTGAGAGAAAAACAAATAATAGTGAAAATTGTTTAAAAATGAGGAGAAAACAAGGTAAAGGCCCAAAACAGGTAGTGTGATACAGGAATGGAATTTTATATACGGTGTTCCAATGAAGGGATTTGAGTGAAGGAAATATTTAAGTCAGGCAGTTGCAAGGGGGATGTATTTTGAGGCAAAGCATACAGGAAATTGAAGGCCCTGTGCCAAGCAAATATTTGGCCTGGTCAAGGAAAATCACAGAAGTTAGTGTAGCTGGAGCAGAATGAGGAAGGGGGAGAGTGGTGGGAGATGAGTTAAGTAAGGCAGCCATTCTCAAGATGAGGTCTTGGGTTTCATTCTGAGTCAAAGGGAAAACATGATAGATTTCAACCAAGGAGTAGCATGCTATGACTTAACGTTTGAAAGAACCACTCTGGCTGCTATGTGGTGAATGGACCCTAGGAGATGTTTTAAAGGATAGAGCATCCAAGCATCAAGGTGGATCACTACATAAGAGTAGAATGTTCTATTTATCAAGAATACAAACACATTCTAAGCATGGACTGACGTGATAAAAATACCTCAGAATATATGAGATAAAAATTGATAGAACTGCAAGGAGAAATTAGAAAAATTAACACACTATTGGGAAATTTCAACAAACAAAAAGGTTCAAGTGCTGAAAAAGAAGAAAAAATCAGTAAGAGAACATTCTTGATCTGATAGCAATAAAAAAGTGAAACGATAGGAAAATTCTTCTCAGAAATAAAAGAACATTCACAGAAATTGATCTTGTAAAAATGTTTCTTAGTTTCCTGGCTGCTGAAACAAATAGCATACAATGATTTGGCTTAAATAATGGGAACGTAATAACTCACATTTTTAAGGCCAGAGAAATAAAACCTCATGGCGTCAGCAAGGCTATGCTTTCTCCCTGAAGACTGTGGTGACCTGGGTTGGCTGCTGGCAGTCCTTGGGGTTTGTTGGCTTTTTTGTCACATTGCAGTGTCCTCTTCTTTCTCCTCTGATTCCACTGAGTTCTGGTTTCTGGCTTCTCATGGCTTTCTCTCTCTGTCTGAATTTCATTCTGTTTATAAAGGATTGCAGAAATCTGGATTAAAGCCTAGCCTGGTTCAGCTGAGCCACACCTTAACTGAAGTAGCATTTTCAAAAGATCCTATTTCCAAGGGGTCCATACCCAAAGGAAAGGAAAAGCATTGGAACATGCATCCTCTCTGCCACCCCCTCTCCCAGGGTACATAACTCAATCTACCACAAAAGGCCAGAAAACAAACCTCAAAAAATTTCAAAGAGTAAGTAGATATAGACTATATTCTTTGATCCCAAAATTATTAAATTAGACATAAATAACAAAAAATATATCAACATTTCCTGAATAATTGAAAATTAATTAATGACACACTGGTATACCATACTTGAAGAAGAGATCATAATGGAAAGTAAAAATAATAAGAACTGGGAACAGAGAGTATACTACATATAACATTTAAGACCTTGAGGTAAGGAAAGCTTTCTTAAATCAGAACAAATATTTGTTTAAATATTTAGCTGTTTAAAAAAAAGTTTGTTTGACCGTATTAGATTTTTTTCACCTTTTTTCTTCAAAAACACTAAAGAAAATAAAACAGACAAGTTAAAAGCTGGGAAATATTTGCAATAGCTACAAAACTACAAGAGGTTAATATCAATAATGTATAAAAAGTTTCCTATAATTTAATTAGACAAGCTCAAAGAACTAATTAAAAAATGGGAAAAATATACATCAGTCAGCATGTTATAAAAACACAGATGGCCAATAATTATATTAAGAAATATGCAGCTATAAGAATGATCATGAAATAGTCTATGAAGGTCCTATTTTTTTTTACAAACTTTATCAACAACATTGAAAAAAAATCTGACAATACCAAGTGATGGAAAGGAAGTGGATCTATATAATCACTTATTATTGGTGGAAATGTAAATTAATATGTTAAGAAAGCTAGACAAAACTTTTGTAGTTTCTTACCCCCTACAGACCATACTTTTGTCATGGATCAAATTCCCTAGAAGCAAACAGGGGTTCTTGAGCAATGATATCTTAAGGAAGAGCACTCAGTGGAAACTTATAACAGAGTTAGGAAGCAGGGTATCAAAGACAACTAAGCTAAGTAAACCTGTGTTTTCATGTGACCCTCTGTAGACGTCACTGCCTTGAGGCAAGGGGCTTTTACACTATTATTGACTCCCTGTTTCAGGTTGAAAAGTAGAGGGGAGAATATTCCAGGCAATTCTAGGCAAGGCTTTTGCACCAATTCTCAAGGGAAGATTGTAGATAGAAACTTTTACCAGCAGTAACAACAGTAATTAGTAGAAGGACTCCCTAAGACTCTGATGTTAGTTAGGGTTCTCGAGAGAAACAGAACCCAGTAGGGGACACCTGTAAATATGAGATTTATAAAGGTGTCACATGCAACCAGGGGAATGGAAGAGTCCAAAATATGTAGAGCAGACTGTGAACCTGGTGGTCTGATGAAGAGTCTGGACGAACTTCACAGGAGTGGTTCACTGGCTGAAGCAGCAGTGAAAGAGTCTCTCCTCTTCCTTAAAAGCCTTCAACTGATTGGCTTATCTCATTGGATTGTCAATGCCTAAATTGATCATAGATGTAATCAGTCACAGATGCAATCAATTTAAATACTATAACATGAACAATACAACTTTTGTCATATGATAAGAGGAAAGAAAGATATTTGCTTATGTACAAATGTGAATATACTTATAAGAAAACAAGGAGGAGATATTCATACAATGACAGTCCTCTTTTCTGCAACTAGTCACATGGTCATGGCTCATATTTATCACTACTTTTTTCTACTACCCATTCCATGTTCCCTTTACCCTCAGCAAGCTTTTCAGCTGCCATGGTTCTTTGCCAAGTGGGGTGACCCAAACCTTCATTCCACACATTTCTGGGCCATTGGTAGTCTTGCCTGGATTGGGTTATTGCAGTTTTCCATTGACTTTAATCAAAGGGCTTCACAGTACTAAGTGATGCCCTAGGAGATCTCCTGTATTCCAGGAAAACTCTTCTTTACATCCATTGTGTAATTGTGGTCCTATTTCCCCTTGATAGTCAGGATCAATCACCCCAGACAGAACAGTTATCTCCTTTTTTGCCTGTTGATTCAGTGTCATGAGAAGCCCAAAGTGGCCAGGTGGCAGACATAACATCCAGTTCAACAGAATTATTGTTGTGTATCCTGGTAGAATCCCTCCTCCTTTTGGAACTAAAACCTGTAGACCAGCAGAGCTTAAGGTTTCAGGCACAGGAAGCAAAAATTTTCCTAGTGGATTACTAGGGGTGATAGTGAGTGGTACCACTCCCATTTCTACACCTTGATTCCTGGACCTTTGAATCCTACCTGTAGGATAAACAGCATCATACAGCGAACACTGATTCAGAGCACACATAGCCTCCTGGAGAACATTGCCCCAGCCTTCCAAGGTATGACCACCTAGTTGACACTGTAATTGGGTCTTTATAAGGCCATTCCACTGTTCTATCAACTCAGCTGCCTCTGGATGATGAGACCATGGTAAGACCAGAGAAATTCCTTGGCATGAGCCCAGTCCCACACTCCATTTGCTTTGAAGTGGGTTCCTTGATCAGAAGCAATGCTGTGTGGGTAGTGTTTGTGGAAGCATTGCATGCAGGGAAGGCAAACCCATATTTGGAATATGTGTCTATTCCAAATAGAACAAATCACTGTCTCTTCCATTATGGAAGTGGCCCAATATAATCAACCTGCCACCAGGTAGGAGGCTGATCACTTCAATGAACAGTGCTTTATTAGGGACTGTGTGTGGGTCTCTGCTGCTGGCATATTGGGCACTCAAGAGTAGTCATAGCCAGGTTGACTTTGGTGAGTAGAAGTCTCATGTTGCTGAGCTCATGCATTACCTCCATCCCTATCACCATGCCCACTTTTTTTCATGAGCCCTATGGGCAATGGCAGGAGTGGTTGAGGAAAGAGGATGACTTGTATCCACAGGATGGGTCATCTTATACACTTTCGTGGTGATTAGATTCAGGTGTTAATTTGGTCAGGTGATGGTGCCTAGTTCTGTGGCTGTGGATTTGAATCATTAGCATGTGAAACTCATCTATGGCTGATTACATCTGCCATCTGCTAAGGGAGTGTCTTCTGCAAAGAGTAATGTTCAATTTGACCAGCTGGAGGCTTAAAAGAGAGAGGTCAGAAGAGATCTCAAGGCAGCATAGCCCAAGCAGCTCAGCATACCTCATCTCAGCACTTGCAGCTCAGATCACTCGTTTGGATTTACAGAAAGAAAGCACCCCAGGGAAAGCTGTTGGAATTCAGAAGCTAGGAGAGAAGGCCAGCAGACATGGCTCTGTGCCTTCCCATATAAAAGAGTCTCAGATGAAAGTTGGCTGCCTTTTCTCTTTAGAGCTAAAAATTTTTAACTAAATAAATCCCTTTTATTAAAAGCCAATCCAGTTTTCAACCAGCTGCGTAACACACCCAGGGAAATCTGATCAAATGCCCAGACACCAGCAGAAAATAATGGATGACGCTCGGAAAATTGAAGATATGGCCCAGTCAAAGGAACAAACCAATAGTTCAAATGAGATACAGGAGCTGAGACAACTAATGCTGAATATACGAACAGAAATGGAAAAATTCTTCAAAAACCAAATCAATAAATTGAGGGAGGACATGAAGAAGACATGGGCTGAACAAAAAGAAGAAATAGAAAATCTGAAAAAACAAATCACAGAACTTATGGGAGTGAAGGACAAAGAAGAAAAAATGGAAAAAACAATGGATACCTACAATGATAGATCTAAAGAGGCAGAAGCTACAATTAGTGAACTGGAGGATGGAACATCTGAATTCCAAAAAGAAACAGAAATTATCGGGAAAAGAATGGAAAAACTTGAGCAGGGGATCAGGGAACTGAATGACAATATGAAGTGCACAAATATACGTGTTGTGGGTGTCCCAGAAGGAGAAGAGAAGGGAAAAGGAGGAGAAAAACTAATGGAAGAAATTATCACTGAAAATTTCCCAACTCTTATGAAAGACCTAAATTTACAGATCCAAGAAGTGCAGCGCACCCCAAAGAGAATAGACCCAAATAGGCGTTCTCCAAGACACTTACTAGTTAGAATGTCAGAGGTCAAAGAGAAAGAGAGGATCTTGAAAGCAGCAAGAGAAAAACAATCTGTCACATACAAGGGAAACCCAATAAGACTATGTGTAGATTTCTCAGCAGAAACCATGGAAGCTAGAAGACAGTGGGATGATATATTTAAATTACTAAAAGAGAAAAACTGCCAACCAAGACTCCTATATCCAGCAAAATTGTCCTTCAAAAATGAAGGAGAAATTAAAACATTCTCAGACAAAAAGTCACTGAGAGAATTTGTGACCAAGAGACCAGCTCTGCAAGAAATACTAAAGGGAGCACTAGAGTCAGATACGAAAAGACAGAAGAGAGAGGTATGGAGTAAAGTGCAGAAAGAAGGAAAATCAGATATGATATATATAATACAAAAGCCAAAATGGTAGAGGAAAATATTATCCAAACAGTAATAATACTAAAAGTTAATGAACTGAATTTCCCAATCAAAAGACATAGAATGGCAGAATGGATGACGACCCAGCAATACCACTGCTAAATATCTACTCAAGGGACTTAAGGGCAAAGACACAGACGGACATTTGCACACCAGTGTTTATAGCAGCATTATCTACAATTGCAAAGAGATGGAAACAGCCAAAATGTTCATCAACAGACGAGTGGCTAAACAAACTGTGGCGTATACCTACGATGGAATATTATGCAGCTTTAAGACAGACTAAACTTATGAAGCATGTAATAACATGGATGGACCTAGAGAACATTATGCTGAGTGAGTCTAGCCCAAAACTAAAGGACAAATACTGTAAGGTCCCACTGATGTGAACCGACATTTGAGAATCAGCTTGGAATATATCATTGGTAACAGAGACCAGCAGGAGTTAGAAACAGGGTAAGATAATGGGTAATTGGAGCTGAAGGGATACAGACTGTGCAACAGGACTAGATACAAAAACTAAAAAATGGACGGCACAATAATACCTAAGTGTAATGTAACTATGTTGGAACACTGAATGAAGCTGCACCTGAAATATGGTTTTTTGTTTGTTTGTTTGTGTGTTTGTATCTTTTGTTTTTGTTTTTTTTCTTTTTCCTTTATATATATATTATTAGTATTATTATTTTAATTCTCTTCTCTATATTAACATTCTATATTTTTTTCTGCTGTTTTGCTAGTTCTTTTCCTAAATCGATGCAAATGTACTAAGAAATGATGATCATACATCTATGTGATGATACTAAGAATTACTGAGTGCATTTGTAGAATGGAATGATTTCTAAATGTTGTGTTAATTTCTTTTCTTTTTTTTGATTAATAAAAAAATTAAAAAAAAAAAAAAGCCAATCCATCTCTGGTGTATTGCATTCTAGCAACTTTGGCAGACTAAAACAACTTGATTATTAAAACCTGCATCTGCTGAAGTCAACCCCTGGTGAGAATTCACATGGGAGTGGACACAAATATCTTCATCTTCTTTGGCTCACTCAGAAAGGTCTATCCACATAACTCTTCCCCAGATCTCTTCATAACCGATTGTCCAATCATTCTCCTTGGAAGTCCCTGACCATACAGCCAAACCATTAGCAACAAGCCATGAGTCATCATACAAACACAACTCTGGCCAGTTCTCTGTCCAAGCAAAATGAACAACCAGGAGCATTGCTCAAAATTCTGCCCACTACGAGGATTTCCTCTCACCACTCTCATTTAAGGACATCCCAGAATGGGGTTGAAGCTGTCCACTTCTGGGGGGGGGGTCCCTGCATATTGTGCTGAACCATCTGTTAACCAGACCTGAATTTTCTCTTCCTTAGTCAACCAAGGTCTTCCGAGACTAAGAGGCCATATCTCTGGTCTAGGAAAGAGGAGGTAATGTGGCAGGAGTAGGGGCCATGAGCATTTGGGCCACTTCTCATCTAACTGACTTATGGCTTAATGATCTGTTCAAGCCCTATCTCTAATATATCATTTCCATTTTATGATGGAGTGCTGCTATGCACACCCAACTTTATGGCTTAGTGGGTCAGACAACACCCAGCACATGTTAGGCAATTCAGGTCTCGTGGAACTTGATGGTCCATACTGACATATTCAGTTTCTACTAAGGCCCAGTAGCAGGCTAAAAGCTGTCTCTGAAAAGGAGAGTAATCATATACAGTGGATGATCATGCTTTGCTCCAAAATCCTAACCATTTGTGCTGTGATTCTCCTATAGGGGCGTGCCAAAAGCTCCAGACAGCATTCCTTTTTGCCACAGACACTTTGAACACCGTTGGTTCTCCTGGATCATATGGCCCAAGTGGCAGAGCAGCTGATACAGCAGCCTGGACATGTCGCAGAGCCTCCTTTTATTCTGGTCCCCACTCAAAACTAGCAGCTTTTCTGGTCACTCAGTATATGGGCCAAATTAGCACACCCAAATGAGGAATTTGTTTCTCCAAAATCCAAAGAGGGTAACTAGTGTGTCTCTTGGTCATAGGAGGGGCCAGATGCAACAGCTTATCCTTCACCTAGAAGGGATATCTCAACATGTCCCACACCATTGGACACTTAGAAATTTCACTGAGGTGGAAGCCCCTGTATTTTTCTTGGATTTATCTCCTATTCTCTGACATACAAATGTCCTACCAATAAGTCTAGAGTAGTTGCTATTTTTTACTCACTAGGTCCAATCAGTATGATATCATCAACATAATAGACCACTGTGCTGTCTTGTGGAAGGGAGAAATAATCAAGTTCCCTGTGGACAAAATTGTAACATAAGGCTAGAAAGTTGATATACCACTGGGGCAGGACAGTGAAGTTATACTGCTGGCCTTGCCAGCTGAATGCAAACTGTTTCTGGTGGTCCTTACTGACAACTATTGAGAAAAAAGCACTTGCCAGAACAGTAGCTGCATACCAGGTAACAAGTAATGTATTGATTTGCTCAAACAATGATACTACATCTAGAACAGCAGCTGAAATTGGAGTCACCACCTGGTTAAGTTTATAGTAATCTGCCTTTATCCTCCAAGTCCCATCCGTTTTCTGCACAGGCCAAATAGAAGAGTTGAATGGGATTGTTGTGGGAATCACCACCCTTGCATACTACAAGTCCTTAAGAGTGGCAATAAGCTCTGCAATCCCTCTAGGATCTGGTATTGCTTTTGAGTCACTATTTTGCTAGGTAGGAGCAGTTCTAATGACTTCCACCTTGCCTTTCCTACCATAATAGACCTCATTCCATGAGTCAGAGAACCAGTGTGGTGTTTCTGCCAGTTGCTGAGAATGTTGATTCCAATTATGCATTCTGGAACTGGGGAAATGACCACAAAATGGGTCTGGGGACCCACTGGACCCCCTGTGAGATGGACCTGAGCTAAATCTCCATCAATCACCTGACTTCTATAAGCCCCTACTCTGACTGATGTATGTGAGTGACATTTTGGGTCCTTTGGAATTAGTGTCAGTTCTGAGCCTAATAAACTCTGAAATATCTGATCACCTCCTTTTCCCCAGTGCACTGTCACCCTGGAAAAGGCCATATGTCTCCTTTCGAAGGCTGGGAGGAAGGTTATCAATACAAATTTTGGGCAGTATAAAAGGATCCTTCCCCAAGGGTACCTGGTCCTCCCCTCCTTTGAGGGACTCTGGGTCCGTAAACTGTCTCAAGTCTGGGCATTGATTAAGGGGCCATAAATCTCTTTTTGTAACTCAAGTTAGACCTCTGTTCACTTGACCTAGAATTCTTCTGCTTATACAACTCAAATAAGAATTTAATAGACTTCCCATCTATTTCACTTCTATGTATCCCGTGATCTACTAGCCAATGCCACAAGTCTCTGTGAGTCAGATTATTTTGGCTGCTGCTTTGAGTCTGCTGTCCATTATGGTGGTCACACCCACCTTCTTTATGGTGATTAACTGTGGCCATGTGGCTTCTGCCAACTGGGGAACTGATCATTCCCACTGTGTTTAAGGATTCCAGCTCAGTGAAATAAGTTACCATAGTAATATTTCATCTATAGAAAAGGGAAACTACAGAGATCTTCAGGGATGATGGAGCCAATCTCACAAATACATTTCTCAAGGTTCTGGTATAAGAGGGTTCTCGAGACATTTTTGGGTGTGTGAGTAGGTGTTCCTTGATAAATCCACTCTGACATTCCCATCTCTCTAAGCCTATAGATCACATCACCTACATTACACCAGGGCAGTTCTGGCATCTTTTGATCTCAGATAATGTCAGCCACCTTTGGATCCCATGTTCCACCCAACCATCCAAACAAAGTATTCATGCCCTTTCTAACTCCTCAAGTTATGCTGAATGCAGAATCTCTGCTTAGCAGGTTCATATCAACAAATTCAGCTTGATCAAACTTTATATTCCTTCCATCATTATCCCACACCCTTAATATCCATTCCCACACATATTTCCCTGATCTCTGTCTCTGTAGATTGGAAAACTCATGCAGTTCTTTTGAACTATAGTGTACTTCTTCACAGGCCACATTTTGCACCTCACCTTTTGGGACCTGTTGGGACTTTAGTCTATTTATAAGTCTTGAAGATAAGAGGAGTGGTGGGGGTGGGTCACAAAAAGAAATAGAAGTGTTTTTCAAGTGAATTACCTCAGTGCATTTCTTTTAGTGAACAAGCATTAGTTGTTTTAGACAGCGAAGTGAGGGCTGTTTCCTCAAGGGAGTTGGTTACAGGTATAGCAGGCAGAGAAGGTGTTAATCTTGTTAGGTGGAGGTTACATAGCAGACTCCTCTGGGGGACTGGAGGAGTCCAGGAAACTGTTTCCTCAAGGCAATCCAGAGGTTGGGGAGCTCTTTCCTCAGGGCAGTTCATTACATGTCTATCTAGCAAAGGTTCAGCAGATTCCAGGGATCCTGTCTCCCCATCACCATCATTATCAAGCCATATATCACCATCACGCATTTCAGGAACCCATTCTCTCCAATCAAAGCCCTTACTTTAACAGCAGACACCCTGCAAGGTTGAGATTCTAGTTTACATTGTTCTAGTTTACATTATTGTTTTAGTTTGCTAGCTGCCAGAATGCTACACAGCAGAAATGGAACGGCTTTTAGAAAGGGGAATCTGATAAATTACAAGTTTTCAATTCTAAGGCTGTATGTCCCAATTAGAGCAAAGATATAGAAATGTCTAATCTAAGGCCTCCAGGGAAAGATACCTTGGTTCAAGAAGGCAGATGAAGTTCAGGGTTTCTCTCTCAAGTGAAGGACACATGGCGAACACAGTCAGAGTTTCTCTCTCATCTGGAAAGGCACGTGGTGAACAAGGTCAGGGTTTCTCTCTCATCTGGAAGAGCACATGGTGTACACTGCATCATCTGCCAGCTTCTTCTCCTGACTTCCTGTTTCATGAAGCTCCCTGGGAGGCATTTTCCTTCTGCATTTCCAAAGGTCTCTGGCTGGTGCACTCTGCTTCTCGTGGCTATGTTGTTCTGCTCTGCTCTCTCAGAATCTCCTCCTTTCTCTGAAATGTTTCCTCTTTTGTCACTTCAGAAATTAAACAAGACCCACCCAAATGGGTGGAGACATGTCACCACTTAATCCAGTTTAACAACCACTCTCGATTACATCACATCTCCAGGGAAATGATCTGATTACAGTTTCAAACATCCAATGCTGAATAGGGATTAGAAGAAATGGCTGCCTTTACAAAATGGGATTAAGATTAAAACATGGCTTTTCTAGGGGACATACATCCTTTCAAACTGGCACACATCATGAAAGTTTTTTTTATGAAGTTAGGATACAGTTAAAAACAAGCATAAAGATATATTGAAAAAATATCAAAGAATTGGTGAATCAAGCATCCTGATGATTGTTAATTCAGGTTAGGAGTGGCAAGGAGATTGGTTAGGAGGAATGAATATGTAAAATATCCATTGAATCCCAGTCTTTATATTGAATAATGGTTTTGTAAATGCTGATTACATTATTAAAAACAAACGAATACAATATAAATAAATAAAATGAATATGTATGTGGGCAAATGAGCATGTAATGAATCAAGAAGTAGAATTAATAAATTTCTATCCATCTGTAATATTGTGTGTGTGTGTATATATATATACATTTTTTTTTTTTTTTGCATGAGTAGGCACTGGGAATCGAACCGGGGTCTGCAGCATGGCAGGCAAGAACTTTGCCTGCTGAGCCACTGGGGCCCACCCAATATAATATTTTTAACAAGAAAAAGAAACAATACGATTTTCTAGTTGCAGAGTAGAGGTTCTGTGAAGAAGGTGGTTTAGGTTAGGTAGGGTCTTAACATTTTTGGCTTGAACCACTTAAAGAATGTGATTGTCCTTTACTAAGATGAGAAAAACTAAAGGGAAAGAAGGATTGGAGGCAAAAGGATGGTGAGGATCAAGATACTGGTCTTGGGCAGGGTAAGTCTGAAATGTGTATTTGATATCCAAATAAAAACATGGGGTGAGTTGGATTTTGAGGCTGACATGAAAGGGAGCGTTCTAGGCAGGAAATACCTATTTTAAGTTGCTGCTGTATATTTAAAGCTCAGGAACTTGACAAGGTCACTTAGGTAGTGAGTATAGATAACATGATGAGACCTGAGAACTGATCCCTGGAGTGTTTCAAACATTGTAGGTCTAGACTATAATGATCAAGCAAAAGTGACTGAGGAGTGGCATATTGAGGTTTAAGAGAAGAGATTTAAGTGCAAATGAATTCCAGGAATCAGACGAAGAAAGTATCTCAAGAAAAAATAAGTAATTCATTGTGTCAAATGTTGCTGAAAGGTCTAGTGAGATAACTAGTAGATCATCAGCATAGAAGCCATTGGTGTCTGCGCTGGTTAGAGACTGTTATGTATCCCAGAAAAGCCATGCTCTTTTAATCCTAAATCCAATCTTGTAGATACAGTCATTTTTTTTTTCAATCCTGATTCAATAGTTTTAGAGTGGGACTTCTTGATTAGGTTGTTACCATGGAGATGTGACACACCCAATTGAGGGGGTGACCTTTTGATTAGATGGAGATGTGACCCCACTCATTCAAAGTGGGTCTTGATTAGTTTACTGGAGTCCTTAAAAGAGCAGACACAGAGACCAGCAGCAGACATTTGAGAGATAGCCTGGAGAGCTGACACAGATATGTATGTTTGGAGATTGAGACAGAAAAAGCCCAGGTGTTAAGCAAGGACTCACAGAGGAAATCTCCAGCCCAGGGAGATACTAAGCTAAGAGATGAAGCCCAGAGTTTTGCTCAGGAGTAGCTAAGTGAGGGCCCAGAGACACTTAGAGAGGAAGCCACTGGAATCAGAAGCACAAAGCAACTAACTGGGAGCAAGGACTCTGACACCAGCCATGTGCCTTCCCAGCTGACAGAAAAATCTCGGATGCCATTTGGCTTTTCTTTGGGGTCAAGGTGTCTTTCTTTGCATGCTTTAGTTTGGACATTTTAAAAGACTTAGAACTGTATACTTGTAAAAAAATTCCCTCTATAAAAGCCATTCCTTTTCTGCTATATTGCACTCCGGCAGCTTTAGCAAACTAAAACAGTGTCCTAGAACAGGTAATTTTAGAGTGATGAGATTGGTTTAAGAAATAATGGGAGGAGATATAGGGAGAGAGCAAGTATGAAAACATCTCCTTGTTTATGGGTGTCCAGTGGAAAAAGGTTAAGAAATAGTTTTCTGGCCCATTTTCCTTCGTTGAGAGAGTTAGCTTCAGTGTTACAAGTAATTACAGATATACTGATCTTAAATTTGAAAGCAGCCCTAGAGATGCCTTTATGTAATTCCATAATTTTACACATGAATACCTGAAGTCCAGAAAGGTAACATTAGTTGCATAATAACATAAAGCGTATGAGTTAATGAGAGAGTCAGGATGAAAATTGAAGTTTTCTGAATCTTAATACAGTGTTATTTATATCCCACTGAATAAGTCAACTAGCTTATAATTCTAATTATCCATGGAAGCAGAAATACAGTGTATTTTATTTAGCTATCAGCAGACAGAAAGCATTGCTGCTGTATTTATGCAAGATTTATTGGACTACTTCCTTCTTGGGTTGCATCTTGTGCTACTACTTTAGTCTGTCCAAGCCCTACTTATCACTCTTATTGCAAACATAGGTTGAAAAACTTAGAATTGTATTATTGATTACATACACATTTAACTTGACAACCCAAGAGGCTTTTGCAAAGGGAAATACAATATTCCCAAAAAGTTATGAGAGATAGATTTTTAGAAAACATGAATTTATATGTATGCTCAGGTCAGGTTACACAACCATTTATGAGTAATTCTTGGAGGAGGCCCTTAGTCATGTCAATATAAGGCAAAAAGAAAAGCTTCTTTGAAAGAATAACAAGTCATACTCATTGGGTATTTCAAGAGAAATATAATACTCCTAGAAATTTTAAAATCCCTTTGAGTGTACAATATGGCTAATGTCATCTTTTTCCTCTCTCTCTTATTCAGGTGGAAGCCATCCAGGGAGAAAAGTCTGGGATTATTCCTTTCAGTGCAGAAAAGAGCCAACTAAAGATGCTCTATTAATGGAATTGGAAGTAAATGCTATGTTCCTTAAAAAGATCCAGGGCTGGAATCAGTAACAGTCTTATATTATTGGCTTTGTAGGCTGATTATAGTGATTCCATTGGCATAATGTCAAACATGGTGGCTATTTGCTAACTTCATCTCTTTTTCATCTCAAGTTGGAGATTTAGCATATATTTTGGAAGTCTCTTTTGATTTTAATATTTAATGTTAGCTGTAAATGTTCAATGTATTTCAAAGGAAATTTAATATGTTCACTTCTGATTCACTTACGCTGAATTCCTAATTCTTTTAAGTTTTGATATTCAAGAAGTCTGTTGAAAACTTTTAAAGCCTTCACTTAGAGAAAAAGGATATTGTATTTCAGTAAGAGGAAATCACTTGTTTGCATCACTAAAATCTGAGAATGTCCTTAATATAAGAAAATAAGGGCATAAATAAAGCTGTGCATTTCATTTCAGAAATCCATCCCTTTTCAAGATGGCCCTGGAATCAAGAGAAAAAGAGAGAAGGAAATGGACATTGTTGGTGCACCTACTTGTACCTTGGTTCTGGATGTTTTATGGTATATTTTCTTTCCATTGGAAATCTGAGGTTGATTTATTGAGTTCATTTACCAGATGTAATTGATTGAATCCATTTACCAATTTCAGTAATTTGCCAAGATTCCAGGGCTGTCCAACTTCAAGGCTCAAGCTTGCTATTATGATGTTACATCAGTGAATAAATGAATGAAGAAGTGAATGAATTAGCAAAATTGTTCCAAAATCATATTTATCATAGGTCTTACTGTTTCTTGATAGCTACTTAGTTAATTCTCTCACTCGAAGACTTGTAACATAACTATTTTTATGTTTTCACAGGATTTAGCATAGGGAAATAATCTGATAAATATTTTTGTATTTGTTAATTTGCTCTGTTTTTTAATTCTCAATTTCATTTATTTCTGCTCGAATTCTTATTATTTCTTTCCTTCTTTTTGCTATGGCATTAGTTTGCTGTTCTTTTTGTAATTCTTCCAGGTGTGCAGTTAGGTCTTTGATTTTAGCTATATTGTATTTTTTTTTACGTGGGCAGGCACTGGGAATCGAACCTGTGTCTCCAGTGTGGCAGGCAAGAACTCTGCCTGCTGAGTCACCACGGCCTGTCCTGTTTTGTATTTTTTAATATTGGTATTTAGGGCTGTAAATTTCCTTCTCAGCAATGCCTTAACTGCATCCCATAGGTTTTGGAAGGTTGTGTTCTTATTTTCATTGATTTCAAGATATTTATTGATTTCCCTTGCAAATTCTTCTTTGACCGACTGATTGTTTGGGAGCATGTCATTTAACTTCCATATATGCTTGAATTTTCCAGTCTTCCAACTGTTATCCATTGCAAGCTTCATTCCATTATGGTCACAGAAAATTCAACTGATAACTTCAATTGATTTAAATTTATTAAGACTTATTTTGTGGCCCAACTGTGATCTATCCTAGAGCATTATCCATGAACATTTAACAAAAATATATATCCTACTGTTTTGATGTGCAAAGTTGTTTACATGTCTGTTAAGTCTACTTCATTTATCACATTATTCCAGTTCTCAGTTTCTTTATTGATCCTCTGTATAGATACTCTACTCTGTTGGGGTGAGAGTGTTGTATTAAAGTCTCCAACAATTACTGTAGACATCTATTTCAGTTTTGCCAGTGTTTTCTGCATCTATTTTGGGGCCCCTTGATTAGGTGCATAACTGTTTATGATTGTTATTTCTTCTTTGTGGGTTGACACATTTATTAATATACAGAGTCCGCCTTTCCCCCTTGTGTGCTGGTTTAAAAGTATTATGCCCCAGAAAAGTCATGTTTTAATCCTTATCCAATCCTTTGGGAGCAGCCATTTCTTTTAATCCTGATTCAGTACTGTAGGTTAGAATCCTGAAAGAAATGGCTTCTCCCACAGAATTAACTCTGTAGAGTTGTGACACATTCAATTGCAGGTGTAACCTTTTGATTAGATATATGACTCCACCTATTCAAGGCAGGTCTTGATAAATTTAAAAGAATTAAAAATATTAGAGCTGACAGAAATGACAGAAGCCTCAGAGCTGACAGAGAGAGCAGATAGAGATGCCTGGAGAACAGTTGCTTCATAGAACAGAGACATGGATGTTTGGAGAAGCTTGAAGTTCAGTAGATATCACCATGAGATGTTAAGCAAGCCAGAACTCAGAGAAAGCCAGGAGAATTCAAGATATGAAAGCCAGACTCAGAGAAGAAAAGCGAGGAACCCCCATGGGAACAGAGGCTGAACGCAGCAGAGCCCAGGAGCAAGGGACCAGCAGATGGCAGTCATGTGACTACCCAGCTGACAGGCCCATTGGCCTTCCTTGAATTAAGGTATCTTTCCCTGGATGCCTTAGTCTGGACATTTTATAGGCTTAGAACTGTTAACGTATAGCTTATTAAATTCCCCTTTTAAAAAGCCATTCCAGTTCTGGTATATTACATTCTGGAAGCTTGCAAACTAACACACCTTGTAACAGTTTTGCATTTAAAGTCTGTTTTTCTAATATCAGTGTTCTAGTTTGCTAGCTGCCAGAATGCAACACACCAGAGATGGATTGGCTTTTAATAAAAGGGGATTTATTTTGTTGGTTCTTCAGAGGAAAGGCAGCCAATTTTCCACTGAGGTTCTTTCTTACATGGAAGGCACAGGATGGTCTCTGCTGGTCTTCTTTCCAGGCCCCTGGGTTCCAACAACTTTCCCCGGGGTTACTTCTTTCTGCATCTCCAAAGGCCTGGGCTGAGCTGCAAGTGCTGAGATGAGGAATGCAGAGCTGCTTAGGCTGTGCTACATTGCGCTCTCTCATTTAATCACCAGCCTATTAAGTCAAATGTCACTCATTGCAGCAGACATGCCTCCTAGCTGACTGCAGATGTAATTGGCAACAGATGAGGTTCATGTACCGTTGGCTTAATTCCTCAACAACAAGATTAGGTATGCTCACCTGGCCAAGTTGACAACTAAATCTAACTAACACAATCAGTATAGCTATTCCTGCTCTTTTCTTGTTATTGTTTGCATTGAATATCTTTTTCCACACTTTCACTTTAACCCTACTTGTGTTTTTGTGTTTAAGGTGAGTCTCTTCTAGACAGCATATAGATGAGTCATACATTTTTATCTATTCTTCCAATCTGTGTCTTTTGATTGGGGAGTTTAATCTATTAACAGTCACTGATTTATTACTATAAAGGCTTGTCTTACTTCAACCATTTTTGCCTTTTTTTAATATGCTATATCTTATTTTTGCCTTTCTTTTTACTCTTTTAGTCATCTTACACTCTCTACTATATTTTCCTTTCAGCCTGCAGAACTCTTTTTAATGTTTCTTGTATGGCTGTTCTCTTGTTAATGAACTCTCTCAGCTCCCATTTTTCTGTGAATATTTTAAACTCTTCCTTATTCTTGAAGGACAGTTTTTTCTGGATAAATAATTCTTAGCAGGCAGTTTTTCTCATTCAGTACCTGTTCTAGTTTGCTAGCTGCCTGTGCTGGTTTGAAAGGATGTATGTCCCCTGGAAAAGCCATGTTTTAATCTAAATCCCATCTTGTAAAGGCAGAATAATCCATATTCAAAACTGTATGTTTGAATCTATAATTAGATCATCTCCCTGGAGATGTAACCCAATCAAGAGTGGTTGTTAAACTGGATTGGGGGAAATGTGTCTCAACCCATTTGGGTGGGTCTTGATTAGTTTCTGGAGTCGTATAAAAGAGGGAACATTTTGGAGAATGAGAAAGATTCGGAGAGAGCAGAGAATGCTACAGCACTATGAAACAGAGAGTCCATGAGCCAGCAACCTTTGGAGATGAAGAAGGAAAATGCCTCCCAGGGAGCTTCATGAAACCAGAAGCCAGGAGAGAAAGCTAGCAGATGACGCTGTGTTCACCATGTGCCCTTCCAGCTGAGAGAGAACCCTGACTGTGTTCGCCATGTGCCTTCTCACTTGAGAGAGAAACCCTGAACTTCATCAGCCTTCTTGAACCAAGGTATCTTTTCCTGGGTGGATGCCTTTGACTGGACATTTCTATAGACTTGTTTTAATTGGAACATTTTCTCAGCCTTAGAACTATAAACTATAAACTAGAATTATTAAATTCCGCTTTTTAAAAGCCATTCTGTTTCTGGTATATTGCATTCTGGCAGCTAGCAAACTAGAACACGTCACAATGCTACACACCAGAATGGATTGGCTTTTAATAAAAGGGGATTTGTTTCATTAGTTCTTCAGAGGATAGGCAGCTAACTTTCAACTGAGGTTCATTCTTACCCAGAAAGGCACAGGGTGATCTCTGCTGGCCTTCTCTCTAGGCCTCTGGGTTCCAGCAACTTTCCCTGGGGTGATTTCTTTCTGCATTTCCAAAGGCCTGGGCTGAGCTGTGAGTGCTGATGTGAGGTGTGCTGAGCTGGTTGGGCTATGCTACATTGAGCTCTCTCATTTAAGCACCAGCCATTTAAATCAAACATCATTCATTACAGCAGGCACACCTCTTAGCTGACTACAGATGTATGTGAGCAACAGATGAGGTTCACATGCCATTGGCTCATGCCCACAGTGACAGAACTAGGTACCTTCACCTGGCCAAGTTGACAGCTGAATCTATCACATATCTACCACTTGTCAACTTCACAGCTAGATGCATCACCTTAAACAATATTAAGGTGCAAAAATTCTCTTCTGGCTGTGGACCTATGAATCTCAAAACAAGTTATCTGGTGTCAATATGCAAAGGAGGACAATCATAGGATACAGGTTTTCATTTCCATAGAGAGAAATTGGAAGGAACACAGGGGTCACAAGACCCAAACAGTTCTGAAAACCTGCAAGGCAAAGACCATTAGATTTCAAAGTCTGCAAGTCATTTATCCTTCAGCTTTAGAAAGTGGCAGTCCTTTCCAAGGGCCTATGCAGTGGCCCACCTCTTTCCAAATCAACCTAGGGGGACATTGAAGAGACTGCCTTTTTCTCAGCTCAACCCTCTTCCAGCATCAGGGCCATACCTAGGCTCTCTGCCATTTCTGGAGCACATGCTCAATGCCTCCATGTGGTGGTAGCCAGGCTCTACTCAGTCCCCAAGGAACATGCCATACCTTCTCAAAGGCCTGAGGCGATACAACCCTTCCACTGCAACAAGATGGGACTCATCCTCTGCCCTCAGGGCAAACTCACACTCTCCATGTATATGGGTGAGCCCACTCTCCTGGCCCAAGGTTTCTTGGCTTCAGACCCAAACTTTCATGGTTCTCACTCTGCAAACTCCAATTTGTTCCTTTTATGTCCCAGTTTGTCCAGATTGGCAGTGGTCCCATTTACACCAATAGTCTCTTCTAGCACTCCAAGACTTCTCCATCATTCTCTTTTCAATTCCCACCAAATTTTCCCCTTATCCATCCAAAAAACCATTACAACATATGTGGTATTTGCAAACTGCAGCAGCACCCCAATTCTCAGGTACCAAATCTGTTCTAGTTTGCTAGCTGCCAGAATACAACACATCAGAAATGGATTGGCTTTTAATAAAAAGGGGATTTATTTTGTTAGTTTTTCAGAGGATAGGCAGCTAACTTTCAACTGAGGTTCATTCTTACCCAGACAGGCACAGAGTGATCTCTGCTGGCCTTCTCTCCAGGCCTCTGGGTTCCAACAACTTTCCCCGGGGTGATTTCTTTCTGCATCTCCAAAGGCCTGGGCTGAGCTGTGAGTGCTGATGTGAGGTGTGCTGAGCTGGTTGGGCTGTGCTACATTGAGCTCTCTCATTTAAGCACCATCCAATTAAATCAAACATCATTCATTACAGCAGGCACACCTCTTAGCTGACTGAAGATGTAATGAGCAGCAGATGAGGTTCACGTGCCATTGACTCACGTCCACAGTGACAGAACTAGGTACCTTCACCTGGACAAGTTGACAACTGAATGTAACTACCACAGTACCCTATGTATACATACCACTGCCTTCCTGCTTCCATGGTTTCTTATGAGAAATCAGCACTTGGTCATACTGTAGTTCCCTTGCATGTGAGAAATCACTTCTCTTTCTGCTTTCAGGATTAAATCTTTATCTTTGGCATTTGATATTCTGATTTGTAAGTGTCTCACAGTAGCTATATTCTGTTTGGGGTACAGTGCCCTTTTGGATATATATATTTATATCTTTCATAAGAGTTGGGAAATTTTTGGTCATTATTTCCTCAAATATTCTTTCTGTCCCTTTTCCCTTCTCTTCTCTTTCTGGGACATCCATGATATGTGTGTTTGTATATTTTGTGCTGTCATTTAAATCCCTGAGAACCTGCTCATTTTTTCCCATTCTTTTCGCTAGTTGTTCTTGTGTCTGTAAGATTTTAATCATCCTGTCTTCTAGTTCACTGATTCTTTCTTCTGTCCATTCAAATCTCTTCTTGTATTCCTCCAGCTTATTTATTTATTTTTTTACATGGGCAGGCACCAGGAATCGAATCCGGGTCCTCTGGCATGGCAGGCGAGCATTCTTGTCTGCTGAGCCACCGTGGCCCACCCCTCCAGATTATTTTTAATCTATTCTATTGTGTCTTTCACTCCCCACATTTCTTTTATGTTCCTTTTAAACTTTCAAATTCTTCTTTATGTTCACCTAGTGTCTTCTTAATATTCTTTACTTCTTTAGTAATATTTTCCTTCATCTCCTTGAATTGATTAGGGAAATTGGTTTAAACATCATTGATTAGTTGTTTCAAATTCTGTGTGTTCACCAAAGTCTTAATTTGTTCCTTTGACTGGGCTATATCTTCCTGGTTTTTAGTATGCTTGAAATGTTTTTGCTTATGTCTTGGTATCTGATTATCTTGATGAGTTTACTCTGAATGTCAATTTCTCTCTTTTGCCTAGGGTGTTAGTATCAGTTAACTCTGTATTAAGGCCATTTATTGACACTTGATTTACTTAATTCTAGACCATGAGAACTGCCCATTTTTAACTACTCAGATTTTCCCAGCTTTTCTTCATCTGATTGTTGCCCTGGATATAGGGTAAAATTTTTAAGATTGTACTCTTTTTGCAAATGTTTTATCCCCAGGAATAAACTTCTTTGCCTCTGCTTCTTCTCCAGCAATCTTGATCTGTTCTACTGATTTTTATTTTACCTCTGTAGATTTTTTATACTCCGTTCATTGCTTCTAGCTGCTTTTGGGTAGAAGGTTACCCTGGAGAGGACTTTCCTGAATCAGTATTTCCCCTCCAGTACACGGCCAGGACCTATGAAGGAGGCACAGGCTAGCTCCAGAGAGCTCTGGGGAGAGAATCAGACAGATGCCAGAGCCATTTTTTTTTTGACTCCCGTAAGCTGTACCTTCCTGGTCTGCCCTGCAAGAGGAGCTCTTTAACAAACTGTTCCGTGGAACCCTAAGAAGGTACTATGTCTATAAACCTTCTCCATTTCTGTTCCTGTTGGTGGTAGAGTTGAAACAATATCCATGAACCAGACCTGTCAGGGCAGGGTTGATGCAGCAACTCAGAGCTAGGACACAGTGATTTGAATTTGCCAATCAAAAGCCATAATCAGTTGCTCAGTTGTGTTCTCCTCCCCCCTCCCACATTCTTGAGGAAGATGATGCCCACATCCCTCTCCATCCACAGCAGCCAGCCAGACTCCAAGGTGGCCTGTCTTGAGAGTGGTGGATGGACACCAGCAGGTGCTGCAGAGCAAGCTACTTCCAGTACTTTACTGCAATTTCTCAACCTCTTCCACTCTTTCCTGGATGTCGTAGAGTGCTTCCCTCATCTTTAGAGCCCCAGAACAGTTGTTTCAGACAGTTCCTTCTTGTCCGCTAGCTGTTTTTGAGAGGGAGTGAGTCCTGGAGCTTCCTACTCTGTCATCTTTTCCAGAAGTTCCCTACAATTAATTTTTTTTAACATAACCTGTCCTTTAAACCACAGCTTGATTTCCAGGTACCAGCCTCTTACTTTTCTTGTTACTGAAGTAAAGAAGTCCCCTGCCTCTTAGAGCCACAGAAATCTAACCTTGAAGCAAGTAGCATGCACCATGCACCACAGAGAAGGAACCCTGAGGCATTCTTTCTCTGAGGTTACTTCCTATCTGCATAGTGTTTTTTTTGTTTTTGCTTTTTTTTTTCACACGGGCAGGAACCGGAATCGGAGCCGAGTCTCAGGCATGGCAGGCGAGAAGTCTGCCTGCTGAGCCACCGTGGCCTGACCCCTCCCCCGCCGATAGTGTTTTTATCATTCATTTTTATTGATTTAACCATTTGCTGTACTGACACAGATTCCATTATAATTTACATTTGTTGTAAAGTATTCTACTGAGTCAATGTGCCATATTTTATTTAAATATTTTCATATTACTGGGTAATAACGCTGCTATATATATATATATATATATATATATATATATTTTTTTTTTTTTTTTTTTTTTTTTTTTTTTTTTTTTTGCATGGCAGGCACCAGGAATCAAACCCAAGTCTCCTTGCTGAGCCACCGTGGCCCACCCTGCAACATATTTTATATAGTACTTTTCTTTAAGATAAATTCCCAAGAATGAGATATCTGAGTCTAAAGCCTCCAAAATTTTTGATATAAATATTACAAAACTTGTTTTCTAATATTGCTTTTCTAAATTATATTGCCTTCAGAAATATTTAAAATATGTCTCATTTTCTGTAAACTTACCAAATTGGGGTATTATAAACATTAAATTTAAAGTGAATAAACTTAAAATAATACCTGCATTAAAATTGTAATTATTTTAAATTAGTGAGTTGGAAGTCTTTCAAATTCTTCACTCATTTTATTTCCTTTGGAATATAAACTTTTAGGTGGAAATAGACAATAAATTTGTTACCTCACTGAAAATGACTAAACTACTTTTATTATAAAGGGAATCTTGAATGATCTCTCTTCCTTAACAATGCCACAATGAGAAATTAGTTTGAAGTAAAATATCTGATATCCAACATGTTACCAGAGTCCCTGTACTAATAATTAAAAATTCTCATCAATAGTTAAACCAATTTATCTTAGTTTTACTGCCTTTTTGTATTTCCTTAAAGTCTTTTGTGGGAAATAATGCAATTGAATGAAACAATGATATGGGATTTGTCATTGTTCACAAAAACAGCAAAATAAAGCAACCTTAGGTATTAAAGATGACCATGTTCTTTCTAGGAAAAAAAACCATATATTTGTAAGGTTTTTAAAATATAAGGCCTTGTTATTGTTAAACGATAATGAATCTGAAACAAAACCTGCATAATTAATCATTCATGGTTATTTATGTTTCACCAGGGATCTAAGTTACTGCCTTTAAGATTTGTAGTAAATAAATTTTGAAGAAGGAAAGAAAGAACACAAGACTGGAGGTAAAAAAATCAATTTATGATCCTGTCAATGACACTAATCAACCGTAAGACATTAGGATTTCTTGCCTAAAATACTGAGCAAAGCTTTCTTCCCTTTTACAATTCACAAGGTCATGAAGGGTCTACAGTGTGGTGTTCCTTACGAAAGTCTTTATAACCTCTTCATGGTTAAAGTATTATTATTGGAAAATTTAATAAATGATGGGTTTCAGAGCTTTCTGCTAATGAAATGTCAGATAACACATTCTGTATACTTGAATACAAATTGGTTTATCATCTTTATTAACAAAATGAGCTCCTCTGAAGTCAGTGTTAATATGGAGCCAGATACTCTTAGAACCTTAATTGTACTTCAGCCACACTGGAAGTGGTGAGGGGGCAGAATCAACTTCTAATAGAAAAAAATAACAAAAGGTAGATTATGCATTCATTCATCCACACAATTCAGGTACTATTTGTACTACATGCTTTGTGCTAGTCACGGATCTAGGCACTGGAGGTACAGAACTTAGCAGAAAAGATCCATCCTCTGAAGGAGTTCACATTCCTGGGACACAGAAGTGATGCCGCATTAAGCATAAGTCTAGTAGATTCTAAAGGGATAGAGCATAATTATATATAACTAGAAGATTTAATACACTTAGTCAATTTAAAATATTTTGCAATCAACATTAATTGATAGATGTGTAATTGACCCATTCAGAGTCTAGTCGTATCTCCCCTTGGGTAGTTGTTCTGATGCAATCAATTAGGGACTGAAGACTTCTGTTTCTGTCAATATGCTCCTCACAAAAAAGGGAAAAGCCTTCCCTTAAAAGCATTTGATGAACTTATAAGAAAGTGAGAGTTATACAAATGAGAATTATAGGAAGCTTGGAACTCATTAAAGTAGGTTGAGCACTAAAGCTGGTTTAAGCCTTGAGGGCATGTATTACACTTAGTGAACTCAAACTTTTGCTTTCACGGCTTCAGGGGAAATAGGAAACAGGAGAAAAGATTTGTCGGGTATCTACTAGATAGACCTCACTGCAAATGTAATATCCCAAAGAGCTGCACTTTCATCCTCAGAATACTGGTGAACAAAAAATGCCCACAACCACCCTGCCCTATTCTGCCCAAACAATGAGCTACTTGAATCTCGGTATTGAGCACCTGAAATAAAAGATGACCCTGAGAAGTTGCATCAACAAGAAGGACTGCATAGTTTGGTAGGCTAAATTTAGAGTGTCTAAAATATCAAGAATTTATCTGAAGAGACTGAGCAATTATGCTAAAATGATCTCAAGCTGGTAATACCTCCTCTCACCTGGCAGGAGAAAATGCAAATCCTCAGTAGGGGAAAACATATTTATCCTTTTTCTCATGGAAAACATGCAACTCGCAATTAAAATTCAACACACAAACATGGGAACCAGGTCCAATTTATGCTTTAATTTATTCAATAAATAGTTATTGAGCATCTAGTATATACCAGGCATCTAGTGCCAAACAAAACAGTTAAAAATATTTACTTTTATGGGTCTTACATTCTAACGGGGAAAGAATATAAACAAAATAATTAAAATATAAAACACATTAGATGATGGTAAGTGATAAGAAGATAAATATACACCTAACAATATCTTTACCCTCATTAATAACGAGGGAATGGAGAATAAAATCACAATGAGGTACCATTTCATACCCAGCAAACTGGATAAGACTGGCAAGCCTAAGTATTGGTGAGGATATAGAATAGCAGAAACTGTATTAGCTTTCCATGGATGCTGTAACAAATTACTACTAACTTAGTGGCTTAAAATAACACAAATTTATTATCTTCCAGTTATATGGGTGAGAAGACCAAAATGGGTCTCATTGGGCATTGGCAGGGCTTCTGGAGCCTCTCCGAGAGAATCTATTTCCTTTCTTCTTCCATCTTCTAGAGGCCACCCACATCCCTTGATTTGTGGCTCCTTTCTCCATCTTCAAGGCCAACAAAACTGGGTGAAGTCTTTCCCACATTAAATCACACTGACAGACTCATCTGTTTCCCTTTTCCACTTCCACTTTCAGAGATCCTTGCTATTTGGGCCCACCTGGATAATCCAGGATATCACATTGTAAAGTCCTTATTCCCAAGTAAAGCAAAATATTCTCAATTTCTGAGGATTAAAGCCTGGACAATTGTGGGTGACCATTATTTCTCCTACCGTACTCATTAACCATTAGTGGGAATATTAATTTGAAAAACAATTTGGCATTGCTTAGAGCAGTTCAACATGTACATATTCTTAGACTAGATATTTCACTCCAATGTGTATAACCTGAGAAACCCTTTCATATGTTTATGAGGAAATGGGTATGGAATGTTTATAGCAGATTGCTTTTAACAGTCCCAAAGTGAAATAACCCAAATGCCCATCAACAGTAGACTGGATAAATATTTTAATGTATTATGAAATAGAATATTATACGGCAGTGAAAATTAATGTTTTAGTAACTGAATTCATTTAGTTAACATTAACAAATCTCAAAAATATGATATTCAGGTTGAGAAGTATGTCATGGGAGAACAGAGACAGCATGATTACATGTATATAAAATTAAAAAACAGGAAAAATAAAACATATTCTTTTGGGTACAAAATTTTAATAAATTATAAATTACAACAGGTGCATTATTAACATGAACAGTGCATCTGCAAACATATGTGCTTTCTTGATGTTTTTTATATGCTTTATTTTTATTCTTTACTCTACAATTTTTACTTTCTTCAGGAAGTAAGATATATTTTCCAGTATATTTTTAAAACTTTCTGTTGGGCACAGGTTTAATTTTCATTGATTCTTGAGCAACTGTGTTTGGAGCAACTCACAATTATTGGATAATTCATAACTAAAAAGGGGCTCATGGAAGAAGTAAAATAAAGTTCCTCCTAAGGCAACATCTTGACTTTTTTACACCTTTTGCACAAATGAAAAATAGAAGCATGGAACTTGCTAGCAGGGAATTCCAGGGACAGTCTTAGCCTCATTGCTGCCACTACCCAGAGATTGCTCTGCTGAGCCCTTGTCTGTCCACCACTATTTACCCTGGACACAAAACATCCAGTCATGGATAAAAATGGGCTTATCCAGAAGGTCTACTTGGCCAGGCAGGCTGAGAGATATGGAATGACAGCCTGCCTGTAGCCTATAACTGAGCAAGGAGCTGAATTACCCAACGAGTAAAGGGATCTTCTCTCAGTTGCTTATAAAAATATTGTAGGCATCCAGAGGTCATCTGGGAGGGTCATTTCAAGGACTGAAAAAAAGACATAAGAGGCTGAAAAACAAACAAAACAGCAGGTAGCTCAAGAATATGCAAAGAAAACTGAGATCAAGCTAAGAGATATCTATCCTGATGTTCTTTCTCTTTTAGAAAAGTTCCTAGATCCCTGATGATTCACCATCAGAGAACAATGTCTTCTATTTGAAATTGAAAGGAGATCACACCATACTACTTGACTAAGGTTGCTGTTGGTGATGGAAAAAAAGAAATTGTGAATCAGTCACAGCAAGTATACCAAGAAGTTCTGAAATCAGAAAAAGGGTATAGTGTTCACATATCCTGTCATATTTGTCTTGGCCTGTATAATCTCTGTGTTCTATTTAGAGATTCTGAACTCCTGATAGAAAGCCTGCTCAGCTGCAAAGATATCTTTTGATAAAGGCATTGTTGAACTTGATATTTTAAGTGAAGAGTAAAGACAGCAGGCTATTGATGCAATTACTGAGAGACAACCTGACATTGTGAACATCAGATACACAAGGAGAGAAAGCTAAAGCAGGGGAAAGGGGGAAAAACAATGGGCTTTTCAAATTTGCTTCACTCTAAAGTTTGCAAAGAAGACAATTTATCATCCATGTTTTTGAACAAATAGAATTTTTTTATGTTTATTTGCTTTCATCGTTTTTATGAGTTTACAGAGATGTCATGCAGAAAATGCAGAGTCCCATATAACCCCCAACCCACCCTCATATATGCAGTTTTCCTTATTATAAACACTGGTGTAGAACCTTTGTTAAAGTTGATGAAACAATATTGTTGCGATTATATTAATAAGTGCAGTTCATATAATAAATATATTGCATGGTAATTTACTGCTGGTTTGAGAAAACCTATTAAAAAAACTTTGCTCTAGTATGTTTTAAAAAATGAAAAAACTGTAGTAGGTATAATGTTAGGCTTAATACATGCAGGTTCTGTAGCTTTGGGTCAATCACTTTTCTTCTTGGAGATTCAAGTCTGGTAATGTATGTAACTGGGGAATTATGTTTACCAAAGTGAAAAAATAAATAATATATATATAAAATGTCTGAGAAACAAAACAATATATTTAATAATTCATATTCTTAGATTTATATAGCTAGTAAGCATAAAATAAAATGTAAATTATATATCAACAAATAAATCAACTGAGATAACGAAAAAGTTAAGACATAAAAAAGTAGATGAAATGGCAGAGCAAGGGATGTTTGATTTTGAACAAACAGAAAGATGACCAGATGTATTAGTTTGTTAAAGCTGCCAGACTGTGCTATACCAGAAATGGAACAGCTTTTAAAAAGGGAATGTATCAAGATACAAATTTACATTTATAAGGCCATAAATGTACAAACTAAGATATCCAGAGACAGATGCCTTGATTCGAGAAGGGCAGATGTCTGTCACATGGGAAGGCATGTGACTGGTATCTGCTGGTCCTTGTTCCAGGTTCCCTTGCTTCCAGATTCAGATGCCAGTGGTTTTCCTCTCTGAGCATCTGTGGGCCTTCACCATCTCCTCCAGGACACAGCTCTGAGTTCTGGCTTGCTTAGCACCTCATAGGAAAGCACACGGCAATGTCTGCTGGCATCTGCATCTCCAAACATCCTTGTCTAGGCTCTCTCTGTCAGCACCAAGCATCTTCAGATGTCTGCATCTCTGTTGGCTCTGAGCTTTCTCCAAAATGTCTCCCCTTTTAAAATATTCCATTAGACTAATCAAGACCCACCCTGAATCAGTGAAGTCACATTTCTATCTAACCAAAAGATCACACTCCCAATTGAGGGTGTCAATCCCCATGGAAATAATCTAATCAAAGGTTTCCACTCTCAAGTATTGAATCATGATAAAAGGACATGGCTTTTCTGGGGTATATAACACTTTCAAATCAGCATACCAGATTACAAAGATATTTTTAAAAATTACTATACTCAGGTAGAGTTTCTTTTGTATCCTAAACAACAGAGCAAATGTCTCTGTGAGTCTGACTTACATTTATTCTAAGACTAATCCTAAGTATTTTCTTTTAACTTATTTCCCACATCTCCTTACAGTGAACCCCAATATCCAAAATAATCTACATATTCGTTCATTATTACATTCAACCAATATTTGTTAAGCAAGTCATTGTTTCAGATACTGCAGATACAGTAATAAGTAAACCATACAAAGCACTTGTCCTGGTGAGGTTTAGAGTCATACTTGTGGAGGAAGATAGCCAACATGTCCTTCATTAGTTCATCCATCCATCCATTCATCTACCCGTCAATCCAACTAGAAGATTATTTTGGATAATCAAATATGATCATGAAGGAATATAATGATACTGGATAGTAAGATGAGTGAGAATAGTGGGTCACGGGAGAGCTACAGTCAATTGGGCCCTTAAAGAAAGTTTCTCTAAGGAGGCAACTTGTAGGCTGACAACAGTGAAGGAAGAAGGAATCAGGAAGCCAGTTGAGAGGGTTTACCACCTCTCTTCACTCTGAGTCCACCATTCTCCACCTGCTGTGTGTGTTGGGGGACTGACTAGCAAAGTCTATATCAAGAGGCTCCCTTGCCCTCTGACTTCTGGCTAAGTTCAATCAATGTAGAGTTCTTGTAGGAGATCAGAGGGAAAGAGGAGAGTAAGTTAGGGGAATTATTTCTCCCTTGCGGGTTTCCATTGGCTGGTTTTGTCCTACTATGGAAGCCAAAGATTCCAATGGCTGGGTGGCTTTCTCTTTTCTCTTGCCCTCAAGCCTGGAGTAATAAAATCTCCCCACTGTCACTACCGGTGGAGCACTATACCATTTTCTGTTGATTTTCCTAAACCCTCACACCTTTGCATATAGTCTCTTCAGTTACCCAGCTTGAGTCATCTATTTCCTCCTGATGTCTTGATTGAAGTAAAGCCTATTGCAATAGATCACATGTCTAAAGCAGAAGAGAAGAGGATAGAAGTGGAGATGGTGTGAAGAGGTTATATTCTGGATATATTTTATAAATACAAGCAAAGAGACCCGATGATGAATTGAAGGTGATTTCTGAGGTGGGTAATGCAGAAAGGAAGACTCCTGGGTATATTATCAACCGAGTTGATGGCTGGTTCCATTAAAGGAAGTAGTAAATAACAGAGAAGCAGCCTGTAGAGAGCTGGTGAATGGAACTCAAGTTTTATTTTGGACATGCTCTATTTGCAATTCCTTGGCTTTCTCTTTTCTGTTTTTGTCCTCAGTATGCATATATATAAAGAAGACAGAAAGTGGTAGGAGACTGAGCTCGTGGAGATGGACACTAGGCAATATTTTTTCAATATTATTGAAAAAATAATATTCATTTTTTGATTCAAGTATGGAGCTCAGAGGAGAGGTCTGTGCTAAGATATAAATTTGGAGGTCATCATCATATAGATGATATTTAAGGCCATGGCACTGGCTAAGAACACCTATGAAGAGAATATTTGTCTACTGTCTAAAACCTGCAAGTTCCCATAAAGCACATGTGTTTTCTTGGTCCACTGCCATTTTTTAGTTTTAAAATCTCTTCTGTTATTTATTTCATCTCTTTCAGGGGCTTCAGAACTACAGGCCTCTATTTACAGTGAATGAGTGCCAAATGACTTCTGTTTTTATTAATCCTCTGCTCCCTTTCCAGAAATTATTATAAACAGCCTCTTTTCTTGCATACTGCTCACCTGAGTTTTCTAACTTTGTGGGTGTTATTAATTTCCTTGCACTCTTACTTATACATTCTGCATTTTCTCTTCATCTTTCTGCTGCTTTTGAAAAACTTTCTTCTTTCAGTTGGAAAATATCCTTAGTGCTCTGCCCACTGCACACAGTTTTTGTAGCTGCCATCTCTCACTGAAATCAACCTTTGCACTCCTTTTATTTTCCTTCTATTTTTATGCCCTACCCCCTTATTGCAGATTTTGATTCTGAACTAACAAACTGAATCATAATGAGAAAGTTGGCTCTAGAATTCCCTTAGTTAACCATCTGCATAGAGGGAAGTAGTGTTTATTTTCCTTCAAAAAAACCCCATAATTATTGAAGGATAATATTTTTTCTTTCATTGAATGCTATCAGGAATACCATCCACTCGAAGAACAAAACAATTTCTCTAAGATAGCTTCCAGTTTTAATACTTTAATAGCTACGTCCATGAGATATGAAAAGTAAGATAGAATTCAATTCCTCGGATGTTGGATAATAGTGTTTTTAGTTCTTATCTGCCATTGATATATCAGTCATAGTTAAAGATTTCTTGGTAATTGTGCATCTAAAAGGATTATTAATTTCCCAAATTGCCTGGAACTCTCTTGGTTTTAACCCTGAAAGTCCTGCATCCTGCTAACCCGCTAAGTCCCTTACAAACTGAAATAGTTAGTCACCCTATAGTTTGCCAGACTTTTCTGTGTCATTTCAAGTCACACAGATCTAGCACAGAGAGGGAGCATTTGCCTTTAAGTAGCTAGAATGACTTCATAATAACAATTTACCTCACTTTTATGAGGATGTAGCTCTTTATAGAAAATAAACTGTTTTGTAAGCAATAAAATTATCAGCATTGGTTGGGGCGACAGTGGCTCAGTGGCAGAATTCTTGCCTGCCATGCTTGAGGCCTAGGTTCAATTCCCAGTGCCTGCCAATGCAAAAAAAAAAAAAAAAATTATCAGCATCTTTTTCTCATATCTTCATTCTGATATGCAAAGATGTATATAATATATTTCTATCTCTGACTTAGGATGTGTGATTTATATATCTCAAGGTTTTACAATACTTGGGTTGCATAACAAAAACAAAATGAAGGAAAACTATTGACTTATATTCCAGGTTTTTATAAACTAAACAACATGGTGAGAAAAATGTTAAAAAAAATCTTTCATCCTTCTTGCCTCCTACGTCAATGGTGAATTTATTAGTTTTCAATTCGGTGTTCTCTACCACTTTTGTACATATCTTATGTCCTTGGCAACCTGTATACATTTTCCCCTTGTCTTTGTACTGTCATTTTTCTTTTCTTTGAGTCCATCAAAATAGTTTCCATGTTTGATATTACATTATGTTCCTATAAAAAAAAGCTTTTATGCTATATTACCTCTATTAAGCTGTTTTTCCTTTGCTTATCCTCCCTCCTCAAGAGTGACTTAATTTAACAATTCTGTTAAATGACAAAGTTTGAGAGGATTAGCCTCTTTCTGCTACACAATGCAAGCTAAAGAAAAAAAAGTAAGTCCTCTTGGAAATATGTAATATACCTACTATTTCATTATATAAGCTTGGCAGAGGGAAATGTAGGGAAAATATTGTACCTTGCCTACAATCTCCTCCACTCAAAGTGGAAAGAGCAGTTTAGTTGAGAAATATGTCAGAATTTGACTTTTATTTTCTTAACACAACCAAAATTTGTCTATAAAAAGCTTCAAATAACCTGGCAGTAGAGTATTTGAACCCCTGGTTATTTCACCTACATTGTTCATACAATCAGAATTCTGAGTCAGAAAAACTGAGGTTTACCTATACTTCCCATTTCTATCAACATTAAAATGACACAGTTGGGCTAAATTCCAAATTCCCAGCTTCTCTGAGGTAAAATTTTAAGTGATCCATTCGAACGTTTTTCTGATTAATATCTAGACTCAGAGAATGCTGGGGTATTCAAAGTCTAAATATATAGTCAGGAGGGACAAGCTGTCCTTGAGGTTATTAGATGAAAAAAACAAACAAAAAAGAGTGAGAATATTTTGTCCCTTCTTTGGCACAGAGTGGTGGTTCAAGTCAATTGGAGTTTGTATGCATTATTATCTCATTTTTCTATTCTCTCTCTTTGCCTCACAAATCTACTCTTGACAAATAAGCACATAATGCAAAAAGCCAATTTACAGATTGGTATTATTGAAGAGAGAGCATGAGTTTATTGGCAAGGGACCACATTTCGCCTACACGGTAGCTCTGGTGGTGGAAAGCTGTTTACAGTGTTTGATATATGACCCATTACATCTGCTACATTGTGAGGGAGTAAAGATAACAGTCAAACAGGTCCAAAATGAAAGTGTAGGTATTCAAATCCTCATGCATTTTCCCCATTTGCATTTGATTAGGTCATTCTTGTCAAAATCGGGAATTGATTGGTTCTGATCAAAGTAATTTCAGTTATAAAGACATCACAATTGCTTTCTGAAATCGCTTTTAAGAGTCATATTCGACATTTTTAGTTGCAATATTCACATGAACAATTGAAATAATGTGCTACACTTCAACAATAAAGTAAAATTTTAAATAATATAGACAATTACACAAATTATAAGTGTCTCTGTCATAAGGTAGTTTGTTGTGTTCTGTAGCTATGGAGACCTGTGTGTGAAAGCGAAGAAAAGATAGATGTTGGCTTAATACGAGACAATATTTCTACAAAGGGAGATTTTCTAATACAGAATGTTGCCCTGTGAAGTTGTAAACTTCCTACCAAGGGATGCATTTGAGCAATCACTGCAGGACCCCCTGACAGAAATACTGCTAAGGGAATTTCTATGTTGCATCTAGGATCAAACTAGATGTCATCAAAAGTCCCTTCCAAACCTATCTTGCTAACATTCTCAATAACAGATATTTTACCACAATTCTGTATGACATATAATAAACTGGCTGCCAATATAGCTTTAAAATTTAAAAATAATTATGGTTGTTTTTGTGTGTGTGGATGTGAAGACATTAACCTCTTTTAAATGTAGTGAGGGTTATGCTTTTTCCTGAACATTGTCTTTTCCACTGTACTCTATAGTTCTAATACATTTTTTTTAAAGAAAACATGTCTGCAGCTTTTAAATTATTCATGCTCTTTTTCATTACCAAACCAAAAAGTCAATTTAAAAAGTTAGTAAAATTTTTATGAAAGCCAGAGACTATAATAACTTTGATTTTTTAAAGGAGTGTAAAGCAACAACATTGCTTCCTTGTATACCTCTTTTCAATAAAAAACAATTTAAAAATTTACATTTTTCAAGGGGAGATGATTCCCATAAACAAACATAAGTATGCATCACCCTGTGCCATGGATGCCTGTCACTCAAATCACTGTCACGCCGCAAGCTACCCTGATAGAATCAGAAAACAAAATAGAGTTAGCTAGATGGTTTACAGAATGGTATCTGAATGAGTGACAGATGCTTGTGCTATAACCACATTATGTGCACTCAATTTTTACTATAGAACAATTGTTTCTAATCACTTTTATGTTCATGATTAATGTGTCATAAATTCATGTGAATTTAAAAAATGACCTATGAAATCTAGGTAATTGTGCTTCACTTACTTTCTCCCCATAAATTCGTTTTAAAAAGAAACTGATTTGAGTAGCTATTGAATTACGGATTCTAGCAATCTGTGAGTCCTCACACATGTGGTCCAAATCTTCCTGGTTCATGGAAGTCCTGACATTAGACCCAAAATGATTATCAATCATCAGCCACATAATATTGTCTGCTGTAAATGGCTAGTACAATTAATAACAGTAATTCAGGCATGAGCTGGAAAGCTGTGATCTTTATTGAGTAAATGGATTGGTGGCTCTTTCTGTTCATGTTTGCACTCAATTTGTGCTGCTTTCAGTTACTGATACAGTCTATTACTATTTCAGTTATGATAGCATTTTCCATTATATGAATTCAATAGCAAATGCCAGGTGAAGCAGGAAACATGTTCATTTTTTCTGTAGAAATAATTTTAGCCTACTTTTGAGGTCCCCTATTTTATTCATCACCAAATGATAGAAATAACTGATGTTTTGTAGTCATCTCATTTACATATACAATAGGTTTTTGGCTTTCACATTTATAAATATTTCTTCCATTTCTACCACTAGTTCTAGGTTTTTCTTTCTTTCTTCTCAAACCTTTATATTAATTTTTACTGTGAACACTTTTTCCACTGAATGAAAGCAGAACACATAAAATATTATTTTGTGAGTGTATATTTGTGCCTGGAAATCAACTGTTATTTCATTTTCGTCCCTAGTATATACATATTCAAATATGTATATGTTTATACATATATATTTCATATATATAAATGTGTGTAAAATGCATATATACTATATTGGTTCCTATCAGAAACAAGCTGTGATTTAAATTAAATGTCTTCCTGTATTTAGTTTGGAATGCCAGCTGGTCATCAACCAGAAGCAATATATTGTAGTCAAGTAAGAGAATAGGTAGGTGAAGCCAGCCAGTTTAACTTTAAATTTTACTCAATAATTTATTTGCCATGTAATATTGAGAACTGAATTAAATTCTCAGTTTTTTAATTTGTAGAATGAGTTGTAACTGAATGGATCTTTCATTTCCTAATCTGGCTCATAAGAAGTGCTTCATTACTGCTAACTAGTATTGTTAATTAAGGGTCTGTCCTAGGGCCAAATTTCTCTCCTCTGTCTGATGAACCTGTGAAAGCTAGAAAAAACTTTATCTGTTGATGGGAAGGGCATAGAATAGACATTCCCATTGGAGAGGGAGAAATTGGAAGGAGAAAAAGGGTCATCTGTCAGGAGCAAATCTGAAACTCAGCAGGGCACTCTTCATTAGATTCTGAGGTATGAGAGCCATCAGTCTTTGTCCTCCAGGCTTGCAGCAGCCCCACCCTTTTCAATCACTAGGGAAGCGACCGTGTTTCCTCTGACCATGTTCTCCTCCAAGTCCAGGACATAGGCCCCACCCTTTCTATTTCAGTTTGCTAAAGCTGCTGGGATGCAATATACCAGAAATGGGTTGGCTTTTTGAAAGAGATTTATTAAGTTACAAATTTACAGTTCTAAGGCCATGAAAAGTCAACATTAAAACATCAACAGGATGATCCTTGGACTCTAAGGAAATGCTGCTGGCACCTGGAGCACGTCTGTCTGCTGGGAAGGCATGTGGCTGGCATCTGCTGGTCCTTGCTTCTAGTTCACTACTTTCAGCTTCTGATTCCAGTGGTTTTCTCTCTGTGTCCTGCTAGTCTTCTCTTAGTGACTCTGGGTCATTTCTCTGTTTAAGCTTTTCTGGGTCCTCTCTTAGCTTCTCTGGGACAAACTCTGGATTTCATGTCTTAGCTTCCTGTGGCTTTCTCCAGATTCTGGCTCTTTCAGTTTCTGTGGGTCTTTGTTAAGCATCTCCTGGGGAGTTTCTGCCTTCAAGCATCTGTGCTTTCTCCAAAATGTCTCCCTCTTAAAGGACTCGAGTAAACATATTAAGACCCACTTTGAATGGGTGAGGTCACATCTCCATGGAAACAACCTATTCAAAAGGTTCCACCCAACAAGAGGTCTGCCCTCAGATTGAAATAAAAGAATAGGGCTTTTCTGGGGTACATATCAGTTTCAAGCCAGCACATTGTGACAGGGGTCACCTGTCACAAGCAAATCTGAAACTCAGCAAGGTAATCTCCATTAGATTCTAAAGTATGAGAGTCATCAGACTTTGTCCTCCAGGCCTGTGCAGCCCCATCCTTTCTAATTACTAGGGAAGCAGCCATAATCCCTCTGACAATGTTCTCCTCAAAGTCCAGCACACAGACCTCACTCTCTCTGAGGCGGCATGATATGCTCCCTAAATGCTGTTGTGGAAGGCCCGCCCTTCCAAATACCAGGGTGGGCCTGCCCCACCCTTTCCAAATGCCCAGGCAGAAGACTGCCCTATCCAAAGGCTGGGAACAAACCTCCTTTCTCTTGGCCAGCAGAAATATCTTCTGCCCACACTTCTGCTACTGTAGTCCTGCCCTTAAAGTTATTTGTCCTTCATTTTATCCTGTCTCTGTCCCTTTCAGTTCAGGCTGGCAGTACTTCTGCTCATGCAAAATTCTCTAAAATCTTGTCAATTTTGCATGCAGCTCAAGGGGACAAGCCATCACAGAAAAAGATCTTCCACAGATCCTTCCTGAATAATTGTATTTCTATTCCTGATTTACTCTGAGATTTTTAAGTAGATTCATAAGTCATAGGCTAACTGACTTAGCAAACAACTCTTCAGCCATACCCTTTTACAAAGCACTATTTTCTGTGGACTTATCTCCTGGAAACTCAGGGAGGGTCACTTCTGGCCCTAGTCTCAAAGTACACCATTTAGATAGGCTGAGAAATTTCCAAATCATGAAATTCTGGTTCTTTTCTGCTGAACAGTTTACTCCTCAGTTTGCCTCTTTCCTCTTTCATTTTATTTTAAGCAGCAGGAAGAAACCAGGCTTTGCTTTCTACATTTTGCTAGGAAATCTCCTCAGCTAAATATCCAAGTGCCTCACTTACTAATTCCAGTTTCAATCCAACCTAGGATGTAATTCGGCCAAGTTATCTGCTACTTTATAACAAGGATTGCCTTTCCTCCAATTTGAAATAACAGATTCATTATTTCATTTTGAGGCCTTACTGGAAGCACCTTGAATGTCCATATTTTTGCTAACTTTCTCTTCATGACCACATGTTTAGTCTCTAAAATGATATTTTCTCTATAGCACTCACTTATTTCTGAGCCTCCATCAAACTTACCTGTACTTTCCATATATGTACCAATGGCCTATTCAAGCAAGCTAGGTTATTTCTATCAAGCATCTCAAAATTCTTCCACGCTCAACCCATCACCCAATTCCAAAGCCGCTTGCACATTTTTAGGTATCTGTAATAGCAACACCCCAATTTCTGATATCCCAAACTGTCCTCAGTTTGCCAGGACTACTGTGACAAATATGACATACTAGTTGGCTTATACACAGGAATGTATTGTCTCATGGTTTTGGAGGTTAGAATTTCAATACAAAGTACTGACAGGCTGGCATTCTCCTGGAGTCTGCAGCATTCTGGAAATCCACGGTCACATGGAAATCTCTCCTTCCTCTCAAAAAAAAAAGTTCTATTATTATGCATTTTATCAGGAACATACCAAATTGAGAAAGTTAGGCAAGAAAGAACAAGATATGAGATTGAAGAAATAGGAAGTCAAAAGAAGAAGAAAAAAAAAAAGGCAAAAAATGATTGGGAAGAGAGAGATTCCAGGATAAATGGTCAACCAAAAATAGAACCAATTCACATTGGGTCAGGAAGGTAGAAGGTCTCCGAAGTCAGAATTCTGAAAGTAAATTGAATTGATAAGTTATATAAAATATCTGTATATATGGAAAATTATATTTAATGGCTTCTGTAAGTTGCAAGATGAACTGATTGCTACAGAAATAAGTATGTAAGTAAGAAAATAAGGCAACTTTTGGCCACAGGAAAAAAAAAGTATTAATTGTATAATAAAAAGAAAATAATCTTGGGACACTTGCGTTGGCAATGTAATATTTTTATATCTTAAATATTGTGAGCACTAAATGACTAATCTAAAGACCACATTAGAAAGGTAGGTGGAAAATAAATCCAAGATAGGTATACTGGCTTAAAAGGCCGAAGTATTTATCTACCATATTTACAAGTTATTAAATAGCACATAAAGTGTTACATCTATCAATAGCAAAACATGCACATTATTAAGAAATTTGAAGGCTAATTTAGAAACAAATAGATAGGAGTACTTTTCCTTGGGGAAAAGAACAGAAGAATGAGGAGAAATTCAGCTAGGGTTCTTCAGTAACAGTAAACCCTCAGCAAGTATTACTTCAATAAAAATAACTTAGGTGTAGCGTTAATTTCAGTGCCTGCACATACGTGTGCAACCATCCCACTGTATGTTTATGACAACCCCAAAACTATTTTTTGTAGATATACTTGAACTTATTTAAACTGAATAATTGATTAGTGTAATGCAGACCTAGGCATGTCTATATATGTACAATTATATATGAGTCTACACCTAGAAGTCACACACACATGCATCATGCTCAATTATATGCAAGAAAAGATTCAGCTGCCTGTGCTCAAACCATGTTATCTTAAAGGTTAATTATTAGCTCAGCAACTCTAAGTGACTAGAGAATTACAGGTAATTTTGATGGCTATTTTAAGTTACAGATGTTTTTGGCTTTTACATTTATAGTAGAAGGAGGAGCAGTAGTTAAATATACTGATTTTTAACCTTAGATGAAAACTTATAGCTATTAAGTGTACAATTGGGTGACTTTTGACAAGTATACTTGTGTATTCAGTACTGTAATCAAGATTTGGGAAATTTCTGTCTTCCCCAAAAGTCTTCTCATGTCCTGTGCCAGTCAAATTTCATTCTCCCAAAGGCAATCATTATTCTGATTTCTGTCTACCTTGGTATGCTTTATTTTGAACTTCATATGAAAGGTATCATACTGTATATCCTCTTTTGCATCTGATTTCCTTCACTGGACATGATACATTTGAGATTCATTCTTGATGTTTGTGCTAAGGTTTCCCTTCAAGGAAGATGTTTCTAGCCAGCTTCAAGAATTATGGTTAGTTGACAGCCTGTAGTTATTAGCTCCTTTAGGATTTGCCTCTGCTTTTTGCCTATGTTCACACTTTCTTTGAAGGCAGTCTCCAATCAATGACAAATTCAAGGCAAAGGTAGTCTTGCAGTTCTTCAGAGGACTCTAAGCCAATAACTCAGCAAAATGGTAGTACAAGACCCTGCACATATATACCCAATGAGAGATTCCTCATGTGAGCGATCTTTGTTCCAGAGCAAACTGTTGGCCTGGCAGAGACTTTGCCAGAACAGCATAGTTTACCAGGGATTACTGAGCAATCATACTTTCTCGTCTCTTTCTTCAGATGTTACTCTTCAGTATATTTTTGCAGTTCTGAATCCTTAGTGTTTACTTCCTAGTGGTACCACACTGTGATATTACATGCATACATGGTCCATTCCATTTTATTAATGACTAGTGTTCCACTGTATGAATACACCACAATGTGTTTATCCATTCTCTTGGAATTTTCCAGTTTTGAGCTATTGTGAATAAAGCTAATGTAAACATTCTGTTTCACATCTTTCTTGGGAGTGGGAGAAGAGGAACTTCTATTTTCATTGTGGAGTGGAATTGCTGGGTTATAGGGTAGGTGTATAATTAACTTTGTAAAAAACAACCTATTTTCTAAAGTAGTGGTATCATCGCACATTCACGTCAGCAACATGTAAAAGTCCAAATTGTGCTACATCTTTGCCATAATTTATTGAGAGTCTCTAAATTTTAGCTATTTTAGTAGGTGTTAAGTGGCATTTTATGATTCACATTGCCCTGATATTGGTAATTTTTTCGTGTGATTATTGATCATTTGTTTCTATTTGTTGTGAAGTATCTGTTCAAATCTCTTGCCTATCTTCTCTAATTGGCTTCTTTGCCTTTACTGCTTATTTGTAAGAGTTCTTATACATTTTGGGCTATGAGCCATTTGAAAATATATTGCTTTAAACTAAGCAACCTTTGACTCCTGTGGGAAATCTACTAACCTCTACCCCTGGACTAAAATAAAGGCACAAGCCCAAAAGTCCCTCCCGCTCTGCTTGTCTGCTCCCGCATGGCTGGCTGAGCCACCCAAATGATTGTGCTTCCTGCCGGCCCCTCATGGCAGGTCTCTTTTTGGAATCTGTAACAAACTATTTTTCTCATGCTTTATGGTCTCAGTTTCCCATTGTGTTACATCTGACCTCCACCGAAATCCAAATTTAAAATCCATATTTACTAATTCGAAACAAGCCTATGTCACACTTACTATTGCAACTTTATAGTGAAATCAGGCAGTGTTTGTCCTGCAATATGCTTTTTTTTTTTTTAATGCTTGTCTTTTGAAAAGATGTTTTGGCTATTCTAAGTTGTTTGCCTTTCCATATCAATTTTAGAATCAGCTTGTCAATTTCTGCAAAGATATATGACCTGGATGTTGATTGGGATTGCATTAAAATTAGGATTTAAATTGGGGAGAATTAACATCTTAATCATATTGCATCTTCCAATTTGTCAGCATGTCATATTCTCCGTTTATGTAGGTCTTTGATTTTCCTCAACAACATTTTATAATTTTCAGCATGGAAGTATGCCCTGCATTTAAAAATATATTTCTAAATATTTTATGATTTTGATGCTATTGTGATATTTCAAAAAATTTCATTTTCTAAATTTCTGCTGCAAGTGTATGGAAATAAATTTGTTGGTACATTGCCTTACTAATTTGCTTTATGGTTCTGTTTGTTTCATTGTAGATTTATTTCAATATATATATATATATAAAATGATATGATGTTATCTGAAATACAGATAAAATATTTCCAGTATATTATTATTAATATTACTATTGTTTTGTATGCTGTATGGTGGTAGTCACACTTCATTTTTTTTCCATGTGAGTATCCTGTTATTGTAGCACCAGTTGTTGAATTTTGTTTGTTTGATTTTTGGGAAGTGCATGGGCTGGGAATTGCACCCAGGTCTCCTGCATGGCAGGCAGAATTCTTCCACTGAACTACCCTTGCACCCGCCCCCCAGTGTATTTTTACTAGAAGTGTAACAATGGACATTATTACATTACCCCGATCTAAGAGGAAAAGCATTCAGTATTTCAATATTAAATGTATAATTATGGTGTTAAGTGTAATTTTTTAAAAAATTACCTTTTCATATCAAGGAGGTTCCTAAATTGCTGAGAGATTTATAAAACTAAAAAATGTAGCTGTTGAATTTTGTCAAATATGTTTCTATGTCTCAATACCAGCTTTCTGAGCTATAATACACATACAGTAAAATTAACCCTTTTAAAGGGTGCAGTTTGGTGGTTTTAAGTATATTCACAGAGTTGTACAACTATCATTACTATACAATTTTAGAATATATTCATCACTACAAAAAGAAATCCTTATTCCATTAGAAGTCACTCCTCATTCTTCCTTCCCCCAATCTTCTGGCAACAACTCCTCTTTTTTCACATTTCTATGGGTTTGTCTATTACAGCTATTTCATATAAATTAGACCATAATGTATGTGGTCTTTTGTGACTGGCTTCACTCACTTAACATATTTTTTTCAAAGTTTAACCATTTTGTTTTACACATCAGTACTCAGTTCTTTTTATTGTCAAATAATAACCCATAGTATGGAGATACCATATTTTATATAACCGTGCATCAGTTTATGGTCATTTGGCTTGTTCCCACTTTCTGACTATTATGAATAATGCTGCTAGAAACATTTGTGTACAAGTTTTGCATGGACGTATTTTCATTTCTTTTGGAATTTTATACCCAGGAGTAGAATTGTTCAGTCATATGGTAGCCTGTATTTAATAGTTGAGGAACTGCTAAACTGCCTTTTAAAGTGACTGTACTACTTTACATTCCCACCAGCAATGTATGAGGGTGACATTTCTCTACATCCTCACCAACACTCGTTACTGTCTTTTTAAAAATATTATTGTAGTTATCCTGGGGGCAGGAAATAGTATCTCTTTGTGATTTTGATTTGCATTTCCCTAATGACTAATGAAATCTTCCATGCGCTTGCTGGTCATTTGTGTCTCGTCTTTCTAGAAGTGTCAGTTTTAAGGCCTTTGTTATTTCGTTTATTGGGTTTATGTTTTTATTGTTGAGTTGTGAGAGATTTTATATATTCTGAATAAAAATGCCATAGCTATATGACATGAAAATATTTGCTCCCATTCTGTGGGTTGTCTTCTCACTTTTGATAGTGTCTTTTGAAACACAAAAGGTTTTTTTTTTTTCATGGGCAGGTACCAGCAATCAAACCCAAGTCTCTGCCTGTTGAGCCACCATGGCCCATCTGAAACACAAAAGTTTTTAATTTGAGTGAAAGTCAAATGTATCTTATGTTTTCTTTCTTGCTATGCTTTTGTCCTATCTAACAAACCATTGCATAACCCAAGGTATGTTAGTTTGCAGGCTGCCAAGATACTATATACGAGAACTGGAACAGCTTTTTACAAAGGGAATTTAATAAGCTCAAGTTTATAATTCTAAGCCTATAATAAAGTCCAAACTAAAGCACCTAGGAAAAGACACCTTAATTCAAGGAAGGTTGATGGGTCTAGAACACCTCTGTCACCTGGGAAGTCACATAGTTGGCATTAACTCCTAGGTTCCAGCCTCTGTTTCCATGAGGGTTCCTCACTTTGCTTCTCTGGGTCTGGCTTTCATCTCTTAGCTTCCCTCAGCTCTCTCTAGGTTCTGGCTTGCTTGACATATCACGGCAACATTGGCTGGGCTCCAAGAATCTCCAAACTACTTTGTCTTTGTTCTCCAAGTGTCAGCATCTGTGTCAGCTTTGCTTTGAAGTTTCTGTTAACTTTGTCATTTCTCTCTTCAAACTGTTTCCTCTTTTAAAAGATTCCAGTAAAATAATCAAGACTTAACCTGGAATGGGTGGAGTCATATCTCCATCTAATCAAGAAGTTGCACCCACAGTTGGGCATGTCACATCTCCGTGGAGATAATCTAACCAAAAGTTTCCAACTACAGTATTGAATCAAGATTAAAAGAAATGGCTGCCCTCACAAGATTGGATCAGGATTAAAACATAGCTTTTCTGGGGTACATAACATTTTCAAACTGGCACGCGTGGTTATAAAGATTTACTCATTATTTTCCTAGAGATTTTTAGATTTAGTTTTTACATTTAGTTCTAGGATTCATTTTGTGTTAACTTTTACATATTGTATGAGATAGATAGAATCTCAACTTTATTATTTGGATGTCTATCCAGTTGTCCCCACATAATTTGTTCTCTCTTTACTAAACTGTCTTGGAATTCTTGCTGAAAATCAATTACCAAAAAGGGAAAGGTTTATTTCTTGACTCAGAATAATATTCCATAGATCTATATGTTTATCCTAATGCCAATGCTGTACTATGCAGATTATTGCAGCTCTAAAGTAAGATTTGAAATTGGGAATTGTGAGCCCTCCAAAATTTATTCTACTACTTGAAGATCACTTTGTGCGTTCTGGTCCCCTTGTACTTCAATATAAATTTTAGAATCAGTTTGTCAATTCCTGTGGGGAGTAGGGGGGGAAGGTAGTGGCATTTTGGAGGTATCATGAGAAATTGTAGATCAAATTGGGGAGGACTGCCATTTGAATAATATTAAGGCTTCTGATCCATCAACGTGGAACTTTATTTATTGAGGTATTCCTTAATTTCTTTCAAGAATGTGTTGCAGTTTTTAGTGTGCAAAACCTTATGCTTGTTTGGTTATTTTTTTCCTAAGAATTTTATTTTTTTTCTTTATTGGAGGAGATGTGTGTTTACAGAACAATAATGCACAAAATACAAGATTTCCATATACCACCCTATTATAAACATCTTACAATGGTGTGGAAAATTTGTTATAATTGTCAATAGCACATTTTAATTACTGCACTATTAACTACCATGCATGATTTAATTTAGGGTTCACTGTTTGTGTAGTGTAGTTCCATGATTTTTTTCTTCTTTTTAGTTCCGTGGATTTTTAAAAGACTTTTATTCTCTTACATATATATAATCTAACATTTCCCCTTTTAATCACATTCAGATATATATTTCAATGTTTTTAATTAGGTATACAACATTGTGCTACTAATGCCGTTATCCATTTCCAAAACATTTCCATCATTCCAAATAGGAACCTTGTACATTTTAAGCCTTAACTTTTCTTTACCCATCCCCCATCCCCATAACCTATATTCTAGATTGTGACTCTATGAGTCTGCTTATACTAATTATTTTTAAAAAGTGGGAGTATACAATATTTGTCCTTTCTGTGTGACTTACTTCACTCAAAGTGTTGCCTTCAAAGTCCTACCTTGTTGTTACATATATCAGGACTCCATTCCTTTTTTTTTTTTTTTTTTTTTTTTTTTTTTTTTTTTTTTTTTAAAGGAAAGACAGAGAGAAGGAAGGAAGGATAGAAGGAAGGAAGGAAGGAAGAAAGGGAAACATCTTTAAACATTTTCTTGTTTTATTGTATTCTGTTTCTCCGTTTTTGTTACATGGGCTGGGGCCGGGAATCGAACCGAGGTCCTCCGGCATAGCAGGCAAGCACTTTGCCCGCTGAGCCACCGCGGCCCGCCCGACTCCATTCCTTTTTAAGGCTGAATGATAGTCCATTGTATATAAATATATATATAACACATTTTATTTATCCATTCATCAGTGATGGACACTTGGGTTGCTCCCATCTTTTGGCAATTGTGAACAATGCTTTCAGGAACAGTGATGTGAAAATATCTTTGAAGTCCCTGCTTTCATTTCTTTCAGTATATACTTAGTAGTGGGAATGCAGGGTCAAATAGTAATTCTACACTTCCTGAGAAACCAACAAACTGTCTTCCAGAGCAGGTGCATCATTTAAAATTGCCACCATCAACGAATGAGTGTTCCTCTTTCTCCACATCCTCTTCAACACGTGCTAATATCTGTGTTTTCTTAAGTGGTATCCATTAAAATTGGTGGGAAATTTTATTTTATTGTGGTTTTGACTTTCATTTGCCTGATGGCTAATGAGGCTGAGCATCTTTTTTCATGTGGTTCCTGGCCATTTGTATATCTTATTTGGAGAGATGGCTATTGAAGACTTTTGCCCATTTTTAACTTGAGTTGTTTGTTTTGTTGTTGTTAAGTTGAAAACTTTCTTTATATATTCTGGATATTATACCTTTATTGATGTTTGGTTTTCCAATATTTTCTCACATTGTGTAGGTTATCATTTTGCTTTAATGATAAAGCCTATTGAGGCATAAATGTTTTCAATTTTGATGTAGTCTCATTTATCTATTTTTTGTTTTGTGGCTTATGCTTTGAAACCATTGCATAACACAAGGTCTTAAAGATGCTTCCCTATATTTTCTTTCAGAAGTTTGATAGTTCTGGTTCTTATACTTAGGTCTTTGATAAATTTTGAGGTGATTTTTGTATTAGGTATAAAGTAAAGTCCTCATTTTTTTTTTTTTTTTTTGCAAATAGACATCCAGTTTTCCCAGTACCATTTGTTGAAGAGACTGTTCTTGTTCTTCCCCAGTTGAGTAGTCTTTACTTCCTTGTCAAAAATCAATTGGCCATAAATGATGATTTTTGAGCTCTCAGTTTGATAACATTAATGTAAATATCTGTCATTGTGCCAGTACCATACTCTTTTGATTACTGTAGCTTTACAATATGTTTAAAAATTGAGAAGTGTGAATCCTCCAACTTCAATCCTCTTCATCAAGATGGCTTTAACTATTCAGGTATTTTTATACATCCACATAAATTTGATGATTGTATTTCCATTTCTGTAAAGAAGGCCATTGGAATTTTGATCGGGATTGCACTGAATCTATCAATCATTTCGGTTAGTATTGACATCTTAACAATATTTAGTCTTTCAATCCATGATCTAGTTATCTGAAAACAGATACAGCCTCCTTTTCAGTCTCAATGACTACTATTTCTTTTTCTCGTGTGATTTTATAATTTCCCATCAAGAACCTCCAATATGGTGTTGAATAGGAGAGGTGATAACTAGGTATCATTTTCTTGTTATTGATGTGTGATGTGTGCTGCAGGTTTTTCCTAGATGCCCTTTAACAGACTGAGAAAGTTCCTTACTTTCTCAGTCTGTTAAAAATTAAGCAATTTTTCAGGATAGGTGTTTGATTTTGCCAACTATGTTTTCTGCATCAGTTGGAATGAATATGTGGGTTTTGTACTTTATTTGAATGATAATGAGTATTGCATTGATTTCTTTTCAGATGGTAAACCAACATTGCATTGCCGTGATTGATCCAACTTGGTTATGACATATATATATGTATACATATTCCTTCTTATTTGTTGCGGGACTTGATTTGTACTATTCATTTATTTATTTTTTGGTGGCGCATGGTCCTGGAATCAAACCCAGGCTTCCCACATGAAAGGTGAGCATTCTACCACTGAACCACCACGCACCCGGTTTATACCTTTTGTAATGTTTCTTGGTCGATATTCATAACTGATATTGATTTTTTTGTGTGTATGATGTCTTTGTCTGGTTTCAGTCATGTCAAGTCTTAAACTCGAGTCTTGTGAATGCTCTATTTAGAAATAGGGTTTTTAAACATAAGATAAGTTAATATAAGGCCCAACTAGATTAAGATAGGCCCTTTTCTGATATGGTTGGTGTTCTTATAAGGAGAGGGAAATTTGGACACATTCAGACAGAAAGAAATATGATGGCCATGTGAAGGCGGAGACAGAAATCAGGGTTATGCTGCCACAGCCAAGCAATGTTAAGGATTGCCCAGGCTATCCAGAACCTGGAGAGAGGTGTGAGTCCTTCGAGAACTAAGAGGGAGTATGGGTCTGCTGACACCTTGATTTTGGATTTCAAGCTTGCAGAAATAGAAGACAATAAATTTCTGTATTTTTAAGCCCCTGCAGTGTATTATAGCAGCCTTAGGAAACTAAGGAGAACGTTGTTTTAATTCTACATATCTATGAATTTCCCAAATAACAATTTATTTCTAATTTCATTTCATTGTGGTTAGAAAATATTCCTTGCATGATATCAATTTTTTAATATTTATTGAGGCATGTGTTAAGCCCTTAACCGTGGCCTGCCTTGGAGACTATTTTACTTACATTTGAGAAGAACGTTTATTCTACTGTTTTAAGTGGAGATTTCTATAGATCCCTGTTAGGTCTACTTGGTTATTGCATTTTTCAAGTCTTTGGACTTTATCTTCTACCTAGTTTTTGAAAATGAACTATTGAAGTCCCTAACTATTATTTTTGAATTATCTATTTCTCTCACCGACTCTTTCAGTTTTTGCTTCATATGTTTTGGAGCCTTTTTAATTTTAGGCACATGTGTGCTTATAATTGTTATGTGTTTCCAAAAGATTGATCCTTTTAAAACTATAAATAATCCTTTATCGCCTCTTGTAACAATTGTTTTTTAAGTCCATTTTCCTGATATTAGTATAAGCAGTCTTTTTTGTTACTATTTGTATGGTATCTTTTCCATCATTTTTTTTTTTTTTTAAACATGGGCAGGCATGGGTAATTGAACCCAGATCTCTGGCATGGCAAGCAAGAACTCTGCCACTGAGCCACTGCTGCAAAAAGGTATCTTTTCCATCCTTTTGCATTCACTCTATTGTGTCTTTGAATCTGAAGTTCATCTGTAGTAAAAATAATAGAGTATTTTAAATTAATTAACTCATTCTTATAATCTCTCTTTTGTTTGGAATGATTAATCCATTCATGTTTATTGTCATCATTGACAAGGTTGGATTTGTATCTTCCATTTCAGTATTTGTTTTATACATATCTATGCATTTTTCTTATATTTCTCTTTTGTATCATTTTATGTTAAATATATATTTTACATTGTAACATTTTGATTCATCTGTTGTTTCATTTTATATATATATGAATAAAATGGAAGCATTTTCTTAGTTACTCTGAGGATTTCAGTTAATGCCATAATTTTTTAAAAATCCAATTTTGATTAAGTATGATTTAATTTTAATAGAAACAAAAAGTTTTCTCCATCATTGCTTCATTCTCTTCCCTTTTGTTTGTGGAATTTATTACACAAATTACAAGTTATATATTATGAGACCATAACCACAGTTTTATATTCATTGCCTTATGCATTTTTTTGCTAAATCAGATAGAAGGGAAGCAATACAAATAAAAGTACACTTACACTATCTTTTATAGATGTCTCTATATATTGTTCTTTATTTCTTCACGTGGATTTCAGATACTCTCTATTATCTTTTCATTTCAGCCTGAATTACTCCATTTATCATTTATTTAGGCATATCTGATAGAAAAACATTCTCCCAATTTGTGTTTATCTGGGAGTGTCACAATCCCCCCATTTCTGAAGGTTAATTTTTCTGGATATAGAAGTTTTTGTTTATATTATTTTTCTCTCAGAATTTTGAACATGTATCTCACTGCGTTATGGCCTCTGGCTTCTGATGAGAAGTCAGTTGTTAATTTTATGTTAGAATATCCTCTATGTTATGAACCATTTTCTTCTTGTGGTTTTAAGATTCTCTGTCTCCTCCTTTTACAAGTTTGACGATAACGTGTGTAAGTATGGCTCTGTTTAATTTTATCCCCCTTGGAATTAATTAACTTCTTGGTTATGTAGATTAAACTTTCTCATATGACTTGGGAAGTTTGGGGCCATTATTTTTTCCAGCTATTTTATTTGTCCCATTCTCTTCTTCCTCTTTTCTGGGGCTTCCATTTATATATATTATTATGCTTATAGATGTTCGACAGATTTCTGAAGATCTACTCACTTTCATTTATTCATTTTCTGGACATCAGACTGGATAATCATATTGACCTATTTTCAAGTACCCTGATTCTTTCATCTGCTGGCTTAAATCAACGGTTGTGCCCTTTAGTTAATTTCCTACTCCATTTTTTTGTTCTTCTTAACTCCTGAGTTCCTTTTTCTTTTTCTTTTCCACAAGAATTTCTGCCTCTTTATTTATATTTTCCATTTTGGAAAGAGACTATTTTCATTATTTGTTTTAATTATTTAGAAAATTTTTTAGTTAACGACATTTTTATGAAAGCCTTTTAAGGTCTTTGTGTAGTAAATTCGACATCTGGGTTTCCTCAAGTATAGGTTTTGTCTTTTTTCTCAGTATAGGTCATATTTCCCTGTTACATAGAGGATCTTTTATTCATTGTTGTTGGACTTTTAAGTAATATAATGTGGACTCTCTGGAAATCATAATAATTTCTTCTGCCTCCACTGCAGTGTTGCTGTTAATTGCTTGTTCAATGACTTTACTGGGCTTACTCTGTAAACTCTTCATCCTTTGTCATGTGTGACCACTGACGTATCTGCTTAGTTTGCTTAGTGTTCAGTCCCTATTTATAAGGAGAGTTCCTTCAGTTCCTTTTATCAGTTCCTTGCTAAATTTCTCCATTTGCATGTTGGGACATGCTTTCAAAGATCAGCAATTTATAACTCTCCCTCATCCTCTACTTGCTTGCAAAGGTCCTTAAAGCCAGCCAATGGTGACATATCAGGCTTCTTGGGTTTTTCCTGGCCCTCAAATGCACATGGCCTTCGTGATTCCAAGAAATATGTAAGAGGCTGTTATGGTCCCTACTGACATCTCATTCCCCATAGTTTCCTTTAAGATTTTTGCGTGTGTGTGTGTGTGTGTGTGTGTTTGTGGGGGGTCATCTTATTGTTTTCTCCAATTGCTTTGCCATATTAAGCAGCTGTGATATTAAACAATTGATGCTCATTCTTTTCTACAAGCACCCAGAGGATAAGGTTTTCCCATTGACTTCTGATTCAGGTCAAATAAATAAAAACTCTATCAATAGGTGAATTAGGCTTTTCCAGGGAGCTTCCAGTCATAACAGATATCTGGGGAGTAGGTTTTTGGGGTGCTCCCAATTCATTCGGATGTATCCAGTACCTGCTGCACTGCTGTTTTCTTGCAGCAACCATGGTTTAGCAGCTGCTTCTTTTCAAGATGAATTCAGAGCTGACAAGAGGGCATGGGAATAAGACAAATTAAAACAACACCAAGCTCACGGTTCTACAGAGACTTGCCCACATTATTGATTAAAGGCACCTTAGCTCTTTGCAAGCATTTGGTTAATTTCCGAGTTTGTAAAACTGTTATTTTGACAGTTTTTGTCAGTTTTTCATTGGTTTTATGAATGAGTGGATGCTATGAGGTTCTTATTCCAATATGTGCTTCCCCAAATACATTTTTTTATCTTTTGAAATGATCATATGATATTTTTCTTTATTCTGTTAAGATAATCACTATATTGATTGATTTTCAAATGTGAAACCATTAATGCATTCCAGAGATAAAATCACTTTTAGTTAAGATTTGTAATCCTTCTATATATCTATTTTGGTTTGCTAAAGCTTACACAATGTAAAATACCAGAATTGAGTTTGCTTTTCGAATGAGCATTTATTAACTTACAATTTACAGTAATTAAACTGCGAAAATGTACAGGATGATGCTTTCTTTGAAGAAAGTCTGCTGGCAATCCAGACTCCACTTTCACATGGCCAGGCACATGGTGGCTTCTGCTGGTTCTTCTTGCCTGAGTTTCCATTACTTTCAGGAACTGGCCTCCGTGGCTTCCTCTCTCAGCTCTTCTAGGGCTTCAACATGGGGTTCCCTTAATTTCATCTTTTAGCTTCTGTGTGTGTTTTATCCACGTATAAAGGACTCTAATAAGAGGATTAAGATTCAACTTGAATGAGTCCAGTCACATCTCAATTGAAATAACCTGGTCAAAAGGCCCCACCTGTTAATAGGTCTGCACCCACAGGTATGGATTCAAAGAACATAGCCTTTTGTAGGGTAAATAACACAGCTTTAAACTACCACAATTGCTGAATTCAATTTTGAATATTTAAACACTATTTTCTGATGCAAATTGATATGTAATGTTAATTTCTCATACTGTCTTTGTCATGTTATCAGGATTATTCTGGCTTCATTAAATGAGTTCAGAAGTGAATCTTTCCCTTATATTAATGAGAAATTTAATGCAATATTGTTATTCTTAAGGTATTTGGTAGAAATAATGAGCAAAACTGTTTGGGTCTATATTTTTCTTCTTGGATCTTTATTGGGGAGAATCTTTTCCCCATTATTAGAGAAGACTTGGGTTTACAGAACAATAATGCATAAAGTATAGGATTCCTTGTACCACTCTACCACCAACACCCCCGTGCATTGATGTAGAAAATTTATTGTAATTGGTGACAGCACATTTTTATACTTGTAGTGTTAATAAAGTTCATGATTTAACTTAGGGTTTACTGTTTGTATAGTGTTGCTCCATGGATTATTTTAATTTTTATTCTGTTACCATATATACAATATAATGTTTCCCCTTTTAATCATATCCACATATATATTTAAGTGATGTTAAGTGAATTTACAATGTTGTACTACCACTACAGCAATCCTTTACCAAAATATCTCTATTATTTCCACCTAGTACATTTTAAGCCTTATCTTTCCATTCTTTATCCCTGCCCCATCCCCTAACAAGTATATTCTAGATTCCGACTCTATGATTTTGATTATTCTAATTGCTATAAATCAGAAAAATCATATAATATTTGTCATTTTCTATCTGGCTTATTCCATTCAATATGATACCTTCAAGATTGATCAATGCTTTGGCATATATCAGAAATTTGTTTTTAGAGCTGAATAATATTCCATCGTGCATATGCAGCACATTTTATTTATCCATTTATTAGTTGATAGACATTTGAATTGCTTCCAATTTTTGGTAATTGTGAATAAAGCTGCAAGGAACATTGGTGTGCAAATATATATTTGAGTCCCTACTTTCAGATTTTTGGGTATATCACTATTAATGGAAATGATGGGCCATGCTGTGGTTCTATGCTTGGTTTTCTGAAAAACCACCAAACTGACTTCCACAGTGGCTGCACCAATTTACATTGTTGCCAGCAATGTATGAAAGTTCTTATTTCTCCACATCCAAACCAGCAATTCTTTTTTTTTAAACTTTTTTTATTAATTAAAAAAATTAACAAACAAAACATTAAGTTATCATTCCATTCTACATATACAATCAGTAATTCTTAATATCATCACATAGTTGCAAATTCATCATTTCTTAGTACATTTGCATCGATTTAGAAAAAGAAATAAAATGATAATAGAGAAAAAAAAGACTATACATACCATACCCTTTGCCCCTCACTTTCATTTACCACTAGCATTTCAAACTGAATTTATTTTAACATTTGTTCCCCCTATTATTTATTTTTATTCCATATGTTTTACTCTTCTGTTGATATAGTAGCTAAAAGGAGCATCAGACATAAGGTTTTCACGTTCACAGAGTCTCATTGTGAAAGCTATATCATTGTTCAATCATCATCAAGAAACATGGCTACTGGAACACAGCACTACATTTTCAGGCAGTTCCCTCCAGCCTCTCCACTACATCTTGAACAACAAGGTGATATCTACTTAATGCGTAAGAATAACCTCCAGGATAACCTCTTGACTCTGTTTGGAATCTGTCAGCCATTGACACTTTGTCTCATTTTACTCTTCTCCCCTTTGGTCGAGAAAGTTCTCTCAATCCCTTGATGTTAATTATCAGTTCATTTTAGGGTTTTTCTCAGTCCTTTGATGCTGAGTCTCAGCTCATTCCAGGATCTTTGTCCCACGTTTCCAGGAAGGTCCACACCCCTAGGAGTCATGTCCCACACAGAGAAGGGGAGGGTGGTGAGACTGCTCGTCATGTTGGCTGGAGAGAGAGGCCACATCTGAGCAACAAAAGAGCCTCTCTTGGGGGTGACTGTTAGGCCTAAATTTTAAGTAGACTTGACCTATCCTTTGTGTGGTTAAGTTTCATGTGAACAAACCCCAAGACTGGGGGCTCAGCCTATAGCTTTGGTTGTCCACACTGCTTGTGAGAATATCAAGAATTCAACTTGGAGAAGTTGAATTTCTCCCCATTCTCACCATTCCCTGAAAGAGGCTTGCAAATACTTTTCTAGTCACTGATCAAATCATTCTGGGATTCATCGGGGCATCAATCTGGACAAACCAACAAAATCTCATGTCCTACCTGAGATTCCAAGTACTTATGACATTCAATCAAACTATCTACATGAGTTATATTAGGAAATGCTCTAGTCAAAATATAAATTTTGTAACAAATAAACATTTTTTGCTTTAGTCTCACACATAAGGTGACATTTTAAAGTATTAATTATCATCTATTTTCAGCACCCTGCAATAATGACATTCCTCTGTTCTTCCTCATGCAAAAACATTTTTAAAGTTTGTACATTGTACATTTCACTATTATTATACACTCTAGGCATTCCTAGATTATACCATCTCGATCTTTAACGTCTATCTTTCTTTCTGATTTCATTTATGTCCCCAGCCCTCCTCCCTCTATCATTCTCACATGCAGCTTCATTCAGTGTTTTAACATAACTACATTACAATTAGGTAGTATCGTGCTGTCCATTTCTGAGTTTTTGTATCCAGTCCTGTTGCACAGTCTGCATCCCTTCAGCTCCAATTACCCACTATCTTACCCTACTTCTATCTCCTGATGGTCTCTGTTACCAACGACATATTCCAAGTTTATTCACTAATGTCAGTTCATATCAGTGAGACCATACAGTATTTGTCCTTTAGTTTTTGGCTAGTCTCACTCAGTATAATGTTCTCAAGGTCCATTCATGTTGTTACATACTTCCTAAGTTTATTCTGTCTTAGAGCTGCATAATATTCCATCGTATGTATATACCACAGTTTGTTTGGCCACTCGTCTGTTGATGGACATTTTGGCTGCTTCCATCTCTTTGCAATTGTAAATAATGCTATAAACATTGGTGTGCAAATGTCCATTTGTGTCTTTGCCCTTAAGTCCTTTGAATAGATACCTAGCAATGGTATTTCTGGGTCATATGGCAATTCTATATTCAGCTTTTTGAGGAACCGCCAAACTGCCTTCCACAGTGGTTGCACCATTTGACATTCCCATCAACAGTGAATAAGTGTGCCTCTTTCTCCACATCCTCTCCAGCACTTGTCATTTTATGTTTTGTTGATAATGGCCATTCTGGTGGGTGTGAGATGATATCTCATTGTGGTTTTGATTTGCATTTCTCTAATGGCCAGGGACATTGAGTATCTCTTCATGTGCCTTTTGGCCATTTGTATTTTCTCTTCTGAGAAGTGTCTGTTCAAGTCTTTTTCCCATTTTGTAATTGGATTGGCTGTCTTTTTGTTGTTGAGTTGAACAACCTCTTTATAAATTCTGGATACTAGACCTTTATCTGGTATGTCGTTTCCAAATATTGTCTCCCATTGTGTGGGCTTTCTTTTTACTTTCTTGATGAAGTTCTTTGATGCACAAAACTGTTTAATTTTGAGGAGCTCCCATTTCTTTCTTTCTTTCTTCAGTGCTCTTCTTGCTTTAGGTGTAAGGTCCATAAAACCATCTCCAATTATAAGATTTATAAGATATCTCCCTGCATTTTTCTCTAACTGTTTTATGGTCTTAGACCTAATGTTTAGATCTTTGATCCATTTTGAGTTAACTTTTGTATAAGATGTGAGATACAGGTCCTCTTTCATTCTTTTGCATATGGATATCCAGTTCTCTAGGCACCATTTATTGAAGAGACTGTTCTGTCTCAAATGAGTTGGCTTGCCTGCCTTACCAAGATCAAATGTCTATAGATGAGAGGGTCTATATCTGAGCACTCTATTCAATTCCATTGGTCAATATATCTATCTTTATGCCAGTACCATGCTGTTTTGACCAATGTGGCTTCATAATATGCCTTAAAGTCAGGCAGTGTGAGACCTCCAGATTCATTTTTTTTCCTCAAGATACTTTTAGCAATTTGGGGCACCCTGCCCTTCCAGATAAATTTGCTTATGGGTTTTTCTATTTCTGAAATGTAAGTTGTTGGGATTTTGATTGGTATTGCGTTGAATCTGTAAATCAATTTAGGTAGAATTGACATCTTAATTATATTTAGTCTTCCAATCCATGAACATGGTATGCCCTTCCATCTGTTTAGGTATTCTGTGATTTCTTTTAACAGTTTCTTGTAGTTTTCTTTGTATAGGTCTTTTGTCCCTTTAGTTAAATTTTTTCCTAAGTATTTTATTCTTTTAGTTGCAATTGTAAATGGAATTCGTTTCTTGATTTCCCCCTCAGCTTGTTCATTACTAGTGTATAGAAACACTACAGATTTTTGAATGTTGATCTTGTAACCTGCCACTTTGCTGTACTCGTTTATTAGCTCTAGTAGTTTTGCTGTGGATTTTTCAGGGTTTTCGACGTATAGTAATGTATCATCTGCAAACAATGTTAGTTTTACTTCTTCCTTTCCAATTTTGATGCCTTGTGTTTCTTTTTCTTGTCTAATTGCTCTGGCTAGAACTTCCAACATGATGTTGAATAACAGTGGTGATAGTGGACATCCTTGTCTTGTTCCTGATCTTAGGGGGAAAGTTTTCAGTTTTTCCCCGTTGAGGGTGATACTAGCTGTGGGATTTTCATATATTCCTTTTATCATTTTAAGGAAGTTCCCTTGTATTCCTATTCTTTGAAGTGTTTTCAACAGGAAAGGATGTTGAATCTTGTCAAATGCCTTCTCTGCATCAATTGAGATGATCATGTGATTTTTCTGCTTTGATTTGTTGATATGGTGTACTACATTAATTGATTTTCTTATGTTGAACCATCCTTGCACACCTGGGATGAATCCTACTTGGTCATGATGTATAATTCTTTTGATGTGTTGCTGAATTTGATTTGCTAGAATTTTGTTGAGGATTTTTGCATCTATATTCATTAGAGAGATTGGTCTGTAGTTTTCTTTTTTTGTAATATCTTTGCCTGGTTTTGGTATGAGGGTGATGTTGGCTTCATAGAATGAATTAGGTAGTTTTCCCTCCACTTCAATTTTTTTGAAGAGTTTGAGCAGGGTTGGTACTAATTCTTTCTGGAATGTTTCATAGAGTTCACATGTGAAGCCGTCTGGTCCTGGACTTTTCTTTTTGAGAAGCTTTTGAATGACTGATTCAATTTCTTTACTTGTGATTGGTTTGTTGAGGTCATCTATTTCTTCTTGAGTCAAAGTTGGTTGTTCATGCCTTTCGAGGAACTTGTCCATTTCATCTACATTGTTGTATTTATTAGCACAAAGTTGTTCTTAGTATCCTGTTATTACCTTCTTTATTTCTGTGAGGTCAGTGGTTATGCATCCTCTTCCATTTCTGATTTTATTTATTTGCATCCTCTCGCTTCTTCTTTTTGTCAGTTTTGCTAAGGGCCCATCAATCTTGTTGATTTTCTCATAGAACCAGCTTCTGGTCTTATTGATCTTCTCTATTGTTTTCATGTTCTCAATTTCATTTATTTCTGCTCTAATCTTTGTTATTTCTTTCCTTTTGCTTGCTTTGGGGTTAGTTTGCTGTTCTTTCTCCAGTTCTTCCAAGTGGACAGTTAATTCCCCAATTTTTACCCTTTCTTCTTTTTTGATATAGGCATTTAGGGCAATAAATTTCCCTCTTAGCACTGCCTTTGCTGTGTCCCATAGGTTTTGATATGTTGTGTTTTCATTTTCATTCACCTTGAGATATTTACTAATTTCTCTTGTAATTTCTTCCTTGACTTGTAATTTCTTCCTTGACTTGTAATTTCTTCCATTGTTTAAGAGTGTGATGTTGAACTGCCACATATTTGTGAATTTTCTGACACTCTGCCTATTACTGATTTCCAACTTCATTCCTTTATGATCTGAGAAAGTGTTGTATATGATTTCAATCTTTTTAAATTTGTTGAGACTTGCTTTGTGACCCAGCATGTGGTCTATCTTTGAGAATGATCCATGAGCACTTGAGAAAAAGGTGTATCCTGCTGTTGTGGGGTGTAATGTCCTATAAATGTCTGTTAAGTCTAGCTCATTTATTGTAATATTCAAATTCTCTGTTTCTTTATTGATCTTCTGTCTAGATGTTCTGTCCATTGATGAGAGTGGTGAATTGAAGTCTCCAACTATTATGGTAGATGTGTCTGTTTCCCTTTTCAGTATTTGCAGTGTTTGCCTCACATATTTTGGGGCATTCTGGTTTGGTGCATACATATTTATGATTGTTATGTCTTCTTGTTGAATTGTTCCTTTTATTAGTAGATAGTATCCTTCTTTGTCTCTTTTAACTGTTTTACATTTGAAGTCTACTTTGTTGGATATTAGTATAGCTACTCCTGCTCTTTTCTAGTTGTTATTTGCATGAAATATCTTTTCCCAACCTTTCACGTTCAACCTATGTTTATCTTTGGGTCTAAGATGTGCTTCCTGTAGACAGCATATAGAAGGATCTTGTTTTTTAATCCATTCTGCCAGTCCATGCCTTTTGATTGGGGAGTTCAGTCCATTAACATTTAGTGTCATTACTGCTTGGGTAGTACTTTCCTCTACCATTTTGCCTTTTGTATTTTATATGTCATATCTAATTTTCCTTCTTTGTACACTCTTCTCCACACCTCTCTCTTCTGTCTTTTCATATTTGTCTCTAGTGCTCCCTTTAGTATTTCTTGCAGAGCTGGTCTCTTGGTCACAAATACTCTCAGTGACTTTTTGTCTGAAAATGTTTTAATTTCTCCCTCATTTTTGAAGGGCAATTTTGCTGGATATAGAAGTCTTGGTTGGCAGTTTTTCTCTTTTAGTAATTTAAATATATCATCCCACTGTCTTCTCGCCTCCATGGTTTCTGCTGAGAAATCTACACATAGTCTTATTGGGTTTCCCTTGTATGTGATGGATTGCTTTTCTCTTGCTGCTTTCAAGATCCTCTCTTTCTCTTTGACCTCTGACCTTCTGACTAGTAAGTGTCTTGGAGAGTGTCTATTTGGATCTATTCTTTTTGGGGTGCACTGCACTTCTTGGATCTATAATTTTAGTTCTTTCATAAGAGTTGAGGAATTTTCAGTGATAATTTCTTCCATTAGTTTTTCTCCTCCTTTTCCTTTCTCTTCTGCTTCCGGGACCCCCACAACATGTATATTTGTGCGCTTCATATTATCATTCAATTCCCTGAGTCCCTGCTCATATTTTTCCATTCTTTTCCCTATAGTTTCTATTTCTTTTTGGATTTCAGATGTTCCATCCTCCAGTTCACTAATCCTAACCTCTATCTCTTGAAATCTACTATTGTAGGTTTCCATTGTTTTTTTCATCTCTTCTACTGTATTTTCATTCCCATAAGTTCCGTGATTTGTTTTTCCAGACTTTCCATTTCCTCTTTTTGTTCATTCCTTGCCTTCTTCATGTCCTCCCTCAATTTATCGACTTGGTTTTTGATGTGATTTTCCATTTCTGTTCGTATATTCTGAATTAGTTGTTTCAGCTCCTGTATCTCATTTGAACTATTGGTTTGTTCCTTTGACTGGGCCATATCTTCAATTTTCCTGGTGTGATTTGTTATTTTTTGTTGGCATCTGGACATTTAATTACCTTAATTAGTTTATTCTGGAGATTGCTTTCACTTATCTTACCTAGGGTTTTCTTGCTAGATGAGTTTGTTGTCTATCTCTTCTTTGACCTTCAGTTCAGCTTTTTCTGGGCCTTTAGCTTAAGGTTTGTTTAACATAGGGTAATTTTTCAGTTCTTGTTTTCTGGTTTCTTGTCCTGCTTGTAAGGTGCCTTTTCCCTCCCCACCCTTAGGAGGGTCTACATAGCTATTACAGACTCCAGTCAGGTTTTCCCGGACTAAACTGGCCTCCTATCAGGGGGAAGGAGTCACCTGCATCAGTTTTCCCTGAGGGTGAGACCCAGCAAGTTGAAAGATTTTCCTGTGAAGTCTCTGGGCCCTGTTTTTCTTATCCTGCCCAGTATGTGGCACTTGTCTGTCTGCAGGTCCCACCAGCAAAAGATGTTGTGGCTCCTTTAACTTTGGAAGGCTCTCCCTGCTGGGGGCGTGGTGGAGACAGAGGAGAGGTTGTAGGCTGGTATTAATGGCTTCAAATTGCCAAGCCCTGGGATCTGAATTCCTTGAGAGAGGGATTCCACCTAAGTTGGGCTTCACCTCTCCCCTGGGGAAGGCACACGTGAGAGATAGCCTGGAAAGCAGTCTGTTTATGCCTATTCCTGGGGCAGTTGCAGCTCGAGTAGTCCCACCAGTGAATCCAGAGGCAGCCAAGCCTCCATAGAAACAGCCACAAAAACCTGTTTCATCCCCTTTCCTCTTTTTCGGTTAGCCCAGTAAGTGACCTCCGCCTTGACCAGTTTCGTCTGAGCTGGGGACCAATTTTTAGTAGTCAGAATTTGTTTATTAATGCCACAATTGGTGTTTGATTGGACTCAGTCCCTACTACTGTTAGGGTCTCTTTCCTTTCCCTCCAGGAAGCTGCCTGTTGGGGAGGGGCACCGGGCACTGCGGCTTGGGGAACTCATGGTTCCGGAGACTCACAGCCAATCCAGGTGGTCCAGACTGGGGTATGCTGTGTGTCCGGTCACTGACGTGGCTCCGGGAGCTGTTCTGTACTGTTTCTGGTTATTTAGTAGTTGTTCTGGAGGACGAACTAAAACGTGCACATTGCTAAGCCGCTATCTTGGCCCCTCCTCCCAGAAGTGCACCCAACCCAGCATTTCTTATTTTACATTTTTTAGTAGCAGCCTTTCTAATTGGTGTGATTTGCATTTCCCTGATGGCTAATGATGTTGAGCATCTTTTCATGTGCTTCCTGGCCATTTGTATATCTTCTTTTGAAAGATGTCTGTTCCAGTCTTTTGCCTATTTTTAAAAAATTGAGTTGCTTGTCTTTTTGTTGTTAAGTTGAAAGATTTTTTTTATATATACTATATATATTAATCTTTTATCAGATTTGTAGTTTCCAAATATTTTCTTCCATCATTTTTGTTGTCCTTTTATGTTCATGATGAAGTCCCTTGAAGAAGAAAAGTTTTTAATTTTGGTTTTATCTCATTTGTCTACTTTTTCTTTGTTGATTGTGCTTCCAGTATAAAATTAAAAAAAAACATTACCTAACACAATATCCTGAAGATTATTTCCTTATGTTTTCTCCAAAGAGACTGATAGTTCTACATCTGGTATTTAGATCTTTGATTCAATTTCAGTTGTTTAGTCTATGTTGTGAGGTAAGGGACTTCCATCTATTTTTCTTCTTTTTTTTTTTTTTTGCGAAAGGACATCTGGTTTTCCTAACATCATTTGTTGAAGAGACTATTCTCCCTCAATTGAGTAGTCTTTACCATTTCATCAAAAATCAATTACCCATAAGTTAAACATAAATGTGAGGGATGATTTCTGAGCTTTCAGTTCAACATCATTAATGTATATGTCTGTTCTTTTGCCAGTACCATGCTGCTTTGATTATTGTGGCTTTATAATGAGTGGGTGGTATGAATCCTCCAACTGCATTCCTGTTTTACAAGATGGTTTTAGCTATTTGGTGCCCCTTATCCATGCATACAAATTTGATGATTGGGTTTCCCTTTTCTGCACATAAATTTGCTGGAATTTTTATTAGGATGGTATTGAATTTTTTAACTTCTTTAGGTAGGATTGACACCTTAATATTTAGTCTTTCAATCCACGTACATAGAATGCCCTTCTATTTATTTAGGTATTTGTTTCTTATAGCAATTAAAAATCTTTTTTTTTTGGGTGTACATTCCTTTACATCATTGGTTAGATTTATTCTTAGATATTTGATTCTTTTAGTTGCTATTATGAATGGATTTTTTTTCTTGATTTTATTATTTTTTTAATATCCTTTGCATATAGAAACACTACTGATTTGGGGGCATGAATATTGTACCCTCCCACTTTGATGAATTCATTTATTAGCTCTAGGAACTTTGTTGTGTATTTTTCAGGATTTACTGTATTTAAGAAAAAGTCATTTGCAATTAGGGTAAATTTTATTTTTTCCTTTCCAATTTGTATGCATTTTATTTCTTTTTCTTGCCTAATTGTTATGTCAATAATTTCCAGTGGAATGCTGAATAATGTGGTGACAGTAGATGTCTTTATCTTGTTCATGACCTCACAGGGAACACTTTTCATCTTTCACCATTAAGTACGGTGTTAGCTGTGGGCTTTTCCTATATGCCTTTTATCATGTTGAAGTACATTCTTCCATTCCTAGTGTTAAATGTTTTTATCAAGAAGGAATGTTGGATTTTGTCAAATACCTTTTCTGCATCGAGATGAACATGTGTTTTTTTCCTTCATTGTGATAATATAGCATATCACATTAGTTGATTTTCTTATGTTGGACCAACCTTGCATATCAGGGATAAATCTCACCTGTCATGGTATTAATATTTTTAATACACTGTTGGATTTGGAATGCTAGTATTTCACTGAGGATTCTTGCATCTATATACATTGATCTGTGATTTTCTTTTCTTGTGCTTTCTTTTTTAAAAACATTTTTTTAATTGTGAAATATAGCATATACAAAAAAGAAAAAAAGAGAAGTACATCGTAACAAATGTTACAAAAGAGTTACAGCACAGATTTCAGAGTTTTGCCTGGGTTATAGTTCACAATTTCAGGTTTTTCCTTCTAGCTGCTCCAAGATACTGGAGACTAAAAGAAATATCAATATAATGATTCAGCAGTCATGCTCATTTGTTAAATTCTATATTTCTGTTATAACTCTTCCTTTTCCATTGATTCTTCTCGCAATCTTTAGGGGTATTTGGCCTATGCCCATTCTAGCTTTTTCATGTTGGAAATGGGTGTTGATAATGTGGGGTGGGGTATGGAACTAGTTGATGTTCTTGAAGAGGCTCCCCCTCTGACTTTCACAGTTATCTTGCCTAGGACCCTATCTGGAGGTTGTCGGTTTCTGGAAAAGTAATCTTAGTGCACACAACTTTTGTAGAATCTCAAATAGAACCCTAGGTGTTTTTTAGGGTAAACAGAAATGGTTTTGGTTGTAGTTTAGCAAATTGTGGTAATTAGCAATAACTAGCTGAGGCTTGCATAAGAGTAGCCTCCGATAGCCTCTCAACTCTGTTTGAGTGTTCTTAGCCATTCTCTTTTTATTTATTACTTTTCTTTCCCCCTTTTTGGTCAGGAAGGTGTTGTCTACCCCATGGTGCCAAGTCCAGGCTCATCTCTGGGAGTCATGTCCCACATTGCCAGGGAAACCTTCACCCCTGAATGTTCTGTCACTTGAGTGGGGTAGGTAATGATTTTCCTTGCAGAACTGGGCTTAGAGAAAGAGAGAGGCCACACAGCAACAAAAGAGGTTTCTGGAAGTAATTCTTAGACATAATTATGGGGAGGCCTAGCTTCTCTGCTAAAGAAATAAACTTCATAAGAGCAAGGTCCAAGATCTTGGCTTGGCTTATTGACTTGGGAGGCCTTAACGTGTGAGACAACATTAGGGGTTTCCCCATAGTAAAGTTTAATAATTTCATATCTTTTTCTCCAGTTCCTCAAAGAAGTTTGACAAAACATTTAATTATCTGATCAACATACTCTAGGACGTATCTAGCATTAATGAGCTACATACAGAATTACAAACTCTCATTCCTATTGTAGACTGTGTGTGTCTGGGTTATTTAAATGTGCTATGCATAAAGGTTGAATTAGATTATGTGCTACAGAAAATTTAGGTTTGGACAAAATAAACTTCTTTTCCTTTGATCTCATATAGTAGGTGAAGTTCTAAAATATAAACAATGTCACCCTTACCCTGTATTCTGATTTACTTTCGTTCTGACCAGATTGGCTTCATTCTTATCTTTAATTGAAGCCTGATCTCCTTTTCAGTTCTTCAACAGTTGTTGTCTGTAGGAATGCTGCCTTTCAGAGCTGTAGAATCCAACTCTGAGTCTTAGGTGTGATATAGTTATCCAAAGTTCCAGGAACATACCAGGTTATACATATATAGCACAGCATCTCAAAATGTAGAAATAATAATTACAGCTCTGGACTAAACGTGGCTGCGGTAAGAGCTTACAATTTAGGCCCAGTTTTTTGTAAGTATTTTCTAAAAAAGACCACACAATACTTTTTCTTTTGTTTCTGGCTTGTTTTGTACCACATGATGTCCCCTTACCACATGCTTCATGACTTCGTTCCTTTTTTTTAGCTGTACAGTATTCTATCATATCTGTATGTCACAGTTTGCCATTCTACTTCTCAGTCAGTGTAACCTTCAGCCACTTCCATCCATTGGGCATCATGGATAATGTCCAAAGTAAACAATCCTTGTCTCACATTATCCTAACTTAGTTGTACAATCATCAACACTCAATTTTAGACCTTTTTCATTGCTCCAAGAAGAAAAATAACTGATAAATACACCTTCACCAAATTGAAAATCCAAACCTCTCCTTAACTCTTGTCCTATACCCCCAATTTTTTACCCTTGGCATTGCTGTAGTATGGTTGATGTCCTCCAGTTAGATATAGACTGTAGCATGCAATAGTAGTTTTGTTCTTATACACCTCTGTTACCCTTTGTACATAATTCATACATTTGAAGTAGTTCATGCAAGAACTGATTTGTATTTGTACTGTTAATAAGTGGAATACATGGCTCTATACAATCCCTTTCAATCATGTTCACCTTCAATATGGAAATATTACTTATAAACCCACGAATGAACTGCCTTCACATCTATCCATTCCTTTACATTTAAGTTTAACCTCATTAGATACCTGTTCTCCCATCTCTAGCTTTTCTTTATCTCTAGGTCTCCTATGTTTTACATTATAAACTGCTGAGTTTACCTTTACCATGGTCATAATAAGTAAATCATAAAGTATCTACATTTTGTGTCTTCCTTATTTTAGTCAATATTATGTCCTCAAGGTTCATCCATGTTGTCATATGCTTTAGAACCTCATTTTGCCTTAGTGCTGCATGATATTCCATCATATTATACACCACAATTTGTTTATCCACTAGTCTGTTGACAAACAGGAGAGTTTACATCTTTTGGTAATTGTGAATAATGCTGCTATGAACATTAGTGTGTGAATGTCTGTTTGTGTCACTGCTTTCAGCTCTAATGGGTATATACCAAGTAGTGATATTGCTGAGTCATAGGGCAACTTAATATTTAGTTTTCCAAAGAACTGCCAAACCATATTCCACAGGGGCTATACCATTTATATTCCCACCAGCAGTGCATAAGTGTTCCAATTTCTCCACATCCTCTCTAACATTTGTAGTTTCCTGTTTGTTTAATAGCAGCCATTCTTATAGGTGTGAGGTAATATCTCATCGTAGTCTTTATCTGCGTTACCCATAACGTTAATGATAATGAGCATCTCTTCGTGTGTTTTCTGGCCATCTGTATTTGATCTTTTGAAAATGCCTATTAATATTTTTAGCCCATTTTATAATTGGGTTGTTGTTCTTTTGTTGTTGAGCTGTATGTTTTCTTTATTCATACAAGATATTAAAACTATCCATGGTGTGATTTCCAAATATTTTCTCCATTGCGTTGGCTGCCTCTTCACCTTTTTGATAAAGTCCATTAGTCACAGAAGCATTTGATTTTTGAGGTGTTCTCGTTCATCTATTTTGTATTTTGTTGTTTGTGCTTTGAGTGTAAAGTTTAAGAAGCTACCTCCTAATATTAGGTCTTGAAGATGTTCCCCTATATTTTCTTCTAGTTTTATGGTTCTAGCTTTTATATTTAGGTCTTCAATCTACTTTGAGTTAATTTTTGTACAGGGCTAAGTTAGGGTCCTCTTTCATTCTTTTGGCTATTGATATCCAATTTTCCCATGTCCATTTATTGATAAGAGTATTCTGTCTTAGTTCAGTGAATGTGGGGACATTATCAAAGATCAATTGGCCATAGATTTGGTGGTCTATTTTCATACTCTTGATTTTATTCCATTGGTTAATACTTCTATCTTTCTGCTGGTCAGTGATTTGACCACTGTGGCTTTATAATAAGCTTCAAAATCAGGAAGTATTAGTCCTCACACTTCATTCTTCTTTTGAAGGATATTTTTAGCTATTTGAGGTCTGATTCCCTCCCAAATGAATTTAATAACTAGCTTTTCCAAGTCTTCAAAGTAGGTTGTTGGAATTTTGATTGGTATTACCCTGAATCTGTAGATCGCCTTGGGAACAATTGATTTTGACTACATTTAACCTTCTTATGCATGAGCTGAGAAGGTCTGTCCACCTATTTAGATCTTCTTTGATTTCTTTTGGCAATGCTTTGTAGTTTATTGTGTACAGGTCCTTTACATCCCTGGTTAAATTTATTCCTAGATATTTGATTGTTTTAGTTGCTATTTTGACGGAATTTTGTCCTTGTCTCCTCAGCTTGGTCATTGCTTGTATACAGAAACATTACTGATTTTTGTGTGTTTATTTTGTATCCCATCACTTTGCTGAATTTGTTTATTAGCTCAGGAAGCTTTGTCATAGATTTCTTTGGATTTTCCAAGTATAGTATTATGTCATCTGCAAATAATGATAATTTTACTTCTTCCTTTCCAATTTGAATGCCTTTTATTTCTTTTTCCTGCCTGATTGCTCTAGCTAGAATTTGGAGTCAATGTTGAATAATAGTTGGTGACAGAGGGCATCTGTGCTGGTTTGAAATTGTATATGTATCCTAGAAAAGCCATGATTTAATCCTAATCCCATTTTGTAAAGGCAGCCATTTCTTCTAATCTCTGTTCAGTATTGTATGTTTGAAACTGTAATTAGATCATCTCCCTGGAGATGTGATTTAATCAAGAGTGATTGTTAAACTGGATTAAGGGAGACATGTCTCCACCCATTTGGGTGGGTCTTGATTGACTTCTGAAGTCCTATAAAAGAGGAAACATTTTGGAGAATGAGAGTGATTTAGAGACAGCAGAGCAAAGTGATGTAACCAGAAGAAGTAGAGTCCACCAGCCAGTTACCTTTGGAGATGAAGAAGGAAAATGCCTCTCAGGGAGCTTCATGAAAGAGGAAGCCAAGACAGAAAGCTAGAGGATGATGCTGTGTTCACCATGTGCCTTTCCAACCAAGAGAGAAACCCTGACTGTGTTTGCCATGTGCGTTCTCACTTGAGAGAGAGACCCTGAACTTCATTGACTTTCTTGAACAAATATATCTTTCTCTGGATGCCTCAGATTGGACAGTTCTATAGACTTATTTTAACTGGGATGTTTTCTCCACCTTAGAACTATAAACTAGCAATTTATTAAATTCCTCTTTTAAAAAGCCATTCTGTTTCTGGTATATTGCCTTCCAGCAGCTAGCAAACTAGAATGGCATCTTTGTCTCATTTCCTATATTAGGGGAAAGGCTTTCAAACTGGCTATGAGTTTTTCATAAATGACCTTTATCATATTGAAGAAGTTTCTTTCGAGCCCTCCCTTTTGAAGTGTTTTTTTATCAGTAAAAGATGCTGAATTTTGTCAAATATTGTTTCAGCATCAATCAGAATAATCATGTGATTTTTCCCTTTTGATTTGTTTATGTGCTGTATTACACTGATTGATTTTCTTGTGTTGAACCACCCTTGCATCCTTAGAATAAACCCCACTTGGTTATGTTGTATAATTCTTTTAATATGTCATTGGATTCGATTTGCTAGTATTTTGTTGAGAATCTTCCCATCTATATTCATTAGGGAGATGGGCCGGCCTGCCAGTTTCCTTTCTTGTAGTGTCTTTATCCAGTTTTGGTACTAGAGTCATGTCAGCTTCATAAAATGAGTTAGGTAATGTTTCTTTTTCTTCATTTTTTTTTTTGGAAGAGTTTGAGCAGGATTGGTGTTAGTCCTTTTTTGTAATGTTTGGTAAAATTCCCCTGTGGAGGCATCTGGCCCTGGGTTTTTCTTTGAAGTAAAATGTTTGTTGTCTGATTGAATCTCTTTACTTATGATTCATTTGTTGAGATCTTGAATTTCTTCATGAGTCAGTGTAGGCTTTTTCTGCATTACTGGGCATTTGTTCATTAATGTCTTCGTGAGTCAGTGTAGGTTTTTCTGCATTTCTGGGAATTTGTTCATTTCATCTAAATTGTCTAGTTTGTTGGCACGTAGTTGTTCATATTATTCTCTAAAGATTGTTTTAAATTTCTCCACGGTCTGTGGTAATGAACCTTCTCTCATTTCTAATTTTATTTACATCTTCTTTTTCTTAGTCTGTCTATCTAGGACCCTTCAATTTTATTGATTTTCTTAAAGAACTGACTTTTGATTTTATTGATTTTTTTCTATGTTTTTTGTTTTTTTGCCTTCCAATTATTTTTTTTCTGCTTTCATCTTTGTTATATTTCTTCTATTTGCTTTGGGGCAGTTTGCTGTTCATTCTCTAGTTCCTCCAGGTGAACAGTTAAGTCTTTGATTTTTCTTCTTTCTTCTTTTTTATTATAAGAACTAGGGCAATAAATTTTCCTCTCAACACTGCCTTTGCCATATGCCACAAGTTCTGATATGTTTTCATTCATCTCCAGGTATTTACCAGTTTATCTAGCAATTTCTTCTTTGACCCACTAATTATTTAAGAGTGCATTATTTAATAGCCCTATATTTGTGAAAGTTCTGATAGTAGAACTTTCTTTGGTAGTTGTTGAATTCTAGCTTCTTTTTTTTTGTGATCAGAGAAAGAACTTTGAATAATTTCAATCTTATTAAATTTATAAAGACTTTTTTTGTGCCCCAGCATATGATCTATCCTGGAGAACATTCCATGAGCACTACAGAAAAATGCATATCCTGGTGTTTGAGGGTGTAGAGAACTATATATGTCTGTTAGGTATAATTCATTTATCAATTTGTTTAAGCTCTCTATTTCCTTGTTGATTCTCTGTCTGGTTGCACCATCTATAGAGGACAGTGGTATACTGAAGACTCCCACTATTATTGTTGAAACATCTATTGCTCCCTTCAGTTTTGCCAATGCTTGCTTATGTGTTTTGGAACTCCTTGACTGTGGGCATAATCATTTATGATTGTTATTTCTTGTTGGTGAATTATCCCTTTTATTAATATATAGTGTCCTTCCTTGTCGCTTATGACAGACTTACATTTAAAGTCTATTTTGTCTGGCATTAGTATAGCTACTCCTGCTTTCTTTTGGTTGCAGCTTGCATGGAATATCTTTTTCTGTCCTTTTACTTTCAATCTGTTTGTATCCTTGGGTCTAAGGTGAGTCCCTTGTAAGCAGGATATAGATAGATCATATTTCTTAATCCATTCTGCCAATCTGTATCTTTTAACTGGTGAGTTTAGTCCATTAACATTCAAAGGTATTAATGTAAAGGCATATCCTGAATCTACCATCTTATCCTTTGGTTTTGATTTGTCAGATCTATGTATTCTTTTCCCTGTTTCTCTAAGCAGTCTTTAAGTTACCCTTACTCATACTCTTCAATTCTGGGCCCTCTTCCAGAACCTTCCCCCTTGCCTTTATTTCTTCAGCTGACAGCAACTCCCTTTAGTTTTTCTTGTAGGGCTGGTCTCTTGTTGACAAATCCTCTCAGTCTTTGTCTGTCTGGTAAAATTTTAATCTTTCCTGCACTTTTGAAGGACAACTTAGCTGGATATGGAATTCTTGACTGGAAGTCTTTCTCTTTCAGGATCTTAAATAACTGCCTTCTCACCTCTGTGGTGCCTGTTGAATAGTCTAAACTCAATCTTATGTGGTTTCCCTTGTAGGTGGTGAGGTCCTTTTCTCTTGCCACTTACAGTACTTTCTGCTTCTCTTCAATATCTGAAAGGCTAATTAATGTGTTTCTTGGAGTAAGCCTATATGTATTTACTCTATTTGGGGTTCATTGGGCTTCTTTAATTTGCATAGCCATGTTTTTTATGTTTCCCCCATAATTGCCTCAACTAGTTTTCCTTGCCCTTTACTATTTTCTTTTCCTTCTGGGGCACCATGAGTCTATTTATGTGCTCCCTGTTTTCCATCATTTCCCTGAGATTCATCCAAATGTTTCCATTTTTTTTTTTTTGCCATCCGTTCTTCTCTGTATTCAAATCAATTGTCCTGTTCTCTAATTCACTTATTACTTCTTTTGTCTTCTTCAAATCTTATTGTGTGTCTCTAGTATATTTTTAATTTGGTCTACAGTATTTCTCATCTCTGTGATATCTGCCATTTTTCTATTTATTCTTCCAAATTCTTCTTTATGATCTTCTAGTGTCTTATTGATATCCTTTATGTCATTAGCCAACCCTGTGAATTTATTTAGGAGATTTATATGAATGTCTTTGATTATTTGTTCCAAATTCTGTATCTCAGCCAGTGTTTTAATTTGGTCATTTGTCTGGGCTATATCTGCCTGCATCTTCATATGCTTTGTGACTTTTTGTTGGCTTTGAGGCATTTGATTATCTTGATAGAGTTATTTTGAAAGTTGATTTCCCTCAGTTGTCTAAGGTTTTGCATTTGCTTAGGTTTGCATTGAAGTTCTCCTTTTGCACTTGGTTTGTCAGTAATTCCCCGCTAATGATGGTCCAGACCTCATGCAGTTGATGTACCACTATTTGAGGATCTGTTTTAAGCCAGCCAGACAGGCAATTTCCATTTCTTCTGAGCAGAAGGCACTCTTGTACCTTTTTTCCCCTCAGTCCTGCTCTGGCCTCCATATGAAAGGAGAGTGGTAGGCTCTGTGCACGAACTGGATGCTCTCTGTATTCAGGGAAAACAAGTTTGCTGGCTTCCATGTTGCCCCAAGGGAGCTCTTGGATGCAGAGCTGAGGCGGCTGATCTCCCAAGCTGGCTGTGAGTGCAGCCACTTTTCTTGATGTGACCTCTTATCTCAGAGGGAATCACTGCTGATCCCACTCACTCCATTCTTCCATCCCAATTCCTCAGCTTTTTCATCCAGAACCTCCCTAAATGGTGTAGAAGACCCTCTTGGGTCACTTGCACCCTGGAACTGCTGTCCCAGTCATTTTTCTGTCACTTTTCTGGTTGTTCCATGGAGCAGGGGTGAACTCAGCCTATCCTTTCTGCCATCTTAATTTTCTCGTGGTATCTTTATCTGACTTTGGGATGAGGGTATTGTTGGTCTTGTAAGATGAATTGGGGGGTGTTTGGAGTGTTCCCTTCTTCTCTCCCTCTTTTTTGGAAAATTTCCAGGAAGTCTTCTTGGGTGTGTGTTAGAATTCCCCTGGGAAGCCATCTGGTGCTGGACTTTTCTTTCTTGGGAGGTGTTTGGTTACTGATTCAATCTCTACTTGTAATTTTTTTGTTGTCATCTATTTTTTCTTGAATCAATGTAAGTAGTTTGTGGTTTCTAAGAATTTCTCCATTTCATCTAGGTTATCTAATTCATTGGCATGCAGTTGTTTATAGTATATTCTCACGGTCCTTTTTATTTCAGTGTGATCAGTAGTAATGGCCCCTTTTCATTTCTGCTTTTCACTATTGGTATCTTCTCTCTTTTATTCTTTGTGAGTCTAGCTAAAGGCTTCTCAATTTTGTTGATATTTTCAAAGAAACAATTTGTGGTTTTGTTGATTCTCTATTTTTCTATTATCTATTTCATTTATCTCCACTCTAATCTTTGTTATGTCTTTCATTCTGTGTGCTTGGGGTTTAGGCGCTTTTTTTTTTCTAGTTCTTGCAGTTTTGATGTTAGGTCACTGATTTGAAATCTTTCTCCTTTTTTTTTTTTTCCACCTTTGCGACCTGGCTTGTTTTAATAATCAAGTGAGGCACTTGTGTAGAAGACCTAAAGAAAAAGACTAAAGAGACTAGACTTGTCTAACCATGAAAACCATTTCAGAACTTGACAGGAAGTGACAATCTAAGTTTGCCTGGCTTGCTCAAATGTGAGCAATTAGGCCAGTTTGCTTTAGAGTTTAGAAACATCTGAGGGGGATTCAAGTCCATCACTCCTGAAATGTGTTCTAGCTTTAGGGCTATAGGTACAATCATACTTTCCCCCGTTCAGTCAGAACCATAGTGACAAAATCATTCAAATGAGAGCAACATGCACATGTGTAGAGTATCTTTCTCCTCAGCTGAATACCATAAATGTACTTGATATTTGCTGACTTTTATCCTGATGGGTCTGGAGGAGACTGTGATGACTAGCAGAGGAATCCCAGCAGTGGCTGGTAGCAGTGCAGACTGTCTAGGTTCAAATTGCCTCCCTCGGCTTCAGCTGTTTTTCTTCCATGTCACAGTGTTGTGGTTGTTCTGAAACATCATCTTACTGAAATCCTCTTCAAGGCCTGACCACACCGGAAACCTACGTGAGAAGGGCCAGTCTCTGGACAGACAGGACCTCTTCTTTTTTTTTTAAAGAAAAGACAGAGAGAAGGAAGGAAGGAAGAGAGGAAGAAAGGGAAACATCTTTTAAACATTTTCTTGTTTTTATTGTATTTTGTTTCTCCGTTTTCGTTACATGGGCTGGGGCCGGGAATCGAACCGAGGTCCTCCGGCATAGCAGGCAAGCACTTTGCCCGCTGAGCCACCGCGGCCCGCCCCTCTTCTTTTTTAACGTAAGCATTTATAGCTATACATTTCCCTCCCAGCACTGCTATCACTGCATCTCCTAAGTTTTGGTATGCTGTAGTTTCATTTCATTTGTCTCAAGATACTTCCTAATCTCACTTCTGATTTTCTTTTTAACCCATTGTTTTGTTTTGTTTTTTCTGCATGGGCAGGCACTGGGAATTGAACCCAGGTCTCTGGCATGGCAGGTGAGAATTCTTCGCACCGCCCTTAACCCATTGATTCTTTAAGAGTATGTTGCTTAATTTTGACATATTCATTAATTTTCCCTATCCTCCTCTCTTGTTGGCTTCTAGGTTCATTCTGTTGTAACTGGAGAATATTCACTGTGTGTTTGATATTTTTAACTTTATTGGACTTGTTTTGTGACCCATCATATGGTCTATCTTGGATAATCAACCATGTGCACTCAAGAAAAATGTGAATTCTGTTTCATTGTGTGCAGTTTTCTATGTTTGTTAGATCTAGTTGGTTTAGTGTATCATTCAAGTCCTGTACTTCCTCATTGCTCTTTTGACTAGATGCTTTAACCACTGTTGAGTGGTGTGTTAAATTCTCCTACTATTCTTGTAGAACAGTCCATTACTCCCTTCAAAGTTGGCAGTTTTTGCTTCATATATTTTCGGGTTTTGCCATTCCATTGTATACAAATATATTTATAATTTTTAAAACTTTCTGCTGAATTGTTCCCTTTATCAGTATGCAATGACCAGCTTTGCCCCTTGTGATTGTTTTTGACTGCAAGTCTATTTTATCCAATATTTGTATAACCACCCCAACTCTCTTTTGGTTACTACTTGCATGGTATATACATATATTTTTCTATCTTTTCAACCTACCTGTATCTTTGATTTTAAGGTGACTCTCTTGAATAGTGTATATAGTTCTCACATACTTTTTTGCCAATGCATTCTGCCAATCTCTCCCTTTTGACTGAGAGTTTCATCCACTTACATTTAAAGTCACTACTGATAATACAGTTATTTCTTCTCCCATTTTGCTATTTAGTTTTCAAAAGTCTTACAACTTTTTTGAGCCTCATTTATGTTATAACCAAATTTTATGTTTATTCAGTTTTTTGTGTTGTATCATATTGAGTAAAAATGCATATATTTTTCATCTGTTTACATATGGTTAAATTTAACATCCTCTCTCTCTCTCTCTCTGTATATATATATATATATATATAGCAATATTTGGTTTGATACCAACTTACCTTCAATAAAGTGCAAATATACTTTTCTATATCCTTCTTTCCTCCTACCAATTTTTCTAACTATCACTGGTATCTTTGTTCATTATATGTGAAAAGCCATAACTTATCATAACTTTTAATGCATTTGCATTTTAGCTCTTGTAGGAAGTAAGAAGTGGAGTTACATACCAAACAATAGAATGCAATAATACTGCTGTTTATAATTACGCAAATGGTTAACTTTTCCACTGCTCTTTATTTCCTTATTATGATTTGAACCACTGTCTATTGTCCCTTCATTTCATTCAGAAGAACTCCCCTTATCATCGCTTGTAGGGCAGGTCTAGTGTTCACGTACTCCCTCAGCTTCTCTATATCTGAGAATGTCTTAATTGTCCCCTCTTTTTTTGAGAAAGAATCTCGTTAGATATAAAATTCTTGAATTGTGATTGTTTTTCTTCAGCATTCTAAGTATTTCAACCCATTGCCTTCTTGCCTCTTTGGTTTCTGATGAGAAATTGGCAAAACCTTATTGGTAATTCCCTTATTTGTAACGTTACATATCTCTTGAAGGTTCCAGAAATCTATCCTTGTCTTTTACATTTGATAGTGTCATCGGTATATGGTGGAGTATATTTTTCTTCATGTTTATCTTGTTTGGTGCTCTCAGAGATTCTTGGATGTGCATAATTTACATCTTTTGCTAAGTTTGGGAAACTCTCTGTCATTATTTCTGTGAATATTCCTTCTTCCCCTTTCCTTCTTCTTCTCCTGGTACTCCTGTAACATGTGTGTTGGTACACTTGATGGCATCTCATAGCTATCTTAGGCTATTTTCACTTTTAATATTTATTTTTCCTTTCTGTCCTCAGCTTGACTAGATTTAATTGTATTATCTTGGAGTTCATTGATTCTTTCTTCTGCCAGCTCCATCCTGCTCTTAAAACCCTCCTGGACATTTTTCATTTCACTTACTGTGATCTTCAACCCCAATAGGTTTGTTTGATTCCTTTAAAAAATATATCTCTTTACTTATACTCTCATATTATTCGTTCATGATTTTAGTTCCTTCTCAATACTTTCTTTTATCTCCTTGTGCCAGTTTGAAACTGTTGCATATCCCAGAAAAGTTATGTTCTTTAATCCTGATTCAATATTGTTGAAGGGAATCTCTTTAATTAAGTTGTTTCCAAGGAGATGTGACCAACCCAATTGTGAGTGGGACCTTTTGATTAGGTAGTATCCATGGAGATGTATCTGTACCCATTGAAGGTGGAGTTGCTAAAAGGAGTCCTTCAAGAGGGAATCATTTTGAAAAAAGCTTTAGCTCCCACATGGTCAGAAACCTTTGGGGTTTCAGAAGGAAAAGCACACTCAGGGAAGTCCTTTGAGGTGAGAAGCCTGGAGAGAAAGCTAACAGACATCTGCCATGTGCCTCCCCAACTAACAGAGGTGTTCTGGACTTATCACCTTTCTTTGAGTCAAGATTTCTGTCCCTGGATGCCTTGGTTGGGATGTTTTCATAGCCTTAGAACTGTAAACTCGTAACTTAATTCCCGTTTTAAACGCTCTTTCATTTCGAGTATATTGCATTCTAGCAGCTTTAGCAAACAAATACACTCCTTAAGCATTTTTAAGATCACTTTTTAAATAGTTTTGGTATGTCCACACTCTTGTCTTCTTCATTGGTATTTTCAGTATTTTTATCCTTTTCTTTTGGATGAGTCATCATTTCCTGTTTCTTTGTCTTGTAATATTTTGTTACACATTGTGCATTTTAATATCTTACTTTAATATATGAATTCTGGGATCTATTCCCTAGGATGTCTATTTCCTTATTTTGTAACCAGCTAGTATTAATACAGAGACTTTTTTTCAGCTTCAGCCCTCTTATCAGGAGGGTCTGTCCAAGGTGTATGGGCTGTGTGCATGGTGTTCCCTGTCTTGCTGGACCTCTTTCTTATTCTTGGCTTTTGCTTCTTAACTGTTTTGGAATTTCCCTGCTTTGGAGTTTTGTTATCCTCTCTGATTCGCAGGGGACATATCTCTCTCTCTTGGGAATTTAAATCTACCAGGTTTTGATCAAGACTGTCCACCTCTATAAATTTTACACTTCTTTCCAAGGGAATTTTGAGTTTTCTCATGCTACGATTGACTGGTGGGCAGATTCTTGGAGAAGGATTACCCCTGAGAAGACTGTTCCAAGTCAGTCTTTTCCAGCCAAAACAGGACACCAGACCTATGAAGGGGACACAGAGCTTCCCAAAGTCCTGTGAAGGGGATCAAAAAAATTGACAAAAACGTCTTTGGTGGTTCCTCAACACTGAGTTTTCTTGACTTAACTAGCAAATGTAGCCCTTAAACTAACTTTTCCACCCAGCCTTGAGAAAACCCTGCCTTTTTAACTCTCCTCCCCCTCCTCCCCTGTCTGGGAAAATTTGAAACAATGGCTGCTGCTGCCTTAATCCTGGGGTGTGGTAGAAACCATGGCTGCCACTGCCTTTGTTTGGTGAAGTTGAAACAATAGTGGTCCTCAGAGTCAGGACTCAGTGATCTGAATCCCCTAATAAAAAAACCCATGATCAGTGTGACTGACTGTGCACACTCCTGCTCTCGGGGATAATTTTTATGTCTCTTTTTATCAACCAAGAACTAGACCCCATGGCAGCTTGCTGCAAGAGTGGGGGATCAGAATCGGTAGCAGTAATGCAGAGAGGGCAATTTATAGTTCTTTACCATAATTTATTAGCCTCTTCTCCCTGCTCTTCCCTGGATCTGTGCAGTTCTTCCGGTTTCTAGAGTTTCATAATAATTGTTTCAGATAGTTTCTGCTTGTCAAATAGCTGTTTTGGTGGGAGAATTGAGTCCTATAGCTCCCTACTCTGCCATCTTCTCTGGATTTCTGATGTTTTGTTTGTATTGCTAATTTAATTTGAAAGTAGATATCATCCTATTGAGATTTTCTATTTCTTCTTGTCACTTTAGGTAGTTTTGAGTTTCAAAGAATTTATCTTTAGCATCTGTGTGGTACAACATATTAACACAACTTTTTTCATGATATTCTTATGTTATCCTCTCAGGATTTACAAAACAGGGATAATATCTCCTTTTTCATGAATGACATTAGGAATTTGTATTTTCTCTGAATTTTTTTTTTCCTAATTATTCTTGCTGGAGTTTTATGTTTCAGTTTTATTGAATGAAAGCAAGGCATTTTGCACAATTGTGAGAACATAGTTATCACTCCTTGGTTGTTATCTATTATTTGGTTTGAATAAATACTTCTTATTTCCTTAGACTATTTGACTACCTTCTCTACTTTTCTATAGTTGGATGGACAGAAATAAACTGCAAAGTGATAAACTATCTTTTTCCATCTCTTTTGAGAAGAGTCTACTCTTCCATCAATCAAGAAAAGGAGCTGGGATTCTACCTTTTGTCAGATATACTTTTTCAATTGTCATAAATTGTCCAATTATCTTAAACTCTCCTTATTTTTTTTCTGCACCACACTATGAAGTTACTTATCTCTTCATACTCATATCAAATACCTTATTCTCTATGAAGATGTTCCACCCCACCAATTATGATTGATTGTTCTTTATACATGCTAAGTCTTAGGGTAGATTCTCTCAGATGCAGATTCTGAGGCAAGGAATGAGGTAAATTAGTTTGAGAGTTGATCCCAGAAATCACCCATAGAGGGTGAGAAAAAAAAGAAGTTGTATTAATGAGTTGGTTAATATTGTGGGACATTGGTGCTCGGTTCTACTAAGGTATTTTGGGAGAATAGAAAGTTCCTCATTATTATCCTCCCAAGGGATAAGAATTTATCCTAGAACTCTCTCATCTATCATTGGCCAAGTCTTCTGATTTTTAACTTCTCTTTTACTCACATATATTAAGGAGGATACATAGACTCCACCTCTCAATGGGAGAGTACCAGGACTTTTCAGTCATGTTTTTATAATTGTCAAAAGAGCCATCATCTACTTATAATAGATACATGCCTTGAAAGCCAAACTGTACATTGCCATAATAATATTATGCTTAGTATCCAAACCCTGTCATTCTACCCCACCCTTTTGCCCCCAAGTTTTTCAAAGCTTCTATTCAGTATTGCATGGATGAGCATATATATTATGATCTGGTCCTAGCCTATCCATCTCATTTTGTCTCCTTTCACCATGTACCTACAGTCCAGCAATAATGAGCCATTTTTAATTCTTTATAAAACTTTTTACACACTTTTTTCTGTCCCATAATACAGCCTACACTGTCCCCTCAAACAGACACATACACTCACATGCACTCCTGTCTATCTCCTCGCACCACTTAAACTGGTGTCAAAATTTTTGTAACTAAGATATAATTTTAATTTAAGTATTTGTTTTTGTGCTAGACTTCACTTCTTGAGGATAGAAACTATGGCGTATTTTGATCTTTATATCCCCCATACCAAGCATTAGACCTGACACATGGTAGCTTATAGAAAAATTACAAGGACATAAATATTATATTCACTAAACTACAGCACCTAACAGAGTAGTTTTTACATAGTGTGCACTCAACTAATATTTATAATTTTTTTCTTGAAGTATTGCTGTAATTTACAAGTCTGTCATAAAGCCAGATAAATTAGAAACTACAAGGAAAGAGGCTATGTTGTATTTAAAAGACAGGATGCAAGTTTTCAAACTAACAACACATATTTTAGTTTTTCTCCTTTTGATATATGTGAATCAGAACAAATGATTTAAACCCTCTAAAATTCTGTTTCTTCTTTTTAAAGAAAGAAATGATCCTTCCCAGAAGCATGATTATCGTTAGCGTGAGCTTTAAATTAGATATTATATGTATATGACCTATTTATAGGCATAAATATCAGTTATCTCACCCTTCATAAACTTATAGACATCGGCATTCCAGTGACACGCAGCATGTGTGGTTGATACAATTGACTTTAGAAGTCAATGCATATAATGGCATTTGAGGTCCACAAAGTTAAAGTGATCCCTATAGTCTGGGAAGAGTTTGATGCCATATATTCCAGAGCGAAGTTGAATGAAACATAAATATTTCTTGTACTGCAGACCAGAGTGTGGCTGTTAAAGTGAGAGAAAGGAAATATTACAAGATGAGTATGCCATCAAAGTCTTTTCTTTTTTTAGAAAGTTTATAGCTCATAACAGCTTTGAATTAAATCTTAAATCAGAATTATTTTCTTAGGATCCTCAAAATTTATTTATGTGCATTGAATTACGTGTTATACAGTTGACCGTGGGATTTCGTGGACGAATGATTTTGGGTCAGGGAATACAATCTTGTGACTCTGTAATGGCTGGTTCACCGTGGAATGAGAACAAGTGAAAAAGCATCTGGGTACGGATATGAAATATCTTATCTGTCCTCTGAGATACAAAGAACTGGGCAATATTTTATTATACTAGGAAACTTCTTTTCCTCTGTGTTTAGATATTATCCCTGCCCCCCTTGAGGATTTCTTTTTCATTTCCCAAACTTTTAATAAGGAGGACATTATCTAGAGCAAGAATAAAAATCAGATATTTCTTGGAACTAAATTGGCAATCTTCAGAAATGAAATAAAATCTCTGTGAGGTCAGTGAACTGTTTCAAGGAGTTTTTTTGGTAATTTTCTGTAGGGTGCTAAATATTTCATTGACATGGTAAATTCCCTTAGATAATAAGAACTAATTTTTTTCAGCCTAGTTTCCCCTTTGAAATGTCAGATATAGAAGGCACCAACTTGAATTCCTTCAAATATTGCAGATTTACTTTATTATTATTAACTTTTGCTTATCATCTATGTTGTGAGATAATGAAATTTCTCCTATCCATTGCTATGTTTGGAGAATTTTTTGTCTTACAAATAGGAAAAAGAAAGAATGGCAAATACATGATTTAATTCTTCATAATTGCTTTGCAGTGCTTATAGCTTAATAAATTAAAGCTTTCTAATCAGAAAATTATATGAAAATTGGATATAGGGAATTTTTCTTTGCATTTATTTGAATAGTGTCTTTGCATTTCAGATGATTGAATGAAACATCTTAAACATTTTCTGAGTTTTGAATGAGTGAAAAAAAGAGCAGTAATGAATTCCTTCTTTCCCTTGAACCCCCAGGAATGAAACCAGATGACTTCTCTGTAAATGTTGCATTGATCTATGAGCAAACTATGCATATTGTTCCCCTACTGTACTATTATGCCACTTCAGCTGTTTTACCCTTGTATACTACCTTTACTTGGTGAGCTTTCTGTATAAAAATGTAGATGATAGAAGGAAAGAATTTAGATATCTGTAATATTTAAATAAATACCACAGCTTGCCTGTTGCTTGTTCTCTCTTGAGTATGTTTTCCCATAATTTGTTTGAGATTGCTACCAAAGAGGAAATGGAATAAATTATAAAATTTTTCTTAATATGAATCTATCAGTATAGGAATCTTTGACATGGTAAACTTGCAATGAATTCCCTAGAGCTGTTACCTTAACAGTGTCTGATTTTTCCTCTTCCCTTTGATTGAACAGATCTTTTTAGAGAGAGGAACAACACACACAGAGTCAGAAAAATTTAGATTTTGCCCCTTGTAGGCTCCTAGTAGTCAAACTATTTCATTTTTTAAATGTGAAAAAAAATAATGCTTCCGGGCTAAGAATATATGCCAAGTTTATTCCAGCATCACATTTTCTATGGCTGATTTATAAACCTCTCAGAAATGATGAAAATACTGACACAGCAATAACTGCAACAGAATGAGTTTCACATACTTCAAGAAAAAATACAGAAAACACATACAATGGACAATGGAAGCCTAAAGAAAGGGAAGTTTCTTAATAAAATGGATGAGATATTTTGTTTTGCATAAAGATTTTTCACTTTTTGTATTTGTTTGTAGTAGTAAATAAATAATTATAGATTATTTCATTTTAACAAAGTATATTTACTACCATTTTATTTTATTCATTCAAAATAATTTAATATTAATATAATACAGGTGATGTGTTAATGCCATTAAATATCTTTTCTTCTTTTGAACCTATTTTCTTGTGTTAAATTTAAACCCTGTAAATATTAAACTATAAAAAAGAATCCAAAGCTTTAAATATAAATATTATAATCCTGCTATTTTTAAATTTAGCTAGTAAAATAATCAAAGGCATTTAATAATAATAATATCCAAAGTCCCTATTGGTACAAAGAAACATAATTACTCTCATACCACTTATTGGAAGGTGAATTTAACAATATGTACTCAGAACCCTAAAATTTATGCTTGTGAATTCAATCATTACACATCTCAGAATGCACAATGCTTTTAATTAGTATTTGGTTAAAGATTCAGAAATTAAAATGGTATGTATTACTTTTAAAAATGGAAACAAGTTATATGAACAATAATGGAGGAGATTTTAAATTAATTATTATGTGAAAGCGAGTGGGACATTGGGTAAATTTAAAGAACATTTCTTCAAAGATAGTAAACTGAGGAAAGTGGAACAAGTTTAAGGTAGACAGATGTATAAATAAAGAGAATGATATACTAATATTATAGATATTGATATAGATATAAAAGCATGTAAATTATTGAAGTTTTATACAATATACAGGCACTAATACACAATATGTTGCAGGGCTTGCCAAATCACAATAAGCATGTTTACAAAGCACACTCTGAAGAAAGTGGTCAAGAATTTTTGATTTCCTCACCCACTCTGAGACTATGAAATGTTCAAGAGAGTGGATAAGAGAGAATTCTTACTGTATTAGTTAGGGTTCTCTAGAGAAACAAAATCAACAGGGAACACTCACAAATATAAAATTTATAAAAGTGTTTCACGTGGCCGTGGGAATGCACAGTCCAAAATCCACAGGGCAGGCTGTGAAGCCAACGACTCTGATGGAGGGTCTGGATGAACTCTGCAGGAGAGGCTCACCAGCTGAAACAGGAAGAGCCTGTCTCTTCTGAATCCTCCTTAAAAGGCTTCCAGTGATCAGATTAAGCATTACTCATTGCAGAAGACTCTCCCCTTTGGTTGATTACAAATGGAATCAGCTGTGGATGTAGCTGACATGATCATGATTTAATTTATGAAATGTCCTCATTGCAACAGACAGGCCAGCACTTGCCCCAACCAGACAAACAGGTACCACCACTTGGCCAAGTTGACACATGAACCTGACCATGACACTTACGAAGATACAATATTTGAAAAGTCATCTTGACTTTCAGCAGTGAGAGGATTTCTTACTCTCTTTGGTCAAATTTGTTGGTAAGGAATTTCTATGGAGATCCCCAGAGAGTTGATATGTGAGCCTCTACAATAAGAAGGTGTGATGAACTCTGGTCTAACAACAGTCTGGAACATCAAGGATAAAGTTGGACAGACTTAAACCATGCTGGTATCTTATCTGGTCAAGTGCTACTCCATTTGGAAGGGCTTATGAATCTAGACTTTGGTGAAGCAAATGGTTCTCATGTTGTCAATGAAATGAGACTAGGTGCAGGAGAGCATGTGCATGGTTGTCTTCAGTCTTTTCTTATTGGCTTGCTTAGAGGAGAGATTCCAATAAAAATAAAATGAAAGTTAAATACCTAGGAGCTGATGAATGGACACCAAGTGACCACCCTGATCATTGGTTTAGATCAATGGTATTACTGTCAGAGAAAAGTCAGCGGCGAACTTCCCCACAGACCTCAAATAAAATCTACATGAAATCAAACCACTTAAGCTTATTACTTTCTTGAGGTGACTTGCATATTAATACTCTGCTACTGCAAGTGGTTAAAATTAAGATGATCAGTATGGAAAGCAGTCAATAAACTTTGTACTGGGAGGTCTTATATAGCATTGTCTCAGAAAAGACTAAATTAGAGTCTGACTACCAATGATTAGAATGAGTAATCTTGGGTAAATTAATTAACTTCTTCAAACTACTGCTTCATCATCCATTTTTTTATGGGGATAATAATGCTAGCTAACTCCCAGAGTTAGAGTGAGGATTAAGTGAGATAATGAATGTAAAACATTTAATCCAATGTCTTGTAAGTAGTAAATGCTCAGTAAATCTTAATTGCATTATTATCATTATATCCCATTTCATGCAGAACAAAACACCCGGGACTATCAGTATGGCTGTGATAAGGCTGGGCAAATGTTGCTGAGGTTCCTTCCACATTTATAAATGAGAGACACATCGTGCTTAAAGTAGCCTTGTTGGCCAAGGCCGATTGTAACACTGAACTCCCAAGTTCCTTAAAACAGTAAAATGCATTTTAGATTAAGGCTCTAACGCTTACTGTAAATTGCCAACCAGGGAAACCATGCAAAACCTCCATTTCTCAGAATGCCAGTAATAAGTGGAAATTCCAGGAAAAGATTGATGTCCCCACTGGGAATATGCGACCCAAAGCAACATCCATTGCTTGAGTTCAGGACGATTTGTACCTTGCTAGAAAACAACACAGGGCTCCCCTGCTCTCTTTTCTTCTGTATAATTTAACAAGGAGGGATATAAAGTTCATCACCTCTCCATCTGAACTGCTTCTGTCAGTGTCACAAATGGTGTCACCAGCAGGAAGCTCTCAAATGTTGTTTGTAATTAAAAAGCAACATTACTCCCAGGCACATGTGCAGAATGTATATGGGAAAATTTTCTTTGTCATGTGAGCACTTACACTATAGCATGAGATTTTAAAAATTAAATAAAAAATGTGTAGACATTCTTGTGAAGGTCATTTAGTGTCCTGCAGTAGAATTGCATGATTGCAAGTTGTAGACACATGGCTTTGAATTCCTGATGTATAATTTACTGAGAATTCATGCTCCTTTCATATATAAATATTCAGCTTGGCAAATCTGATTTCCTTTCCCCCAATCTCTGTGATTCATTTTCTATGACTATATGGTGTGGGCCCCCTGTGGAAAGCTTGATATCACCCTCCTGCTGCTCTGTCCACCTGTTTAGAATTTACATCCAAAATTCATCTAAAACATACCATTTTCCCCCCTAGAGAACAGCAAGTTAATATATTTACAAATTCCAGATGAACTAGATATGTACTGAGGGCTTTGCAGCTTTTTATTGTGCAGACTATACTTTGATGGACTTGGTGATCTCTACTTTTCAAAGTAAAGTCAAAACAGATCCCTCTCCCAAAATAAAGTCCAAATGAAAAAACACACACACAAAAATTCCTCTTGTGCACATTTCCTGATTTTTCTCCTTTAACGATGGCATTCCAACATGCCAGAACCAGGCACAAATGATTATATGCATTTTAGGTTACATTTTCTTAATAAAAACAGACAGAATTTATTTTTCATGGGAATTATGCGATTTTTCTGAAGTGCAGGGCTACCTATCCTCCTCAGGCAAGTCTCCATACATCACAGCTCAGCTTCCTTCTTCCTTCTTCCTTAGTAAATTACATTAGCATAGATTACTTTGCAGTGAAAATTATATGGACTGACTTAATCAATGTCGGCAGAGTCTTCATGCTTGTAAGTTTATTCAAAGTTTTTATTTTCTGTTTCTTAAGGTATTTTGGATAGAGGGACATGAGTAGGGGGCAAACTTGTGAAGAGCTTCTTTAACTTAATATGTGCTTGCCAGAAAACTATAGCTTCTAAAAAGAATTCTGAGGAACAGATGTGTGCCTTCCAAAATGAAAAACATGCTTCTGTTTCTTAAATGTCAAAACAGTAATAATACAATTATAGCAAACACACATAAAATTTGAATGGATGTTTTAAAACCATATAGCTGAGCCTTACTTGTAGTCAGCTGAGAAATCGCCATAAGAACTCACGTATTATCTTACCTGTACCCACATGCATTCCAGGGAGACGGGAAGAAAAAAGAAGCCGAAAAAGAGTTGGACAGCCAGAGATTACAAGATATCTGGAATAGCGATTTAGTTGTTGGCTCAGACAATAGTGGGTTGTGATGCATGTGTGGCTGTCTCTTTAAATATTCCACCAGGGTTTCTTTCCACTACTCTATTTTTGACTTACCTGCATTCATTTAGTCACAGTTTCCTATCTCTACATCAGTGCATATTTTGGTTTCTGTTACCTGTAGATCAGTTTGTTTTCTTCCAAGTGCCTGCGTTTACGGAATGTGGTCAGGAACTGATAGGGTCCAGAATAAACTAGGTTGATTATTTCTTCCTGTTCAGTACACCAGCTTGCAGGAAGGATATCCCACCTTTTTTCCCCTTCAAAAATAGTGCTTTGAACTGTTATATAAGAGAGAACAGATAAAAAGGAGGTTAGCTAGAGTGTCAATATTTCCTATACGAAATGTTAAAACATTTTAATGTAATTAAGTGTTAGGATTAATTTGCTAATCCTTATGTTTTCCCTTGTCCATTCGAGAAATGTATCTCTAATTAAATTTCCCTTTGGCCACACTAATGAAAAGAATATCATCTAGAACTCTAGCCATAGTCAGCATGTATGGGAAGTAGTGATAAGGCTGGATAATTGCAGGATTAGTAATTGTCTTTTTACTGAGGCTGAAAGCTATGCACTGTATAGAAACTCACTGAATTACTTGAAATCACATCTATAGACTCTTTGCTTTCTTCTGTTTGATTTGTACTTCTGTTAATAATCCCTTTTTGTGTGTGTTTGTCTGATTTTTGTAAGAAAATTAACAATCATTCTGTGGCTACTCAATTGTTTCCATGCCATTTTCTTATTATTGATTTTACCTAATCCACTAAGCGAGAAGTGCAGTTTAGACTGCAACAGTAGTTCTGTGATTAAGAATACTGACTTTTAATATCTCCAAATCAATTTCCTTATTTACACTACAGACCAGGGTAGCTGTAAATGTGGCAGTTGGATGGGGATCACTCTCAAATTTTGCAGTGATATGAAATAATCCTATAGTGATGTTCAGCTCTTGCTGTAATGCTACTACATACAATGGTATGATTTTATTTCTTTTTTGACGAAACTGAGGAAGTAGGGTTTCGGGTGATCACAAGGAACCAGAGCATTGATCTGGCATCCCATCAAGCTTCCCCTCATCTATTCTCCCCTTCTTTAATATGCAAACAAAACTTTTGTGGCCCTGGTACAAATTCTTTCTTAAAAAAATCCTCACTGACCCAGTCATCAACAAGATCACTTAAAGCAGTTTTAGAGCATATTGGAAACAATCCAGGTAGGGGAAGTGGGAGAGTGCCCTTTTGAATTGATGTTATTTGTTATGGCTTGGGCATGATTTCTTCAAACACTGGAGCCAATAAAAAATAAATATAAGGTTGCTTCTATGATGCTAGCTTGCACTAGGGATTTAGGGAACTTGCCACTCATTTCATCTTTCGTTCTGTGAACCTGCAAAGATATTAGGCATCCATGGAATGATTCACTGAAGCTTTGGTGAACTTCACTTCTGCTTTGGGTAATAGAGGCTTCTACTTTCTGTTTAACATCATTCCATTCCCTCTAAACCAGTATTTATAATCCAATTATCTGAAGACAAAAAAAAAAGGTAATACGGTTAGGATAGAAGTACATTCTCCAGAAATCCCTAAACACCACCCTTTATTTTTTTCAGAAAAAAGTATTAATGTCTGCAGAAGAAACATTGACAAATTGAAAGATGGAAAAGTAGACTGAATCTATTAGAATTAATTACTGGCTATACTCCACTGAGTAAATCCTTCATCTGTTTGGCTGTAACCACTGTTTATTCCCCTTCTTAGGATGATTCAAGTCATAAAGCTTTCAGTCATAGAATTCTCTGCAGTCTCTGCTTTTGTTAATATCTATAAAGACCTAAAACACTGAATGACTGCTTTGAGGTCTTTAGGTATGTTATTATTCATATTTTGGGAAGTTTAATAATTTAATATTCCTCTGCTATCTTCACATATTAATATTTATTAGCATTATCTAGTTAGAGCTTTATTTCATACTTGGGGGATACATTTCCTAGCATCATTTACATAGTTAGTTTTCATGATTTCCGATGCACTTAGCAAAGAGAAGATTAATCTCTGTAAGTAAAATGTAAACTAAGTATGGTTAGAAATGAGGTGCTGGAATTCAAGGACAAGTGAAGTACATATTGTTCTCTAAATCACAGATTTGCAAAGTATATTCCTCATACATTTTACTTTGACAATAAATTTACATTAAAGAAGTCCTGTTTCTTCATTAAGTATAACATAGAAGTTTCTTTTGTTTTTATAATCTTTTGTCTTGGTTTGCCCTGATGAAAGGAAATAAATTTCAAAGACTATTTGATACAGATTTCCATAAAGAATGTAATTTATCCTGCACTATATGTCCACTAACTATTACCATCCTCAATCTGCCAGCTCTTCAACATCTTTTCTTTGAATTTATATATAAAGCTTACCAAAAAATCTTATTGACTCTTTCAGTATTCAGCATTTTAATTTAATATTTTTTGAAAAACTAGAAAAATCTAAATATTGAAGGAAAAGGAACTGTTTGTAATTCAGTAAGTAAAATACAACAAATTTCAAAATTTTTCATTAACAAGAGTGTAGAAAGAGATCATTTATTTGTGTAAAAGCTTAAAGATCATCCAGGCAGAGGAGGGAGCAGGGTATTTTGCAATCATAGTTCTCTTTGTCAGAAAATAGGAAATTGCTTTGAAAAGCACTGAATTATGAGGGAGGGAAATAAAGCAAACACAAGTGGGCCTGTAGTCTACTTGTAGTCCACCTATAGCATTATAGAACCCTAAGTGGATGATTTCCAGCTCTGCTTATTATCTCGAGACAAAACTATGATTTCTGCTTTTGGGGAATCCTTCATCCTCTGGGTATAACTTTTAGATCCAGTAGTAGACATTTGCACACACACATGCACACATTGGTGGGGGGGGTGTGCTGGGATTCTTTATTGCTTCCTTGCTCATTTCATGGCTAGAACAACTGAAAGTTCTGAAACTGTCAGAATGCTGAGATTAGTATTGAAGTAAAGCCCAGTGCTTCAATCTGATCATTTAAGTGAAGCAAACATATACAGTCATTTCTTTCTTGGGTGTGCCATACACTTAGAACTGCTATGCACACACATGCACATGGTCTACACACACATACCTTTTAAATGAATGAACAAGCATAACAAAAACCACAACATAACAAACATAAACACAAGCTACTCATAAAGGGTCAACATAGTCTGATTTTAGTTGATTAGAATTTGGGTAACAGTGTCAATGACAATAAAGTCATGATGTTTGTTGTCATACGGGCTGCCCCTTTTGCTTGGTTGGAAAAGAAATATGTTTTATAAGCTACGGAGTCTTACCAGTAGTTTCAAGTATTATAGCTAGAGTAGTACAATTATGGCTGGGAAAAATATTTTAAGTCAAGGGCTATCTATGATACAATATATATGAACTGCCCTGTTTAAAAATATAATGAGCTAAAGAGAAGAAGGGGCTAATGGGGCAATGGTAGCCATAAAGAATTTCAATGAGCTCTTTTCCAGAATAAATAAATAAAATCTTAAAAAGGAGGGCAGAATAGACAATTTAGCAGGGCCTTAGAAGAAGAGATTTGAAGGAAATATCCATTGAAATGATTCAAAATAATATTCTTATGTCAAGAGATGGAAAGAATATGACCAGGTACAATTGAAGACAGTGCAAGTGAGTGGTTAATTAGGGAACAATCAAATTCCACCCTAAAGGAGAAGTTCATTTTCATTTTGGAATGATTGGGACCAATGCAGACTTCTGAAGTAACATCAAAGCAAATTTAAGATAGGATAATCTTACTTTTCTAACTAGCATATAATAAGGGAGCTATATTTTTAAGAAATCTATAGAATAGTAAAACAAATTTTAATTTATGCTAATTGCTCTGCAGCCATGCTTTTAGTAATGGGAGAGAACTTTGAAGAATTTCAAAGTTTTAGATAGAAAATTTTGTGATATATGAGCTAGTGGTATTGTTAACTGACTATTTGGGATTTAAGTAATGATTTTGATTACTGACTAATTAAATAGATATTTATTTTTACTTTCTAGTATATTAGAAAATCAGAGGGAAAGACTTGAAACTTCCTAACTGTAATCCAGCTGCCTTGATGTTTAATAATAATTGTATAACTATAGAGCCTGATGATTGTAAAAACCTTATGACTGACTCTCTGGTACCCGCTTATACTGAGTTTCAGCTTTAGAGTCTTATGATCTCTAAAGATAGCCCCCTAATGTTTAAAAATAAAGGGTTTTGAGTCAGCCCAGGAATAACCCACCCCAATTCCAAAACTATCTTGCTAGATGAGGAAACTGGATCTAACCAAATTGGGCCCATTGGACATGATAAAAGCTTAGACTTTAACCTATGAGTGAACCCTCATTACATACTGAAAATCATGCTCATCATTGTATTAAGGCTGCCATTTTCTTATATACATTCTGAGACTAATTATGCAATCAAGCTGCACATGCTTAATAATTAGATCATATCTAATCTCATCATTGTACTCATTATCCTAAAACCTGCCCATCTTTGGGACTATGAAACTATCAGAGTTACTGCCGTTTGGGGAGACAGAATTTTAGGTCCATGGGCCGTTGCTCTCCTGCTTTGTGCCTAAAACAATGTCTTTCTCTCGGTGTCTCAGGAATTGGTCATCTGAGCACACAAGGCAATGAACCCAATGCTTTTGATTGGTATCAGTATTGCAAAGCACAGATCTGAATGCATTTCTCCAAATAAGGTTACTTTTTACATGAAAAATAGAAAGCAAAGGAGTGTAGGAGATAGTTTCAGAGTTTTGAAAATCTTGGGGTCAAAGAACCTAAGGATTTCATTGACTGTCAGGGAAATGTGGACTCCCTCATTTTGGTTTAGTAGTCTTGTTCCTTTCCTTTGTTTTGTGTGTATGTTTGGTGTTTCTTGTTTGTTTTATTATTTTATCATGGTTTATTATTTAATATTCCTTTGAGAATGGAGCTCTGGCCTCTGAAGTTAGTATTCTTAAATCAGAAAGGGAAAAAACATGGTGAAATCTGACAAAGTTGTAAAAGACAATTTACTTTGCTTCGCACCTTTCTTGAGGCATTACTTTTTTATGAATGTAAATAGTGCGGCAGTAGCAGATTTCATTCATTCAAAACAGATTCCTTTGAAAAACAGCAGGCCTGATGACACATGTCTTAGTTCCTTCTTATAGTGGAGGAAAGGTCAGTAAGGTTTTGCTCATAATGATGAACTAAACAGCAAGCCGAAAACACAGCCAATAGAAGTAAGTGAGTTCTTAAGTGCGAAACTGTTAGAAAATTCACATTCCTTATGGAGGTTGGCAAATAGTCTTTAAAACAAGAGATTTTACTGCTTTAACATCGATAACAAAGTTTATCTGAGGGAAATTGGTAGGCATTTTATTTTCCATTGATAACAACTGTGCTGACCTCATGAGTTTTATGTATCCACAGCATCTCAAAGAAATAGATACTGAATTAATGGCCACCATTCTGGTAATTGGCCTGATGCTGTGGCAAAAAGGAACGTGTGTGTGCTTCTGTGTGAACATGTCTATGCATGTGTGGTTTTCTCCAAACCCCCCTTATCCTAAATAAGAATGGCTCCTCTGATTCAGTGTAATTGTTAACTGGAAGTCTTTCCACAAAATTCTCTACAAAGACACAGAGCAAACCCCAATCTGATATACATGGACCATATATACTCTCTCATATTTTCATGTGCCTAGTTACTTGTTTCCTGCTATATATCTTTCATAATTAGTCAAATGGCAAATGCACTACAACAGTCACTCCAGAAACATTTGTTTTCATCTTTACTTCCAACTTCTTTCCTGCCCCATCATCTCTCACCTCTTCTAGCCTAGTTTGTAGTCTATTACTGATTATATTATCACTTAGCTCCTCTATTGCATTATTTGTTTAGTCTTCCAGCTTTACCCTAGATTAAAATACTCTGTTATTGATTAGATCTCCTTTAATTGCAATTAACAGAAAATGATGCAAACTAGATTAGTAGAAAAAGGGGGATTCTACTATAAGTAATTAGCAATGCTTAATTTAGTAGAGTAAGTCATGAGAAAAAAACAAAGTGAAAGGGAACAAAAATCTAACCTAGGCCAAGGGAGGTTTCTCCCGCCATTGCCTTTGTTTTTCTCTATTCGTTTATTTTTGTTTCTCTCTTTGTGGAGCCCTGGTCCTTGATTCTGTTCATATAGAAAAATAGAAGATGGTCATCCTGGAGCTCAAGAGTTTATCCATTATAGTTGCAGCCATATGCAGACTAGTTTTCTGACTATGAACAGAACTTCCCGAATTTGCTGAAAGAATATTTGATTATTCCACTTGGATTGCAAGTTCACCACTGCTCCAATCAGCCAAAGTCAAAGACAGAGCCAAGATAGGACCGTGACACTGAGTGACCACCCTTACGGACAGAAATTGGGCAGAATCCTTTTATTAAAGTCTATACATAATGTCTTATCTCAGATCTCCCTGCTGGCACGGTTTTGACACATACCTTTCAAAAATGGTTGTGAATGAATGAATGAAGAAAGCCAAGAAAATCAAACTCTATTCCTTTGACTATTATTTATACTCCTGCATTAGAGTTTCTTGGGTTTTGCTTTTTTTTTGCTGTCACACCAGACAGGGGCAATTAGTTTAGCAGAGCAATGAAGGAATTTTCCTGAAATTGCTTTGATTAAAAACGGCTTCAGAGACACATTTACAATGAATATTTTTTCAACTGAGGAAAACACAATGTTGTTGCCATGTATCCATTTCAGGATTAGAATAAATGCTTTATTATCTCTTAGCTAGATGGAAGACTGAGCCAAGTTTTCCTCTCAGATGTGAAGACAGTCTCTTTTGCACTCTGATATTCAGATATTATGATGTGGAAATTGCATTATAAGGTGTTTCCTACCTTGAAATTCCAAGTGCAGCTGTCTTTTGAGTGGATTGGCTATTCTAATTTATTTTTTATTTCTTTGGTTTATTTCTTTTTTCCATAAGGGACCACTTTGTTGCCAGAGACATTGACTCATTAATATTGTCAACATTTTCTTCAAAAATTTTCCTCTTCTTTAGAAATGTTCACATGCCTACTAAGCAATCCTTGCCACAAATGTGTGTATGTATCAAATTCACAGATTCAGTATGTAATGGTGAGATCTAATAATATGAGTGTTTCTAAGGAATATGTTGAGACATCAATAATCTGGCAACCAAGTAAAGATTAAGTATCATGAGAAACAATTAGCTCAAACAATCACAATACAAGCAAACTATATTAACTTTGAACACCAATCTAGAGGATTAGATTGTCATTTCTTTTGAACAGGCAGTTTTTCTAGTTCTAAGATTCACATGTATATATTATGTGAAATTGATGTGATTCCTATTGCTAAGATTAGCAACTCCAGATTTGCTAAACTTTATTTAATAATTCCAGCAAACATACACATTCCTGATGTTAAAGGGCAGAGCATAACTTTTCTAAAAATGTTTTAACTGAAATTTACAAATAAAACTTAGGAATATATTTTAAAGTCACACTAGCCTGTATTCCCTTGGCTTCTACCCTATTGAATCATGTAGGAAATTAGGTCTGAGTGATTTCCTGTAGTTTACGAACGAACAGTTAAACACTCACACACACACACTCACACACACAGCCTGTACAGACAGTGTTAGCTCCTTATTTACAGAATTGTCACTTTGTTATAATGGAGTAATCAACTCAGGAACCACACCCAGGTCACAGAATCCAGTGTAGAAAAAGATACTGAAGGACATTAGCAGTCAATCTATTGTTTGACAGAAGCATGTGTAAAGTAGTAAGAGGTTCATAATTCACAAAGACAGCGGAAATTATGTCTCAGTATTAATATCTGATTCACTAGGGAATTAAGTCTGACAAATTAAGTCTCACAATTAAGTCTTATATAGAAACAGATTCCCCCTACATATGTCTACATATGAAATGGCAAATAAAAATATGAGATAATTATAAACTTAGATATTTTACAAAGCCCAAATTCTATTTTATTCTCGGAAAAAAATCAGATATCAGGCCTTGTGGAGGTTTTTTTACCTAAATTGTATGAAATGCATCCTGAAGTTGGAGATAATCAGGTGGGTCCTGACACAGTTATAAAAATCTAAGAGAGCTGTAACTAAAAAGAGCAACAATGTTACAAACCATATATTGATGGATGGAAAGTGTATTCTGACCGCCTCCCCCTTTTGCCATAAATCCCCTTGTAGTGTCTACACTGCAGAGTACATGATGAGAAGACAGACTGAGGGAGCAGTAAGTATCAAAGCTGGGAATAGGCAAGATTGGAGAGTTAGACAGAAACCACAGGATGAAGTGTCTTGAAGCTCATGGTGAGGCATTGGTACTTTATTTGCAAGGGGATGTTATGGAAGGTATTTAACCAGGAGAGTCATATAGTCTGATTATGTGTGGCAGTGATCTTTGGCTACTGAGTTAAGACTAAAGTTGGTGGGGAGGGGAGTGCAAAAGTTGTAGCAACACGGTTAGCAGGGAATTGTTATAGTATGTTGAGAAAAGTTGGTGGTTTCAACTAGAGTGACAGCAGTACAAATTGGGAGAAACAAATAGATTCAATACACATTTTGGTGGTACAGTGAATGAACTTGATGTTGCAATGAAACCAGACCATGAGGTTAAGTGGCAATTGCTCTTTGTCTTTACATAATGAATAATTGATATTGTCATAAATTTCCTGAAAAAGTTTTATTGGCTGATTACACTAAAGATAAAATCCAAAATTCTTATCAGAGCTTACAAGGTCTCTGACCTTGACAAGTTGGTTCGATCTATCTTCAAGCAGTATCTTATTCTTCCTATTTTAGCAGTTCTGGTCTTTTCACAATTACCTGAATTTGCATATTCTCTCCTGCCTCAGCATCTTTGCATCTTTGCATCTACCTCTGCTTGGAGCATTCTATCCTGCTCTTCAACTAAGTAACTCATTCTTTTACACATCCTTTTCTTACCGCTTTAAATGTCACTTCTTGTAAGATTTCCCTAAGATTGTTTTTTTTTTTGGGGGGGGGGGTGCATGGTCTGGGAATCAAACCCGGGTCTCCTGCATGGAAGGCGAGCATTCTACCACTGAACCATCTGTGCACCCTAAGATTGTCTCAACATGTCATACAAGATCATACCTTGGATTTTTTCATAGTTCTCATCACACATGCTTTCTCTAGAAATCAATGCTATGTATGTCTCTGTAGTTTTTACATTCCTAGTTCCTAATCCAGTACCTAAAAGGTAAAGAATTCAATAAATATTTTGACTTAATGACTCCCTGCCTATAATCCTTCTTTTTTCAGATAAAATTTTATTGAGATATATTATATATTCACATACAATATAATCATCTAAATTGTATAATCAGTGGTTTACAATATCATCATATAGCTGTGCATTCGTCATCACAATCCATTTTGAATATTTTCATTACTCCAAAAAAAAAGAAAAATAATAAAACTGAAAAAGAATACCCAAAACATCCATTCCCTCCCTTCCCACTATTATTTATTTATTGTCTTTTTTTCTTACCCATCCGTCCGTGCACTGGATAAAGGGAGTGTCAGTCACAAGGGTTTTTCAATGACACAGTCATACCCTAAAAGTTCTTTCATTATTCAATCATCTTCAAGAATCAAGGCTATTGGATTACAGTTTAACAGTTACAGGTATTTCCCTCTAGCTACTCCAATATACCAAAAACTGAAAGGGATATCTATATACTGCATAAAAATAACCTCCAGAATGATTTTTCAGCTCTACTTAAAATCTCTCAGCCACTGGAACCTTATGTTGTTTCAATTCTCTTCCTCCTTTTGGTCCAGAAGGCTTTCCCCAATCCATGATGCCAGGGCCAGGCTTGTCCCCTGGTATGGTCTCCTTTTGATAAAACACAATATACATTGGTCTATTAAATATTGAAGTCTTTATGCACATCCACAGACATCACTAAGTAAATATAATGCATATATGTATGTGTATATACAACTGCACACATGTGCACACACCTGTATATTACTATCTTTGTTGAAAACAACAACTCTTGATATTTTGTGATCATGGAGTTCTTTCTCTCAGATCATCTAATATATCCTCATAGGAAAGTAGAATATACTTGGAGAAATGCTATGTTCGATCGTTTTGTGGAAAATCTTATTTTCCGCATAGTTTTAAACCAGCTCATATTAATTATGTTAGTTCAATTTCCTGTGACCTAGAAGAAGTTATTTTAGGATTTCTAGGTCAAAGTTTTGTCTTTAGTTAATGTGATAATAATATAATTATTTCATTGAACTGTGAGCAAAAGTGAACTCACATATATATGAAAAGAGCTTAGAATGGTCCCATGCACTCAGGAAGGATTCATTAGATATGAATTATTTTTATAATAATAATTTGTCACAGTATAATTGTATCTTTGGGGGGAGATGCAATATTAAATTATAAATAAATCTGTAAGCTAGTTTTCCTTGTGATTTTGAAAAAAGTCTAGTGGTGAAATGTAGAAAACCTTAAAAATTGTTTAAATTCTAATATTTCTCCTACAATTTCTAAATCAAATAATCTTTGGTGTGCTTCAGTTTCTGTAGAACATAGGACAAATATATAACAATGTGAAAAAATGCATATTTTGATTAGCTAGATATGGTTATATGAATCATGAGATTTATATCATATTTGCTGCAGGGAGACATCAGAAGAAAATTTATTAAAAAAATAATCTGCTACCATGGCTTTTAATAACATTAAGATTGCTGAGGTTTTCATAAAACAAACTTGGAAATTTGACTTATTCATTTACCCTGGTAGCACTCTGCTTAGCTCAATTAAATATTACAATCACCATTTATGCTCTAAGTTTGTTGTGGTTCATAAATTAATATTACCAATGATAGCAAGAGAAAAGGAATAATGAAAACATATTCACCTTTGTTAAATGCCTATCTTGGGTGAAATGCAGTCTCTATTCTACTTTGAAAGTGGTATGTTCTTGAAAGTTTCCTGAGGTTGTTTTTCATTTTTCTAAAACTTTCTTTCTTGTAGTTTTACAAGAAATTACTTTCATTTTTCTTTGTCATCTGTTTTATCACTTGTTCATCTTTCTAAGTACTTTTCAATATCAAATCTTTGCAATTCCAGTGTAATACAGTTGAGGATGTGTGGGTATAGCTCTTCTCAAGGGAGACAATATAGTTTAAAAAACTGACTCATCAAATTGTCTCTGCAAAGCAAATTAGCCTATTCTCAATATAATATAACATATATCGGAGACCGTTCTTTTCCTGTTTATTTCTACAGTTCTTCATGGAAGAGGAGCATACTCCAATGAAGCCATCTTTATCACAATACCTACCACAAGTGAAAATGTGTGCAATCCCTTTCCAGTAGGAGATAAACCAGGTATTACAATAAATCCCTTGAAAACAAGCAATTTTTGTGTGCCTTTCCCATGCAGTGAATCCTTTGCTAAGATAAAATTTTGCATGGAATAATCAGTTGGTCCCTAGATGGGTATGCTAGCAGTGATCTGACATGTAAAGGAAACAAATCCAAATCCTAAATGACTCTTGGAAATGGATCCAGTGAGGACGAATTTCTGTCTCTCTCAATTAATCAATTCAAGACTAGACATGTGAAGATTTTTTTACACATAGGGGGTTTAAAATGTGTTTCTAGTTTAACAAATCAGAAGCTTAGCAATGATAATATTTCCCTTCTGTTTTAAAAAGGAAAATCCATAATTTTAGTCTATGCATTGCTTTACTTGTATGGTTGCTTTATGGTGTGTTTTTTCTTTTATGGGGTTGGGGATGGGGTGGGAAAGATCTGATGAGTGGTCACAGGGAACATAGAGAGTTTCAAGTTCCAGAATCATTCTAAGAGGTTCAGTTTCCTGTTCTACAAATTTTGCCACTAACCCTCTAATCTTTTTTCTTTAAACTTTTTTTATTAATTAAAAAAATTAACAAACAAAACATTTAGAAATCATTCCATTAACCCTCTAATCTTGCTCCTCCCAAGACTCGTCCCTTCTAATCAAGCTTCATGTATGTCTTGACTTCCGATCACCTCACTTCTCAGGCAAAGTTAAAAACGAATGAATACACATATTCCTGCCCACTGGAAGTACCATTTTCCTTAGTCCTTCAAGGCCACTTCTTTGTGAAGTTGAAATGCCTAAGCAATGTACTTCTAAGTAGTGCAGGCATAGTTAATAGGGTCTCCTGTAAATGAGGTTAGAGTTTTTACAACCTTCATCATGCAGTTATAGGAAACTCTCCATGGAATCAGAGTTGTGGGCTGTGGGAATGTGAAAACAGTAACACATAATTAGAATGAGCTACTTTCTAATTCAAATTATTTCTGCCTTTAGGACTTTCTGGGTCTAACTTATTCGTTCTTGTGGTACTGTTGAATTTACCTGACTGCATCTAGCGTCCTCTATCAAACATGTAGTTTCCAAAAGTTCCCGGTAACAAAACAAGAAATGAATACCAAAAAAAGGAATGATTACTTGATGAAGATGGCATGATAGTGCCTGTCTTTTCTCTAATCAAGTTGATCAGCTATTCTTCTTTTCTTAATTCTATACAGTATCTTTCCAATTAATTCCAATTTTTAATATTTTATTGTGATAATAAAACAAATGAAGGATTTTAATAAATAAATTGATACTAGGACTTTAGAGGATAGATGAAAGCAGTAGGATATAAACCAAAATCTCAGTCTTTTCTTACTTTAACCCAATAACCAATTATCAAGCTTGGCTAACTAAAACAAAATTTAAGACGGCTTAAACAAAAGAGTAATTTATTGGACAGAAATTGTATGGCTTACATAATTGAAAAACCAGACAAGCATCAGAATATATCCAGAAATCTTGTAGGTATATACAGAGTTCTTGTGGACTAGCTCATAAAAGTTTTGCTATTAGAAAGACGCAGCTTTAATTGTTTTCTGTCCCTGGGGACTTGCCTGAAGATTAAAATTGCTGAAAATTTATTCACTGGTATAGATTGAATTGTATGTTCGCTTTGGGGATGTGGATGGATGAGATAATAAGATAGAAATTGCTCTAAAACTACATGGAATATGAGAAGGGTCATTTCCAAATTTTTGTGTTTTGTTCCATATGAATAGAGAAAGGATACTAGATTGAAAAAAAATCCTTTTCAGCTATTAGCATATACTTGATGTGATATGTTTCTGTCCTCTATTCAAATCTGCTTACTTTTCTAATTCCTTACCCATTACACTTCTATATGATCTGTCATGGATACCACATCTCACTCTGTGCTATAAGCATGCAGCTTCAGCTTACCTTGCCAACTACCTCACGCATTCCTTATTTTCAGTGGCCAGATGATGAAGCTGGCTCATCTTTTCAATTGAATGTACGTTGTAGGTTACTGGCCAGCCTATAAGTTTGCTAGCTTTATGTTAGTTGCCCACCACTGGTCCAATCACAATAAGGAATGTTATATAAATATCACTGTCTAAAACTGTATCTTCCCCTCCAGTTGTGAACAAGGAATTTTGGAAAGAACACTGTTAGATGTGATCATAGCAGGAAGTATATTTAACATACAGCATGCATCTAGAAATACTGCTAGGCTAACCTGCAGAAGAGTCTTTGGTTATGATTCTTTAGGCCCTGAGTCAACGACCTTACAAAAACCTCTGACCACATAGTTTCAAATTAAATTCACAATTTCATTTTATGAACCCCTATGGGAAAATATCAGAAAGTTTTCATGGAATGTGTTGGAATATGTTTTTCTCAATCATATTTTTACATTCTGTGGGTGAATTTATGAACATCTCTACCTTCCATTTTTAGATTATGTGGCCCTACAAAAATAAAGATAATATTTAATGACAATCAGTGTCATTATATCTAGTATGTAAACATCTTATTTTATAAATAGTGTAACAGATTTCTTCTCACTAGTGATTATTTTGGGGATCTGTTGACCCATTAAATGTAGTATTTCTCCATTCTGCCTTATAAAATGAAAAAAAAGGTGAACATTTACATGAACATGATTTAATTAAATATAACCAGGGAGAAGAAATATTCCCACAGAAATATTAATTCAACAAGAGTTAAGAAATGTACACATTTGCATTTATATCTAGAAGTCCTTCAGTAGATAAATCTAAATTCTAATTTAAAATACATTGCCTATGGAAAAGTTCAATTTTTATCAGTCCACTGATTCACCTTTGAGGGATTTTAAAAAAATATACAGTCAAAGTTTCCGCCATAAAATTCATAAATCATTGCTTCATTGTGTAATACTGCAAAGAAGATAATTAAAATCTTGCCCCTTATGATTTAATTACTTTAAAACTTATGATAAAATTGTGCTGAATCTTCCATAGAAAGGATTAACAATTCATAAACTGAAGATTTAACAATTTTTCTTTTTCTAACTCATAATATAATAAATCTTTTTTAATGAAGCCAATCACTGCAAATGCAAAGTAAAATAATTAGTTATTTTCTTGCATTCAAATTATCTGGATATTTGGGGCTGTACATAAAATATAGAGCTTAACTGTTTAACATGTATTTTTGCCATCAATATTCTTCATACATTCATTTCAGAGGAAGGAAAAATGCAATTTATGTAGATTAATAGGATGATAGAATTTGAAGTTGGGAATTTTGTTGCATTGACTTTTTCATACAAGTAGGAATTTCTTTTAAAGTTGGTGTTATGTCATGTTGTTCTAATTCCTATAAAAGCCAGTATGACTACTGAGAGTGCTTAAGTTATTTCTGAGAATAATTTAGGCATGAAAGACTCCCAGTTAGAAAATTAAAGTTGCTCAATCCCATTTATTTACTCAGTAATTCATTAGGCATTTATTATGTCACTAGACCGATTATCTTGTGGCAGTCACTTGGCGAGGTCCTGGGGGTACAAAGATTTTTAATAGATTAATTAAGTGTACTTTTTAGTTAAAGAGAGACTGTTATCACCAAAATATTTTCATGCTTCTCAGAGGTAAATTTAAATATTATTTGAGGGTACTCATCTTGGGTCCCACCAAGAACTCAGAAAAAAGAAGTATCTTACTGTGGGATTTTAATTAATATAATTTTTTTTTTTTTTTTTATAGTTCAGGTGCAGCTTCATTCAGTGTTTTAACATAGTTACATTACAATTAGGTATTATTGTGCTGTCCATTTTTGAGTTTTTGTATCTAGTCCTGTTGCACAGTCTGTATCCCTTCAGCTTCAATTACCCATTATCTTACCCTGTTTCTAACTCCTGCTGGTCTCTGTTACCAATGATATATTCCAAGTTGATTCTCGAATGTTGGTTCACATCAGTGGGACCATACAGTATTTGTCCTTTAGTTTTTGGCTAGACTCACTCAGCATAATGTTCTCTAGGTCCATCCATGTTATTACATGCTTCATAAGTTTAGTCTGTCTTAAAGCTGCATAATATTCCATTGTAGGTGTACACCACAGTTTGTTTAGTCACTCGTCTGTTGATGGACATTTTGGCTGTTTCCATCTCTTTGCAATTGTAAATAATGCTGCTATAAACACTGGTGTGCAAATGTCCGTCTGTGTCTTTGCCCTTAAATCTTTTGAGTAGATACCTAGCAGTGGTATTGCTGGGTCGTAATCCATTCTGCCAGTCTATGTCTTTTGATTGGGGAATTCAGTCCATTACCTTTGAGTGTTATTACTGTTTGGATAATATTTTCCTCTACCATTTTGGCTCTTGTATTATATATATCATATCTGATTTTCCTTCTTTCTACACTTTACTCCATACCTCTCTCTTCTGTCTTTTCATATCTGACTCTAGTGCTCCCTTTAGTATTTCTTGCAGAGCTGGTCTCTTGGTCACAAATTCTCTCAGTGACTTTTTGTCTATAAATGTTTTAACTTCTCCTTCATTTTTGAAGGACAATTTTGCTGGATATAGAAGTCTTGGTTGGCAGTTTTTCTCTTTTAGTAATTTAAATATATCATCCCACTGTCTTCTAGCTTCCATGGTTTCTGCTGAGAAATCTACACATAGTCTTATTGGGTTTCCCTTGTATGTGACGGATTGTTTTTCTCTTGCTGCTTTCAAGATCCTCTCTTTCTCTTTGACCTCTGACATTCTAACTAGTAAGTGTCTTGGAGAACGCCTATTTGGGTCTATTCTCTTTGGGGTGCGCTGCACTTCTTGGATCTGTAAATTTAGGTCTTTCATAAGAGTTGGGAAATTTTCAGTGATAATTTCTTCCATTAGTTTTTCTCCTCCTTTTCCCTTCTCTTCTCCTTCTGGGACACCCACAACACGTATATTTGTGCGCTTCATATTGTCATTCAGTTCCCTAATCCCCTGCTCAAGTTTTTCCATTCTTTTCCCTATAGTTTCTGTTTCTTTTTGGGATTCAGATGTTCCATCCTCCAGTTCACTAATTGTAGCTTCTGTTTCTTTAAATCTACCATTGTAGGTATCCATTGTTTTTTCCATCTTTTCTACTTTGTCCTTCACTCCCATAAGTTCTGTGATTTGTTTTTTCAGATTTTCTATTTCTTCTTTTTGTTCAGCCCATGTCTTCTTCATGTCCTCCCTCAATTTATTGATTTGGTTTTTGAAGAGTTTTTCCATTTCTGTTCGTATATTCAGCATTAGTTGTCTCAGCTCCTGTATCTCCTTTGAACTATTGGTTTGTTCCTTTGACTGGGCCATATCTTCAATTTTCCGAGTGTGATCCATTATTTTCTGCTGGTGTCTGGGCATTTGATCAGATTTCCCTGGGTGTGGGACCCGGCTGCTTGAAAGGTTTTTCTGTGAAATCTCTGGGCTCTGTTTTTCTTTTCCTGCCCAGTAGGTGGCGCTCGTGGCACTCGTCTGTCTGCGGGTCCCACCAGTAAAAGATGCTGTGGCTCCTTTAACTTGCCAATCCGAATCTCGCAGTCGGCCCGGGAAACTGCGGGTGGAGGGGGGGTCACCGGCCACCGCGGCTTGGGGGAGTGCCGGTCCAAATTGCCCAGCTGGCCCGAGACGCCAAGGGTGGCGGGAGGGCCCTGCTATCCAACGTTCCCAGTCAGACCGGGGAGCCACGTGTGTGGAAGGGACCCCTGGTCACCAGCCGCCCTGGCCGGGAAAACACGCGCCCCTCGGGTATCTCACCGCAGCGGATTCTCTCTGCCCGTTCAGCCATTCCAGAATGGGGTACGCTGTCTTTTTGGTCTCTGTCGTGGCTCCAGGAGCTGTTTCGTATTGTTTCTGTTTCTTTAGTTGCTGTTCTGGAGGAGGAACTAAGACGCGCGGGTCTTACTAAGCCGCCATCTTCTAATTAATATAATTTTAAAGGATGACAATCACTGAGTTTGGAAATCTAATGTCTCTTTTTCATTTCATTCTGAGATACAACTAATCATTCAAAAGGAATTTATACATATCTATTAAAACCCATATGTAGGACTTTTCTAATTTGAATTTAAAATCTGTTACAGTTTATTTTTTATTGGAGTACAGAAATGAAACAAGAAACAATTTCTTTTCAATCGATAAAACATTTTAAATGTTTATGTTAAAAAGCAATATATTTTGGGTGGTGTGATGGTGGCTCAGTGGCAGAATTCTTGCCTGCCATGCAGGAGACCTGGGTTCTACTCCCAGTGCCTGCCCATGCAAAAAAATAAATAAATAAAAACAAACAAACAATAAATCAATATATTTTGAATTCTAAAAAAATTATGGTTTAACATCCTTCGTTTTTTTCCCTACTTAGAAAGAATTACTATTAGCATTTTGGAATGCTTGATTATGTTATTAGGAAGTTTGGGTTCTTCCACCTCAAAAAAAAAATTATGAAGCTCAATAAAAGAAAAACAACCTGTTCTTTTCTGAGTATTTGAAATGCAAGTCTTAATGTAAAATTCAGATAAGGATATATATTGAGGCCCAGAAGCACTTTTCTAGTACCACTAGATGTTTAACAACTTTAAAACAAATCATGATTCAGCAATATAAACACAGTTTAATCATATTGGATCCAATAGTTTCCTTCTCAATTCTAATATCCTTTATTTTATGGATTGGTTAAATCAAACTCCTATGGTACTGCATGTGGGGACTAAACCATTGCTTTTGCCTCAGACACAACACCTTTGAAACCTAGGGATTTCCATGGTTTGTTATATTGAATGGGACTCTAATTTCGTAGCAGGAGAGGAAAGGGATATAGTTGTCATTAGTAAACACATGAGAGAAGGTCACATAAAATCCATTTTCATGAAAATATAAAGCCTCTTGGGAAAAATAATGAAGGTTATTTGTGGGTTGTTCAGTTTCCTGTACAGCTAGGATCAACAAAATAAAATATAAAACAAAATAATACAAAAATAAAACAAAACCCAGACACAAGGGGTATGGCTGACTGTTCAGCTTTTACTCTGAAGAAAGATTGCATGAAAAGGCATGATTTTTGACTGGGAACAATGATCCTGAGCAGGAAGAAGCAGCCTTTTAAAATCACATATATGTAAGGAGAAAGAAAATCAAGTGCCAATGAGGAATCTATTAAAAACAGAAAAACAAGTAAGTAAGACTATTAGAATGATATTCTGTTACATCACACACTCACCTCAATCTTGCTATCCCCTTTTGAGATCTCCCATGATAATCATGGAACGGAAAAGTATTGGTGAATGACCAACAATGACTGAATTGAATTTGGAACAATGATCCATTTTCAGTTGCAAGGATGACTGAGTTGAGGGAAGTAATAGCAAAGTAAGAAAAGAAACTAAGGAGTAAGAAAGTAAGAAAGAGAAGAGTTTGTGGTGTTGCCTAGAAACCAGTATGCCGTTTTAGAATCTTTAGCAGTTTGTAGAGACATGTCACATTTAATTCAACCTAAGAAGTCTTGTTGTAGGGATACACTGGGAAGTAAGGAGGCTCAGAATATATAATGTACCCTCAGCAAGACCTCAGAGACTTTCCAGTTGAAACAACTCTGATTTTTTGCTGTCCTATATTTCTATTTTCTCTCTCTCTGCTTTTAGTATCTACTTTACTTTGGGGTTGATTCTTCTCCCTATCTTCTTCAAATACTCTTCTAATCTAGGTAATAATAAAACCAGTTCCTTTGCTGATGGGTGGATTATAATGGATACTTGAGAAAATACTGACCAATGAGACAAGGAGCCAAGTCTTCTGGGGGGATTCTGGAAAGAATTCATTTTCCTGAAGATAGGATAATCAGAAAAGTGATGGAGCTTTCTTTGTTTTCCAGGTACTATTGGATCTGGATTTACTTACAAACCACTGCATTTTGTTTCCAGCCTGAGAATACACCTAGAGATAGGACATGATTCACAGGAAAGTGGAGCAGGGACCTTGAAATGTTTCCCCTAGATCATGCCTGGTTCTGTATTTCTTGTGCAAGAAACTGTATTTCTTTATTATTCAATCCAGTTTAGATCAAAGTACACTATTAACTGTAAAGTCAGAAAGCATACAAACTGGTGTATTCATTCCAAATGTCACTTGGCCATTAAACTACTTTACTGTCTGTTTCTCTCTGTATGTCACATAATCAAATGTCCCGAGTCAGGTCTGATTTATTAACTAGTCATCATGCGGTATAGTGTATCTCTCATAGCTAGAATTTTTGCACTAGGTAGGATTCATCACAGACCATTAACCTTCATATCTGTTTCAAAGTCTGAATTATATGCCTGGGCAATCAGATGTAGTCAGAGATACAGATCCTCATTACAAAATAAAGATAATTTATGTGAAAGTCATGCATCCAGCCATCTTGCACAGAGTTGGGCATTGGAATTGATCATGAATTGTTCAGGAAAGACACTTCAAAGGAAAATCCAAGAACTCTTAAGACTAACTTTTACTGTGATGTTGGATTCCTTTATGTTAGCCACAATAACAAATCTCAAAGTAAGGACAAAGAAAAAACGGTTTTACCCTAAGAAAGCATTAGATGATCTTTACTAAAAAGATAAATCTCTTTAGGTTAGGTTTGCTTAGACTTTGGCAATAGGAATTCACACTCAGATAAATAAATGTGTTAAAATCTATAATAGCATAGTAGAAATACAGAGATAAGTTGGCCCACATTGCCTGCATGTGTTTGAATTAAAAAGAAAAAAGAAAAACTGCTAATGTAAATAAAATAAAATATCACCAAGCCTATATTTTTCTTCCTAAATAATTTTCTTCAAATTTTCAAGAAGGCTAAATCACTCAGCAATTTTTAACAATTTTACAAAGAGCTGTATAAACATTATATATTGCCTTTAAACTAAGAGCTACTCATTTTTTTTCCTCTAGAAGTTTCAAGTCACCAGCCATAACTGAAGTACAGATTTTGTTTTTAATCATAAGAATAGAAATGGAAAATTCATTCTCTGGATTATGCAACAGAGAAAGAGATCTAAGAGTAAATTGATAATCTTTGTATCAGAATGAAATGTGTCAGAAAATGACATGTCTATCTATTTTCTTCCACCTCTCCTTTCTTCTCCTCCTTTTATTTTTTAGAATGAATATACCTGACAGAATAATGAATTTGTGAACGTGAATGAATTTCCAGCTCACTGAAAGATAAAATCTCTACAAAGTTGATCTGATAAATGATCATTCGCAACCCAAGAGATGTTTCATATAATAATGGAGCTCTGGTAAATAACTATGTTAAAAGAATAAGGAGTTTCTACAAGAAAGTTATTCATTTGGTCAGTTGTTTCCAATCCTCTCTGGCAGAATGAGTGACCACTTGAATACTGAATAATATCAATTTGGGCTGCTATTTTCCAACATCTGTATTTGAAAGAAATGTATTATGTAAACTGATGTACATTAGTGGGAATAAAGAAAAAAAAATGACACAGGCAATCTGATGGGATTCTCCACTATATAATGCTGTTTGTGTGTCTTCTTTATTATCTTTATGTAACAATTATTAACAGCCATTAGTACCCTCAGGATAAAGCAAAGAAGAGCAAAACAAAGCAATGACCTGTCAGTCTGCAACTGACTAATAGGTCTTTGAGGTTATAGAGGGATATATTGGTTCTCTGTTTCTAAATGTCTCAAAAAGACTTGAACAATTTCCTGCTTGAAACAGGTTGAGGACTGAGTACCTGGAGGACTTTAATAATGATGATAGGAAAGCACGATGCTTTTGAAGTTAATTTTCAGTGTGAATTATATTGAGTGCTCTTGCTCAGAAAAGAAACTCCTCTGCTGAGAGAAAGGGAAATATAACATTTCCTGTAGAGGTTATAAAATGCTTTGTTAGATTCTTATTCTTAAGGGGAATTAACAACATCTCCTCCCCCAGATAAAGCCTCATTTTGTTCCAGTAAAGAGAATAAAATACTGTATGTATCAATATCTAATTTTGTCTCAATTTTCATAATCCATTTTATATTTTGAAGAATTAAAGAAAAAAGGATTCAGTATTTAAAAAAAATTGACAGCCTGATGCCTTCCTTTAATTTTCCTAAATGCAAATAGGATGCATCAGTCACAATTTTGCCCTAAAATAAATATCTTTTTACACCCACCCATTAATAATATTTTATGGTAAATTCTGGACAAATTAGTATATGGCTTATTACTTATTTCAATAACTTTTACTGAACTTCTTTTACATGCTAAGCAGAGTTCCAGAAGCCAGATGATAAACATATATATGATCTTTTTATGTGTACCTCTTTTGTGCTTAGAATGTTATGAGAAGGATCAACAAATAACAAGAACTAAATAGACAATTATAACAATATATTAAGTGCTATAATAGGAGAAGTGCTTGCTTCTAGTTGAATTAACTGTGTGATTTTTATCAAAGCACTTGAACTCTCAGTGCTTCAAGTACTTCATCTATAGAATAGAGATTATAATTTATTACTCCTCTTGAGAACAGTCAAGTGGAGCAGATGCTTTCTTGGGGTCTCATGCAATATTAACATCTATGTATGGTTCAATAAAAGAACAACTTCCTGCAAGTTGCTTAAGATACAGACCTTTGCACCCAGCAATGAGCCTCTCAAAACAAAAATAGAAAAAGCGCACTCAAGCACACACATACTAAGCTTGTTCTCCTTCTAAGAGTTCACTAGGCCTGTTTGACATACACAGATTCACAATATGAATTCGGGAGTTGGACAGACAGTGCTAATTTGCCATCGTATTGTAGTATTATTGGATTGTGTGGTGGCTTGAAGTTGTATGTATCCCAGAAAGGCACTTTCTTAGATATAATCTATTCGTGTAGGTATGGAACCATTTTAAGTTAAACCTTTTGACAAAGATTATTCAGTTAATGTTTGACCCACCTTCATCCTCCTTCTGGAGTTTTTTTGTAAATGGAATGAATACAGAGAGAAAAAGCCATGGAAGAAAGAAACTAAAAGCAATGAAACCAGGAAGAGAAGGAAGAGACCAGCAGACAATGCCAAGTGCCTTGCCATGGGATAGATGGGTCAATGATGACCAGCAGCCAGTCTTTCAGGAGGAAAGCTCACTTTAATGATACCTGGATTTGGACATTTTTCAGCCTCAAAATTGTAAGCTCATATACTGATAAATTCCCAAAGTTTAAGTCCAAACCACCTCATGGTATGTGTTTTGAGCAGCCTAGAAAACTGAAACAAATTACTTTCCTGGCTCTAGTTGCTAAATGAAGCAAAGTTTCCTCTTTTATGAAGACGCCATTGGATAAAATCAATGACAAAACTTCTTGTTAGTTCCTAACTATTTGTATCTTCTGAATAGATTCTAAAACTGTGTAAGAAATTACAGAGAAAATTGATAGATATACCTTGGTTATGAATACCTTGTGAAGTTATCAAAGTCGTATCTACAAGATAAAATAGAAATAAAAAGGAATTGAATACAATCCCAAAGAAGGTACTCGTAATTTACATTGGTAAATTTGACATTTTAGCACACATCAAGCTTTGTATCAGAATTTGTAGAATGTTGTACAAGCTTGGTGCAGTTGCCAGGTCTTCAAATGAGGATACTACATGGATGAAAACTGCCAATATATTACTGTACTTCATCTGTTAAGATTTCTAATTTGCATTTTCATCATGTTTAAACAATATTCTGAGAATATAATTTTAAAGCTCATCCTCAAATAGGGGAGAATATCATGTATCTCAAATGATTGACATGGTTTGCAATATTACTGAGAGGGAAGAATACTTGCTAGTCAATCAATTTGGAAGTTAATTTTTAAATATGTTAATTTTATTAAAAGAGACATAAGATAACTCAAATCAGTAGTTCTATGTCATTACTCTCATCCTTGTTATAAGAATAAAGAAAAAAGACTAGATGACAACTTAAGTAATTTCTAGTGATAAGAGTTTTTGGTAGGTTTCCTTTAACATAATTCTATAAATTAAATGAAATAATGTAGGCAGAAGTGATTTGAAAATTATGCTGTTTTGTTTAAATGAATAATTAAGGCCAAATGGTTACCAACTCTTTCTGAATTAATCGGTTTGTGCAAACAAATGACTGACTCAATCTCTAAAAGCAATTTTATTTATTTATTTACATAAAAATGATGGCATGTGTTACTGTGTTGACTGAAATTTAAGGCATTGAGGTGTACTTCTGTAAGACTGCTTTCAGCCGGGTCAGATCTGAGAGTTTTGTAGGCTAGGAGTGGAGGAGTTAGTTAAACAGCACTTCCACCTTCATATGTTTTGGCTAACAAACTTAACTACCACAGAATGGTTTGAGGATTCTTTTATCTGTCACAGCATGCCTTGCCATGCTTTGGATTTGCATGGTTCTTTGGAATTCTGTGGAAAAGAATTTGAACCCTGTCCGTAACTGTGGTTTCATATCTATGAATCCATGTGAGAAGAAAGACAGTCCTAAAAGAAATGAGGCTAGTGGGAGAACTACGGGTGCTTTGAAAAAAAGTCATGAATGGGGGAGTTTAGCAGAGTGGGCCTGTTATCAGTGGTTCTGCTGGTGAAGGAATACTGTTTCTAGGCACAGAAAATCTGGGAAGGGAGAGTTAGAATAAGGGAGGAATCATGTGTTATGCTAAGAAAATTCCCTATGAAAGAGCTATTAGACCAAACAGGAACACATTTTCCTAATGATTAGCAAAAGAGAGAACACAAGAGGATGAGAATACAGAGTAGGGAGATTATTGGTTCATGTTTATTTGGGGAGTTATGTTTAAAAATTCAGTCATACCAGTAATAGGATCATTTACCTAAATAACTTTAACTTTCCCTCTGATGTATATTGACTAAGAGGATAAAGAACCATCATTTATTAAGTATCTGCTTTATATCAGAAACCTGTTCATATGTTATACCATTTAATTTATCAATGTAATATGCATGTGTCCATGATATGTTAGGCAACGTTTTGGGAATTAGAGATACAGGGATACAGACAACATTTTATTCCTATGGAGTTTACAATCTAGTAGGGTTGAAACTTTTTTAAAACATAAGGCAATTACTTAGAAATATTATAAGGAAAATAATAGTCTAAAGTTGTAGAATGGGGCAATTTTGATTAATGTGATCAGAAAGTTACATTTGATTCAGCCTGAAGAGTAAAAAGGAAGCAGGGCAATATAGATGAGTAAAGAGAGTAACTCGAAAAGAAAGAAGACTCCAAGTGTATCAGATTCTGTTGAGGGTTTCCGAAAGATGAGGACAGAAAAAGTAAAATCATGGCTAACTTTGAGGAAATGTGATTAAAATTGTTGACAAAGACACAGAACTAGACACATTCTTTCAATTAGTTTTGCTGTGAAAGAAAACTGAGTTGGGTAGTAGCTGGAGAGAAATTTCATGTCCATGAAGGAATTTTTTATATGCTTGGAGATTATAGTACATGATAGGAATAATCTTGGAGTAGCAATGATAAAGATAATGATAATGATGAAAAAATATTACATAGGTATTATGTAATATTTTACATAATATATGTAAAAATATTAATATATTTTTTATTATATGTAAAAATGATGGCTTATATTATTTTTCTAAAATCTTTAAATGAGTTATCTAAATTTATTCCCACAACATTTCTTTGAAGAAGGTACTTTATTTAATATACTCTGAAATTGAGACACATAAAGGAACTACTTTCCAAGTTTAAGCAAATAATAAATAGCAGAGTCATGATTCATACCTAAATATTTGACTGAAGAATTTATTTTTAGCCATTTCTTTATAAATCAACCTTGCAGAAGAGAAAGGGGAGAATTGCTGAAGCAGGAAGCATTATGAGGATAACTTACTTGTAAAATGTCACAACTCCTCTATGTAGGTCTAGTGCTTACACTTGCATCTCTCTGACGCCAAAATTTTCTCTCATGCAGCGTCACAAATTCAACATATCCCAATTATCTAAAGTGGCCTAATTCTGTATATGTTTTGGGATGAGGAAAAAAGAGAAGTAGTAAAGCAATTTGTTACATAAAACTTGCCAATCCTAATTTGATCATCATATCTGGTTATATTTTAAGAAAACCATATGCTCTTCTGAATTCAAAGCTCCTAATTCATCAGTTCTGTGAAGTGCTGTATGTAATTAAGGCATTATTATGAAGATCTTTACTGTGACTACTATTGTTACTCTTGGGCGGCGGGGTCTCCCATCCATTTCTGAATTTTACCTTTTTTGCTAGGCATTCTTTGTTTCCCTTTGTTGGAGGGGCAGTGGGGCTGATACCTACGTAATAATAGCTTGAATTTCTCTGCTATCTTTTAGTTGGGTTCAGCCAAAAGAAGGCATCAGTATGAGAGTCAAGGGTAAAAGGAAAAGTTATTTCCTGATTCTCATCTTACTAGGACATAGTTTTGGAGTAGCTCTGTTTTTCTTATAAAAATGCCACCGAATTCCATCAGGATCAATCTGTAGGACCAGGTAGTTGCTCCCTCACCCTCCCCTTCAGGACTCGGGCGGTGACAGCTTCCCGCTTGTTATCCCTGCGCCTGCCCACACCTTTGGTGACGGCTCTTTCATCACAACACTCTTCAACTGCTCTTTTTGACTCTGCCAAATGTTTTCTTGTTTGTTTGGTTTTTGTCTATACTACCTGGTACTCTGCCCACAAATGGCTCACACAGTTGGTGTTCTCAAGGTCTCCCCCTAGTTTTGATTTTTGCAGTAGTTTCATCCAGGAGCATGTACATTTTAAGTGCTGCATCAATTATTTTTTTTAAATCAGAGACAAATGGCATTTTCAGTCTGAATTTTCGATAAGCATGAAAAATCCAAAGTTAAAATCTAGGTGGTTTATAACAGATAAACCACATTACCAGCTGTATTAATCATATGTGCTGTAAATACCTTCTACATTTTTGTGTCCTGTTTTGTTATATATTTTGATACACAGTAGTTTTAAATTAACATAATTAATTTACCAACTTTTATTAATTGCTTTTAAAGATATTTAATAAACTATGATGCCATTAATCATTCTTCTATGTTCTCTGTTAAAAGTTATATATATATTAACCCCTAAATTATTTAATCCAAGCAAAATTGATTCTTAATATGGTGCAGGAAAGGGTTCATGTCGTTTTTCACTATAAATTACTAATTGTCCTAGCATTATTATTTAATGGTTCTGCTTTTCCCATTTAGTATGCAATATCAGTTTTACCAAAGTAATTGCCCTTGTCCCTATTCTTTCCATTGGCTAATTTTTCTATCTTCATACAAAACCACCAATTGAATATAGATCTCTGTACCTTGACAGCTAGTTGGACATATCTTGGGTTTTTTTTTCCCCTCAACAATGTCTTTGCTTTCGACATTTTACATTTCCACACAAATTTTAAAGTTAGACTGTCAGTTACTTTTTAAACATTTTGGCATATTAATTTGAATTGCATTAAATCTATAGATTATTTTGGGACAATTAACATCAGTGTGATTTGAAACTTTTAATTCATAAGCATACCTTTTCATTTATTTAAACTTTTTAAATGTGTGTATATGTCTGCCTGCCTATCTATCCATCATTTTTGTACATCAAAATAATTCTTTTATATTCTAATTTATTGGGTGATAGCTTTGGTTTGCTAATGTTGACAAAATGCAATATACCAGAAATGAACTGGCTTTTAACACTGGATATTTATTTGCTTACAAGTTTATAGTTCTAAGGCCATGAAAAATGTTCAAATTAAGACATCAAAATGATGATATTTTCTCTCCAAAAACCATCTTCAGATCCTCTGTCACATGGCTAGGCATATGGCAATGTCTGCTGGTTCTTCTCTCCTGGGTTGCATTGCCTTCAGCTTCTGGCTTCAGTGGCATTCTCTCTTGCCTTCTGTGTGTGTTCTTGTCTCTCAGCTTCTCTGGCTCTTTTAGTTTCTCTGAATATTTTTGTTTCCTGGGTGTCCTTTATCCCCTTATAAAGAACTCCAGTAAGAGGATTAAGACCCATCTTGAATGAGGTGGGCCTCATCTCAATTGAAATAACCTAAGCAAAAGGTCTCACTTACAATAAGTAACCCACAGGAATGGATTAAAAGAACATGATCATTTCTGGGGTACAATACAGCTTCAAACTACCCCAGAGATGGAGTGTTAAATTTTATCTAATGCCTTATCTATGTCAGTTGTTATAATTCATGATTTTATTTTTATATAATCAGTTAATTTTGTGGGTCAATTTAATTCATTTATAGTGTTAAACCAATATTGCCATCTTACAATGATCCAGATTTAATCATGAAAAATTTTCTTTCTATACACTGCTATAATCATTTTGATAATATTTCATCCAGGATTTTTGCATCTATATCCATGTGTGAAATTGGTCAGTAATTTTCCTTTTTCATTCCAATCTTGTTTCATTTTGTTATTAAGGTTATGCTAGCCTTTTAATTTGAGTTGATACGCCAGTCTGAAAAGTATTACGTACCCTAGAAAAGCTGTGCTTTAATCTTGATCCAATCTTGTGGGAGCAACTGTTTCTTTTAATCCTGATTCACTACTATAGTTTGGAAACTTGATAAGATTATCTCCTTGGAGATGTGACACACCCAATTGTGGGTGTGACCTGTGATTTGATAGAGATGTTACTCCACCCATTCCAGGTGGGTCTTGATCAGTTTACTGGAATCCTTTAAAAGGGGAAGCATCTTGGAGAAATGACAGAAATGACAGATGCCTCAGAGCTGACAGAGAGAGCATATACAGACACTTGGAGAACAGTTGAGTGTCTGAGAACAGAGACAAAGATGTTTGGAGTTGCCTGGAGCCCAGCCAACGTTGCCATGATATGTTAAGCAAACCAGAACCTAGAGAGAGCAATGGAAGCCTAAAGTTGAAAGCCAGCCCTGGAGAAGCAAAGTGAGGAACCCCCACGGGAACAGAGGCTGGAAGCAATGGAGCTCAGGAGCAAGGGACCAGCAGATGACAGCCACATGACCACCCAGTTCACAGAAGTGTTTCTAACCCATGGACTTTCTTACCCATGGATGCAAAAATCCAGTATATTGCATTCCGGCAGCTTGCGAGCTAACACAGTTAGGGAATTATTTGTTCATCTTATGATTGGCAGAACTCATCAGAAAGATATTTGGGATGGTAGTTTTCGGAAAGACACAATTTCTGATTTCATATATTTAATGGTTATAAAATTAATCAGATATCTTAATTATTCTTGGTCCATTTTGGACCAAATTATTGAATTTAGGAATTATTATTGCCACCATCTTACAAATGAAAGTTCTGAGAGACAGTCGGTTCCCCAAGGCTATCCTGATAGAAAGTTGTGCAAAGCAGGATTTGAACTCAGGCAGCTGATTCCAAAATCCAAACTCTTTAAATGGTTATGTTTCATTCCCTGTTAAATTACACATTGTTTGAAATGTGTCCATTCATATACATTTTCAGATTTTAGAAATGAAGTTTCTTTTGTTGCTGGTTTCAAACACTAATGTTATTTAATTATGATTCCATTTGATGGATAATTTCATTTGTGGGCCTCCTTTTTTTTTTTTTTCCTATTTATCTGAGCAGAGATTTATCATTTTTACCAGCTGGTCAAAGAACCAACTTTTGGCATTTTTCTTTATTGCAAGTACATTTTATTTGATTAATTTCTGCTTTTTACTTTATAGTTTATCCTTTTATTTTAATTTTGTTATTTTTTCTAAATTAAATTGAAAATTAGGTTCAATGATATTCAGACATTTTTTGTTTTTATATAGGCATTTCAAAAATTTAAAAATATCCCCCTGTAAGACAGTATTTTTCTATTTTTTCTTTTATCGTTGCTATTTTTAATTTTAAGTCATTTCTTGCTCATATTTTCAATAATAATATATTTTAATATATCAATAAGAGTCCAACCAGGAGATGAAAATGACCCTGATTATTTGAGTATGAGGAAGTGACTATAAAGAATTGTTTACTAGTAGAAAATTGTAAACTATCCAAAAGGGTAAAGGTAAACTTGAAGGGCTCCTTTTATTAACCAAATATTGCTGCTTCTCCTGACTGCCATTTTTTTCAATGGATAGTATTGCCACTTAGCCTGATAGCCAAATTAAGAGCCTCCATTCTCTTTGTATACCAGTCAAATCATCAAGCAGTAAAGATTCTAGGCTCAACTACTAATCCATTTATCACATTTGGTAATCTTTTAGAAAAGTATATTTTGTTATCTCTCACTCCAATTTATAATACTTCTATGTTTCCTTCTTCCCTTAGAGCATAGAAATCTTATTTGCCATGAAAGGATTTTTACTCTGGTCCATTCTTATTTAGCACTCACTTCCTGTCTTTCCCAAACTGAACCACTCGGAATTTTCTAAAAGCACAGTGAACTCAGGTGCATAGTTTCCATGCACCGTGTTGTGGACAAGATTTTTAAATATAGTGATTCTTTCTTTGCACATGTTCTCGACACTGAACAGTTTGACTGTTTTCCTGATATATTTATTCTTGACTTATAAAACTCCTATCAGCTATCATATCGATTTATAAATATTTCCTGTCCTTGCTCCAGGATGGGGATTAAATGTTCTCCCTTATCATTATCACACCCCTCAATTCTACTGTGATCCCCAATTTACAGATGATCAACAAGTCAGATCAAATTCTTTGCTCAAGGTTATATAGCAAGTAATAGATTATATTTCACCGCTCAATTTTGTGATTTTACTACGTTCTAATGTGATAGAGAAAATCCAAATCACCACATCCATAAATGTGAAGATATTCCAAAGGAAAGTTTTCATTAGAGTTCTTCAAATGTTTTATAAAGAAGCATTTGAAATCTTACCCTGAAACTCAAAATATAATATCAACTCATTTCCCCAGTTTCCTGGGTATAGTAGTTTGAAAACAGCACTCTATTTGTTTTTCTCATAGAATCAGAAACAATACAAACCTGCATGGCTAGCAAATCATTTGTGAGATAATGGCAAGAAGATAGACAGCTTAAGAAAAACAGGAAGCAATCCCCATGGTACTTTAAATATTAATCAAAACAGCTTTTCCTTAGGAAAACTTATGGTTCAACTAAGAACAACAGAATGAATCATATCCAGTTCAGAATGAGCCAGGGGTAAGAGAAAGGAAAGTGTCAGTTTAGGATTCATTCTACCATTGGGAGGAAGGTTTCGAAATTATAGAAAAAAATAAATTAAAGCAAACTGAGTCATATGACAGAACCTTATAGAAGACCTAACTATTCTTAAGTTCTATTACCTTATGATATAGTGTTTATTGCATTTTGAAGTATTATTTGTTCATGCACTTGGAGCCAGTAAAAATAAGTCCAGCTATAAGGAGGCCTGATTTTGAAACTACTTTGTTTCCTCTGTTTGGAGAGAAGAATATTTTGTTTGTAGTACTTAAGAGCTTAAAATATATAGTTAGACAAATAGGTTCAAAAGACCATGCTATTTACCAAGTAGTGACTGTGACTATTTTGTTTAACTTCACTAAGTTTCCTTGTATCTGTGAATGCAGATAATATCTACACCATATTATTTCCATGAGAATTAATGAAATCAAACTTCAACTATAAATTACCAAAACATTCCCCAAACTAGCTTATGAAAAAGGACATTTACTTATTGATTCCCTTAATTGTCAAGGCTAGCAATAGTTCTGCTTCAAGTGAAGCTTGATCCAGGGTTTAAAAATTGTTCTGAGGTCCCAGTTATTCTCTTTATGTATGGGTAGCACAATTCCTTTGTGCCAGCTGCATTCTCAGCTTTGCTTTCTATTTGCCTTGTCAAACTACCCTTGCAGAGCCTCATATCATTTCCTATCTGTATGTTGGAAGTCCAGTGGAAAAGATAGATATTTTGGGGTATATCTCCCCAAAGTCTTATGAATCACTTTGATTGGACTGTCTTAGATCACATGCCACCCTTAGATTCACTCATCATGGCTGAGGGGAATATAATAACCTAATAGCTTCTTTCTGGAACTGAGAGTTGACCACCTCAACCCCTTCTCAGATCTCTGAATTGAGAGATAATGTGGAAAGTATTTCTAAATAAAAATTAGCGGTGTGTGGAGGGCAGATCTAGAAGTACTCATGGATGCCCAGGCAGAGACTGGTCAATAAACAATAAAATTCTACTAGCCTATATAAAGAGGTTAACTCTGTAACTGCATGCCAGTGAGCTCTCAACATATGACAACATCAGATAACCAACAAATATGATGCTAATCTTAATTTGTAACATATCATTCTATCATGATTTTGGATTTGAGAATACGGGTCATAAGCAGTATACTTTGATCAGATTTTCAGTGAGGATTTATGTGTGGTTAGCTGGGGAACATCTATGATTCTTTTAAAAAATGAAAATGATCAAATAAAAATATAAATGAAAGTTAAAAAACCTTTTCTAATCTGTTGGAATGGTCTGTAACATAACTCTTGTAAACAATATTGGATTGCATAAGTAAAGAAGATTAAAGCAAAGAACTACTGGAGTTCAATAACAGGGTCATTTCATAAATAACGCTCAGCTGAGTGACAGAAAAATAAAGTCTAATTGGTAATGCTGGGATAGGACAAATTATATAGGAGAAAGTGCTTTGTCTATGCTTAGTTCCATTAGACAAGGGAAAGTTAAAGCTGTCTTCCATTGTCAGTCACAAGTTATTCAAGTTGTGTTGGTGAAAGGGCAGTCAATAAATTGAAGTCTTCACTAAGCCACTCTTCCTAGCATCATGCATTCTGTTTGTTGCTGCTTTAAAGAAAAAAATAATAACCTTTCTGTTTGACTTGGACTGCATGGTTGCGACTGCGCATAGCTCTAGTTATTTTGACGTCATGTTTCTACTTGCTCTCAGGTCACAAATGGCATGGTTTCTCCATCTCTTTCTCCAACTCTTCTACCTCAATGGTTCAAAAGAAGCTCTGGCAAGCTGACCATAATGTGGAAGTAATAGAGAATATGTGTGGTCATTTGAAATATTTTTAAATAACGTCCTTGGTTATCACAGAATGGAAATGGTAATTTTGTCTTTTTAGTTGCATGTTGTTGTGTGTGCACTGACTTAACAGAGGCAGGCGTGTAAATAAGCTGGCATGTATTTAACTGGTCCTGACAACTAATAGAGAAAATATGAGACACAGCCCCTGGGATATTTATAGCATTTAAGTACCATATTTCTATGAATGGAATTTCAGGTTTATTAGTTATTTACAGTAGTGCAGGTCCATTCACAACCAAGTGGAATTAGCTGAGATCTAAAAATAATTGGCGTGCTTTTGGGGATAACCTAATTCTTGAGATTATTAATCTTTCTTACCTTTAGTAATAGGAAAAAGAGTGATACATTTTTATGAATTTACGAATAATTTGTGTTCTGGATTCTCTTTTGGGACCAGCTAAAGAATTATAATTTAGCCTTTTCTGGCTAAAATTTAACTTTCAATGAGAGAATATACATCATAATTCAGGCAGAAAAGACAAAGGGCACAAAAAAGCCCTCATGTTACTTTCATAACATGGTTTGTTAAAAAGAATTACCTTATATTCTAAGAAGTGCGCATCAAATCTCATAGAAAAAGTCATTTGGTTGTGTTTGCAACAGACATTTTATCACTTTAACCTTGGTTCCCTGTTCCCATTTCCTGGTTCCTCTCAAGTAGGTTTGTGAACAAGACCCTATTTAGGCATATTCTTTTGTGGATTAAAGGAAAAAGAAGGGCAAATACTTGTTAGCGCCTCTTTTTGTTTTAAAGCCTTTAGCTTTTACTAAGCCTTGTTCCAACTGGAATAGTGATGATGTGGTAGGGAATTTTCAGAAATGCTGAATATTTCTTCAGTCATATTTTGACTTGAAAATTTCAATGTTTTAACTTTGAAAATTTAGATTCATCATATTAACCAAAGTTTACAGAAGCTTTGCAGTATCTTTATGAAATACCTGCTTTTCTAGGCCACTGAGGAACAATTCAGAGGAATTATTTCTTTGGGTACAATGAAGGAAACTCTGGAGGGCTGGAAGTAGGAAATAACCTCAAATGGTTGAACATGTGCACTAAGGGAGTACTTTTCTCAACTCTATCCCCTCCAGGATCAGACTAAGTATACAAAGTTATCTCATATCAGTTAGTGGTAGCAAAGACACCGAGGAAAACTGCTAAAATGAAATCAGAATTCTGCAATTCAGCCAGGCCAATTAAAACACATTATCATATCACCCTACACTGTAACAGACACTTTTTTCTAAATATATTAAACATCAATTTGAGAATTAATTAAAGAACACTCAAGTTGCATGAGAGAGATCATGTTTATGCCAGCACTATTACTTTCATGTAAGACAGATTAAGCAGAGAGAACCAAGCCAGCTATCCATCTGCCATTGATGAGTCAGAGGCTAAAGCATAAACACTGCTCTTGAGTGCAGTTTTGTTCTCTGTCCGGTGATTGCAGTATCTCAACTGCTTTCTTACATCCAGGTCTTGTTTCCTGACATTGAAAAAAAAAAAGGTCAACAAACAGGCAGTTGAGTCATGATTAAATTTTGCGCCAGTAAAGTTGCAAGTCTTTTATAAAAATATAAAATGTATTCTTGCTTCATTTCAATTTTTAAGAAGGGCTGCTTTTAAATCAATCTTCGGAACAGGAGATGCGTTTGAACATGCTCAGGTCAAACTGCGTCAGTGAGAATTTTAGAACAAAGACCCCTGCCCTGAGCACACTTCCCTCCCCTTTCTCTGCAGCAACCCACGTTGTAAGGCGGGAGACTACGGTCTTTTCCTTAGAGTAGTAACAAAAGCACTTAGGAAAGATGAAAAATGATTCTGACATTTTATCCAGATGTTAATTAACATGTTAAGAGAGTACAAATAAAAATGTTTAATCACAGCTTTAAAGGAGCAGTAGAAATATAACACCATCTGATTCCTGGAAAACAAAAACAATATATATTTTGACCTTTGCGGTGTGCAGTTCTTACCTTAATCAAAAAGCAACACTTATTCAACTAGAAACACTTATTGACTCTAGTCCAAAATAACCTTCTTCAAGCTTATCTCCAGAAAAATGTTTGAGTATTTTCATTTGTTTTTAAAGCATCCCATTTTAAATGCAAGAATATGTTAAGTAACTAATCACTTTTATGTTGTCTGTTAAGAACCACATTAAATATGCTGAGAAAATGTCAATTTTCTTTAGAAAACCCTTTATATATTATTTGTCCAATATGAAAAAAAGTGATTCAATACATATTTTGACTCCTAAAACAGCCTTAAAGCTACTGCAGTGGCAAAGCTTTGCAATCCCATAGTTTAAAAGTAAACAATGGTTCTTAAAAAACAAACAACAAACCTCTCACAGATCCTTAACTACCCCACCCACCATTCTTTATGCCTACAATTAATGACTTCCCCAACTCTTTTAATGTCCTGTTCTCCTCCCATAACCTCTTTAATGAAAAATAGCAAAGCAAGATGCAGTGAAAATGCCCATTAAAATTATAATTTGTATCTCTAGCATAGATTGAAATGTGCATATAACCATTTTTAATGACCTCCTTCTACATGTCCATTGAAACTTGGACAGAATTTCTCCCTAACCCCCAGTTTCTGGAAATATTTTTTCTTCATCATCATAATCATTATCTCATCATTATCATCATCACAAAATAGCCCCATGACATGGAAAAGTGAAATGTGATGAATGCATTCTCCCTGAGGAAACACTCTCCACAGTGAATCTTATAAAAAGCCCTTAACTTGCATACCTAAAAAACACTGAGTATGAACAATTCAATTAAAACAAACTTAAGGTCAGTTACTGCTCTTACTCCAAATCTGTTTAGCTAATAAAATAAAGTGTGATTTTATTCAATACCTTGTTTTTACCGTGACCAGAAAAGGAACCAGGAGTTGGCTTTCAGAAAGAAATCACTGGGCATGAAAAGGTTAGAATTATTCATTGGCTTGCCTCCTGGCAAGCTCATTTGCCCAGGAGGTAGCATTTCCTCCCCATTCCCTCACACACCTAGAATACCCTTCCCCAGTTTATTCTCCCTTTTTACTCTGGTGGGTCTTTTCATGTTTTCATTGCAGAATGAGATAGGATTTTTGGTCACCAGTACAAACCTGTTTACACTTAGCAGCTTTGCAATGTCCTTCTTTGCAAAGCGATCACTACTATAACTCCAACTTGTGTATTTAATTTGCTTCACTATAAATTAGGTAAGTAAGTGGATACTTGCATTCAAAGTGTCAGGCCCTGCCTGACATCCAAAGTGTCTTTTAAAACTCTAAAAGGAAGAAAGTATGAGAAAATTTTGTGTTTTTTTACAACAGTGATTCTGAGGAAATAGGTATTGATGGGGAAAGGACATGGAAGAAGATGAATATTCCAGTCACTGTTGAAAGTATTTCTTTTAAGTATGTCATACTAAATATTGACTCGGAGTAGTGTAGTTGTTTTTTTTTTTTATTATTATTACATTCAATATCTCAAATTTTTAACCCAAAATTCTTGCTCTGTGCTTTTTAAAATTTCTCTCACCTGGACTGCTCTTCTCTCTTCCCTTTCATCCCATAGCAAACGCTTCTTTAAGAACATAAGGGATTAAAAATGGGTGTCAATGTAAGACAAATGATATGACGCGATTTCTACCAAAATGAAGGATACGCATTATTGGGAAGATAGATTTACTTGGAATTTGTATGATATAAAAGTGACAGTCATAACTTGCGGGCGGGTGCAGGGAGCGTTTAGAGTAGTGATGTGATGTCAAGATTAGCAGGTTTGTGGACCCTTAACCCCACACCAGAAGAGATGTGCTGCTGAGAGAGTGGCTGCTCATTTTCCACTTGAATACAAACTGAAAGCATAGAAATCTCACAAGAAACTTGGGTCTCACAAGGTTTCAAACCAAATTTTGCAGATTCAGGAGTGAAGTCAACTGAACATGATAAAATTGTGTGCTTTGATTTTTTTCCCCCATCTCTACAAATAAATAATCTGTGCTATTATATCAACCAAAGAAAAAGAGATCCATGCCTTATTCAACCTAGCAGGATTGCCCACTTAGTGATAATGATAAACAAGTCTATTTACATATATTATTTTGGAGATGGGAAGCATTGCTTATCTCCATCCCTAATCCACTCTTACCTGCCTTTAGATCTCCAGAGTCCGATTGCCGCCGATAGGCATCCTGTTGGTCGCTACTCCCATAAACCATATTGAATTGCCATGGAGCTTGTCAGTGTGCTGCCTCAGGAAAAGGTGCCATGTACTAGCTGACAGTGGATCTGTTATACGCCATTAGATAGGATCTGAGTCTTAGAAGCAACTGTTAGGTATTCCACAGAATGGCAGGCATAGTGCAAAATGTATTAGAGACAGTTGCTTAGCTGAAATGTGATTTTGGGGGGTTAGGCCTTCTAAATACTGAAACAATTCTCTTCTCTTGTATATGGAATTTGCTCAAATACAGTCACTGTGTTTGATAGATCAAAATGTTTATTATTTTTGTTGTATTTAAAATGTCATAATTTTTGCTCTGCCATCCCTCAAATATTTCCTTACCCATTGCACATATAACATGTAAATGTTGCTAAATAAATAAAATGGTGCATGCCATGCACCGACAATTATCTTAATCCCTTTTTAAAGTATTGAGCCAAGTGATTCTCCTAAAACTCAATAAAATAGATATTATTGTTATTTCCACATGTACGTTAAGATATTTGACCAAGGTCGAAATTTGTGAGTGGCAAAAATTCCATCAAGCAGCTCAGCTGAAAAATCTGGTCTTTAAACAGTATGCTATGCTCCCTCTCTGACCTTATGATTTCCTTTAGGGGTAATTTATTTTATGTTGTTTGTAAAGTATCCCGGGACATTTTGTATAAGACCCATTACAGGAGTAGATGATCCTCGTGTGTTCTTTTAAATGGCTGATTGAACCAGAGCTACTTCTCTGTCAGTTAAGAAAATGTCTTGAAAACATCAAGTGCTAATGGAAAGCTCTTGACAAAACCAGTCCATTAAAAAAATACACCTACTGACTCCACTTATACAAACAGAAAATATGACTTAATTTTTCCCAGATCATTTTAGATCTCAAAATGAGCAAGACAAAAAGTAAGCTAAAGAATTCAAACATTGTTTGCATTGAAAAGAGAGCAGAAAGTAAATTTGTATTTTATAATCTTCATCCAAATAATTCTGAAGCCGGTGATGTTGTTGTTGAAAAGATATGATGGTAGCAAGAATTTGAGTTGGAGAAGTTAAAATAGAATTAAGTTCTTACTGTATTGATTGGTCTTTCTGTACTATTTAGAACAGATAATATATTACTATGAGCTATATCGTGGTTTCACAGCAGATATTTGCCTTTGATCTGTTGGTTGAGTCTCCCACCTGGTGGTTGAATTTTTCTTGGATGCTTTTGCAGTGGAGATTCCAGGTTTGATATTATCTACCAGCAGGATTCCTTAGACCAAGGTGTCTTAAAAATAAGTTTCCTTACTTGAAATTTCTCTTTAGAGAGTTAAATATTTTCCTTTCATTATAACCTTAGGGAATTACTTCCTAAAGGATAGAAATTTAAAAATCTTATACTATATTGCTTGCCCCATTCCCTCTTCACAACTGTTTCTTAAATTGTAGTCTTGGGCTGGCTCATTAATTGGTAGAAAATTCAGATTCTTGGTCCTCATTCTAGAACTACTCACTAAAATCCTCTGGGGTGAGACTCAAAATTTACATTTTAAATGAATATCTCAGGTATTTTTTTTGCATAAAAAACGCTAGAGGTTCTTTGGGAAAAGTCTTAACTTGGACTCCTTTTTAGCTGATGTGATTGATGATACTTGAGGTAGGAAAGAACTTTGAAATGCTAAGTAAATGAAAATTATTACAAATGCATCAAAGAAATAAAGAGATGCTGTCTCCTCGAAAGGATCCTATAGATGAGACTATAATTTGTACTTTCATAGTCATCAAAACTTCCCCAGCCTGATACAATTTGACAGCCTTTTCAAATATTTTTAGAATTAGTTAAGATAGGAAAATTTGAAATGCATATATGTATAGGACATGCTCTTTACTTTTAAAATATTAGTCATATTTCTCCCAGTCCTAGTTTGAAAAGTCTGCTGGAATTTTTTGTGTCGCCTTGCAAATTAGAGAAGTTTCACCCTGAAGAATACTGTTTTTTTTTTTTTCTTTCTTTCTTTGCTTTCAATCATTACTTCATTTTTACCAGCATTATTATTGGTTCCATGCTTTGCAGAGGATGGAGTGACAAAGCTTGGTGCTAACTTGGTGAAACATGCACGTAACTTAGGATGTAAAACCAAAAGGTTGAGGGAATTGCCTTTCAAAAATGTGGCCTTCTCCTTAAAAGACAAACTTTAACTAAAAATAATCACCTTCAAGAGGCCCTATTTAAGATGATTCCACACTCAGAGAGAATGCATTAAGATTAAGATCACATATAAACTGGGATACTGAATTCAGTTTGTCACATTATTCATTATAAGATACAGATTCTTGAAGATGATTCAGTTTGCTAAAGCTGCCAGAATGCAATATACCACAAATGGGTTGGCTTTTACAATGGGGATTTATTAACTTGAACTTTACAGTTCTAAAGCCATGAAAATGTCCCAGTTAAGGCATCAATAGGTTGATATCTGGATTTTGAAGACAGGTTGCTGGCATCAGGGACACCCCTGTTACATGGGAAGGAACATGGTGACACTTGCTGGTCGTTTCTGGGTATCTTGCTTTCAGCTCTCTAGTTCAAGTGGCTTCCTCCTTGAGGTTCTATGGGACCTTGCTTGATTCTCCAGGGCTTTTTCTCTCTATGCTTTCTCCCAAATTTCTCTGGGTAGTTGTTCTTTAAACTCTCTCTGAGCTTTTTCTGTCTTTTATCTTCTCATAAAGGACTTCAGTAAAAGGATTAAGTCCTATCTCGAAAGGATGGAGTCACATCTCAATTGAAATGTTACCCCCACAATAGGTCTGCACCCACAGGAATGGATTAAAAGAACAGGGCCGTTTCTAGGGTATACGACAGCTTCAAGCTAACACAGTGAGTGAAAGATGTTCACATCAATATGAATTAAAGAAAAATTCCTTTCCATTTCAATCTACTGGCCTCATGAAATAATGCAAAATATCGTCAAGATGTTTTACCTTCTTGGGCAGCAATATAATAGAAAACCAACTGCATAGAGAGATACATATTCTTTCCTCATGGTCATTTCTTTCCAGGTTAACTAGAACATTCCTTTCAGGCATTGGCAAATAATTTTCTAAGTCTTCTTGGCTGGTGCTTCTGCATTAGAGGTAGCTGACTTTGGTCTATGAATTATAGGCATAACCATGTTACTACTTTTCTTTTTACTGTGGTTTATTTTTAGTCCTTATTTAAATAATAGGACACAGTTGACCAGAAATCAGGCATTTGGCATGAAAATTTACAAACATCAGTATTCAGAGGATATATTTTGGTCAGAGCTTTGGTAATGTAGAAATTACATAGTAATTTTGCAGTTAATGTTTATTGACATTGAAATTAGATGTTTGCATATTCTAAAAGGATAAAACAAGGTATAAAGATGAAACTGGGTTATCAGGGATCTACTGAAATATGATCTTCTTGAATGCTTGTCTTATTTATCTTTTTTACCCATGTGGTAGACAGAGCACAATGCCTAGAATTCAGACTATGGAAACAGACAGAATGAGTTTATAAACCAGTTCTACTTCTTATGTGTCATTGTCTAAGTTACTTAAGTTTATTCATAAACAATGGGGATATAAAGAGTATTATATCATTAGTGTCTGTAAGTTTTAAATGAGATATGAATATGTAAATATTGGCATTATTGATACATTTTAAATGTCTGTATTGATTGCTATTTATTGCTCTTTGAATGAAATTCTTCATAATTATGCTTATTTTTCACTTTATAAAGTTCTGATAAAGTTTTCTAAATTTTACAGTTTTTTTAGTGAAGTTGTGGGTTTATAGAGCAATCATGGATAAAATATTAACACCTTGCATTGGTGTGGAACATTTCTTACAGCTGATGAAAGCACACTTTTGTAACTGCACTAGAGTCCATTGTTTAACTTAGGGTTCATTATGTTGTACAGTTCCATGGATTTAAGAATATTTATAAGCTAATACCATATGCACAACAAGAAATTCCCCTTTAACCACAGTGAAATATGAAATTCAGAGGTGTTAGTTACATTCACAATATTGTGCTACCATCACCAACATCCATTACCAAAGCTTTTCTGTTGTCCCAAATAAACATTCTGTACATTTTAAGTTTTAATTCCATATTCTTTACATACACCCCTACATATGGTACCTATATTGTAGATTCTGACTCTATCAGTTTGCTTATTCTAATCATTTCATGTCAGTGAGGTCATATGTAGTGGTCCACATACAGAAAAAGTCTTACTTGTAGTTCAGACCCATCAAATCTGGTTTCTATCGCTGAGAATTTTCTATTTATAGTCATCTCTTATAAGTGATATCATAAAATTTTTGTCCTTTTGTGTCTTGCTTACCTCTTATCGTTATATGTCCTGCTTACTTCACCAAGTGTTCTAGTTTGCTAGTTGCCAGAATGCAATATACCAGAAACGGAATGACTTTTAAAAAAGGGAATTTAATAAATTGCTAGTTTCCAGTTCTAAGGCTGATTAAAATGTCCCAACTTAAAACATTGATAATGTCCCAATTAAAACAAGTCTTTAGGAATGTCCAACCTAAGGCATGCAGGGAAAGATGCCAAGATACCTTGGTTCAAGAAGGCTGAAGAAGTTCACGGTTTCTCTATCAAGGAGAAGGACACATGGTGAACACAGTCAGAGTTTCTCTCTCATCTGGAAAGGCCCATGGTGAACACAGCATCATCTGCCAGCTTCTCCTGTTTCCCTGTTTCATGAAGCTCCCCAGGAGGCATTTTCCTTCTTCATCTCCAAAGGTCACTGGCTGGTAGGCTCTGCTTCTCGTGGCTATGTCATTCTGCTCTGCTCTCTCTGAATCTCTTTCATTCTCCAAAATGTCTCCTCTTTTATAGGACTTCAGAAACTAATCAAGACCCACCCAAATGGGTGGAGAAACACCTGTACCTAATCTAGTTTAGCAACCACTATTGATTAAATCACACCTCCAGGGAGATGATCTAATTACAGTTTCGAACATACAATACTGAATAGGGATTAGAAGAAATGGCTGCCTTTACAAAATGGGATTAGGATTAAAACATGTTTTTTCTAGGGTACATATATCATTTCAAACCAGCACACTGAGCATAATCTTTTCAACAGAAGGGGTTTGTAGTTTTCAATACGCAAGTCTTTTGTATACTAGTTAAATTTATTCCTAGATATTTAATTTTTTAGATGATTCTGTAAATGGTGTTGTTTTCTTAATTTATTCTTCAGATTGTTCATTTCTAGTATATAGAAACACAATTTTAAAAAAATGTTGTACTCTGCCACATTGTTGAATTGATTTGTTAGCTCTAATTGTTTACTTGTGGATTCCTTTCAGATTTCTAAGATCATGTCATCTGCAAATAGAAATAGTTTTACTTCTTCCTTTCCACTTGGATATCTTTTGTTTCTCTTTCTCGCCAAGGTGTCATGGAGGAACAAATAGTACAATATTGGGTAGTAGCAGTGAAAGTGGCATCTTTGTGTTGTTCTTGATCTTCAGGGGAAAATAGTTTTAGGTCTTCCATTTTTGAATACGTTAGGTAGGTTTTTCATAAATGGCCTTTCTCATGTTGAGAAAATTCCCTTCTCTTACTATTTTTGTGAGTGCTTTTTATCAAGAAAGAGTGCTGGATTTTTGTCAAATGTCTTTTCTGCATTTATAGAGATAATCATGTATGGTTTTTTCCCTTCATTTTATTTACATAGTATATTACATTGATTGATTTTCAGATATTGAATCCCGTTTGCATTTTTTTTTCTTTTTTTTATTAATTAAAAAAAGAATTAACAAAACAATTAGAAATCATTCCAATCTACATGTACAATCAGTAATTCTTAATAACATCACATAGTTGCATATTCATCATTTCTTAGTACATATGCATCGATTTAGAAAAAGAAATAAAAAGACAACAGAATAAGAATTAAAACAATAATAGAAAGAAAAAAACAAAAAAAGCAAAAACAAAAAACCTATACCTCACATGCAGCTTCATTCAGTGTTTTAACATAATTGCATTACAATTGGGTAGTATTGTGCTGTCCATTTCTGAGTTTTTATATCCAGTCCCGTTGTACAGTCTGTATCCCTTCATCTCCAATTATCCCTTCTCTTTTTTTTTTTTTTTTAATTAACGGAAAAAAAGAAATTAACCCAACATTTAGAGATCATACCATTCTACACATGCAATCATTAATTCTTAACATCATCACATAGATGCATGATCATCATTTCTTAGTACATTTGCATTGGTTTAGAAGAACTAGCAACATAACCGAAAAAGATATAGAATGTTAATATAGAGAAAAAAATAAAAGTAATAATAGTAAAATCGAAACAAAACAACACCAAACAAAACAAAAACCTATAGCTCAGATGCAGCTTCATTCAGTGTTTTAACATGATTACTTTACAATTAGGTATTATTGTGCTGTCCATTTTTGAGTTTTTATATCTAGTCCTGTTGCACAGTCTGTATCCCTTCAGCTTCAATTACCCATTGTCTTACCCTGTTTCTAACTCCTGCTGAACTCTGTTACCAATGACATATTTCAAGTTTATTCTCGAATGTCCGTTCACATCAGTGGGACCATACAGTATTTGTCCTTTAGTTTTTGGCTGGATTCACTCAGCATAATATTCTCTAGGTCCATCCATGTTATTACATGGTTCATAAGTTTATCTTGTCTTAAAGCTGCATAATATTCCATCGTATGTATGTACCACAGTTTGTTTAGCCACTCTTCTGTTGATGGAGATTTTGGCTGTTTCCATCTCTTTGCAATTGTAAATAATGCTGCTATAAACATTGGTGTGCAAATGTCCGTTTGTGTCTTTGCCCTTAAGTCCTTTGAGTAGATACCTAGCAATGGTATTGCTGGGTCGTATGGCAGTTCTATATTCAGCTTTTTGAGGAACCGCCAAACTGCCTTCCACAGTGGTTGCACCCTTTGACATTCCCACCAACAGTGGATAAGTGTGCCTCTTTCTCCGCATCCTCTCCAGCACTTGTCATTTTCTGTTTTGTTGATAATGGCCATTCTGGTGGGTGTGAGATGATATCTCATTGTGGTTTTGATTTGCATTTCTCTAATGGCCAGGGACATTGAGCATCTCTTCATGTGCCTCTTGGCCATCCGTATTTCCTCTTCTGAGAGGTGTCTGTTCAAGTCTTTTTCCCATTTTGTAATTGGGTTGGCTGTCTTTTTGTTGTTGAGATGAACAATCTTGTCCGGCGCCGTCTCGCTCAGCTTCTGGTCCCCGGCCGGCGGAGGGAACAGGAGGGAGAGAGAGACAGACGCAGACAAACCGACTCAAGTGACAGACACGGGTTCGAGACACGCTGCAGTTGTGAGCACAGACCTTTACTGGAGCTAAGCTTGCAAGCTCTGTTACAAATTCCGCGCGGGACAGAATACCCCGCGGGGGAACAACCTCTATGCGGCCGTCAGGTACGGCTCCCTATGGGTCGTCTCCACCCACCCTGTCCGGGTAACCTCTTATATACTGTGCCCAAACCCAATAGGTTAGTGCCACGTATACAGAGGTGATTGGAAGATAGGGTTGGTGGGCGCGTACGTCATACGCGGAAACAGGATGCGGGCGCCATCTTGACTCACTCGATGGGCGGGGGGAACTCTAGAGCAGGCCGCAGCGTGTCCACTAGGCCAGACCCGGGAGGCGGCTCTCCACATCTCCCCTTTTTTTATTTATTTTGACCCAGTGTCTCCATTGATGAGTGTGCTCCCGTGGGCCTGAGTGGCCCACTACATGTTTTGGGGCTTTGGGGAGTCTGGACTAGGCTTGCTAGGCACCAACCAGAATGCCACCTCATATAGAGACCGGAGAGCCCGTGAGCTGGAAACCACGTGACTCTCCCTGCAGTGCTTCGCCTCGCAACTGGGTTATGAGGGGGGCAGGAGAGCGGCAACCAGAGTCGAGAGTGTCGTAGGTGTCTCTGTGCAATGGCTTAAGTCTAGTCTGGCCAGGACCGCGACTTTGCCTAGAGACCCTCTTTCGACCAAAATTATGACTTCTGGTGCCGCCACTTATACCTGGGATACAGCCATGGGCTTTGCGGCAGACCTTACTTTCGAGCGTCCCGCCTTGAGTGGCCGTGACGGGCCACGCAGTGGGGGGGAGGACAGGGCTATGGTGCGGGTGTCGCCAGGGGCATGCAGGGGGGTCCACCGAAAGGGTGGACCCCCTCTGCCCGTTTTTTGGGTCCTGTTCAGGACGGCCAGAAAGGCGCACACCCTGCGCATTGAAGGCTGACCTACAGTCTTCTGCGCGATGGGGTCCCTTGTGGCAACGGCCACATAGCCTGGTTGCCGCATATGGTCTACCAAACTGTTGAGTGGCAGGTGGTTGGCCTTTATTGGGACAGTTTCTCTTAATGTGTCCCAACTGGCCACAATGATAACATCCTCTTGGCTTTGTTCTTAGGTCTTTGGATTTCTTTGCAGCTACTTGTAAGGAGCTGGCTAGGATGGCAGCTAGACCTGCATTAGTTAACGGGCTACCAGCATCTCTGCAGAGCCGAACCCATTCCGTCAGGTTTTTTCCTCTGTTTTGTGCTAGGATAACTTTACATTCCTTGTTGCACTGCTCAAATATCATTTGTTTAACTACAGTCTCTGCCACTCCTGGATCTGAGAAAATTCTCTCAGCCGCAGTTTGCATTTTGGCTACAAAATCCACGAAGGGTTCTGTGGGGCCCTGATGTATGTTGCTGAGTGAGGCTTGAGCCTCTCCCTCACCTGTCAGCTTTTTCCAGGCTCCTACGAAACAACGGAAAATCTGGGCGTAGACTTCTTGAGGGAACCCTGTTTGATTCTGGGAGTGGGCACCTTTCCCCAATAGCATATCTGCATTCCATCCGCCATGTCTCCCCGCTGCGTTTTTCGCAGCTTGCTCCTCCGCTAACTCTTCGAACCATGCTTTCCAATCTATGTATCGGCCCTGGGGCAAGCAAGCACGGGCCAGCTGATATATATCTGCGGGCGTATGATTCAGGGTGGAAAGGTTTTCAACCATATTCAAGGTAAAAGGAGCATTGGGGCCATACTGATGGACAGCTTGCCTCAATTCCCTTAAAACTTTGTAATCATATGGCTCATACTGGTTGTTACCCTGGGGATTGATAATAACTGGGTACATTTCGGAGGCTGGCTCTGGCTTAAATGGTTGGTAACCACCCATCATACCGAAAGGTCTAAAGGCTGAAAAGGGGTTCCATTTCCAGAAATGTCTCCCTCCATCACTTGGTGACGTAAGGTCTCGAGGACTCGCGTACGCAGGCAGGGGGTACGGCTGTAACTGCCCCTCCCTAGACCAGCCTGTAGGGGGTTCCGGGTCTCGCAATGGAGGGCCACTGTAATTACCTGATTCGGCCACCAGAGGGAGCCCGTGGTGAGGGTTTTTGGCGAGATCACCAAAACCATTCACCGGAAGCCGCCGCGCCCCTGCAGCAGGCGCTGGCGGGGCGGAAGGCTGCGTGGGTGAGACAGGGGGCCTCCCCCAATCGATCAGCGGAGGCGCGTCTGCACCCTCGGTCTCGTCACCATCTGACTCTGAGTCAGAGTCGTCTGAACTAGCGCCAGACTCTGGCGGCTTACAAGTGGGCAGCTCACTTTCACAGGAGCCGTCCGCTAAAAGGGTCTTTAAGGGAGCTAACAAAGGTAAACTTCCGAACTGCCCCATGTTTGCAGTCAGCACTGTACTTTAATCACTCGGAGAGCTCTTCCGAGTCCCCGGGGCTACCTGAAAGCCCGCGGGCCTTAACTCTCACGTAATAAGAAGTACTCACCTTCTCGCGGTGATCAGGCGCGGGAAGTCCGCTGCGAGCTCAGGATGCACGTCCTTCTCAGTTCAAGAAGAGACAGTACGGCTCTCCTTGCAGAAGAGGTGTCGAGAGAGGAGGGTCCCCGTACGGGCCACCACTTGTCCGGCGCCGTCTCGCTCAGCTTCTGGTCCCCGGCCGGCGGAGGGAACAGGAGGGAGAGAGAGACAGACGCAGACAAACCGACTCAAGTGACAGACACGGGTTCGAGACACGCTGCAGTTGTGAGCACAGACCTTTACTGGAGCTAAGCTTGCAAGCTCTGTTACAAATTCCGCGCGGGACAGAATACCCCGCGGGGGAACAACCTCTATGCGGCCGTCAGGTACGGCTCCCTGTGGGTCGTCTCCACCCACCCTGTCCGGGTAACCTCTTATATACTGTGCCCAAACCCAATAGGTTAGTGCCACGTATACAGAGGTGATTGGAAGATAGGGTTGGTGGGCGCGTACGTCATACGCGGAAACAGGATGCGGGCGCCATCTTGACTCACTCGATGGGCGGGGGGCACTCTAGAGCAGGCCGCAGCGTGTCCACTAGGCCAGACCCGGGAGGCGGCTCTCCACACAATCTCTTTATAAATTCTGGATACTAGACCTTTATCTGATATATCATTTCCAAATATTGTCTCCCATTGTGAAGGCTGTCTTTCTACTTTCTTGATGAAGTTCTTTGATGCACAAAAGTGTTTAATTTTGAGGAGTTCCCATTTATTTATTTCCTTCTTCAGTGCTCTTGCTTTAGGTTTAAGGTCCATAAAACCGCCTCCAGTTGTAAGATCCATAAGATATCTCCCAACATTTTCCTCTAACTGTTTTATGGTCTTAGACCTAATGTTTAGATCTTTGATCCATTTTGAGTTAACTTTTGTATAGGGTGTGAGAGATGGGTCTTCTTTCATTCTTTTGCATATGGATATCCAGTTCTCTAGGCACCATTTATTGAAGAGACTGCTCTGTCCCAGGTGAGTTGGCTTGACTGCCTTATCAAAGATCAAATGTCCATAGATGAGAGGGTCTATATCTGAGCACTCTATTCGATTCCATTGGTCGATATATCTATCTTTATGCCAATACCATGCTGTTTTGACCACTGTGGCTTCATAATATGCCTTAAAGTCAGGCAGCGCGAGACCTCCAGCTTCGTTTTTTTTCCTCAAGATGTTTTTAGCAATTCGGGGCACCCTGCCCTTGCAGATAAATTTGCTTATTGGTTTTTCTATTTCTGAAAAATAAGTTGTTGGGATTTTGATTGGTATTGCATTGAATCTGTAAATCAATTTAGGTAGGATTAACATCTTAACTATATTTAGTCTTCCAATCCATGAACACGGTATGCTCTTCCATCTATTTAGGTCTTCTGTGATTTCTTTTAGCAGTTTTTTGTAGTTTTCTTTATATAGGTTTTTTGTCTCTTTAGTTAAATTTATTCCTAGGTATTTTATTCTTTTAGTTGCAATTGTAAATGGGATTCGTTTCTTGATTTCCCCCTCAGCTTGTTCATTACTAGTGTATAGAAATGCTACAGATTTTTGAATGTTGATCTTGTAACCTGCTACTTTGCTGTACTCATTTATTAGCTCTAGTAGTTTTGTTGTGGATTTTTCCGGGTTTTCGACATATAGTATCATATCGTCTGCAAACAGTGATAGTTTTACTTCTTCCTTTCCAATTTTGATGCCTTGTATTTCTTTTTCTTGTCTAATTGCTCTGGCTAGAACCTCCAACACAATGTTGAATAATAGTGGTGATAGTGGACATCCTTGTCTTGTTCCTGATCTTAGGGGGAAAGTTTTCAATTTTTCCCCATTGAGGATGATATTAGCTGTGGGTTTTTCATATATTCCCTCTATCATTTTAAGGAAGTTCCCTTGTATTCCTATCTTTTGAAGTGTTTTCAACAGGAAAGGATGTTGAATCTTGTCGAATGCCTTCTCTGCATCGATTGAGATGATCATGTGATTTTTCTGCTTTGATTTGTTGATATGGTGTATTACATTAATTGATTTTCTTATGTTGAACCATCCTTGCATACCTGGGATGAATCCTACTTGGTCATGATGTATAATTCTTTTAATGTGTTGTTGGATACGATTTGCTAGAATTTTATTGAGGATTTTTGCATCTGTATTCATTAGAGAGATTGGTCTGTAGTTTTCTTTTTTTGTAATATCTTTGCCTGGTTTTGGTATGAGGGTGATGTTGGCTTCATAGAATGAATTAGGTAGTTTTCCCTCCACTTCGGTTTTTTGGAAGAGTTTGAAGAGAATTGGTACTAATTCTTTCTGGAACATTTGGTAGAATTCACATGTAAAGCCATCTGGTCCTGGACTTTTCTTTTTAGGAAGCTTTTGAATGACTAATTCAATTTCTTTACTTGTGATTGGTTTGTTGAGGTCATCTATGTCTTCTTGAGTCAAAGTTGGTTGTTCATGTCTTTCCAGGAACCCGTCCATTTCCTCTAAATTGTTGTATTTATTAGCGTAAAGTTGTTCATAGTATCCTGTTATTACCTCCTTTATTTCTGTGAGGTCAGTAGTTATGTCTCCTCTTCCATTTCTGATCTTATTTATTTGCATCCTCTCTCTTCTTCTTTTTGTCAATCTTGCTAAGGGCCCATCAATCTTATTGATTTTCTCATAGAACCAACTTCTGGCCTTATTGATTTTCTCTATTGTTTTCATGTTTTCAATTTCATTTATTTGTGCTCTAATCTTTGTTATTTCTTTCCTTTTGCTTGCTTTGGGGTTAGCTTGCTGTTCTTTCTCCAGTTCTTCCAAATGGATAGTTAATTCCTGAATTTTTGCCTTTTCTTCTTTTCTGATATAGGCATTTAGAGCAATAAATTTCCCTCTTAGCACTGCCTTTGCTGCGTCCCATAAGTTTTGATATGTTGTGTTTTCATTTTCATTCGCCTCGAGGTATTTGCTAATTTCTCTAGCAATTTCTTCTTTGACCCAGTCGTTGTTTAGGAGTGTGTTGTTGAGCCTCCACGTATTTGTGAATTTTCTGGCACTCTGCCTATTATTGATTTCCAACATCATTCCTTTATGGTCCGAGAAAGTGTTGTGTAAGATTTCAATCTTTTTAAATTTGTTGAGACTTGCTTTGTGACCCAGCATATGGTCTATCTTTGAGAATGATCCATGAGCACTTGAGAAAAAGGTGTATCCTGCTGTTGTGGGATGTAATGTCCTATAAATGTCTATTAAGTCTAGTTCATTTATAGTAATATTCAGATTCTCTATTTCTTTGTTGATCCTCTGTCTAGATGTTCTGTCCCTTGATGAGAGTGGTGAGTTGAAGTCTCCAACTATTATGGTATATGAGTCTATTTCCCTTTTCAATGTTTGCAGTATATTCCTCACGTATTTTGGGGCATTCTGATTCGGTGCGTAAATATTTATGATTGTTATGTCTTCTTGTTTAATTGTTCCTTTTATTAGTATATAGTGTCCTTCTTTGTCTCTTTTAACTGTTTTACATTTGAAGTCTAATTTGTTGGATATTAGTATAGCCACTCCTGCTCTTTTCTGGTTGTTATTTGCATGAAATATCTTTTCCCAACCTTTCACTTTCAACCTATGTTTATCTTTGGGTCTAAGATGTGTTTCCTGTAGACAGCATATAGAAGGATCCTGTTTTTTAATCCATTCTGCCAATCTATGTCTTTTGATTGGGGAATTCAGTCCATTGACATTTAGTGTTATTACTGTTTGGATAATATTTTCCTCTAACATTTTGCCTTTTGTATTATATATATCATATCTGATTTTCCTTCTTTCTACACTCTTTTCCATATCTCTCTCTTCTGTCTTTTTGTATCTGACTCTAGTGCTCCCTTTAGTATTTCTTGCAGAGCTGGTCTCTTGGTCACAAATTCTTTCAGTGACTTTTTGTCTGAGAATGTTTTAATTTCTCCCTCATTTTTGAAGGATAATTTTGCTGGATATAGGAGTCTTGGTTGGCAGTTTTTCTCTTTTAGTATTTTAAATATATCATCCCACTGTCTTCTAGCTTCCATGGTTTCTGCTGAGAAATCTACACAAAATCTTATTGGGTTTCCCTTGTATGTAATGGATTGTTTTTCTCTTGCTGCTTTCAAGATCTTCTCTTTCTCTTTGACCTCTGACATTCTAACTAGTAAGTGTCTTGGAGAACGCCTATTTGGGTCTAATCTCTTTGGGGTGCGCTGCACTTCTTGGATCTGTAATTTTAGGTCTTTCATAAGAGTTGGGAAATTTTCAGTGATAATTTCTTCCATTAGTTTTTCTCCTCCTTTTCCCTTCTCTTCTCCTTCTGGGACACCCACAACACGTATATTTGTGCGGTTCATATTGTCCTTGAGTTCCCTGATACCCTGTTCAAATTTTTCCATTCTTTTCCCTATAGTTTCTGTTTCTTTTTGGAATTCAGATGTTCCATCCTCCAAATCACTAATTCTATCTTCTGTCTCTTTAAATCTATCATTGTAGCTATCCATTATTTTTTCTATGTTTGCTACTTTATCCTTCACTTCCATAAGTTCTGCGATTTGTTTTTTCAGTTTTTCTATTTCTTCTTTATGTTCAGCCCATGTCCTCTTCATGTCCTCCCTCAATTTATCGATTTCATTTTTGAAGAGGTTTTCCATTTCTGTTCGTATATTCAGCATTAGTTGTCTCAGCTCTTGTGTCTCATTTGAGCTATTGGTTTGTTCCTTTGACTGAGCCATATTCTCAATCTTTTGAGCGTGGACAGTTATCTTCTGCTGCTGGCGTCTGGGCATTTATTCAGATTTCTCTTGGTGTTGGACCCAGCAAGGTTGTAATATTTTTCTGTGAAATCTCTGGGTTCTGTTTTTCTTATCCTGCCCAGTAGGTGGCGCTCGTGGCACCCGTTTGTCTGCGGGTCCCACCAGTAAAAGGTGCTGTGGGACCTTAAACTTTGGAAAACTCTCGCCGTCCTGGGGGTTCGCTAGCCGAAACGGCTTGAGCCGGCCCGGGGTCCGAACGCAGGGAGGGTTGCTGGTCGCCGCAGCCAGGGAAAGAGCCCGTCCGAATTTCCTAGTCGGCCCTGGGCAACAAGCGTGGCGGGAGGGCGTCAGCGGCAGCGGCCCGCCCGAGAGAGTGCACGTTCCCAGGGAGTCACGGGTTTGGAAGGGGCCTCCCCCACCCGTCACCGTTCTCCGCGGCCTGGGGGTTTCCGATCCAATTCTCTCAGTTGGTCCGGGGGCTGCGCGTGGTGTGGGCGCCAGCCGTCTTTGTTTCAGGGGACCGCCTCTCCAATTCTCCCAGCCGGCCCGGGAAGGGGGAAGGGAGTAACTCCGGCCGCTTGCCACCCCGCCCGGTAAGGCCCGCGTGCCTCGGCGATCTCACCCGAGCTGCTTCTCTCAGCCAGCCAGCCGTTCCAGGATGGGGTACGCTGTCTTTTTTATCTCTGTTGTGGCTTTGGGCGCTTTCTGTATCGTTTCTACTCCCCTAGTAGGTGTCCTGGAGAAGAAACTAAGATCCGCGCGTCTTACTAAGCCGCCATCTTCCAGGAAGCGAATCCCGTTTGCATTTGTGGTGTGAATCCCACTATGCCATGGTGTATAATCTTTTAAATTTCATATTAGATTTGTTTTGCTAGCATTTATAAGGGATTTTACATCATATTCATAAGGGAAATTGGTCTGTAGTTTTCTTTTCTTGTGATGTCTTTATCAGGATTTGTTATTAGAGTATTGCTGGCATTATAGGTTGATTTAGAAAGTGTTCCCTCCTCTTGAATTCTTCAGAAGAGTTTTGAGAAGGATTAGTATTAATTCTTGCTTAAATATTTAGTAGAATTCACCAGTGAAGACATCTGCTCCTGGCCTTTTCTTTAGTGGAAGTTTTTCGATTGTTGATTCAGTATTTGTACCATATACTTTTTGTTTGTTTGGTATTTTCTGTGTCTTCTTGATTCAATATGGGTATTTGATGTATTTCTAGGATTTTTTTCAATATCTTCTAGATTATATAATTTGTTAGCATACAATTGTTTATGATATTCTCTTATAACTTTTTTATTTCTGTAAGATTAAGAAGTGATCTAGCCATTTTCCTTTCTGATTCCATTTATTGACATCTTTTGCTTTTGGTTATCTAAAGGTTTGTCAATTTTATTGATTTTTTTTAAGAAATAACTTTTTCTTTATTTTTGTTTTTCTATTCTCAATCTCGTTTATCTCCGCTCTAATCTTATTTATTCTTTTGCTAACTTTAACTTTACTTTGTTCTTGTTTTTCTAGTTGCTCAATATGTAACAATATGCTAGGCTATTAATTTGAAATCTTTTTATTTTAAAATAGACATTCATGGCTTTAAATTTCCCTCAGAGAAAACATAAGTGCCTTTACTGCAAACATAAGTTTTAGTATGTTGTGCCCTTATTTTTATCTGTCTCTAAGTATTTTCCAATTTCCGTTATAATTTCTACTTTAACATGTAGATTGGTTAAAAATGTGCTGTTTAATTTCCACATACCTGAAAGTTGTCCATTTTCCTTCTGTTATTGATTTCTAGGTTCATTCCATTGTTGTCAGGGAGGTTATCTTTTAGGATTTCACTGTTTAATAATTATTTAGACTTCTCTTGTGCCATCACATATGAATATCATAGAGAATAATCCATGAATACTTGAAAAGAATGTGTATTCCATCTTTGCGGGGTAAGTGTCTTATGCATGTCAGTTAAATCTAATTGGATTTTCGTGTTGTTCAGGTCCTCTATTTCCTTGTGATCTAATGTTTAAATGTTCTATCCAGTGCTGAAAGTGGTGTGTTGAAATATCCAAATGCTATTGTAAAACTCTATTTTCTCCTCAGTTCTGTCAAGATTTGCCTCATTTATTTGGTTTTCTGACGTTAGTTGCAAACAGTTTATACTTGTTAAATCTTGTTGAGTGGACCCTTTTATTGCTATATAATAATATTATTTTTTTCTTGCAACAGCTTCTTATTTAAAGTCAATTTTGTCTGATATTCATGTAACCATCCCATTCTCTTTTGATGACTATTTGCATGAATTTTTTTTTTCCATCCTTTAACTTCCAACCTATTTATCTGTGTATCTAAAATGGGTCTCCAGTAAATAACGTATGGCCAGGTCATGTTTATATATTTATTCTGCCAATCTCTGACTTTTGATTGGACAGTTTAATCCACTTACATTTATGGACGTTCCTGGTATGGCAAGATTTACTTCTGCCATTTTGTTAATTGTTTCTGTAAGTATTTTGCCTGTTTCATTTCTCTTTTCCCTATTTACTGCTTTCTTTTTTTGTTTTGAAGATCTTTCATGAGTCATTTTGAATCATTTATCCTTCTTTCTGCATAGATTTTTTAAGATATTTTCTTCATGGTTACTATGGAAATTAGCATACTAAATCTGTTACAATTTAGTTTCTTTTGATTCTAACTTGATTTCAATAGTCTATATTGTACACTACCTATGTCCTTCTGTCCCTTTTATGTTTCTCGTGAGACAAATTACATCCTCATATAGAGTATGCCCAGATTTATGGTTGTTTTTGTGCATTTGGATTTTCAGCCTTATAAGAAATAAAATACAACACTACAAATGAAAAATAAAATAATACTGGCATATATATTTACCCATATTTTTAGTATACTGGAGATCTTTATTTCTTCATCCAGCAACAAGATACTCCTTAGTGTCCTTTCCTTTCAATACAGAAAGCTCTCTTTAGCATTTCCTATATGGCAGGCCTAGTGATATTGAAATCCCTGTCTTTGCTTATCCAGAAGTGTACTGATTTTCCTCTCATTTTTTAAGGACAATTTTGTGGTATATTATTCTCAGGGAACATTTTTTTTGTCATTCAGTACTTTAACTATGTCTACCAGAAACGTTCTGGATTCCATTGCTTCTATTGAGAAATTGGATATTATTCTTATTAAAGAAACTATATAAGTGACACATTGTTTTTCTCTTGCTGCTTTTATGGGAAGTTTCTGCCATTTCTTAAAAAATCTTTTCATTCCTTTATTTCTCTTTTATCCTACTGGGATGCCTATGATATATATATTGATGGTGTCACACAGTTTCTCAAGCTATGTTCCTCTTTTCCCAATCTTTTTTTTTTTTCTGCTCCTTAACCTAGACAATTTCAACTAGTTTGTCTTCTTCCTCATGAGTTCTTTCTTTTGCCTCTTCCAATCTACTGTTGAACCCCTCTATGGAATTGTTCACTTCAGTTATTGTAGTTGAATTCAGAATTCCAACTTGGTTCTTCTTTATAATTCTATCTCATTGCTGAAATTCTCATTTTGTTCATATATTGTTTTTCTGATTTCCTTTGGTTCTTTGTCCATGTTTCCTTTAATCCTATTTATGACACTATTCTAAGATATTTGATTAGTAATTGAGATTGAGATCTCTCTAGAATATTTTTCATCTTTTTTCTTTTGACTTGGAATACTTTCCTGTCTCCTTGTATATTTTGTAATTCTTTTTTTTTTTGTTTTTTTGAGAACTTGACTTTCTGAGTATTATATTATGGGTACTCTGGAAATCTAGTTTTCCCACTGTTCAGTCAGTTAGACTAAGAACAAGAAGAAAAAAAGAACCAAAAGAAATAGAGAGAGAGGAGGGAAAAAGAAAAGAAATACCAACAAACAGACAACACACATGCACACACACACAAAGAAAGCAATAAAAATATAATAAAGATCACTGACTCTAAGTTGCTTGTTATATGCTGGTGGAAGCCAAAACTCCTGCTTTTAAAACCAAGACCTAAGCCAGCATCCCTGCTTGTCCTTCATGGATCAGCCAGATGCAAGAAATATAAAACAGAGGGGGGTGCAACAGTAGTTCAGTGGTAGAATTCTTGCCAACCATGTGGGAGACCCGAGTTCGATTCCCAGTCGATGTACTTTCCCAAAAACAAACAAACAAAACAAACAATCAAAAACCAAGCAAACAAAAATTCAGCAAATGGTGCTGCAATAACGAGATTCTCACACGGAAAAATAATGAAATGTGACACCACCATACAGCATACAAAAAATTAAAATAAAGTAAAACAGAAAAAGAAAACCATCAAACAAACAAACAAAAAATAGAAAGGGCGGGCCACAGTGGCTCAGGAGGCAGAGTTCTCACCTGCCATGCCGGAGACTTGGGTTCAAGTCCCGGTACCTGCCCAGGTGAGAAAAAAGAAAAAAGAAAGAAATAGAGAAACAGGAGGTGCATTAGTTGTTTTTATCCATATAAAGGTTGGTAGAAAGATATAGATACTGCTTTTCATAAAAACCAAGGCTAGTGTCTGTACTGAGACTAGTTTCTGCATAAAAACTCAAGGACCCACCAGACTAAACAACAGAATAAAGAGAAACAAGAAACTCAACCAATGAAAGTGAACTGGCTATTTAAGTCCTGGTGGATGCGTGTGTGTAGTCAGAAGCTGTGGCTGCAGAGATGGTTGAAACCAAGGCCAAAGTCTGTTCTGTGACCTCAGGAACCTGCCAGATTAGAAAATGATCACAAAGAGAAGGAAAAGAAAAACAGACACTTGATCTTGACCCTCAACCCCAACTTTAGGCGGGAGGTTTCCTCTGCCAACCCTGGAATCCATGCAGCATTGCCACAATTGAAGCTTTTTCTTGATTTCTGCTGTGAGGCTGAGCAATGTGGGCTGGTAACTGGCCTGTGCTTTCATCTATAAATGCTCTCTCACTCTCTCTTTTTCTCTCATTCCCCTGTAGTTATTGTAAACATCCATTCTGGTTCCTGGGTGACCACCTAGTTAATTCCACTCTCTTTTTCCAGTTCTTTCATTTTTCTAGTGGTGGATGCATTTTAGAATTTCCTAGTCCACCATTTAGTGCCTATGGTTTCCCATGGGAGGGTTTTTATGAACTAATTCAATTTCTTTAAGAGATATAGTGCTATTCAGGTCATGTATTTCTTCCTTAGTGAGCTTTGGTAGTTTGTGTTTTCTAAGGAATTGGTCCATTTCATATATAACTTTGTTCAAAATATTCCCTTATTATCATTTTGGTCTCTTAAGAACCTATAGTGCATCATGTCTCATATTCCTTGTAAGGTAATTTGTTTCTTTTCTCTTTTTTCCTCGTTAGTCTGCCTAGAGATGTATCATTTTATTGGTCTTCTCAAAGAACCAGCTTTTGGTTCCATTGATTTTCTTCATTTTTTTTCTGTTTTATTTCATTGATTTCAACGCTGATATTTATTTTCCTTCTTCTACTTATTTTTCATTTACTTTCCCTACTCATCTAATTTTTAAGGTGAAACCTGAAAATTATTGACTTGAGACCATTCTTTACTATTTAAAAAATTCAGTGATATAAAATTTCACCTGAATTCCATTTCAGTGGCATCTCAGAAATATCTGGCCAAAATACTTTTTATTTATCTTTGTCTTCTTGTTCTACCCACAGTTATTTAGAAAAATGCCATTTAGTTTCTCAATATTTGGGGGTTTTTCCAGGGATCTTTTCAATCTTGGTTTATTAATTATTCCATTGTTGTCTCAGAATATACTTTGAATGCTGTTTTAGCTTGTTAATGCTGCCAGAAATGCAATATACCAGAAAATTATTATTGAAATGTGTTGGTTTTTATAAAGGTAATTTATCAGCTTATAGGTTTACAGTTCTAAGGTCAGAAAAATGTCCAAACTAAACATTCAGAGAAAGATACCTTGACTAAAGAAAGGCTGGTGACATCTGGAATACCTCTGTCAGCTGAGACGGTATGTGGCTGGCATCTGCTGGCCCTTTGATTTCTGTTTTCAAACAACTTCCCCATGGAGATTATCTGTATGTCCAAATGTCTCTGTGTTGGCTCTGAGCTTTTTCCAAAATGGCTCCCTCTTAAAAGACTCCAGTAAGTGGGTTAAGACTCACCTTGAATGGGGAGAGATACAGTTCCATGAAAACTACCTAATCAAAAGTTCCCACCCACAAATGGGTAGGTCACATCTCCATGGAAACAACTTACCCAAAAAGTCCCAGCCTCCACAGGAGTGGGTCTGCCTCCACGAGATGGATTAGGAAAAAAAACATGGCATTCCTGGGTACATAAGAGTTTCAAACCAGCACAAATGCGTTACATGCTTTTAAATTCATTGAGACTTCTTTTATGGCCCAAAATATAGTCTTCCATGGTAAATGTTCTCTGAGTACTAGAAAAGATTATATATTCTGCTATTGTTGAATGAAGTCTTCTAAAAATGTCAGTTCATAAGACTGGACAACTTTCTTCACTGGTCACTGGACAACAGTTTACTTGTTATGGTACAGGTGAAATTGGTAAGCCCCTATCTGGGAAACCACCTAGATTTCTTTAGCCAATCTCTTCTCTCTTATCGTTGACAATTTGAAAATTTCTAACCCAGTATTCCTTCTGGATTCAACCAAATGTTTATTACTTCAAGAAGCCTTCATTGACTTTCTCTAAAAATTAATTATGGCTCATTTAAAAATAATATTTTTTATATTGCTTATAAATATATTTATAAAATTCTGCTGTATCTTGAGAATAAAGACTAGCTCTTATTCATCTGTAATTATAGCAGCTAATAGAGAACTTAGAATATGGCAGGTTTTCGATAAATATTGCAGAGTAGAACTGTTTTTCTTTAGGGCCCTTTTGTTTATCATAATATTCAATAAAGCTTACATTAAAATTGACCTTATTTTGAATAAATGGATTCCTTCAATCCAGCAACCATCCAGATTTACTTTGAACACCTATAATCATTTCCAGGTCACTATTTCTGGAATTAACTCAATCCTTACTTACACAGTTCTACTAAAAGCTCTTTTCCATGTTATATTAAAATCTGTCTTACTGCCACATGTATCCAAAAGAAAAAAAAAATACCTTATTCTCTTCTTTCCTTTTTTATAGCTATTTCATTGTCATGCTAAATATTTCCAGTCCCTTTGTTTTATATAGCATGATTTAGTGAACTTTCACCACTGTAGTTATTTTATATCACTTATACAAGCATATTCTAGGTTGTCAATCTATATTCTGTGGCATACAAAAAAGATAAGGTTTCCATATTTTGTCTGATCATAAGTTTTCCTATATTGAAGACTATAGTTCCATATTATAGTCACAGAACAAGTCGATGGTAGCAGAGATGAAATAATTAGAGGTATTCTCACGCTCTAGTTATTATGCAGCGCTACTGCATATATTTCTGCATGCCATTCACCACATAAGCATGTCCAGCCTAAGAGGAACATGGAGGGTAAAGTCAAATTTCTTTTCTGTTGACCAAGTCTTTGTCTCAGCTATAGGGCTACTTCTGCTCTGCATTAGAAATGCCTTCTTCTAATTTGAACCAAGATGTGTTCTTAGGGTTTTCAATATCTAGAATGAAGCATCTCTGTCTGATTCCTACAAAGAAGCTGTGTATTCTAGTGGTTGTCCTCTTCTCATTCACCCTTCACATTGTAGGTAACAAAAAAAATGATGCTTACCGTGGTGAAGCCACTACACTCGAAAGCACAGAAGTAGTAAGTACTTTGCACAACATGTACTATGGAAGTGCTTATGCTGGGTGAAATCTCTCTTTTTGATTTACACCAATATTTTCCCATTTGCCTCTAATAACACTTGCTCAAAACTCTTATTTATGCAAGACTATGTGGATTGAGATTTTGTTTCCTCTGACATAGGTCTAATTCTATAAAATAATGTCTAATCTTGATAACTGAAACATGAAGTTGTCAGATGGGAAAGTGCAGAACACAGATATTACAGGAATAAAGGGTGTATATGATGACTTGAGGCAGTTTGATTAATTGTTGTGGTTAAATCCATATTTCATTTTTGGACAGGTGCGCCATTGCTAGGTTAGTGAAGACAGACCAAATACTGTAATGATTTTACCACAAGGTTTATAGAAATATCAGAATAAAAGAAGTCATCATGAAATACTCAACTAAGAAGTTATAAATTGAAATGTATTAAAAATTAATTTTCTGAATTCCTTTGTATTTGCCATATTAGCTTTATGCATTATTTCATTTTCTTTCTGCTATAAAATTCATTAATTTTAATCCAGGATTAACAAAATAAGAAGAAGAGAATTGGTTTTCTGTAGCATCTTCCATACTCCTAGTTTCCTAAAATGTGCTTTATAAATAATGAATGAGAAACTGTTAGAGTAGAGAGTCTGTAGGCAAACACAGTAGCCATTGTACAAACTGGCGATACTTCTCAATAAAGGATAAATACTAAAATGAAAGCCTTTTAATGCCGTGTCTTTCTTTCCTCTAAGTTTTGGTGAAACTTTTAAGTAAGTTTTTATCTCGGTGTAAATGTCATGTCTAAAGAGAGGGATCAGGGAATGGCTATTAGAAAATCCATTAATCAGGGTTTTATTTGTAGGTCATGTTAATCATTTATTAGTCTAAGTTAGACTCCTAGCCTTTTTTCCTTCTAAAACTTGTCTTTCTGTAAAAAAAAAATTTGGCTGAGGTTAAAACCCCTTCTAAGGATTGCAAAGCAGTTGATAGTTTCTAGAGAATTGTGAAATTCAAGCATATTTTCCTTAGCCAATGGCAATAATTCATATAATAAACCATAGTATGTTTACATCAAACATTTTTTTTAGCGGAAACAGAAAACAAGCCCAGTCAAAGGGAATGATTGTGCAAATAGCAGTTTCCTCCTTACAGCCTTAGTCTGTTTCCCTTTAGCTGTTATTTAAATACGCAATGAGTTCTAGAAATGTGGCTGTGGCTTGAACACTATGATGGACACTTGGGAAGAGACAGCTTCTTTCTAGCCAAAATTACCTAAATAACTCAAAATTTATCCTTATAGAGGGATTCTACAACTTAAAGAAATTGAAACTGCCATTTCATCCCCTTTTGAAAAATGATTCACTACACATAGTCTGTCTACTCTTTCTAAACAACAGAAAAAGTAATATGTAGAGGGACATTGAGCAAGGCAATGTTTCTTCTACATTTACATTTTTGTTAAGTTAGAGATTAAGTTCGTTACCATCCATTATACCTGTCAGATGCTTTATCTGAGGGACCAGGTAAATCCAAAAGGAATGCTGGCTTCATGGGTCAGAATTGAGGAGCAGAAACCAGACTGGATCCAGTTTGGCTGAGATTCAAGTAGTTGGAAATGTTCATGGCAAAATGGCTGTGCATTGCAGTCAGGGAGAGGAGCCAAAGTGAGCTGCAGAAGAGTTATCACAGAGGACAGTCCAAGGGGCGAATGGTAAGTCAGAAAAGGAGATGGGGTGAAAGTTCCAGAGATCAGATAATCAGAACCAGGTCTCAAGTTAGACTGGGAGGCAGAAACTGAAGCAATAGTTGGAGGATGCGGTCGGAGTGATTCAAGTGCAAGGGTTCAGAAAACTTTTTCAAGTTTTCCGGGTTCAGAAAACTTTTTCAAGTTCTCCGGGTTCAGAAAACTTTTTCTGTAAATGACCAGAGAAATTATTTAATGTGTTCTCTGTGGCAACTACTCAAGTTTGCCATTATATCTCGAAAGAAGCCATACACAGTGTGAAAATGAATGGCGAGGCAGCAATAACACTTTGCTTGCATAAAAAATTGGCTGTCTGGATTGGCCCACGGCCATTGTTTGCCGACCCCTGATATGAACAACAGTGCTGGTTTAAATTAACCATAACCTAAAGGGCAAGGGACACAGGGCTGATGTGCGGGTCACATCGACCCCTGGAGACTGGACTCCATTCAGTGAAGGCAGTGCTGGTGAGAGAGCTTTGCTGGGAGTGATCTTAGTAAATAGAAAACTTCATCTTTGGGTTTTGGAGATAAGGGAAAAAATAATACAAAGTGTGAAGAACAACAAAGAGAAAATTTATTTCACACTTTTGTTCTTTGCCTAATGGCTTTCTATCCAGATAAACATTGAAAATACAGTAGTTTGGGGACTTTAAGTTCTGATAACTACATGCATCTCTTTTGGGGTTAGCTGCTTCATTGACAGGGCTACTAATATATTCCTGAGTAGATGTGCTTTATTGCTATTATCAGGAAAAATATTTGATACATACCAGTAACTATTTAAAGTAATATGTTGCCTGGCTGAAAAATAACCAATGAGAGTAAAAATAGGTGCTTATGGGAAATAAAAACATTTAACAAAACTTTACCAGCTAGGAAAAAAGAAATCACTGCTCAGAGAACAATAAGAGAATGAAGACTATTTGTAAACTTTTTATTAGACCATATTCTAGCACTTAAAACCAACTCCAAACGGAGGCAAACCAAGTATATTTTTTGAGGCTCGAAAGCAAAATGTTTTTCTGTTGAGATCTTTTTGAAAATACCACCTCTGTTATTATTAACATTTTTTTGATCTTTAAAAAATTTCATATATTTGTGTGTTTTGTCCATCAAACAGAGCATATGTAATCTCTTTACTTCATTTTTGATCTCTCAGCTGCAAGAATTCTGAATGCTATCTACAGTCACAATATTCCCTTTTACAGAATTATAATATCAAGGAGATAGCAAAAATGGGGCTCTTCTTAAGGTCTTTCTCACAAATTAGCTATTTCTACCCAAAAGATAACTTTACTGAGTCTGCCAACAATCTAGATTTTCCCTTTAGATTATTTTAACTTGTATGAATCAGCATTACCATTATCTTCATTATCACTATTTATGGTGTCAGATATGTATAAAAAACCTTAGCACATTACTCCACTTAGTACTTACAGTAAGCCAGAGAAATAGATGAGGACACTAAATTCAGACACATTAACAATCTTGCCCATAGTCACCAGCTGCTATGTGGCAGAGCTAGGATTTGGAAAAAAAGCTGGCTGACCTACTTGACCACATACCATAGTATATTTATACATGCATATACACTGTGTAACTAATAATAATACTTGTAATCCTATTAATGGCTATTGCTAACATTTAATCAGCACCTATTTATTGACACAGAACTCTGTTATAATGCAATCATAGATCATAGCTCCTTGTTTTCTACTCCACTTCTGATTTTCAGTGCTGCCTTCAGGTATATCAGTGATCATTGATTGTTTAGCACACCGCAAAATGCAGCCCGCTTAATGGATAGGCCTTTTTGCCCTCCTTTGTTTTCTTTCCTAGGTATCAAACAGGGATTTGCTTTTAGTGAACACAGAACCCTATTTCCTGGGAGAGAACTGGGGCCCTGCCCTAGATGCGGGAAACCTGGACACTGGGCCCAAGAGCACATTAAGCCTCCATGTGGGAGTAAGTCTTCTCCAAAGGTCCTATTGACCACCCTTGAACTGGACTGAAGGGGCTCAGGGTCAGTGGCTTTCTGGACCTCACCAAAGAACATCGATTTCAACAAGCCCTGATGTGGCAGTTAAGACCATTAATTTTTTTAATTGATAAGGGAGCCACTATTCTGTCCTGACCTCTTTCTCTGACTTTCTCTCCTTAAAGACCTGTCCTATAGTAGAGTAAATGGGAGGTCTTGGGCTCAAGCTTTATCCCACAACTTCCCTACTGAACTAGTAGTATTATTCTGAGTCCTTAGTTTTTAATAATATCAGAGTGCCCCATTCCACTTCTAAGAAGGGATCTACACATCTTTACATTCAGATTCCTAGTTTGACTGTGAATGGCAGGAGTCAGGAGACACGATCCCAACCCAACTTACTTGGAAAGTTCTGCCCCATGGATTTAGAGATGGCCTTCATTTCTGTGGAAATGCGCTAGCACAGGACCTAGCCCTTCTACATTTAGATTCTAGCTCCCTTCTTCACTATGTGCATTACTTGTTTATCTGCACTCCTACTGGGGAAGTATCCCTCACAGATACGTTTGCCACACTTAATTTCTGAGCCAAATGAGGGTATCAAGTTCCACCTGCTACAGCTCAAATTCTTACAAGGAATTCTTTACCTGGGCTTGTCCTTAATTCAGGAGAGTGCTCTTTGTTGCCTGAGAGAATCCAGGCCATACTCTCAGCGCCATCCTGTGAAATGTAAACCCAGCCAGGACATAAAAAAGGAGTAGGCATATGGGAGCAACCACAGAGTGGTAACTGGCAAAAGCATTAGAAATCCCACTTAAAACACTCTGATTTGATAGCTATTATATATGACTGTGAGGTGTGTTCCTGGCTTCCCCCTTGTTCAGTACCTTACAGTAGTGGACATGTTAGTTGATGTGCCCCTGAAAAATTTAAGAAAACCCTAAAGACAAAATAACTTCATGGATTAAATCATTGTGTTTTTTTTTTTTTATGAAAACAGTTTAATACCTACATGTACCATTAATTCTTGTTAAAGATTACATATTTCTGTTTTAAAATGCATTGACTAAAGAGTTTTAAGTATTTAGCATTATTCTGACAAGTTTAATTTTGATGGTAATTGTATGTTGCCAGATGTTTGCTGGAAGACGTTTTCCAAAAGTATTTTGGTAGGTTAAGTATGAAAGATGGAAAGGATGTGTTTTTATTAAAAAGGAAAAAGGGAGTAATTTTGTCCTAAGTGACTAGGTATACAGAATGAGAAAGAAGAAAATGAAGGACAAAAACCTGAATAGATACAGAAAGTTGCAGAAAGTTCATGGAAAGGGATTTTTATTTCTTGTGGCCAAAGTTGGGTGATATATGGTGATTATACCTATAAAAATACTTTAAAGTCTTAGTATCAAATAATAAATGTTGATGCAAACTAAAATTTAGTCTTCCAGTTAAAGTAACAAGGTTTCTTGAATTATTCGTCTGTTTTTAGTAAGGGGTTATGAAATTTTCTTCTGAAATAATCAGTGCAAAAAGCAGGAAGTCTGTTTTATCAGAATAAATTCTTGTATTTTATGACGACTTTATCATATCCTTGATTATTTAAAAATATCAACTCTTCCCATTTATTAAAGAACTCAGTCTTTTTCCTTGACTTTGATTAAATAAGAAACCAAATATCTCATTTCCTCAGGAGGCACCCAGAAGCTCATATAAGACCTAGGACCCAATTTCTCTCAGCCCAGGCCCACACCTACCCTTACCCAAAGTGAGGGCAAGAGACTGTCTTAATCAAGACCAGGCAGGGAAGCAAAACCTGCTTCAAGCTGGAGCCTAAATGAAAAGGCCCTTACTCTGTAGTCCTTGTTATTCCCATAGCAGCTTTTCAGTGTAGTGTCCACCTGGATCCACCTGGCCCAGTAGGACTTCCCTGCCATAACCAGTGGAAAACCCATGTCAAGAAGAAGCATATCAGTGCCAGCCTTGAGAAAGACTGGAACTACTGTTTAAAAAGCAAAGATAAGTAATTTTTTCCATGAACCTTTTTCTCCTCCTAACACTTCTTTCAGTAATTAACAATTTAGGCCAGACTAGCTCCTGGGTCAATAGCACATGGGCTAAAATTGCATCTGATATTGTTGAAGGACATAATCTCTCCAACTGTTGGGTCAGCCATGACCAACCTGCTTGAGGTTCTCAAGAAGACTTCTGGCTAGAAAGGCACATAGTTAATAAGTCCATATGGCTTCAACATCCCATATTTAAAGCTAACAAGTCATTCTCCAATCCATTTATCCAATCCACTTATCCAGCCTATTTATCCACCTTGTGAAACAGAATGGGAGCTGCCCTGATAGGCCAAGGTGCCTACCAGTGAGAGACATTCCCCAGTATTCCAATGTAGACCTTAGATTGAACTCCACCTGTGCCTGAGATAATGCTTGCCTCATCCAATTTCAAATACAACAAGCTAGCCTATCCTTAGGCAAGGAAATTCCCTGGAGCATTCTACCCAGGCTGTAACAACTATGACACCACACTCTGCCCAAACTTTGACACTAAGACTTGGATCTCTCCCGACGATACATCTCTGGGGATAAACACTCCAGTGCCTTACCAGGGAAGTTATTCTGTGGGAAAGTGCTCATGTTCCCAGGTATCAATAAAAAAAAGCTTGTGATTGCTACCCAATGCCTGGTCACCAATAAGACAATTGGCATGTGGACAATAGGTTATATAAGTGTCATCCCCCCCACCAAAAAAAAGTCCACCTCTATTCTAATCTGTCCACCATAAGAGAAGGTCAAACCCCACTCATCACAAGAACAAGTGAGGATTAGGGTTAACTACCCTAGGGGTCTCTCTCCATAAATGCCCTGTCATCAGCTTCACTGGAAGTATCATCTATAATGCCGTGGCAGCTCGAAACATTACCATTTCCATAGCTGAGTTAGCATAAAAGACAGGTCAAAGCTTCCAACTACTTAAAAAAATCCCTAAACTCATTAGCAAAAATCTAATGGTATTAGACCATTAGATTGCCCTAGATTATCTCCAAGAAAACCAAAAAGGAGTTTGCACCTTAACCAATATCTCATTTTGTTTTTATATCAATACAACCAGCCAAGTTGAAACCAGCATTAAAACCATCCTCGATCATGCCACATGGCTCAGAGGTCAAGCCAAGGGTCAGGCCACAACAGACATCTGAGACTTGCTAAAGAAAGCAATCCCTAATTTTGGCCCATGCTTGTTTAACCTCCTTATCAAATTTGTCTCCCATAAGCTGCAAGCATTTCAATCTAAACTCATGCTGACTCATGAATATACCACTCTCCTGAACCAAGACTAACCCCTTTCAGTTTCTACTAGAATAGAGAAAGAATTTTACACACCAGAGCTAGGGACTATTGCCCCAACTCAGGTGGATGCAGCTCCAAGAGCCCGTCTGACCCTTCAGCCTCCCCTTAAGATTAAAGGTATAATTCACTTCCAGGGAAGAGTTGAGGCAGGCTAGTATATGTCACCCAGAGGCAAAGGGCACTGATCAGTCTAAGCACAGAGCAAAAGGGTTAATTCAGCTTTGTGACTGCAGTAGAAACTAGAACACTATAGGAAACAGCTTAACCACAAGGTTCCAAACAACGGGTGTTGGAGACTTTTGCCCCATGTATAAGAAACTGCTGCAACAAACAAAAAGAAGAAAGGAAGGTTGGGCAAGAAGGGGGATTTGGAATTTTCTACACCTATGTTTAGCCTAACAGTATAGTAACAAACCAGCATATAAGAACTCAAGTTTAGTTTAATCAGGCATGGCTCTTCCCTGAGCATGCCTGCGGTGATCTTTATCTACCATGTCCCAACCTCTCAATAAATTTTACTGTTTTCTTCTATCTGCTTTCTCATATATGAATTCTTTCCTGCAACAAGACCCTGAACCTGGAACATGGCTTGGGCCTGGTTTCAGCTGAGCACTGGCACCATAGATACATCATTCCCTCCATGGGTGGCATTTGAATGGTGCCATTAATGTGCAATAATCTATGGGTAAAAAACCTAAAGACAACTGTGGTGGTTTAAAGCTGAATATACCCTAGAAAAATATGTTCTTAAATATAATCCTTTCCTGTGAGTTTAAACCCATTGTATGTAGGACCTTTTGCTGAGGCTACTTAAGTTAAGGTGAGACCCACCTTTTTCAGGATGGGTCTTTATTTTCATACTGGAGTCCTTAATAAATGAGCAAATACAGAGAGAGAGAGAGAGAGAGAGAGAGAGAGAGAGAGAGAGAGAGAGAGAGAGAGAGAGAGAGAGAGGGAGGGAGGGAGGGAGGGAGGGAGGGAGGGAGGGAGGGAGAGAGAGAGAGAGAGAAGCAAGCAGTTGAAAGCAACGAAACCCAGAAGAGAAGGGAGAGGCCAGTAGACTCTACCAAGTGCCTTACTATGTGGCAGAAGAGCCAAGGATTGCTGGCAGCCAGTCTTCAAGAAGAAAGCATTACCTTGATGATACTTAGATCGGGACATTTTCTAGGCCTCAAAACTGTAAGTGAACACATTTTCATTGTTCAAGTCAAAGCATTTCATGGTATTTTCTGGAGCAGCTTAGGGAATTAAAACATCAACATTAGCCATAATGATTCACAGAAAAGGAACTCTCATGCCCATATACAAAATCAACATTCCTTAATAAACATATTGAGTAATTATAGATGCTTGTATTGAGGGTCACATTATAATTAATGTAACTTTTTCAGTTTTTAATAGCTTCAGATTCCATACAGGCCTTACTCTTTTAAAGCAACATAGGTTTTTTTGTTTGTTCTGAAAAATATTATATGTCTTTTTTTCCTGTGTTAATTTAAATTTAAATAATAAAAGAGGACTTGATTTGCTGCTATTTTTTATCAACAGCTTTTAATTTAAACAAAACTTATAGGGTGTAAATTAACTTTGTGTTCAGAAAAAAAATATTTCATATAGAAACAGTTTCACAGGAGAAGAACAGAGGGATTTTATAAAGGTTCTAGAACTTCAAGGATGTTAAATTGCCATAATATTGTTAAATGACCAACATTATTTTTAAATACATAGGTTATTAATTTTTAAAATCTCTCATTCCTTAAATATTTGGAGAAAAAGGTGTTTAATGCAGAGAATAAGCAGGAGTACATTTGTTCCTACTTTAAATGTTCTCTCATGCAGAATTTCATGACAAATCCTGAAGTAATAGGATATTAGATTCATTTTTTCACATTGGGCTTTGATGATGTATTTTTAGGATTTCCAATGTCTTGTGTTTTCAAGTTTCCCCTCCACGCTAAAGTCTTCTTGCATCCTCTTTACTGCTTGAGGATTCCTGGCAGCTTATATTTGTATATATAAAAGGTAGACCAGAACGCCATGGGAGGATTCAAGCAGACTTCAGCATGGAGGTGGAGCTTGAAAACACAAGACGTTGGAAATCCTAAAAATACATCATTAGAGCCCAATGTGAAAAAAATGAATCTAATATCTTATTACTTTAGGATTTGTCATGAAATTCTGAAATGCAGATAATTATTTACAACATAATGAGACATTCAAAACTTTTTTCAAAACCCTAAAAGGGAAAGAAATGACCTTTAAAACACATATACACACAATTCAGCTATTATCATGCTCTGAAGAGTGGGGGAAAATAAAAGCCGTTCAAAATATAAAATAGGATAATGTTCCTTATAATACTAATTTTGCTAGCTAATCAAATTTATGTAACTATTTAAATTACAAGTACAGCATATTTTATATTTATAATAAAGATATGATGCTTGGTGTTTTTAAGTGAAAATTTGAAAAAAAGAAAGAAGAATGCTTACAATTAAGCGTGAGTTACAATCAGGGTATATTATCCCTTTTCCTTGATTTAAATCTTATTAAAATCTACTTCTAAAATTAAAAATTATTTAAAATCAAATTTTAAGATGAGAAAAAGAGATACAATTCCATACCCAGCAGCCTCACAACCTTGAATGTAAAGAAGAGTAATAATTTTTATTCTGGTGGTAAATGCTAAAATACTGATGACTAGTGAGTTATGGGCACAGTGTTTGGCATGTTATCTTTGCCTTGCAAGTATCAAGGAAGATTTCACATGGAGGAGATGACATTGAATTGAACTTGAATTCTACTAGAGAGTTGACCACATGGAGGAGAGGTAGCTAGAAATTCTAAGTAGGAAGACTAACTGACTACAGGAGCATTAGAAAGCTTGTTTTTATCTTGCAATTCTACCATATAATTACCTCAGTTCAAAACACAGTAGAATAAAGTAATTATTTCAATCTAGCATACTGGAGAGAAGTAGAGAGGCTATAAAATTTTGCTCCTATCATCAAGGAAGGCATCTATTGAATGGAAAGAACAGTCCAGTTCAAGAAAAAAAAAGCTAGAATGATGCAAAAGAATGCATGATTGGCTACAAATCTTATTGTAGGGAAGTTTTACTGACTTACAGGAAAATGTTTCTCTTTGTGCTTTAATAGAAGATGTTTTTCCTTCCCTGAGTTGGATGTATTGGTGTTTACCCTGATGATTTGTGATATGAGAAACATGTTATGAGTTTAGAAACGTGCATCTGGGGCTGAGGATAGTGTTTGCCTATTTTACTTGGTGCCTTCGCTGTTTACTTCTTCATTTGTGGCTGAATTTTTCACAATGCTTTTACCAAATAGCCTTGATTGCATTATGACTTTTGGAGTAGAGATGGACCATGTGAGGGAACATGATCTTTATGTGAGAGTCACTATTAGAGAATCAAAGCTAAGCTTCAAACATGATAATAGTACTAGAAACAAGTTTGTCATGTGGATTGGAAACAGAATTTGTAATCGAGCTAGAGATTAAATCCAGCTCTTTTTTCAACTACTTGGTGAGTTCATTTTTCTCAACTAAAAATAAAAACAATTTGCCATTATAATAAAAATATGTCAACCTGGACATATCCTCAACCCATCCCATCGCTGACTAACAGATCTCTTTTACTATCACACCGGCTTCTTGTTAGGTACGGACATTGTGAAAATGCGATATGAATATGATTTGAGACATTAAGTATGTATGTTACATTCCTTAGATAAGAATGTCAATCTACTTTGTCAAACAACTGCCATGGAAAATACTATTTAAGAAACTTGGGAAAGTTAAATTATGAACATAAATAGGAACAATTCCTAATTTCACGTTACTTTATAGTCCTTTGGATCCTTGTAAGTTTGAGTGAACACTGGCTCTGGCTGGTGGATTTCAATAACCCCAGTGGAAATTGCCAGATGATGAACAAATAGGTAAGATGTATCTTCTCTTGGAGGTGATAATTGAACTGAGCTGAACCCCTTGACCAAGAAGATTAGATAGGTTAGAGCCACAAGTGAAGAAAACTCTATTTTCCAGTTTATTCCAACTTAACTCTAGGGACATGAAACTTCAATTTGCTGGTTGAGCAGTAGTCATGAGGTGATGTGCAAGCAACATTACAGTGAGATTTCAAGGTGCCTGTAGTAGATATCAGTTAGAATCCAAAAGCTTAGAATTAGAGTAGAATAATTTAAAGTATCAACTGAAACTTTGTGCCTGTGCTCAAAATTAAACTTGAAAAAAATTAGTTTCTTTAATAAGAGTTATGCTATATGCATTAAAGACCAATAGAATATAAGAAATATGATGCTTGGAGTTGTTATCTTCTTTTATTTTCAAGGCTACTTCTTGTTTTTAAGCACTCAATTGAAATTAAACACAATTACTCACACGGACATATCGACAGTTTTTTTTCATTTGTTCATCTTTTGTTCATTCACTATTTCATAAAAATATACTTAATGAGTTTCAAATACATAAATTAAAGCTAGGGATACATGAATGAACAAGATGGGCTCAGTCCCAGCCCTCCTGAAGATGATATTCAAGTAAAACATGGCACATACTTTTTATTGTTATATTAATGTTTAACCTTTATAAGTACACTATAAAATGATCAGTTCTCATATTTCATTATAAAAATAATGTGAAGATTTAATAGAGCATTTTGGCCACCATAATTCAAAAATTTCAGTTGCTTTGCCCATCTAGGTATTTTGTGCATTTTTAGTCCTGGATGATCTATGGATTGTTTTTAGCAAGATCACAAGGAGGCCATCGCATGTCATTTCATCCCTGAAGAGAACACTTCATGGATGAGGCATAAAGAGGCATTATGCAGATGTTCCAGTTATCCAAAATATTCCAGGCTTCTGTCTAACTACAGAGTCTTTGTACAATTAGCAAAACCCAGCAAAACTTTCTTCCTCAAAATGCCAAAAAATAGTTAAAAGATGACAGTAACTAAGTAAATGCCAAATTAAGAAAATACAACTTAACACAGGTAGAAGAAGTTGTGGCACCCTTGCTGGGCCCTGCCCCAAACATTAGACAGTCTGGTATGAAGCCAGTCTGTGCTTCCATTGTGGGTCCCTGTTATTTTTTTCTAGAGGAAGCACAATAATTCCATGTGCATATTGGTGCCTGTATGTAGAAGCCAATCCTTTGGCTGACAGGATGAAAGACTAAGCCAGGAAAATCCTCTCTAGCTCACCCTCCCAGAACTTGTCCTGCAGTCAGGAGCAACTTGCAGATAGAAAAGCAGTCTAAGTGAATCAAAGCAGTCTAAATCATAGTAGCCAAGGATTACCAGCCTTAAGGCATATAATGGAATATGCAGAAGACAAGAAGTCTGTTTCATAAGGAGTAGAGAGGATATTTGGATGCCTGTAAATGGGAGAATTCCTAAGGCCAGGAGTGCAAGCCCAAGCCAAGTCTCATCTCAGAAAGATGGAGAGGAGCCTTCACTTTTATCTTGGGCTGATCTTCATAGGATGGCTAAATTCTGAAGGAGAATACCATCCAACACAGAGCCAATTTGCAAAGGCTGTGAAAGACGTCCTTTGCATTAGTTTGCTTGCTTCTCTTAGTTCTTGGTGCTCAAGGAAATCTCTGTTATATCACTGTATGAATATAAAACTTAAGGAATAGATAGCTTAGGACTAAACTCCAGTGAAGCATATTAAAATATTAGAAAGTCTAGTGTACAAAAACAACAACAAAAAACAGGAAATAATGACCCATGGCCCATTCATAGGAAAAAAGTTAAATATAAGAGACCATCAATGAAGAAAACTAGTCTTAAGGCATACCAGAAAAAGACTTCAAAAAGTTTTAATATATTCAAGGAGCTAAAATAAAACATGAACAAAGAACTAAAGGAAATCAGGGAAGCAATACATGAATACAAAGAAAATATCATTAAAGAGATAAAAATCTCAAAAAAAGTAACCAAACAGAGTTGAAAACCACAGAAACAGAAATAAAAAGCTCCTAGAAGTTTTCAACAGCAGATTAGAGTTAGCAGAATAAATAATTAGTGAACTCAAACATAAGAAAATGGAAATTATTCAGGCTGAGGAGCAGGAAAAATAAAAGAATGAAGAAAAGAGATCAGAGTCAAAGACACTTGTGGCATACCAACAAGTGTCCTAATATATACATTATAGGAGTCTCAGAAGGAGAAAGAAAAAAGGGGACAGAAGGAATGCTGAAAGATACAATAGCAGAAAACTTCCCAAATTTAATGAAAGCCATTACTATAAAATCCAAGAAGCTCAGTAAATGCAAACCACAATAAATTTGAAGAACTCCACACACAGATGTTGTTGAATGCAAAAACAAAGAGAGAATCCTGAAAGCTGCAAGAGAGAAGCAACATGCCAATATGGAAGGAAGCCTCAATAAAATTAAGCACGAATGTCTTATCAGAAACCATGGGGGCAAAAAGGCAGTGGGATGATGTTTTTAAAGTGTTGAAAGAAAATGGCAAACCAAGAGTTTTATATCAAGTGAAACTGTCTTTCAAATATGCAGGACAGATTTAGACATTCATTTCCAGATAAACAAAAGCTTAAGGAAATTGTCACCACTAGATCTGCCCTTCTGTGCTAAAAGGGAGTTCTTCCAGTTGAAAGGAAAGAACATTAGACAGAGCATGAAATTGGTATAAAGAAATAAAGTAAAAGTAACTATGTGAGTAATTATAAATACCAAAACTACTGTATTGCATTTTTTTGTACGTAACACTGCTTTTTATATCTTCCTGGTTCTAAAATGCAAATGCCTAAAAATTAATGATATATCTGGTTTTGAACACACAATGTGTAAAGATATAATTAATAACAAGAATGACAAAAGGTGGAGGTATGAAGGTGTGTATGAACAGTGATTGTGTAGCTATTGAAGTCAAGTTGATATTAAATCAAATGTGATTGTTATGGATTAAGGATATCAAATTTAAATGCCATGGAAACCACAAAGAAAGTATCTGAAAAATATATACAGAATGAAATAAGAAGGACCCAAAATGGTACAGTAGAAATAGCCAAGTGTATAGGAAAGCAGGCATTAATGGAAGAATTTAAGGTCAGTAGAGATTTAAGACATACAAAAACCAAATAGCAAAATGGCAAAGAAAGTTCTGCATTATCGGTACTTACTTTAAATGTAAATAGATTAAACCCTTTGGTCAAATGCAGAGATTGAGAGAATGGATAAAAACATCTATTATATACTCTTTGCAAGAAAGCCACCCTAAATTCAAAGACAAGAGGTTAAAATCAAAAGGATATGAAAAAAGAATCCATTCAAATGATTACCAAGGAGAGGGTAATGTTAGATAAAATAGACTAAGTTCAAAAACTTTTACAATAGGACAAAATATACTGACAAAAGAGTTACTTCAACAAGAAGACATAATGATGTAAATATATCCATGCCTAACAGCAAAGCCCTGAAATATATGAGGCAAATATTGGCAGACTAAGAATGGAACATAGATGGTTCTAACTTAATAGTTGGAGTCTTCAATGCACCCTATTTAATAATGGATAGAATATCTAGATAGTAGATAATCAAGGAAATAGAAGACTTGAATGATACTATTAATCAAGAATCAAGCATCAAGAATACTTGACCCATCAAAAGCAGAACACACATTTGGTATTTTTGTGCCCATGTATCATTCTTCAGGGTAGTCTGTATGCTAAATTTCAAAACAAGTTTCAGTAAATTAAATATATACATTAAAATCTTATAATGTGCCTTCTCTAATCACAATGAAATGAAGCTAGAAACCAATAACACAGGGAGAACTGTAATATTCACAAGGAGGTGGAAATGTAACAACACTGTCTTAAATAATGAATGAGCCAAAGAAGAAATCACAAGGAAAATTTAAAAAGCATGTTGAAGTGAATGAAAATGTAAACACAATCTACAAAAACTTATGAGAAGAGTTCTGGGAATATGGTCAAATAGGGTAGCTCAAATTCAGCCCTACTCCATGGAAAAGTTAGAGAAGGGATGGGAGGGTGACTGAGACAGTTATCCAAGAGTGCAGCTGACCTGGGAGAGTCTTCTGCACCACACAGGGCAGCCCTAGTTGCAGAGGCTGAGAAACTGAGAGACAGAAGGCTGGAGAGTGTAGTGCAGGAGTGCAGGGAGATGGGGACTAGGAAGTAAGCCAGGCAGTGTTCCTTGAATGCACTACTCTCACCAGCATAGCCCCATGACCTGCAATTCACTCCACAACCCATGCACCTGAACCCCATCACCTGCACCCACTCCCCACGATCCAAGCACTCCTTCCCCACCAACCCCCTGTGTGTGTACAAGACCCCTACTTCCACCCCAAGTGCAGCCCGGCCCAACTCTCCTGTACCCCTCTGAGCACTACCTCCTCTCCCTGTTCCCTGTAGGCTGTTGCCAGCGCATAAAGGCTAGGAGCACATACCTTAAGACCCAGGCTACACCTGCCTCCCACCCCGCCCCTGCCCATAGTGTCACACAGTGTCACCCTGTCCCCCCTGAGTTCTGTGCAGCAGTTTACAGCACTCCTAGACCCACGCATGTGCACAGGCCCCCAATCATGTCATTCAGTTCTGGGTATCTCAGTTTATGGCAGTCCTAGTCCCGTGCATGCACCCAGCCCTGAGTCACACTTCCCAGCTCTGAGAAAGCATGACCTGTGCAAATGGGTCACATCTGCCCCCAACCCATGAAGGCATAACACTGACCTGTCGCCACAGCTCTATGCATGCACACAAAGGGCCCCATGCCCTAGACCAGTGCACACCAGGGTTACACCCCCAAGATGTGTACACATGCGCAGCTATCTCCTCCCTGGCTGCTGAGTGCCCACATTCACAAGCACCAGCTTAACATCTCCAATATATACCTATACCTGCCCTGCAATAAATCACTACACTGTTGTGATCTGGCCCGTACCTGCTGCACATCCATCCCACAGACACAAGGCCTTAGATTACTGAAAGAAATTAACTCTCACAGTAAATCAATCAAGATTTTACATGTCACAAAAACAACAGAAGATCACTAAAAGCATATCAATGCAGATAGATACAGCCCTGTCTAATGACCAAATTAAAACACCAGAGGAGGTATAGATGTTGAAACAACTAATCAAAGATGTCCATATAACTCTACTTAATAAAATAAGTGGGATGGCAAATGACATAAAGGAGATCAAGAAGACAGTAGTACAGCATAAAGAGGAATTTGAAAGAATAACTAGAAAAATAGCAGATATCACAGAGATTAAAGACTCTGTTGACCAAATAAAAAAACATATTTGAGACACAGAACAGCAGATTTGAAGAGACAGAAGAAAGAATAAGCAATACAGAGGACACACTAACTGACCATGAACACTCAAAATAGCAAATGGCAAAAAAAAGATGGAAAAACTTGAACTGGATCTCAGGGAAATGAAAGACAAAACAAAGCACACAAATATAAGAATCATTGGTGTCCCAAAAGGAGAAGAGAGGAGTAAAGGGCTAGGAAGAGTAGTTGAGGATATAATGGAGAAAAACTTCCCAACCCTTATAAAGGACATAAATATACAAGTCAAAGAAGCCCAAATAGAATAAATCTGAATAGGCCTTCCCCAAGGCACATACTAATTAGTCTGTCAAATGTTGAAGAGAAGCAGAAAATACTGAAAGTGGCAAGAGAAAAACAATCTACTACATGCAAGAGAAATCAAATAAGACTGAGTTCAGACTATTCAACTAGGACCCTGGATGCAAGAAGGCAGTGGGATGATATATTCAAGATCCTGAAAGAGAAAGACTTCCAGCCAAGAATTCCATACCCAGACAAATTGTCCTTCAAATCTGAGGGACAGATTAAAGTTTTCATAGATAAACAAGTCCTGAAAGGATTTGTCAACAAGAGACCAGCCATACAGGAAATAATAAAGGGAGTTCTGCTGGCTGAAAAAAAAGACAGGAGAACTGAAGAGTACCAGTAAGGGTAACTTAAAGGATAAAAAGAGAAAGAAGGAAAAGAATATAGATTTGACAAATAAAATAAAAAATATAAGCTGGTGGATTTAAAAATACCTTTTCAGTAATAACTGTGAATGTTAACAGACTAAACTTACCAATTAAGGATAAAGACTGGTTGAATGGATTAAGAAATATAATCCAGCTATATGCTTCTTATAAGCATCTTGGACACACTCATTTTAGACACACTTATCTTAGACACAAGGATACAAATAGCTTGAAAGTGAAAGGATGGAAAAAGATTTTCCATGCAAGTTGTAACCAAAAGAAAGGAGGAGTAGCTATATTAATATCGGACAAAACAGACTTCAAATGTAAAGATATCATAAGAGACAAAGAAGGACACTATATATTAATTAAAGGGTCAATTCACCAAGAAGTATAACAATCATAAATGTTTATACTTTCAGTCAAGGAGCTCCAAAGCACATGAGACAGATATTGGCAAAACTGAAGGGAGTGATAGATGTTTAAACAATAATAGTAAGAGACTTCAATACACCACTCTCCTCTATAGATAGCCACTCTCCTCTATAGATAGAACAACCAGACAGAAGATCAACAAGGAAATAGAGAAATTAAATAATTTAATAAATGAATTAGACCTAACAGACATATATAGGTCATTGCACCCCAAAACACAAGGATATTCATTCTTCTCTAATGCTCATGAAACATTCTCCAGGTTAGATCATATGCTGGCGTGCAAAACAGATCTTTATAAATTAAAAAAACATTGAAATTTTTCAAAGGACTTTCTCTGATCACAATGGAGTGAAGCTCGATCTCAATAACCACAAAAGAATGAGAACATTCACAATATATGGAGATGAAATAACACAATCTTAAATACCCAGTGTGTCAAAGAAGAAATTGCTAGGAGAAATAAGTAACTCTCTGGAGATAAATGAAAATGGAAATACAGCTTATCAGAATTTATGGGATGTGGCAAAGGCTGTGTTGACAGGTAAATTTATTGCCCTAAATGCCTATATTAAAAAATAAGAAAGAGCAAAAATTGAGGACTTAACAGCTCACCTGGAAGAACTTGAGAAAGAACAACAAATTAACCCCAAAGCAAATAGAAGAAGAGAAATAGCAAAAATTAAAGCAGAGATAAATGAATAGGAGAACAAAAGAATAATAGAAAGAATCAATAAAACCAAAAGTTGGTTCTTTGAGAAAATCAATAAAATTGATGGGCCGCTAGCAAGACTGACAAAGAGATAAAGAGAGAGGATGCAAATAAACAAAATCAGAAATGAGAAGGGATGTATAAGCACAGACACTAAAGAAATAAAAGAATTCATAAGAGGGTACTATGTACAACTACATGCTAATAAATTAGACAAGTTAGATGAAATGGGCAAATTTCTGGAAACACATAAACAAGCAACACTGACTTAGGAAGAAATAGAAGATCTCAATAAACCAATCCCAACTAAAGAAATTCAATCAGTCATCAAACATGTTCCTACAAACAAAATCCCAGGGCCAAATGGCTTCACAGGGGAATTTTATCAAACATTTCACAAAGAACTAACACCAATCTTACTCAAACTTTTCAAAAAATTGAGGAAAAAAGGAATGCTACCTAACTCAATTTATAGCTAATAAAATTTTAATACCAAAACTGGGTAAAGAGGCTACAAGAAAGGAAAACTACAAGCCATTCTCCCTAATGAACATAGCTACAAAAATTCTTAACAAAATGTTAGCAAATCAAAACCAACAACACATTAAAAGATTATATACCACGACCAAGTGGGGTTTATACCAGGAATAGAGGGATGGTTCAACACAAGAAAATCAATTAGAGTAAAACAGCATATTAACAAACTGAAAACGAAAAATCATATGATCATCTTGATTGATGCTGAAAAAGCTTTTGACAAAATTCAACATCATTTTCTGATAAAAACACTCCAAAAAGATAGGAATCAAAGGAAACCATCTCAATAGGATAAAGGAAATATATGAAAAACTGATAGCCAGCATCCTACTCAATGGAGAGAGACTGAAAGCTTTCCCCCTAAGAACAGGAATGAGACAAGGGTGCCCACTGTCACCACTATTATTCAACATTGTGCTAAAAGTTCTAACTAGAGCAATCAGGCAGGGCAAAGAAATAAAAGGCATCCAAACTGGAAAGGAAGAAGTAAAACTTTCATTATTTGCAGATTACATGATACTATACTTGGAAGATCCTGAGAAATCTACAGCAAAGTTACTTGAATTAAGAGGCAAATTCAGCAAGATGTCAGAATATAAAATTAATGTGCAAAAATCAGTAATGCTTCTATGCACAAGGAATGACCTAACAGAGGAGTCAATTAAGGAAAAAATTCCATTCAAAATAGCAACCAAAATGGTCAAATACTTAGGAATGAACTTAACTAGGGACGTAAAGGACTTGTACACAGAAAACTACAAAACATTGCTAAAAGAAATCAAAGAAGATCTAAGTAGGTGGAAAAATCTTCACTGCTCATGGATAAGAAGGTTAAATATAGTTTGGATGTCAGTTCTACCCAAATTGATCTACAGATTCAACAACAGTACCAATCAAAATTCTAACAACCCAATTTGAAGGCTTGTAAAAGCTAATTACCAAATTCATCTGAAAGGAAAGAGACCCTGAATAGCTAAAAGCATCCTCAAAAAGAAGAACAAAGTGAGAGGATTAACACTTCCTGAGTTTAAAACCCATTATAAAGTCACAGTGGTCAAAACAGCATGATACTGGTGCAAAGATAGAAGCATTGACCAATGGAATCGAATTGAGAGAATAGAAATGACCACCAAATCTATGGTCGACTGAGTTTTATTTTTGTGTGGCGCAGATCTCTGGCATGGCAGGTGAGAATTCTGCCTGCTAAGCTACTGTGGCCCTCCTTCAACTGACTTTTGACAAGGCCCCTAAATCCACTGAACTGGGACAAAATAGTCTTTTCAATAACTGGGCGTGGAAGGGCTAGATATCAATAGCCAAAAGAATCAAAGAGGACCCCTGTCTTATACCCCACACAAAAAGTAACTCAAAGTGGATCAAACACCTAAATATAAGAACTATTACCATAAACTTCTAGAAGAAAAGGTAGGGAAATATCTTCAAGATCTAGTAATAGGAGGTAGCTTCCTAAACTTTATACCCAAAGCACAAGCAATGAAAGAAAATATAGATAAATGGGAAGTCCTCAAAATCAAATGCTTCTGCACCTCAAAAAAGCTTTCTCAAAAAGGTGAAGAGGCAGTCAACTCAATGGGAGAAAATATTTGGAAATCATATATCGGACAAAGCTTTGATATCCTGAATGCACAAACAAATCATACAACTCAACAACAAAAGAGCAAACAACCTAATTATAAAATGGGCTGAAGATATGAATAGGCATTTTTCTGAAGAGCAAATACAGATGGTTAAAAATCACATAAAAAGATGCTCATTTTCATTGGTCATAAGGGAAATGCAGATCAAGACAACAATGAGATACCACCTCACATCTATACGAATGGCTGCTATTAAGCAAACAGAATCTATAAATAGTTGGAAAGGATGTAGAGAAATTGGGACACTCACTGCTGGTGGGAATGTATAATGCTGCAGCCACTATGGAAGACTGTTTGATCATTCCTTAGGAAACTCAATTACTGAGTTGCCCTATGACCCAGCAATAGCACTACTTGGTATATACCCAGAAGAGCTGAAAGCAATGACACATACAGATATTTGCATACTGACATTCATAGCATCATTATTCACAATCTCTAAAAGATGGAAACAATCCAAATGCCCATCAACAGACAAGTGGATCAACAAAATGTAGTATATACATATGATGGAATATTATGCAGCAGTAAGATGAAATGACATCCTGATGCATATGACAAGATGGATGAGCCTTGAGGACATAATGGTGAGTGAAATAAGCCAGATGCAAAAGGATAGATACTGTACGATTCCACATTTATGACCATCATAAAGGTATAAACAGGCTTATAATACAGACTGTAGGGGACTTAGAGACACACAGAAGCTAGAGATGGGTGAATGGTTATCTAATGAAGTTGAACTCCAATGTAAAGAAAAAAATAGAAGTGAAGGTGGTTCTCTAGTGAGTCTATAAGTAATTTTACCATATTGAAGATGAAAAAGATTGAAAGGGGTTGTATAGTCCCACTGGTTAACACTACAAATATAAATTAAAGAACTACTTCAAAGATATAATTCATGTACAAATAGTATGTAAGTCTAGGTTACAGGGGAAAACTGTTATTGCATGCTATGGGTTATGTTCAAAAGGAAAATATCAGCACTACTACAGCAACAGCAGAGATAAATAATGGGTGGAGGACAAGAGTTAAGAGGAGGTTTAGATTTCCTATTTGGCAAGGGTATGTTTATTGGTTTTCTTTCTCTTGGGAACAATGAAATTTTCTAAAATTGAAAATGTTGATGGACTGTGGACTTTGCACACTATACATAATGCCTGATGAGTGCAGATGGCTGAAGGATGCACTGACCAAAAAGTAGATTGGTGTATGATGGTGTATACATATGATCAAATGTCGTGCTGCTACAAAAAGGAATGAAGTCATGAGGCATGCAATGATGTGAATGAACATGTGGGACATTTGGTGAGGTAAGGTAAGCCAGAAATGAAAGAGCAATTATGGTATGGTCTCCATTAGAAAATACTCATAAGAAAACAGGGGCCTAGAATGTAAGCTTTTATAGCAGACCCATTCAGTCCAGAGTGATAATTATTATTTCTGGATTTTGAGAGGCTGTTACATATATCAAGCGGCGTTTAACCTAGTTATGCATATTGCGGTTCAACATAAGAAAATCAATTACTTTAATATACCACAGTAATAAAATGAAGGAAAACCACAAAATTATCTCAATTGCTGGAGAAAAATAATTTGAAAAAATCCAGGACCACTTCTTGATAAAACCACTCAGAACAGAAGGACTAGAAGGAAACTTCCTCAACTTGATTAAGGTCATATATAAAAAACTCCACAGCAAGAACACACTCAGTGGTGAATGTCTGTAAGTCTTTCCCCCAAGATCAGGAAAACAACAGCAACATTCACTTGCACCTCTTCATTCAACATTATACTGGAAGTTCTAGTCAGAGCAACTAGGCAAGAGAAAGGAATCAAAGATATCCAAATTGAAAAGGAAGAAATAAAACGTTCCTTATTTGCAGATGGCATGATCCCATATATAGAAAATCCTGAAAAATCCACAACAAAGTGTCTAGAGTTAATAAATGAATTCAGCAAAGTGGTGAGATACAAGATTAACTTGAAAGATAAGTGGTGTTTTTATACACTGGTAATGAACTATTTGTAGGAGAAATCAAGAAAACACTTCCATTTCCAATAGCTAATAAGAGACTCAAATATCTAGGAATAAAGTTAGCTGAGGACATAAAGAATGTAAGCTTTTATAGCAAACCCATTTAGTCCAGAGTGGTAATTATTATTTCTGGATTTTGAGAGGCTATTATATATATCAAGTGGGGTTTAACCTAGTTATGCATGTTATGGTTCAACGTAAGATAATAACAGGAAAACAAAATCAAAGCAGATATAAATAAATGGAAGGAAGGATATTCAAAGTGTTCATGGATTGGGAGACCAAATATTGATATAATCTTAATTCTACCCAAAGCAATTTAAGGATTCTGTGCAATCCCAGTCAAACTTTCACCCACCTTCTTTGCAGAAATGGAAAAGACAATCAACAAATTTGTATGGAATGGTAAGAGTCTCCAAATAGCCAAAGCTATCCTGAAAAGAAGGATGAAGTTGGAAGACTCACATTTCCCTGATTTTATAACTCATTACAAAGCAACAGTAGTCAAAACAGCTGGTACTGGAACAAGGACAAGCATATAGACCAATGGCATCTAACTGAGAAATCAGAAATATTCCCTCACATCTACTGCTCACTGATTTTTGACAAGGGTGCCAAGCCCACTTATTGGGATAGAATAGTCTATTCTACTAATGGTACCAGAAAAACTGAATATTCATATGCAAAAGAATGAAGATCCATACCTCATACTATATGAAAATTAATTCAAAATTGATCAAATTCCTAAGAATATGAATCAAAACTATAAAACTCCTAGAATAAAACTTAGGAAAACCTCTTCAGGACCTGGTGTTTGGTTTTTCAGACTTTCCACCAATGTAAAAGCAACAAATAAATAAACAAGATTTCATCAACATTAAAAATATTTGTGCATCAAAGGCCTTCATCATGAAAGTAAAATGACAACCTACAGAATCTGAGAAAATATTGGTAAAACAAATATGTGTTAGAATTTTAATACCCAAATATATAAAGAAATCTTTCAACTCAACAGCAAGAAGACAAGCAACCCATTACAGAATTAAAGCAAAAGACTTGAATAGACATATCTCCAAAGAAGATATACTAGTGGCCAGTAAAAACATGAAAAGATATTTAATATCATTAGCCACTGGAGAAATGCAAATCAAAACAATAAGATGACATTTTGCACAAATTAGAATGGCTGCTATAAAAAATAAGAATATTAGACCTATTAGAGACAGTGTAGGCAAATAGGAACACTTTCTCATAGTTGGTGTGAATATAAAATGGTGTACCCACTGTGGAAAACAGTTCAGCAGTTCTTCAGAATTTTAAGTCTAGAATTAAGTTTGGACCCCAAAGAATGAAAACAGGGACTCAAACAGCTATTTGCACACTGATGTTCAGAGTAGCATTATTTAGAATTTCCAAAAGATGGAAGCAACCCGTGTCCATCAATATATGAATGGGGAAAAAATGTGATATATGCATACAAGGAAATATATTTTTTAGCCATAAAAAAGATTGAAGTTCTGATGCATGTGACAGCATGGATGGTCCTTGAAGGCATCACATTGAATGAAATTAGACAGATCAAAAGTACAAATATTGTATGATCTCATTTATATGAAATAATTAGAATATTCAAATTCATAGACTCAGAAGCTATAATACAAGTTTTCAGGAGCTGGAGTGGAAATAAAGATTGATGAGTTAATACACTTATTGACTCTGCAGTTCTGGTTGGGGTGATGGAAGTTTTGCTAATGGATGGTGATGCTGGTAGCAAGCCACTGTGAGTGTAAGTCATCTCAGAACAGTATATATGAAAGTCATTAAAGTGAGAAATGTTAGGTTGTTTATATTTTACCAGAATAAACATTACATGAAAACAAGAAACATTTTAAAAACGTTTTTTAAAAGAGGCATTAGGTTTGAATCTGAAGGATGGCAGCATTATGCCATTTCTTAGATTCTTATTTAGGGGCAAGAGAGATGTTTCAATCTCCAGAGTCATTTCCTAAATGGCCACTTTTGTAACCGAGGATTAAGGGCCAAACACTAAAATAGTCTTCATTAAAATAAAAATATTGTAACCAAGAGAAGTAATGCAAGATCTACATTAGGGTGGAGATAAAACTTAAGTGGTGCTGCAATTTGACCCTGAGCAAATCTGTAAGAGGACAGGAAAATGGAAGCTGGTTTTCAAGGCTGAGAAAGAGGAGAAATTGCTGGACACTAATTCACTATCCAGGGAAACCAAGGAGAAGGTATTACCTTAGTGGAAGCAGTTTGTCATGTAGGAATTATCTACCGCAAGAGAGGAACTTTTTCAGCATTACATACAAACTAGTGCTACCATTGAATGATACAGCTTCTTATTTCATCTCATATTAAAGGGATCTTATTCTTTGATGAATATTAATATATGTTTCAGCTAGGCAGAGAAAGTGAAGCCTAGGATACAGGACTAAGAAATTTTTATGGGAGATAAAAGTGTAGAAGTAAAAATAAGAGGGCTTACTGAGAATAATGATAATAATTATATATTATTACCATTATTAATAATGATAATAATTATATATTAAATTTATGCGGTTTTGACATATAAAGCCCTCTTGTTCATATTGACCTCCACATCTGAGATTAGGCTCTATACATTACATGTTATATGTCTCTATACCTATCTGTATATGCATTTATCACTGGTGCATTATAGTTACACTTATTAAATAACGGCATGATCAAATGTTATTTTAATTTCTAAACTCCAGGACAACTGAGATTCTGGCTTCCTTTTCCAGCTAATTGAGGAGAGTCAAATAAACACTTGTGGTAAGAATGGACAAAACAGCTCTTCAAAGCCGCATTTGGGTTCTTTATTTTGTAGATGAGAGAAGCTGAAACTCAGACAAGTGAAATGGTTTGCCTTAAGGCTTTATAGTGTGAAATAGAGCTCTCCACTTCTCTGCATGTCAAATCCCTCACTGATATGCAAAGAGCGACAAAGTCAATTGAATTATCTAAGCAAGGAATCTGAGCACCAACAGACCTCTGAAAGGCAGTGACTTTACATATAGGTAAGAGCTAGTGACAGGAAGGCAAAACCATAATGTTTTAGGATAGGCTATGTGGAGTTCTGCAATCTCTTTCACCTTTCTCAATAAGGTTGTCAATAGAAGTGCTCATTCCTTTGAATATTTAATTAGGTAATATAAAGATATCACATTAGAAAAAAATAGTATAAACTAAATGTACTGAGCACCTACTATGTGCCAAACACAGTCCTTTTGGGTTTTGTATACTACCTTGTGTATTAGTGCCCTTGGCGGGTCAAGCAAATACCATACAATTGGTTGGTCTAAACAGTACAAATTTCTTAGCTCACACTTTTGAATCTGGAATAAAGTCCAAATTAAAGTCTATGGCATTCTGGAGCTGGTTGCTGGTCCTTGCTTCTTAGCTTGTTACATGGCAAGGCATATGGCCAGCTCTCCTGACCTCTCTGTTCTTTCCTGGGTTCCATTAAATTTCAGCTTCTGGCTTCTCCTTGTGGATTTTCCTGTCTGTTTGAATTTCATTTCACTTATGAAGGACTGCACAGGATTAATAGGATTAAGAACCATCCTAATTGAGTTAGGCCATGTCTTAACTGAAGTAACCTCATCGCCAGGTCCTACTTATAATAGGTTCACACCTACAGGAATGTGTTAAGTTTGAGAGCAGGTTCTTCTGGGATATATATAGCTCCAAATCACCATACCATGTGCACTCCTTAAAATCATCCAAAGACAATTAGACACCATAATGCCCATTTTAAATATGAAGAAACAGAGTCTAATAGAACTTAAATAAGTTTTTAAGGTTTCACAATAAATGACAAGGGTATTCTTTATATAAGTTCATGTCTCTCCAACTCAAAATCATGAGCTCATTGAAACAACAGATATATATTAATGCCTATTATGAGGATGTACTGTTCAGGGGGAGTTATAGACTGGTGAGTAGGCAGTTGCCATAGTGAAATGTGCTAGGACATTCAGGATGCTCAGGGAATACTTTGGAGTAGTAGTGTCCATTGCCATCATGAGGTTATCAGAAAAAAAAAAGCTTTCTGAAAGACATATTGCATTCTGAAAAATGCGGAAGGTACTGAAGTCTTTTCACTGTATCTGAAAATATTTTCAAAAGTGAGTGAAAGTAGATATCTTCAGTTCAAATTGTCTAGATAATTGTCTTAACTCTCCATTTTGCCTAACTGTCCATTTTATGATGTCCATTCATGCAAGTATGACTTCAGAAATGAAGTTGTCACAAGAGGAATTATCTTATCAAAAGGCAGAAAACTAAATGAGAATTGATTTTATAATGATATAATTCATCAGCAAATTATGTCCAACTATTGCGGAATCATCTACATGTGCTGCTCTGTGAAACTTTGATCAATAGCTTTCATAGTTTCCCACTTTATACAATATAGATGAGGTTTTCTTTGTTTTCAAATGTACCTACGTTTACTTCTATTTCACCTTTCTATGTAAGAAGATTTCAGATTCTTTTGTCTTCATTTTATTTCTGAATCATATAGATACAAACTTTGACTCTGAGGTTTCAGTTTTCCTAATGCGGACTATGTGAATATCAATGATGTGCCAACCACATCTCTTCCATCTACTTATTTATTTTGAAGATTATGTAATAAATGAACAAAAAAATTCACTAAGTATATAACTACATTTCTGGTTTTGCTCTACTATCTTTCAACTAGCTTTTAATCTCCAAAAATGTTAAATGACTTTCCATTTATAGAGTGAAGTCTTATGGTACATTGCCAGGTACATGACAGCTAAAACACCCACAGACTTTTGGCAAGGAATAAACTAGTGAGTGTTTGTGTGGGTGAACAGTGTCTTAACAAGGGAACCATATGTGTTGCAATGAATGGTTTTATGAAACCAGTTTGGTAGCAATAGTTTCTTTAGCTATGTAAAGAAAAAAAATCTTTGAGCAAAAATTATCAAGACAACAATATTGCCCTTCATGCTTTCTACATGTCCTTTGCAATTAGTCAAGCTCCTTGTGGAGTCATATGTAGCAGCTGTCTTCAACTCAAGAGCAATAAGCGACAGTCACATTGTCAGGAAAAATTCTCTGCTTGAGGAAGTAGTGTTTTTTCTTTCTTTCTTTCTTTAAAAGAAATAACTAGCATATGGGAAGATGAGAACAATATGGATTATAGTCAAAGACAAGACATGGAGGACCATGGAGAAACCAAGACTCTGTTTCTGTTTAAAAAGGTTTTATGCTCCATGTGTTGTTGAGGAAAAATACATCAAGTAAATTCTGTCACCTAATAGTTTGAGTGCAGAAGGTAAAATCTACAGAGCTTTTTTGATAAGGTAAGGAGGGTTTTTCTCTCATCACTGAGGGTTGTTTTGGTGGAACCCTTGTCCACACAAAAACATTCACACGAATGTTTAGAGCAGCTTTTTCCTAATTTTGACAAGAACTGACATCAACCAAAATGTCCTTCAGTAGGTAGGATAAACAACTCTATTCTGGTATATCCATATAATGGAATATTATTTTGTGCTGGAGACAAATGAGCTGTCAAGATTTGAAAGGCCTGGCTGAATTTTAAATGCATATTTCTAAGTGAAAGAAGTCAGCTTGAAAAAGCTGCATATTGTATGATTCCCCTTGTAGAGCATTCTGAAAAAGGCAAAACTGTAGAGACAGAACAAATAATCAGTGGTTGCCAGGGCTTTGGGATTAGGGGATAGGGCCGAATAGGTGAAACACAGGGAATTTTGGGGGTAAAACTATTTTCTATTATACTATGATCATAGGTACATGACACTATGTATCTGGCAAAACCCATAGTACTTTACAACACAAAAGTGAACCTTATATGCCCATCTTAAAAATATCATTTAGAAGGTTGGAGGTGGAATGCAGAATGTGGAAAAAATTGAATTATCTTACAGCTGCATGAAGGAAGTTTCATTGATATGGGTGGGGGAAAAGGATCATGACTTAAATAACTTAGGAAATGAGCAGGATCTGCAAGACTAAAGGCAAAAGAAACTAAGTAAACTGGTTTCCCAGATGGCTAGAGGTTAACAATTCTGATACTTGTATAAATGTATTATGGAACTGAATAATTTAATAAAAGGGTATTGGATGGTAGAAGCCACAATTCTTATTTTTAAAGTGGGAGATTAGAGGGAGCGAGAACGGTCCATGTGGTAATGGAGTAGAGGTGGAGACGTCAGTATGAACTTAATACAAATAATATAGATACAGACAGTAACATGTGGAGATACCTACAGATAGGTATATAAATTGGCTAGCATACACACATATTTCTTTGCTCTGTCAGCTGAGAAGATCTAGAAAGAATGAGACCCCCAGTAGCCATGAGCAAACTTAATATCCACTTCTGGCTTTCTATTACTATTCTCAAAAAAAAAAAAAAAAGGAACCAGGACTCCTTAGAGAGAGAAATGGCTGATTCTAGGACTAGGACAGGAAATAAACAAGATAAGTCTGGAGATTCTTGTAGTGACAGAAAGTAAGGAAGTAGTAAAAGAAAATTCACAACACCGAGAATATGTCAAAGGGACAAAGAGCCAACTGAAAGAGCTCCTAGTGACCAGAGCTGAAAACAATTTGAGGAAAAGAAAAGAAGTAGTATTGGATTATAATCCAAAGTATAAAATTTATATTCATCAATGCATATATAAATAAGTGATTGAGTAAATAAATAACTGGGGAATAACAGACAAACCTTCCATACAGATCCAAATAATATATGTAGAAAGTTAAGCCTTAAGGAAGTAGAACGTAATTCCTCACTTTTTAATTGTGGGCTAAACACAGAGACCTCCTCCTTTTAAAGAGGACAGTTTGGAAAGAGTGGAAAGAGTAGCTTTATAGTAGAAAAACTGAACAAACATATACCCCAGCTAGGTGGTTAGGATTACCATTAGTAGTGATGCCATTTTGAGAGTATGCGTCCTTGATATAAAGTGATAGAAATGGCATTTTCTTCTGTTGATTCTCCCTCAAAAAGAGAACTTATTCCAGTTTAATAAGGAGCAAAAAATGAGGAGTAATGAGGACATGCTACAAAATGAAGAACTATCCAATCAATACTCCTCAAAACTGTCAAGATTGAGAAACAGAATACAATAAAACAAGAAAATGTTTAAAAAAAATGTTTCCCTTTCTTCCTTCCTTCCTTCCTTCTATCCTTCCTTCCTTCTCTCTGTCTTTCCTTAAAAAAAAAAAAAAAAAAAAACTGTCAAGATTATCAGAATCAAGTTTCTGAGAAATAGTCACAGCCAAGTGATATCTAAGGAGACTTGAGTACTAAATAGAATATAGTGTTCTAGGTGGGATTCTGTAACAAAGGATATTAGGTAAAGACTGAAGAAGTCTTAATAAAACATGGATATTAGTTAATAATAATGCATTGATATTGGTTCATTAATTATAAAAATGCACCATTCTATCGTAAGATGTTAATTATTAAGAATCAGGTGGGGAGATATATGGAAACACTTTGAACTATCTCTGCAAATTTTATGCAAATAAAAAACTGTTATAAAATAAAGTTTATTAAAAGATTAATTTTTGGCATCTGAAAGTTTGGATCCAGAGGGTGAAAGCTAAAGAGAGTGTTTGATAAGTAAAAGAGTTTTTCCTATTGTACTGGTTTGAAATGATGTAGGTACCCTAGAAAAGCCATGTTTTAATCCTAATCCCATTTTGTAAAGGCAGCCATTTCTTCTAATCCCTATTCAATACTGTATGTTTGAAACTGTAATTAGATCATTTCCCCGGAGATGTGATCTAATCAAGAGTGGTTGCTAAATTGGATTAGCTGGAGGCGTGTCTCCACCCATTTGGGTGGGTCTTGATTAGTTTCTGAAGAGCTATAAAAGAGAAAACATTTTGGAGGATGAGAGAGCAGAGAATGACATAGCCATGAGAAGCAGAGTCCACTAGCCAGTGACCTTTGGAGATGAAGAAGGAAAATGCCTCCCAGAGAGCTTCATAAAACAGGAAGCCAGGAGAAGAAGGTAGCAGACGATGTTGTGTTTGCCATGTGCTCTTCCAGATGAGAGAGGAACCCTGACCGTGTTCACCATGTGTCTTCTCACTTGAGAGCGAAATTGACTGTGTTTGCCATGTGCCCTTCCACTTGAGAGAGAAACCCTAAACTTCATCGGCCTTCTTAAATCAAGATATCTTTCCCTGGATGCCTATGAGTGAACATTTTTATACACTTGTTTAATTGGGACATTTTCTCGGCCTTGTAACTGTGTACTAGCAACTTAGTAAATTCCCTTTTTTAAAAGCTATTCGTTTCTGGGGTATTGCATTCTGGCAGCTAGCAAACTAGAACACCCATCATCTCTAAGATCTGTTTTGGAAAAGAGATCTGAAAAGAAGGGCAATCATAATTCCTAGATATTTCATATGTATTTATGTGTATTTTCATATATACATGCAAATAAAAGATAAGAAAAATAATCATGAGATAAAGAATATCTATGCAACTTCAGTCTTTTTGTTCTTAACACAGGAAACATATACCCAAACCTTTCATTGTTCATTCTTTATCATTCAGCAAGCATTTATTCAATGCCAACCATATGCTAAGTGTTATTTTAGGATCTGTTGGGAAAAAGGCGACAAAAACCCCTGCCTTGTTGAACTTAAATTATGATGAAAGAATAGAGATGATCAACAAATAAATATTATCTTAGATTTTATATTTGCAATGAGGGAATATATAGGATGGTAGAATATTTTGGTAAGGTAGCCTGGGTAGGGCTTCTTGAAGGAATGTTATTTCAGCTGAGGCCTGAAAATAGAAGGTGTTTGTTACAAGACAAAACTGGAAGAAGGACATTTGATTATACAAAGAACAGCTCAAAAGTAAAATCTTCATATTAGAAACAATTCAGATGTTTTAAAAGAACAGAGAAGAGGTGTTATTGCCAGGGTTAATTGTAGAGAACAGAATCTACTTTAGCTTGTATAGATGGGAAAGCTATTATTAAGAGCATTAGGAATTATTTGGAAGGCTGAAGAGAGCCCCAAGTTTGAAATTTCAGAAATGATTCTTAAGCTACAAGACAGAACCAGGCCACCATGATGCTACTACCTCATTTATGATAGGAAAACAGTAGCTGTGGAATCACACTGCTATTGACACTTTAAGGAAGTGCCCCAACTGCTACCAGCTCCACAATCAGAACTCTGTGCTCTGATCTGCAAAAATGAGATGGAGACACCACTCCTGACATGCCAGTGTCTGATGACAGGCCGCTGAGAACTCTGCAGATGCTTCTGCAGAGAAGAGCAGACTTTCAGGGAATCATGCTGGCCTGTCAGAAGAATCAAAGGCAGCAGTTCTGCACTCACATCAGTTTTGCCTCTACATTCACATGAGAGAAAATTGATTTGTTAAACCCAGATCCTACTTTTTTGTCTTTTTTTAATGTGTGTATTTTTTAATTAATAAAACCAATCAACATACAAACATGAACATTCTTAACATATGAACATTCCATACTTGGTGAGCAATCAATGGCTCTCAATATCATCATTTATATGTTCATCACCATGATCATTTCTCAGGACATTTACATCACTCCAGAAAAAGAAATAGAAAGAAAAAAGAAAAAATTCATACATACCATATCCCTTACCTCTCCCTCTCATTGACCACTAATATTTCCCTCTAACCAATTTATTTTAACATTTGTTCCCCCTATTATTTATTTATTTTTAATCCATACTTTTTGCTCAGGTGTCTAAAGCATAGATAAAAGGAGCATCAGAACAAGGTTTTCACAATCACACAGTCACATTTCGAAAGCTATATCATTATACAATCATCTCAAAGAAACATGGCTACTGGAACACAGCTCTACAGTTTCAGGCAGTTCCCTCTAGTCTCTCTAATACACCTTAAACTAAAAAGGTGATATCTGCAAAATGCGTAAGAATAACATCCAGGATAACCTCTCAACTCTATTTGAAATCTCTGAGTCACTGATACTTTATTTCGTCTCATTTCGCTCTTCCTTCCTTTGGTTGAGAAGGTTTTCTCAATCCCTTGATGCTGAGTCCCAGCTCGTTCTAAGACTTCTGTCCCACATTACCAGGGAGGTTTACACCCCTGGAAGTCACGTCCCATGTAGAGAGGGGGAAGGTAGTGAGTTTGCTTGCTGTGTTGGCTGAGAGAGAGAGGCCACATCTGAGCAACAAAAGAGGTTCTCTAGGGGTGACTTTTAGGCCTAATTTTTAGTAGGCTTAGGCTATCCTTTGAGGTTCGGCCTATTGATTTTGTGTCCTCACTGCTTGTGAGAATATCAGGCCTTCTCCAAATGGGGAAGTCAAATTTTCCCACTTTCTCACCAGACTCCCAAGGGGACTTTGCAAATAACTTTTTATTCACTGTTCAAATCACTCTGGGATTTATTGGGGCATCACTCTGGACAAACCTACAAAATCTCATGCCCTACTGAAGGTTCCATGTACTTATGGTGTTCGATTAAACTGTCTAATTAAACTGCCCATATAAGTTATATTAGGAGATGCACTAGTCAAAATACACATTTTGTACCAAATAAATATTTTTTGCTTTAGTCTCACACATGAGTTAAAGTTTTAAAATATGAATTACCATCTATTTTCAACACCCTGCAATCTTGACATTCCTTTGTTCTTCCTCATGCAAAAACATGTTTTAATTTGTACATTTAGTCCGTACCAGATCCTATTTTTAATCCCAGCATCCAGGTAGTCTATGAAACATAAGTTTCAGCTTTCCATTCTCTGTATTATAGGAAGTACATTAGAAATAGAATGGACTGATGGTTTCAAGGATCAAAAGTGATTGTATCAAATGTTGCTGAGCATTCAGAAAAGATTGGAGATATGCCAATTGGATTTGCAAATATAGCTATCATTATTGCCCTTTACAAATACAGTTTTATTGGAATCATGGGGACAGAAACCCTATATAATTGGTTGGACTTGCAAATAAATGTATGTGAGTCAAGCTCTAAGCTCAAAGCATTATGAGAAGTAAATCAGTTATTAGATCTTGATACCCAAATCATTGTCTTCCAGCAGACATTTGATGTAACCATTATGGAGAAAGCAGTTCAGAGATCATGAACTTGATGGGCTAGAAGTGATTTGACCTCAAAGTATGAACATTATCATTTTATTAAGCCAAACAAATCCATTTATATATGTGTGTGTGGCTATATATGTATATATATATGTTAATATAAATTATTAGCATGTATATATGTATGTATATATATATATATATCAATAGAAGAAAGTGTCTTTATATACTCAGTTGACTAGATTAAAGGTGTAAACAATAAAGAGAAGGTTCAAAGCAGGTAAACAGCTTTTTAGAGGTTTTGGAAACAAAATGTAACTTGATTCAAGGAAAGTTTTAGAAAAGGGCTCCACAAGGAAGTCCTTGAATTTATGGTTCGAGTATTGAGACATCCTTCCTCAGCAGGTGAGACATGCATTATACAGAAATGAGCAAGATTGTGGCTAGAGGAACATCAGTTACTGAAAAGAAAAATCAAATAATTATCCATACGATTGATGTAAAATTTTATCATTTTCCATCCTTGTTCTTTTTCAGGTATGGACCAAATGGATTATAGTTCAGTTTTGATATAATAAAGCAGTTATTTCAAAGGGCTCTACTTCCAAGATATCATATTTTACTTAACTGGAATAGAGCACTTAAAAATGCAACATATTACTCTCTCCCCTCCAGCTCAACATAAATACAAACATGCATACACAGTGTGAGCACAATTTTTAAATGGATTCCTCCCTTTCACTACACATCACAAACTTTCCTGCCACTTAACCTTGTTCCCATTCTCCAATAAAGGATTTGCCAAAAGAAACCAAAATAAAACAAAAACATGATTTTAATGTAGGGGTTGTGTTTGGGAGCTAACTAAGGGTAATCTTCATGTAAGAACTTTTCTTGAATGCCTTGAGGTTTTCATATATATGGCAAAAATAGCATCATATTTTTTATCTACATGACAGTGCAATTAATTTCCACTTCACACTCTCTTTTTTGGCCATATTTGGCTATTTCTTTTACCTCATGACTTTGTGTCCCGCTATGAATTTCCTCCCTCCTTCTTTCAGTCCAGTTTATACTGGAGCACTTTCCTTCTCTTTTCTCTCTTGTTCTCCTTGCTTCTCTTATTTTCTCCTTTCTTTTCTACTACTTTTCCAACCTCTTTTTCTTCCTCTACTTATCTGCTCATGGGATCAACTTTTCCTAAAGGAAAGAAAAGCAGTGATCTGGAGAAAAAGTGTTTAATGATCAAATCCCTTTTGGGGTCAAATTTTTTACTGTTTGCTCTGAAAAGTATCAGATATTTGACCCTGGAGTATCATTAATATAAATCTGCACAACCAATTTTATTCTTTGAACTATATCCTTTAAGAGTTATATTTTATTCTCCACTCCAAGCCTCAAGCATCAAGGTTATAATGAATTATTTGTGAGTGTATATCCCTTTTAAATACTGGTGTAAGATGCTACCAATCACTTCAGCAACTGATTTTTCAGGAATGGAGAATAGAAAGTTTAGGAATTAGCCAGTAAATTAGACTAATGATCTGAGTAATCTTGATTTTCTCCAAAAACATTTCAAAACCTCTGTTCCATAAGTAGTTGAGTTATTTTTTCTAAATTATCAAAATGCCCTTTCTTTATTGCACTATGTTTAAAAACATATATACCTACTTCACAGTATTTTTTGCCTGGTTTCTCATTGTTCAGTGAGCATTTATTGGAGAAAAATGTTTTATGGGCAAGATTAAACATAATTAAATTGTCCTCCTCTTTTTTTTTTTTTTAAGTATAACACTGTACTTTATATATATATATATATATATATATATATATATATATTGCACGGGTAGGCACTGGAAATCAAACCCGGGTCTCTGGCATAGAAGATGAGAACTCTGCCTGCTGAGCTACTGTGGCCTGCCCCTCCTTTCCTTTTTAAGACATCTGTGATGTTTTCCTTGAGTATGACATTTAGGGTACTTCATCATAAAATTGTATTGACATACAGCTAGTTTTCTTTCAATATAAGAATTCAATTATAGTTACAAATATAAATCCCTAAGTAGCTGTGGTCTGTGACACTCAAAAATATTTAGGAGATCATAGCACCCATAGATATTAGGAAAACTTTCCTCTGCATTTTTTTGCAACTCATTCCAATGGAAGAAAACAAACAAAATTGTACATGTCAGGACATCCAGAACTGAAATATTTGGATATCGTTTTGTAGTTGGTCTATGAAAGGTTTAATCACATTGTCAAGGTCACCTAAGCAGGCAGTGACAGATCCATTGTTCAGAGGAATATTCGCTTTCCTTACACTCTTTCACTGCTTCTCAGTTCAGTTTTGAGGATTGACAGGTATATAATTGTCAAGAGCTAGCAAACCAAAATAATGAAATGATTTACATTTTGAGTGATGAAACTGTTATGACTACTGGTGGAAATTTTGTGAATAGTAATGACATACTCTCCTCTCCTCTCCTTGCTTTCTTCCCACCTCTCATCTTTTCACATTAAGTATAACTTATATCCCGTGTTGCTGTTTCACTACAGCAGAACCTCAAGAAGATTCTTTCTCCCTCTCAATAAGATTGGAGCCCCAGAGCATGTTCACACTCACAGTCACCTTAGTCGTGGGTTGTGATCCTCTCCCTTATCTCCTCAGCAAGTTAGATTTTGGGGAGACTCCCCAGTGTGATCTTTCAGCAAAGAGTAATCCCTAGACTAAAATGATGACTCCCTTCCTAGGTTGAAAAATTTACATATGTCCATTCGAAGAGGAAGGTGGTTGGCAGACACTCTATAAAACTTTGCCAAGCCAAAGAAAACCACCTCCACACATTTCCTCCTTGAAGTGCACAAATTCTATTGGTCATTGCTGGTATTTCTATATATGCTTAGCCTTACTTCCTTATTGTTTTAAGGTTTAACTGAAACAAAGTAGGAGAAATCATTTGCAAGACATGTATCTATAATAATGTTACATTTCTCTTGGTTTTAGTAAGAATCACACTATTAATTAATGATTAATGAGTATAACTCTGCCTCCCCCCTCTACATACCCATTCCTCTTATGAAGTCAGACAGGAAAGCAAAACGAACTCCACACCCCAGAAAAGGGCCTTAATTTTCTGAATAGATGTATACTGTGGAGAAGGAGGCTGAGTGGTGCCTTACTCAAAGACACGACCTGGCAGGCATTGGGCCTAACATGGCCCCTGACATGTTTTGTTTGCCTTTAATAAGTCCACATAGCATTTTCAAGGGAAGGTGACTAGGTAGCCTCATTTTTGTGTACACTAAAACAGCTAACACCTACATCCTTTTATCACCCTTGGTGTCCATCTTCATGTTGACTGCACAACCCCTGCAGGCAATTGAGCTAATAATGGCCCTCTTTATTTATCAAACATTCACTCTCACTGTGGAAAAACCATAGACATAGTGAGGAACTCGAGAACAGAAACAGGAGATTTGATATTTGTCCCCTTGGGTCCAGCTAATGCTCTTATAGAAGAAGCACAATTAAATAGAAAATATATTGTGATATTGTTAAGTGAATAAAGTCTCTGGGAACAAGCATATCCAGTTGGGATGGTGCGGAACAACTAATTGGGGCAGAAAATATCTTCCACTTGAAGAGTGGGAGAAATTGTAAAGGGAGGAGAAGGAGAGGTTGCAATCAAGGAAGGGCATTGCAGACAGAATGGCAAACGACTCTTGGAGATTCATAGCAACAATTTATTTTTTAAGTGCCCAGCTGCAGTTGAGGTACCGACAGTTTACCTTTCTAATTTTACATTAGAAATCACAAATAAAACACTCTGAAAGATCAATTGATATTAAATATAATTGCTATCACTCTAATGCATGCTAACATATTAGGTCCTATTATTGTTTCCACGCTGTTATGATTGAATGTATTTTAATGAATTATTGTGATTCAGTTTTGGGATCAACCAGAATGGCAGCGGCCACTTACATTACTATCTACAGTGTTATGATGAGAGTTATTGCAATTCTCAGCAGACAATGATCATGTAAAGTATCTTAAACACATTTTTAAAATTATAATTTAGTCCCTTTGTAACATAAGGAGTCTTGACTCATGTGGCATTCTTTCCCCTTGCCAGAGTGTTCCTGGTCTGAGGACAATATGAGTTATTTTATTACTACTTCTGGTCTGGTTAATACTGGCAGTAAGGAGTGCTTGACAAGAACATTAAAGACCTGTGGTCTGTTCTGAACTCTGCCTCTATCTAGCCATACAGTTTGACTCATGATCCCTTGGAAATCACCTTGACTCCTTAGTGATTAAGTTAACAGCAAATTAATGCAGGTGCTGAAGGGCTGTTCAAAGAATGTTGAAGTTAGAAATGGGATCAGAAGTTTTGGGAGGTTTGGTACTATTTATACTCCTGAAATTTACCAAATCTGTCTACATTGTTTATCCTAATATTCCTTTGCTCTCCAATGATACAAGATTGGACATTTGCATGTACTTGCTGAGCAAGCTGATTTGGTGTAAAGTGAAAAGAAGGTATTTGAGATGGCACAAAGTGCAGGCACAGAACCATGGATGTGCTGTAATCATTGGAGCAAATGTCCCTAATTCTCTGGAATGCTGAAGGTAAGAGTAGCATAAAGGATTGCAGAAATCACATAGGGATTTATCCATTTGGCAGCTGTACTGAGCAGGATTTTGTCACACGAACGAGATTACTTACACTTCTTTATATGAGAGGGACAATCTTGCCACACTGTAGTCACACTTACAAGATAGGACCACATAGGAAACCATGAGTGATATTGCATGACAGCCAGGGTTCTTTTTTTAAAAATGTTTTTACTGAGAAATCTTCACTCAGGCAGTCCATCCATACTATACAATCAATGCCTCACAATATCATCACATAGTTGTTTATTGAACACAAAGATCATTTTTAGAACATTTGCATCACTCCAGAAAAAGAAAGAAAAAAGAAAAAGTCATACATCCCATACCTTTTACCCCTCCCTCTCATTGACCACTAGTATTACAGCCTACTCAATTTATTTTACACTGATCCTCCTTATTATTTATTTTTGTCCTTATTTTTTCACTCATCTGTCCATACTCTGGATAAAAGGAGCACCAGACATAAGGTTTTCACAACGACATGGTCACATTGTAAAAGCTATATAGTTATTCAATTGTCTTCAAGAACCAAGGTTACTGGCACACAGCTCAACAGTTACAGGTACTTCCCTCTAGTCACTGCAATACACCTTAAACTAAAAATGCATAAATATAGAATGCATGAATAACCTCCAGGATAACCGCTCGACTGTGCTTGAAATCTCTCAGCCACAGAAGCTTTATTTTGACTCATTTTTCTCTCTCCCCCCTTTTGGTCAAGAAGGTTTTCTCAATCCCATGATGGCAGGTCCTGGCTCATCCTGGGATTCCTGCCTTATGTTGCCAGGAATATTTGTACCCCTGGAAGTCATGTTCTAAATAGGGGAGAAGGCAGTAGAGTCCACCTGCTGAGTTGGCTTAGAGAGAGAGAGGCCACATCTGAGCAACAAAAGAGGTTCTCTGGGGTGACCATTAGGTATAATTATCAGTAGGCTTAGCTTCTCCTTTGCAGGAACAAATTTCATAGGGCAAGCACAAAGATAGAGGACTCAGACTATTGAATTGTTTATTCCTATTGCTTGAGAGAATATCAAGAATTCCTCAGATGGGGAAGTTTAATATATCCTCCTTTCTCCTCAGTCCCCCAGTGGGAATTTGCAAATACTTTTTTATTCTCTGCCCAAATTACTCTGGGGTATATCAGGACAGCCAGGATTCTAAATTACAGATTTCAATGTACATTCTAGTGGGTTTAAGCAAAAATAGATTTAGTATAGTTGAAAATGTACAGACTATTAAGAAAGGGCAGAAAATCAGGTTGGATTTCACAGTGCAGAAAAATAATAATGCCCCAAAACACCACAGGGCTAGGGGAAAGAGTCACGAGGTTGATATCCACCCTTAGGAAGTAGTTAGGGTTGTCTAGAGAAACAGAATCAACAGGAAATATTCGTAAATATAAAATTTATAAAAATGCCTCACGAAACCGTGGCAACATAGCATCCAAAATCCGCAGGGCAGGCTATGAAGCTGACGATTCCGATGGAGGGTCTGGATGAACTCTACAGGAGAGGCTCATTGGCTGAAGCAGGAAGAGAGCCTGTCTCTTCTGAATCCTCCTTAAAAGCTTCCAGTGATTACATTAAACATCACTCATTGCAGAAGACACGCCCCTTGGCTGATTACAAATGGAATCAGCTGTGGATGCATTCGACATGCTCATGATTTAATTCTATGAAATGTCCTCATAGCAACAGACAGGCCACCACTTGCCCAACCAGACAAGTTACCACCACTTGACCAGGTTGACGCATGAACCTGACCATGACAGGAAGCTATGACTTGATTCGATGCCAACATTTCACCATCCATTTGATTTCCATTTGACTAGCTGCACCTAGTACAGGTGCATTTGATCAGAAGGAACTAATTACATGCCCGCAGCAGCTGTAAGGGAGACAATGGAATGCTTTCTTTTAAGTTTCCAGCCTATATAGTAATGGAAAGGGAATTAGAAAGATGTTGGAATGCATGTTGAGTGAGCTAAATATCAAAGTTTGCTAAAGATAATAACAAGTACTGCTACTACTACTACTACTAATTACTATTTTTATATGCCTCTCATATAGTGCAAGGCATTGTTCTAAGCCCTTATCTGTTTTAACCCAATCCTTAAAATGACCCATGATGTAATTACTAATCAACCCTGATTTTACAGAAAATTAGGCGTAAGAGTTTTTTCTACTTGATCCAGATCCCACAGCTGCTGAGTGGCAGAATCAAGCAATGGACCCTGGCAACCTGGCTGCAGAAGCCATGATTTTAGCCACCACCCTATACTGCCTCTTTTGTACAAAGGTAAGAGACTTTATTAACTAAGGGGACATTGTGATAAAGGTTTACTGATAAACACACCCATACCTCAAGTTATTGCAGGTTCAGTTTCAGATCACTGTAATAAAGTGAATACTTCAATAAAGCAAGCTACACTAATTTTTTGGTTTCCCAGTGCATTTAAATTTAGTTTTATGCCATAATGTAGTCTATTAGTATACAATAGCATTATGTCTAAAACAACAATGTTTACATACCTTAATTAAAACATGACATGGAGACACAATGTCAGCACATGCTGTTGGAAAAATGGTGCTGATAAACTTACTTGATGCAAGGTTGCCGCAAACCTTCAGTTTGTAAAATATGCCTATCTGCAAAGCTCAATAAAGTGAAACTCAATAAAATGAGGTATGCTTGTAATCAAAATCATTTCGCTCCAAATTTTTTACTGACTTTGTAAATGGGTGGCCTCTGATCTAGAATTTGACTCTGAGCTGGTCTAAGGTCTCAGAGCAAAGCTACTAAGTAAAGACATGTTTTGCTCTAGGACACGATGAAGGTTTTGTGGCTTGGCTGTGCTGTGTGGGAGAGTGAGAAACAATCTGGATATTTCTATTCCTCCTTGCCTTGACTTTTGCTTTACTGACATAAGGAACATTGACAGTTGGCATAGCAAAATAATGTTTTAAGGAAAGGTCAGAGGAAATTGTGTTCTGCCAGTAGAGATCATCAAGAAAATCTTTGGCTTACTTGTAATTATAGATCTTTATCACCAGCCAGAAGAAACTGAGAGAATGCAGGTTGAGTTCTAATCCAGGGTAGTTATGGAACATAACAATTAAGGAAAAAATGATCCTTGATATCTAATCTGAGAAAATTTGAAATGGAAATCATTGAGGTAAAGCAAATACTGACTTTTGGTATAATAGTTAATAACTACACTTTAAAAATATATCAGGCAGATTTGATAGAACAATAGCTACCCTTCATTATTCTATGTTTTTTATTGTCTGATTTTGGTGAAATGTTTTTGCCCTTTGATGTCTAGATAGTCAGAATGCATATGCCTATTAATTACTTTATTTAGAAATACCATTGTTCAGATGTGAACGTAGTTCATGTTTGGACTTCCTGGGGAAAATAAAGCTCTCTAGGGGGCATTTCACTTGATTAAAATGTTGTTCCTGAATCATCATTCTTTCCTTGCATAAGTGTGATAATAAATATCACTAATGAGCATATTAAATATGTTTTTTCCTATATTATGTGCTAGGTCACCCCTGAACACACCACAGGTTCATTTTATTTACAAAATAGTGCCATTTATTTACTCTTTAGGCAAGACATTTTCTCTTTGAAAGATATTTTGTTATTTTTTTTCCTATGAGATGATTAAAAACATTGGGAAAATGTAAGCCTGAGGAATATCAGATGGTAGAGGAAAGAACTGAGATAAAAGTAGTATATGAGAAAATATGAACTTTTTTAAGGACACTAATAATTTGTTTTCTGTTCAATATGTAGAGAAATGTTTCTTAAGATCTTTCACACCATATCCATATAACATTTTCATAATCTACAGTGTATTGCCTTTAATAACTCTTTTTAAATCAGTTTCAATACTAATTTAAATAAATAAGTATCTGTGATCTTTTTTTCCCTTTGAATTCTATGGATTTTCTTCATTCATTAGGGTTCTTTATGTCTACATTATATTTCATGCATAAGACAATACCTAGAAGTGGCTTTTTGGGGTAGAATAAAATATTGGTCAATAGTTCTCAAACTCTTCCTTAAAAAATCCATCAAGCATAGTGTAGCTACAATGAACATTGTTCCCATAGAGATAGGAGAGCTGCATTCCAAAATTTTCACGAAGAAGGGTGTTTTAGTTTACTAGCTGTTAAAACAAATATGATACAATGGGTTGGCTTAAACAACAGGAATTTGGGGATTTATTGGCTCATGGTTATAAGGATGTCCAAAATCCAGATACCAGCAAGACAGTGCTTTCTCCCCAAAGCCTGCGGTATTCTGGAGCTGGCTGCAGGCCATTCTTCGTCCTGGGCTTTTCGGTCATATGGCGATGCACATGGCGATGTCCTCTTTCTCCTCTGGATGCTGGGTTCTGCTGACTTCTGGTTTCATGCTCTTCTCATGGCTTCCTCTTCCATGTCCAATTTCCTTTGCTTTTAAGGTCTTCAACCCTATTGGATTAAGGCCCATCCTCACTCAGTTAGATTGCACTAAATTAATAACCTCTTCAAATGTCTTATTTAGAAATGGGCTCACATCTACAGGACCAGGAGTTGGGAATTGAAAATGCCTTTTTGTGGGGCTCACGATTCAATTCCCAAGAAAAGGACTGCCTTATTTTCAGCAACTCCAAAGGAATGGACCTTCCACTGCCGCTACACACTTTTGTTTCCTGTATTCTTTTTATTCAAAAACCAGATGGCACTAACCTGCATGCTCCAACTACTTTTGAGTTTATGTTGTTTCTGAGCCAGCTTTCAATAGCCTCTATTCTATTATGTGACATCAATACAAATATGGCTGAGAGTAGTCAGGTTGCTCTGTTGAAATGCTTTTGCTGCATTGTGGTTCTCTGATGCAAAGTGAAACGTAATCTGTCTGTTTGCCTTCTGTATCTTGCAATTGAATAAGGAGTTCACAAAGAATTCCATACTGTCTCACTTGTTTCCACCAGTATAGATTGCAGACATCACCTTAAAGAGACCTTGAGGAGTTTGGGAAATTATGTCACTAGGAGTATTTAAGTAACATAAGTTAAGAGAATTGAATTATAAGGAGAAATGAGAAACATCTTTTCTGTTTTAAAAAAGCAAACGTCTAGAAAGACGGCATACTTTGATTAGGAAGTAAGACTGTATTTAACCAGTAAGAGAAATATGAAAAAACAGGGGGAAAGAGTTTCTTGGAGTGTTTCATCGTTTCACTGACAGTCCTTTGAAAGGTAGCCAATAAAAGCAAGCTATTACTGTTAGCACAGCTCATTACATAGCTTGAAAATATTGATTACTTGCTTTTTAAGAAAATTACGTAATAAATTGAGACTTGATCTACCACTTCCTTTCTCTACATTTATTCTGATTTGCTGTTGAATCCATTTTTTACACATTCAAATCTGACTGTTTTCTCCATAGAGGAATGTGGGTTACACACATAGTGAACAGGGCAGAATTTGTGTTCAGCTTATTAATGGATTGGTAACAACTGTTACTCTGTCATGCTTCTCTCAACAGCTGTTTATATTTTATTCAAAATCTGTAAAAACATATTTGTTTAGTCTCTTGATGTGTGTAATAATATCTTTTTGTTCCAAGGCATTAAAAATGTCTGTGAGTGCACAAGGTAGGTTCCTTCAAGATGGATCCACATTCACCGTAAGAAGTAAATATCATTAAAAAAATGAACCCTGAAATCAAAATGAGAAAACAAAGGTGGATGAACTCTGCAAGACCACAGAACAAAAGTCAAGGCAGATGCTGAAAACAATCAGTCACTCTTCTAAATCGTCCCTGATTTGCACCAGGAAGCATCTTAGCTCACCACACCAAACCTTTTCCAGAGTTATCTCTTGTGTTCATTCTCTCTCATACAGCCTTTCTAAAAATTCTTCTCACCATTTGTCACAGTCAGAAACAGGTCTGTTACGCTCCCTGTAGTTGATAAGTAGGCGTTGTTACTTACGGATATCCTGTTGTGCTTGCTGCGGGTAGTCTTGAATTTTCTTATTGTTCAAGCCACAGTGATCTCAGAACAGCATTCTTTGTAAAATACAATGTCTACTTGAAAATTTGTCAATGTGCTTCCAAAAATAACTTGGATATGAATCCAAGTGTCTCTCCTCTCTGCATGCTTTATTGTGATTAAAGTAAAACCAGAAAAAGAATAATATTCAAAATGGAAACGGGAGGCAGTGAGCAATCCTGCAAATTGCTATATCACCTGCTAAATGCCACGAAAGGACCTTCCTTTTTGAAGCGAAGGATGAATAAGGTAATGCAAATTCATAATATGCAAGAGGAGGGGAAAAGAAAAAAAGGAAAAAATGCTTATACTGCTGTGTCAATGAAAAATATGGAAAGTCGTAATTTGCTGGAGTGATGAGGGGATATAAGTAAGGAGATAAAGCTGAGGACAAAAGACTAAATAAATAAGCATATTCTTTGAGAACAGCATGGTTTTACGTACAGCTAATGATTTTTCTCTAGTAAAATCAGAAGGTATTCAATTGTAATCACTTTATATAGTAATCCTTGCTTTTATGAGAAACTCTAAAGTGGGAATATGAGGAATTACTTGTCATATTTAATATTGCTTGCCCATGATGTTTTAGATATAAATATTCCAAATATTTGTTAGAAATCAGCGTACGGATTTGAATAACTTTAACAACTTAATGACACCTGCTTATATAAAACTATGTGTTGTTCCACTAGGAAAGCTGCAGCTCCATCAATGAAGAGAGGTGAGACCCTGGATAGCTGAGGAAAAGGGACTTCCAGCGGAGGCAGGAGATGTGGAACTACTGTCTAAGCAACCCCTCCCTCCAGAATTGGTAAAATATTCCAGTAAAGGGATATGTTTAATTGTAGCCCCCAGGAAAAGCACATCTGTGCCACCAAGGTTTACAGATTTTATGTGCCAATTAGTTTGCTATTCAATTAAAAAATGTGTACTTGCCATGGCGACTCCTATCTCCCCTGATTCACAAGCAAATTTTGAGTAGGGGAGAGTACCTTCTTAAAGCCACACACAAACCAGCATTTTAATTCTTTAAAATATATCATTGAAACAGATGTACTCAAAATGCTATTTTTATTGTCGATATGCTTTTTGTTTTTCACATGGTAATGATAATTCTGAGTTGTAAAATTATTCCTAAAAAAAAAATCAAGTTACAAAATAAATAAGTGCCATAAAGGAAGAAAAGATTTTTTTAAAAGGGAAATAGTTCCATTTATTAGAGTCAATTTCCCAAACTAATCTCTTCTTGGTAATCAGTTTATTATATTATCTTCTGTTTTAACAAAGTGTTTGTCTATTTTGTTTTCATAGTCTAATAAATACACTGATGGGAAAAAGAAAGTGAAAGAGTACTTTCTTTTTTTCATCCATCTTCATTTTGAAAGGCCAAAACCTAGTAATTATTCTGACTGCTAAACTGGTAGTTATTCTGAATGTTAAGATGGTTACTACTTTGATAAATTAGACTAAGCCTATTTAAGGACCAGCAGAGGCCTTCAGGTGAATTTAGTTGATTTTCTATTTTAATTATTTAGCTTGCTTACAGATTTTGCATTGCAATTGTTGCCTATTACCATGTATATATTCAGAATAAGTTGATGTTGAAATAATTAGGTAGCCTACTGACTAAGAACAAGAGCTCTACATCCAAATTAGTTTGTGTTTACTTATAAATTATACAATGTAAATTGTTGTCCTCTCATGCAAATCATTTACTCTCTCTTTTGGGTTCTCCTTTTCCTTGGTTGTAAACTTTAGCAACCATCTTCATAGGGCTGTTGTGGAGATTAAATGAATTAGTGTATGCCTGGCACATAATATGTTTGCAATAAATGCTAGTTCTTGGCAATTAAGATTAGGACTACAATGTAATACGTTTAGTAGTTCACAGAACACTTATTTAAATAAGCAAATTATAAAGGTCATATAATATTCCATACAAAACTATTTACTTACAAAATCTGGCAGAACAATAGGCTTTGATGTCAAACAGTTATGAGCCTATTTTCTACTTCTTCTGTTATAGGTATGTTAGTAAATTTTCTGATCCTGTTTTTTCCATTAATAAATGGCCATAATAAATGGCCAGCCATAACGTATTGTTATGGTGAGACAATGAAATAGCATATATCAGATTCCAATGCAGTGACAGGAGTATAACACTCATTAACTTAATAATAATTTCTTTCATACCAATGGTACAATTTAACAGTAACAGGTAACGTGTACAGGGGAAAGTGAGATTACTATTCCTAAATTATTGGATACATTCTTGAAGTATGGGTTTATTGTTATGTTTTTGCAATCTCAATTACTGAAGAATATCAGTGGCTGCCAGTCTATTTAATTTATTATATATAACCTCACCTGTGAGAACACAAGCGAACATAAAAGCAAATATATAAATACTATGAGAGCAGTGTAAGTTTGTACTTTAATATATTTAGAATTTTTTTTAGTCAATAGAATCTCAGCGTCATAAAATACTTTGAGAATAATCTAGGAGTATTTTACTTGTAACAGTTCAATGGGCAAGCCATTAAATAACTTTTTAAAAATGTTGACAAGCTGTTGTGAAGCTCTGTCTAAAGGAAGGCAGGTTTCATAATAAAACAACATAGGCAAAAGTATTTAAGAAAAGGGAGAATTACTAGTCTAAGATATTTTGTTTTTTGTTTCCTTGCTCCACCTCCCCCCGGGCTTTTTTTTTTTTTTTCCTGAGTGCAACTGGAAGCCATTTAACAATGTTAATCAAGGGAGTGATATGATTAGTTTTGTATTTATAAAGATCACTCTGAGCAGTGCATGATGATGAATGTAGTTAATAGAATGCACAAAGACATGGTGTCTGATAAGGAGAAATGCAAGAGTTTAGGCTGTGCTGAGATTAAAAGAGCAAAATAGTGTATGATAAAAGCAAGAGATGCAGAAAAATGACAAAAAGTAGCAAAATCATGAGCAGAATTTTGCAAGAATCAGAAACATTAAAAAAGAAGGAAATTATACGAGGGGAAATCATTGGTGCCGTGGAAGATAAATGTGAGATGTTCTCTAACAGCTCAGAGAAAATGGCCAAAAGTGAATTTGATGAAGGAAAGATGAAAGTTTTGGAAGAGAAAGAAATGAAATTTAATTGGATTTTATTTTGTAAGTGTAACTTAAGAAGAAATGAGGCAATGGGACATGAACAATATAGACATAAACACAGAAAATATTCTTAGGAAGAGGAAAATATAAATTTACAAAGTGAAAGACTGAGGTGCAAAGTAAGTCAATAGATAGAGTCCCACACATATAGACAATCTTACAAATTATTTTACTTTACATCATAAAGAAAAAAAAGATCTTATAATGATCTTTAAATGGAATTTAAAAAAGAAACTGTGGTAGATTCATATAATGGAGTACTACTTATCAGCACAAAGGAACTGACAAATAATAAGTGCAGCATGGATGAGAAATATGTATGAATCATGCATTTCTGAGTAAATTAGTATTCATTGAATTTTTATATTAAGATGAAATTCTAGAGAAAGACAAAACTACTCTAGTGCAGAAAAATATTAACACATTGGTTGCCTCTAGGGTTTGTAAGTGTTTGCTGGTTAAGTGGAATAGTTTAGTGAATAGCTATCAATATACACCACATTTTCAACATGTGTTCAATAATAGTTTCAATAGTGACGTTCTGGTTTTGTTCCTAACCTTGGTTGAAATATCTTTTAGTTTCCTAGGCTGCTGAAGCAAATGCGATGAAATGATTTGACTTAAACAATGGGAATTTATTAGCTTAGGGTTTGGGGCTGAGAACATGTCCAAATTAAGGCATCATCAAGGCAATGCTTTCTTCCTGAAGATCAGCTTCCAGCAATCCTTGTCTCCTCTGACAAGACGCAGGGTGGCATCTGCTGGTCTATCCCTTCTCTTCCAGGTTTCATTGCTTTAAGCTTCTTGCTTCCATTCTCTCTCTCTATATGCATTCTGTTTATAAAGGACTCCCATAACAAGATTAAGACTCAACCCAAGTGAGGTGGGTCAAACCTAAACTGAAGTAGCCTCATCAGGAATGAATTATATTTAAGAACATGGTTTTCTAGGGTACATAGAGCTTTAAACCACCACAAAATACCTTTGTGCTTCTTATTTAGATAGGACAACTTGTCTATTGAGCAGCAAATTTTTTCAGAAATAGATCTAAGCTTACATGATTAATTGATTTTTTCAAAAGTTTCAAGATAATTCATTGGAGAATGGAATGCCTTCCAAAAAATGGTACTGAAACAAATAAATAGCAAACTGTAACTTTTTCTCAAACCACATGAAAACATTAATTTGATACTGATACCTGAATGAGCAGGAGGAATAATAAAGTGTATAAAAGAGAAAGATAGGGGAACGTGTCCTGCTGGTAGTTGAAGATTTCTTAGACAACCCACACAAAAGGAAAACCATAAGAAAATTGTAAAATTGGGATCCATCAAGTCTTCTTCTGCTCCCCAAAGGCATCATGAAAAGATGAAAAGGCAAGCCATAGATTTGTAAAAAATAATCATAATGATCATGAATTTGAATCCAAAATATATAAAGAACTCCTACATATCAATAATAACATGGTAATCAGTCCAATAAAAAAATGGAAAAAGGCTTGACTAGATATGTACCAAAAATTTGAATAAGCAAATGTCTATTAAAAATATGAGAAAAATATTCATCATCCATCATCAGAGAAAAGCAAATTAGAATTATAGTGACATGCTGCTAAACATGTACTAGAATAGCTAAAATTTAGAGACTAGCATCAGCAAATGTTGTCAAGCATCAGGAATAATCAAAACTCACACATTGCTGGTGCAATATAAAATGTTACAAGCACTTTGGAAAAATGACAATTTCTTAGAAAATTAATCATTCACATATCTTATGAGCCATCATCACTTCTACTCCTAGGCATTTACCCAAAAGAAAACAAACATAAGTCTACTGAAAAAAAAAAATGTGTGTTTTGTTTGCTTTATTCACAATAATCTCAAACTTTATGATATCTTAATGCCTATCAACTGAAAATGCATAAACATATTATAAATGAGGCAGATGATTATTTAGCACCAATACAATGGAGTAGACTTTGACCAGGGAAATGAGAACAATGGTTGATATGGGTAGGAGTATGAGGGAACTTTCTTGAGTGATGGAAATGTTATATACACTGCTTGGAATGGTTGCACTTGTTAAAATTCATAAAAATATTCTCTTAAGATCTCTGTATTTACTGAATACAAATTTTAATTCAATATAATTGTGCCTCAATATGAGACATATAAAGTGTCAAAAAATATGTAGCCACCAATCTTGCATTGAATAATTAAAATTTCTTAATTGTAGTAATGAATGAATGTCTAGAAACTTTATGCACAAAATCCTTTCCAATTGTGTGGGCCTATGATTTTCTGATAATTATTTGGTAGAAGATAGAAAAAAAATGTTCTTGAGTACTTCAACTTTTTATTAAAAGAAAGCATACATGCAGAAAAGTAAGAGTATAACATGAAGAATTCTCTCATAAATAGAACTGCTCTGAGACCAAAAACATGTCAGTATGTTAAAGGCCACAAATGTGCCTTCCTGGCATAGCACCACCTCATTATGCATGTTTAATTGTTCTGTTGACTTATAACACCATAGATTGGTTTTACATGCACCCAGTTATGTAAGTGGAATTGGTTTTACATGCACCCAATTATGTAAGTGGAATCATTCAGTATGGACTCTGATGTCTGGTTTCTTTAATATCATGCTTGTGAAATTCAGACTTTTGTTGCTTGCAGTTATATCTCATTCTCATAGCTGTAAAGTATTCTATTGTGTGACTATATCACAACCCGTGTATTTATTCTACTGTAGATGGGCATTGGGTTAGCTTCCAGCTTGGAGTTAAGAATAGAATTGCTTGGTTATAGGACATTATATGCTTAGTTTTAGACACTGCCAGTTTCCCAAAGTGATTGTATGAATCTACACTCTTACGAGAACTGTATGAGAGTTCTAGTTGTTCCATATCCCTGGTGACAATATTTTCTGTTGATTTAATTTTAACCATAATGATGGTGTGTTTTCGTATTACATTACACCTTTAACTTGAGCTTCCCTGGTGACCAGTGTATTTGAGAAAATTTTCATGTATTTATTGGTTGTTTGAATATTTTATTTTATTAAGCATCAGTTATTCATCATTATTATGAAAAAATATTATCCATATTTTTCTCACTAAATTAGTGATATTTTATATATTCTAGATATGAATTAACTATAAGATATATGTATTACTGATATCATCCCCTGCTCTGTGGATTAACTTTCCACTCCCTTAATACAGTTTTTTTGTGTTATGTGTCATAAAAAAATGTATGTTATTCAAAGGGTAAAATTTGGTAAGTATTGACGTATGTATATATTCATTGGTCCATTACCATAATCAAGAAAATAAAAAAAAATTCCTTAGGCTCCCTCTAATTCTACAGCCCAACTCTTTCTGATCCCACCCATTTTGTCTCCAGGCAATTACTGATCAGAGTTTTATCACTATAGATTAGCTTGTGATACCTAATATTTTATATAAAAAGATCATATAGTGTGTAATCCTTTTTGGTTGTTTCCTTCACTCAGCACATTTATAAAATGCATCCATGTAGTTGCATATGTCAGTAGTTCATTTGTTTATATTGCTAAGTGGTTTTCCATTGCATCGGAATACCACTGTTTATTGGTGTACATTTGGGCTATTTCTGGATTTGGGCTACTAAAACATAAAACTACTATGAGTACTTGTATATATGTCCTTTATGGACATCTGCTTTCATTTTCTTTAGGTAAATACTTAAGAGTGGAATGGCTGGGACGTAGGAGAAATATATCATTAACTTTTTTTTTTTGAAAATATATATATTTTAATTTTTTTTAAATATCAAAAAACACCAAACAAACACAAACATTCATAACTTTTGATCATTCCAGTCTACAAATATAATCAGTAATTCACAATATCATCACATAGTTGCATATTCATCATCATGTATATCATTAATTTTTTTTAAAAAATTGCCAAACCTACCAAAGCAATTGTGTCATTTTATATTCCACCAGTGGTGTGCGAGAATTCCAGTTCATAGAAAGCTTCACCAACATTTGGTATTCTCAGGCTTTTCAATTATACTCATTCTAATAAGTATGTAGTGGTACCAAATTGTGCTTTCATTTTTCATTTCTCTAATGACTAATCATGCTGGGCATCTTTTCATGTGATTACTTTCTTTCTATATATCTTCTTTGGTGAAGAGTGTATTTAAATAATTTGTTCATTTGGTTATTTAAGTTCTTATTGAGTTTTAGGAGTTCTTTGTGTATTTTGGGTATATTTTCATCACATAAGGGATTTGCAAATATGTTTTCCAATCTGCGGCTTTTCTTTTTATTCTCTTCACACTACCATACAGTAGTAGAGTTTTTAATTTAATGAAGCCCATTTTTTTTCCTTTATGGAGCTTACTTTTGGTATCAAGTCTAAAAAGTCTTTGCTTACTCTGCTCTCACAAAGATTTTCTCTTAAATTGTCCTCTAAAAGTTTTATAGTTTTAGGATTTACATTTAGAGCTCCGATCCATTTTGAGTTAATTCTTAAATATGTTTAAAGGTATGAATCAAACTCTTCTTTTTATATATGAATATGGAATTTTTTCAGCAATGTTTGTTGAAAAGACTATCCTGTCTTGCCCCATACATCTGCAAATTGCCTTTGTACCTCTGTGAAATAAGTTGCTCATAAATGAGTCCATATAAAGACCTTCTGTTATAATATAGAGATCTCTATTGGTACCAATACCTCTTTATTTATTTATTTATTTACATGGGCATGTACCGGGAATTGAACCTGGGTCCTCTGACATGGCAGGCAAGCATTCTTGCCTGCTGAGCCACTGTGGCCCACCCATACCTCTTTATTTTGATGGCAGTACCAACTTGGTTTTATAATAAGGTAGTGTTAAAATAAAATAGTGTTAGCCCAACTTTATTTTTTCCAAAGTGTTTTTTTTTGGGGGGGGGGGGAGGTTTCTAAGTATTTTTTATTTCGCCGTTTGGGTTTAGAATTCGCTTTCCATTTCTACAAAATTCCTACTACATCAGAGCTATAGATTAATTTGGGGAGGATTGACATCTCATTGGGTATTCAAATACATGGATTTATTCTTCCTTTGAGTTAGGTCTTCTTTAATTCCTTTCATCAATTTTTTATAGATTTCAGTGTACAGGCCTTATCGAACTTTCAAGATTATTGCTAAGTCTTATATAATTTTATTCTATTGTAAATTCTATTTTAATGCTTGTTTGTTGCAATTAATAAAATTATAATTGATTATTCTATTTTGACATTGTGTCCTTCCATGTTGCTGGTCTCCCTTTCTAATTCTGGTAGTTTTACTTTTATTTTTTTTCCCATAGATTTGTATACCTAAAGGATTATCTTTGTAAATAAAGATAGTTGCATTGTTTCTTTCCCAAATTGGGTACCTGTTATTTCTTTTTACAGCCATATAGAACTGGCTAGAACCTCCATTATGATATTGATTAGCAGTGATGAGATCAGACATCTTTGCCTGACTTTAATGAGAAAACATTCAGACTTCCACTAAAAATATGATGTTAGTTGTAGGTTTTTGTAGACAACCTTTATCATGGTGAGAAAGTTCTTTTCTATTCATAGTTTGCTGAGCGATTTTGTTAGGATTAGATGTTGAATTTTATCAAATGTGTATTCTTTATCTATATCTATATCTAAATATAGATAACTGTCTACGGTTATATGTTTAGTTTGCTAATATGGTGAACTACACTGATTAATATTTAAATGTTAAACTAACCTTGTGTTCCTGGAATAAAATTCACTTGGTCACTGGGTAATGTCATTTTATTATTTTTACGTATTGTGGGATTCAATTTTTTTTTTTAACTTTTGCCTCTTTGTTCATGAGAGCTGTTGGTCTGTAATTTCTGCTTTTACAATTCCTTTGCCAGATTTTCATGTGAGTATAATTATGCTCACATATCAACAATAAAGCTTTTACTTTGCCAAATTATGTAGAACTGCCCACTTGCTGTGTTCATATTGCATCTAGTATATGAATAATATTTATTAACATCTAAATCTATTTTCTTTTTTTGAGCTTTTAAAGGCATGTACTGTATCTTCTGTGTCTAGCATGTAATGTGTGTTCAATAAATGAATAGGGCAATTATATTCCTCATGCATGCATAAGAAGGGCTCAAACATGCAATTAAATTATGAAGTTATACATTCATTTCCTCATTAACTCAGAATTAGACTATTAGAACTGAAAAACCTGGCTTTGCAATTGTTCACTCTGTGACTTTGGGTAATTTAGTTAACCAACCAGTTTACTTATCTGAAAATGGGGACAATAATAGTATGTCAGTCATTGAATTGCCTTGAAGAGTAATGAGTAGTGAATAGTTCCAAAAACTGCCTGAAATAATAATGAGCTTTATTAATTATTGCTCAGAAAACGTGTGTTTGTTATGTGCCACACACTGAGCTAACATAAATGAGGTTTAAGCTTTCAAGCAACTCATGGTTTAATAAGGAGAATAGATAAACATGAGAAGTAATGAACAACATGAATAGAATCCTATGAGAAAACAGAGAGAGAACAGCTGCAATTCTTGCTAATTAGAATACATGTTATTTGAGCAGACTCTTGAAGATACAGGAGGGTATATCAGGCTGAGAATTAGACAACAGGACAGTGCAAGCAGAGAGAGCAGAATCTGCAAAGGCTTGATGGTATGAAGAGACCGAGGATATTTAGGAAAGTTGAGAAATGGAAAGGTAGAAATAATGGAAGCCAATCTAAGGAGTAACAAGACAAAATAACCAAAGGGGGAAAAAAAAGCACTACTTAATACACATGTAATATGAATATAAATAGCTGCAGACATGAAGTTACATAAGAGTCACAAATGGCAGCTCTGTGTATGACTAAATATAAGATTCAAAAGCTCAAAAGACTTCTTTATTAAACTCACCTAATGCTCCTTGGAGCATACCAAAGCATAGTTTGGTTAAGGTGTGTGGGACCAAATAAACTTTTTCTGACACAGCTAAATAGGAAAAGGACAAAAATTAAATATGTTACATAAAAAATAAATCATTTCTATAAGCGTTGCTAATTTTCTGACCTAGCCAAAAGTTTCAGTATAAAACAAAGTAGCAGCAAAATGCACTAATTTACATTACAACTTTTCTCAATTTATATTCAGTCCCTATTAAAAGTGTTCATATGTACAGGATCATGACATGGCTTTATGACCTCTTGTTGGTAGAATAAATTAAGGATAATGAGGGTAAATGGAATAAATTATGACTGGAAAATCAGGAATTATTTTAGAACTCAATAGAACTTTGCCAGTTTCCTATATTTGAACAACTCTTTATATTTCAACTATCATTTTAGTGTAAGTTTTCTATGTAAAATAAATGAACCATAAATTATTGCAAGTCCGGATGAATTACAAATGATGGAGCAGATAGATTTTGCTACAGTATGAAATCTATTTTGTAGCTAAATTCCAACATCAAAGTTTTCATGCAATTTATTGTTTCATGGAAAGAAATATAAATATTTCTTGCCATCCACAGACTTTTATAATGCCATCATAGTGTACACAGTATTTTCAGACATTCTCATTTTTTCTCCTCTGCTGGTTTAGTCAGATTATAACTGAGCAAATGCTATATTTCTTCTTCCAGTGACTGATGTGATAAAATTGGAATTTTAAGTAGATGACCTCCTTCTGTCTGCTGCTGAAGCCTACTTCCCTCCCAGACATGAGAGCATTGTTTAAACAATTCCGGATTCCCTATTATTCCCTATTCCCTGCAGGAAGTAGCTTCGGATCACAAGTCATCGTATGGGTAGTGGTTAAGAACATAAACTCCGGGCTCTTTCCCCGATTTAGTACTTAGTAGCTGTATATAACCTTGAACACTTTACTTCTCTCCACCTTTCTTTTCTTATCTTTAAAACGGAGATGATAATAGCAATTACCTTATGAGGATAATTACAACTATTATGAATTTAGTTGTTTTATAAAAGTTTATACTAGTTATAAGGCACATAGAACCAGGCTTAATGCAAAATTTGTGTTCAATATACATCTTCTATTAGCTAAATTTATTTGCACAGCACTTTGACAGCAGATTTATCAGATTATCGGATTATTTCTCTGCATTTATAATGACAAGAACCCAATTTAGCGCTTATTTTTTTCTCTCCAAACTGCTCTACATAATCTTTAGTGTATATGGACTTATAATAACAGCAAATAGCACTTTATGAATCATTGGTATCTGTCAGTCATGGTGCTAAATTATAAACATAAGTTATAATGTATATTTACAAGATTATAAGTATAAAGTTATTTATTCTCCAAACAACCAGTAGTATAGGTACTACCACTACATCTATTATATAGAAAAGAGAGACTAAAGGTTCAAAAGTTTAAAAAATTACCTGATTTGCATAGCTTGCAAAGGGGTAGGGCTGAAATATTCACCCATATCTGCTCTCAGATTCAGTTAGCCAGAGGCTGTGATACATGGCCTCTGCTTCCACTTTATTAGCCATATGAAGTTGATAATATTGAATCATTTTGGGGAAACCAGATATCTCATATGGTATAACTAATGTTATTCTGCTATGCACAAAATAGATGCTTAACAAATGTGTTTATTGTTAATGATATGTCCTCAAATCAACAAATCAGCTTTCCTCTGAAGAGCTCCTTTTCTCCAACATTATTCTGTATTCTTCCCATCTTATTCCTTTTCTATTGAGACTATTGAGTCAGTCTTCTGTGATATGGACACATCTAATAAATTAAGGCAAATTAAAACCTCAATTCTTTTCTATCAACCAGTACTTCTCATTTTAACAAACACAAATTTCTCACTGTTGATAAAAATTCTTCTAATGAACAGGAAGAACCAACTTGAATTTGCACAAATTCCAAGTCTTATTTGCACTTTCAAGTTTATTGAAGTCAAGCTTTATTTTTTCTCCCTCAATCATTCCTATTACTGTAAAGACACTACTTGTTCTCTTTTGCCATTCTTCCATTGCTGAGAGATCACAGTAAAATATGATTTGACCCTGTACTGCCTTTCAATACAGGAAGATGAGAAGAACAGGAAGGTGGAAAATATACCAGTTACACACTCAAAGAATTATGCATCTTTGAACAAGGTTGTTTGAACCATTTATGAACAGTCTATGTAGAAGTTGTGGAAAAATTCATAAGATGAAGGTTCCATTCCAGGTTCTATCACTTACTAGATCTAGGACTTTGGTAAGAAATTCATTCTCTTTAAACTTCAATGTCTTTAATTGTAGAATGGGGATCATTTTACTCAGCTCAAAGAGAGGTCATAAAGGATTGGATTATGGATGCCAAAGTGCTTTAAAAACTATAAAACTCTGCAAAGTAACATTTTTTCCCCTAGACTCTCCATTATATCCATTTATTTTAGTTTTCTGTCATGTGTCAAACACTGTTGGTCTAACAGTAAGAGACAGAAATTACTACTGGCTGCCTATGAGAATGACTCTAAACTTGAACTCATAGTCACTTGTATTCATGGAATCCCCAGCTCCATCTCAGGAGAAAAATCCTTGATTTGCTATAGCGGAACTACCGAAAGATAGGAAAGACTTAATGAAACAAATTTTACTTTTGATTGATTTTTTGAGCATGCTTTCATCTTTCTAAGGAATTGGCTTATCCTTAAGCCAATCTGTCTAGAATAAAGTTTTAAGATCATTTTCAGAGCTTGGGCTGAATTTATTATAGAGACAGCTCCTATACTCTATACTCTTTAAGCCTATACCTTCTTATTTCTTCCACATAAAGGCAAACACTTCCTATGTAAGGTGAGAAATAAATTATTCTATAAATGCAAAACTTTAAACTATAGTCTTATGTCAACACAATGAAAGTTTTGAAGCTATTGGTGTACACTAGGGATAGAACTAATTGTTCTTGCTCTAACCCAAGGAAGAAGAGTTTTGAGTTCTTTTGTCACATGATGGATGGGAGTGATTTTCCTTAGCAAGCTTCATACGTTTCTGTCTAGAAGAACACAGTTAGGCATATCAACTTTTATACACATCCTTTGATAATTTCAAATTGGGTACTGCCACTTTAATAACCCACACCTGGTTTAGATTCCTGTTCCATTGAATTCACACTGCTGCAATGAGCTCTGAACATCAGGCAGAACAATGCAATTAATCACCAAATCGTGCTCAATTTCAATAACGTGAAAATTTCTCTTACATTTCTTTCTCCTTAGAAATAATATTTCGTGTAGTGGAAAAGACAAGGTTTCAGTAATGAAAAAAAAAATGTCCTAAATTTTTTTTAAAAAGCTTGTAGTCAGCAGACCACATGAAGGTGAGTGCATAAATCAAATACCTATGCCATCTGTTATAGAAAATTAACAAGAATTAAGTGGCACACATTTCTAAAAATACATTTCTTCACAGCATGAAGAAGTACATCTCAAGAATTTAAATTTCTGAGGAAGAATATCAAATTCATTGTCAATTAGAAAATCTTAACTTACTAAAGAAAAACAAGTTCACCGCCAAACTTCTTACCAGGTAAATTTACTGTAGTCAAAACATACTAGGCTGGCTGTCTGGAGAGTAGGTATACCTGAATGTCTATTTGTGTGATGTTGAGGAAAAAACTGTAAAAAATAAATCGATGAGACCACAAATAAAAGGGAATTTAAAAGAGTTGAAGTCCATAGCTCATCAAGTCTAGGTACTGAAGGGTGGACATTGCAATGGATATACATTTATCCTGTTCACCTGTTTCCTGTAGAATTCTCAGTGAGAGCAAGGAAAAAAGAAGATGAATTTGTAAAGATTAAAAAAGAATAAACAGACTATTTTTCCTCAGTGTAGTTAAACTCTGACATACCACGAGCATATACTAACAAACATGTGAGGGAAAACTGGTGCTTGTACTCTTATATTTGAGCAGGACATGGCCAGTCATCTTGAAATTGACACATGATATACATATTTATGACTGCACATATTTCTGAGTAAGACAGTTCATTAAGGACTGTCATTTGAAAAACAGGTGCAATAAGCCCACCTGCAAAATTAGTTTATATGCACATTTCTGGTAATAATAAAAACAAATTGGACATTTAGGTACTGGCTATGCATTTTTTTGGTAGAGTCTCCCCTCTTTTATAATAACAACAAAAATTAAAACATTTTGCCTCCATAATTTAGCATCCATACTTGGTGTGAACCCTGTTGTTTCCACTCACTTTGGAAACAGTTAATAAGATGGTCCACAATCCTTTGTAGGGTGAACACTTTTCTGAGGGAAAATGGCAATGTGTTTCACACAATTTGCAGACCAGTTTACATGGCTGCATTCCCGATTTTAATTTAACAGACTCGTGAACACTTACTTTTTCAATTTCAACTAAGGTAACTGGGCAAGAAATCCAAATGAGTAAAAGTAGTGATTGATGCAAAAGATGTCTTTTGAGACAAGTAAAACACACCGTAGAGTTTGGATCTGATGCTGTAAAATAATTTCAGGCTATTTTGAATAAAATCTTTTACTGTTTTATTTTATTTAGCTTAAGTAGATAATACATGCAAACACTTTTTAAATTTATGGGCTAAGAAAAAAAATAGCATTCAGACAAGCACTAGATATTTACCATGTACTCTGCTAAGCACTGATAGTATTATTCCTATAAATTAGGCATAATAATTCCATGCAGGCTTAATGGATGGTTACATGTAATAGCCATTCCATTATGAATGTTATTCCCTTTTTACATATGAGGTGATTGAAGATCAGAGAGGTGAAGTCATTTGTCTAAGGCTACACAGTTGGTAAACGTCATCATTGGGGTGTAAACCTGAGCAAGTGATTCAACTCATCACCTTCCCATCTTAACGAAATGTTAGACCACCAAATATTTTTCAAATTATGCATTCTTTCAGAATTTAGCAATTTCTTAACCTAAGTTGTGTACTTTTCCTCTCATCAGTAAAATCAGAGATTTGATTATCAAGATGACCTCATATTATTTCTACGTCTTTCTTTCTGTGCTAAGAGTTCATGGAGTGGGGGTTCTAGAGAGAAGCATCGCTACTTCCTCCAGTTGTACAGCAGAATCACCTGCTGTCAAAGATGTAAGAGAAATATATTGGAGAGGAAGTGAGCATTAGTTTCAGAGGTACGATAGGCTGACATCATGATTTTATTGATATGCGTCACTTCCTGTGAATCTCTGATATATTTGGAAAAGAAAATATATTGAAAGAAATGGATGCTTACTCATGGTCATAATACGTTTCATAGGAAAATGCCTCCAGTGGTCCAATTTTGAAATTAGCCATGCCTCTTGGAGTATCGCCTCTGATCACAATCACCGCAACTGTATTTCAAAAGAAAGAAAGAGCAATAATATTTTAGTGCTAATAGAACATCAGTGCCATTCATTTCTTTTTCTGTAGAAATGATTCTAATGTTATTGTGCTAATATCCAGAACTTTTAAGTAAACCAGAAAAGGTTTTGTTCTGAAAATTAAAGTACACACCAGGTTTTGTTTTGTTTTTTAAATGCACTTAACATGCTACCATTTCTTTATTCTTATCCTCGGCCTTGTGTGACAAGCTGCAGGCAGATTATGATGTGATACAGTGAGTGCAGCAAATGTTATTAAATGTGGTAAAATAAAATGCTGAGTGTGAATCACAGTCACGGGTGCTTTATGTGTTTTCACAGGTGTAAACCTTTTTCAGGAATTTCCTTAAGTTTAGTTAGTGTTTAATGAATTCATAATATATGTTTCAATATTAATTAAAGTAGTAATAAGGACTATTTTGAAAGTCGGCTTTTGTCGTTTTCCTCTCCAGGAGAACAAGCACTGGGGGTGTCAGGTAACTTGGTCTCTCAGCTTAGATAATGGGGTCTGCCTTATAAACAGATCTTAAAACACAAGAATCTTTCTTATGATATCTGATATTGGTACCTCAATGCATTTCCAAGAAGATTATAAACTTTATGGAAATGACCTCATTAACCGACTTACTGTCTCTCAGAAGTAGATACAGAATACAATATTTAGACTACTGCTTGAGACAAACTTCTGGAATGTTCGCCTAGCGAACTTTCAGTCCTAGTTTGTTTAACCAGTACAATGTGGAATTCCAAGTTTTGTTGAGTATCGACGAGGCCTTGGATGGAAGGTGAAATATATGGCTTTACTTTTGGAAGTGGTTTGTTACAACTCCTGAAGACTCTTGAAAATGAAAGAATCTTGAAGAGGCCGTTAAATGTATTCCACCATTATTCTGTATGGTTACTCCTGAGCTACTCCAGAAGTCGCGATCCTGTCTTAAAAAAATATCTGTTGAGGAAAATTTACAATATTTTCTAGATTATAAAATCTATGAGGGCAGCCAGTTTGGCCTAGCTTGGAGTTGAATACCACAGTAAGCACTCTGTTAATCTTCGTTAAATATGTGAACAGGTAGTTAAATAATGACAGTTAAGATGTATTGTGCACAAATCATGTTTCAGGAGCTATTCTAAGAACGTTGCTGCATATGCAATCATTTAATCCTCATAATGACCCTTCAAAGTAGGGATTAATAAACAAATAATTGAAAAGATAAACAAATAATTGAAAAGATGAACAAATAAATGATTTTTTTCTCATGATAATTCAAATGCTTAACAACCTTGAAAATTTTTCCCTCTGCCTTAGTCACAAGCCCTTAATGTTCTCTTCATTCTCTTGTTCTTTAATGAGTGGAAATTGAGAACTATTGGGGTAAAATACTTCAAATATTTCAGGTCAATATTTTTTCAGGTTAAAAAGTGTGAAAATATTTGCTACGTTTAGAAGTGTTCTATGCATATTATCATAGACTATAATATTAATTTTAGATGCATTCTCTCTAAACCCTTTAATTTATAAAGCATTAATATTATTATAGCAGATGAAGGATGCTGAAAGTGGATTGGGGAAAAGGATTTATAAGCATAATAGAAAATGCCAAAAAAATTATAAAACTTTTTGAAAAGATTGCCACAAAATAATTGAGTAGAGTAGTTGTAAAGATCTGATATTACACAAAGCATCCACAATTATTTATTTTTTTCATTTAAAAACAATAATTTTAATATCACAAACATTTTCACATAGAATAGTTCAACACTGTATTAGCTGAATGACTCGCAAATTATTAACTATGCAGTTCTATTTAAAAAGTCAAGAGTCAAAAATTTAAAAAAATTGACAAAAAAATTCGGTCTCAAAATACACTATCTTCTCCGTGTGCATTTGCCTGTGACGAATGGGTATTATGTTTTTTACAAGAGAGGCAGGGCAAAAGATTTTTGGCTCAGAGAAGAAAACCATCCTTTTGAAAACCATCGGTTTCTTATTGACTGCCCCTTCATTCACTTACTACAGACACCATTGTATGAGAACCTGTTTCCAGTCCTTGATCTGGCTCCTCTCTCTCCATTGCTTCCATTCTTAAAGGCTGATTTAATGGTGACCTTACTTACAAGCAGAAGCATGCTTCTGGCATGTAACTTCTCACTATAGGTGGGTTTAAAGAACTATTTTGGTAATTATTCAGAGACTATATAGTGTCTTCAGTTTAAGTTGTTTAAAGTGGACTCCTTCTGGCAAGGGCCATGGTTTTCATAAAGGAAGAATGGTCCTAGTTCTGGGAGGGACTCTAACTATAATTATAACAAAGTCAGGATTCCTATAATTTAATATTAAAAGTGGGAAATAACACATACGTACAATTGGCTATAAACACTTAGACGCTAACATGGTGTTTACTATAAGATGAAGGCTGATGTGTTTATCAGAAGAGTCTGTGCTTATCCTTGAATTGCTTGCCAGCTTAACATTACAGAAATCATGTCTAAATTGTGCCATAATCTTTTATTTTGCAAAATCCTTCACACCGGAGTAACATCATTTTAAAAACTGACTATACGATCCTGAAAGACAAATAAACCTGATCTCAGTGGTTCCAAACAATTTGAACAACAAAACTCATGTATCAAACAATTTATGTGCTTTCCCTTTCAAATAAAACCAAAGGCATGCAAAATACAGTCTTTGTCCCAAGAAATGTATTACTTAAGAGATAAGAGCAACCATCTTAGCCTTTTCTCGTTTGTCATAAGTCCACTTTCCTATTACAAATGTAATGTAATAAAAAAACATTATGCACTGGGTATTATCACTACCCAGTACATAATGGGCACTGTAATTCTGAAGAATAAACTACAAATAGAAATATTACTTTGAAAATATGGTTTTTGTTTATAGATATGTTCTCCCAATTCAGTAGTGTTTATAAAGCAATTCATTCCTATTTAGTCAGTTTAAATTGTCTTTGATTAAAAAATAGACACTTGGGCAGGCCACGGTGGCTCAGCAGGTAAGAGTGCTTGCCTGCCATGCCCGAGGACCCGGGTTCGATTCCTGGTGCCTGCCCATGTAAAAAAAAAATAGACATTTACCAAAAGTCCCTCTGTCTTCCTTTCTCCCATTCATTTGAAATTTTACCATTACTATGTTACAACAGCGCATGTTCTATTGCAGCTCTAAGGCCTCCACTCTGAAGGCCTGTAAGCATTTGCAATACTTTCCACTTCTATTTTAAGGCATTACTTCTTCAGGCCTGAAATATTGTTCAGTTTACAAAATTTGTATGAGGTCTAGAACAATGCACCCTGCTTTACAAGTTCAATTTCAGTTCAAAAATGGCATTTCCATTAAATGCTCAAATCAGAGTTGCAGTAGACACATTTTACATGAACTTTTCATATGGTTTTAAAATGTTTTCCCTTTCTTCCCATTATACTAAGAAAGAAATGTCATTTATAATTCAGTTGATGAAATAATCATTGAGACATTCATAAATACATATTCACAGGCTGAGTTTCTGAACCTAAAGATTAGATCTTTTAACTGAGATCATGTTTTTCAGTTAACACATGCATATGCTATTGTTGATGTAAGGATTGTTTTCTAAGTGTTATTACTAACTCTTTCCAAGAGAGAGCAGTAGTGAATTATATTATTTGTGCTCCTATATAGTTTTGTTCAAAGACACTGATTTTCATTTTCAACTTTATAACCTTTCAACCTATTGACCATGAAAAATGCTCTGACACAATGTGACACATATAAATGTTTAAAGTCCAAAGGGTAATTATCTATATTCATAGTTAAAGCTGTGCCTTGATTTCACAATAGAAACCATATGTTCACTTAAAACACTTTCAATAGGTTAAATAACTCCCAGATTAACCCTGAGTTAGTTTACTGGTTAAAATAATAGCAGCATCTTCTTCCAATTCGGTAGTTCATTTATCATCTCTGATCAAGGCACTGAACATGAACTTTCAATACTTAAAAGCTTAAGTTTAAAAAAGGAAAAAAAGCTAGAAAAAAAGCCTACAGATGTTTAAATATCCTCTTTCTTGACCTTATCATTGTTTTATCTCTTCAGTTACTTAATCCCAACTTTGAGAGTTATTATTGGAAACTCTATTCAATTTTGTCTTACATTTAATAAAATAAAGCACTGTTCCCTCTTAAGTCATAAGGGCAATAACTTGTTGATTTTTCCTTGGCACCATACCATATGGAGAACAATTTAGAATGACTGTTGAATTTTTAAAAAATGCAAATTGCCTTAGACCTAGATCAAACCAAACAGACAAACCAGATTAAGGAACATGGAGTTCTGTTGAGGCCAGGCCAATGCATTTTGCCACTCTAGGTGGCTGAAAGATTTTGTGAGACAGAATTATGTGAAGTAAAACTTAATGTTACTTTCAAATAGGCCAGCTCAAATATATATCTTCTTATCCTTGCAATAATCGATTTTCTAAAACTTTGAAACCGCTGCAGCAGAAAATTACAAACAGCAAACAAAATTGTATATTATGGAGTATTGACAAGCAAAAAAAAAAAAAAAATTACAAAAACCCCACATGCATTGCAGGGGAAAGAAAAGACAAACAGGTGAATGACTTTTTTAGCATGTGCCAACTCTGTGCAGGTTATACTGTTTCCAAGTCATTTCTCTCTCTGCTTTGTATTGTCCCAGTTCCAATGAACAGAAAATCTACAGTGTGTTCCATCAAAGAGGGCCTTTCTGTCTCTGAAGAAGTAACAATTCTGCATCTTCAATTAAGGGCCCATTGGAAACAGGAAAAAAACATGAACAGAAAGGACTAGGAGGCCTAGTTTTTGCTTGGTTGATATAATTGCTCTAATCACATTATCATTTTTATTACTGTGTATATAATTGCCTGGAATTGTCATTTCCTGGCACAAAAAGGCATGGGGACTGGGGGAGGGGAAAGTACTGCCTTTGGCCATAACCCAGTTCAGTTATCATATGCAAAAGCATGTACCCCAGAGAGGTGGTTGACTGAGTGCTCCTTCCGTTGATACAGCAAAAAGATATTCAGCACATAAAAACAGAAGCTCTGTTAAGGAGCCAGTGTCTTTCCCTGAAACAAACAGTATTCTAAAATATTTCACTTTTGTATCCATCACTGGCAGATAGGCTCTGAACAAGTGAGCAGAACCGTTCATCCTTAGAAAAGCTGGCTCTCACCCAATTTATGCTCTAGATGTGAGTTTTCATATGTTCTCTTTATACACCTTTACCATCATTTATGCACCATTTACCATAAAGATAGAACTTACTATTCATCTCCCCTATAGAATGCTGTAAAGAATTCTGAAAGGTCTTTCATATTTAATATCTCAATGACTCTGCAGCCTTCCTTTTGTCATAGTGTAGATTATTTTGGATCAGGGGTTTTTGAGCTCTAGCGTTATTTATCAACAAGGCTTTGAGTGTGTGACTATAAAAGAAAATTCTTAGCAGTTGCATTGGGGAAATATGCCAGGCACTTGTCTCAGTTCCAAATATTGAAAGCTAACACAGGGCAGCAAGAATGTTAAAGCTACCTACGCTCACAATAAGTTTCTAACAGCGGCTGCCAAAGCCCATGAATCTAACGGAGGTTAAAAAAAAAAAGTTTATGGTTCATTATTGGCTCAAAGTGAAAAAGGCAGGTAGCAGTGTCAGGGTGAGTGTTTCATTAAATATTCTAGTTCAGTGAGTTAGCACTTGGAAAAAAGGAGCGATACACGGTTAATATTAATTTTGGAAGGTTATACTCTGTCGATATAATAGATCTCAAATACAAGCAATTCTTACACTAATGGGAAGAACTGTTGGAAAGGAGGTGTCAGAACAATTGTGTCTATATGTTAGTAAGTTAAAAGTAGTTGAGATACCTATGCAGTGTGGACCAAAGGAGAGTTGCTTTTTCATTAGTTTTATTGCTCTAATTTTACTTTACAGAATAGAAAAGAATTAGAATTATCTTATCAGGGAAATGAGAAGCTGAGTGATAATGTACCAAATACAAAGGAAAAAAAAAATCAATTCAAATTTATCATCCTTTGGTAGGCTTAAGATTCATTAGGGACACCATGGTCAAAAATGCAGCTAAGCAAGGGCGACGTGCAGCACCACCAGATGTGATTCAGCATCCTTTGGACACCAATCTCTAAGGACGCTACTCACTTAATAGTGCTCTTTCTGGGCAATCAGAAGCTTAATTATGATATTTCCATAATGTCCTCTCTGTCCTGTTTTATATCCTGGGATCCTATAGCTCTGGACTTACTAAAACCTCTAAAGAGGTTTTTAATGAGAACAGTACATTTTAATCCATATATTATTTAAACATAAATATACGTAATCACATAAAAATACATTCTGTGACGTTCTGGTGTTGACTTCTAATTTCTCCTCTCTGAGCATCTAATGACGACTCCTAATAAGCAAAGCTGAAGCCTCTGGTCTGACCTGACTTCTGAATTATTCTGCTGATTGTTTTCCCTGCCATTCCTGACCTCGTCCCCGGGTGCCATTTGGTTCTTGGTTCTTAGTCTTTGCACTGCACATACTCAAAGTTAACTTTAAATTCTGTCTGTAAGGAACTTTTGTTCCTTTCCGAAAGGCTCAGAAAAATGCTGGCTGCCTGCATTACTTGTTAAGTGGGAAGCTGTTTTTTGTCTCGGAGTTGGCCCTGCGGCTCTTTCTCTCCAGCCTGCTCCCTGTTGTCTGTATTCCTTCTTCCACACTGAGGTGAGAGGAAGAAGTGATTTGATTCCTGGGGTGGAAAAAACACTTCCTTGTTGGAGATAACTGAAAACAGATCTCCCATTGAGGAGCGCCTCGTCAGTTGTTATATAACAACATTAAACATGTTATTGAAATAAGGGGCTTGGGATGTTAACACTTAACCGCTTCTTACCCCAAATCATCAGGGACAAAGTATGGGTGTCTGGGGCAAAGAAGGGAGCGAGAGGTAATGTTGTAAAAGGAAGCTGTGCAAGAACATCAGGGACCACTTGTTTGCTTTTTATTAATTGACTCAGTATTTACTGAGCAAATACTTTCCTTAATGAACAATGATGAGAAATGCAAGGAATTAAAAATGAACTAGATGTGAAACCTGTATTCAGGGAACTAAAAGTCTAAAATGGAAGGAAACAATCTGGTGCTTTAACAACAATGGTACTGTGCTAGTTTGAAAGTATTATGTACCCCAGAAAAGCCATGTTTTAATCCTGATTCAATCTTGTATACAGAAGCTTTTGATTAGATTAGCTCCATGGAGATGTGACTTGTTCAATTGTGGGTGTGCCATTTGAGAAGGTGGAGATGTGACTCCACACATACCAGGCATGTCTTAATTAGTTTATCAGATTCCTTTAAAAGAAGAAATGACAGAAGCCTCAAAAATAACAGAGCCACCAGAACCAGCAGAGCCAACAGAATAGACAGAGCCCTGGGGAAGCCATTAAAGAAGTCTGGAGAGAAAGCTAGCACATGTCACCATGTGCCTTTCCAGCTGAGAGAGGAATCCTGAACATCATCTGCCTTCTTGAACAAAGGTTTTTTTTCCCTGGATGTCTTAATATGGACATCTTTATAGACTTGACTTAACTTGGACATTTTCATGTCCTTAGAACTGCAAACTTGCAGCTTATTAAATTGCCCTTTGATAGAAGCCTTTCCAGTTCTGGTATATCACATTCCAGCAGCTTCCAAATTATTACAGGCACTAAGTAGAGACTCAGACAAGGTCATTGGTGAGGAAACTGCTTGGTGTCAACTTGGGAATAAGAGAAGGCTTTCTGGAAGAGGTAACTTTTGGTTGGGTCTTTAAAGGTAAAAATCTGTTTGTGAAAACTCAGTAGGGGCTAGTGATAAGCAGATGAGGAATTTGAGGTTCTAACTGGTTTAGTGCTAAATCAGTCTTGCACATATGTACTTCAGTTTATTTAGTGTATACTGTATGGAAAGGGGATGCTGTAAAGTAAGTTTTAAGAAGTAGGCGAGAGACAGAATGCATAAGGTTTTGAACACCTAGGAGAAGAATTGAATTCTATTTTCTAGGGCATGCTTTCTTCATCTTTGAACTCATTCTATCAGAATCTCTGGGGATATATTTAATCATATTCATAGGCCCCTACACTGCACATCTCAATCACCAAACCAAGAACTTCACACTTGGCATTCTGGATTCTGAGTTTTTAACATGCAGAAGTTATCATTATGTCCACTAAGAATCGAGAACTACTGATCTAGGGAGTATGGAGCTCTTGACGGCCTTCATTATCAAATAGATATTTATTGAATGCCTACTCTATGATAACTACATACTGGGGATATATTGCTGAAGAAGACAGTACATTCACTCTTATAAAGAATAAAGACATGAAGGTGCAGCAAACCGTAAAACTGAAGGATGATTGCAGTTCCCCAGAATCAGTTACAATAGACAGCTAAGTTTTCTGTACTTCATTTACTGTACTTGCATTAGGTATTTTTGTAGAAATACCAGGACACACACAAACTTATTTAAGCACAATACTGCAAGTTTCAGATAATAAATGCTATACAATTTATTTGGAAGAAGGATGGTATTGGTGAGATTGAGAACAGTAATTGAAACTCTCTGGCATGTCAGGACTTAAGCTTTGAAATATGGGTAGGATTTGGGGAGCTAAAAAGGCAATAAGAGACAGGGCAGGCAGAGGCAGTCCCATGAGTGTGGTAGCAGGCATTGTGCAACCAACCTGTCCAGGAAGTGTTTATTTTTGTGACTTCTGAACATTAAACTAAGCTTGGACCAAATAAGGAAGAGGAAGAGCATTATGGACAACCAAATCAACTGATAAAAAATGTCATAAAAAATGAAAAGTATGAAATAGTTCTAATCAGAAGCATGCCAAAAGAGATATTTACAAAAGGTAAGTAAGGACCGTACGTTGGTGAAAAGGCTGGAGTGGTGGTGTGGGAGGGGGGATGGAGGAGTAAATTCACAAAGCTAAGTGACTTTCAGAACAATTTGGATGACTATGAGGCTCAACACCGAGGGTAGCAAGAAAAGACAACTGCTTGCATACTCAAAAGAATGGTTATTAAAATCATAAAATTATGGTCAACAGAGGCTCCCCTATTTTAAAATCTTCTTTAGATCTCTTAACGATTTTATGAGGTAGGTAGGGGAGAGATCCTCCACTGATATTTCATAATTGAGGAAAGGAAGTCCCAGATGGAAGTGATTTACTATTTATTTTTTTACATGAATAATTATAATAAATTATTAATAACATTTGGCTACTTCCAAAAAGTTTGGAAGCAATTTATATAAACATGCATATGAAATATAATTGATAAAATTAAAATCAGAAATTAGAAACCCCCTCTAGAGAAGGGGGGAAACTAATTTTTTCAGGAAACCAGAAACCTACTTGCTGTATTCTAACGCTTCAGTGCTGAGCTTTCTAGCAGGAAGTATAATATGGTTCCCATTTTCTTTCAACAGAAGTGTATACAATAATTTGCTGAGATTCTTTCTTGCCTAGTATTAAACTCAAGGAGGGGTTTATCAAGTGAGTCTTATCAAAGTGACATTGAGTGATGATTGAGACATCATCCTCAACAATGGTTTCGTCAAAGATCAGTCATTTTTTGCACATGTATTTGACTATTCTTTATGCTGGCTTTCAATAAAAACCAAGTACAAAACACTAAACCACAACACAATGAAAGCATTATTAGAGGAAGTTAAGCTAATCGAGTTCAGATTCTAGTAACCTTACTTAGAGCACCAAATACTAAATTCCATATTAAGTGACCAAATTTGCATTGTTGTTTATCAAAAGATCCATACCCAAGAGATACTAAAAATTCAGACACTGAGACTGGCATTCTGTTGTGTGCATTAGGAATCTGATGCCTACCCTTACAGAAGGAGGATTATCCCTCCTCTGAATTGGAATCATTGATGCTTTTCCAAAGGAAGAGCTTTTACTACACTAGCTTGGGCAACAATTCAACTAGCATGGAGTTCTATGCATAAAACAATTTGTGTTGATCTAAAATATTTTGATAGCATAGGATGTCTTCCTATAAGTGAAATCCAGTATTAGATCAGAATTCTTCCTTATGTTGAGTGGTGCTACAGGTTGATTGGCCTTCCAGGATATGCTGGCTACAGTGTATACTTCTAAGTAATAGAAAGAATTGACATGGATGGAGTTATTTAGCACCGTCCATTTTAATGCCTGAGAACTCCTGCCAAAGACAACAATTTTAGATTCAGTAGAGTCGATGTTAAGCTGTTCTGTCTGACAGTAATCAGCCAAAAGATTTTATTGCTTCTTCAGTTTGCTCCTAGCTCATGATATAAAACCATGTCAACACAATAGCAAAAGAGGCTTTTCTTCCTTTCTGTTATGGCAGGTGGGCTTATATCCAAGTCATCTAAAAACAGAGTCAATTTATTTAGATGTGAGTTAAAAAGAAGAGGAGCCATAGCATAAGCCCATTTTAAAACTGCTTAAAATTAGACTTTGATCAGCCCAGAGATTCTTTTCCTTTTGCTTCTGACAACAACATTGTAATACAGGAATTGATGAAGCATAAAAATTTAAGGTCCTATGCTGAGATCCACATTTTGGCCTAAAGGCAGTTCTTTCTTGCTTCCTGCCTGTTGCAGAAGCTGACCCTCAGGAAGATGACAACATCACAGACATTGATGCTATTATTCCAAGCATCTGTGATTATAATTCAACAGCAATTGCCCATGATTTTGGCAAGCATCTATGGAACCAAATGTGAGCAAGGCACCAATGAAGGCTTTGAAGAATCTTGCATAGTTGTTAACTTTGTGAGATAAAAGAGTATAGAATGACTGCTAATGTAAAACTTTTTCCTGTAATGTACTGGCTCCAAGACATAAAAATGAGAGACAAACAAGTTGAAGAAGCATTCTGAGGGCATATCCAGAAAACCAGTGAGTTTATTTTTGAAGGTAGTAAATATTCTCATTTTGAAGGTAACATAAACTACACCTTGTGTTTATCCTGAGGGAAGTAGACTTAAAGAATTAATTAAATAGTCTGGTAAGGATTGGGACCTTCTGTTCAAGACAAAGTCTTAAGTATTTGGCAGTTACCATTCTTCTCATGATTGTTATTTAACTTAAACTGACTGACCAAATGTTTTAGAGCAGGTAGAGTTTCAATATCCAAGAAGAAAGTATATCTGTGCATTATAAAATAAGGAGGAATTTTAAATAGATAAAAAAGGTATTTTGTTACCTGGTTATCAATAATAACTGAGATTTTCTAATTTCTCTCACTTTCATAGAAGCCTGTCATAAATGACCATGATAATATATGCAATTATTGTTAGACCTAGCAGTCTCAAAATTTTCCACTGTGACTCAATAACACTTTAAAAAGTAATTTTATTAAGCTGTTTGAATTTAATAAACATCCATATCATTTCTTCTGAATTAACTGCAATATTATTTCATTACCTTTTTAATGTTGATTAATTTTCAGGCAAGTTTTACTGAGCCTCCAGATAGGTTGATCAGTTTAGCTGCTCACAAGTTTAAGTACAGCATTTCCTTATTTTGTTTCTGTATTGAGAATGGAGAAAAAATTTCCAACCAGGGTGCAGTGGATTTTTACAAAATCTTATATTGTTACTTATAGAATCTGGGAGACCTTTGCTTCATAGTTGTGAACTTTATTGCCCTAATTATCAACTAGAATATCAATTATAGAGATCAATATTGATGAGCACAGAGGATTTAATGTAGAAATGGTCACTTTTAACTGAGTTAAAACTAGTCATTAAATAAAAAGCTGGTTCCTTATAAGAGAGCTATGGAAATGCTCACTCCCTATTTCCTGACCTCCCACTTTTTAAATGACTGTCATTCAACAAAACAAGTTTGAGACTATAAATGGATTTGGCTAGTTTTTTTCTCTTCTTTGATTAACCCTATAGAATAAGCCAAATGGAAATCATCTTTTAACCTCAAGTTTTCTCCCAATAAAAATTTGGTAGAACTGTTTCCAACCATATGTTTTAGGTCACATACTATTGTTGGCGAAAGGTAATCAAATGTATTAACTGGCCAAGTTATAATTGAGCATTACAGGATTCTAAGTGGATCTTTCCTGGAAGGAAATAAGACATGATATTCACCATATGAAGGGGTAGATCAGGATTGGTCAAAGGGCATGAACAGGGAATTCACAGAAGTGGGAATTCAAATTGCCAATGAACCTATCAATAAATGCCATTTTCACATGTATGCAAGAATCAACAATTAAAATACATGCTAGCCCTCAATGGTGAAGTTGTGGAGAAATGTAAACTTGGGAGAAGTTCAGCAGGTCAAGGGATTTGCATTAACTTACCCACCATTTTCCAGATGTTTGCAGATAGTTTGATATTTGTCCTATGGAATTATGTGCCTATATTGGCAAGGGTGGGGGTTGGGAAAATGTTTTGTCCTTTGGAGCTTACCTATTTCCTTGGTTGTTGGCTTGCTGGGCTCAACGAATTTTAATCAGCTGTGGTATGAATAGGTTCCTTAGGGAAAGCACCCAGTAAGAAGTATGGAAGCTCAAGAAAGTATTCTAGTTTGTGGCTGGTCAAAGTAGGTTTGGAGTAGTAGTTAATTGGAAGACCTAAATCATCAATAAAAAGCATGAAAATTTCTCTCAAGGGAAATCTTAATTAAACATGCAGTCTCTCGTATTTCCTATACTGAATAAGATACTAAGATATTGTGTCGGTTTGATCTGTTGTGTACCTCAGAAAAGCCATGCCCTTTAATCCTCATGCAGTATTGCTGGATGGGATTCTTTTTTTTTTTTTTTTTTTTTTTTTGGCATGGGCAGGCACAGGGAACCGAACCTGGGTCTCCAGCATGGCAGGTGAGAACTCTGCCACTGAGCCATCATGGCCCGCCCTGGATGGGATTCTTTTGATTGTTCCCATAAGATGTGACCCACCCAATTGTGGATGGTAACTTTTGATTAGATGGTTTCCATGAGTTGTGTTTCCACCCATGCAAGGTGGGGTTGCTTACTGGAGCCCTTTAAGAGGGAACAATTTTGGAAAAAGCTTTAGATCCACCAGAATCAACAGAGTCACCAGAACCAACAGAGTCCATGCAACCAGAGAACTTTGGTGCAGAAGGAAAACACCCATGGGGAAGCCTTATGAAATGAGGAGAGAAAGCTAGCAGGTGTCACCATGTGCCTTTCCAGCTGAGAGAAATACTGAACATCATTGGCCTTCTTGACCCAAGGTATCTTCCTTGGATGTCTTAGTTTGGACATGTTTAAGCACTATGGGGGTCCCTCCTGCTAGCCTCTATGTTTTAATAATTCCAATCTTTTTGTTTGTCACCCCAGTCCTAGAAATAATGCCTACTTTCTAAAATTGTTCTTTCAGGGATACATTTATTTTTCATTTGCATTTCCAATTATTAACAACCAATTAATCTGTATATTGAATTATCTCTGTTACAATAACTGCTGTGGTTTCTATCCCCTGAATGGAACCTAGGATTTACAAATGCACAGTTTATTAATCAAAGTGGCTTTCCTTTTGGAGGTGCTCCTTGTTCCTCATTTGAGTAAACAATGAGAGAGTTAATGAGAAAAGATATAGTATGTAGAAAGAAAAATCAATTAAATTGTAAAATCATTTTACTTCTTAGAAAACCGTATACACACACTAAACAGAGACAGAAATTAGATGGTAGATTATAATGTAGATATAGGTGTAGATGCAGATTTACATGAAGACATATGGATACATGGATAATTATATACACATAACTCACTAATAAAAAATAATAGCAGGCTTCAAAATAGGTCTAAAAACCAGTGAGGCAGCACAACTGCAATGATTTGACTTGGGTTCTCAGCAAAGGATACTGATGCAGCAGAATGGAAAACTGACTCTGATTCCAATAGCATTCTCCAGTAGAGCATCATGTTGTCATGATACATGAAGCGGAATCAGCTGGGTAAACAGTTTCTATTGGAATGATCATGCCGCTGAACCCAGGTCCAATCTGGGTTGGATTGGATTGCAGCCTATGCAAATCCAATTGTAGAGTCATCCACATGATGAGCTTAATAAATCTCTCACCACACTGGCTTTTGGCTAGTCACACAACAGGAATCCTCAACTCTGAAAACCTCAGATGCTTTCCTGTCTCTGTGTTTAGGTTTCTCAACCTTACCTTACAAAATGAACCAGCCCCGTGTGATTAGATTCAGCATAAATTCAGGCTCTTTGACCTTAGTTCTGTCTTCACTGTTTTTCCAAAACTGTTATCTGTGTTATTTTCCACACAAATGTTTCAAATCTCTCCAATCTTTTTATCCACCCTCCCCCCCTTTTCTTTTATCTAATTCCATCCCCAAACACTTTGTCTTCTATTTTGTGAATACATTTGAGGCTACAAACTGAGCTTCCTTCACTTTCTTTCTCTTCCCTCGTAGGCTTTTTCTTTTTTTAATCTTGCCATCCTAGATTTCCTTCTTGGAAAGACAATTCTCTTTCTGAGTTCTCAATCCATGTTAATTCTGGGTTTTCTTTTCTTTAAACCTATGACCCTAACCTAAATCACTGCTCTATTTTTCTCATATTCAGTATCTTCTTCCCTCCTGCCAAAAAATGCATATCAATTTTAGAGTGTTTTTCCTTTGCCAATTTCCTGGTTAGATTAAAAATAGGGCTGGACCAGTTTAGGAAAGAGGCAATCTGATTCCATAAGGGAATTAGAGATAATTTACTGGCATGCATTAATTTATAGATAAGGAAATCACAGAAATATGATATCACATTCTGCCAATGAGGTATTATTGCTGTTTGTTTCTCAAACTATTCTTTGAAAAAAAATCTCAGTATCATCTCTAAGACAAACCTATAAGTTAACCTGTATCATTTTGCAAAAAGAATAAAAGCAATGCAAGAATAGTCATGAAGGAAATAAATGCTTTGAATATTGGAAAAGAAATGACAATCTTCAAAACATGTTATTGAACCAATATTTATCAACTAGAATACGTAAGGCACCATGCTATGTACATTACATGTATTATCTCATTTAAATCTCACTGCAACTCTCAGTATTGATGGTAGTATTACTGCCATTCTAACTACGTATTTTTAAAAAAAAGACTGAGGCTTAGCTTAAGCAACTTGCTTGTGGTCAGATAGCTTGGAAGTCAATAAACAAGAATTTAACCCCCGTACTACCCAGTACACTGTTTATACTCTTAACCATTATTACCAACATTACCTGATATTACACCCAGTCATTTTCTCCTGACACTAGGACTAGAGAAGTGAGTGTGTTCCTCCTGCATCTGTATGGGGGAGCATGAGAAAGAAGGGTGGATTTTTTTCCCCATGAGTAGGGTGAATTAATTTAGTTGGATCTATCCTTAATATGTCACAGAGAAGCATATATTTTAAATGCATTTTGTTCATTGGGGTAGTTTTGGATTTACTGAAAAATCATGAAGAAAATATAGAGTTTCCATGTATTGCACCTCATACACAGAGTTTTCCCTATCATTAACATTTTGCATTAGTATGGTAACTTACTTAGAACTGATGAAACAATATTATTAGAAACATACTATAAATCATAGCCCATGGTTTACATTAGAGTTCGCTCTTTGTGATGTTTTAAGTTTTTTTTTTTTTTTTTTTTCCTCAGGGGCAGGCATCGAGAATCGAACCCGGGTCTCTGGCATGGCAAGCAAGAACTCTGCCTGCTGAGCCACCGTGACCTGCCCTGTGCTTTAAGTTTTTAATCTAGAAACATACATACCACCTAAAATTTCCCCTTTTAATTACATTCTAATATATAACTTGGTGGACTTAACTTACGTTCACACCATCTCCATTATCCATTACTACCATCACTACTATGCATTACCAAAACTTTTCCATCACCTGAAACAGAAACTGCTTAATTGTTTCAATTAAACATTAGTAACATTTTAAAAAATTATCAGTCTTTCTAGTGGGTGTGAACAGATATCTTGTTGTTGTTTTTGATTTGCATTTCCCCTAATGACTAATGATGTTAAGCATCTTTAATTTGTTTATCTTTTTTCTATATCTTCCTTGGAGAAATGCCCATTCATTTTAATTATTAAAATTAATTAATTCAACATTTCATTAAAATTTTGCCCATTTTAATGCAATTTTACTGATATATTCACATACCATACAATCCATTCAAAGTATATAATCAGTGGCTAACTGTATCATCACATAGTTGTGTGTTTATTCCACAAAAAGGTTTTAAATATGTTCATTACTCCAGGAAGCAAAAAGAAAGGTGGGGGGGGGGTGATACAAAACCTTCTGTACCCTTATCTCTACCTCATCATTGATCCCTAGCATTGGTGTAGTTATTTGTTACTGTCAATGTAAGAATATTACAATATTATTGTTAACTAATGCAGTAGGAGTGCTTTCCCCATTTTACATTCTATTATTAACTCTTTGTAATAGTTTCATACATTGTTGTACCCCATGGAAAAGTATTTTATATTTGTATTGTTAAAATTGTCATCAGCCTACATGAGATTTACTGAGTTAAACATTCTCGTGTTTTTAACCTCTGGCTTTCCTTCTGTTGACATATATGGCTTTAAACTATCAACCGCATTCACACACAATTTAACACTGTTAATTATACTCGCAATAATGTGCTACCATCACCTCTATCCATTTCTACACATTTAAATTCAACCTCATTAAAAATTCCGCATATCTTAAGCTACTATGCCACATTCTCTGGCCTCATTCTAATTCAGATAACCTATATTCTAGATTCTACGTCCATGAGTTTACATAGCATACCTAGTTCACATTAGTGAGATCACACAATATTTGTCCTTTTGTGTCTGATCTATTTCACTCAGTATGCTGTCCTCAAGGTTCATCCATGTTGCTGCATACTTCAGTAGTTCATTCCTTCTTGCCATTATATAATCCATCATATGTACATACCACATTTTGTTCACCAATTTATCATTTGATGGACACTTGGTTTGTTCCCATATTTTGGCAATTGTAAATAATGCTGCAACGGACATTGGTGTGCAAATGTCTGCTTGTTTCTAGGTATATACCAAGCAGCGGGATTGCTGGATTGCAGAGAAACTATACTTAGTTTTCTGAGAAAGTGCTAAACCACCTTCCACAGTGGATGTGCCGTTTTACATTTCCACTTGCAGGGAATAAGTGTTTCTATTTCTCCACATCGTCTCCAACAACTGTAGTTTCCTGTTTCTTTAATAGTAACCATTAGGATAGGTATGAAATGATATCTCATTGTGATTTTGATTTGCATTTCCCTAATAGCTAGCGCAGATGAGCATTTTTTCATGTACTTTTTAGCTATTTGTATTTCCTCATTGGAAAAATGTCTATTCATATCTTTTGCCATTTTTAAATTGGGTTATTTGTCTTTTTATTGTTGAGTTGTTGGATTTCTTTGTATATTCTGGATACCAAACCCTTGATATGTGGGTTACAGTATTTTCTCCCATTGAGTCAACTGCCTTTTCCCCTTTTTGACAAAGTCCTTTGATGCACAGAAGCGTTAAATTTTGAGGAGGTCCCATTTATCTATTTTTTCTTTCATTGCTTGTGCTTTGGGTGTAAAGTCTATGAAACTATCACCTATCACCAAATCTTGAAGATATTTCCCTACATTTTCTTCAAGGAATTTTTTGGTACTGACTCTTACGTTTAGGTCTTTGATCCATTTTGAGTTAATTTTTGTATGAGGTGTGAAATAGGCATCCTTTTTCATTCTTTTGGATATGTATATCCAGTTTTTCCAGCCCAATTTATTGAAGAGACTGTACTGTCCCATTTTAGGGGACTTGGGAGTTTTGTCAAAAATCAATTGATCATAGACCTGAGGGACTCTTTATGGACTCTCAATTTGATTCCATTGATCAGTTTGTCTATTTTTATGCAGTATCATGCTGTTTTGATCACTGAGGCTTTATATATTATGCTTTAAAGTCTGGAAGTATGGGTCCTCCTGCTTCATTCTTCTTTTTCAAGATTTTTTTTTGCTATTTGAAACCTCTTTCTGTTTCAAATAGATTTCATAATTAAGTTTTCCATTTCAACAAAGTAGTCTGCTGGAATTTTGATTGGTATTTTATTGAATCTGCTGATGAATTTGGGCAGAATAAATATCTTAATAACATTTAGCCTTCCAATCCCTGAACATGGAATGTATTTCCATCTGTTCAGATCTTCTTTGATTTCTTTTAGCAGTGTTTTGTAGTTTTCTGTGTACAAGACCTTTATAGCCTTGGTTAACTTTACTATTAGATATTTGATTCTTTTAGTTGCTATTGTAAATGGAATTTTTTTTCTTGTTTACCTCCTTGGATAGCTCATTAGTACTGTTTAGAAACATGGATTTTTGTACATTTATATTCAGTTTGCAGAACTCATTTGTTAGCTCCAGTAGCTTTGTCATAGTTTTTTCAAGTCTTTCTAAATATAGGATCATGTCACCTGCAGATAAAATTTTACTTCTTTCTAATTTGGATTCCTTTTATTTCTTCTTCTTGCCTAATTGCTTTAGCTAGAACTTCTGCTGCAATGTTGAATAACAGTGGTGACGGTGGGCATCCTTGTCTTGTTCCCAAACTTAGATGAAAAGTTCTCAGTCTCTCATTGGTTATATTAGCCATGGGTTTTTCATATATGACCTTAATCATGTTGAGGAATTTTCCTTCTATTCCTATCTTTCAAAGTGGTTTTATCTTAATATCCTTTACCTCTTAGCCTCTTTGTTGAAATTATTTAGCAGATTTGTTTGAAAATCTTTGACTAGTTGTTTCAAATTCTGTATCTCTTCTGACTTTTTAAATTTAATAATTTGGCTTGGCCATATCTTCTTGTTTCTCAGCGTGTCTTTTAATTTTTATGTTGGCATCTGATTATCTTGATAAGATTATTTTGAAAGTTGCTTGCCCTATCCTGTCTGTGATTTTGTTGTTGATTGGGCTCATGTTAAAGGGCTTTTTTGGAACTTAGTTAGTCGATATTTCCCAGCCTAAACAGGGCCGGGGTCTCCCTGTGGGAGTGCAGACCTGTTTCAAAGTGGGAAAGTGGGTCATAAAAGTAGCTTTCCAAGACTGCACCTTCCCAGCCTTCCCTGCACATGACACTCTTTGGCAACTCATTCTCCGTAGCCCTGATTCTCTCAATCTGTAGGGTCCCTGCTGATCAGAAGTTGCTGGCCTTGAAGGTGGGGGGTGAGTACCAGGATCCATGAAGGAGTTGAGTCCCTCACCATAGATACTCTTTGTGTGGAAAAAATGGAACTTTGGGCATCCTGGGTTCCTGCCTAGAAGGGATCAAGGCTGCAGGACCCAGATGATCAGATCAACTTCATCCGCCAGTAGTTGAATAGTTGTAGTTTCTTTGTATGTGGAAATAATGGAGCCATGAGCACCTGGGTTTCTGCATGGAAAGTTTCAGTGTTGTGGGACACAGAAGTCACTTTTGTCAGCGAGCAGTTGGATCAATACTGTGCCACATCCCTCTCTTTACCTGGGGGAAGGGACTTTCTCTCCCTCCCAGTCCACAGAAGCCAGCTGCGTGAGAATCAGGCAGACCTGAAGCTGCCAGCTTCTAGGGTGGGTGATGGGTTCCAGGAGCCAAGGTGAAGGCCAGTCATTTGCTGTAGTTTCTCTGTATATGGAAGTAATGGAGTTGTTGGCAGGTTGTTTATTTTTTTTGTTGTTGAGTTGCAAGATTTTTTATATGTTCTGTAAATTAAACCCTTGTCAGATGTGTGATTTACAAATATTTTCCCCCATTCTGTAGATTGTCCTTACTTTCATGATGAAGTACATTAATGATCAAAATTTTTTAATTTTGGTGAAGTCACAGCCATTCTTTCTCTTTCTTTTGTTTTTCCTGTTTTGGGTATAAGTCTAAGAAACTGTTGTCTAACACAAGGTCCTGAAATGCTTCCCTATCCTTTATTATGGGATCTTTATAACTTTTGTTATCTTTAGGTATATCTGGTCCATTTTGAGGTAGTTTTTGTATATATGTGAGGTATGGGTTCACCTTCATTCTTTTGCATATGGATATTCACTTTTCCTAGCACCATTTATTGGTAAGACTATTCATTCCTCATTGAGTGTGTAAAAAATCAGCTGGCAATAGGTGTGAAAGTTTATTTCTGAATTCTCAATTCAATTTCTTGGCCTATAGGTGTGTCCTTGTGCCAGTACCAGGCTGTTTTGAATGTTGTGGCTTATACTAAATTTTAGAATCAAGATGCACATGTCTTTCAACTTCACTCTACTTTTTCAAGATGGCTTTGGCTGTTCATGGACCCTTACCCTTCCAAATAAATTTTATGATTGACTTTTCCATTTCTAAAAAGAAGGCTGTTTGAATTTTGATTGGAATTGATTAGAATACTTCAATCACTTTGGGTAGAATGGACATCTTAAGAATATTTAGTCTTCCAATCCATGAACTTCCCATTTATTTAGAACTTATTTAATTTCTTGTAGCAATGTTTTGCAGTTTTCCATATATTAGACCATTATATCAGGCTAAAATTATTCCTAGATATTTGATTCTTATGTCACTATTTTTAATGGAATTTTTTATTGATCTCCCCTTCAATGATAACAGTGAGCATCTATCTATGTCTTTCTTGTTCCTGATTCAGAGGAAAAGCTTTTAGCCCTTCATCATTGATTAAATTGTAGCTGTGAGTTTTCCATATATCCCCTTTATCAAGTTGAGCAAATTTCCTTTTTGTCCAAGTTTTCTGAATGCATCCATCAAAAAGTTGTCCTGGATTTTGTAAATGCATTTTCTGTGTCAATTGAGGTGATCATCTTCTTTTTTCCATTTCTTCTATTGATGCACTATTTTACAGTAATTAATTTTCTTATGTTGAAACGTCCTTGCAAACCTGGGATAAATCTCTCTTGATTGTGGTGCATATTTCTTTTAATGTGCTGTTTGATTCAATTTACTAGTATTTTTTCTGTTGTTTCTTCTATAGTCATGAAGGATATTTGTCTGCAACTTTTTTTTTGTATCCTTATCTGGTTTTGGTATTTGGCTGATGTTGGCCCCATAAATATTGAGTTAGGAAGTGTTTGCTTATTTGCAATTTTTTGGAAGTGTTTGAGCAGAATTGGTGATAATTATTCATTGAATACTTGGCAAATTTCTCCTGTGAATCCATCTGGGCCTGAGCTTTCTTTGTTGGGAGGTTTTGGTCAGTGACTCAATGTCTTTACTTGTTATTGGTCTGTCAAGACCTTATATTTCTTCTTCAATTAGTGTATATAGTTTGCATGTTTCCAGGAATTTTTCCATTTCATCCAGGTAATCTTATTTGTTGGCTTACATTTGTTCATAGTGTTCTCATATAATCCTTTTTTTAATGACCTTATTCATTTTGGACTTTAGTTATTTGCATCCTTTGCATTTTTTTCTTCATCAGCCTAGCTAAAGATTTCTCAATTTTGTTGCTTTTTTTCAAAGTACCATCTCTTCAATTTGTGATTTTATTATTTTTTAATTCTCCATTTCATTTATTGCCATTCTAATCTTTGTTATTTCCTTCCTTCTACTTACTTTGAGTATAGTTTCCTCTTCTTTATCTAGTTCTTTCAGTTGTGAAGTTAAGGCCCTCTTAGGGCTTACAAATTTCCCTCTTAGGGCTACCTTTGCTGCCTCTCCCAAGTTTTGGTATTTTGAGTTGTTTGTTTTTTCATGTACCTCAAGAATTTTTCTACTTTACCTTGACATTTCTTCTTTGACCCACTGACTGTTTAAAAATATGTTGTTTAATTTTGAAATATTTGTGAAATTTTCCAGTTCTTCTTCTGTTATTGACTTCTAGCTTCATTTCTCTGTTGTCAAAGAAGATACATTGCATGAATTCAATATTTTAAAATATATTGAGACTAGTTTTGTGATTTAACATATGGCCTCTCCTGGACAATGACCCACATGCACTAGAAAAGAATATGTATTCAGTTGCTCTTGGAGGAAGTAGTCTATATATGTCTATGTCTACTAGTTTTACAGCATTGTTCGAGTCTTCTGCATCCTTATTGATCTTCTGTATAAATGTTCCATCTATTATGGAAAGTGTTGCATTGAAGTCCCCTATTATTAATGTAGAACTATCTATTTCTTCTGTCAACTCTGTCAATATTTGTTTCATATATTTTGGCATTATGCTGTTAGATGCATATATATCTACAATTATTATCTCTTCTTGTTGAATTGACCCATTTATCAGTATATAGTGTTTTTTGTCCCTCATAACAGTTTTTAACTTAAAGCCTATTTTATCTGATATTAGTATAGCTATCCAAGCTCTCTTTTGGTTACATTAGCATGGATATATTCTTTCAAATTTGTTGGGTCTTCACATTTCAGGTAAGTCCACTTTAAGTAGTATATGGTTGGTTAATGATATTTTAGCCATTCTGCTATTCTCTGTCTATTGACTAGATATTTTAATCCAGTCACATTTAAAATAACTATTAATAATGTCGGAATTTCCTTTGCCACTATTTACTTGTGTTTGTAATCTTTGTGTGTATGTGTGTGTGTTTATTGAATTACTAAACAATTTTTTTTTATTTTTGCAGATGCTTTATTATTATATAAGAAATTGTCACAAGAGTAATTGAATATAATTTCTAAACTAAAAATATAAACATATTGAGGGTGCTTTTCAAAAAGTTTTTACTGATAAGGCTGCACTATTAAAAAATTTGGGAACCATTTACATAGCTTTTACTTTTAAAAAATATGGATAAATCTTCACATACATACATTCCATACATGTATACAATCAGTGACTTGCAATATCATCACATAGTTGTGTATTCATCATCATGATCATTTTTAGAAAATTCGCATAATCCAGAAAAATAAATTACAAGAAAAAGAAAAAACCTCATGCATCCCATACCCCTTTCCCCACCCTCTCATTGACCGCTAGTATTTCCATCTACCAATTTATTTTATTCTTTGTCCCCCCTATTATTTATTTATTCTTTATCCATATTTTTTACTCATCTGTCCATACCCTGGATAAAAGGAGCAACAGATACAAGATTGTCACAATCCCACAATCCCACTGTAAAAGTTATATCTTTATAAAATCATCTTCAAGAATCAAGGCTACTGGAACACAGCTCAACAGTTTCAGGTACTTCCCTCTAGCCACTCCAATCCACTATAAACTAAAATGGATATCTATATAATGCCTAAGAATAACCTCCAGAAAAACTTATTGACTCTGTTTGAAATCTCTCAGCCACTGAAATTTTATTTTGTCTTATTTCTCTTTTCTACCTTTTGATCAAGAAGGGTTTCTCAATCCCTTGATGCCAGGTTCTGGCAAATCCCAAGATTTCTGTCCCATGTTGCCAAGGGAGATTTTCATCTTGAGAGTCATGTCATCAGAAGGAGGGCTGTATGTTCACCTGCCAAGTTTACTTAGAGAGAGAGAGGCCACATCCAAGCAACAAAAGAGGTTCTCTCAGGGTGACTCTTAGGTATAATTATAAGTAAGCTTAGCATATCTTTTGCAGGAATAACTTTCATGGGGTGAACCCCAAGATCCAAGGCTCAGCCTATTGATTTGGTTGTCTCCACTTCTTATGAGAATATCAAACATTTGGCAAATGGGGAAGTTGAATATTTCCTCCTTTCTCCTCAGTCCCTCAAGGGGACTTTGCAAATACTTCTCATTTCTCTCTTCTCCCTTTTGGTAAAGAAGGCTTTTGCAACCCCATGATGCTTGGTCTCAGCAAATCCCAGGAGTTGTGACCCACATTGACAGGGAGATTTACACCACTGGGAGTTATGTCCCATATAGGGGGGGAGGGCAGGCAATGAGTTCATTTGCCTAATTGGCTTAGAGACGGTCTCTAGGGGGTGACCCTTGGGCATAATTTTAAGTAGGCTTAGCCTATACTTTGCAGTAATAAGTTTCATAAGGGCAAACACCAAGATCGAGGGCTTACCCTATTGATTTGACTGTCTCCACTGCTTGTGAGAATATCAGAAATTCTCCAAATGGGAAAGTTGAATATTTCCTCCTTTCTTCCCAGTCCCCCAAAGGGACTTTGCAAATACTTCTTTGTTCGCTGCCCAAATTAGTCTGGGATATATTGGGGCAATACACTAACCTGGACAAACCAACGTGATCTCACACCCTATCCAAGATTCCATGTGCTTATGGTGTTCAACTAAACTGACCATACAAGTTAAATTAGGTAATGAGCTACCCAAAACAGAATTTTTCCACCAAATAAACACCTTTCCCTTTGGTCTCGCACAGAAGTTGCAGTTTTAAAATATGGATCATATCATCCTTTTCCCTGTAATCTGATTTACCTTAGTCAGATCAGCTTGATTCATAGGTCTACTTAAAGTATGATCACTTTTTCAACTTTGTAAACAGTTCCTATATTGGATAGTGTTGACTTTCATAGCTTCAGAGCTCTAACTCTGAGTCTCAGGTGTCACATAAATACCCGAAGTTTCTGGGAACAACCAGGGTTTATATAAACAGCTCAGTGTCTCAGAATTTAGAAATGATAGTTACAACTCCTGAATATATGTGATTGCTCTAAGAGCTTGCAATCTAGGATTATTTACTTAGGCCCCAACCTAATAACCCATGTTCTTGACATCAGTTTACCAAGTTTTTGTATTATAATTAGTCCAATTGATTGAGGCATGATAAGATTTGTCCTTTTGTTCCTGACATTTCATTCAACATACGATCCCTAAAGTTCTTACACCTCAGTTGCCTGCCTCACAACTTCATTCCTTCTTGTGCCCGCTCAGTGGTCCATTGAATGTATACATCATTGTTCCCCCTTCCATTCCTCAGTCATTTTACCCTTAGACCAGCTCATCCATTTTGGATCATGAACACTGCCACCAGAAACACCAGTGTGTAAATGTCCATTCATGCCCCTACATTCAGTTTCTCCACGTATATACTGACAATGGTGTTATAGGATCATATGGCAACCTCACCCCTAGCCTCCTGTGGAACCACCACACTACCCTCCAAGGGTCTGCTCCTCTCAGTGAAAGGTACATCTCTTTCTCTGCATTTTCTCTAGCGCTTGTATCTCTATGCCAATTTTCCAACCTAAGTGTATGGACATGCCTTAGCCACCATAACCTATATGAAGACATTTTCTTTTCTTCCACAAAGAATCCACACCCTTCCTCTTGTCCCCTGTGTGTTGACATTTAATACAATGTTACTGTTGACTATAGACCCTAGTTTGCATTGACTGTACTTTTTCTCATATGCCATCTATTTTCAGCACACTGCAATGTTGACATTCATTTACTATCCTTCTTGCAAAAACTTTTTTATTTGTACATTTAATCACCATCATTGTCCACTCTAGGCATTCCTAAATTACACTGTCTCAGTCTTTATTCTCTATCTTTCTTTTTAGTTTCATATGTGCCCCCAGCCCTTCTCCCTGAATCATAGTCACATTCTGATTCATTCCATGCATTATATTATTGTGCTACAGTTCAGTAGTATTGTGCTATCAATTTCTGAATTTTTACAATCAGACCTGTTGCACATTCTATATTCCTTCAGCACCAATTGCCCAATCTCTACTCTATTTCCATCTCCTAATAACCTGTGTTCTTAGCTTCAGTTCTCAAAGTTCAGTCATTAATATTAGTTCATATTAGTGAGACCATAGAGTATTAGTCCTTTTACTTCTGGGTAATTTCACTCAGCACAATGTCCTCAAGATTTATCCATATTGTTATATGCTTCATGACTTTATTCTGTCTTACAGCTGCATAGTATTCCATCATTTTTGTATATATCACATCTTGTTTAGCCACTCATCTGTTGTTGGACATTTGGGTTATTTCCATCTCTTGGGAATCATAAATAATGCTGTTATAAACATTGGTGTGCAAATATCCATTTGAGTCCTTGCCCTCAGGTCCTTTGAATATATACCTAGTAATGGGATTGGTGGATCATATGGCAATTCTAAACTTAGCTTTCTGAGGAACTGCCAAACTGCCTTTCAGAGTGATTGTACCATTTTACATTCCCACCAACAATGGATAAGTGTGCCTCTTTCTCCACATCCTCTCTAGTACTTGTTATTTCCTGTTTTTTTGATAATGGACATTTTAGTGGATGTCAGATGCTATCTCATTGTGCTTTTTATTTGTATTTCCATAATAGCCATTGAAGTTGAGCATCTTTTCATGTGCCTTTTAGCCATTTGTATTTCCTCTTCTGAGATGTGTCTGTTCCTGTCCTTAGCCCATTTTTAAATTGGGTTGTTTGTCTTTTTATTATTGAGTTAAAGAATCTCTTTATATATCAGGGTATTAAATCCTTATCTGATACATGGTTTCCAAATATTGTCTCCCATTGCATAGACTCCCATTTGACTTTCTTGACCAAGTTCTTTGATGCACAAAAGTGTTTAATTTTGAAGAGTTCCCATTTATCTATTTCTTTTTCAATGCTCATGCTTTGGGCATAAGGTCTAGGAAGCCACCTCATATTACAAGTTTTTTTTTTTTTTTTTTTTTTTTAACATGGGTAGGCACCAGGAACCTAACCTGGGTCTCTGGCATGGCAGGCGAGAACTCTGCTTGCTGAGTCACGGTGGTCCGCCCATATTACAAGTTTTATAAGATATTTTCCTACATTTTCTCCTAAAAGGTTTATGGTCTTAGCTCTAATGTTTAGGTCTTTGATCCATTTTGAGTTATTTTTGTATAGGGTGTAAGATATGGGTCCTTTTTATTCTTTTGCATATGGATATCCAGTTCTCCAAGCACCATTCATTGAAAAGGCTGCTCTGTCCTGGGTGAACTAGCTTTATTGCCTTGTCAAATATCACTTGACCATAGATGAGAGGATCTATTTCTGAACACTCAAAATTTGATTCCAATGGTCAGTATATCTATCTTTATGACAGTACCATGCTGTCTTGACTACTGTGGCTTCACAATATATTTTAAAATTGTTGTTACAGTTTTTTTTTTTTTTTTTGCTTCATTTTTCTTTCTCAAGATATTTTTAGCTATTTATGGCACACTTCCCTTCCAAATAAATTTGGCTGTTGGTTTTTCTTTTCCTGAAAAGTAAGTTGATGGGATTTTAATTGGTATTGTTTGAATCTATAAATCAGTTTGGGTAGAATTGATATCTTAACTATATTCAGTCTTCCAATTCATGAGTACAGTATGCACTTCCATTTATTTAAGTCTTCCATGTTCTTTTCACAATTTTTTTTTTGTAGTTTTCTGTGTATAGGTTTTTGGTATCCTTAGTTAAATTTATTCCCAAATATATGATTCTTTTGGTTGCTATTGTAAATGGATTTTTTTTCTTTATTTCTACTCATATTGCTCATTAATAGTGTATAGGAACACTACTAACTTTTTGGTATTGATTTTGTACTTTGGCAATTTGTTGTACTCATTTATTAGCTCTAGTAGGTTTATTGTAGATTTCTTGGGATTTTCAACATATAGTATCATGTCAACTGCAAACAGCGAGAGTTTTATATTTTTCTGTCCAATATGAATGCCTTTCATTTCTGTTTTTTTTTTTTTTTTCTGTCTAATTGCTCTGGCTAGAACTTCCAGCACAATGTTGAATAATAATGGTGACAGTGGGTACCCTTGTCTTGTTCCTGATCTTAGAGGGAAAGTTTCAAGTCTTTCCCCATTGAGGATGAGTTACCTGTGGGTTTTTCATTTATTTCCTTTTTCATGTTAAGGAAGTTCTCTTCTATTCCTAGCCTTTGAAGTGTTTTCATCAAGAAAGGATGTTGAATTGTCAAATGCTTTTTCTGCACCAATTGAGATGATCATGTGGTTTTTCTGCTTTTATTTGTTGATATGGTGAATTACACTAATACCTTTTCTTATATTGAAACATCCTTGCATAACTGGAATAAATCTCACTTGGTCATGGTGTATAATTCTTTTACTGTGCTGCTGAATTCAATTTAAAGCATTTTGTTGAGGATTTTTGCATCTATATTCACTATGAGATTTTCTTATAGTATCTTTGTCTGTCTTTGGTATTAGGGTGATATTGGTTTCACAGACTGAGTTAGGTAATTTTCCCTCCTCTTCAATTTTTTTGAAGAGTTTGAGGATTGATATTCTTCTAGAATGCTTGGTGGAATTCACAGGTGAAGCCATCTAGTCCTGGATTTTTCTTTTTTTGCGAGCTTCTTGATGACTGATTCGAGCTCTTTACTTGTGATTGATTTGTTGAGGTCATCTATTTCTTCTCAAGTCAATATTGGCTGTTTGTGCCTTTCTAGGAAGTTATCCATTTTATCTGTGTTGTCTAGTTTATTAGCATATAGTTGACCATAGTATCCTCTCATCAGCTCCTTTATATTTGTAGTGAGAGTGGTTATGTCTCCTCTTCCATTTCTGATTTTATTTTATTTGTATTCTCTCTTTTTTTTTTTCATAATCTAGTTAAGGGTCCATCGATTTCATTAATTTTCTCAAAGAACCAACTTCTGGTTTTGTTGATTTCTCAATTGTTTTCATGTTCTCAATTTCATTTATTTATGCTTTAATCTTTGTTATTTTTTTCCTTATATTTGCTTTGGGGTCCTTTTTTCTGTTCTTTCTCTAGTTTTTCCAAGTGAACAGTCAATTCCTCAATTTTTGTTCTTTCTTCTTTTTTAATATAAGCATTTAAAGCAACAAATTTCCCTTTTAACACTGTCTTTGTTGCATCTCATAAACTTTGATATGTTGTGTTTTCATTTTCATTTGCCTCAAGACATTTACTGATTTCTCTTGTAATTTCTTCCTTGACTCATTGGTTAAGAGTGTGTTGTTTACCCTCCATATATTTGTGAATTTTATGAGCCTCTGCCTGTTATTGATTTTCAACTTCAGTGCATTATAATCCAAGAAATCATTTCACTTGATTTCAATCTTTTTAAATTTTTTGATACTTGCTTTGTGACCTAGTATCCTTGTGACCTAGTTTATCCTTGAGAATGATCATTGAACACTTGAGAAAAATGTGTATCTTGCTGTTGTGGGGTGTAATATTCTGTAAATATCTGTCAAGTCTAGTTCATTTATCATATTATTCAAATTCTCTGTTTCTTTATTGATCCTCTGTCTAGATGTTCAATATATTGATGAGAGTGGGGAACTTGAAGTCTCCAGCTATTTTGGTGAAAGTGTCTGTCTCTCCCTTCAGTGTCCCAGTGTTTGTTTCATGCACTTTGGAGCATTTTAGCTCAGTGCATCATTATTTATGATCGTAATGTTTTCTTGTTGAGTTGTTCCTTTTATTAATACATAGTGTTTGTGCTGGTTTGAAAAGATGTATATACCCTTGAAGAGCCATGTTTTAATCAAAATTCCATCTTATAAAGGCAGAACAATCCCTTTTCAATACTGTATGTAATTAAATCATCTCCCTAGAGATGTAATCCAATCAAGAGTGGTTTTTAAGCTGGATTCGGGGAGATGTGTCTCCACCCATTTGGGTGGGTCTCGATTGTTTTACTGGAGTTCTATAAAAGACGAAACATTTTGGAGAATGAGAGATTCTGAGAGAGCAGAGACTGACATAGCCATGAGAAGCAGAAAATCTACCAGCCAGTGACCTTTGGAGAGGAAGAAGGAAAATGCCTTCCAGGAAGCTTCATAAAACAGGAAGCCAGGAGAAGAAGCTAGCAGACAATGCTGTGTTCGCCATGTGCTCTTCCAGGTGAGAGAGGGGTCTTTCATAAGAGATGAGAAATTTTCTGTCATTGTTTCCTCCATTAATCTTTCTCCTTTTTCCCCTGTTCTCTTTTTGAGACACCCATAACACATATATTCATGTGTTTCATGTTATCATTCAGTTTCCTGAGATCCTGGTCATATTTTTCCATTATTTTCCCTATATTTTCTTTTGTGTGTCCAATTTCAGATGTCCAATCCTCTAGTTCACTAATCCTTTCTCTTACCTCTTCAAATCTATTGTTGTAGATCTCCATTGATTTTTCATCTCATTTATTGTGCCTTTCATTCCCATAAGTTCTGTTTTTTTTCAAACTTTTGAGTTCTTCTTGCTCTCCCAATGTCTTCTTTATATCCTCCCTCAACTTGTTGATTTGATTTTTGATGAGATTTTTCCATGTTTTTTCAAATATCCTGAATTAGTTATTTCAACTCCTGTATCTCACTTGAAGCATTCATTTGTGCCTTTGACTGGACCATATCTTTGATTTTTCTGGTATGACTCATTTTTTGCTGGTGTCTAGGCATTTGATTTCCTTAATTAGTTTATTCTGGAGTTTTTTCTTACTGGGTGGCTTTGCTTTCTATCTCTTCTTTGACATTCAATTCAACTTATTCTAGACCTCTAGCACAGGTTCTGTTTAATTGGTCATAGTTTTTCATTTCTTGTTTTTCTGTTTCTTGTCCTGCCTGTATGGAACCTTCTTTTCCTAAGGAGGGTCTCCTCAGATATTATAGACCCCAGTCAGATTTTCCCTGATGCTACAGGCCCATGTTTCAGGAAGAAAGTGTCACCAACATCAGTTTTCCCTGAGGGTGAGACCCAGTAAGTTGATAGACTTTACTATGAAACCTCTAGACTCTGTGCTCCTCTTATCCTGGCCAGCATGTGGCACTTGTCTGCCTGTGGCTTCCCACCAGCTTAAAGTGATGTGACGCCTTTAACTTCAGCAGACTCTCCCTGTGGAGAGCATTTTTGAGACAGATGTGAGGTGTAGAATGTCTTTAATTACTTCAAATTTCCAGTCCCTGGGGCCTGCATTCCTTAAAGAGGGGATTCCATTTGATCTGGGCCCCATCTTTCTCTTGGGAAGATATGCCTTCTAAGGAATTAACTTCTTTAACCTGACTAATTACTTTATCTCTCAGACAAGCTTAATTTGTCCTTGCCTTGGACAGTGCTGGAGCCTGAGTGTGCTTTCAGTTCTAGCTAATGAGCTGTTTAGGAGCAGAAAAAAAAAGTCCTTTCAGAGCCACATCTCTGCTTCTCAGGTATGTCAATCAAGAGCTTAGGTTGGTTGATGGGTCTATGTATCTCCAGGCTCCAGGTGTCTTCCTTTTCTTGAGGTTCAGCCCTTTACCAGTATTTTGTGCTGTCTGACTCAAAAAGCCTCTGTTTTTTTTCTGTTGTTGTTATTTGTTTGTTTTATCAGCCCCGCCCCCTCTCTGTGGGGGAAAAGAACCCTAGTACCCTTATTGCTTATTTCAGTTTTATCTGTGCTAGGGGTCTATTTTCAGTAGTCAGAATTTGTTAATTAATTCCATAATTGAAGCTTGGTTGAGCTAAGCCTTTGCTGTTAGTTAGGTCTGTTTCCCTTCCTCTCCTTGAACCAGCCTGCCTGTGTCTGTGGAGGAGGGGTACTGCTTCCATCGGTTTGAGGTACTTACAGCTCTGTGTGGAGTCTCAGCTGTTCCATCTGCTCCAGATTGTCGTATGCTCTGTGTTCAGTCACGGATGTTCCCCCAACAATTGTTCTACACTGTTCGTGGCTATTTACTAGCTACTCTGTAGGACAAACTAAATTCCACACCTCACCAAGCCACCATCTTGCCCCGCCTCCAGTCTTAGTAATTGTAAACACTTTTTTTGTCCCAGTTGTTTCCATTAATGCCTGCTTTCATTTTTTTCTGTAGTGCTCCATTCTGAGTCTCTTCTGATTTCCTCTGTAAATATTTTCAGATACTTTCTTGTGATTATCGAAGGGCTTAAATTTAACATCCTAAATCAATGACAATCATATTTTATTTGAGGCCAACTTAATTTCAATAACATATTCATACTACTGTCCCTATAACACTCCTTCTTCCCCCCAACTTTTTGTTATATTTTGTTCAAATTATACCTTTATACCTTATATTCCAAAAAACATATATTTCGCTTAACTTTTTATGTATTTGTATTTTAGAACCTGTTGACAGCTTTTATCATTGATCACTATTTCTACAACTACTGAAATAATTTGCCCAATAGTTTATGAGAAGAACAGTAGTTTATGATAAAAGTGATGAATTATATTCAGCAATTTTTAATATAAGATCATCTTAGCTTTCTGGAGTAAACACACCTGTTCATGATGTGCTTAAAGGCTTTTTAAAAAATACTTCATTAGACTTCATTATTTAATATTCATTTTAGATTTTCCAATATTTTGTTCAAGATTTTAGTACTTTAACATTTAGTTCACTATCTGGACTCCGCTTAGTTTCTTGGGATTTATCCTAGCACTTTTAATATGTAAACTTAAGAATGAGGTCTAGAGAGTAAAAGGTTTTAATCCAACTCCCAACAATGTAAGAAACACAAAGTTAAACCTAATCCAACTTCTCCAAATTTTTATGCTATTCAACATTATCTTAGACATCATCACTGATACTTTCGTTTTACTCTAATAAGTCTTTAGATTTAGATTTTTTAATTTCAATATTTACCAACGTTTTTGCTCACTTTTCTTAGATCATTCATCAGGAATAATTTCCAATACATCTGAAATATGTTTGCAATATTCTTTGGTGTGGATCTGTTGTTGGTAAATTCTATTTGATTTTTGTTTATTTTAAAATGCTTTTATTTATCAATTATTGCTTAAAGATAACATCACTATGTATAATATCCTAGGTGACATTTATTTTCTATTAGCCCATGTCATAACACTATTGTTCATTCTATTTTTTATTTAATTGCTGTTCTATCTTTTTTTCTGCTTTCTTCAAAGGTTTTAACTTTGCTTAGTGTTATATAGTGCCACTGTGTTATGCAAATATGTGAATTTCTTTTTATTGAGAAAGGATCAAGAATTCTTGGGGTTTTGGTATCTGAGGACAGTTGTGTTTCATAATTCTGGTAAACTTCTCAGCCTTTGTCTCTTTGATTAATACCTCTTTATATTTTGTCTATTTTAATTTTTTGAAATTTGATTTAGACATATGTCTCATTCTCTTCCATGTTTCAACCCTCTTTTCTTATATCATTAATCTTTTTGCTTCTCAAGTTTGCATTCTGAATAATTTATTCAAATCTATCTTCCCATTCAATAATTCTCTCTTAAGTTTAATCCATCAACTGAATTTTTTATCTTATTATAATAATGCTCACCTCTAGAAACTCTTTTGGTTCTTTTTCAAATAGGTTTAGTCATTTTCATATAGTGTTCATATTTTAAGCTTATCTTTTATCTTATAAAAACTAATAAATAGGTTTGTTACATATACTGCCTTCGATAACTTTAGCATCTACAGTGTTTGAAGGTGTGGTTCCATTTTCTGTAGCTGTTATAGACTGGGTTCTCTGGAAAGAGTTGCTGAGATCGAAGGTATTGATTAATAATAAACATCTGTGAATGGAAGTGTGGGCACAAGATTAAGCTGAGGGAGAACTTGAACTGCAATGCAGGCTCAACAAAAATGTCAGTCAACATGATGAGTTACTCTGGAGTAAATACTGCCCACTGGAGTTCTCCTGGGCCATGCTTTCTGCCTTGCTTTTTCTCCAGATGTAAGCTGCTTTAGGAAGGGCATGACTGCCAAGCTGCTTTCTATAACTGAGGTGGCCCCTGAAATAGTTGACGGCTGGAAGCTGGTCTCATTTGTTGCAGATGGGCAACATGACCTTGCTTGCAGGAATTTCTGGGTGGCACATATCCATGTCCAGTCCAATGGTTTCACCCTTGTTTTAATTTTGTGTTGTTGATTGTGCACTGTTCAATTTTCTTGGATTTTGCTTTTTGAAGAAATTATTTCAGTATAAATTAAATGTGTTTTTTCCACAGAGGATTTGAATTTACTCCTAAGAGTTGCCTTGGTACCCTAATAACTAGGACCAGTTAAAGGCTATTCAAACCACTTATTTTTTTGTGAATTTTAAACACAACACTATTTGGGGCATGAATATGGGTTACATAGTTTCAGAGTAGGCAGGTTTTCTTTATTTTCCATTCTGAATGGTGGGTTTATTTTTATTTTCTCTTTGTAAGTATTATCCACTTAGGTTTCACCTTTTGGATGGGAGTCTCCTATTAGCCTGCCCCACATTCATGGGCCCTAGACTGTCTTCTACGTCAGTGGCAGAGATTTTTGAAGTGGAAGCTCAAGTTATTTAGGGGTTTGTTTAAAATCCTCATTTCCTGTTTGACATTGTTTCTGATTTCTGTGCATTCTTTTTTCACGTTAGCTAAAAAATATGATGATTATTTTTTCCCTTAGCATTTTATTTGTTTCCATAACTACCCTGGGTACTTTACTATACAGGTAGAAACAGTGTCATCTATATAGTCTATTAAAAGATTGATACCTCTCAGATTTTAACGTCAAAAGATACAAGAAAATATACAATTCCAACATGTTGAATATATATTTCCCATGATTTATGATTAAAATAATAAAGACGCTATTAGATTTTTATTTTAAGAGAAACTTCCTAATTGCATAAAATATGCTTTATTTAAAAAATTTAAAACATTTTCCACCAATCCAACACCATTCAACTTATAAAATTCCTAGCTATGACATTGTTTCTACTATCTGCCCTACTTTGTTTGAATCTCATCATATATTACCACTGAGATTATTCTTGTAATTAACTGAATAAGAGCACTCTTTTTCCTTATATTGTCAATATTTATGCTGTTGAGATATTAACTGGGAATTTTTGGAAAGGTCCTTAAGAAAGTTTTTGAAAAACCTTATTCAAAGTGTTAAAAAAAAAAAAAACCCTTTGATTTATTTTTACACATCTACCTATACCACATGACAAAAATCACACCGCTCTCTCATGGGCTTCTATTAATTTTATTAAATGAGCTAATCACATAAAGTAACTCATAAAATTCAGGGCTCAAATTCTGCATAAAAGCTCTGTATTGGCCAAATAACTGTCCTCAGGTAGTATCAAAGGAACGATAATATCTACATGAATTCCAAATGTACGGCCACTCAATAACCCTCTGCAGAATGACATAAACTGAGATACTGTTGTCAGCTTTGCCTGTCGTTTAGTATATAATCAAATCTGTGATGTCTTCAGATTCTGTATCATCCTCACCCATATTCTCTTCCTCCCCCCTTACTATTGACTAGCCATTGTACTCTGTTTCACTAAGTTGAGAGGACAATTTATATCTATTCAGAATTTCTCTTCTACTTACAAATTGGAGGTAAGATGTGGACGTCTCAGATTTTTAGTTTATTATCTTGCTGGCTGATTTTTCATTTCATCCCTTTCTTCCATTTTATGAGTTGCTTTCTGAATATGAGTCAGTTGGTAGTCTATTGATAATTACCATGGCCTGGCAGTAGAGTATTATGTTAATGCCATGCTCAGTTTTCCTGATCCTATACAAGAAGGGAGAAGAGATCAATTATTAGTCTAAGGTCAAGGCAGGGACATCAGGGGCATGTTGCTAAATTTTATGCAGGACATGTTTACTTTTCAACAATCACTTAACCTCTCCTTTAGTTTATGTAGCCATAAAGTGGGGTGTTGTAGAGGTTATGCAATTAATATTTCTAAAGTACTCTTAAAATGAAAAATGCCATGCAAGTGTTAATTATCTTGTCTTGTCATTTTTTTTTTAAAGGGGATAGAAATCTGTAGTTTTATATGGCTAAGTATATTTAAGACATTGTAAGACTATCATTCTGTAATCCCCTAGTCTATAATAATAATGGAAGGGAGTTTGTTTTTACAGAGGTGATTCTCTATTACATGAGGGATATCAAATTTAAATTATATAAGGTTTTCTTAATAGCTTAAGCATCAATATTTTTACAAAAAATATAAATTTTACACAATGGGAGTTGGGTATCATTGTCAATTCTTTTATATCATAATGTGATAATATTTGGAAACTATTAACCTTATATATTTGGTATCATATTAAGTAGATTAAATATATTAAAACATTAAATATATTAACCTTTATAGATTAAATTATATGGCTAATTTTTCCCTACATACTTCTCTTAAGGCCAAACCAAGAAGCTTAATTCTAAGAAAGATGGATATACCAATTAAAGCAGTAAAATCATTACAGGTTTTGACAAATAAATTACTAAAATCATTAAGTTTTTCTGAGTCTCTTGTGAGACAATATCTTGGAAAGTATGAATATTACTGACAGAGAAGAAGATTTTCTAAATTCTTTAAGCTCCTATTCATGCATCAAGAGCCGGTTCTGATGGAGTCCAGCTTTAATAGCCAGTTTTATTCTGTCTGGTAGAGGGAACTAAGGATATGATGTAAATAAAAATCCCACCCACTAAAGTATGATACTGGAAGTTGTCTGAATTGGAAGCAAGAAAAATTCTGGAAAAAAAGTTTCATGAAAGAAAGCAGGTGTACATTCATGATCTCTCTCTCAAAGAGAATTCTCAAGGTTATATGTGAGAGAAATATCTATATTAAGATTAAGAAATATCTAAATGAGGAAGACCAAAAATCTCCTTCAAAGAAAGCACATCCAACATGGCAAATCAGTTGCAAAGGATCAGGCAAATGATTCAAAAGTAACATTCCTCTCTCCTTATAATAGGCACACACACACATATATATATAGCTTTTATGCAGAGAATGTAGGAAAATTAGAAGATTGGCCTCTTCTTGTGGTCTGGATGAAGAAATCATCATGTGTCAGGGCTCACGACTAGAGGCATATGACTATGATCTTCACCTTAGACAGCTGATGTCTTCACGCATTCCTTTTTGCTGTCTGGCATCTTGGCGAGATGGAGGTTAGGCTGGTTAAAATTCTGAAAGATCAAACTTTTGCTCATAAAAGATGGAGTCTACCCAAAGAGACTGATTAAAACCTCAAGAGCAGAGCTATCTTTACTTGGCAATCTTAAATTCCAACTCTCAGAATCATTACCCAGAAGGTTAGGGACTTAGCATCAGGTTGTATCATTTAACACCACCTGGAAAAAAATGAGTCTACAACAGCTTAAATTTCAGCTTTAAATTGTTGAGTCCTCATCAACATTTTTTACAGTGCAAATTACAACTCTTAATTTGTAATGAACATAAGGATGCTTCATTTCTTCAAATATGTACCAACGGCTGAAACTAACTTCATATATAAGACTGACTTACAGGTCCTTCTTTAGCATTTCCCTTCACCCTGAACTCCATTAAAAACAATCCCTGTATATGGACTCTGCTATTTGTATAGTGTCGGTATAGAAGACTACCTGAGTAGTAATAGCAGATTAGGAAGTTTCTGTGGTGTGACTCTCTAACCACATATATAAACCATGCTAAAATGACATGTGATTGTGTTGAGTGTGGGAAATGGGTGGAAAACAGTCGGAGGTTTGAGGAGAAGCACCCCTTCAGAACTAGGAAATTATTATGGTAGAGAAAGCATCTGGCGAAGTCACCATTCAGCTTTTCAAATTGTATACCTTCTTTAAAGATGAGTGGAAAAGGAATAAGCCAGTGGGCAAAATATATAAACAGGCAATTTACAGAAAAGAAAATGGCCAAAGATGGTGGAGAAAAGAAACCTTTAAAACCGACGGGGCTATAGCAGTTATTGTCACTATCAAATCAATTCCATTGAAAATAATATCTTTGAAAATGCCTATACTCGATGACACAGAATTTCTACTGTTTTTGTAGAGTACATACCCTAGAGATATTCTATGAATGGGGAGACATATACAGCATTGTTTCGTAATTGTTTTTATTAATAAAAAATTGGGCGACAAAATACACGTAAAATTACACAAAGGAAAAATTAAAGTTTAAAAATAAGATAGGTATATATATATATGCATATATATATATAATATATGTATATATATATATATATATATACATATGTATGTGTGCATGAAAATCAACAGGGATAGCAATTTTCAAATTGGTACATAAGATATTATGTGATACTATTTAGTAATTTAGGAACATATAAAATGATAAAATATACACTGCTCATGTATACATATATAGATATGTATATAAACCTATGTTCAAGTAACTATACACATGTGTAGGCAAAATTATGGTGGTGCACATCTGTGTGACAATGAACAGGAAGATACGATTAGGAATATAAGTGAAAGAGCACATCAACCTTACCTGTATCCTTTCCTGAAACCGTACATGAAGCATTTGACAAAATGTTAGCAATCGTCATTTTTGGATTGTAGAACACAGATGTTCGATACACAATTCTCTTTAATTTATGTATTTAAAAATATTAAAACATGATTGGTAAAGTTAAAATGCCTAATATTTTTCAGTCTTGGAAAAATGAGTGGATCTGGGTTATATACCCAGTGTCTTCCAGCTTTTTAAGGACAATTAATGGCAAACTATTTCACAAGATGGGCCAGAATAATGAGAATTCTGCTGCTTCTTCCCTTTCTCAAAAGAAACATGTCCCTAATTCCTTGAAAAGCATGATGAAGAAAATAAGAACCGTGGCTTTGCTGACGTGCCGTGTGGCAGCCTGGGGTAGCAGCTGGCATTCTCATTGGTCGGCAAGTCGTGAAAGCAGCTCCTGCGAAGATGCGGCAGGCACATCCTGGCGACTGCGGCTCTGGGTGGATATATTCTCTCCAATCACCATCAATAGCTTGCAAAAAAAGCCTCTCTTTTTTGAAATATTTTAAATATATATATTTTTCCCACTTTCGTGATCTCTGCGAACACAAAACAATGCATGCAAATGCGTTTGGATAATATCAATTTTGAGAATTGTGTGTGTCTACACGCTTCACATGTCTCTTTAATTTTCGGGATGATTGGGAGGAATATAATTAAGTTACTAAGCGCCGTGAGGGCAAGAGCAGTGTGTGGCACCTAGTGGACAGTTGATATTTGTAGAGTGATGGAGGGAAAGAAGTAGGTGAATTTGGTGTGAATAAATGGTTTATTCAAGATTAAATATAGAGCTAATTAAATCAAATGTAGTTCAGTTAGCTTCTCAGAGAAATTGCGTTGCTTCTTAGCTATAAATAGTATCATATATGTCAGATAAATATCTTATATATTTGTATGAAGTTGCTTTCAAGGCATGCAAGAGATAGAGAGCGAAGGGGGAGTTGTTTGAGGACATGGAGACTAGAAAAAGGGCCATCTAGTGGCTTCCTTAAGGCCAGTTAATTTACAATTCATGTTGCATTGTTTATTTATGGTGAGGGGACATCATTTTATCTTTGACAGAAAAGGTAATTTTGATTGCACCCCCTAATGCACGATGCACATGCACACACATGCACACACTCAAGTGTGAAGTTTTGGGTGAATGCAGGGGGAACACCCTTATATGTAAGTGATACACCTCTCCAGGGACTGAATTTTTTATTACCTTCATGTGACTCATTGCATTTTACCGGTTGCATTGTACCTGAGCATGATACAAGAGCGGCTGCCTCAAGGAAATGGAATGTTCACAAAGTCAAATTTCACAGCTCTGTTAATTTCTTCAGTTTTACTTTTTAATCAACATTATACTTAGGAGAAATGAATAAGGTTACCAATATCACTTCAGCTTCTCTTTTATTATAATTTCTTAGTCCCTAACCTGTTATTAAAATGACTTGAAATTACATGTGGATATAACTTAATTGGAAATTTGGGAGTGAAAAATGAATAAAATAAAATTACTTGTATTTCCTCCTAAACTTTATTTCACAGAAATAAGAATATTTTTATATCAGTATTTTCTTTATGCCCTTCTTTTCTTTCTGTTTGTTAAGTTAGTGGGTAGACATAATACTGACAGCTATAGAGACTGGGGCAATCAAGCAATGAGCTTTTTCTGTCTGAAATGTAGGAATACCCTGGGATTCCTATACACCAGCTCTGCCTGCTACAGTGTTAGGAGTTTTAAAGAGTAACCTACCTTGACGGTGCCTGTTCTACATTAAGTTTTATGTATAACAATTAAATTCCCCTCTGAGCCATCTGGTTTATTCGTTGTTTGGATTTAGATTTTTCAACTTGTCCTCCTAATTTATCCATCCATAGTGGGACCAGACTTTCCCAGGTTTTTTTTTTTTTTTAATAAGTTCCCTGCATGTTAGCCAGTCCAGCAAACTCCCTGCTGTTGTTCTGTACTGTGGTTCAATCCTTTAAAGTTATATATTTGTATATTAGACCTCACAAGGAAATATGTACTTCTCTAGTCCTGTTCACAATTTTCAGAAAAGTTACATACCTGGAATTTGTTGACTGTAGTTAATCTCTCTTTTCCTTTTGGTTATATTTATAGTCTAGAAGGAATCACTGCTATGTATGTTATAGAAGTCCTGTATTTATACTTTAAATTGGAAATAACTGGTTTTCTTATATTATGCATTCACAATGCTGTTACTTTTATATGTATGGAAAGAGGGGAATATTTATATTTCCTTCAAGCTTTTATTTTAGAAAGTTTGTGTAGGTCATCAAGTTGAGTTTGATTAATATATCAGTTCAGTAAAAAGCAACACTTGCGAGCCCTTCACATTAACAAAACAAGTTGTTGATGGTTTAATATTTCATTACCTTTTCCAGGTTTTTATTTTTGTACCATGTAATTTAAGTGCCACCAATAGAAAAGTAATCCAATTTTGCATAATTTATAGTATCCAAATACATTATAGCTTAATTAATTGTTTTAATCAACATTTTTAAAAATAGAAAATACAAAAAAAAACCCTATGACTAGCATAAGGCTGAATATCCAGTAGTAACCACTGTTAACATAGTGTCATATTTTCTTTGACTCTATTGTTTTTAGTAAGACATTGTAAATTTAAATGAAGTAATTAAAACACTGCAAGTGTCAGGCAGTGCTCTACATACAAAGACTAGACTACATTGGTAATTTATACAAAAAAAAATTCTCTTCCCACATGGAACATACATTCTAGTGGGGAGATAGAAAATAAGCAATAAACATAATAAATGTATAAATTATATGGTATGCTAGAAGGTATAAGGTAAATTCTATCAGGGAAAACACATTGAGAAGGATTGAGAATGCCAGGATGGGAGTGGACTTGCTATTTTTAATGAGGTGGGGGCAGTCATGGAAAGTTCTAAGTGGGGAGAGAACAAGCCATGCACATAAATGGGCAAGAGTATCTCAGTCGGAGGGAAGGGCAGTACAAAGACCCATAGGTGGGAGTGTCCTGAGACCGGGGAGGAGACAGGGTGTAGTTGACCAGCAGTGGAGAGAGAAACAGCAGAGAAGGAAAGAAGCAACAAGGGGCTCAAATCATGCAAGACTCTGTAGGTGTTGTAAGGGCTTTGGATTTTACTCAAAGAAATGGAGTGATCTGATCTTACTTTGATTTTAACAATATCCCTCCTACTTCTAATCCAGTGTCTTTCCTAAGATGATCACAATCAGATTTATTAAATATACTTCCCCTTCTCATTTTTGTCATTTTACTATTTATGTATACCAAAATGGTATATAGAATTGTTTGCACATAGCTTTATGTATGCTTACATATCTCAAAACAATACATTTGATAAAGCAGCATTTTTACTTAATATTTTCTGCCTTAGAGAGGATAATAATATCTACAATACAAAAATGCTACCATGCATAGAAATCACTTGCATTGAAAGTGCTCAAAACAGGACTTTATGCATGGTGTATGCAATTTTCATATATGTAAAATGCTTAGAATAACACCTACCACGTATAAAACATTCAAAGATGATACCATCACTTTGTTATCATTATTATTATATTACAGGTAGTTTAACCTTTATTAAAAAGATTATTTTCTAGGTTTACTGTTATGCATTGTCTCTTTTGTGCATTGCCTGCTCATACCTTTTGTCCATTTCCTATTTGGATTTTTTAAATTGTAAGACCTGTGTGTGTCTTCCAGATACTAATCCTTTTCTAGTCCCAAATTTTGTCATACTCTTCTAATCTGTCTTTTGCCTTTTAAATTAGTATTTATCTTTTGTTGTAACATTTTCATCCTTTTTTTTTTGCTATATAAAACTTTCCCTATTCTGATAAAGTTAGTTTTAACCATTTTTCTTTTATATAATCTTTCTATCTTGTTTAAAAAAATTCTTCCTACTTTGAGATTTTTTTTTTTTAAAAAGCTTTGTCTATATGTCCATACAAGTTTTGAATTTTCTTCCTTATTTAGGTCATTCACCCATCTGGAATTTATCGAACTTCTTGTTTAATCCATTGTGGAAAGCTAGTTTTCCTAAAAATATTTATGCAAGAGTCTTTCCCCAGTGATTTGCAGCACCACCTCTCATTTCCTAAGGTAGTTGTTTTGTGTATATCTGACCTTTTTTATTTATGAAGTTGTTGTGGACATTGAATATTATCCTTGTACCCCTAGAAATTAGCATGAGCCAGTGAACAATGAAGTATTTTAAGAAGAGATATAATTTGAAGTGGAGTTTCACAGAAAACTTGTAATTTACCAAGAGCGTAGTCTGCAACATAGGTTTTCATTAAAGTTGTTTTAGCAAATGTGTCAAAAATAAGTAGTGTAAGTGTGAACTATCTTCTTATCCATTAAACCATTCTAAATTTCTCAAGGGCTTGGTTTTACAATTTTATGTTCAAAGAGCTATTAAGCATATAATGTTGAATGCCATATGCTTCATGTTAAAAATGGTTTTAATTTATTCATTCATTTAATAGAAAACATTTATTCAATATCTACTCCATGATAATTCAAGATATGTGGTATCTCATGAAGTCATAATATATCCAGGAGTCAAGTGCATAAAGAAATAACTAATTTAATAAGTGTTGTAGCAGGGACATATATAAAGGGCAACAAAATGTCGTGCAGGAAGGGTTAGTTTTGCAATATAGATCCATGGAAGTCTTCAAAGAAGTTATGATGTTTGAGTTGAATCCCAGTTAGAAAATTTAAAGTTCACCAGGCAGGAAAAATAAATGTACTTTCCTCCCAGCAGGAATGACATACACAAAGTCACAGAGGCATAAAGGAGCACGGCATGTTCAGGAAACAGCAGCTGACCTTTTGTAACTAAAGCCAAAACGTCAGAAGTGGGGAAAGAAGGTGGAGATTAATCTGGAAAAATAGATTGGGGTCATATTTTGAGAAACTTTCTATGAAGAGTTTGGACATAATTCTGTGGGCAACTGGTAACCATTGAAATTTTGAAATAGGTAAGTCACATGATCAGATTTGCAGTTCAGAAAATAACTTATGTCAGATTGATGGACTGACTGAATGGCATGCAGACAAAAGTTTACTAAAGTTTATTTTCATAGACAAAGCAAGAAATGAATTCTTAGATTTTTATAATAATTTTTTAACTGGTTTTCTTGCTTCTATATTTGCCCTCTGTGATTTAGTCATAACACAGAAGCCAGAGCTATTCTTAGAAAAACTGAATCAGAACATGCCCTTTCTCTCAAATCAGGCAATGATTCTCTAAATTATTGAGGGTAAAAGACAAAGTCTATAATCAATAGTGTGTAAGTTTCTATCACCTGTCTGACCTCATCTTCTACTCTTCGTTCCCCTGGCTCCCTCCATGCCAGCCCCATGGCCTCTTACTGATCCTTATTCACACCAAGTATGGTCTTAGACTCTTTGCCCCATAACTATACATTTGAATTCCATTATGACTTTTAAATCTTGGCTCATGTGTCATCCTCTTACTGAGGACTTTTTGGGCCACCTTGTTTAAAACTGCAAACTTTATCTCCACTTAGCACTAGTAAATAACATATCCTGCTGTACTTTTTCTCCCTGAAAAACATCTATCATCCTCCATCATACCATATAATTTACACCTGTAAAACATAAAAAATATGAATAATATGTCTTTCTCTCTCACTAGAATTTAAGGCAGAGATCTTCTTCTGTGTTATTCAATAATATATCTTGAAGAGCCTAGGATATCACCTGACACATAGCAGGCTTGCAACAATTTTATTAATTGAATGAAATGCTAAGAGTCTTAAGACAATGATGGAGGATTTTGGAATGAATGGTTTTAAGCTAAATTTCAGTGGAGTTGTGGATGGGACTTAGTGATTGATTCAATAAGGTCATTAAGAGAGATGAAAGACTAGAACTCAATTCCTATTTCTCTCAGTTGGTTAAATCAGCAGATTATGGTGGTGTTAGCCTATTTTCTTCGCACACATTCTTGTATTATTAATTTTCAAACCTTGTGTGATGGATTGGAGCTATGTAGCCCAGAAAAACATCCTCTTAAATTCAATCCATTCCTTTGGATCTGAACTCTGCTAAGTAGGACTTTTTGATGAGGTTACTTCAGCTAAGTTGTGGCCCAGCTGAAATAGGATGGGTCTTAATTCTATCATTGAAGGCCTTAAAGGGAAGGTCATAGGGAGGAAAAAGCCCCTAGTGGAAGCTGCAAGTCCATGGCATCCTGAAGGGAGAGGAGTAACCAGGAGAGGTGGCTTTGTGTATTGCCATGTGACAGGAAAACCAAGGACCACAAATCATTGGAGATCAGCCCCAGAGCACCACAGTCTTCTGGAAGAAAGTACCACCTTGATTACACCTTGATTTTGAACTTCTCCTAACCTCAAAACCATGAGCCAATGAATTCACATTGTTTAAGCCAACCCAGTTAGGAAAGTGAAATACCATGTAAAGACTATGTAAAAATAAACTCAAGTTTATATTTTATCAAAAAAAATATTTTAATGTAAAATTGCCACATTTTATATCTGATAAATATTTTATAATTTTTTTTTTGGAGAACAAGAGAGACAGAGACAGAGGGAGGGAGAGAGAGGAAAGAGAGAGGCTCTCAAATTATCATTCACTTCCTCCAAATAGTAAAAGTCAAAGAAAAAGAAAGGTAGAGTATTTTCCTAATTTATGTCTAATCAAATGCGCCAATTGCTCTTATTTCTCTTTCTTTATTATAAAACCACTTTCCGCTAGATTTTGGTCACAGTGAATTTCAGCTCTTACCTGGGTGTACCACACAGCCAAATCACTTATTTTGGCAATAGTTTGTGGTCCTCTAAGCACAAAATTATGACTGCTGGTCTCTGAATAGTGTGGCTCTGTAGGGAGAAAAAGCAAAAGCCTCAATCTGGCTTGAATTCCAGCTTTGTTAATTTATTAGCCAAGTCCCCTAAAGCAAATTATCTAAACTTCTCTAGCCTCAGTTCCTTCATTTGTGAAATTTGCAAAATGAGACTATCTCACAGTAATGCTATAAAGATTACATGCAATATTTTTGGAATTTTCATGTGCCACAAAATTGTGAGATATAGTTGTCATTCTAAAAAGCATTGTGGGACTATAGACGATTATTAAGAAGAGAAATTGACATGACTCGTTCTTCAGGAAATTGTCAGTTGGTGAAAGAAAAAGCAGTTTCACAAAATTTGTTTTTCTTAATCGAACTCGTTGTTAGGTTCTAGAAATTTTTCCACTAGACAGTCACAGACTGAGTTGTCACATTTATAGTTTTGCCCTACAAGTTGCCTTGAGGGATGATGACTCAGAGACCACTCACAACTTCCTGTTAGCATGTATCAGGACATATTCCAACTAGTCGCTCGACAGAATTGGTGTCTCTGAGGAGATTAAGTGTTTTAAAAATTCATCAGTGACACTAATATAATATTCATCATACTTGTCAGATTTGCTGATGTTTAACCATTAATGTAGCTTCATACTATTTCCTATTAAATCTAAGATTTGGGTTTTTCATTTGGATTACCTCCTTGGAAATTTTCATAATCAGTAATACCTTTGTTTCCCCTACAACCCTCATTGCTGAAATTCTTCCCATGTTATGCAACTCAAAGTCAGTGGTATTTTTTCTTCTTTTTCTTAATTCATAAAATTCAATACTTTGGAGCAATTAAGATATTACAGGCCTGAGAGGACTATTTTGACCCTCAAAAGAGCAAAATCATTAATGAAAGACAGTTTCATGAAGTATCAATACACTGAACCTGCATACCAAAACTTGAATTTGGACCCAGATCTGCCATGTCTAGAACCTAGACCAGTCATTACACCTTTATGTGCCTCAATTTCCTTACCTGAAAAATAAGAAAATAGACCACATCATTTGTCAGTTTCTTTTAATCATAAAATTCTATGAATATCAATTGATGGCTTCCTAGAAGAAGAATGCAATTAATGGGAAAGAATTTTTTTTAAATATTGGTTATTAAAAGTTAGCCAAAGATGCTTGAAATGCATAATCTTGCTAATTTGTAATTTTGGAGAAAACACCATTTCCTGATTGTCCAATTGAACTCAAAATGTCATCTTAGAGTGGCAATGAAATTGTTTATAGAATTACTTCTCTAGATACTGTAAAATCCAGTATCCAGCTACATCCAAAGTCACACATTTCTATTAGATTCTCTGTGAAACTACTTTTGATATGAGAGTTTTTCAGATGAGATTTGCTGTAATTTATATAACTGTTCTGAATTACTTTGTCCATTTCAGAATTCATGAACAACTCTTGACAATACTACAGTGGAAGTTTCTGAAAAACATCAATATATAATCCTCAAGGCTTTTCAGTTGATTCTGAACCAAAGAAAAATATGATATTCCACTCAAAAACAACAATGCATGGTGTATTAATTATTTATAAGAACCTTAGACAGTGTTGAATAAACACACAATAAAAGAAATATATTACAGGTATATGAGAAAGCAATAGTAATTTCATTTTCCAATCAATTCTGCTGATATTATTATTGCTGGAAATTCTCCCTCATCAAAGAAGTCACACTGAAACATTGCCATGATACCCAGATAGAGCTGGTGGTAAGCACAATACAATGTTCTTATTCTTATTTTTTCATGGGAACTGAAAACAATCCCCACACTAATAGCTATCAATATGGATTGTGAATAAAAGCTTCCAAAGTAGCTCAGAGTGATGGTGTAGGATCATTGCATTTTCTTTTATGGGTTCATTAATTTACTAAAGAAGTATTTATTGTCAACTTGCTACATATCAGGCACTGCACTCTAACTTAGGTCTACTCATATATTAGAACTTGGTTTATTACTTTGCAGGAGGGATCGTTCCTCTTGTATCTTCACTTTGCATTTGCCATCTAGTGATGTATTGTTCTAGAAATTCACTTCATGAAAGGTTGCCTTATGGTGAGCTTTTCAATATTCTTGTTACCAACTCAGAAGCTCTCTGCATACTTGCTATCACATATTGTTTCCACATTATCCAGAGCTTTAGATTTGAAATGCGGTAAGCACAGCTTCAAATCTCAGGAACTTTCTCTGAACTTTAAGAACTGATGGCAAATTTTTCCATCTTGCACGTGATACCAATCAGTATTCCCAGTTGGCATTGAAGACATTGCCCGAGATGTGGAAGTGTCTCAGTGATACTGCTCAGAAGAAAATTACCTAAAGATTATGTACAACTTGACGACATTATTTACAACTGCATGGGAAACTGTATTTCCTCCAACTTTTTATTCTGATGCATTTCAAACCAGCGGCAAAGTTGAAAGAGTAGTATAAGTAATAGCCATATATCCTTTAGCAATTCTGGAAACCATTGACATTTTACCATTTTAACTCTCTTCATACACACACAAAGTCACACAGTTTTTGCTGAACCATTTTAAAATGTTACATAAACCATGACTTTAGATATTTGAGCATGTAGCTCTTAATAATGATGAAAAATCATAAGGACATTTTCTCCATAATCACAGGAGCATTATAATTCTCAAGAAATTTAAAATTGATGAGACAGTCTTAACTTATGTATAGTCCCAAAATTGCCCCAGTAATGTCCTTTATTGCTATTTTTGTTATTGTTCTGGAGCCAACAGCCAATCAAGAGTCACATATTTCAGTTAACTACCATATTTCTTTAGTTCTTTTTATTTAGAACAGTTCTTTACCTTTTTTGTTTGTTTGTTTTGTTCTCATGATAATAGAACTTTTAATTGTCCAAGTTGGCTCCTCTTGCAACCTGTTTTGGATTTTTTCAGTTGTTGTTTCATGATTATACTCCACTTAAATATTTGTGGTAAGAATTCTATCTAGTTGATGTTAAATTTTGCTCAGTTGTATCTCACCAGGAGTCATGTAATGTCACTTTGATCTATGGATAATGCTATTTGTTTCCTGGTTGATGTATTTTCCATGAAATTTCTCCATTGTAAAGGCTCTTTTCTCCCTTTGTAGTTATTGCTTTTCAAACTCTATTTTAAGTAAGTGATCTAGCTAGTTTGAATATATATACATATGTATGAGGATTTAATGGTTAGCAGAAAAGGCTGGTGACTTCTTTGTGATCTTGAGGATATAAATACCTGGAATATCCATTGTTCCTCCTGTACTTGGTAGGTTACCATAACCTTGTGCTCCCTCAATTCTGTCTTGGGTTCCCACAATTGCATTCTTGGGTATGCAATCGTGGAATCATCTGAAAGTTTTGATCATTTAATTTCTATTATGTCATCATACAATGATTACCTTACACTGATAAAATAAAGCCAGTAGTAATTATTAAGAATTTAGACACATTGAATAAGAATGGGTTTGATACAGAATACTAATCCTAAATCTACTCATTGCATAATGATGCAAACTTTTAGTGTATTCCTTAATATATTCTTTCTTGGGGAACAAATTATTTCCTAACCAGCAAAACCCAAGACTGTTGTTGTGCCAAGAGTTTTAACAGATGTAGTAAATAGTAAATTAGATTCTATTTACATGCTATTTTCTTAAATAGTACTCTTTCTAATCTCCTATGCTATAGTTTCTAAGTGTTGGAACTCAAATATCTTTTTTTTTAGGAAAAGAGAACATAATTATTTGATGCACTACATACATTTCTTTTCTCACTTCTTAATGATCAGGGATTACAAAGAAGTTGGGCTGTTTTTCAGATATTTTGTCTCTTTGTTCTTTTTTTTTCTCATGGGCAGGCACTGGGAAAGAACCGGGTCTCTTGCATGGCGGGCGAGAACTGTGCCTGCTGAGCCACCGTCGCACCTCCCTGCTTATTTGTTTCTGATTTTCTAGGTGAGGAGCTCATGAACTGTTTACATATTTTTTTCCTAGGTCTCATTTAAAAGCCAGATAGGTGTATCTACATGCCAGGAATTTTATCATGCTTTCCCACTCTGAGCAAAAAATAATGGTAAAGATGTGATACAACATTGCAAATAGAGTAATAAAAATGAGTACTACCTTTCCTGTGAAGATTCCATACCTTGCCAAAGCCCTCATCAGTGCTAGGATAAATTATAATAAGAAGATTGCCAAATATCTTTCTGTCCCTGAGAGGGGATTCTATTCCTGTCCACAAAGATGATGAACTATTTTCATTTTCTAATCTGGGAATACAGCCAAATGCCTCACTGGATTTGAACTTTCCTATTCCAGGGAATTATTTGAATTCAACAGGCCACACTGACCATAGGTAGGTCTCCATTTGATTGGCAGATGATGATCACAGATTGTATAAGCATACTCCTTCAGCTTTAAGATTGGGAACCTATTTATTTAAATAGAAACAACCTCCCCACTTTCCAGATTTAATAGTGTTTTACAGTGTAACCATTTTTGTAGAGGAGAGGGATATTGTGAAATAGCACAACAATATAAGTCAGTGCAAGACAGATGCTTTAATTTGATTCATCAGCATTTCACACTTGTTTTTAAATTAATCATTCCCATGTTAAACTAATAATAAGGTTGATCAGATGACTTGCAAGCCTTTAAAACTTTAGTTTATGAAATATGAATAAACAAAGAACAAATAAAACCTCATACTTTTTTGGCAAGTGGGGTTAATAAAAATAGGCAGCATTGTTTTGAGTTAATGATCTCTGTTCAATATTGGTATGACATAATAATTAAAAAATAAGAGCTCAACATGCCTATTTGTCCTGCAGAGCAAGAAAGACTCAAATAGAAAACCAGCACTGTGATAGGGAAGACTGTTCCAAAGTGGCGTGGTCCACATTCAGTGAGGAATACGACTCTTTTCTACCAATTAATGATTGTCTCCCACTTGCAATTGTATCATTCAGATGTACACGTAAAAGCAATTTATGACTAAACACAGATTAAGTGTCATCACACATGTGCTATCTGGTAAAATTATGTGATACAGACATGCTGGAAGAGTTGTCTCCTTTGCTGAAGTATTTTACTTTGAAAACCCTTTCCTTGGTCCTTTTTCTGTGTAATCTCCTCTTTCTTCACGGGAGTACTATGAGTGGTTTGCTTAATGAAAATGACTTGCAGGATGAGGCATTATCATTAAAAATAAATAGGAAAATCTCTTTCACTCCATCCTATTTTATATTTCTCAATTAAACGGCTGTCACCACTTGTTTCTGGTTGTGCTATTAATGCGGTTTCTTTTTGATATGAGCTTGGTCACCTTGCCTTGCCCCACCTCACCTCACCTTTCCTTTTCCCTCCCTTCTTCTCTCCCCCTTATCTCCTTTCTTTCCTTCCTTCTTCCCTCTCTCCCTTCCTTTCTTCTTAAATGCATTACAATGCTTCTGGCTACAGGAGAAATGACTAAATCAGAAATCTGAAATATTTTCTGCAGCTCTGGAATTCACAGGCAACTACTATGGAGGTTGTAGTTTTTATATTTCAAGCGTGCTCTAAATCAATGCTATTTGAGTGGTTTGAGTAATTTTCAGCTAGTTTTCCCAATTGTTTAGTGCTCCATAAATGAACTATTGCTAAAAATGAAGCAGTGTTCACTTCTGATTTTCAAATTCTTGCCTGAATATCGCCTTTAATTTAAACATTATATAAATTAACATACTGGGATTTAACACACCTTTCACCAGTTTATAACATCTCTGATACAGATATTAAAATCATTTTGCCTTTCTTCAATTGGCAAAATAAGGCAATAACAGTATCCTTGTATTTCTCCTTAGGAAAGCATGCTAATAGATTTATAATACAATCTATTAATGTTCTTGTCTAATTGGTGACTAGAGCTCAGATATTGAGGTTATTTAACCTTTTCAGAGGAAATGATGGAAACTTGCTCCATAAACCTTGTTAAGCTAATAACTTATAGACAAGATCATTTTTTAAAGACATCAAATGAATGCTCTCAGTTTACCAACTGTTCTGTTATTAGCGGTCCAAACAATTGCATGCTTTTCTTGTATCATTAGGCAACCTTGTAATAAAGAGGAGAAATATGTGTCTAGAACAATTTGTTCCCTACTATAAACCTCCAACAGTGGTGTTAAAAACTCCCTAGTGGCCGGGGAGTTTCAGGATCCTCATGTGATATATAGCGCTGCACACAAGGTGCTATGAAAATTTCTACAGATGGTTGCTTAATGTGTAAATTAATATGACTCAGTAAGGACTGTGCCAGTCATTGGCAATTATAATTATAGATCAGTTGAAAAATCTTGCTCTACAAACTTGTTCAACCAGAGAACGGCAGCATATACACAAGTTTATTTAAATACTTTAATTATTTACTGTCAGGATTTGTGACACATGTGTGCTTCAACTTGCAAACACTAATAGGAATGATATAGCACCATGTTAGTAGCATAAAACAAACAAGGGTAATTAAAAGAAATTGCAAGAAAAAAATCACCACATAGCAACAAGACTGAACATCCTTTTCCAAACACAATTTAGTTTTTAAACAAATGGATCAAATAAAAGACATCAGTCAGCAAGCATATTTTGAAGGACCCAATTAAATATGAAGCTGAAAATTCTTTACATTTTTACACTCACAATTGAAATTAAAATCTACTTTAACCCAATTTGGCCCTTGTTAACTAGTTGAACTCAGAGGTATATTCCAACTTCAAAATAACAGATGAAAGTTTATTTAAATCAAGCATATTTACACTTAATGAGATTTGTATGAATTTTTAGCTTTTATTTGAAGAGTTTAGGAAAACATCAACCTTGAAAAGCACATCTGTTCCTATGTTCCTTTTACTAGTACTAGAAACCAGTCTTTTTTCCTATTAACTATGAGAAAGAGAATTTTCTGGGAAAAATACACTATAATTGACAAAGAAGCTTTTATTTTTTTATTTCCAAGGTAGCCTTTAATCCTGTCCTTACTCAATTAAACTAAATCCTAAGTAAGCTAAACTGAAACTCTCATTTGTTCACAATAAAGGAAGAGGAGGTACATAAAATGAGACATGCTCTTATAATTTCAAAGCAGCCCTTATCCCTTCTGAAGGAAATATTTAAAGATAACATTAACCAAATTCTCTGCCTAATGTCGAGGAATGTGGCCTTCTCTTTTTTCCACAAATGTAAGTCTGTCAATGGAAGGATCATTAAACTATATGCATCTTTCTTCACGTGAGTTAAGTAGCTGCATAGCCTAATGTAAGAATCACAAGACTGGAAGTCAGAGACTCCAGTTTCTAGAAGAATTAGTGATTGTCAGCGAAGCACTTAACCTCATTGAACCTCAGTTACCTCATCCAAAAAATGAAAGATCTGTGCCAGAATACATCTAAGATGTCATTTTCTGTTCTAATTATTTAATTGTTCTATTTAAAAAGTGTATATAGAGTCATGGGACAAATGAAGAGAAATGACTCAGCTCTCTAGATAGTTCTGCCCAATTTAAATAAAGCTTATCTCAGTGATATGATTCTTTCAAGCAAAATATTTCAGCTTCATTTCCATTTCACTTTGAACATACAAAAGTCTTATTTCTGGGTTAAAGTGCTATATGCATTTCTGGTGTCATTTGTGGCACTTGGAAGATATCTTTAACTCACTAAAGGCTCTGAAATTTTCAACTTTAAAGTCACTGTTTCATGTTTAGATGACAGATTTTTTTTTCTGTAGGCTTCTAGGTGTTTGGGACAAGGAAGTTGGTTTACTGTTGGGTTTGTCAAACTAGGATCAATAATGACCATTGAAGAGCTTATCAAGTTAAGATCATTTGCACTTTAGTGCAAATAGATTTTTCAAATCATCTGTCAGAAAATCGAAGTTTGGGGTGCAGTATAGAATGATGAGGAGGATAGAGTGTTACCCTGTGAGATAGCACTCACAGATACTGTACTAGGTATAAATGAACAATAAAAACCTGGCAAAGCAGGGATGGGGCTGACTCTATGTCTCAAGGTGTTGGGATACACACACACACACACACACACACACACACACACACACAAATGGTGATACTCCACTGTGGCATGTTTTATTAATCTACTCAGAGGAAAGCCTAGCTTTTTTTTCACTTTCAATCATATCATGAGCTTGTAGCAGAATTTGATTGTGCAAAATTCTTTATTCTTTAATTAAAGCAGGGGTAGAATACTGGAAATGTAGCTAATATAAATGAGTTAAGCGGTCAGGGTTTTAAAGAATGACAATAAAGCAAAAGAGTAAAGTGGTTTGATCATTGCCACCTGACACTTAAGTTTGGTATCAAGAAGTAAATAGAGATTAGTGGAAATAAATGGCCCATTTAAAAGGTGACTGTATAGGTCATCAATTTCAGCCAAAGTTCTCATATGAATGCTGGTTCAGTATTGCCAGATTTCCTGAATTTTCAAAAGAAGCCTTAAATCTGTATTTTATAAGTGATCCATTTTTTTTGCAGCTATTTTAAGAACATGTTTTAAAAACTGTACAGGTCAAACAAAATACATTTGTAGGCTGAATTTGGCCCAGAAGCCGCAGATTTCAATTTTGAACTATCACTCCATCCAGATTATAAGAACCAATCCCTTAGAAGCCAATACTCCTTCATTTACTAGAAAAGAGATCCAGTGCCCAAGTAAAAAACTTGCCTAAAGGCGCAAAGTAGGTTATAGCCTTTTTTTTATGATCTTAGGCAGGTATTCAAACCACTATGTCAGGCTCTTACAATTTAAGAATTTTTTTTCCCAAATAATATGGAAGTATATATAACCTATAGAATCAAAGTTCACACTCAGTAATGTGGATACAATAGACTATATATTGTTAGAGAAATTGTTATGTATTCATAAATTTAAATGTGGATGTTTGGATATTTTGCAAAAGGAGCATGCTCTAGGTCTTATCCATGCACTCCATAACTGCTAAACTGTTAAACATGCTTAGAGGTTAATAACTAGTTTCTTTTAATGCCATATAATAATAAGATAATTTTTGCTCTTTTTTTTTTTTTTTACTTGTCAGCTATACACCAGAAGGAAGCATCCAGTGTGGTCTTTCTTTTGCAGAGTATAATGAGGGGTATAACATTGAATCAGACTATGCTGCTGCTTTTTAGTTGCCAGTCATGAGAAGAAAGAAAACAGAACTTAAGTAGTAACCTAATAATGACATCAATAAAATGAAAATATATATATATGTTCAGTACTCTTAAAATACCCCTAAATCAAGTTTGTTGATTGATGAGGCTATCTTATTCCTTAGTTTTCATATGTTTGCATCAGTTCCATAGATTCTCTATTTAGCTAAACTAATAAATACTATCAACCACTATTGCCCAAACATTTTTGATCTAGTTCCCCATCTATTAAAAAAATGCACAGTCAAAAATATATAAGTGAGTTCAATAGTTATATGTGTATTTATTCAACAATTATTTGTATATCACACAGCACACGCCAGAGACCAAGTTGAAGTACTAAGCAAGGCGGTCATCCTCTTTTCTATCACAGATTTTATTAACTGGGGGGGTGGATATAGGCATTGAACAAATAATATTAAAAGAGTTGTATAATTGTGAGAAATGCTAATTGGGAAGCATAAAGTGTGTGACAGGGAGGCTAACTGCATCTTAAAGGGGGCGGGGTTGGGATAGGGATGTAGTCTCCCCTGAGAAAGCAGCATCTATGTTAAAACCTAGAGGATGAGGTGAGTGCTGGCTGGCTGAAGGACTGGTGAAAAGCCTTCCCAAACAGTCATAAATGAGACGTGGTGTTCTGAACACATTCCCTAATGGGGCCCAATTCATTATCCATTCCAGTCTCTCCACAAAACCCCATTTCATGATTATTCTGGGAAATGGCAGCACACTTGGCAAAGGTCTTGGGTCACACAGACTGGGTTCAAATCCTGGCTCTGCCATTAACTCATTGTGGAAACATACAAAATTGCATCAATTCTCTGAATATTTGTTTCTCTATTTTCTTTCTCCACCATTTTTTTACGATTGTATTAAATGAAATATAGTTAGCAAGTGGCTCAAATTTGATATGGTACAGTTGTTAGTCTTATATTTATTTTCCCTTAAAAATGAAAAACCATGGGAAGTAAGATAAACGCCAGGAATATTGCAGATAGAGTTAGTGAAGTAGAGTTAGAAACTTTTCAAGAGAAGGGGCTTTTATCCCCATTTTTAGCAATTAGAATGCAACCCTTTTTATTGTCTATTATTTATCTCTAGGAAGCAGTAACTCTATTTCTAGAAAAAAAGCCATTTATTTTATGCAAGTCATTGTGCTGAGCAACTTATACAAGATGTTTTATTTAGTCTCTACAACACTGAATATTAGATGTTTTCACTTTCACTTAACAGATGATAAAACTAAGGTTACTAATGCTAAGTAATCTGCCTGAGGTCAAACTTTATCAAGTTGCAGAACTGGGCTTTAAACTTAGACTGTACTACTCCAAAAACCATTTTTTAAAACTCTGGACTGTATTTTTTGAAGCAAATATTTTAATTATGTATGAGTAACTTGATAAAAATATTACACATTATGCTAAAATTTTATAATTGAAATATGAAACTATTTTATGATTTAAATATCAGACAGTGCAATTAAAAAAGAAAGCTTTCTCAGCTCAGTACCAATGATTCCTCAAGGGAAAGGTGGGGGGAGCTGTTTCAACTTCTGTGTTTGTTGTTTCAAAGAGGAAATGGATTTAAAATAAGAATGTATTTGAAAACACTCAAAATGTTTTAATTTCCACATTCAATTCAGTTGGAATTAAAACAACAAAGTTGTTTTTTATTATTCCTACCTATTGATATCAAAATTATTTGAAATATAATAATATTTGCAAGTAATAAATGGAGGTAAAATTGATATTGTTGAAGGAAATAAAAATTACTATTCTTTTCTAAATTTACTTGGAAATAAATGTCAAGAGACATAATAAAATTTAAATGATTTGCTGTATGCATTTCTTTTCTGGTAATGTCACAAAGGGAAATGATAGAAAATGTGAAAAAAAGTCACATACGTGAAGATGTTTATTTCAATATTATTTATGAAAGTGAGCAATTGGGATCAAATACATATCCAATACTATATAAATGATTGGTTAGAACAGAATTAATGAAATAAAATAAAAATACATTTTTAGTCATATAAAATCAGTCTTCAAGATATTTGAGACAGCATATGAAGTTATTGGGAAATGAAAAAATATAAAACTCTACACATTAAATTTTTAACTATATAAAAATAGGTCTATAATATTAATAGTTGTGCTAGATTCATATTTGGGAATTTACTTTTTTATTCCTTATTTTTATAAAGTGGTCCAATTATTTTTTTTCCCAATTATTTAAAAGGACTTTAAACTTTTTAGATAAAAAGCACACAGCAAATCACGGGTATGCAGAGTAAAAATCTCCAAAATTGCCTGGCCATTGTTTCTCCATTAATCGTCCTTTTCCCTTCATACTTCAAGACAGTGATCTTGATATTTGAACATTTTTATTTACATCGTTTTCTTATTTGGTACTCTATTAGCTAATCTGGAGTTGGGACTGTGTTTTATTCATCCTTGTATACCTAGTGCTTAACACAGTGTCCTACATTAAATGATATTTCAAATTATTGTGTTTAATAAAAGAATACTTCATTGTGTTTTAGTAATATCTACTTGTCTAGTATGGATAGCAGGGCTTAGCAATAAAAATTAAGCTTTATATGTCATAGAAAAAATTTTTTGCCAAATAAAAGGAAATCATAGATTTAGGCTATGATCATCAGTAGTCAATACACACACACACACACACACACACACACACACACACACACACACACACATACAAACCCAAGAAGAAAAACAAAGCAAGAAAAGCAGACTTTATTTGTCTTCTAATGGAAGTATACAACACCCTCAATGAAGAATTTTGCTAAAAGTTGAAACATATTGCATCTTTAGATTCAGCTACCAGAACAATAAAGGATGCTGGACCATTAAACAACATAAAGGGAAATCAATCATCAAGCTCCAAAACATGAGAAACTCTACAAGAGAAATAATCCAGTTTCATCAATAAATAAACTACAAAATACAAAAAGAGGGATGGGGAAATCTATAGACTTAAAGAGATCTAAGGAACAAATTAATTAAATATAGAGTGTGGAATTTCTTCAGGCCTTTATTCAAGCAAACAAAATATGGAAAAGGGAAATTTAAATTTGTCCATTAATTTGATCATATGGAAGAATTAATACTAAATTTTAACTATGATAACCATCATAGCTTTTTAAATTTGCTCTTGTCTTTTAGAGATGCCTGCAGAGATTTATGAGTGATATAATGTCTGGGTTGGTGGAGAAAGGAGGGGTTTAAATGAGACGAGATTGCACATGAGTTCAAAATGACTGAAGCTGAACTTCAAAATTCTTATATACAATGAGTATATGAGAATTTATTATACACTATTGTTTATGTTTATATATTTGAAATTTTTCAAAATGAAAAGTTTAAAAAAATAAAGTGTTTTAAAATAGTTCAAAACAAAGCAAAATCCTTGGAAGCTTTGGTTTAGTTAGGAGTCACTGATCCATTCTATCAACTGCTTCTCAAAAAAATTGGCACTTAAAATAGTTCACTTCTTTTGTCCATGATGGGCCAGCACATTTCCATCTCATAATTATAATCTCTTTCAATGATTAAGCGCTCTTTGGAAGCAGAATATAAAGTTAAATGTAAGAATTAACTATGCAAATGAGCAGACAACTGTTAGCGAACCATTAGTTTTAATATCACAAATGTTTTTTCTTGGGAGAGAGCAAACATTTAGATTTCTTTAATATTTAATTATTTGTTATTTATCTGCCTCTCTTAGACACTCTAAGTTGAATTCAAAAGATTCCCCCAGGGAGCTGGAACAGTGGCTCAGTGGCAGAATTCTCACCTGTTGTGCCAGAGACCCGGGTTCGATTCCTGGAAACTGCCCATGTCAAAAAAAAAAGAAAAAAAGAGAGACTCCCCCAAAGTCTGCCTGAAGGAATGTCATGTCTGGAGTACAATGTGGAGTTAATTAGGTGAGCCAAACATAACACAGAGATTAGCATGGAGCACAGTTAACCATGTCTACCATATGTCTAATTGTATTTTTTTTAATCGGATATGGAGAAGTAATTTTATAGTAAATTCAGGTTCCAATTTCATTATAATACGCAAGAGTGACAATGCACAGAAGTGATGCTAATAGTGTCAGACAAAATTTCAGAAGTAATAACACTCACTATTCAGGATTAAACACTTAATATCTACTCAAAATAGGAATCATTAAGGTAACATTTGTGATAAACGATAGTAGCTACCTATTATGGAGTTCCTACCTTGCCCTTGAATAATCTTACTTCTCAAACTTGTGTGAAATATTACTGTGCTCTTTGATTATTATAGAGTGTACAGATTTGCTATTTTTGTTAGGTTGATTTTGGGGGGATCTTTTTAAGCCAATCACAATTTTGTCTCACTATGGGATTTTAATAAATATTTAATTTTGGTTTACTTTTAAGATATGACATATTAAACACTGAAGTAGGTGATACGCAATAATAGCTCAAAAATATATTATTTTAACTACTAACATTTTTGAAACCAATTATAAAATTTAAAGAATATAATTAGCTCAATTGCCTGATTTATAGAAAGGCAAAGAAAAATTCTAGTCAACCAAGATAGCAGCACCCTAACTTTCAAATATGAAAAATGTAAATCAATGATAGTAATTCCTTATCTAATAAAGCACTTTACAGCTTATAAGGCAGTATAATATCAAATATATATATATATATATATATATATATATATATAATCTATATATGTGTGTACAAAATCATATATACTTACACCTATATACCTACACACACACACAGCTATATACTTGCTATATACTTCCTATATACTATGTGAACTAATATTGTATATGTGCTATATACACACACATCATATTTTTTTTTCATTTCACATATAATATGTAGTCTATATTTGTAAGATACTTATTTGCAGGATATATACTATATGAACTAATACTGTGTATATACTATATATATATACATACACATATATACACATCATATATATTGCTTCCATTTCACATGTAACATGTGATCTGTATTTGTAAGAGACTGATTTGCAAGCTATAGGTGTTTACAGCAATGGCATATCCCATATATGGATAAGGTAAAAATGACCCAACATATCGGCTAAATTTCTTTACATAAAATGCAATATTAATTATGTTAGACACTATACTAAGCATTTTAAAGATATTAACCTATTTGATCCTCAAAACCATACTTTGAGCTTGGTTCTAGTCCCCTTCATTTTAAAGATTGAAGCACAGGGAAGTCAAGGAGCCCCGGCTCACGTTTTCCATATCGCCTGACTACTCCATCTCTGTCACTGCGCTTCAGTTTAACAAAGTGATTTCTGATGTTAGACAGACATGAGTTCAAATCAGTATCTTGTCACTCTCCAGCTGCTGTCTTAGGCGGGTTGGTGAACACCTCTAAACCTGTATGGTTCAATGACTCTGACATTGATGACCAGTTCCATAACACATGGAAGCTCAAAGGGTTTTCTTACAGGATCTTCTGATTTCTATTTTCATCACTCACTCTAGTTTCTTGTTTCCATTAATGTGGCTGAATTCACTGGTCTTGCCCCATCAGAAAGTCAGTCCTTCCTGTGATTAAAGAAAAAAAAAACCTGGAAGAAATTTTCCTGAATGTAGCTTCCTTTATTAAAATTTGTTGGATGAAGGTGAAAGGAAGACCTAAACACTGTAGGGCATCACCTCATGGGGAATCTATGCTTTCAATATCTGACCCTTGACTATTCCCATTTGGCCAAATAATCTGTGTCTCTTCCTTTCCCTTTCTCTAAACAGTTTCTTTCTCCTCTGATAAAGACGAATTCTAGTCACATTTTGATACCTAGGTTCCTGCCACTACCCTTTTCTTAGTGCCTCAGCTTATTAAGATCTCACCAAGTAAATTGCCTTGATAAGTGGAATTCTGTGGCTAACTATTAAGATGATAATTCAATTCTACCTCAGTACTCAAATAGTGATAATACTACTCTTCTAGTTTGCTAGCTGCCGGAATGCAATATACCAGAAATGGAATGGCTTTTAAAAAGGGGAATTTAATAAGTTGCTAGTTTACAGTTCTAAGGCCGAGAAAATGTCCCAATTAAAGCAAGTCTATAGAAATGTCCAATCTAAGACATCCAGGGAAAGATACCTTGTTTCAAGAAGGTGATGATGTTCAGCATTCTCTCTCTGCTGCAAGGGTACATGGCGAACATGACAGTGTCGGCTAGCTTCCTCCCCAGGACTCTTGCTTCATGAAGCTCTCTGGGAAGTGTTTTCCTTCTTCATCTCCAAAAGTCACTGGCTGGTGGACTCACTGCTTTGTGGTTCTGCAGCATTCTCTGCTCTCCCAGAATCTTGTGGCTTTCTCTCTTGTTCTCTAGCTTTTTCTAAAATGCATCTTCTTTTAAAGGATCCCAGTAAAGGCAATCAAGACCGACCTGGCATGGGTGGAGCCATGTCTTCACCTGTTCAAATTTAATATCCACACTTGTTTGAGTTACATCTCCATGGAGAGAAGCTAATTAAAGTTTCCAACATACAATACTGAATAGGGATTAGAAGAAACTGTTGCTCCCACAAGATTGATTAGGATTAAAACATGGCTTTTCTAGGGTACATAAACTTTTTCAAACTGGCACAAGTACTTACCTCATGGGATTTTTGTAGCTTTTTAATGGTTGAGACTGATAAGGAAATTAGTGCCATGACTGTGATAGAATAAGTTCTCTGTACACGTTAATTATTCTTTCTGTTAATATTATTACTATAAAAATAACTTTGTCTAGATAATCCAAATGGAAGCTTTTATGTTGAGATGAAGACGCACACACACACACACACACAGAGAGAGAGAGAGAGAGAGAGAGAGAGAGAGAGAGAGAGAGAGAGACATAAAGAAAGAGAGAGACAGAGAGACCTGAAAGAATGCAAAGCTATGTCTTATGCAAAAAGAAGTAGACATTAGACCACCTACTTTTAACTACTTGACTCAAGGATGATCGGTGGAATACAATGTGGTATCTTTGAAACAGGAATATAGTTTATTATTTTTCAGACAAGTGAGAGGAAAATGTTTTTCAACATGTACTAAAATTACTAAAGAGTGATATTGTTGATGACTATAGAAGTAAATTTATTTCCAAAGTATTCCTTGTAGTATTTTGGAAACTTTGTAAGTAAACTGATAGAGTATCAGTTAACATGAATAAATAACTTAATTTTTTTAGGTGTGTAATATATCCAAATCAATTTATCTAACTAATGGAGAGCAGAGACTGTGTCCATCCTTTCATCTTTCGTTCCCATCTTTATTTTTCTCTTCATTCCCTCTAACTCTACATCATGCCTTTTCTATGAAATATATAACCTTTATGTGACAAGCAATAACAGGCACCAGTGATATAGAAATGACTAACTCTCTTTGTATACTCAACGAGCTTGCAATCTATAGGCAATTATATGCAAAAGAAAACAATAAATCCAAGGATGAGTATTATGAGATAATTATGCACACAATGCTAATAGCACACGGAAAATGACCTGGACCAACAGAGACTGTATTACAAAACAATTCGTTCAAGAAGATGATGTTAAGATGAATAAATAACAATGTGGAAATTACAGAGATTTGGTGGACTGTGAAGCAAGGAGAGTCTTTAAGCAAAGAGATCTATTTAAGCAGTGTTACTGAGCGAGGTATTTCAGATCATAGAGCATACAAAAAAGGCACAGTTCTAAAGGCCTATTGATGAGCAGGAGAGAAAAAGGAATATTTGAAGTTGGAATAGTGAGCAAGGATCAGCTCTGAAAAGACCTTTTAAACTGCACATATGAGTTTAGAATTTATCTTTCAAGTAAGGGAAATAAAATGAATTATTTAAGATGGACGAGTCATAATTTGATCCATATTTCTCAAAGGTGATTTTAGTGTACAATTAGGAAGGCATTGGTTAAGAACGAACCCAGGAGTAGGAAGAATCGTTAGCCTGCTAATGCAGTAATCCAGATGAGAAATGAGGAGATATTAAATCTAAATAGTGGAGATTGGTGGTGAGAATTGAAGAGGAGGAAAAAAATCTCCGAATTTTCTAACTCAGACTGCATTTTTACCGGGTGCATGCAATTCTATTCACTGACAGAACAAAACAGAACCAAAAAGCAGGGAAGGAATAGGTTTGCTTGGAAAGATAATGACATACCTTTTGGACATGTAGAGGTTAAGGAACAAATTATGTGGCCTCATTGCAACAAAAGATCTGAATTGGAAACAAATTTAGAGGTCTCGAGCCTCATCCACGTCATAATGTTTATTGCTTCTCTTATGACCAATCATAAATGCTTATTGAATAAATACTAGATGAGGTACATAGGCCCCTAGCCATTTTCAATCTAAGTGTATATAAAGCCAATCTTAGTTTAGTGACCTAAACATTATTGAATTAAAGTAAAATAATAGGGCCCTACAGAAGATAGCATAAATAAGTATACAGTAAAATATATAGACAAATAAAATTACTATTGAAGGCAATAAGATTCATTTATTAATTTATTCCATATTTGATTTATAACACTACATAAGTGCCCAGGCTTATATAACATGATGGCCCATGCTATAATAACAAATTTTGATATTAGCTAGAACTGATATTTAGGAAACTTTCATAAATGCTTTTTGTGTTTGTCTAAGAAAATTTCACTGTTGGATGTAGAGTTTTATGTGTGTGTGTCAGTATGCTTACTAATTGTGTTTAAATCTTTATTTTTCAATTGTAGGTATACATAAAAATCATGCAGAAAATAGAGAGTACCCATAAGTTCCTCTTATTTTTAATACCTTGTATTAGTGTGACACATTTCTTACAATTGATGAAAAAAATACTATTAACCATGGTCCATGCTTTACATTAGGGTTCCCTGTTTGTGATGTATAGTCCTAGATTTTAGTATTTTTTTCAATTTTTATTCTAGTAATATACATATAACCTAATTTTTTCCCTTTTAACCCCCTTCAAATACGTAATTCAGCGCTGGTAATTATATTCACAATGTTGGATTATAATCACCACCATCGTTTACCAAACATTTTCCCTCAATCCAAATAGAAGCTCTGTACAATTTAAGGATTAATTCCCCTTTCCTTACTCCCACCTAGTTTCAAAATATTTTCTAGTTTCTGAGTTTGAATTTGCTTATTTATATCAATGAGATGATGCAATATTTGTCCCATTGTGACTGGCTTACTTCACTCAACATTATGTCTTCAAGGCTCATGCATGTTGTGGCACATATCAGAACTTCCTTACTTTTTATGGCATAGTATGCCATTGTATGCATTCCCCACATTTTATTTATCTGTTCATGGGTTGAGGGACACTTGTGTTGCTTCCTTTCACCTTTTGGAAAATTATGAATAATCTTGCTATGAAAATTGGCATGCAAATACCTGTTCAAGTCCCTGCTTTCAATCCTTTTTGTATATATATACTTTAAAGTGGAATTGCCTAAGCATATAATAATTCTATACTTAGCTTTTAAAGGAACTACCAAACTATTTTTCACAGCAGCTGCACCATTTTACATTCCCACTAATAATGAATAAGTGTTTCTATTTCTCCACATCCTCTCCAACAACTGTAATTTTCCATTTTCTTAATAGCAGCATTCTAGTGGATGTGAAGTTATATCTCAATGAAGTTTAGTTATGCATTGCCCTAAGGGCCAATGATATCAAGCATATTTTCATTTGTTTTCTGATCCTTTGTGTTAATTGGGAAATGTCTATTCAAGTTTTTTGTCCATTTTTTTTTTTTTTTTGCTGTTTATTAGAGAAGTTGTGGGTTTACAGAACAATCATGTATAAAATACAGGATTCCTATGTACCATCCCACCTCCAACATGCTGCTTTGGTGTCCAACATTTGTTACAAGTGATGATAGCACATTTTTACAATTGAACTATTAATTAAAGTCCATGGTTTAACTTAAGGGTCACTGTTTGTGTAGTGTATTTCCACGGATTTTTTAAAAATGTTATTCTGTTACCATATATACCGTCTAAACAACTTCTCCTTTAATCATATTCAGATATATATGTCAGTTCTGGTAATTGCATTCACAATGTTGTGATACATCACCAACATTCATCACCCAAGCATCCCATCATTCCAAATAGGAGCCCTGCATGTTTGTTTGTTTGTTTTATTTTAAGAGCCCTGTACATTTTAAGCCTTAACTCCCATTATCTATCATCACCCCATCCCATGGTAATCTGAGTTCTACATTCTGACTCTTTGAGTTTACTTACTCTAATTGTTTCAAATCAGTGAGATCATACAAGACTTGTCCTTTTGTGCCTGACTTAACTCAATATGATGGTTTCAAGGTTCATTCATGCTGTTCCATGTATCAGAACTTCCTTACTTTTTTACATCTGAATAATATTCCAGTGTGTAGATACCACATTTTATTTATCCATTAATGGGTTAATAGACCTTTGGATTGCTCCCATTTTTTGGCAATTGTGAATAATGCCTTCATGAATATCAGTGTGCAAATATCTCCCTGAGTACCTGCTTTCATTTCTTTTAGGTATGTATCTGCTACTGTAATTCCCATGTTATATGGTAGTTCTTAACTTAGCTTTCTAAGGAACTGCCAAAATGTCTTCCACAGCAGTTGCACTATTTTACATGGCAATACCAGCAACACATGAGTATTCCTATTTCTCTGCATCTCCTCCAACTCTTATTTTATATTTTTTAATAGAGATCATTCTAATGGATGTGAGATGATATCTTATTGTGGTTTTGATTTGCATTTTCCTGATAGCTAATGATTTTGTGCATTTTTTCATGTTCCCTTCAGCCATTTATATATTTTCTTTGTTTAGACATTTCTTCTATTCTTTTATCCGTGTTTACATTGGATTGTTTGGCTTTGTTGTTAAGTTGAAGGGTTTCTTTATATTTGCTGGATATTAATCTTTTATCAGATACATATTTTCTCCCACTGTATAGATTATCCATTTATTTCCATGATAAAGTCCTTTGAGGAACAAAAGTTTTAGATTTGGATAAGGTTCCTTTTATTTATATTTTCCTTTTTTTAGCTTGTACTTTGGGTATAAAGTCTAAGAACCATTGTCTAACAAGGTTCTGAAGATACTTCCTTATGTTTTCTTCTAGGAGTTTGATAGTTTTAGGTCTTATATTTAGGTTTTGGATCCATTTTGAGTTGATTTTTGTTTATAGTGTGAGGTTTATGGTCTTCCATTAATTTTTGCTAATGGAGATCCAATTTTTCCCTGCACCGTTTGTTGAAGAGATTAGTTTTTCCCAACTGAGTAGTCTTTGCTACCTTGGAAAAAAAATCATTTGGTCTTAAATGTGAAGTTTGATATCTGAACTCTTAATTCTAATCCATTGGCCTCTATGTCTGTCCTTGTGCTGTTATCATGCTGTTTTGAATACTGTGTCTTTGTTATAAGTTTTAAGATCATAAAGTGTGAGTCCTCTAACTTCATCTTTTCTTTTTTTACAAGATGGCTTTAGCTATTAGGTGTCCCTTATTCTGTTGGGACTCAGTAGAATCAATTTGATGATTGGCTTTTCCATTTCTGGAAAAGAGGTTGTGGGACTATTGATTGGGATTGCATTGAATCTATAAGTTACTTTGGGTAGAATTGATATTTTTAATGATATTTAGTCTTTCAATCCAAGAACAGAAAGCATCCTTCCATTTATTTAACTTTTCTTTAACTTCTTTTAGCAATCTTTTGTAGTTTTCTGACTACGAGTCCTTTACATGCTTTGGTTGATTTATTCCTTCATATTTGACTTAATTAGTTGTTATTTTGCAAATTGAAATTTTTCTTTATTATTTCTTCTGATTATTCATTGCTTATGTAAAGAAACACTATTGATTTTGAGGGATTGATCTGGTACCTTGCCACTTTGCTGAATTCATTTATTACTTCAAGAGCTTTGCTATGGATTTTTTTCCATTTTTTCTTTATATAGGATCTGCAAATAAGGAAAGTTTTATTTGCTTTTGATTTGGAGGCATTTTATTTTATTTTTCTTGCATAATTGCTCTGATTAGAGTTCCAGTACAATGGTGATAATAGCGGTGAGAGTGGACATCCTTCTCTTGTTCCCCATCTTAATGGAAAGCTTACAGTATTTCACCATTAGTAGTATGGTAGCTGTGGGCTTTTTATATATGCTTTTTATCATGTTGAAGAAGTTTTCTTCTATTCTAGTATTCTATATGTTTTTATCAAGAAAGGGTGCTGTGTCTTGTCAAATGCCTTCTCTGAGTTGATTGAGATGATCATGTGCTGTTTTTTTTTTCCTTTTTTTCTGTTAATGTAATGTATTACATTGATTGATTTTCTTAGGTCAAATCAACCATGCATACTAGGGATAATTCGCTGTTGATTATGGCTTATAATTTTTTTCACATGGCCATTGGATTCAGTTTGCTTATATTTTGTTGAGGATTTTTGCATCTGTATTCGTAAGAGAGATTGGTTTGTAGTTTTCATTTCTTATGGTATCTTTATCCAGCTTAGTATGAGGGTCATGTTGACCTTATTGAGTGAGTTAGAGAGTATTCCCTCCTACTCAGTTATTTGGAAGCGTTTGAGCAGAATTGGAATTAAGTCTTCTTAGAATGTTTGACAGAATTTCTCTGTGAAATCATCTGGTCCTGAGCCTTTCTTTGCTGGGAAAATTTTAATTACTGATTCAGTCTCTTTACCAGTGATTGTATTGTTGAGATATTCTATTTCTTCTTGACTCAAGGTAGGTAGCTAGCATGTTTCTAAAATTCATCCATTTCATCTAGGTTATCTAATTAATTAGCATAGAGTTGTTCATAGTATCCACTTATATTCCTTTTTATTTCAGTGTAGTCAGTAGCAATGCTCCCCTTTTCATTTCTGACATTCATTATTGTTATCCTTTCTCATTTTTCTTTTTCAGTCTAGATAAAGGTTTGTTAATTTTGTTGATTTCTTCAAAGAACAAACTTTTGGTTTTGTTGATTCAATTTTTTTTGTTCTATTTCATTGATCTGCTCTAATCTTTTATTTCTTCCTTCTGCTTGCTTTGGATTTAGTTTGCTCTTCTTTTTATAATTCCCCCAGTTTTGTGGTTAAGTCTCTTATTTGAAGTCTTTCTTTTTTTCCTTTGCAAGCATTTAAAGCTGTAAATTCCATCTCAGCACTGCCTTCATCCATTCCACAAGTTTCAATATGTCTTGTCTTCATTTTATTCACTTTAAGATATTTCTTAATTTTGCTTCTGATTTATTCTTTAACTTATTGACTGTTAAAGCATGTATTGTTTAATTTCCACATATTTCTGAATTTCCCAGTTCTCCCTCTGTTATTAAATTCTACCTTCATTCTGTTGTGGTTGGAGAAGATACATTGTATATTTCAATATTTTTAAATTTATAGAGACCTGTTCTGGCACCTAACATATTTTGGTGCTAGATGAAGATAAATATATATTTGTTAGATCTAACTGATCTAGAGTATTGTTCATGTCTTCTATTTCTTTACTGCTGTTTTGTCTATATGTTTTATCCATTATTGAAAATAATGGTGAAATCTCCTACTATTAACATAGAACTTTCTATTTCTCCCTTCATATCTGCAATATTTGCTTCATATATGTTGGGACTCTACCATTAGGTGCATATATATTTATAGTTGATACGTCTTCTTGTTGAATTGACCAATTTGTAAATATATTGTACCACTATTTGCCATAAAGTCTTTTTTATCTGATATTAGTATAAATAACCTAGCTACCTTTTGATTACTATTTGCATGGAATGTTTTTTTTCCCATTCTTCCACTTTCAACCTATTTGTGTCATTGAATATACAGTGAATCTCTTGTAAACATCATAAATTGGCTATGCATTTTTATCTATTCTGCCAACTCTCCCTCTTAACTAGGGAGTTTAATCAGTTTATGTTTAATGTAACTACTGATAATGCAGGACTTTTCCCTGCCATTTTATTATTTCATCTTTGTAAGTCTTAAGCCTCTTTTACCCTCAATCTTTTAAAATTCTTTTTTTTATGCCTATTTGCTTTTTTCTGTTGTACCATATTGGGTCCATTCTTATTTCTTTCTGAATATATTTTTCATATCTTCTCTTTGTGGTTACCATTGGATTAAAATTTATCATCCAAAATTTATAACAGTCATGTTTGGTTTGATACCAAATTAATTTTAGTAGCATACACATACGTTTTCACTATAACCCTTGGTAACCCACTTTGTGCTGCATTTGTTACAAATTATGTCTTTATACCTGTACATTTAAAACCATAGATTCATCATTACTTTATATGCCTTTGCATTTTAGAACCTGTAAGAAAAAAGAAGAGAATTTATTTATCAGTGTATTGAATTGTACTGGTATTTATAATTTCCCATATAGTTACTTCTCAAAGGTCCTTATTTCTTTATGCTGCTTCAGTCCTCTATCTAGTGTCCTTTCTTCTCATTCAGCAGAACTCCCATTACCTTTGCTTGTAGGGTAGGTCTGGTGGTAATGACTCCCCTTAGCTTTTGTTTATCTGGGAAAATATTTTTCTCTCCCTCATTTTTGGAAGACATTCTTATTGGCCAAAAAAATTCTTGGGTGTTGATTTTTTTTCCCAGCACTTTAAATAATTTGTTCCAATGACTTCTTGCCTACATAGTTTCTGACGTTAAATTGACATTTAATCTTATTACGGTTCCCTGGTACATAATTTGTTGCTTTTCTTTTGCAGTTTTCACAACATTTTCCTTGTCCAAGGCATTGGACAGTTTAATTCCTATTTGTCTGGGCATGATACTCTTTGAGTTTATCCTGCTTGGGATTCATTGGCTTCTTGAATATGCGTATTCATGTCTTTCAATAAATATTAGGAGGTTTTCTGCTGTTATTATTATTATTTTAATATTCTTCCTTTCTCTGATTTTGTGGTGAGTTGAAACTGTAGGTACCCCAGAAAGGCCTGTCTTAAACTTATCCATTCTTGTAGGTATGAACCCATTATAAATAGGATCTATTGATAAGAATACATCAGTTAAGGTGTAATATACCTTATTCAAGATGGATCTTTATCCTGTTGCTGAAGTCCTTTATAAATAGGATTAATACAAAGAATAAAAGCCATGGAAGTAAAAAGCTGAAATCAATGAAACAAGAAGAGAAGGGAGAAAACGGCAGGCACCACCCTGTGCCATGCCATTCAGAGAAGTAATAAGGATCGCCTTGAACACCTTCAGATGGACTTCATGAAGATAGCATCACTTTGACAATGCTTTGTTTTGGACATTTTCTCAGACGCTAATTAAAAGCAAATAAATAACAATTATTGAAGACAAACCATTTTGTGGTATGTTGCTTTCAGCAGATTAGCAAAGTAAGGCAGATTTTGGTACCAGAAGAGTAGGGGGTTGCTATTACAAATATCAAAAATGTGGAAAAAGTCTTACAATTAGGTAAATGGGTGGAGACTGGAAGGATTGTGAGGTGCTTGATAGAAAAGGCTTAAATTACTTTGAAGAGACTGTTGGTAGAAATATGGATGCTAAATGTGCTTCCTATGAGGTCTTCTATAGAAACAATGAATGTGTCATTGCAAACTGGAAGAAAGGTGATCCTTGTTTTAATGTGGCAGAGAACTTGGCAGAGTGAATCCTGTTGTCATGTAAAAGGCAGAATTTGAAAATGAAAAACTTACATATTTAGCTAAGGAGATTTCCATGTTAAATGTGGAAAGTGCAGCATGGTTTTCTCCTTGAAGGCTATAGCAAAATGTGCGAAAAGAGGGATAAACTGAGAATGGAACCCTTGGGCATATAAAAACTAGAAAATAATGATTTGGAAAATTCTGAGCTTCCAGAAAATGAGCCCCTGGAGAATCATGTCATGTGAGAGTTTAAATTAATCTAGATCCAGTCAGCCATTTCAGTGAAAGCCAGAATTGGAAACGTAGTTACCCACATAGGATTTGTAGAGTTCTTTTGTACGATGGTTTGGGTTCCTGTGTATTACATGAGAAACCGACAATTTTTTTTTTTCGTGAGATCTGTATGTGCAAACCCATTGCCAGAATAAAAGAGACAGAAAGAGACAGATTGAAGGTAAAATGACTTCAAATGCAAAACCATGGAACCAGAGGTGTGGAACAAAGACATCTTCTTGTGCCAAGAAAGCACATCCCACCGATGTGTGTAGAAAGAGTATGTTTGCCCCAACACTTGGAGAGGGCAGTTCTTCCACCCCCTTGGTAAGGAAGAATTTAATGCTCTAGTTTTCTCAGATGCCTGGAGGATTGCGGAGAGTCTGGCCACCATCTAAAATTTGATGAGGATGGAGATGCTTGAGGAAGGTGGAGCCTAGAATTTGACCACCACTTTGAAGTTTGACAAGGGTGAAACCTTCATCTCGGTATTCAGGAGAGTGACACCCCAGTATCTGGGGAGAACATAACTGCTTCGTAAGCCCTTCATAAGCTACTGCCCCATCTGGCCCAGAAAATAAAACATCATTCTATAAATCACTCTCAGACCTTGAAATCTAAGGCAGCATTCCCTGCAGAATTTCAGAATTTGGGGGACCCTTGGCCTTCTTTTCCTTTCAATTTCTCCCTCTGAAAATGGAATTGTTTTTCCTATGACTGTCTTTCTGTTTTTTATTGGAAACAGATAACTTGTTCTCTAGGTTTCTCAGGTCCACAGACAGAGGGGATTTGTGACCTAGGACAGACCACACCTCTAACTAATTTTCATGAGACTTTTTAGTTGGCATTGTTACTGGTTTAAGTAACAATGGTTTAGGGGATATTGTGATGGAATGAATATAATTTGTGTGTGGAAAGAAAATGTATTTTGGAGGTCCAATGGGTGGAGTGTAGTGGGTTAAAACTATATGTACCTTAGGGAAGCATGCTCTTAAATTTAATCCATTCTAGTGTAAGATTAAAGTCATACTTGTATCAGTAAGACATTTTGAAGAGGCTGCTTCAGTTGAAGTGTGACCCACTTCATTCAGGATGGGTCTTAATCTTCTTATTAGAGTCCTTTATACATGGAATTATTACAGAGAAAGAAAACCACAAAGCAAGAAGCTGAAATCAACAATACCCCGAAGAGAAGGGAGAGACCAGCAGATTCCGCCATGTGCCTTGCCTTGAGGCAAAGGAACCAAGGATTGCCAGCAGCTGGTCTTTGAGAATAAGGAATCATCTTAATATTGCCTTGATTTGGCCATTTTCCAAGACTCTAACCATAGATGAATAAATTTCTATTGTTCGAGCTGACTCATTTCATTGTATTTTGCTTTCAGCAACCTAGTAAACTACAACAAACCTTAAAATACCTATATTGTTATGTTTGATGATGTGCCAAAGTTCCTTTAGGCTCTGTTTGTTTTTTTAAAAATTCTTTTTCTTTCTGCTCCTTAGTATGAATCATTTCAGTTGTCTTGTCTTTAAGATCACTGATTCTTTCTTCTGCTTCAGCTAGTAGTTTCCTTCCGAGCTTAGCCCTCCTATGAAGATCAGCCCAAGGGAAATACCAAGTTGAGGGTCCTCTGTTTTTTCTGAGCCTGCATGGAGCCATGGTACCTACTTTCTTTCCTGGGCTTTTGCTTATTGGTAACCTTAGGAGTTCCAGCATTTATAGGTTACATAAGTTTTAATACCCCCTTTACTCCTTTTGAAATGGACTTTCCCACCCTCCTAGGTTCTCTATTTTATGAATGAATGTGGGTAGCCCTTTGCCCCAAGCTGCTTCACCTTAATTGTTTCTTTCACTTATACTGCCTTAACTGTCTGCTAGTTTCTTCTCTGCCTTTAGGACAAATTCTGGGAGTGTGAGACCCATACAAGTTTCCTGATTCAGTCATTCAGGCTTCCACCAGATAGACTGGCACTGACATACAGACACCCATGTATGTGTATAGGGTTTATTCTGCTCCTTCTTGGATAAGCCTTTGGAACTGTGCGCAATAGGCATGCAGTCTGGCTCCATACACTAACAAGTTTACCACAAGCTTTGCTATCATTTTTCAGGCTTTTTCTTAATTCCTCATTTGTCCAGTTACTGCAGTCCTTTAACTGCTTTCTGAAGTTTTGAGGAAGATGGGTCTGCCAGTTTTTGCTATTTGTTCGAAGATTCTGTGGGTGAGCGGTACCCGGAGTACCTTATCCTGCCATCTTAGTTGAATTGAAGTCAAATCTTGATTTTTATTAAATTTTTACTAGTTCATCTATTAACTACCAAAATATATTTTCATTAAATTGCCCCCTTTAAAGGTGGATTCGCTAAATTCTCTTGGTACTCTTGGTTTTTGTATTGTATATTTGAAATCATTTTATGTTCAAGTCCAATACATCTGATATTGGTATAGTTATGTCATATTTCTTTTGGTCCTGCTATTACATCTTCTGTACTTTTTTTTTTTCCAACTTTTCTGCCTGCTCATATTTTACCCATGTGTCTTAGAAAGAGTATATAATACGATTTTGAAAATTCTCTTTGACTAGTTTTGAACACGTATGCTTAGTCAATTTAATTTCAGCGTGATTTCCAATATACTTAAATCTGTTTCTACCATCTAATTTCGTTCATTCCATTTGTTTCACATTTTCTATGCTTATACTTGTCTCTTTTCCTATCTTTGTAAGTTCTCTGTAATTTTTCCTTACACTTTGGAATTTATGCACCTTAAATTTTATTTATATTTTTCATTGATTACCCCTAGTATTTTGACAAGGACATGCAACTTCATTTATCTAAATTAATAAATATTTCTACACTAAGTGTTTTGGGTTTCTGATTACCTTCTTTTGTCTTAGGTGGTATTAGCATCTAGTATTTTAGTTTTAATTTTTTAAAGTTTTATCTACCAGATTAGATATTATTATACTTGACTATAGAATACATTTAGTTTATATTTATCAACTTGCTTATCAATTGTGTTCTTCACATTTCTTCTTGCATTTCACATTTTCCTTGAGGGACCATATCCTTTCCTTTTATGAATTTCCTTTAGAGGTTTCCTGACTGAGGATTTGTTTATGGTAACATCTCAGTTTCTTAGATTAGCTCTAAAAAATATTTCATTCTACCTAAATCCTAATATATTAATTTTATTTGAATATTAAATTATGAGCTATTTTTTTCCTCAGTCTTTCAAAAATCATTCTACTACATCCTGGTTTCCATTGTTAATATTGATAAATTATGCCCTCATTCTAATTGGTATCTTTTTTATGGATGATTTATCTTAGGTCCCTACTTTCTTTTAAGATCATCCCCTTGATCTCACATTACCTGAGCACTATCATATGTTCCAAGTAAGCTTAGTAATCTTATTTCAACTTCTTCTCTAATTTGGGGGGATTTTCCTTAATCATTGATGATTAGCTACACAATTAAAAAGTTATTTTTATATTGTGCCCGACATTTGAAAGGGTAATATTGATAGTTGGTTGTGAGGCTATCTAATCTGTTGTTCTAGTTGTTATTTTTTCTTCTATTAAAACCATGCTGAGCACTCATTAATGTATCAGGCATTTTGATAGATACAGGGAATTAAAACAAAGTAATGAATTACCACTGAGTGATATGACATAAACAACAATGAAATCTTAATAAGAATTTATGAACACACAGAATAGGGACAGTTCTGTGTACATCTATTGAAATAAAGTGAGAAAGATATTTGGAAAATAACAGAACAGGGATCTTTTCAGATATGTCATTAGGATGAATTTTGGTAAGCAGAGATAACAGGGAAACTATGTCAGCTGAATAACTGATAGAAACAATGGCATTGAAGAAATTGCTTGCCTTTTGATAGAAAATATTGAATTGTTACAGCTGACTTGTGAATAAGGTATGTAAACGATAAGAGTATTAAAAATTATACCAGAAAAGCAAATTCAGGTGGACCAAGTTAACATTAGACTAAGAAATTTGACTGCCATCTGTAAGAGGCAGTAAGTGGGCTGTGTTGGTAGGGGCATTTGACATTGGTTGAGAAGGAAACTACCTGGTCAATGCTCTTCTTGTGAATTTAGTTGCTTAGAAAATGTTAGGTGGCTAGGAAGATGGAGTGGGGAGAACAATTTATTAAACATATAATTCAGGAAGTATCTAATAAGTAAACTATTTTTATGAACTTGGAAGCCATTGGTTTAGTCAAGGTTTTGTCAGGAAAACAGAAACACTTCCAAGTATTTCATGCTGGAAGTAATTAAATATAGGAGCATAAAAACAAATTAAATTGCTGGACTGGTGGGAAAAGTGAAGACTATGGAAAACACTTTCAATGTTTAGAAAATCAGATAGTACAATAATCACAGGGAACCTTCAGTAATGAGCTCAAAAACCTTCAGAACTGAAGACAATAATTCACTGTAGGAAATCAAAGATTATCTTGTGACACTGCAGAATATTCTCTGCCACAGCCTTTCTGCATGCCTGCTATTGTCAGAGCAAAAAAGGTTCTACATTCTCTTCTGCCTTCCAAATGCTACTCAAGTCCCTCTCGTTGGAGAACCTAACATGAAACCTTGACGGCAAGAAGCCATGTAACTGCCACTTTCCAGCCTCTGAGATACGTGGGGCAAAAAAATGAGAGACCAACAGACATTTGGCACTCTATTACAAGTTACCACGTAGCTTGCAATAATTTGTTCAGCACACAAAGTACTAAAAAAATGTACTGTGAAATGTTTGGAGAGTTTACTGTAATTTAACCTTTCTTACTCAGAAAGAACTATGAAATAAAGTTTAGCTGAATAAACGATAAAGAGAAACATTCACTTTTAAAAGAACTTGCTTCTTAAAATCAAGAAAGTGTCAATGAAGTACATGCAGAATGAGAAAAAGTGTTTTTTCATTCATCACACTTTAGACACCATATTACAAGTTATTAAAAGAAAGCATTCTAAGGATAAGATTGCATTTAATCAACCTTGAGAAATAAGTTAATTCCATCAGGGTAGAACTCACTCCGACATGTAAAGCAAACTGTGTAGGAAATACAGGATTTCACAAATCTGCTGGGAAATATATATTCACTAACACATAAATAAACACACAGCTCAATTCCTGACTAGTATTCAAATAGAAAAACCACCAAGAGAGCAAGATAAATGCTTCTGAAAAAACAAAAATATTAAATATTTGCTTTTCATTGTCAAGCTCACTCTAGGCTTTCAAATCCACCTTTGCCTATTTTAATTCAGTCTGACCAATTATGGTAAGTCCTCTTTAAGGTTATAAAACTGAGAACCATAAATATATGTGACCTTGAGAGAACATGTAGTTTACCTGCCTCTATCTAAAGTTTTGACCAACCAAGCTTTATAACAAAATCTAAAATATTTATGGATTTCAATTAAATTTTTAAATATGTAGAAAATTAATTCCATTTTGTATGCTAAATAGTGTACAATGACTTTCACTTTATACTATTTATTATTGCCCTGCTTTAATATCATAAACAAGACCTGCTAAGTTGCAGAGTTGAAAAGAAATTTAAATATTTACTGGGCATCGATAAATGTTGACGTTAGAAGATGCTTTTCATTGTATCATATTTTTCCCAAATATCTATTTATATTTGGTTGTTTCAGTGCAGGATTATGAAATCAAATGGATATCTAATATCTGAATTTTAATCCTTTAGCTCATGTCTTTATGTATGTTGAATTTTTATGATAATGTAGAGAAAATTGGATGTAAAAAAAAATAAGAGAAAGAAAAAAGAAAAATAAATAAAAATTTAAAAAATAAGACATCTAAGTACCAGAGGCCCTACCTCCATTTTTAAAATCATTTTTTGGTAGTTAAATCTTCTTTCTCTTCTCAGTAATTCTTATAATCTCTAGTTAAGTGGAAAATGATACTATTCATATCAATATTTGTCTCAGTACATGACCCTAATATATAACAATATCCAGATTTGCAATCTACATGATTTTTTTTTCTTTTGAGAGAGAGAAATATGCAAGACAAACAATTTTCTCTACAGCTTTTTTTTTTTTTGCATGCTGTATGGTGGGGGTCACATTTCATTCTTTTTCAATGTGAGTATCCCCTTATTGAAGCACCATTTGTTGAATTTTTGTTTGATTGGTTTTTTATTTGTTCGGGAAGTGCATGGGCCAGGAATTGAACCTGGGTCTCGCATATGGCAGGCAAGAATTCTATCCCTGAACTACCCATTCACCTTTTCTCTGAAGTTTAAAGCAAGTAGCCCATGTATACAAAGGAAGTTTTATAAAGCCTCCAAGAAACCCAGTGAAGAGGTTCAGGGATATTGCATACAGAATTTCCAATGGCATTGTTTATCTGAAAATAGTTTAAAAATGTCTTAGGTAGTCCTAGAGACCTTCCAACATATTTCAATAAGTTAAATAATGATTAAAAGTTTAAATAAATAGAAATCTGGGAAGCGCTCTTTGCCCATTGGCAAAAATCCACAATTTCAGTACCTGGGTGCAAAATAAAGTCAAATCCCCTATTAATCCCCAATACTACCTTGATTTTCACAGTTTTCATTAAAATAAATGTTCTTAAAATTTAGGTTTTGAAGTTCTCACCTCTAAGGCTTGCAGAAATTATTCTTTATTTGTGGAAATCAAGGAAGGTTATACAATACAGAGATGCTGAAGCTAGGGCTTTTGAAATTTAATTATATATTTTGTCTTTCTGTTTTTATTCTTTAAAATAATAAGTTTTCAATAACATGTAAAGAAGATTGCAGAGTATATTTCTTAGAGCTACATAATTTGTTTATCTTTTCAAAGAGATAATGCTCTCATATCTGCTTTCTTGCATAAAAAGAAACTGAAATTGTGTATTAAAGGTACATTTAAATTGAGAAATGAGAGAAAGCAGAGATTCTTTTTGATATCTAACATTTTCAGTCACACTTAGGAAAAGTCATTCCTTGTAGTTTTTTTGTGTGTGTGTGCGCACGCACATGTGTGAGAGAGAGAGAGAGACTGAGAGAGAGAGAGAGAAGAGGGAGAGGGAGATGGAAAGAAAAACTAAAAATTGTTTTAAATATTATCTTCAGAAGGAATTGGTCTAGTGGTTATTCTTCACCATCAACTGAACTTAGGAAGCATAAAAGAAAGGAAGAAACTCATCTAACACTTGGGCAGTTAATCCACGGGCCCGTAAGCTCTAGTTGGTTAAAACTCTTCTTACACACGTGGGCCCTCACAAAGGCAGTCCATGATCAGTATTGTCGCTAGCTGTGAGCTAAGCATCTTACTTAAAGGCTTAGGGATTCTAGTTTATGTTATAGAGTATGATAGCATGGTATTACCTTAACTTGTTCTTGTATAAATGACAAATACCTTGCCAAGTTGAAAGCAGCAACTGGAAGCCATCTAGAGGGGAATAGGCAAAAGCTATTATCTATTGAAAATCAATCCAGTTCACTTTTTTGAATACATAGAAGAAACAGTCTCATTGCTTGCCTAAGTTTGAATGCCTACAAACAGCATTTTAGAAGCCAGAGGGAAAAGTTCCAAGACCGCTCAGAATATTTAAAAATATTTCACATTTCAATTTCTTGAAGATAAAAAGCAGTTCCTCCTCCCAAAGTTATTCTTTCAAAAATATCCATTTTAATTAGTGTCCCTTTTTATTCAAAGAGTCTTAAGGAAAGAGTAAGCAATATTAAAATAATTGCCTTTGATTTGAGCCTAGTGCCAGGTAGTGTTTGATAAGACTTGTGAGTAGGAAATTGAAATAGAGATGAAACAAGCACTTTTGAATAAGGTATTAAACAATGTTTAAAACAACACTAAAATCCATTTTCAAAAATTTCCTTTGAAAGATTTCCATTTAGGTGAAAAATACATGATGATATCTCAGGCACTGACATAAAACTATGTTCATACAATAAAGACATTTCATTTTAATATATTTTGTTTTCACACCTCAACACAAGTTCAAATATGCAGAATTCACATTTCTCATACTATTTTATCTATGTCTTATACACAGTTGTATATCCCAGCAGTACCAGTCATTCTGTATGTTGACTGATTGAGTCTGTGATAGTTCCCAACCCTTAAAAGTCTTTCACTGTCACCTGAAATTCATCCCACATGAATCTCTGTTTTGAGTCATTGTCCATGAACTCAAATGCTTACAGAATTCAGGGAGGAATTTATGATCGACTGTAATATAGACCTTGTGCCAGCTATCAGTTTGTTGTCTCTAGCTCCAAATTCACCCTTCTTTGCCCTGCCTTGTACTACTGGTGATGGTCCCTGCAAACATTTTTCTTTTATCAGGAAGCACAATGTTGAGTTTTGTCAGGAGAGGGCACTGGAGGTTCACTGCAGGACGAAGAGCCTCTCTTCCACCTTCCCTGGTGGATTTTTCAGTTTTTAGTTTCTGATTTCTTTCCGCTCTTGCTCCTGCAACAAATGGCATCCAGAGCATGCAGGACACCCGGTGGCATGCATTGTCCAGACAGGAGTTTCCCTTTTCCAGCCTTAGCTTTGGCACTTCAACAACCTTCTCTGTCTAGTAAACACTACAATGACATCCAATCCAAGGAGAAACTTGGGGCTGGGTTTCGCTTTCAAATTTCTTTCCCTTGGGTTTCTTACTTGGATACTCTGCTTATTACAGATGCTATTCCTATTTTCTTTGGAGTTCTCTTGATCCTTTAATAGTTAATTCCCGACTACTAGTCAATAATTCTTAACTTATCTTGTTGAAATTACCAGTGTGGTTTCTCTTTCCTGAGTCAACTTTGAATGAAACAGAGCTCCAACATGCTCCAACAGGCTACTGTACGGTGGAATACATGCTAGTAGGTTTTCCCATTAAAAAAAATAAATAAAACCCTGAGATTTCTTTCTATAAAATCTTTTGGTTTTATATATTGCGAAAGCATTTAACATTTTTAAATCATGGTGTGGGTAAAAACATTCTGTAAATTGACTATTCTTCTAATCCTACCACAGATAGGTGGATGCAGAGTCATGGGCAGTCAAGTTTTTGATGAAAGGGCAGTTGCGAGAATCTAACTAGTACCCCGTAAAATGGCCCGTTGAGCTAAGGTTTGGAAAAGTAGGGTTTGGATCAGACTTTTTCAGATGGATTTAGCAAATGAGAGAGAAGGAAGAGTTCTCTCACAAAATAATTACTTAACATTATAGTTGTTAGGAAAGGGTCTGAATAATGTGTGTGCACATACGTATCTATATAAACACAAATACGTAAATGAAAAATAGAGTTGAAGCTAAGTCATTTTTGGCTTGAATAAACCCAGGGAAATGTAAATGATTTCCCACTTCACTTTCACATGAGAAGAATCTTGTTTTTAAAGGGTAAATTGGCTCCTTTTTTGCAGCTAAGCGTTTCAAAAGATTGGAAAGGTTTAGAAGGGAAAAATGTGCAAGCAATTTTAAAATACATCTATTATTTTAGAACTACCTCAAGTGAATGTGATATGATTTTGTCACTTTAATGTGAACTAATTGTATATTCAGGGAGGCAAGACACTTGCAAGGGTTTGTTCTATTTTTAGAACACTTTTCCTTCACATTAAAAACTGAGAACAAAAGGGACAGCCAGGTGAATAGTGTCTGCTAATCTAGATACTGGCCACTTAACCTTGGCATAATGGTTAACTAAAGAAGGCTGAACATTTGAACAGTTTTGCATACAGAAGCATAGGGTCAGTACATCTTTATTTTTCATCTAGGCAGCTGGGCAGAAAATTAGCCAATTGAACTCCATCTGTCTCTATCTTTTCTCATTAAGGCTTTGAGGAAACGTAACTTTTTTGCTATACACACACACACACACACACTGCTTTGGTTTTCTCAATATGCATGAATTATCTAAAAGCTACGGTATGATGAGAGATATTGTAGATCATGTCAGGACATTTGTATATTTTGTCTTAATGTGCTAGATTTGTGTTGATACCTTTCATACATAAACACTGAAATGCTGTTGAGAAAAGTGCTATTTTTTCATAAAACAATATGAACAGCAGAACAGTAATTTGCAAACTTTTTTTTTAAAGTTTAATAATAACATATATCTGGAAACTACCGTGCAAAAGGCAATATGAGGCCTATAACATGAAAAAGACCAAGTGCCTTGCATTCAAATAACTCTGCTGATTGCATTGACACATAACTGACAAATTTTAATTCTTATTTGAGTGTGGCATATATTTTAATAAAAAAAGCAAAGTGTTAGGAATCTGGGAGGCAAAGATGATGAATTCTCAAGAATATAAAGGGGATGAACTATGTGACACCCCAATGCTTAAAAGGTGGCAATAGTAACCCATTCAAAGGAAACTGTCTGCAAAAAAAATAGTAGGTTTTGAGAAAGCCAGTGGTACGGTTGGAACATGAGGTGGGTGGGGAAAATCCAATGGGGCAAAGCAAAGAGAAGGGATTGGGTCCTTGCTTAAAATTTTAGATTTCATTATCTTTAAATTGGTGGAACCCCCCCTAATTTTCCTAACCTCGGAGTGGTTACATGCTCATATATGATTTAAAAGCATAATGCTAACAATTGCAGGGAGGGCATTTGTAAGGGAGACCGCATTAACTCCTTTAAGCTTGTAAGACAGACCCTTGGAATGACTTAGGTAGGGCATCTGATGGTTGGGGTTTGAACCAGAGCAGGAGTGAGAAAGATGGAGCATAGGAGACAAATTCCAAAGACATTTCAAGGGTAAAATTGAGAGGACTGGGTTGAGTAGATTTAGAGTCAGGGAGAGGTCTGAGTCAAAGTTTTCTAGGCTGCCTGACTGGGAGGAGAGTGGCCCCATTATGGAGCAAGGGAACAGAAAGGAGCAGCAGCTTTAGGGCGGGGGTGGAAAGATAATGAGTCCAATTTGGAACATTTGGGTTTGGAGTGCCTGCACGCCCGACATACTTCATGTTTTCTGAAAATAAAAGGGCTTTGGGGGCAATCATCAAAAATAATTGTAATATTAAAATATAATTTAGAAGTGTCACCCTGATGTAAAAATATTTAGCAATGCACACCATTAGCTCACAAACCATGCCATTTCCAAGAGGCCTATGTATACACATTAGGTCTAAGGTGTAAAAGTCTATCCATTAGAGAATGTGGCCCAGACAATTACATTTGATTTGACCTACCTCTTTGTACATTTTGGAGACATGGATTAAAGAAAGAAAATAATCTTTTCTCTTATTTTCCTAACAACTATTTTGGATATCTCATAACTACAGAAAATTGGATTTAAAAAAATAAGTATAAGACATCAAGACATGAGCAGAGAAAAGAGTGACTTTAACAATGAAAATAACGTGAGCTATAAATTACTTTTAGGAAAGACTATTTATTTCCCTTAAAATATCTAAAATCAAACAAAAGTGCTCGGTAATTCTTTCCATTAATTACTACATTAAACCATATAATTATGACTGCTAAATATTTGAATTGGATCGTAAGACAGAACATATTATAAGATTGATACTAATTTCCAAATCCATTTATATAATACAATTGAATTTGAGTAAATCCAAGGTAGCTTAGCAATTAGTAGAAGGGCATATAAGATTTGATAGGTAAACAGTCTGTAAGGCATACTAGCAGGCTCTTAAAACTTAGAGCTGGAATAGGTATTGGCTGTTAGCGTTTCCAAGTCTGTTTCCTCATAAATTCTTACATTCACCCAAGTACAAAAGTCCCTAGAATATTCAGCCAATTGTATAGAAATGTTAATCAGCTCATCATCCCAACTGATCAGTACTTTCGACTCTTTTTATTGAAATTTTTGACTCAGCTAGATCCCATGAAGAGCAGCATGCAGGAGCACTGCAGTTACATGCACTCTGTTTTGACATTTATAATCCCAGTTTCACTCAATACTGACTTTGAGGGTTTACACCTCAGCTTTTGGAATAATCTCCTTACCCCAGGTGATTATTTTGCTTATCTCAGGGTGAAGGATTTTATTAAGAATCTGAAACTTGAACAAAATTGACTATGCATAGCAATCTTTGCCTTCTTTACAAATCTAGTTTACACATTTTGGGGAGGATAAATATCAATTCATATTTCTTGTGTATCATCATAGTTCAGAATACTTTTCACATATTTTTCTCATTTGATAACCTCATTCACCCCAAAGTGTTACCCTGAAAGGCATTGCCAATATTTTGCTCAAGTTCACATGGCTGACAAAGAACACTGGAATCAAGAGCTTAAAATTCTTTGCCTTGGTCTAAGATTTACAAATATGCTTCATAGATTTGTAGCATTATAATAGCCTGGAAATGGTCATACTAAAGAAAGCTTTCTCGCTAGTGATTAGTTGCTTGCTCCTGATATTGTGAACTGAACAATTAACTCTTTTTTAACTTTTAAATGTTTATTTTTTGCAGTAAGCCTAAGAGAAGAAAAATTCCTAGTCCTGGAGCACACTAAAATCATATTATTTACGCAATACTAACCATTTCTATAAAACAGCATGGTTTATCTGTGTAGATTATGTCTTGCTTACATTCAGTGTTTAACTCATTGCAAAAGAGTCTTGAATTCTTTAAAAAAGCAATTTCTGTCAGCATACAAAGTGTGACAAGGTATCAGCAATTCCCAGGGGAGCAGAGGGAAACAAATACTCTGGATGGGTGCTTTTGAGCTTGTGTGGAAGCTTCACAGGGCAAAGAGCAGGACCTTGGAACATGCAAAGAAAGGGAAGCTCATGTGGACGACCCATGTCAGCTCATTTTGAGTGAATTAGAGTCCTGGGAATTTAAATGTACAGGAAAGCAATTCTCTCTGTATTTATTTACTTTTGTTTCATTTTCCTGCGAGTGCTCACTTTCCCTGAGAATCAAGTGGGGAAAAGGAACGAGAGGAAACATTCTGCCTCATCAGCAATGTTCAGTGTAAATAGTCAAAACTTACCGAATCTAATATTGCAGCTTAATTAAAAGGCTTTTATGGCAAACTCTAAAATTCCCCATGGAAAGCAATGACATTGGCTCTGGGCAGAAAAATTTTAACGGAGGAGATGCACTTATATAAACTGAATGCAATGAAGTTATTGCTTTTCCTTTGTTGAAAGATTGTGAGTGCTTTCTAGGTAAAAATGCATGAGACCCTTAATGTACTACCTCTGTAGCAGTTACTGTAGGATCAGAGACTTTCCTTTGTCTTTCTGTTTTGTTTTTGTTTAACTGACAAGGTGAAACTATTATTAGTCAGGGTTTCTGATCTGAATTCAAATATCAATCCCTTTGTTTTCTAGTTGTGAAATTTGGCTGCTTATTTAACCTCCCTCAGCTTTTGTTTGTCTCTAAAATGGTCCTGATAAGCATATTCACCTCATAAGGTTGTGGAGAGGATTCATGAGTTAATGAACGTAAAGTAAGAGCATGGTTTGATGTTGTTACTATCATTCATTTTATCCACATCTATTTCATTCACAATTGTTGGAATATTTTGGAAATCCAGCATATTAGGACAATGATAACTCTTCACTTAGATTGCAGTTAAGGACCTTCATCATCTACTGGCGATGACATTGTAAGCTGGCTCATGCCCCTATAATTCTATCCTAAGCCCCAGAGAACAATAACTATGACACAGATTCCCAAGAGAACAGCCAGAGCTCTTCACCATTTACGTTTCCTGGTACGAAGGGCTCCATTGGAAGGCCATGTACTTGCACTTTAATCAAGTTTGCTTTCTTAAGTCAACACAAAATTATAGGCAAATACAAAGTCCAAAAGACAAATACTGAAATATTTTCATGTTTATTTTTATTGCCTTGTCCCCCTCCAAATCCATCAAGTTAAGGATGGAGGATGTTTATGCCAATCAGTATGCCAGGTAGAGACAGAGTCCTCAGCTTCTGCTTCTCCTGGCCAGCACAGTCTCTGGTTCTCCAGGCCATTCTTCCCAAGGTGTAGCAGAGGAGATGTTACAGCTGGTGAGAGATGGACTCTAGAACAGGGGACTGTCTCTAAACTTTGAGAGTTGGATCACCGCTGGGGGATAGACAGTTATTGAATTTGTAGAACACTTGTAATTAGGTAGAGAGCTAATTTGGCAGTACCAGCAAGTGTATCTCAATCTTTACCTGATCCACATCTCCCCAGCTGTGGGTGAATTTGAGCAACCTGGCCCTATTGGTACCATATACACAACATAAATATTCTAAGAAACATTAGCAGAGAATAAAAGCATACACTTTTATGAAAGGTTGAACAATTGTTTTCTGGGGTAATTTATAAAAGTAACTACACATGTACACACACATATCCTCCCTCCCTTCCTTCTTCCTTCTTCCCATTTCTTTTAAAAAGATAGGGAATATACTGATAAGAGCCTGCCAATCTTTTCTGAAACGCATGCTGTTAACAACAAGAGAGAAATGAGACCACAGCTGATTCATCAAAAATTTTGTATAACTATAACATAAGTCAATTTGACAAGTGTAGCCTAGCATTGACAATGGAAAGAATTACAATTTCTTATCCCTGATCTCAGTGCTTATGTGCTTAGAATAACCCAAAGTATATGATCTCTGTGGAATTTCAGTTTTGTACACTGGAAGTTTATAATGCAATACAATGATCCTGGGGTCAAATGGTCTATTGTGCTTTTATAATGCATAAACCAAATTAGGGCTGATTATGGGTCAGTGAATGAGCTCACTTATGTGTATTAATGCATTTTGTTCATTGTTGTCTTACCAGAACCTAGGACAGTTCCTGACATATAGCAGATACTCTAAAAATGTTTTTTAATGAAGGAATGAAATTTCATGAGATGCTTTTGTATATATTAGCCCATCTGAGCATGTAGAATTTGCATTATATCCCTGCATTACAGATATTTCAAGAAGTTCTATCATGTGAAAGTTGGGTCTCAAACATGAATATAAGGTTTGTGGATTGGATTCAAAGCCTAACGAATACTTACCCTCTTATTTGCAATGCTAGGTTATTTATTTATTATGCTCTAATAGAAAAAACTTGCCTCTTAATTCATAGATTCACAGATGTGAAATAGCAGTGGGTCAATGATCACATATAACAGATGAAATCACAGCGAAGGTTAATATTTGAATATAGTAGACCAGCTTGTTAGTTCCTGAGTTCTGGTCTTTTTCACCCTATCACATTACCTTCTGAGTAACATGAAGTGTGCATTTTAGTGATTACAAGTTAAAAGTAAATTCAGTTTTTTAGAACATGAGCAGACATGGCCTTTTTAACTGAGGTGAGATGAGTTACTTATTTCATGAGAGACTCATGCTCTTTCCATCACTGTGCCCAGCCATCCCAGGGATGTCACTTCCCTTGTAGTCACAGGATGGCTGCAGAACAACCATGTGTCACATTAATGTCACAGGGATATTCATTGAAGAAGAAACTGTCTCTTACTCTCAAACAGTCTTCCTTTAATCTCTTATTGCCAGAATTATGTCAGAAAAATCTATTAATGGCAATGAGAATAGGATTATGATGATTGACTAACAATCACTATTCACTCCTGAGGGGTTTTCCTGACACTGTCCCTGACAAAAAGACAGCACACTGAAATGTAAAGGATTATCTTGGTTAGTAAAGAAAAAGACATAGTAGCATATCCTGTAGAATTATGATGCTAACCACCAGAAGGATAAAACTGGATCTGATTAAATTTGGTTTCCTCTGTGAATTGTGATTGAGTTAGAATATGAAGGGACAGATAATATTTTATTTTCAATTTTTATTCAGATTTGCTTTTTGAATTTATCTTAATATGACCAGTTATTAAATTTCTCATATTTAAGCTATTACAGCATTTAAACATTACTATAAATATCAGAGCCCATTTATTTGAATGTACATTCCAAAGGTAGGAATCATATGCTTTTTTTTTTTTTTACTTTTTATTTTAGTGACATTGGAAGAACTCAGAATTTCCCATTTAACCAATTTCATTTGTACAATTAAAGTGGTATTAATTACATTCACAAAATTGTGCTACAATCACCAGGATCCATTACCCCAACATTTGTTTTGCTTATCTCAGAAAGAAACTTTGTATCCATTAAGCAATAACCCCCTCCAATCCCAAGTCCCAGGTAACTTGTAAAAATTTGCTTCTTTTAGATATTTCACATAAGCAAGATATAAAATAATGTCTTTTTGTGTCTGCCTTATTTCACTCAACATGATGTCTCAAGGTTCATGTGTGGTGTGGGCTGCATTAGAACCACATTCCTATTTAAGACTAAATAATATTCAGTTGTGCATATCCCACAATTTGTTTATGCATTCATCTATAATGTAAATTTTGAACTTGGATAGATCACTGTATTGTTGAGTCCTCTGAGTTTACATTTTCAAAGATGCCTTCACCATTTATTTAATCAAAATATTTATTAAGCACCTATGATGGGCTAATCTTTAAAACAGAGACTCATAACTTTTCAAAAGAAACTCTCCTAGGACTTTAGCATCCAAAAGTATGACTCACTAATAAACAAGTACTATTTATGGAGAAAAAATAAGAGCAACTTATAAATTTTATTACATCATTGTAACATTACTGTTTTGAGAGTGAATATAAATTTTAGGAAAAAATCCACAGACTTTAGTAATCTGGAAGATTCAAGTTTTTCTTATACATGTTGGCATGACCTTGTTATTGTGGCATAATAAATAAAGTGATTTGCTAAACTAATAAAATAATTAATCTGAACAATTTCTTCCCAATGATAAAAATATTCTGAAAAATTCAAGGTAACAAGCATATATAAAGAAGATATTAAACACAGTTTTCTCACTGTGTTAACAATTATGCAGCATAATGTTAAAGAGAACCATTTTTGGAGTCCAATAGACTCTTACCTCGTACTTCTTCAGCCACAGCAGGGCTTTGAGTGTGGAGCTAAATTCTTTAAACTTCACTTTCTTTGTCTATATAAAGGAATTCCAATATCCTTTCCCAGGTAGGATTGCTGTAGGAAGATAATTCAGTTAATAATTCTGTGCTAAGCATAACACATAGCTCACTAAATTGCACTGTTGTTATTATTGTAGGTTTTTCCTAGTAAGTAAATTATATATAGAACAATGACTGTTGTCAGGTGTGTTTTAGAATTGTTTCTTATTAATTCAGTATTCCATTGGTAGCTCAGTCTTTGGGATGGCCCTCAAATACCACTGAGCTAAAACAGTACAAAAAGTACTGGTACCATATGCCTTTGCTCTGAATGACAGTGACCTTCATCTGGGGGAAAAAGGGAAGAGGAAGAGGCAGAATAGGGAAAGAGAAGGACAAGGGACCAGGATGAGTTCTCTATTACTTCCTAGGTACTTTGTGAATTCTGGAAAACAGCTTGAAACTAAAGAAACTTTTATTTTCTGCCTTTATACCTCCCCTTGTCATGAAGCCTCACGGAGCAACTTTTCAGGCCCACAGCAGGGAGATTCTCCAAAAGAACTAAGATTTTTCACAGTGACTTCCATTAATGTTAGTAGAAATATCAGGGAGTGATAAAATAGCAAAAATAAAGGTTTGCTTGTTTTTGTCTGCTTGTATTTGTTTCTAAATGGAGTGTTGCTTTTATATGGGATGTTTGAAATTTGGGGGTTTTCTATACTTAAACTTACAAGGTTGCATGCATGGTATGTATTTATATGGGTTCTTACATTTTAAATGTCTTTCAAGATCCTTGTAACAAAGGTATCTTAAAGTCATTTTTTTCACCATAGGCTATACTGAAAGTTATCTAGAATATATTTAATGGAGAAAATGTAATAGCTTAGGTAGGTGTTCAGTTATTTCTATAAAAACTTCACGTGGGAGTTTTCCTCTATTAATCTGCTGGCACACAAAGAAAAGAAAAAAAAAAAGCATGTGACTTACAAATCAAATGCAGAGAAGAACCATGAAAAATGAGAAGAGGCATTACAGACCTATATAGTGCCCCTCTACATATGGAACCAGAACTTTCCCGAAATGTTCTCCAGAAAGTAAAACTCCGCACGTTGAACCCACTGGCCTTCAATCTATTTACTGGACTGGATGTGCATTTTTTCAGGAGTGGAAGAAGAGCCTTAAAGGAAAGAGGTCCTTGCTGAGTTCATAATGCCAATTCCCTCTCCTAGCCAGGTCTACTTCTTTGTTCCCTCCCCTCTTCTCCCTGGGGTAATATTGCCCTTTAAGGAGAATATAGACTGTTCCTTAAGAAGCTTCCATAACAGCCTTCAGTTGAATTAGGGTGGAGATTATTTGTTATTCTGGCCCTATCTTCTTCCTGACCCTCAACCCAGTTCCCTTTTGCTGTTATTTAAGGAAATGAAGGAGGCTTTTGTCTTATTGCTAGAGTTGATTTATTGTCCATTTTTGGCTGGGGTAGGGGGTGGAGAAATAATAATCAGCCACCTGAAATTTATCTAGGAGCCTCGCATTCAGGAATAGGGGTAGGGGCAGAGCAGTTTCTCCTAGTGGCCATCTAAGCTTAGAGTCTCTGGTTCCCCTAAAGCCATTCATTTGTCCCTAGGAAACATTCCACAGATGCAGAGTTAGGGTAATGCATGCTTGAAACTACTCTTGATTTATAAATCCCATAACACAAAATTCTGCACACAAGGTCATGAAGCAAAAATTCTACATGGACATATAAAATACCCTAGCTTTATTTATTTAAAGAATTAACCTTTCTGTCCCAGACAGCTGGAATTCCTATCAGTCCTCCTTAACTAAGGTATTTCGTATGTAATTGCCACATTGCCCCACTCAAGTAAGAGACGCTCTCAATTCATTCTGTATCCTCCAGTTGTTTCTGTCACAAAAATAGGACCCTAGGCTGCTTTTCCTTCCTTTTAACAAGTATTTGTTAATTTTTATAATTTGCAGAGTTTAAAGAACAGCAGTTCTGTTTGTGTAAATCACAAGATTTAATTAGAGAAGAGGAATCCAAATGGTGCAAATAAAAGTCTGTGCCTAATAAAATATTAATTGCCTTTAAAAATACAATAGCACTCCAGTATTCTATTACACTCCAGCGGAAAGTGCTGCAAGCAACACAGGGTAGCGCCACAGCTGGACTGTAACAGTGGCTGACTTGGAAAACTTTTTGCGACCCTAAAAGGCTAGAGGAACTACTGCCTTTGCTGCATCACTGATGAGAGTGCTTTAAGTCTTGTTTCTTTTCGGGTGTGCAACATTTGCCATGTACTCATTGGGCAGCTTTTTCATCTCCGTCCTCCTTTCTACTGTTCACTACAAATCTCTGAAATCTGGAGTAACGTGAAGAATGTAATACCTTAAATTTTTTGTTAGGCAAAAATTGATTAGAAAAAAAGTAAGGTGAAAGGAAATCACTGTGGAATAGAAGTTGTTCTGGCACTGTCAGCGAGGGGCTCTATCATTCCCGGACCCGATGTGCAGAGCTTTGCCTCATGGGGTCTCCATTTCTTCAGAGAGGAGGTTGAAGAATTAAGGAACGGGGGAAGAACTCAAGGTCCCTTTGATTTCTAGTCATTCTAGTGAGTATCTATTTTCATATCATTTTTTTTTTTTGGAGAAGTTCAGCGTAGAATGAAAATAAGTGATAAATCACTTGGTAATAAAATGTCATTTCCAAATATAAAGTGTATAATAAATATACATAAGAGCTAAAGTAATACTATGTAACTTTGCATAATGCACTATAGATTCAAAGATATTTCCATGCATATTATTTGATTATAATAATTGTTCTAAGAATGTCATAGGCTTATGAAATAATCTATGTGGAAGGAATTTATAAAGTTTAATACTATGCAAGTATTGGTAGAATTATTTTTAGAAGTAAATGATTTAATTTTTCTAAAGTAAGAAAATAAGCTTAGAAAAAAGCAAAATTCGAGTAACAGTTAAAGTCCATACCAGACTCTTCTGTTATATTGCAAGTTTATTTTAATTGATAAGAATTCATTTTTAGGCCCAGAAACCATTCATTCAGGTATTTATACATTTATTCAATAGACATATATTTATTGCTCAATACCTGCAAGATACTGTGCTTGGCATTGAGTATGGAGCAAGGAGCAAAAGAGACATTGACACATTGTCATGAATCTTTTAGTCCAGAGCAGGCAAGTATTTAAAGATGAAATTTCATGAGCTGGCAATTAGTACTGTAATAGGGGAGGTATAGGTTGCTTTAATAGAATCTATTAAAGCACTTAGCATAGTTCTTTTTTTTATGTAAATGTGGTAGATTGAATCATGCCCCCCCAGCCAAAGACATGTTCAAATCCTAACCCCATTCCTGTGGGTTTGAAATAATTTTTAAATGGAACCTTAAAGATCCTATTGAGATGAGGCCAAACTGAATCAGGGTGGCCTTAATCCAATATGACTGGAATCCTTATAAGCAGAGGAAATTTGGACACAAAAAGAGATAAATCATGGATAGAGGCAGTGATTGCCAGCAAGCGACCATCAGAATGCTACAAACTTCAGAAAAGGCACAGCCAGCCAACACCTTGATTTTTTACTTTTAGCATCCAAACTGTTAACCAGTAAATTCCTATTGTATAAGCCAACCAGTTTATGGTATTTTTTATAGCAGCACTGGAAAACTAATGCAGTAATTTTTGGTCATCTATTAGTACTTATATCCACTTCTAACAAAACTTAAAGTTCTAATACATGTTTTCTATGTTTTTACTACTAATGACTAGGAATTAATACCACATGTGAATTTCTAGAATTCATTGTATACATTTTATGTCACTAAGTATCAGTGCCAGAACAGTCATTCATGCTGAGGAAAAGAAATACTTTAATTGCTTTCTAGTAATGTTAGCATAATGACTATGGCCAATATATATTTTTTTAAATTGAAATTTATTTTCCTGACAATATTTGTTTTTTAACGGATATCAACAAAATAATGTGTGTTTTATTTGCCTATATTTTCCTCTAAAAGTCAAGATACATTTGCCTTTTATCCTTCCCAAGAATCATTAGAACTAATATCTAGAAGTATGAGATGAAATAAAGTCACAATAATAAATGGAATCGGCAAAGAGTCACTAGGAAAAATATTTTTCAACATGTTCTTGAAAGACCAAAGGTGGATGGGAATAAATGTTAGCCTAGAGTATAACACGGACTGCTGCAGGGAGATCGGGATCCCTCCAGCATAAAGAGCTCCAAAAAAATCTCTGTGACTCAGAGTTAGCAGACAAGAAAAGAAGGTAAGCTGGAGAAGTAGAGCTCCAGGCCACTGGACTGGCCTCTCTTCACCGTTGTGTAGTGAAGATGGCACTGACCCCTACTATACCTTCTGGGGAAAGCTTAGACAAATGGCGTGGGCACTGGTGCCTTGCAACAAATGCTTTCTCACTTTGACGCAGTGTAGAGGAGTGGGCGCATCTATTTGGCCCCATTCTCCTCCTGTTCTCCTCGACGTGAAACTCAACCAGTCCACAGGCTTCACACCATCCTTCCACTCAGAATTCCCAGGCAGAATTTCTCACTCAAGAAGAGAACTGCTGGAAGCAAAAGCAGCCGAAACCCACGCTGGCTATAAGTTCTCTGTCTTCAACATGAGTTAGAAACCAAAGATCACCAGCATGGAAGGAGAATGAGCTATATGAAAGAGAAATGTTAAATCAACAGCAAAACCTGTCCCAAAGGAAGCCGATGATTCATACCCCAAATATTCCTTTAGGAATTCCCTACTTATATTCTCAGAGGTATTTCAAGTTCAGAAAACATGAAAGGATGCTCTTAGGAAGGATCAAAGAACATGAAAGCATTCTTATAAATTAAAAATATAAAAGCCAAAATTAAAATAAACTAATAGGATTAGAAAATAATAATAGTAAATATTTATATAGCAGTTAGGATTTTCCAGGTTCTGTTTTAAGTATTTTACCTGTGATCCTTACATCACTGTGAGATGGGTGTGCTATTTTTATACCTTTTTTATAAATGAGAAAATTGAAGTACAAAATGGTTAGGTAACTGGCAAATGCTACCTGAAAAGTACATGGCAGCATTGAGATACAAACCCAAGTAATCTGTCTTCAGAGACTTTTATACATTAAACCATACTCCCTTGCAGAGACATGAGAGATAAAAAAACCCCACAATTTTACTGAATTTCTAAAGTGAGAAAGAGAGACAGAAAGTAAACTTCAAAATGAAAACCAGAGAGGCATCAGACATTTTAATTAACCATGCTATGTACCAGAGAACAAAAAGGAAATTAAATTCTACTTTCAACACAGGTATTACATCAAACCAAGCGATCACCCATGTGTGAGAACAGATAAAGGACTTTTATGGCATTCAATGACTTGGAAAACTGACTTCTCCAAAACATTTCTTAGGAAGTATCTGGAGGATGTGCTCCATAAAAATAAAGAAGGAAGTCAAAAGGAAGTTATGTATAAGATCAAGGAAACATCTGACACAATTCAGGGGGAAAAAAGAAAAGAATTCCCAGGAAGCTACAGTGCAGCAGTCTATGAAATAAATTAATTCTTACTGGAAGTAAGAGACTCTGGGGGTAGAGATCTCCAGGAAAAATAAAAGTTCGAGTTCATAGAAAATTGGGTTCTTAAGAAAAAAGAAAAAAAAGGCACAGGCAAAAAATCAATCAAAGTAAAACGTATTTTAGTAGCTCTAAGAATAACAAAAACTTGTTTAGTGAATTAAAAAATGAGCTAAACTGAAACATGGCATAATTTTGAGAAATATAAGGAATATAATGAAAAAAGAAACTATTTGATATTGATGTTAGGAACATTCACTTTAAAATAACCAGGAGTCATGGAATTGTGCCCATTTATCCTAGCACTATTGTTTGGACCAGCACTGAACAAAAATACATGTAGTCACAGTATTACTAATACTAATTCTCAAATTCTAGAGTCAATCTATATTCATAGAAGACTTGGATATGATTACAGTTTAGATTATAAATATAATCTTTCAATGGTCGATCAATATGAATTGATAATGTCAAAACTGTATCTGAGCGAAGGTGGCATGAAAAAAGGGAATAAGGGAAAGGAAGAAAATAAAGAAGTTCTATTATACTTATCTAACAAATGGAGAATCAAGAGATACCTTTGAAGGTTATTGAAGCTACAATAAGAGTTGAAATGACAACTAATAGGAAAATTAATGACAAAACATTATTCTTAATCATAAGGGGAGAGAAAATGGGGAGCACAAGTAAACAAAATGTTCATGTTTCATGAGAGAATATACAGATAATTCCTAACATGATACATACAGAGGTTAACACCATATGGTAGATTGAATGATGTATTCCAGTTTAGCCATGTTTTATATCTTAACCCATATCCCTGTGCATGTGAGCTCATTCTTTGGAGAGGATTTTTAAAGATGTTATTTTAGTCAAGGTCTTGCACAACTCAATGAGGATCTGTCTTAATCTGAATTATAGGAGTCCTTTATAAGCAGAAGAAATTCAGACTTGCTATGAGAAAGCCACAAGGTGGGTCAAGAAGCCAGAAGTCAGTAGGAATGCAGAAGGGAAAATAGTAGATATTACCATGTGATGGAAAAGTCAAGGAACCCCTCAAATTGCTGGCCAACCTGAATGCTACCAACCCATGGAGGAAGCAAGCTTTCTTGCCTTGGAAACTGTGAGATAAATAATTCTCATTGTTTAAGCAAACCCAGTGTGTAATATTTGTCATTGCAGCAAGGAAGTAGAACTAAAGGTGGTAAGAGAGGCACTTAGAACCATTAATTTTCACAATAAATTCTTCTATTCTCTTTGATCATTACCCTGCATATATATTATTTTGATAAAAGTACAATTTAAATATATATGATACTATAAGAGAAAGTAAGATATGTCATTTGAATTTTTCCAATCTTCCAAATCTATGGATTTTCTAGTGGACTGATCTGTTGTCAAGATTAAAAATTGAACAAGAGGTATGTTTGCATAATTCCCAGTATGTCCCATTATTTGGAGAGTCATCTCCAGAATCCCATAGATAAATTCCTAAAATTACACAAGAAGATGGGGAAAAAGTTTCTTTATGACTGGAATCAGTACGTATTCAGTATTGTAATATCTGAATAATCATGATATGCATGGTGCACAAATTCATGTATAGTAGAATAAATAAAAGGGAAAACTTTTAATCTTCCAATTACCAGACACAAAGAAAAGGCTAAGCATGTACGGATGAAGGCATTTACCTCATTGAGTTTTAAGAGTGTGTTAGCACTTAGCAGTGTGTAAAGGAAGGAATATTTAGCAGAGAATCAGAGGGTGTGGGTCATGGCCCAGGTTTCAAGACTAATTATAATGTGATGTTGACTAAGGAACTGGGTCATTTTTTTAATTCAGCTTTCTCATCCACGAAGAAAGAAAGAGAAATAAAGCCAAGGAGGGAAGAGGGAAAGAGGGAGGGAAAAAGGAGGGAAGGAAAGGAGAGATGGAGGGAGGGAGGGAGGGAGGAAAGTGGGAGGGAAGGAAGGAAGAAAAGAAGGAAAGAAGGAAGGAAGAAAAGAAGGAAACAAGAAAAGAAAGAAGGAAGGAAGAATTTTCCTAAATTGATTCTAAAATTCTATTATTCTGAATAAGATGGATCCTTTCTTTAAAACTGAGATGAGATCAGTGTACTTGTAGAGATTGGTGAGGAGCTTTAAAACCTTTGTACTGGAGGGCAGAGGTATATGTTTTAGTCATATCCTTTAGAGGAACAGGGGATGCCTAGAAGGTGGTAGGACTAAATCAGTTATTAAATCACAGTCAAGAGAAATAAAACAGAGAATCCTTGAATGCACTGGTAAGTTATCAATGTATTAATACTAAATAAAAACTATATTCAATGTACTTTGGTAGATTATATTCAAAGTACTTTGGATGATCTTTAGAGGGTCTAAATGATGTATACTATATAGGCCCTTATTTAAAGAATTTTACACCTAAATAAAGAGATAATGTATGTTGCCTGGAAGTTTAGACAGCAAGGCGAGAAATTAAATTGCCAAATATGTCACAGACAATATGTAGTTTTGGATTTCAGAAGACAGATTACTTTCATCTTCTGTGATGAGAGAAGTTTTTACAAGACGTAAAGAGCTAGAAACGGGAATTAAGGAAAGCTAAGGAAAATATGTTTGTTGGTAAAGCAAAATGAGAAGTTAGTGAATTAGATTATGAAGATTCATCCTGACTTCAGAATTCCCCATGCTGTTGACTGAGGTGCTATTGAGACTTCACGGTAGCACAATCTTCCTCTTCCTTTCTCTCTTGCTCTCACTCTCACTCACCCTCATTTTCCCTATAGGCTACCGTGAGGCTGCCTGAAACAACAGGCTTAGATTGGATGACAAAATCCCTAATATGATCTTTCAGGGAAATGTGCATCACTTTGTTTAACCGAGAAATTATACCAGATTTTTGTCACTGAAGACTTTTTTCCAGTCTTACCATTCAGTGTACGGCATCCAGAAATAGATGGGTTTTCCAAATCTCTAAATCCCTTGATTTCTAGTGCTCCATTTTCTCTCTCATCTCATTCTTGTAATAACCTGTTAAAACTAGCCAATAATGGCTAACACCATGGCTGTTCCCAACCACTTCTCCTAGAACTACTCCTTCAATAGATAAGGCATGCTTCAAGCTATCACTGACAACAATTTGACCAGATATTTTCACTGTACATCATGGATATTTCATTTTCCCAGCCTCAGTGTCAGTTTCAGCACCACCTCTGTCAGTCTGTTGTTTTGTAGAGAAGCACTGCCTTTCAGTTCCAACGTCTCTACAAAATTCTACAGTGTTGGCAATCATCTCCACTCCAACCAACAGGAAAGAGCAAAGAATGTGGAATGTCACACCATGTGGAAGTTGAAATCGGCTATGTCTGAACATGGTGTACGTCCCTTCTACTTATATTCTGATGATAAACATTGCCGCATGGGCATTCCTAACTAAAAGGGAGGTTGGAAAGTGGACTATAACTGAGAGTCCAGGAAGAAGGAAAAACCCTTTTAATGGCCAGCTAGCAACATCTGGCACACGTGGAAATAGCACTTCTGTGATAGATCAATAATATCTGACATGGACAAAAGGTTGGCACAGAAGTGTACAAGTCATGTGCCTGCCGTCTTTGTCATAAGCAATGCAATCAGGGACAGTTTCCAGCCGATACTCTTAAATGTTTAGAAATTGTCCCTTTATTCACACATGTATTTTAACCCTGATAGATTAATCACCATCGTTTCTTAATAATCCATCTTAATACATTCCAAATAAATGTTGGCTTCAAATGTCAATTTAAAATTTAAAGCAGGTTTTTTAGGTCTTTTATTTAAAAAAAAAAGGCTTATTTCAGAACATCCTTCACTCTAAAAGTCTACTGTCTGTTCTCTGATTCCACAGTTTCCAAATATTTCAGAAGCAATATAAGCTTCAAGTTTGTGAGATTTCCTTAGAGCGTTGCCTCTATAGGGCATAAGTAACAAAGAAGTTGGTCTGCTGTTATCCACTTCGTTAAAGTTCATAGAGGCAAGAAATTGCCCATGTAGAAACTGCAGTATCCATACTGGTCACTACACATAAAATAACTTGGTCCTCCACGGTTAATGGTAACATTACAATCACTTGAGGTTCAGGTAAGAAAATTGTGATTAAGAAGGAAATAGAATTTGAGATATAGCTGAACTTTATAGAAAAGTAGAGTGCAGTAGTTTCTTCAAACTTTGTAGGCAAGTCTCAGTGAACCTGCTAGAGTTTTTAATACCTAGAAAATAGCTTGATGAAGGGAGGGGGAAAGGAAAAGGAGTGTGAGGAGGTTAAATAGACTATTGGACTTCTGTCAGAGTTCTGCCCTGAATTTTATGGAATAATTAAAGACTGTTTGCCACCTGTTTAGGTTTCTCCACTTCTGGGTCATTGTAGCCTAGTTTTGTTTTTCTCATGAGTTTCTGGACAAAGTACTTGGGGCCTTAGTTCCTTCATAGCTGAGAAGTCATCCTTCCCCTAACCCCTACTGAATTCTGCCCTGATTCCTTCACTTAGGAATTCAAACAATCAGGTAGCATATTTTCAGGTTTAAAAAAAAAAAATTGTAATTAAAATTGCATGGCCTAGTCGCAGTGTTTTCTTATTCCTTGTCTGTGACAGACTGAAATAAACACATCGCCATCTGATAAAGGTCAGCTTTGAAACATAGCCACCTGTGTATACTCCAAATCTTTCCTGACTACTAATGCAACTTAGAATCCAATTAAAACCCTTACCATCCTTTCAAATCTTGAAGGGCTTAGGGACACCCGCTTCCTAGAAACAGTCTATGAAGTCTTCTTCCCCTTCCTACTTTCAATCATCACTTGCTCTCAGCAGTTGTTTATTTTTAGGATTAAATGAAAAGACCTCAAAGAAGTCATTTTGGAAATGAATACCCAAGAGCATAGACAGCTCACGCTCCAGATATCCTCCTCAGTCTTGCTATAATAATTCACAACATGGCACACAAAACTTCCTCCCTGAACAGAGCTGCTAGGACAGAATTCTAAGCCTACCAATGCCTGTATTTTTCCCACATGCATTCGTATGGTTTAAATAGAGTAGAGCCCAGGAGAAATTAATTTCCCTCTGTTGCATTATATGTACATGTTTCTCTGATGTCATAGAGGCACTGAATGTCTAGCAATATAACAATTTTAATAAATGCCCACAGTTCTGTTTAGGATGCATGCAGCTGGGAAAGCTAGGGACCTTCAGTGCATCTGCTTATGAGTCCCTTTGACAAGAGATACTTGAGGCACTTGATATCTCACACCTGCCACGGGTGCTCAGGTCCCCAGTAGTGATATGCCCCTCGCATGAGAACTCAATTACAGCAGAGGTTTGCATTTCCCTTTGTCAAATTTCTGTTTCTCTTGATACTTCAACTATGCCAAGTACTCACTGGGCCAGAACCACTAGTTCTTTGTATTTGTTCACACGGTGATAAGGGATTCAAAACCAGGGATGAATATTTATCCTTTAAGTAGTAGAGTCTTGGAAAAAGCACAGTGTTGCTGAACAGCATATGACTGCCAATGGGGGGTGGGTTTCTTTCACACAGATGAAAATGGAGCTGGAGAATCACAAATTTTGTTAAATCCTTGACTCAGTATCTATTGTGGCATCTGTCCTCTCCATGCCATTGTTTAGAGGCTAATATACAGAACAATCCCTTTGCAGAAAATTTACATAAAAGGAAATTTTGCAAAGCACTGAATGGAGTTTCAAGTCCTCTCAGAGAGCCCACAGGGTTCAGTGAAAATAGAATCTAATCAACCTGTAAAAATTGAAATCCCACATCTATTGCATGACTTGATTTGATTTGAGGTATCTTCTTTTTCGATCCCCAAGCAATAAAATGAGTTGTCTATCTCTCTAGGAAGAGTATCTGCTTCCAGCTCTACTTTTCTTGGCTTCCTCCTCTTCGTTACTTGTCTTCTTTTAGGCTCCTAATTCCAAAAATGTCCTTTTTGCTCTGTGGCCCAAGTAGAATCCATTTTTACTGTGGTGATTGTGACTTTTCTGCTAATTAGAAGCAGACCGAGAACAGTCCTCATTGCTTCCTTCATATCCATGATTTGCATTTCTCTGTCCATCTTCTTTTGTGTTCTGCTTTCCCTGAGTTTCATGATCCTATCTCTCCTTCCTGGTTCCCAGGGTTTTATGGGAAATGTGAAGAACCATTTCTTCACCAAATTTGAAAAATAGTTTCAGAATTCAGAGTGACATCTGGGCAAAAGTACTTTGTAATCACAACACACCAGTACCTTAAGAAAATTTATGATTAAGTCAATCCTCTTTCATTATAAGTTTCAAGGCAGGATAGCATATAGTTCACCAGCCCCAAAGAAAAAAATATTCGTGCGGAATTTTATTCTTTCTGTGGAGGATTGTGAATTCTAGTTTAAGAAGGTAACCAGCATTTTTTCAACAAATGAGAAATTTGCAACTCAAAAGACTTCAGTGGTATAAATGGAATTAGAACCAGATCTAATAATATATGGCCCCACCTTCCAATATAACACACAGTTTATGTACCATTATCGAGAAATGTGGAGATTCAACAGTGATAATTTGACTAAGAGTAAAAATCAAAGCCACATAGATTTAATCTTGAAAAGACTAGAGTTGCATTATTTAGTAAGTATGGAAGGCACCAAAGACACAAGAGTGGTGTATATCATGATTCAGATTTGGGAGGATGAAACTATTAAAGATTCTCTTGGGAAAGATAAGCTTTTCCCCCTATAGTATCCACTCCAGTTTTTGATGCAAAAAGTAAAATATAGCGCAAACATACAGTATATTAACCCAATGTTGTAACAATTTGTATGGTCTGTTGATTCATCATAGTGACACCAACTTCTGCTTCAATAGAAACATTATTGCCCTGTTACCTCTACTATTCTAGCACTCAAAGTATATATATTCAGTGTACGTATTACAACACATCCCTTTTGCATTAAAACAGTCCTCAAATCAGAGGAACTCCAAGTCTGTTCACGACGCACCAGATCATTGTAGGAACCAAAACAGAATTTTTGCAATCAAGAATGTATGAATACATATAGAATTCAGCAGAATTTTTCCGTGGGGATTCCAGACTCACTTAACCAATCATAAGAATTTTAGGAAACATAGTTTAATGTCACTGTCCAGAGAAAGTACCCAAAGTAAGGGAATCTTCTAGCCTCATGAAAGTGTACAGGTTTGACGATGAATGAAAACATAAATGAACTGTCCCCAGTTTCTCCTTTGCTTACCTTCTGCAATCACGCTCACTGTGCTTTGTGCTGCTCAAATTCTAAGCAGTCTAAGGTGGGAAAATTGTATTTTAGTTTCATCCACTCATTCAGCAACAGAGGCAGGAAAGGCATGGGGTGATTTTCCCAACTCTGGAAAGAGCAAATTTCTGAAGCCAGCAGACTTGACTTCTTTGACCTTCAACTCATATCTGCCTTGAAACTAAGCTTAATTTTAACTCTTTTTTTTCTTCTTATTTTTTTTCTCCCCCTTTCTTGTTTTCATAGCCAATAGCAGTAACTACTAGAATGAACGGTCAAAGCTGGTGTGTGTATGGGTGTGGCATCTATTTGTATTAGGGTGTTGTGGTCTGGTGTATGTATTTTCGGTATTATATTACTAAAGAGATGTTATTTTGCAAAATTCTAAGATTTAAGATTATACCTCTGATAATTTTCAGTTTTTCCTCATCTCATGCTCTTTATTTTAGCATACTTAATCTCTTCTGTAATAGGAGAGGCATAGTAAGAGGCAATTTCCATATTGCTTATCTCCGCCTTAATTACAACATATTGCATAGGAAACATTATTTTCAAATTATTCCCGTTTTTTCTCAGTCTTGACTGTTTCTCCTCCCACAGCAAATATTCACTTAAATGGGGAAAGCCATCTGTAGTTTATAAAACACCTTTAAGCTATTGTTTTAAAGTTTCATACCTCTTAATGTTTTCCTATTCATTTCCTGCTGACACCAACACATTCCCTGCCAAAACCAATCTTCAGTGGATACTAGCATATTCATATTGAACATTTGATTCAGAACTTTTGCAGATAATAAGCAGAGTGAACATATGTGAGGAGTAGATAATTTTTTAATATTTGTAGAGTTCATTTCTGTGCTGTAATCCTGATGATGGGTTCAGTGTTCTAAGGCAAGGTACAGTGTGAGTCCCTGTAGTAGATTCTATCATGATCCAATGGAGAGAGTTGAGGATTGAGTAGCAAACCATTTATTAATTGTGATTTCAACTGTATAGGAAATACTACTTGTGAGAATTTGAGCACTGTGCAAGGCAATTATGGCAAGGAGATCATGCATTTAAAACTTGTCATGTTTCCACTTTAGAGCAAAACGTTTAAAATTACAACTTAAACACATTTCTAGTTGTAGCAAACTTGGTTTTTTTTTTTTTTTTTTTTTTTTACTATAAACTAAATATAACTAAATATCTAATGCTTGGCTAACATTTTAGAATACAGAAAAAAAAAAGATAACTATAGAATTAGAACAATATCTCACTGGTACAATCCCCTGTTTGTAATGTTAATGCCTGGTAACAATTAGTCCCAGGTTCAAGTTTCATACTAATGCATTATATTGCCAGGAAACAGGTCTCTGTGTGTGTGTGTGTGTGTGTGTGTGTGTGTGTGTTTAAGTATTTTAGCATGTTCCTTAACCCCTCTCCCAGACAGTCCTGCCTAAGGTTGAATAAGGTAAACTAGCTGACGCAGGAAAAGGATAAAATAAAACATATTATTACCATGAATTTTTAAATAGATTAACAATAGATTTAGATTCAGAGATGTGGAAGATATTTTGGAGATCATTTGGATTCACTGTTAATTAAACTGAGCCCTGAATAAATTAAAAAAAATTACCTGATGAGGCAACCTAGTTTATGGCAGATTCATAACTAAAATCCAACTCTCATATAGTATCCAGAGTAGTAGACATCTAAGAAATAAGCCTGAGAAACGGCACAAATGGTTTAAAATGCTCATCTGCAATAATCAGCCCCATTTTAAAACTACAATTAGTCCTCTCATACTCATTATTTTTGAGAGAACCATTGTCCCCAAGTTACATAAATTAGTAGGAAAAATCACTCTGTTCCCAAGGATGGTATTTGTAGGAAGAGGGGATTCAGGCTTTGTGTTTAAAAACGTACGTATCTGGGTGGTGCAGTGGTGGCTCAGTGACAGAATTCTCGCCTGCCATGCCTAGACCCGGCTTCGATTCCCGGAGCCTGCCCATGCCAAAAACAAACAAAAAAACAAACAAAAAAAACCTGTATGTATCAGAGAAAAGCATGTTCTTAAAGTTAATCCATTAATGTGGGTGTGGACCCATCATTTACAGATGAATTTTTAAGTAGGATGTTGTGATGAGGTGTCGCATGAAAGGCAACGTAAATATTTGTGGCCACTTGATTTATAGGTTCAGATTCGCAGACATCCCAGACTTCAGTGATATAAAAACAGATTTTATTCAGAAAATAATTAAAAGCCGGTAGTTAAAAGGGCTTTTAAAAATAAGGCATAGTTACATTACCAGATAAGATGGCACCAACACCTTAGAGAAGTGCTGGAGAGTTTCAGAAGCAGCGCTCCAACTCTCATTAGTAAAAATCCACAGCAATCTTGGAGACAGCATTCAGAGTCTCTTTAGTGAAGATCCATTGCAGAGCATAAGATTCTGATGAGGTTGCTCTCCCACTTTCTTAAGTTTCTTCTCTCTCTTCTTCTCCTAAGTTTCTTCTCTTTCTCTTTTCTTCTTCATGAGATTCTCCTCTCTCTCTCTCTAGCTGCTTGCATGCAGTTTTTTTTGTATCTTCACACAATAATGGCCAAATTTCAATTATGTGACTGGGCCCAGTTGGGTCCTCTGGGAACTGGCTAGGGAGCGAGAAGCATTTCCTGGGACCTAGATAATTTCACTGAAGTATACCTCCTTCTGGGAGGATAGCCAGTCCTCCCAGCTAGAATTCACATTTCAACTATTTCTTACCAAGGTCACACAATAGCAACATCAGTTGCATGCAACGGCAACATCAGGTGAACAGAACGGACTCCACAAATGTATCTTTCCCTTACATGAGGCTACTTTAGTTCATGTGACCCTCTTCCTTCAGGATGAGTCTTAATCTTCTTACTGGAGTCCATCATAAATAAGGCGAATTCAGAAAGAGAAAGCCATGGAAGCAAGAAGCTGAACTCAACAAAACTCAAGCACATAAGAGAAAGGAGAGACCTGCAGACATCACCATGTGCCTGGCCATATGACAGAGGAGTCCAGGATTGCCAGCAGCAAGTCTCCGGGAAGAAAGCGTCATCTATGGATGATGCCTTGAGTTGGACACTTTTCCCAGAGTAAAGTCTGTAAGCTTGTAAGCTAAGACATTCCCGTTGTTAAAGCCAAATCATTTTATGGTTATCTGCTTTCAGCAGCCTAGCAAACTAAAACTGCTTTTTATTAGGTTTTTCCCTTCTACTTTTCTTCTCTTGCTTCACAATTTCCATTTAGATCCTAAAATCAATACTGATGATAATGTATCTTAGAGCAGAAAAAATAGCTTCCTTCTCTTTTCTAGAAACCATTGTAAATGTGTGAAGAAAGATTTGGAAGATGGCATGACACCATTATTTTTGTTGGCTGTTTTTTGTCTCATGTATATAAACTGGATCAATTATGAATTGATTAGAATGATGCTATAAATTTCCACTACATATTTCATTTATGCTGTATAGAACAAATATAGATTTTTTCTTGTTCAATTTGAAGGTAATAATCCTGCTGAAAGTATTAATGATGCCTAATAACAAATTCCTCAGCACAGAAATTCTGTATTGCCTAGAAAGTTCCCTACAAATAAACTAATAAATCTGATTATCTGACAATAAATCTTATAAGCAAATAAATATCTTACTTCGGTGGAAATGTACAGTTTCCTCAGTTCCAGAATGAAAAATTATTTAGCTTATTATTCACAGGTAATAATCTAAGCAAGAGAGTGGTAAGACTAGACCTATAAAATGAAAATATACAGAAGGAGAAAAACAGTATATTACAAACAGTATTGGGATCAAACGTAGCCCAAGACTTTCTGTGGCTCTCTGGGAAAAAGAAGGGGCTTATCCAGACCCTGACAAAACCCACTCATACCTGCTTACTTTCACCATACCATTTCATAAACATTTGTTGAATTAATTAATCAGTTAATTAGTATTCAATAAAAAGAGGGCTGTATTTTTCTTTTCCAAATAAGTGGTAGATATCAAATGAAATGATTGGAATATGTGCAGTTAAAGGAATATTCCACAGATTTGGTGATAATATCCAAGGACATTTAAGCAAATCAAGAAATCTGGAGAAAAATGTAAAGTTTGGGTGTTGACTAGCTAAGAAATATTAAATAGGAAACTCAATCTCTGGGACAAATAATACCCTACCACACCCCACATCCCAAAACTGGGTAATATAAACAAGCAGAAGAAAGCTTTTTAACTGACTTATAAAGGTAAGTATCTTATTTTCCTACTTCGATTGATACTGGAAAGCTGGTTTAACAATTATTGGGTATTCTGCTTTCTATTTTTACAGATGAGTTTTTACAGCATGACATATGATATGCTTTATTATCTTAATTTGACATGTAATAGAAATCTTCAAAGGTAAGATATTAAATGTAATTGGGACAGGACCTTGAAAGTAATGCTGCTCTCAAAGAAAACACCAGCATTACTCAAGTCTTGCTGAGATATATTAGCTATAGGGGCACTTTGACTACAAACTTCTATTAACGTGGGCTTTTGAGACATGAATGTGCTTACCTAAAAATTTTCAGGAGTTGTGAAATTTGTTATCTTCTACTTTGAGCCTTTATAATTCTGATTCCCTAGGTTTCTGAAAAATGTACTCTTTGTTTCTTTGCTAGCTTAATCTAGTGATCATAATTTATCCTTTCCTGGTAACACATCACAGGGATATATGCTATTGTTCACATGATTGGAATGGACACGAAGGCAGATGGCACGAGTTTGTCATCATCCATCATCCAGCCCTTTCCTTCCAGGCTCTCCCTCCTCACCACACTGCTAAATTGTCCTGATAAGCAGGTCTTTGTGGCCATATGGTCACAGGACTTGAGGCTTTTTGATGTGTCAGTAAATGTTCACACACATACATGCACAAACAAACACACACATACTCAAGAACATGTGTTTAATGAGTGGAGATGGTTTTTGTGTTTTCAAATGTTACAAGTATTGAGAAGGACATGACTCTATTTTTCTCCCTTACCTTTGCAGTTCTTCTTGTGGAGCTCTTCTAGCTTCATTCCATCATTTGATCTTCCTTTACAATTGTAGAAAATAAGCTAATTCAGTACACTTTTTGATAGATGCCTTCTATGGGTCAAATACTAGAGCAAAGATTGATTATAGCTAGTGCATATTTCAGCCCTTGATGAATATATAAACAACTGAAGTTTACAAACCTATAGCCATTGATTTAGATTCCTTTGGGTTTGACCCTTGAATTAGCATCTGTGCTTTCTTTTCTTCCTAACAATGAGACCTACTGCCAATTGCTATTTACCAGCACACTTAAACCTTTATTGTACAGCTTTAAAGTAAATGAAATGAATACTTACTTTACCCATATCTTTATCAAAAGAGGGAAAATAATCGGAAGGCCACAACAAAAATGTGTGTTTATTTGTGGAGAAAATAGAGTATTCCTATTTGTTTTAAATTATAAACCACATATTTCAGGATAATTTAAAATCACTTCACCTTCTACCTTCATTTTTGCTATTTATCTGCCCCTATGGCATTTGAGTTTATATCATATATCTGTTGTTAAATTGTTGCTTCTAACCTCTGCCAATATTTCTGTACTTGGTTTCAAATCTCTATATTCTTTGTTCATTTTGGTCTACTTTTCCTTTTTCTTGCATCTTCTTGTAATTTTTCTTTTAAGCTTCTTTGATTTCTTTTGAAATAGCTGAGTGTTCAAAGGCACCATAGGAACACTTCTTTTCTTAGTAGAGAAACTAATAATAACCCCTATACTATATCCTCTTGATTTCTGTTATTATTATTTGTATACATGTTTAAGCAATAGTGAGTAGATCAATTGTTAGGCTAAAGGAAGTAAAAAAAAAAAAGAAACAACTTCACCAGTCATTTAATTTGTTTGAGTTCTTCAAGTCACGAAAAGGTCATATCATGAGGTGATAAGATCACATTTTACATTCCATTCAATTAAATAATCACAGGTATAACTATTCTGTATGTGAAAATGAATATCTATGAAACAGTTTACATTTTGCCTTTAGTTTGTCTGTATTATTTTTGTCCTAGTGTGTTTCAGTTCTTTGACTCCTCAACTGCTTTTACCTAAATTTCCATATTATAAAGATCTCAAACCAGCTGTTGTATTGAGTCTAAAAATGCAATTGGATCCCAACAAAGAGGGGAAAATAGAAAGGACGGCTTACAGACACATTTGGAACATCTACTTATTCGTAACAATGAGGCATACAATGAACTTTAAAGGGAAGCAGCCACATAATACACATTGGAGGACGAAACCCTCCTGACATCCTCCATCCTCAAGCTGAATGCAAAGTTAAACACCCACATATACGAAAAAATAGCTGCCTATAAAATGCCATCTGTGATGCTGAGTGTTTTGGGGGCGGGGGGAGGTGGAGGGAAATAATGCAAGGTAAAGTGACATGTGGTAGACATCAGCCAAAGCCCAGGTCGTCAGAAATGCAAGTCTTTACTGCAAGTCCTATGGTATAAACAGCAATAACGTGAACAATTACCCAAACAAAGAAAACATACACGAATCTTTCCACTGACAGAGAACAAAAATTTGTAAAACCAAATGTGTTTCTGTAGTGTGTGGAAATGCAAGGCTGTTTAGTATTGCTGCAGTTATCCCAAGGACCATTTCCTGGGAGTGAGAAGATTGCTTTTGTTTTCTTAGGTTATTGTAAAGTGCACATTAGTGAGTAAAGACAGTCCCCTTTGGTAAACACCAATCTCATCTTGTGTGTGTAAACATAGATTTAGGCATTTAAAAAACTTCATTTATTATCCTCCTAAGTAGGAAATTTGCAGCCTGTTAGCACAGAGGGAAGAGCAGTACACATTTGGTTTCTGGGAAGAGGCTGGATAAATAGAACGGGCAGTGTGGAAATGTTCAATTTAGAGGATCTCTTTAGTATGAGCTTAAGACAAACAACCCAAGTCTGAATCAGACTATAGTGCCATGATTCTCTTTTTAGTCTCAGAAAGAAACTGAATTTGATCTCTGGATTCAAGGCTTTCATTTTTTACATGTGAAAAAAGAAAAGCATCCATACTGCATTACCAGCACAGCTTCCCCTTGAGGAGGGGTAATATTTAGGAGCAACTCGTCTAACCTACTTATATTTAAAAGTAATGAGGTACAGAAGTTCATTATTATCATCTTGTAACAAAAGGCCACGGCCTAGATGGTCTGGGATCGTGCCTGTGGGGATAAGACCAGAAGAAGGGAGCGGCTGCTAATGCTAGAAAAACGAAAAGGAAAAGTGAAGAGGAAAATTGTGGGTGGCTTTTCTTGCTTAAAAGTGTTCTAAGTATCAGATTGGGGGCATAAAAGAATTGAAATATGCTGCTAAAAGTCATGAAAGACAAATTTTGGGGGATGAAAAGAATCTGGAGCTTAAAATAAACACAGGATCCTCACTTGTTCTTTCCTTTACATGCCTTTGAAATTTGGAGCACTGCTCTGGACCAGAATGTTAACAATTGGAATGCAAACTGAGGTGGTAGAATAAGAAATATCAAAACTCTCATTTTGGTAATCAGAGTCTGAGTCGCAGAGGGCAGCCCTGCTTGAAGCCCATTAACACATCATAATAGCAACCACCTGATGTAATGAAAACAAATGAAATCCAAAGAAATGGAAAATGTAAGATTGGGTCATTATCGTAAATCTAATGAGGAACAGACTTTACCTGTTGTTTTGGGGTCCAAGGAAATTTTTCAGCCCACTGAGGGCATTTTACTGCAGGAAATATTTCATTCTGTTTTGGAATTTCTTCTTGGAACATATTATGAGACTGTTTTCTTGCCTACACTCTCCTTGTTTTAGTTTAGCTAAACCGAAATTTCTGTTGCTCAGTATTTTATTTGTAGTTTAACAGAAAAAAAAAAAAGATGAGAAAGCTGGGAAGGAAAAGGAGAAGAGCTTTAAATGCTAGTGTTCTGAATTAAAATTTTCAGTTGTTCAAGAGACGGGCAATTCTGAAAGGGCCCTTTTACTTCTATTTATCCCATTCCCCTCCTTTATTTCAGCATTTAGACATTGCCATTGACAGCCATTTCTGCCACAATATATTCTACAGAGATGAGTACAAACTTTGGAATTTATGAAGCTTTTGGGAAATCATGATTATAAACTGTAATATGGGATAATAATAATAATAATAATCCACACCTCTGCCCAGCTTCCAACACCATATGGAAGCTCACATTGTTTGGACCTCTTCAAAGTCTGCCAGCCTTTTCCCCTCACTTTCTTCTCTTCTGCATCCAGCCCAGCCTTCCCACCACTCTGGAGACGTCTTTATAATGAAATTTAGACCTTGCTTTTCTATCCTCCTCTGATCCATTAACCAACTCTTTCTCAGATGAGTGAAAATTCTTGCACATATAACATATCACCATTTTTTAGACTTAATATAAGCAAATTAGGCTATAAGGAATGCATATTTGTTCTCAGCTAGTTGTAATCCCACCCGCTCTTTCTTTTGTAGGAACAATCTTGTTTTAGCATCCTCAGTGCCTAGATAAATAACTGACACCTTGTATATTTTTAAAAGCTGTGCAGAAAATCAATAATAAATGAATGGCAATCATTAAAAACTATAAAATAACTATAAAATACTACCTGGTATTTTATTCAAGCTTTTTCAAATATAAGCTACTCTTTTGGTTCACTTGTGTTCCCATCTAATGCTCATACTCTAGAATGCCACGAGCATATGCACTTTCCAGGACAGCTATGGATTTAAATTCCAGTTCTGTCACTATTAAACTCATATCCTTGGAAAAGCTACTGAACCTCTTTCAAATTCAGTTTTCTTATCTATAAAACAGAAAACATAAATATCTCCCTCATAAGGTCATATTGCCCATGTCATAGGGGAGTGCATGGTTCCTACTGCAGAGTCTGGCAGAGAATAAGCACTGAGCCTCCCTTCCTTATGTGACTAGATTAGCCTTTTGGGGAGACCTAGAAGACCATGAAATCTCTTCCATGACTTGCTAAATATATATTATGGATTTTCTTGTATGGTTGCATTCTGGACAGATTTTACCTGTAACAAACTCTTATGGAAAGGCAACTCTTAGGTAAGTCCCAGACACCTGTAAAGCGGCCATCCCCCAGGCCTCCTTTCCCCTATCTCCTTTACTATTGCATGCCATTCCGCAGCTCTGGGGCGAAGTTAAGTCTAATGTAAAGGCTCAGCCTGACCAGATCTTCAACAGGGGAACCAAAAACAAGCAACCTTAGATGCTTTTCAGAACAGAAATTCTCAGTAGCAGGGCACCCTCTCACGAGGTAGAAAATAACTACCGGAACAATATAGATATGTCTCTCTTGTTCACTATGAACTGGGTAGTGCAGAGCTGCCATCCATTGACCCCAACTCGGAGCAGTTTTCAGCCACCAGGGAGACCAGTCTTGACGGGACTTCACCTGCTCTTTTGGACTCTCTCTGCTGTATAAGTGACAAAGAGATTACTTGCCCTTTCTGGACTCTTTATACTGTGAAGTAATAAAAGGATCATTTGCTGAAGTTTCTGTTGTGCCCTGAAATTATTTTCCCACAAATCACCCTTGTAGCAACTCACTCCACAGCAACTAGCTACTTAGAGTTAAAACTACAAAATCAAGATTACAACCTGTTAAAAAAATCTTCTTTGCCTTAAGACAATCCTACGAAAAAATGAAATAAAATAAAAAGGAGGAGGAGAAGGAGGAGACCCTGTGTTGGGACACAGTTGATTCTTCAGGAATCTTTTGTTTTCTAAATATAAAATATGAAATGCTATAGACATTTTAATATAAAGAAATAATGCAAAGTAATGTCAAAGTTGGAAGAGGCCCTAAATGTAAGGTAAGGATACATCTGACTTTTCTTGAGACACTTCCAGTTCATGCCTCCTTTTTTGGCATAATTATGGACAGTGCCTCCTTTTATTCTGGTCCCAAATTGAATGCTGAATGATATTGTCACCCTCCCTAAAGATATTTGTCCAATATCCATCTCATGCTTGAATACTTTCTACATTCTCACTACCGCATGGTCAGCAGTTGGCTTGAACCATTCATTTTTCCGACACAGAACTTAATATCTCTTGATGCAGCTTAATATATTTTTGCTTGCTTCTGTTAGGTCTGCTTTGAAATGAGCCCAAGTAAGTCTGGTTTTTGCTTCCACCCACTAGTTCTCACTATACCCTAGTATATACAGAACAATTGTAACTCTTCTCCCACATGGCAACCGTTAAATATTTGAGGACAGCAATCATGTCCTGCATGAGGGTGCTGCTCATTTCCTGACTATGCATCTCTTCTCTTAGTTCAAATGTTCCTTTTCTTAACTAAGCGTAGACTTTTCTGACCATTCTGATTGCTTTTATTCTCTGAATGCTTTCACTTCAGTGTATCTTTGCCACTCTCTAAGTGAACTTCCCAGAACACAATAACACACTACAACTGTGGTTTGGCCCATATTAGAATGAACGATTCTGGAACTGCTCTCTTTGGGTACGAGGCTTCTAGGAACAAACCAAAAAGCCAATAGCTGTTCTGCTCACCACATCAAACTACTGATGTGTTTAGAATTTATTTTCTGAAAGCAAAACCATGTTTTTCCAATCCAATATTTGTGCGGTTGGATTTGGTATTCAGTGTAATGTAAACAGTGACTTGGTTTGCTCTGAAAGGAAATACGTGTTGCAAGTACAGGTACTTGCCCAAGTGGGGAAGTTCTTAACGTTTTCTTCAAGGGAGGTAGTCCAGTCGAAGGTCCAAAGTCAATAAAAGACAGGAAATGTGGTGTGGAAGACAAGTGCTCACCAAGTCTTCTGATTCTCTTCTCTTTCCTAGACAAACGGAAGTTCAAATTTCCCAGGCCCCAGTACTGTTGAGCAGGGCCATAAGGCTAGTTGTGGTCTGTTGTTTTGTCAAGAAGCAGGCCACGGTGGCTCAGCAGGCAGAGTTCTCTCCTGACACACCGGAGACCCCAGGTTCGTTTACTGGTGCCCCTCCCCCCCCCAAAAAAAACTAGTGATGAGTATCACTTAAAAGTTGGAGCACTGAAATGGAGGTATGAAATTTTCCATATTTCCTTCCACTGCCGAGGAGAATCTCGAAGCTTCATGGTGAGGTGGAAAAGTACAATATTAAAGGACCCTACAACACTAACCCCCATATGAAAGTGCTGCCTTAGAGAGTCATCAGCTTTTACATTTGCTAATGCCTGCAATGACTATGTACTTGTTATCAAAGGAAAATCTGAGTCTGTAAACATTGAAGAGCTAGTTACCAAATGGTTCATGGCTTCCACTTAATTACTATGTGCTAACCTGGTACAAAAATTTTTTCATCCTTTTTTTTTTTCCCCAATGATCCTATGAGTTACATATTGCCTCTAATATACAGATACAGAACAGAAGTTAAGTTACTTCCGAAGGTGTTAGCTGGCAAGGTTTATCTGTTTGTTTGTTTTTTGGTTTTGTATGCTGTATGGTGGGGTTAGATTTCATTATTTTTTCATGTGAGTATCCTGTTATTGCAGCACCATTTGTTGAATCTTTGTTTGTTTTTTGTTTGTTTGTTTGTTTGTTTTTGGTAAGTGCGTGGCCTGGAAATTGAATATGGGTCTCCTGCCTGGCAGACGAAAATTCTCACTGAACTACCCTTGCACCCCCAGCCGGTAAGTTTTTGAACATGTCTGTATTCGTTCATGACCTGGGTTCTCGGCCCTTCATTATACCATTCTCTCTTGCATATTTATGTTTAGTACTTTGTCTGTTTTGCCAAGTGAAATGTGACTATTTTAAATTTAAATGAAAATACTTTAATAATTCATTCAACAATACAGTCTTTCTTTTCATAAGCTTTCAGTGAGCACCGATTTCATATCAAGCATAGTGCTAGATATTTAGATATTAAAGCAATGAAAGCAAAGATCCTGTTTTCTCGCTTCTCTCTTTCTTCTTTTCCTCTTCTTTCTTTCCCATTACTGGATAATAATTCTTTCCCATTTGTATTATTTCCTCCCAGTGAAAACAGCTCATTTATGAGCTGGCTATCTTTCTAACCCTTTACTGTCTATGCCTCTAGGGAAATGGAATGACATAACTGATTGGTCAATTTGGGAACCATAACTGAACATTCTCAACACAAGTCCACTCCTCTTTCTGGGAGGGAGCCTGACTTCTAAGAGCCTGGTCTCTCCTCTGCTATATATATATATATATATATATAGCAGAGGAGAAAAATATATATATATATATATTTTTTTTTTGCATGGGCAGACACCGGGAATCGAACCCAGGTCTCTGGCATGGAAGAGCATTATTCTGCCACTAAACCACCATCATACCACCTTCCTCTGCTATTTTTTTTCTTATTTATTTTTTATTATCAAACCAAAGCAACATACAAGCATGAACATTCTTAACATACAAATGTTCCATGCATGGTGTACAATAAAGAGTTCACAATATCATCATATAGTAGTATATTCATCACCATGATAATTTTTTAGAACATTTGCATCATTTCAGAAAAAGAGATAAAAAGAAAAAAGAAAAAACTCATACATATAATCTCCTTGTATTTCCATCTATTCAATACATTTTAACCTTTGTTCCCCCTATTTTTTTCTATAACCCTTACCACTCTCTTTCATTGTTCACTAGTATTTCAGTGTACTCAATTTATTTTAACATCTGTTCCCCCCTATTATTTATTTATTTTTAATCCATATATTTTTACTCATCTGTCAATATTGTAGATAAAAGGAGCATCCGACACAAGGTTTTCAAACTCATGTAGTCAAATTGTGAAAGCTGTATTATTATACATTCATCTTCAAGAAACGTGGTTACTGGAACACAGCTCTACAGTTTCAGGCACTTCCCTCTAGCTTCTCTAATACACCTTAAATTAAAAAGGGGATATCTATAAAATGTGTAAGAATAACCTCCAGGATAATCTCTCAACTCTGTTTGAAATCTCTCAGCCACTGACAGTTCATTTTGTCTCATTTCTCTCTTCCCCCTTTCCACTGAGAAGGCTTTCTCAATCTCTTGATGCTGAGTCCCAGCTCATTCTAGGATTTCTCCCATGTTGCCAGGGAGGTTTACATCCCTGAGGGTCATGTCCCACATAGAGAGGGGTGGGTAGTGAGTTTGCTTGCCATGTTGGCTGAGAGAGAGGTAGGCTACATCTGAGCAACAAAAGAGGTTCTCTGGGGATGACTCCTGGGCCTAATTTTAAGTAGTCTTAGCATCACCTATGTGAGGATAAATTTCATATGAACAAACCCCAAGATTGAGGGTTCGGCCTATTGATTTGGTTGTCCCCACTGCTTGCGAGAATATCAGGAATTCTCCAAATGGGGAAGTTGAATTTTCTGCCTTTCTCTCTGTTCCCCAAAGGGAACTTTGCAAATACATTTTTATTCATTGTTCAAATCAATCATTTATCCTTCCTTCTGGTTTCATTTGTATCCCAGCCTAGCTCCCTCTATCATTCTCCCACTTAGCTTCATTGAGTGTACTAACATTATTGTGCTACAGTTAGGTAGTATTGTGCAGTCCATTTATGAATTTTTGCAATCTGTCCTATTGCACAATCTGTATCCCTTCAGGTCCAACTACCCAAAATCTACCCTATTTCTGTCTCCTGATGTTCTCTGTTCTTAACTGAAATTCTCCAAATTCATTCATTAATGTTAGTTTATATTAGTGAGATCATACAGTATTTGTTCTTTTGTTTCTGGCTAATCTCACTCAGCATAATGTCTTCAAGCTCCATCCATGTTGTTACATGCTTCATGATTTTATTCTATGTGGTATTCTGCATAATATTCTATCGTATATATATATATACCACAGCTTGTTTAGCCACTCTTCTGTTGATGGACATTTGGGCTGTTTCCATCTCTTGGCAATTGTAAATAATGCTGCTATAAACATTGGTGTGTAAATGTCCATTTGTGTCTTTGCCCTCATGCCCTCTAAGTAGATACCTAGCAATGGTATTGCTGGATCATATGGCAATTCTATACTTAGTTTCCTGAGGAACCATCAAACTGCCTTCCACAGTGGTTGTATGATTTTACATTCCCACCAACAGTGGATAAATGCAGCTCTTTCTCCACATCCTCTCCAGCACCTGTCGTTTTCTGTTTTATTAATAACGACCTTTTCGGTGGCTGTGAGATGATATCTCGTTGTGGTTTTGACTTGCATTTCCCTAGTAGCCAGGGAAGTTGAGCATCTTTTCATATGCCTGTTAACCATTTGTATTTCCTCTTTTGAGAAGTGTCTGTTCATGTCTTTCACCCATTTTATAATTGGGTTGTCTTTTTGTTGTTGAGTTGAACATTGTTTTCATATATTCAGGATACTAGATCCTTATCTGATATATCGTTTCCAAATATTGTCTCCCATTGTGTAGACTGTCTTTTTTATTTTCTTGACTAAGTTCTTTGATGCTCAGAAGTGTTAATTTTGAGGAGTTTCCATTTATCTATTTATTTCTTCAATGCTCATGCTTTAGGTCTAAGATCTAGGAAACCGTCTCCTATTATAAGATTGAGATGATATTTCCCTACAGAAAAGTTTCATGGTCTTAGCTCTAGTGTTAAGGTCTTTGATCCATTTTGAATTAATTTTTGTATAAGGTGTGAGATATGGATCCTCTTTCATTCTTTTGCATGTGGATATCCAGTTTTCCAAGCACCATTTATTGAAAAGACTGTTCTGTCACAGGTGAGTTGGCTTGACTGCCTTATCAAAAATCAATTGTCCATAGATGAGAGGGTCTATGTCTGAGCACTCTATTCAATTCCATATCTATCTTTATGCCAGTACCATGCTGTTTTGACCACTGTAGGTTTGTAATACGCCTTAAAGTCAGGTAGTGTGAGACCTCCTACTTCATTTTTCTTTTTCAGGATATTTTTAATTCTTCGGGGTACCCTGCCCTTCCAGATAAATTTGGTTATTGGTTTTTCTATTTCTGAAAAGTAAGTTTTGGGGATTTTAATTGGTATGGCATTGAATCTATAAATCAATTTAGTTAGAATTGACATCTTAACTATATTTAGTCTTCCAATCCATGAACACCATATTCCCTTCCATTTATTTAGGTCTTTTATGATTTCTTTTAGCAATTCCTTGTAATTTTTTTTGGTATAGGACTTTTGTATCCTTAGTTAAAGTTATTCCTAGATATTTTATTCTTTTGGTTGCAATTGTAAATGGATTTTTTTTTTTACTTGATTTTCCCCTCAGATTGCTCATTATAGTGTATATAAATACTGGAGATTTTTGAGTGGTGATCTTGTAATCTGCCATTTTGTTGTACTCATTTATTAACTCTAGTAGTTTTGCTGTGGATTTTTTTTTTTTTTTAACATGGGCAGGCACCGGGAATCGAACCCGGGTCCTCTGGCATGGCAGGCAAGCATCCTTGCCTGCTGAGCCGCCGTGGCCCACCCAGATTTGTTGGGATTTTTAACATATAGTATCATATCATCTGCAAACAGTGAGAATTTTACTTATCCTCTCCAATTTTGATGCCTTGTATTTCTTTTTCTTGTCTAATTGCTCTGGCTAGAACTTCCAACACAATGTTGGATAACAATGGTGATATTGGACATCCTTGTCTTGTTCGTGATCTTAGGGGGGAAGTTTTCAGTTTTTCCCCATTGAGGATGATGTTAGGTGTAAGTTTTTCATATATTCCCTTTATCATGTTGAGGAAGTCCCCTTCTATTCCTATCCTTTAAGTGTTTTCAACAAGAAAGGATGTTGAATTTTGTCAGGTGTCTTTTCTGCATCAATCAAGATGATTATGTGATTTTTCTGCTTTGATTTGTTGATATGGTGTATCGCATTAATTGATTTTCTTATGTTGAACCATCCTTGCATATCTGGGATGAATCCTACTTGACCATGGTGTATAGTTCTTTTAATATGCTGTTGGATTCAACTTGCAAGAATTCTGTTGAGGATTTTTGTGTCTATATTCACTAGAGCGATTGGTCTGTAATTTCCTTTTCTTGTAGTATCTTTGTCTGGCTCTGATATGAGGATGAATTTTGATTCATAGAATGAGTTAGGTAGCCTTCCATCCTCTCCAATTTTTTTGAAGAGTTTGAGCAGGACTGGTATTAATTCTTCCTTGAATGTTTGGTAGAATTCACATGAGAAGCTATCTGGTCTTGGACTTTTCTTTTTTGGGAGCTTCTTAATGACAAGTTCAATTTCTTTACTTGCAATTGGTTTGTTGAGGTCATTTATTTTTTTCTCAAGTCAGTGTTTGTTGTTCATGCCTTTCTAGGAAGTTGTCCATTTTATCTATGTTGTCTAGTTCATTAGCATAAAGATGTTCATAGTATCATCTCATTGCCTCCTTTATTTTTGTGGGGTCAGTTGTTATGTCTCTTATCCCATTTCTGATTTTATTTGTTTGCAGCCTCTCTCTCTTCTTCTTTTTGTCAACTTTGCTAAGGGTCCATCAATCTTATTGATTTTCTCATAGACCAAATTCTGATTTTGTTGATTTTCTCATTTGCTTTCATGTTCTCACTTTCATTTATTTCTGCTCTAATCTTCGTTCTTTCTTTCTTTTTGCTTGTTTTGAGGTTAGTTTGTGGTTCTTTCTCTAGTTCTTCCAAGTAAACAGTTAATTCCTTGATTTCTGCTCTTTCTTCTTTTTTGATATAGGCATTAGGAAAATAAATTTTCCTCTTAGGACTACCTTTGCTGTATCCCATAAATTTTGATATATTGTGTTTTCATTTTCATTTGCCTCAGGATATTTACTGATTTCTCTTGTAATTTCTTCCTTGACCCATTTGTTGTTTAAGAGTGTGTTGTTGAGTCTCCATATATTTGTAAATTTTCTGGCCCTCTGCCTGTTAATGATTTCCAACTTTATTCCTTTATGATCTGAGAAAGTGCTCTGTATGATTTCAATCTTTTTAAATTTATTGAGAATTGCTTTATGAACCAGCATGTGGTCTATCCTTGAGAATGATACCTGAGCACTTGAGAAAAAGGTGTAGCCTGCTGTTGTGGGGTGTAATGTTCTATAAATGTCTGTTAAGTCTAGTTCATCTATTGTGTTATTCAAATTCTCTGTTTCTTTATTGATCTTCTGTCTAGATGTTCTGTCCATTGATGAGGTCAGGGAATTGAAATCTCCAACTATTATGGTAGATGTGTCTATTGCTCTTTTCAGTGTTTTTGGTGTTTGCCTCATATATTTTGGAGCACCCTGGCTTGGTTCATAAATATTTATGATTGTTGCGTCTTCTTGTTGAATTGTTCCCTTTATTAATACATAGTGTCCTTTTTTGTCTCTTATAATTGTTTTACATTTGAAGTCTACTTTGTTGAATATTAGTTCCACTACTCCTGCTCTTTTCTGATTGTTATTTGCATAAAATGACTTTTCCCAACCTTTCACTTTCAACCTATGCCTATCCTTGGGCTTAAAATGCTTATCTCCTATAGACAGCATATAGATGGGTTCTGCTTTTTAATCCATTCTACCAGTCTATGCATTTTGATTGGGGAGTTTAATCCATTAACATTTAGTATTATTACTGTAAGGGCAGTTCTTTCTTCTACCATTTTGCCATTTGGATTTTATATGTCATATCTAATTTTTCTTATTTTTACCTTTACTCATAGTCTTTGTTTCTGCATTCTTCTCCACACTGTCTCCTGTCTTTTCCTATCTGTCTTTAGTGCTCCTGTGCTGGTTTTAAAAGGTTTATGTACCCTAGAAGAGTCATGTTTTAATCCAAACCCCATTTTGTAAAAGAAGCCATTTCTAGTAATCCCTATTCAATACTGTATGTTTGAAACTGTAATTAGATCATATCCCTGGAGATGTGACTCAATCAAGAGTGGTTGTTAAACTGGATTAGGTAGAGACATGTCTCCACCCATTTGGGTGGGTTTTGGTTAGTTTATTGGAATCTTATAAAAGTGGAAACATTTTGGAGAATGAGAGATATTCAGAGAGAGCAGAGAATGCTGCAGCGCCATGAAGCAAAGAGTCCATCAGCCAGTGCTTTGGAGATGAAGAAGAAAAAACCTCCCAGGGAGCTTCATGAAACAAGAAGCCTGAAGAGAAAGTTAGCTGATGACACCATGTTCACCACATGCCTTTCCAGATGAGAGAGAAACTCTAACCATGTTTGTCATGTGCCTTTCCACTTGAGAGAGAAACTCTGAACTTCATCAACCTTCTTGAATCAAGGTATCTTTCCCTGGATACCTTAGATTGGACATTTCTATAGACTTGTTTTAATTGGAACATCTTCTTGGCCTTAGAACTGTAAACTTGAACTTACTAAATTCCCCTTTCTTAAAAGCTGTTTTGTTTCTGGTATATTGTATCCCAGTAGCTAGCAAACTTGAACAGCTCCCTTTAGTATTTCTTGCAGAGCTGGTCTCTTGTTCACAAATTCTCTCAGTGATTTTTTTGTCTGAAAATGTCTTAATTTCCCCATCATTTTTGAAGGACAATTTTGCTGGATACAAAATTCTTGGTTGTCACTTTTTCTCTTTTAGTATCTTAAATATGTCATACCACTCTCTTCTCATCTCCGTGGTTTCTGCTGAGAAATCAGTGCAGTCTTATTGGGCTTCCCTTTTATGTGATGGGTTGCTTTTCTCTTGTTGTTTTCAAAATTCTCTCTTTCTCTTTGACATCTGTAATTCTGATTAGTAAATGTCTTGGAGTACATCTGTTTGGATCTATTCTGTTTGGGGTATGCTACACTTCTTGGATCTGTAATTTTAAGTCTTTCATAAGAGTTATGAAATTTTCAGTGATAATTTCCTCCATTATTTGCTCTCCTTCTTTTCTATTCTCTTCTCCTTCTGGGACACCCACAACACACATATTTGCATGCTTCATGTTGTTGTTCAATTCCCTGACTCCCTGCTCATATTTTTCCATTCTTTCCCCTATATTTTCTTTTGCTTGTCAGATTTCAGATGTTCCATCCTCCAGTTCATTAATCCTATCTTCTGCCTCTTGAAATCTAACATTGTAGACTCCCATTGTTTTTTTTTTTTTCATATCTCCTATTGTGCCTTTCATTCCCATAAATTCTGGGATTTGTTGATTTCTTCTTTTTGTTAGTCCCTTGCCTTCTTTATATCCCTCAACTCATTGATGATTTTTGATGAGGTTTTCTATGTCTGTTCGAACATCCTAAATTAATTGTTTCAACTCCTGTATCTCATTTGAATTGTTGGTTTTTCCTTTGACTGGGCCATATCTTCAATTTTCCTAGTATGATTCATTAGATTTTGCTGGTGTCTAGACATTTAATTTCCTTAATTAATTTATTCTGGAGATTGTTTTCACTTTTTTTACCCAGGATTTTGTTGCTGGATGACTTTGTTGTCTATCTGTTCTTTGACATTTAGTTCAGCTTATTCTAGACCTCTAGTTTAGGTTTTGTTTAATGGATCAGAATTTTTCAGTTCTTGTTTTCTGTTCTTGTTTCTTGCCCTGCCTGTATGGAGCCTTTATTCTTTTCCCCTTAGGAGGGTATACTTAGGTATTATAGACCCCAGTTAGATTTTCCTAGACAAGACTGGCTTTCTCTCAGGAGGAAAGAGTTACTTGCATCAGTTTTCCCTGAAGGTGAGACCAAGTAAGTTGAAAGACTTTCCTATGAAGCCTCTAGAGTCTGTGTTTTTCCTCTCCTGTCCAGTATTTGGCACTTGTCTGCCTGTGGGTCCTGCCAGCACAAAGTGATGTGGTGCCTTTAACTTCAGCAGACTCTCTCTGCTGGAGCCATGGTTGAGACAGAGAAGAGATTGTAGGCTGGCTTTAATTGCTTCAGTTTTCCAGACCCTGGGATCTAAATTCCTTGAGGGAGGGATGTCACCTGAGCTGGGCCGCACCCCTTTCCTGGGGAAGACACAGGCTCCAGACACATTTAATTCCCAGCCCTTCCCTGGGGCAGTTGGAGTCTGAGAAGACTTTCAGTTTTATCCAAAGAGCAGTCAAGTCATAGAAACACAGCCACAAACAAGAAAAGTAAAAAAATCCTTTTCAGAGCAGGGCCTCCGTTCCTCGGGTTTGCCAATCAAGAGCTTGAGTTGGTATGTTGCTCTGTATCTCCAGGTGCCCCTTCCTTTCCTTCAGGGCCCAGACCCTTTCAAGTATTTTGTGCTGTTTGATCCAAAAAAACCTGTTTCTTTTTCGTCAGCTCTGCTTCACCTGGGCCAGGGCAAAAACCAGCAACCTCAGCTTTTACTCGAGGTTCAGCTGAGTTGGGAGCCTATTTTTAGTAGTCAGAATTTGTTAATTAATTCCAAAATTGGATCTCAGTTGAGCTTAGCCCCTTGCTGTTAGTAAAGTCTCTTTCCTTCCCCTCTGGGAAGCAGCCTGTGCGAGAGGGCCACCAGCCTCCATGGCTTGGGGGACTCACAGTTCTGGGTGGTCTCACAGCTGGTCCAGCTTGTCCTGATGGGTTTACGCTGTGTGTCTGGTTACTGACATGGCCCCAGCAGTTGTTCTTTGCTGTTCCTGGCTATTTACTAGCTGCTCTGGAGGGCGAACTACCTCCCACACCTCACTAAGCTGCCATCTTGGACCCCTCTCTTCTGCTATTTTTTGATGTAAATCTTATTTGTGCAAATTTCTTATACCTGGGGAGATCTGGTCTAACCCAATATGAGTGAATCAGACTAATTTGGGGGTTTTATAAGCAGGCTATGCACCTCATCTCTTAGTTCCCATTTGGCTTTCACATTAGTTAGCCTTTTCCAAGTAGCTTCTATCAATAACAAAATTGCTATTTTCTCTTCTATATTAGTTTTCTATTGATGTGTGAAAAATTACCACAAATTCAGAGGCTCAAAAAAACATAAATTTCTTTCCTCACAGTTTCTATAACTCAGAAGTCTGGCTGGATTACCAGCTCAGGATCTCCTGGGCTGAGATCCAGGTGTTGGCTGGGGATGTGGTTCTAATCTGGGCTTGGAACTCTCTTCCAAACTCACTGGTTCTTTAAAGAATTCATTTCCTTGCCTCTGTAACACTGAGGTTCCTGCTCCCTAGCTGGCTTTCACCAGTGAGCTGCTCTCAGATCCTAAAGGCTGCTCATATTCTTCACCACATGGCCCTGTCCATCTTCAAGTCACATCCATGAGCTGAATTTTCATGCTCTGAATTTCTATGTATTCTTCAACCAGTCAGAGTAAATTGTTTTTCAAAGAGCTCATGTGATTAGGTCAGCCCCCACCTGCATCATCTCCCTACCCTACAGTCACCTGCACCATATAACATAGCCCAATGGAAGTAAAATCATATTCAGAGTCCCAGAGATTATGGACTGTGGGGAGAGGGAAGCTTAAGTGTCAGCTTAGATTTCTGCCTACTGTAGCCTCCATTTTATTTTTACTCTATTTCTCAAAGTTTCCAGAAGTGAGGTGAGTAAGAGGAGGAGTTTTGTTTATTCCAGGCCCCTTAGAATCTCTAATGTTTTCCTTCTGAAACTGCTTACAAGCTCCTTGTTTTGCCCCCTAAACCATGCCCTTGGATTATTTTAGTCATACCCTTGTAGTGCCCTTAGTGGTCACTCCAATTCTTAGCAGTGCCCAAGTTTCTGCTTTTTTACTTGTTGGCCAGTTCAAATTGGACAAAGTCAAAAAATTCTAGCTGTCTCTACTCACGCATGCACAAAGTAATAAAACTCTGACCTAAAGTTTCCTCCACCTAATTATAATAGTAAAAATCATGCCTACTTAGCATACTAAGCCACCAATTTTGGATATGTGATATATGAATAAACATGATCTTAAGTACACATGTTTCTTTTAACCCAGCCTCCTGACCCATGTCAGCTCACCCCTTCCTGCCCCATTTCAAAAGCGCATAAATATCCATAGCTTCCACAGGTTTAGAAGATAGATCTGAGCTCGCCCCTGTCTCCTTAATGGCTGCTTTGCAATAAACATTTTTCTCGAAATCCTGGTGTCACGGTACTGACTTCTGTACATATCAGGTAATGAGCCCACTCTCTCAGTAACACTTCTCTTATCTTGGTTGTGTGTGTGTATATCTTCCTCTTTCTGATGATTACAAAAAAACAAGATATAGAAATTTCACACATATATCAAAAAAGCTGCTACTTTCTGACATTCTAATTTGAAGGAGGAAAATCCCAAAGTTAATGACTATTGAAGCAGTGAATACTGGAGTTAGGTGGCTAAGAGTGCAAAAGAGTTGGGGAAAAAAATGGATTGTTTTTCCATAATGCCAACTTTCTCCTTGGCATTTCATTCAAACAGTTATCTAAGGAGCATTGCTTTTTTTTTTTTTTGGTCTAACTGCTCCCTTATGCCTAAAGACTCATAGGAAACCTACAGTTGTTCTATATGTTTCTTACCACAAAGTTTATCACAGCCTTCTTAGTTAATCAGATACTGTCATTAAGAATTCACTCAAGTTTTCTGAGAATAAAATTCCTGGGATTTAAGAAAAATGGAAATGATTGCCTTCATGCTATCTACCTATATATTATATTGCAAATACTTGAATAAAAACCATACTTGGCTACATACAGGCTTATAATTTCAGGCCTGTCAGGTTAGTTAAGTAAAAGCAATGATTTTTTCACTGACAATGTGCATAATATATAGATAAAGCTACTTAAGTGCAATTCTCCTAGAGTCCCTAGGATCTTCCCAGTATAGTCTCATTGAGCATACAGAAATGTTGGCAAAAAGAGAAAAAAAAAAAGATAGCTATGGTAAGTCAGAGAGAAGAAAAGACAATGATGAATAGAAATATATATGGTTTTATAATGACTTTTCTGCTCACTAGGAGAATGTAGCATTTTGATTACTGAATCTGGATGTGAGTGTTAAGTTGTTCTTTAAGATACTTGTTATATAGAGTTCAATACCAGAATCATCCTTGTTATGAAATTCAAGTCATCCATTCATTTAAACATGTACATTCAATTAAGTACTATCTAATAATATTCACATCTATGTAAGGTGAGTGGCATTAGTAAGAGAGAGATGTGAAAACTTATTTGATTCTTCTCCACTATTTCAGCCTTTGACCTAAGAGATGCCAACATCAAATGATTATAATTTGTGATTTTTCTGTTAAACATTATGTAAGAAAAATTGAACTGTACTGAGAAATCAACTGGAAATCTACCAGTGCAGCTCATCATAATTTCAGAAACATTCTGCTTCAGGGCTGGTGAAGCAGCACTTGTGATTACTAAATTGCATACACAGGTCAAGTGATGAGTTGGCCAAGTGCTTCTAGGTTGGGTGGCTATTTGATAACCAGAAACCATGCAGCCATAAAACCAAAGCAAACCTTGAAGTCCTTTTCTTCCAGACTTGGTGAAAAGAAATGGAGGCTTGTTTTCATTTTCATGTACTCTGGGTTGATGTTTAAGGACTGCAACAATCTCAGCCAACAGATTCTTGTCAAAATTCCTAGATTGATTCTTCATGGCTGTGACTCCTCATGCTGTGAAATGTCGGTCATGCTGCTGTGCAGAGCATGACATACTCCCCACTGACAACAGGGTATTAGAGCATTGCCTTCACTTAACACGATCATCTCTGGCACTGCAGGGAAATTGTACTACTTCTTTATGCTGGATGAAGGGTCTTAAATAGGCATTTAATTTCTTCATTGTAACAGTTGCTTTTGTTGAATAAATACTAACTGCTTATTAGAAAACTATTTATTGAAGATGAGCAGCTATATCATAGACACACATCAAATTTATTGTTACTAAATTTCACTTAATATGCTTTGAATATTCTGTTGGTCTTTAACATACTGTATAAGATGGTTGTATTTATTCTAACCCTTCATATTAAAAAAACTGCCACTGCATAAGCATGTTTTCTTTCACTCTGCTCTCAGGCTTATTTAGAATGTTAAAAACTATGCTGCTTTTACTGAATCTGTCTTATACTTAGCAAAGAAAATGTCAATAAATGTGTTTTCAATATTTAATTGATTTATAATCAATTGAGATTAAACATCTTATTTAAACCAAATTAAAAGTTTGAAATATTTATGACATTCATTGTAATATAATAGCCCAAATTCCTCTTAATCTACTAGTAGCTGTCATGGGAAGAAGCTGAAACTGAAGTTTATTTAATTTGTTCCAAAATGAAGTCATGTAAAAGTACTAGACTATATGGTCAGCAACTCAATTTGCAGATTGACAGCTTGGAGTCTTAGGATAAGCAACAAGGAATGAGTTTTTGTCTTTTTCAAAAGTGAAATGTTCGCCTATTCATGAAAGCTGATCGCAATTCTACATGCCTGCAGTATACCGATGAATAATTGAATTAGGCAATTTCCAGGATGCAAGCCTGGTATTTTATTATTATTATTATTATTATTATTATTATTATTATTATTATTTTGAGATGAGGATAGCATCTCTGTACTAAGGCTGATGGGCCTTTTCTGTTGGCAGCTGACATTTTCAGTTCTTACATTATAAGTGGCTACCTAAGATCTGACATTTTCTATTAGGAAATCCGTGCACTGAGACATCTGTAACTTGAATTGTTTTCTACTGATTTCTTACAATTGCTGTTTTAAAATAAGGCTAGAAATGTGTTTTTCTTTTAATCCATCTTGCTAGCTTCCTTTTTGGAACAGTGCTGTAAGAGCAAGCGACACATTTGTAAACATAGAATATATGGATTCCTGTTGTAGGAATCAGTGTTCTTGTTTTCAGAGCATTTTAAAATCTCAAAAAAAAGAGCTCTCCGTACAAGAGTAGCATTTTAAAATGAGAATTGGAATTGAATGACTAATAGGAAACAAGATATTTAGGGTAAGAATAATTTAAGTCTGTGTACAGTCTTAAAATGGTTGCTATAATAAGAATGTACCAATGGGCATTATGATATTTTCATGAGGTCATTCAATAATAAAAAATGTTATATGCTTTGCTCAAAATGTTTCCACTGTAATTTCATTTATTACCAAGGAATTTGATTGCAATCATTTTGTGCAAAAGTCATAAGAAGTTCGCTAAAGTTTTTTTCTTTATCCTTCTGACTCTCTTGATTTTATCTTCTCTAGACAGCACTAGGGCATGTGACAAGCACTGTCTGGGAAATTGAGCCTTTTCCTGGCAAACCATTTTTAAAAAGGTCAATAGAGCAAGAGATTATCCCTATTTGCTTAGGTAGAATCTAACCTAGCCACTTCAAAAGAGCCAACAAACTCTTTTGCTCTTTATGAATTCAGTTACAGTCAATGGGACATGAAGATTACATTCCTGCCTCTAATCACACACTCCTTCTTCTTTGCATTAGTATTGATTTAGTCACGAGTATATTTCAACATTAAAGGCATTACTGTATTCCCAAATCCTGCATTTAAATAAATCTAGAGTGTCCTTTAAAGAACCAAGAGAACAGATGGTCCTACCTCCCTTTAGTTATATTGGATTGGATTCCTGTTGGGAAACTCACCATTGGGAAGCTATTTATGCACATGGAGGAATTGCCTGTCAGTGATTATGAACAGACAGAGAGGCTGTTTTAATTTTGAGTTAATAATAATTGTAACAAGAATCATAATACAGGCATTAATTATATGAGCCAGCCTTATAGTAAGCAAGCACTTTATATACATTATCTCAATACTCAGACAAAGCAGTTTTATCCCATTTTACTGAGAAGAGAATTGATACTTAAACCAGTTAAGTCACTTGAACAAATTCATACACCTATTAGGTGCTGAATTTCTGATATTTAAGCCATTATGTTGCCAACACTTTAAAATATTTTCTTAACGTTCAGAAAATCTAGTTGAATTTCATGTAATTCTGGAGATTACATTCTGCTTTGGTACAGTGTCCCATTATAACTTGGCCTTTAGCCAGCTTTCTTGAAGCTCTGAGCTGTGAGAATAAAAAAAAATGTGTTCATCACCAATAATTACTAGCAAAATAGAAGAAATCCATGTGGGATAGCATTTAATTACTTACTTTCACTTCTACTGTGCCATTTATTTCTGTATTTGTCCAGTGCCTGACCTTGTGTCTGAAAAAAACAAAATATGTGGTCAAAGGTTAAAAAAAGAATGGAAGGAAGGGAGGGAGGGAGGGAGGACAGAACGGAAGGAGGAAAGAAGGAAGGAAAATGAGTGAAAGAAGCAAAGGAGGAGGGGGAAAAGAAAGGCAAAGAACTTTCCTGGAGTATGCCAAAGCTCTTGGATATCAATCTTTGAACATATGATTGTGACTACTTGCATGAGTAAAAAAAAAAAATAGTGGAAACAGATTTTAAAATAAAAATAAACTGTTGTCTCATGCCAAGCATATCTCTGATATTGCCAGAGAAGCACATTAAGATTTAATTTCTTTTAATTGAATATTTATTCCCTATATGGCACAGTTCCATTTCCTAATAGGTCCAATAATTACACAAAAGCATGTGTTAAATTGACATGAATGGTTCCGTGGTCGGGAAAAAAATAAATGACCAAGTATCCACAAGACCCTGGCTCATCTAATATTTTATGGAAATTTTGAAAGGAAATCAATAGACAGTGAGACAATGAAATCCTTATACTAACAATAAGATTATGACGCACATGAACATTTTTATTTTTCAACAGAATGAGAACGTTCTATACCAAGGAGATGGAGAATATAAAGGGAGAGCGTTTACTTTAGAGAGGTGCTGTACAACTCGATGTTTGGCAAGAAATCATCGGATAGAATTTATCGTATTTTCTCTTTTTATTTGAACCAGATGGCCCCGCCTTAATTAAAATGAATGCATAATTCCAAAGTGTTCCTCGCAGTCTCCCCATGGCCCACATGTGCCACAAATGAGTCTCACTTCTGGGAGAACGTATTGTCTTCTCGCTTTTACCAGAACCTTTGGAACAACCTTCGTGGCAACTGTGTCTCCTCTTTTTTCTTAGTCTAATTATCTTTCAAAAATAATCAGAATTGTAATTTAAATATTACAGTACATAATTAACTACACTAGTTGACAGAGAATGAGAAATTGTGGCTCTAGGCAAGCATCCAAATTAATATGTACAATCGGGAATACATCATGGCGTGCGGGAGCGTCATCATGCAGAGGGGGTTGGAACTGAGCAGGCTGGCCCATTCTCTCGCCGCATTGCCGCCTTGGGTAAGGCTTAGGAAATCTCATGCACAGGCAGCCTGGTCTTGCTCTTCACGGTGTTCTGCTTTTGTATTTCTCTAGGTGACATTTAACTGCAGCTCCTCTAGGACTACCTCTTTCATCCTGTTAGAAGTCTCTGGCTCCTTTTAAGTGTGAGAAACCGTAGGTATTTTTTGTTCTTACTGTTTCTACTGTCGCTTCATGGTCGGTTGTGAAGGGTTCTCAGGTCTGGCTCTCTCTCCCAGGCATAGTCTAGAAAGGTGACTTAGCGGTGAACCCTAAGAGCCTTAATGCCCTGCAGAGGAGAGGAGACGAGGTCATGACAGATAAGCTGTAATTAAGTCCCACTGGGCCGTGGGCTGAGCAGCATTTTAAGGCTGTGGAGTGGTAAGACTGAGCAGAGCCTCCTTGATTCATAGAGAATGGAGCAGGCACCCCAAAGAACGCAAGACGTTTCTTTCTAGTCTTCACCCAGATTTAGACTTAGCAGAATTTCTGTGATATTGCTTTATTTGTCAGTAACATTCAGCTGAAGGAAATTTCCCAGGGCCAATGCAAAAATGACGCTTCTTGATCAGTAATTACCAAGAATTGCCATTTGAAATTAATTTTAAAAAGAAATATCATTCCTTCCTCATTCCTTGAGAATAAGAAAGCAATGCCAAGCTGCAGAACGGTTTTCCATAAGAAGCAAAAGGAATTAGCTGAAGTACTGAATTGAATTGAAGAAAAGGGGACAAGGAAAGAAATAAAACAAGGAAAGAAATAGAAAATTAGTGATAATTTGACAATCAAGTAAAACCTTTTGGTTGACCTCATCATTAACGTTTTGAACTTGATAGTGACCTTTTGTCTACTTTTGCAGCTTCCCTGCTGATACTGCATGCTCGCTCTCCTGCTCCCTATCTTTTTTGGTTGTTGTTGTTGTTATTTTGTTATTCCCTTGTGCTCCATTGTTGTTGTTTTTCTCCCAAGAATGAGCACAACATAATGCATCCATTTGCCAAACCTTTTAATTGGGTCCATTGCTTCTGCCAAGAGAGGATAGCTAGATACGTGCATTTTGTATTGGAATCCTGAGCATCTATGTTGAAAGTGAAAGAAAAATACCAGCTCTGACAGCAATTTTCTAATCAGGTCCTCCCCTTAATGACCTTAGAAAGTAAATTGGAAAACATGGCTGCAGTCAGTGTTTCTTGATCCAGGCCATTTTTCTTGCCCTGAGAATGTAGATGCTGGCCAGTATTGCTCAATTAAATGTTGTCTCTCAGAAATTGGATACTTTTATACAGCTTTCACTTTAAACTGTTTAAGAATGTGGATAGCTGCATCGGACGATACCCAACTCTGATAATAAAGGGAATCGATAATGGAAACTACCAATTGTTTCATTTGTCTTTGATTGTAAATGGAACTAAATATCTCTTTTCTTCCAATATTTTCTCAAAATTAAGATTAATGGTTTATTACTCAGGAAACACATTTATCCTTGTTCTTTTTAAACAGAAACAATTATAATAGATGGCTATTTTTTCCAGTATTTAACAACCAATTTTACAGGCAATTAAATTATGCTAACAAGAAGATTAATCAACTTTTAATGTGAAACTGTATTGTTGATTTCATTGTATATGTATTTTATACTACTATCAAATATGCCAAGTGGAAGTTTATGTATATTAAAATACCTATACCCACTTGCACCCATGGCTATTAAACAATTAACCCAATTTTCATGGGTAATCAACCCACAATAATTTGGTTTGGGTGTTCATTACCCAGATTAATTCAAATAAAAAAGACACAGTGAGGCAGAAATTGGATAAGTGGATACCATCTAATCCCAACTGTCTTAATTTTCCATAGGGATGTCTGAATTGGATTTTGACAAAATACCTCTCCTCACTACAATCCCTCTAATCAAATACAGTGTGGTTTTTCTCTATTCTTAAAATAAATTACTCTTCCATGAATTATGTAGAGTTAATAGTCTTCAAAATTCTCAAGGACTGAGGTTACTATAATCTTTAACCTCCTCGCCACAAATCTTCCTTGTTTAAAAATCATGTGTATGTGTGTGTGTGTGTGTATGTATGCATACATACACATATATAATACAGAGTAAGAAATATAAAACTTGTATTACAGCCTTCTAGGTAATCTTCCCAAATTGTAAAAGATGGATTTAAGGTTCTTAGCAAAATTATGATATCCAGCAGTGAAGCTCAGTTCTTCAGATTTTCTCGATAGTTCCCTTCCTTCTGTGTTGATTAATCTTAAGGCCAAAAGACCTAAAAAATATCTATTTGTTACCTCAGGGTATTAAGTACATCTTATAATTGAATTCCTGTTTAAAAAACCAACTTATCTATGTATCTTCTTATACTAATCAAATCTAGGGAAATTAGATTTTCACATATATTTGGATCTACCCATATGTAAATATATAACCAGAAATAATCTAAATATCCAATATTCTGGAATTTGAAATAAATTACAGTATATGTATATAATGTAAGTGGCCATTTCAAATAATGTTTATAAAAACTATTTAATAACATGGACAATGCTTACAGGTTATAGCAGTGGTTCTCAACCTTGACTGTACTTTGCAATCACCTAGAAACTATTTAAAAACTAAATATAATTAGGCCCCACCTCTAGGCACTCTGATTTAATTGTCTTGGGTGGGATTTGAACATAAGTATGCTTAAAAAAAAAACAACAAAACCTCACACATTGTTATTTTCCATAATAACAAAAATGCAAAATTATAAACAAAGTATGATTAAATATGTTAAAAATTCTCAAATCTTGTTGGGGGTGGAGAGGGGATCTAGAATGAAATACCTTCAAAGAGTTTGGATTTAGGTGATATAAGTTTGGATAATATTTATTTCTTTATCTTAATATATTTCTATACTTTAAATATTTTTGATGAGTGTATAATTATTAAAATTCAATTAAATGCAAATTGTACCCAAAATGTATATTTTAAAAATAATATCTCATATGTATATATTCTTGGACCAGCTTATAGGCAATATACTGATATAAAATCTATTAGATGTTATGATCTTCCTTCCACACATACACAAACAGTCTATTGTATGCAGTATACAGTCTATTATATCCCAACCATAGCTAAGCAGATGGAAATATAACGTTATGCTTTGAAGGACTGAGCTGTACCTTTTACATGTCACCCAGCTGGAATATAGGACCCAGCATATAAGGAAGCATGACCCTTGGTGGGTCAGCAAAAAATGATTTCTTTTTTATTCCAGCTGATTTACCTGAACTAAACGTCATATAATAAAACATGGCAAACAACTCCAGAGAAAAAGCCTCCTGAGAAATAAGAGAAGAATCTCAGGAATTTACACAAGCAAAGTCTTTTGTCTCCCATCTAAAGTAAAGGATATTAATAAAGCTATTTCAATGCCAGTAGTGTACTAATAATGTATAACTAGTAGGTAAATAGCATTAAAACTATATCCTGTAATTTCAATTAGACCTCTGGGTTTCAGCTAATAATTAAAAAATGCAGTCTTTGGGTAATTATGGCCATGTAAAGTTATTTACCAGCTATCTAAATGCTGTAGTTAGATATCATTTGGTTTATATGGTTTGAATAGCGCTAATCCTAAGAGACTGTTTCAAGTATTCAAGCCCAATGATGTTTTATTCCTACTCAAATGATTGTTCCATATCATGCAACAATTTAGCGCATTTCACACGTGGTCTATGACTGCTTTGTAAAGCTTTCGAATTTACTGGGATTTTGAATGGCTTTCTCTTTCTTTGTGCGTTCATATAAGAAATGGACATGTCACCCATTGTGTCAAGCTTATTCAGCCTCTAATTGAAAAGTAGAATCTATTTGTTCTCTGAAGACATTCTCTCTAAAGCCTGTCTGTTCCAGCATGAGACAGTTCACCTCTAGCTCTGTTGCATATTTACCATTCTCATGGATTTGCTTTGCAGCATTCATGAACAAGCCCCACTGGTCCTGAATCCAGTACCTTCAGGTTTTAAATATCCTTTTTAGATTTGATTCAGTTCATCATCCAAGGACTTCTTCCAAAAGTTTCTTTAGTGAGGTATTCTAGTAATAATTTTCTAACCATTTTGTTTGTTTGCTTGCTTTAACTAAAAACATCTTTACCTTATCCCCATTCCTTTTTATAACTTTACTGAATGCACAATTCATGAACGTTTGGTTGGTCTTTTTATCTTACCATTCTAAAGATATTACTCTAATGCCTTCTGCTTACTACTACTGCTATTGGAATTCCTTTATTCAGAATCATTAGTTGCTCTCAGAGGGTTTTTAAGATATTTGGGAGAGAGGGTGGTGTTCCACAAATTTACTGTAATGCATATTTGCTTGTATTTATCCTACTCATAATCTATTGGGATTCTTAAAATTGAGGATTGCTTTCTTAATTAATTCTGAAAATTTCTCATCTATTAATTTTGAATAATGCCTTTGCTCCATCTCTCTTTTCTTTAATTCTGACTTAAATTAGAAATAATACATCTTCTGTCTCCCTTCTTCCTGTTACCTCTTTTTCATATTTTTTATGAACTTGACTCAGCATTGTTGCTGATTTCTTCAGCTACATCTCTAGTCAGTTGTGTCTAGTCTGATTTTCAAACCTTATACCGTGCTTGTATTTCAGTGATTACGTATTTCATATCCCATAGTAGTTTCATTTGGTTCAAGTCTGCTTGAACATTTTTAACAGTCTCTGATTCCTTACACCTGGTTTAGAGTCCATCATTTATTACTTTCAATATTTTTGTACATATTTATTTTATATTTTGCATCTGTTTATTCTAATATCTGCAGCATTCTGGGATCAAAATCTAATATTTATTGTTTTTGGTCTTAAGACCAATGGTGACTAGTCTCCTTGTATATTTGATATTTTTCTTTCTATTGTAAACTCATATCTACCAGGACTTACACTGTAGAAATCCTGAGGCGCCTAAATCAAGTGCCTTACCTTCTAAAAAAAATTACATTTGCTTCTACTGAGCATAAGACCCTACTTATAATTTAATTTTTTGTCTTGGGGCCTCTTAGCCTACACAGTCTTATCCTACTCACCATAATAAATTGACTTATATGAAGTTAGGCTTATCACAATTCTTAGAAAAGGCTGTTACTGCCATTGCTATGGTTACTCTCCCACCTAGAACTTTCACAGAGGTGTATGGGCTTCCTTTTGGCTCTCCTTTCTGCAGAGAGGAGGCTATTTTAAGCACCCACATGTTCATTGAGTAGGGAACCTAGTAAGGTCCCCAGCTTTATGTTGGTGTGGGTCTCACCTTCAGCTTCTTCCCATACCCCCATCTTTTGGGAATCAAACTCATCTTTTTTCTCAAGTGCTGTCCTTAGCATCCAGTCCTAGGTGCTGATATCCAATTTTGCCCTGGACTAGCACAGCTTCAGTATTCTGTTTTTAGTCCATGGGAACTTTCTTTTTTTCTTTTGAAATCAGTACATCTAAAGTAAATTAGTTTCCTAGTTTCTGTGTTTTGTGTACATGGTAAATTTTTCAGATTACCAACTACTATATAGTTCCATATGGATCCATTAATCCTACCACTGCTAGCTATAAATTCTTCAAGATAAAATGTTACGCTAAGGTGAAGATTTAGGTCTGAGAATAAAAATGTATAAGATATATGATAGGCATATAAACATAAGCATTGCAGGCTGGATCAAAATACGAATTCACTTTAAATTTTATAACTACATGCAAACTTGTGTCTAGTAAGCTGGTTACAAATTACTTTATTACTCCTAACATACATTTTAAAATATATTTGAAAAATATGACACAATGGTGAAGATGAGAGTTGCAGAAAAATAGCTTCATTTCTACCAACCTTTGTCAAAACATTTTCTCACATTACTTTAATTAGTTTGGTCACTAATTTTTAGGTCAATGAATCAAAGAAGAAAATTGAAACTAAAACACAATTTGCTTTAACTGCTTACATTAATACCATTTTAAAATAAAGAGAATTCTTATTCATTCACCAATTACATCTGTATTTTTTGAGTTTCCACTGTGTTTCTTGCTCTATTCCAAGGGCTAGAGATATAGCAGTAAACATTCCTGCCCTCATGATGTTAACCTGGGGAGGTAGATAATAAATAAAGAATAAAACAATTGAGTGAGTAATAAAAATATGTAGTATGTCAGATACAGGAAAATATTATGAGAAAATGACAATGCACAGGTAATGTTTTTCAAGAAGGAAGGAAGCCTTGTAAATTTGAATTGGGTAGTTGAGAAAGACTTCACTGAAAAAAAAAAAAAACGGCATTTGAACCAAGACCTCGTGTAGATGAGGGAGCGGTTACACTTATACCTAGGAAAGCACAAGTTCAAAGTCTTAAGGCAGAAGATTACATAGAGTGTCCCAGGATATCTGAAATGGAGTATGCAAGGGAGATGTTTTAATAAAATGAGATTGCAGTGGAGGACAAGAAAAGTGGTCATATTTTAGTTATATTTTGAAGGTATAACAAACGGCATTATTGTGAGATTAGATGTGCCTTGTGAATGGAAGAGAGGAATCGGTGATGCAGCCAAGATTTTTGTTCTGAGCATTTGTATTATAGAGTGGCAATAATACATCATGATGGGAATGGTTGAGAGGCAAGCATGTTTGCTGAAAGAAGATGAGGTGGCCATTTTAGACATGTTGAATTTGTCATGCCTATTAGATATCAAGTAGAGATATCAAGTAGGCAATTGGATTCATGAGTGGGAAGTTCAGGTGATTTGTCTTTTTACTGTTCCGTAACATTTGACCCAACACTTTAAGGTACAATTCTGTGGTTTCTATACTGTTTTTTTTCTGGGGCTTTTCATGTGGTTGCATGTCCAGGATGGGGCTGGAGTGATTTGCAGCCTCAACTTGGTATGTGAATGGCTTATTTGCATGGTGCACAATTTATGCTGGTTGTTAGCTAGGAGGTCATCTAAGGTTATCTACCAGAGCACCTACATGTGCTCTTCTGTTGTGACATTGCTTGCATGATGGCTTGGTTCCAAGAAAAAGCATCCCAATAACAAGCATTTCAAAGACACAAATGCAAGCTGCAAAGCTTCTTATGGCCTATATTTTATGTAAAACAGTCTCCTTTTGCTGTATTCTGTTGATCAAGAGCAAGTCACAGGGTCATCCTAGATTCAAGGGGAATGTACAAGAAGGATTGCACCAGCTGATGTGACTAATTATGGGCCATTGTGAGAGATTAGCTACCACAACTGAATATATAAATTTGGGAACCATAAGGCATACAGATCATATTCAAAGCCATCAGACTTTATGATATCTGTAGGGGAGGGAAGCCCAATGTTAGTGGTTGGGAAAAGAGAACAGATAAGCAAAGGAAGATGAAAGAGGCCAGAGAAGGAGAAAAAATCAGCATTGTGTAGTGAACTGCATGCTGTTGCTAGTTCGAGATGAGGAGTGATGAGACTTGACCAGTGCAGCATGAATGCCCTCTGTCCATGGGTAGGTGAGAGGGCACTAACAGAAGGATAGACTTTAGGTTTGTAGTGTGGAAAGTTGAATGAAAATAACAAGAGTGAAGGCAGGAAATATGGACACTGATGCACAATAGTGGATGGCCAAGATGGTAGGAGCTTCTATTTACTGCTATTTTCTCAGTGAAACACCCAGCAATGTAATCAGCAAAGAAATAAAATGCAGAAGTAGGTGTTGAGGTTTGAGGAGTGAAAAGAAGTGTGAAATAATTATCAAGTAGAGTGGGAAAATGTGTGAAGAGATTTGACAAGGGAAAAGGATTCACAGGGAAGACAGTGATGGTGTATTTAAAATAATACCAATCTAAAATGTGATTATATATATATATATAAATATATATATATATAATATACATATAATAATGATGTGTGTCAGTCGCAGTGAGGCATATTTTTTCTTTAAGCAGTGTGCTGGTTTGAATATGTTGTGGACCCCAGAAAAGCCATGTCCTTTAATCCTCGTTCAGGAGATGTGGGCCACTCAATTTGATTAGATGGTTTCTCCACCAATTGGAGAGGGTTTCCATCCATTCAAGGTGGGGTTGCTTACTGGAGCCTTTTAAGAAGGAACCATTTTGAAAAAAACTTCAGAGCCACCAAGATCAACAGAGCCCAGACAGCCAGAGACCATTGGAGATGAAAAAAGAAAACGCCCCCAGGGAAGCCATTGAAGAAGGTTAGAGGGAAAGCTAGCAGGTGCTACCAGGTGCCTTTCCAGCTGAAAGAGAAAGCTGGAACATCATTGGCCTTAATTCTTAAACCAAGCGACCTTTCCCTGGATGCCTTAATTTGGACATTATTATAGCCTTGCCTTAATTTGGACGTTTTCACAGCCTTTGAACTTTTAATTTGCAACTTAATAAATTCCCGTTTTTGGAAGCTGTTCTGTTTCTGATATATTGCATTCCAGCACGTTTCAGACTAGAACAAGCAGTGAAAATGCTTGGACAAAATTTTGGTCTCATGTTTAAGTAGCAAAACCTATGTGTACTACAAGATTTGAATAGAAGAACCTTTATAAGTACAGTCTAAGTTAAGATTTTATTGCTTTTATAACCTATCTTCATAAGAAGAAGATTTGGAAGAAGAACCACATGGAGGATATCTGAACAAAAAAAAGTAAAGATTTATGGTTAAGACATTCAGCTTTTGCCTCAAACTATGAAATCATAGATCCATGAAAGGACTGTTGGGTTTCTCTATATTTAATGACTTATATGTAAGTTAATGGCAACTGCTTCAAAAGTATACATGCTTTGGAATATAAACTGGGTAAAATATATATGTAATAAAATATTTTTATTATTTTTATGTTCAAATAGTGGAATAAAGTTCAAAAAATTTTCAAAGGCTGGAAACATGACATGAGAACATTAAAATACAAACACCCATAATCATAGCTATCTTCCAACCGATTTAGTCTTTTTTTTTTGTCTGAATGCATTTACTGCCTTATAATTTCTGGATGAAAGCAATATTTTGGAATACTTTAACATTTCTATTGAATAAAGTAATTGATTTTTAGTTTAAAAAATTTGGAAAATATGTAAATGCATTCTCATTCATTTGTTCATGGAAAAACTTATTAGTATGTTCTATCTGTGCCAGGCCTTAAGCTAGGTGCTGGATATTATTGAGGAGTGAAATCAAACATGAGTTCTCTTTATATGGAATTATAAACTAAGAGAACATAAATAATATAAACAATTATACATGATCCTATCACTCAAAATTTAAGCTAAATACATAGTTTGGTGTGTTTCAGCAGGATAGATCCTATTGCTGAATTGTTTGCATGACTTTCATAAACATTTGAGAAACTGACCTTTGTATTTGTTGCACAAAGAGCTCAGGAAGCCACTCCGACCTGGCTTGGATCAGTGAGGACGGTGTGCATACCTGGCTATGCTGGTGTTTATCATTTGCAGGCATATATTATAGAACATGGAAGTTGATAAAAGTGCTTTGCTCAGATGAGATGGTCCCCTACACACATCCAAACCAATAAATTTAGAATTGTGTCTCCTGATGCTTAGAGGTTGAGATGAGCCTCTGGTTGAGCTTCCAGAAGACCTGAAGTAACTTTGGCTCATTCAAACCTTGGCCTTTGTGGTTGCATGTCTACTAGCAAGGAAGCAGAACTCTCGCTTTGAGAGAATATAGCTTTTCTCTTTGCCATAGACTCTGGCTACAATGACACCTTATACTCTTTAATAATTAAATCTCTGTCGATCTGTACTCATAAATTACAGTTGTCAATATGTTGGTTATAGAGTGTCTATATATGTGTATGTATATGTTATAGCTGATGCATATATGTGTGCATGTATACACATATATAATGTACATAAAATACATATATTTTTCTAACCTTGGCTCGTATTGGATTTATTATCTTTGAAACTTAACATTAAATTATGTACACATTTCTATGACCTTAAATGTTTTTGAGGTATCATTGAAATTCATCTTAAAGAAATATTATTTTTCTATATAAGCCCTTATTGGTGGAATTATAGATTCATTCTAATTATTTTGTATAGTAGCCAATGCTATAAATATCACTGTACCTAACTCTTTAACTGTATTTCTGATTTTTTTCTTAGAATATATTCTTATGAATATTTTAAGGCTTTTATATAGAGCAAAAAATTGTTTTTCAAAAAGAATGTATTAATTTTATATTGCCAGTGTTAGCTCATTATTTCTAATGTTATCATATACTATCTTATATTACCATTTAAGTCAATATTTTCCAACTCCTTGAATGAAAAATGGGATTTAATTTATTTTTTAATTTATATTTCTGGTGAATGAATTTGAACATTTACCATCTTTTTTCTTTTAATATCAGTCTTTTCCTTTTAAAATTTTGACAAAAATTTGTCATACATGTCCCACAGTAAATGATTATTCAACACAAGCAGGTTACTCGGATCCATTTGAACGTAGTTATGCCATTGGGAAAAGAAATATAGAAGTCAAATTTTCACATTCTGTTAAATATTATCTTTACATCAGCAAATGAAATTATAGGATTTATGGACTCTTAAAGATGTAAAAATTGAGAACATTTTGTTTCTTTTTCCTTAGTAGAGATTTTTTTTTTTTTTTACATGGGCAGGTACCGGGAATCAAACCCGGGCCCTCAGGCATGGCAGGCAAGCATTCTTACCTACTGAACCACCATGGCCCATCTGTTAGTAGAGGTTTTTGAAAGTGCTTTTGTATGTATTAGTCAAAGTAAACAATGCTAGCTCTTGCAACTGATATACCTCAAGCTCAGAGGCTTACCGTGATAAAAAGTGTTTTTTGTTTTGTTTTCAGTTTTGCTTTTTTGCTATATGTTATAGACTGAAGTTGGTTGGCCTTCCTTCAACTTGAAGCTCTGCCATTTTTGGCCTCCAAGGTGAAAATGACAGTGGAAAGGAAAACTGCTGAATTATCAGAGATGTTTCTGCCGCTCAAATCTGAATGCCAATTTTATCACTTTCACCTACAGAACTCAGCACATGACCTCAACCTACCTTAAATGGAGGCTGGAAGATGTAGACATTCTACAGATAGTAAACTTGGCCTTGTAACCACATAGTGTTTTGTCTTCCACAATACATATTAAAATTATTCATTCTGTTGAAGCTGTGAAACAGACTCTGAAAGCCAAAGTACAGAAGTTAATTGAGTCAAAATAGCACCTGTATGGAGCAGAACTAAAAGGGGCTGTGTTCAGGGAAGCAGTTTGTATAGGGAGGATGTGGGCAGGATGGAGACATATGAAGAAGACTGAGTCCTGAAGGAAGCTTAGGCTACCTGAGCTGCATGGGGGGGCGTGAGTTGCCTGGAGTAACATGTCCTTGGGCCACAGCCTGTTAATTAGCAATCCTGTAAGCAAGATGTCTGTGCAAGGCTGTGGCTATCTGGTGAAAGATAGGCAGACTTGTGCTTCAGCCTGACTTTCATTTACAGTCCCTCTTTTCTACCAGGAGCAGAGGTTTCTATCAGTACTGTAAGGCATGCCAGCCTGCTTCAGCTGCTTTTTGTTCTTAGTAGGTTCTTGAGTCAAAATAGGAGTCCATGCAAATTAATATGATCAGCAAAACTATTTACCATTCTAACTTTACAATGCACATGCAAACACATATATACATTGTGCTGGGCTGAATTCTATATATACCATGCATGCTTTCTTTCTGTATTTATCCCCAGAAGGCAACTTCATTTCCTGTTATTTCCTTCCTCTCTGCATATGTTCTACAGACTAACTACAGAAGACTACTCAGTTTTTTAGCATGAAGTTTTGTCACACTGTACAGGGTCTTTTCCCATGTAAATACCTTTTCTCCCATCTTCATCTGCCAGCCTCCTATTTATCATTCAAAACTTAACTCACAAGTCACATTTTCTGTCATAACTCTCCCAGACAACATAAGTTACTCCCTGAAATCTTCAGAACACTTAGCGCACTGCTAACGGTAACACGTGCTCACTGAGCACTTAAGATGGGGTGGCACCACTATGCTGAGTGCATCACAGACTTAGCTCCTTTAATCCTCAACAGAACCTCACAGGTTGCGTACTATCGTTTAAGTGTTTCTCCACATGTGGAAAATAAAGGTTCCTGATACAGTTCCATTCACTTTTTGTGGAGAAATCCCATTGGTGTTCTGAATGTGTGCTCTCACTTCTTTTTTATGCTGCTCTTTGGAAGAGGAAGTGGGCAGTAAATAGGTGATGTTGATGTCTGTTTTTCTTCATATCTGAAGATATCCCTGTTGCCTTGGCTGAAGAACAAAAAACAAAACATAACAAAAGCAGACAGAGTCTGGGTTCAATATAAAGTTTAGTAAGATTGTGAAAAATTGTAATGGAAATTTAAAAAATAAGGCTAAAGAAATGATTGTTTGCAGTGAAAAAGATGCACTCATGCAATTATAATTATAAATTGGTGTAACTGTAATTTTCTATACCTTTTTTTTTTTTTACTGTGGGGTAGTTCCTGCTAATTTAGATCTCTTTACAAAAGATCCAGCTTCAATCAATTTTTCAATCTATTTTTGCTTGGTGAGAACCATAAAGCTTAATATGCTGTTATTTTCAAAATTCTGGACCCTTGTTTTCTTTCCTCCTCCTTTTTTCAGGAAGTTCTGAATGGTGAATGTAACAACTTCCTCATAGCTTCGTTGGAAACAAAATTTTCCCATAGACTAGCTAGCTAGCTAGCTAGCTAGAGATATATATTTAAAAATGTTGTGGATAGGATACAACATTGGGTACATAAACACTGACTAATCTTTAGAATTAGGCAAATTTAGCTATTATACAGATAATTTACTTTATATACACATTTACTGAATGTCCATAATTTGCCTAACTGCCAAAAGTAAATGTAGCACTAAGAGATAAGTCTAATAGAAGAGATAGCCACTCTTTCCAGTATAGTCAAAATGCAACTTAAAATGGCATATAATGACTAATTCAAATTACTGAACTAACCAGTAAAATCAGTTGATTTTATAAAGTAATATAGAACACAAAATAATAAACAGTATCACCATGGTCTTTATGTCCTTTTGTGTCCAAAATTTTTCTATGATGGTAAACCTCTGCAAGATTGGAGCTTATAACTAACTTCAGGCACCATGCTTTCTAGATATTAAAATAGTTATATTTTAGAAAGAGAAGAAATGTAGTTCCCTCATTTTCTTTTTCCATACAAATTTACAAGGTCAAGATTTGTATGCTCTTATATTCTAAGTGAATGGAAGAGATTTTTGTTTGTATATGCATAAACACCTACACACTAACACATGTCATGTCCAATTACAAATTATTTTACTCATGTTTAATGCAAAGATCAGATCTTTGCAAAGAGAGAGGAAAATGGTCAAGAAAGGAAACAAAGACAGGCAAAAAAATGAGATAAGAAGTGAAAATAAGCATGCTCATTGTTAGGTATATAGATAAGACCCCAGTGAAAGCTGGTGTTTATCCTGGGCCAACTCTGGATTTAAAACTAAATAAGAAAGAAAAATGGGACCATAAGTCATTAAGAAGTAGATGTTAGAAAAAGAAGGTGATAATTTATTTTCAGAAAATAAATGAGAGATTGTTCCTTTGTTCAAAAAGTTAAAGCCCAAGTCAAAATAAACATGCATTTAACTATGAGGAAGAAAAGTATTGTGTATCATGGGTTGGATTTTCTAGATGTAGAGCCTACCTAAAACAAGAATTCATATTCCTTGATTTGTTGAACTAATGCTCCTGAACAAAAACACGCATGGAAGTGAGCCTTCCTTGTCTGGGCAAGTTGGCCCTGTCATCCAGAAAAGATTGTATGTATACACGCTTTGTCCCAGCACTCAGCCAATAAAGGGACCCACACAGGGTCCATTCCATTATGCTAAGTGGTAAAAGCACAATATAGCATGAGTGGAAGAGTCTAATTTCAGCTGGGAGATTTGTGAAAAACTTCGTGAGACGTGACCTTGGTTTGCCTGTATAACTCGAGTTTGCAATAGAGATGCTCCCCTTTCTGTTACTCTCCTGAAGCACCGATGGGAAATAACAGAATTCCTTTGGTAGTGACTTCTAAGCTGTACTCAATAAAATAAATTCAAATAACTCACTTCCGGTTTTTATAGGCATATTACCAGTGAAGGTTGCAGGTTATCACAAAGAAATATGAAACATGAAACAAGGAGATTTTATGGTGCAAGCCTTTATAGTTTCTGTCATTTTTTACTACTGCACTTTTATGCAGCTTTGAGTTTATGTGTGGTTTGCTGTTGTAGGGGGAATGTATTTTCTATTTTCTATATCTGGAGCTAGTGTTTTAAAGATCTTATTTAGGGAAGTCTGTTTTTTCTTCTATTTACATTGTGGTCTCGTGATTTAATGACAATAGAGGGAGCTGTATTGTGTAGAGAGTTGATGAAATTCATATGGTTAAGAGAGTTAAGTATGTGTGCATTGGGGGAATCACAATCCACCTAACAATTACCCCCAGGGACTAAAGTAGACATGGAAGTTGAATCAACCTGAATATGTAATGTGTTCGTACTCTACTTGATTGCAGAGTATGAATCTTTTCAATTGTAATGCGATTTTATTTTCAATCTTATGTTCCTATACTTGCGTTATATTTAGGCTTCTTGAATGTCCATATTGATTCTCATAGCATGCATTAAAAAGTACAAAATGATCCTCCATGCAAAATTCAAATTTCTAGTCCACTGAAGCACAAATAAGCTATCCATCTATTTGGGACTTTATTAAATTTTACCTGACCATGGACTGCCCTCGGAATAACTTATTGTGTGAATTATAATATCTGTATTACAAAGGAGTATGCTTAATTTTCATTTTTTTAACCACAAGATGCTGGACATTCTTTGGGGCATTGCACAGGATATTTTTGCCTGAAGGGGGAAATCGACCCCTGGAGAAATATGTCTTTACATACAAGAACCTTTTCAATGAAGGTCATAAATGAGATATTCAAGGGCAGTGATATCCCTTAATCACACTGCTTCCTGATACATCTCACTGTTTTACAGCTATCCAAGAATTCTTCCTCAGAGTAGGGTGAGAGTATTAGACACAAAAGCAGATACCTAATTACTTTTGCAAGTCTGTCTGAACTAGATGGTCCCCATGTAGGGAAAATAGAACGCCATTGGGTGGGTAGCTCAGGATTGATTTGCAAAGGTGAGGACTAGTGATGAGCCAAACATTTAAGCAAATCTCTAGGACACCAAAGAGGTTGGTTGTGAAAAATCATAGAAATCCAAGATGGATCAAGAGACCTGGGCTTCACCTCACCTGTCTACTGAGAACTTCAATTTTAAGCCTTGGTACAAGGCACACTTCCTAAAGCCTTTCTTGAGAATCTCCCTGTGCCCACCAATAGATTCGGCCACTCCTACCTCTGTATTCCCAAGGTGCCTTCTGTGGTGTCTAATGCAGCTCATAGAAGACCACTGCATTCAGATGGAAAGGTAGCATGGTCTTAATACAAAGACTGGGTGTCAAAAATCTAAGTAGAGTCTCATCTTGTGTCTTTCCTGTTGTAGGTATATCATTCATATGCCATGAATTATTTCCCTCTTCTCTGAAAATCATCAATGGTACCTATTAAATACAGTTCCTTTTTTTCTTTTTTTCTTTTTATAAGCACTTAGGTGTTATTGCACAGAAGCGATTCATTGTGGGGGTACTAGGGCAGGTTTTGGATCTGAACATTTAATTCACCATTTAATAGCTATGTTCTTTGGAGCCTTTTGCTTTAGTTTTCTAAACCCCCATTTCTGGTTAGTAATTAATTTTGTATTACATTTGAAATAGGAAGCCTATTATAGCAAAAATACAGGTTTGTGGTATTATTGTGGTAATGTTTGCATTTTATGTTACATATCATTATAACTATATATTTGCATATGGCGTGAAGAATGGTCTCATATGTCAACTGCATTTACTACATAACCTATTCTTTATTGAAGTGCCATGTTATCTTTGTAGTATATTTCTATACATTTCACCCAAATTTATTTCTAGATGTTGTTTTAAAATGACATATTTTAGTTCATTTGGCAATATAATATTGTTTTTATTATAATGAATTATAGTATGTTTTTGTATTTGGTAAGGAAAATATCTCTGTGAAGTTCCAGTTCTTTTTTAGCATATTGTTTTTATTTTTCACAGAAGTTTTTCATTAAAATTGACTTAAAGTTAATTAAAATTTATGTATTAAGGTTCCAAAATATACCCTATCTTGATAACAATCCGAGTATAGATTAATCTGATTAGACTTGTTCCCTAACTCTAGACTCATGTTTAATCACCTGTAATAATTCCGTTTGAGTATTTCTAATAGATACCTCACCTTAACATGTCCAATTTTGAGCCTCTTTGGCAGTTATTCCCCACTCAATTAGTAGTTACACCACATCTACTCAGATGGAAAACCTTGATGTCATCCTCAACTTCAGTCTTTCCCTAACACAGAGGATCCAGAATCAGGGCTTAATCTTTAAAATTAGTCTGAGATACAATCACTTTTAACAAATTCTAGACCTGCATCTTGCCTGTGCCCCCTGTATTTCTCACCTGGACAGTTGCAGGAAGCTCCCAACTACTTTTCCTGCTTCTATCCTTTCCCCTTTCTCTGTGGTCAAAACAGTTACCAGAGTTATCCTGTTAAAATGTTAGACTGATACAGCACTCCTCTACTCCAAGTATCTAGTGACTTCCAATCCTACTCAGAATATAAAGTGAAGTACTAAAAATGCTGTGATCTGGTCCTGCTTCACTGATCTCAGCTCCAAGACCTCACCCTTTGCTCACTCCATTTCAGCTCTATAAGCCTTCTTGCATACTTTCAACTCAGAGGCATTCTACACTTCTCTCCTTTAAAATGACAAATATCTTGTTTTCTAAGCTCCTTCAGATCTGTATTCAAATGTCACCTTTTCATGGAAGCTTTTTCCAACTACCCATTTGAACTGTTTTCTATACACTTTCTATTCTATTTCTCTGCTTTTTTTTCCCCTCCATAGTATTTTATTCTTATTTGTGGTGGATTGAAACTGTATGCAGCCTCCAAAATTATATTCTTAAAATCAATCCATTTCTGGGGTATAAACCCATTGTAAGTAGAACATTTTGCTGAGGTTACTTCAGTTAAGGTATAGCCCAGTGGGATGGAGGTGGTGGAGTATTAATCTTCTTACTGGAGTCCTTTAAAAATAGGATGAATACAGAGTGAGACAGAGACTTACATACATACATACATACAGACAGACAGACAGACAAAGCCATAGGAGCAAAAGTTTGAAAGCACCGGAAGAGAAGGGAAAGACCTGTAGGTGCCACCATGTAGCACAGGGATCAAGGATTGTCAGTAGCTAGTTTTCAGGAACAAAGCATGGACTTGATGATGCTTTGATTTAGATATTTTCCCCAGCCTCAATACTGTAAGCTTATGAATTCCCATTGTCTAAAGCCAGCCTGTTTCATGATGTCTGCTTTGAGCAGCCTAGCAAACCAGAACACTATTTAACATGCAATAGATTTTATTAATTTTGTTTACTCTCCGTATTCCATGACTGTCATTGCTGTATTTTTGATACATAGAATATTAAAATTAATATTTTGAATAAATGAATAACATACATGAATTTTTACTTTTACATGAATTGACATTTTCTTGATACTAAGCCTTCTAAAGCAAGAAAACAACATGCTTTTCCATTTATTCTGGGAATGTTTCATGCTCCTCATACATGTTCTAGTTTGCTAGTAGCCGGGATGCAATATACTAGAAATGGAATGGCTTTTAAAAAGGGGAATTTAATAAGTTGCTAGTTTACAGTTCTAAGGCTGAGAAAATGTCCCAGTTAGAGCAAGTCTATAGAAATGTCCCATCAAAGGCATCAAGGGAAAGATACCTTGGTTCAAGTAGGCTGATGAAGTTCAGGGTCTCTTTCAAGGGAGAAGGCACATGGTGAACACAGTCACGGTTTCTCCATCAGCTGGAAGGGCACATGGCGAGCAGTGTCATCTGCTAGCTTCTTCTCCTGGCTTCCTGATGGGAGGCATCTTCCTTCTTCATCTCCAGAGCACTGGCTGATGGACTCTCTGCTTAATGGTGCTGCAGCATTCTCTGTTCTCTCTGAATCTCTCATTCTCCAAAATGTTTCCTCTTTTACAGGACTTAAGATATTTACCTAATCCAGTTTAGCAATCACTCTTGATTACATCACATCTCCAGGGAGATGATCTAATTACAGTTTCAAACATGCAATACTGAATAGGGATTAGAAGAAATGGCTGCCTTTACAAAATGGGATTAGGGTTAAAACATGGCTTTTCTAGGGTACATACATCATTTCAAACCAGCACAATATGTTTACAGTTCTTCTCAAATAAGCTTTATTCCTCTCTTAAATACTTTGTTCCAGTATTATGTTACAGTTTCATCATAATTATGAGTGGATTATTTCTCACTAAAATTAGTTATAGGGCTGTGCAATGGTGGCTCACTGGCAGAATTCTTGCCTGCCATGCCAAAGACCTGGGTTCGATTCCCAGTGCCTGCCCGTACAAAACAAACAAACAAACAAAACTAATTATAGTCATTCTAGAAAAAGCCATTAATATTTATATCAATCTTGTATCTCACCATTATACCATATTAGTTTATAAATTCTACCAGTTTGTGACCTGGCTATATACATAATCACAAAATTATTGCTTTTTATATCAATAGTCTTTAGCTATTATATTATGGCCTCCCAATACCTTAGATAAAAATTCCAGTGCTAATCTGATTTCTATATTGAATACAGCTTTTTTAAAAGTTCATATCTTAAAGCTGGTTAGATTTATCTTTTTAATGTGTAATTTAGAAATTTTCATTAATTCTGTCTAGAAGTTTCCATTTGCAGATTCCCACTCTTAAACTCAGGAAAATTTTCTTTTTTTATTGTCTAATTATTTGTTTTCCAACTGTTACTTTTTCTTTCCTTCTGGCACATATTTCCCACATTTCATAACTTCTGATATCTGTCTTCCTTTCTCTTAGCTTTTCCCTCAAGACTTCCATTCCTTTTGAAATTTAATTTTCTGCTTCATCTTTAAGATCAATAAACCTGTTCTTGGCAGTGATTCCCATAATTTCAATTCATCTATAGATTTTTTTTTACTTTGTGTTTCAGAACACATTCCGTGATCTAATTGCTTGCCCATGTGTGCTTGCAGTTTTAAAATTTTGTTTTGTCCAATTCTTCCATCAGTTCCATTTCACTTATTGCCAACAATCTGAATTAACACTTGCTCTTCCCTTAATCCTTTAAAATGATGTATTACTTTATTTTCTCTTTCACATGTTTCTACCACATCCATATGTATCTACAAAGCAGCAGGAGAGTTTTAGAAGGCATGCATAGAAATTTCTGAACTTATGGTCCAATTAAGAATAACTGGAGTGTATTACCTTTTGCTGAGGATTGGGGAACAAACCTGATGTTGCCAGATTTCCTAGGTGTAAACCAAGGTTCTTTTTCCAATCAGTGGGATGGCAACTGCAGGGGACAGGCTGGTCCTCCCTCTCTTTGAATCACAAGCAGCAAGCGGTCTGACCTTTCTCCATGGAATTTATCAGTTTCTAAAACCTAGATTCCCCCAGAGATCTACTAAATCCCATCAATGTCCTTGGCCTAGAGGAGGGACTGATCCTCTTCTCAGCTCCTCCTTGCTTATTCTCACTGACACTAGAAGAACAAGATCCCTTAACAGCCTTCTCCTAGGAGACCCAATGGGAAGCTATGGCTGCACGGGCTTTCTCAAGGCTCACCCACATATTTTTCTTGGTGGTTGTATGACTCTTGAAAAGAAGATGGGAAAGAGAGTTTGTAGACCATGTGCTCTAACTGATAATATTTTCAGGTGCTCAAATGCTCTAAGAGTCTTATGTTCATGAAATTGTATCAAATGATAGCAATTTCCACATGTTTTCATGTAAACAACCAGAAGAAACTGCTATACCACATGTTTTAGTTCTTCAAAGAAAAGGCAGCTAGCTTTCATCTGGGTTCCTCTGTCACATGTGAAGGCACACAGCAATATCTGCTGGCCTTCTCTCCAAGTTTCTGGTTTCAACCAGCTTTCCCCAGGGTGTCTCTTCTCTGCATTTCCAAATGTCTGGTTCTATGTCTGAGCATTGAGCTGGGCTATGCTGAGCTGCTTCTCTGTCTTTTAACTTCCCCTTTTAAGTCCCCAAGTTGATTAAATTAAACATCATTATTGCAGAAGGCACTCCATTAAATTAAACATCGTTATTGCAGAAGGCACTCCCATTAGCCAACCACAGATGTAATCAGCCATGGAGGAAATTCACATGCTGATGATTTAAGTCCACAGCAATAGAACTGGGCACCATCACCTGGCCAAGTTGAAACCTAAACCTGTCACCATGTATGATTTATATTTACCAAATTTAGTGTGAGAGGACAAGGATCCGTTTCAAAGTTTCAGGGATAAAATGGCAGGTTCACACCCCTCTTTCTGTCAGCCGTAAAATCCTTCTGGAAAGGCACTAGTTACTTTTCTTTGTTGTTTTCTTGTTTCTTTGAGTGTTTTGGCTTTGATGAGTATGAAATGAAAATCATACGGTGCAAAGAGCTGGACATGAGCTTTCAGCAAAGGAAATGTAGAGGTGAGGGGAAGAAAAAATGTTGTGATACTTTCTTGAAAAATGACTAAAAGAGAGAAAGATGTCTTGCTTTTGTGTAATGTAACTTCTCACATGGCTCTTGAATGTAGCCAAACATGGCTAGAGGCACTATTTCCAACAGGTAAACTATAACCTAGCCAATGTTACATGATTTGTGCATGTCAACTAAAGGTCATATATGGGTTTACCTGACAAAAGCTACAAAGAAAATATACATTGTTACTTTACTGAAGTGCATATAATTTAAGTTTCTTGTTCTGTTCTTTATTGTGGCATTATCAAAACTTAAACCCACACCATTTCCCTACAGAGTCATTTTCAATGATTAAGAATATGGTTTCAAGCTGTAACTGCATCAATACCTGTGGTTGTACTTTGTATTGAGAATAAAAATGTCTCTTTTTTTCCCCTTCAGAGCTGTCAAAATTCCCGCTGGTGAAGTGTTTATCTGGGAAATTGTCAGTTCAGTGCTGCTACCAGTAGGAAGTGCTGAGAGTCCTTCATTTCACAATTAATGTCATCCTAACTATGTCAATATTTCTTATTATTGTGCAGAAAATATACTTCATGACTGTGTATTTGGAAAGGCAAAATTAATCATTAAACTTATATGTGACATAAGTCAGATATGTGTATTAAATTAGTTATACTTCTTTATCAAAGCCTCAGAAATCAACAGTGCTCCTTTTTCAGATTGTGGCTACTAAACTCTTCTTAGTTTTTCAAGAAACTTTACAATTTATATGAAGTCTTACACACCCTGAAGCCGTAGTTTTATTGTCCATTATTACTTATTTATACCTGACAGGTAAATAAACACCTGCTTGTTCTGATCCACTGGGTTTCTTTCTGTTGTGGTCCCATACATGCGCTTTAATTTTACATTCTCTGTCTCTTGGATCAGAAAGAATCTTTGTCAAACCTTCTTTGAAAAAAGCATTTACAAACAAACTTCTCTAGTCAACTTTCTACATTTCTCAGTCAGATGCTGCTTTCAGATGTGCAGCCAGTAACTCAGTTTTTCACTCTCTCACATTACATATGTATAGGCTTATTATAGTAATTTACCCTATGCATATTTGGTTGTTGTCAAATGTCAGTGAATCCTTGTTTGCAGATTGGATGCTTTTTTCTATATTTAGTTGGAGTTTGCAACAGTGTTTCTGCTCTGAAAGCATATCATACTCAATAAATTTATTTTATTAAATGAAATATCATGCAGTTGTTTCAAGTTATCTGGTAATTAATAAATACTACCCTAATTGAATAAACCAAATTTGACCCCCTGTATTCAATGTGGGATTGTAGATTTTGGTACTCAGGTCTTCATTAGGTTATGTACTCATTTTCCACAACACTTCTACAGTGTTGGTTTAGTTTCATTGGAAAAATTCATGTATTTAATGAAGAGACAAATAAATGAAAAAATATCCTCAAAAAACTGAATATAGAATTGCCATACGACCCAGCAATACCATTGCTAGGTATCTACTCAAAGGACTTAAGGGCAAAGACACAAACGGACATTTGCACACCAATGTTTATAGCAGCGTTATTTACAATTGCAAAGAGATGGAAACAGCCAAAATGTCCATCAACAGACGAGTGGCTAAACAAACTGTGGTATATACATACGATGGAATATTATGCAGCTTTAAGACAGAATAAACTTATGAAGCATGTAATAACATGGATGGACCTAGAGAACATTATGCTGAGTGAGACTAGCCAAAAACTAAAGGACAAATACTGTGTGGTCCCACTGATGTGAACTGACATTAGAGAATAAACTTGGAATATGTCATTGGTAACAGAGACCATCAGGAGTTAGAAACAGGGTAAGATAATGGGTAATTGGAGCTGAAGGGATACAGACTGTGCAACAGGACTAGATACAAAAACTCAAAAATGGACAGCACAATACTACCTAATTGTAATGTAATTATGTTAAAACACTGAATGAAGCTGCATCTGAGCTATAGTTGTTTTTTTGTTTGTTTGTTTGTTTGCTTTTTATATATATTTTTTGTATTTTTTGTTTTTATTTTTTTCTCTATATTATCATTTTATTTCTTTTTCTGTTGCCTTGCTATTTCTTTTTCTAAATCGATGCAAATGTACTAAGAAATGATGATCATACACCTATGTGATGATATTAAGAATTACTGATTGCATATGTAGAATGGAATGATTTCTAAATGTTGTGTTAGTTAATTTTTTTTAATTAATAAAAAAAATACAAAAGAGCCACAAACAAAAAAAATAATAATAAATGTAAGTAAATAAGATGAAAAGTAGATTTCCAGCCTGCCATATTTTTCCATCTGGGGACGATGTCAAACACTGATTGTTTTACACTATCTGGTAGGCATAGACATTTTATTTCATAAAATTAAAACTACAATTCAAAGAAAAAAAATATCCATGCAATTGAAGTAAAAAAAATTCTGTCTCTGACCACTATTCTTTATATTATTTAGTTATTTCAGGAGAAGTAGCCTTACATAGACTACATTGACATTTGGTTAGTGTTTTAGTTTGCTAATACTGCTGGAATGCAATACACCAGAAGTGGATTGGCTTTTAAAAAGGGGATTTATCAAGTTACAAGTTACAATTCTAACACCATGAAAATGTCCAAATTAAGACATTTACAAGACGATGCCTTCACTCAAGAAAAGCCACTCCTGTCCAGGGTTTCTCTGTTACCTGGGAGGGAACATGGTGATGTCTGCTGGTCCTTTGCTTCAGCTTCTGGTTCCAGTGGCCTCATCTCTGAGCTTCTGCCTGTCTCTAAGCATCTCCAGACAACTGTGTCTAGGTGCCTGCTCTTTGTATTGTTTCTGAACTCTTTCTCTCTCCATGAGCTCGTTTAAGAACTCCAGTAAACTAATTAATGGGCAAGGTTACTGTGCTGGTTTGAAAGAATCTATGTCCCCTAGAAAAGCCATGTTTTAATCCAAATCCCATTTTGTAAAGGCAGAATAATCCCTATTCAGTACTGTATGTTTGAATCTGTAATTAGATCATCTCCCTGGAGATGTAACTCAATCAAGAGTGGTTGTTAAGCTGTATTGGGGGAAATGTGTCTCCACCCATTTGGGTGGGCCTTGATTAGTTTCTGAAGTCCTATAAAAGAGGAAACATTTTGGAGAATGAAGGAGATTCTGAGAGAGCAGACAATGCTGCAGTACCGCGAAGCAGAGAGCCCACTAGCTAGCACTTTGGAGATGAAGAAGGAAAACACCTCTCAGGGAGCTTCATGAAATGGGAAGCCAGGAGAAGAAGCTAGCAGATGATGCTGTGTTCGTCATGTGCCCTTCCAGATGAGAGAGGAACCCTGACTGCATTCAACAAGTGCCTTTCCAGATGAGAGAGAAACTCTGACTGTGCTCACCATGTGCCCTTCCAGCTGAGAGAGAGACCTTAAACTTTATTGGTCTTCTTGAACCAAGGTTATCTCCTGGATGCCTTAGATTGGACATTCCTATAGACTTGTTTTAATTGGGACATTTTCTTGGTGTTAGAACTGTAAACTAGCAACTTATTAAATTCTCCTTTTTAAAAGTCATTCCATTTCTGGTATATTGCATTCCGGCAGCTAGTAACCTAGAACAGTTACATCTCCATCTAATCAAAAGTTTCCATCCACAATTGGGTGGGTTGCATCTCCATGGAAACAACCTAATCAAAAGGTCCCTCCCAAACAATAGGTCTGCCCCCACAAGATTGAATTAAAAGAACATGGCTTTTCTGGGGTATGTAATAGTTTCAAACCAACACAGTTAGTAAGTTCAAAGAGGCTGCTAAAAAGTTTCCAGTTTGAGAGGAAATATCACCATAATGACATCTAAGTGATTTAACATAATATTGCTATTTGTGGAGATGTAATGTACCTCAAGGGAGAATATGAGAATATGACACATTTTGTGCCACATGCTGACTATTAAAAACATCTTTTACATAATTAGAAGCACACCTTACCTCTCACGTTTGTTTTTTTGTTTGTTTGTTTTTTAGTTTTTTTTGGTCATAGAAAGCCACATGATCATACCTGTGGATAACAAACAGTGAGAGGTTTGGTGAACAGTGAAATAGTGGGCCATGGTTGCCTTAATAATCATGAAATAAAAGAAAACTAACAATGTGAAAAAAATGTAACATGAATACTACAAGACACTAGCTGTGTTGACTCGAATTTGTTTATAAACACCAATATTATCTCCTAAGCAAATCTATCATAAGTTTCCTACTTATACCCATTCTGTAGCCTTACAAGGTCCACAGGATAATTCTAAGTTTCCTAGCTTGTCATTTATATTACTCATAATGCGGACTTTACTACCTATTTCACTTTATGTCTTGCCCCTTTCTGCCTTCATTTTATGCTACTGCAATATTGATAAATACCCAATGTACACTCACTGAAATAATTGTGCCTTTGGTCATGCTGTCCTTTCTGCTTGAAATGCATTTTCTACCATACTGTCTTGGCCTAGCTAATACTTTTCAAGACTTTAAGCCTTCTCTTCTGAATCTGTTCCATTTCAGGCCGGATTGTTTATCCACTCTTCTTTGTTCTCATACTAAACTATCTCTATCATGGCTTGCAAGAAGTTGTGTTTTACATTTCACTGTATATCTTCACCAGACTGTGAGCTCATTGATGGCACAGGAACTTAGTCTTATTTATGTCTGATCACCTGTGTCTTCTAGAGTTCCTAGAAAGCTTTAGCATATTAATAATTATTTGTTGAATAATAAGTAAATAAATCTGGTTTTGTGCAGAGCGTATAAAATTATATGACTGCAATTTTATTCATCAGCAGAAAACCATAAGTCCAATTATATTCAATAAGTCCAACAATGTTCAAGAAACCTGCATGCTCATAGGACTTACATCTGTAGAAGTTTACGAAATGTCTCCATATATAAAAGCTATGAATTAATATTTTCAACTAGATGCTGAATTCTTATTTTGTTCCTGAAGCACTTACAAAAGAAACCACAGAAATGACTGCAGAATATTCTGTAAAATTAGCCTAGGGCTGGTATCCTGAGAAGCTTGAAGAAGATTCTAACTTGCTCATTCATTATACCCAAAAAAGGCAAAGATTTTTCAATGAGAAGTAAAGGCCTGAATGTAGGCTCTTATTATCATGCTTGGACAACATTCTGTCCTAATTTCCTGATTGATGAGAAAGCAAGAATGCAAATGACCCAACTGTTCCTTGAAGAATGAAGCTAGAAGTCTGAAACTAGAAGATAGATTAATGCTTCCAAATGGCAATAGCAATTGACAAACTTCAAATACATCCATTCAATATAGTGAATTAAATGTTTAAGTAATGAGGCAGGTGCAAAAGTAGTTCAGAGGTAGAATTTTCACCTGCCACGCGGGATACCCGGGTTCAATCCCTGGTCCATGCACTTCCCTGCGAAACAAACAAACATGAAACAGAATTTTCAGACCCTGAAATTTGGGAGTATTGAAGGTTAATTAATCTAACTTTAGAAATTATTAAAAAAAATCTTAAACACCATTTATCTCCTAATAGCTTCTATTTTCTTCATGACTGTGTATTGTGAATATTGCTCTTCAGCTTGTGACCCAAGCTGCTTCATGGCATGTGACTGTCTGAAGAGAGGGACAAGGGAAAAAGGCAGGGAAATGCAGGAAACGTTTCTTTGTACTAAACTGGTGAAAGTGGGGATAGACAGGGAAAGAAGGAAAGGAGTTAAACTAGGAAGCCTTTACGATAAGGAGGCAATTGGAGGGGGGTAATCTCAGTTTAGGAAAGGCCAAAACCAAGAGAAAAAGCAAAAAAATGCAAAGGCTTCTGGACATTAAAGGGACTTTGAGGGAAAGGTGAGGCTGCCTCTGCTCTACATCTGTAACTAAGTGTTATAATTGGACAAGAACACAGGTATTGTTCTCAGGGAAATCAAGGTGAGCTTTATTTTTTAAACGTTTTTTTTTTTTTTTTTTTTGTACAATGCAACATATATACAAAGCAAAGAGAGAAAAACCCATAATTTCCAACGCATACATCAGCAAGTAGTTACAGAACAGATCCCAGAACTTGTCATGGGCTACCATTCCACCATCTCAGAGTTTTCCTTCTAGCTGCTCCAAAACACTGGTGACTAAAGGAATAGTAATATACTGATTCAGCAGTTTTACTCATTTTTTAAGTCTTATTTTCATATTATATACCTCCACATTCTCTTCTGATCCCTCTCCCAATCTATAGGGATCTTTACAATGCCCATTCTTAAGGTATGTATAGTGCTGTTGGGTGGATATAAAACATGCAACATTTGTGTAATAGGCTTTTCCTCTATACATGAGTTTATGTTTACAGATCAGGAATTGCTCTTCTTGTAGTATCCTTGAAGTAAAATACAGGTTTGCCAAATTTGTTGATTATCAATTAGAATAATTTTAGAAGCTTTAAAAATAATAATTATGAAACTCCTCTGACTCCTCACCCAACCCTATTGGTTCGGTGATTTGGGAGCTACTGTCATACTACACAAGTAATACAGTATACAATTGGGAGAATCAGAAATATAGTAAAATGTAACCAAAATTATCCTTAAGAAGGATGGAGCTTTGCTTATCACAATATAAATGAAACTACAGGTATGTTAGCAGAGAAGTGTTTGACAATTCTGAGACTTTCATTTCATAGCAGTAAGCAAATGCCAGTCAGTTTGTTTACAGAAGCACTAATTTTGTAAAGTGTTTTAAATAAAGATATCTCTTTGGCATCCCTCAACTAAAACAACCCAATGATTTTCAGGAAAATTGGCCATGTTTGTGGGCAGACTCCTTGTTACCAGCAATCTTGGAGTCTTTTGAAGGTAAGCTATTAAGGTGCCCTTAGGATGAAAAGCATAAGCTAAAGAAGTGCATATTTTGCCTTTTATCATTTTGTTTAATGTAACATTGACATTAGCGACCTTACCCACAGTGGAAGCACTTGTAACTATCCATCAGGGACCATCCTCAGTTTACACTGCACTTGACTCAGGCTGGCATGAAATTCAGTATTTTCAAATGTTTCTCTTTTTTTTTCTTCTATATAATAGCTATCAGCTTTCAAATAGGTGCAGTCTGCAGTTGGGAAATGCGTACATGCAGTGTTCCTCTGCAGTTGATTTTAACTGAAACAGATTAGGTATTAGTTTTATAAAAATAAACATGTGCACAAAAAAATCATATTAGCATGTGCCTCCATTTGTGCAGTGAGATGTGAAACACTTTCTTTTTCAGAATTTGACAAAAGTATCCAGGGCTACTGAGTGACACTTCAAGGTAGAGCCAACCTTCTATAGACACTAGTCCTCAGCAATAGAACTACCCTCAAAAGGAAGGTTTGGAAAATGACAAAGATGAATAGGTTGCTTCAAATAGGTTAGGATGGAATTTTTCTTGATGGAATACTTAAGTGTTCTCCTGAGAAAGACTGGGATCTCTTTCTCTAATTAATAAATAGCCACTGTGGTTGGTTATATTTGTAATGTATGAATCCCCAGAAGGCCTCTGTTCTGAATTATAATTCACATATCTTGATCTTCTGGCTTCAAATTCTTCAGGGCAGTTTGAGGTGGATACATCTCTGCAATACACTTTCCTCTTGTCTGACTTGTTGGTTCTTTGTCCAAATAGAAGCTGATTTACTGGCTGGAAGAAAAATTGGAGTGTTTGTGAACCATCCCAATCACATCTGCAACCAGGAAGACCTGAAGATCAGAGAAGAAGGAACAGGGATGGCAGTTATACTCTCTAGTGAGCATTGTGGAGAGGGATTTCCTCCACTGAAAGACTTGTGAAGGTCACTGAAATTGAAGATGTTTGTAAATTAATCCTCTCTGCTATTAGCTATGGAGTACTGCATAGTATAAAGAGAGATAAAATGACCTGTTGATTTATCACTGCTTTAGCAGACTATTAAGAAGCATTGCATTGTTTTTGTATGGGTGTATGCATACACACATGCACAGATGTGTGATTATTTTATAAAGTAATGGGAGCTTAAAAAGGGAAATAAATGACATGTATAATAGTGATAAAAAGATAGAAAACAGGACACTAGGCACACACACAAAAAAAGAAAAACAAAAGGGACGAGCCGTATATTTGCCTATTTCTCTCTTCTTACAACAAAAATTGGACCTAAATATCAGTGTCTGATGTCCTCCTGATAACTGAATGCTGAAAGATGACTTTGAAAGACTTGGATGTTAATCTGAAACTAATTCAAGCCTTTTGAGTTCAAAAATTGGATTGGAAATCTTTTAAGAGCAGGCTTTCTCATGAGATTTCCATTACTTCTATTCTTACTGATAAGCCACAGGTATCAGAGAAACATCCATTTGTGTGCTATCTTTGGATCCTTTACTACAAGAGAAGAGGTGCAGAAAGAAAAGAGGGGTTTGCTTTGATTCAAGTTTCAGAGAAAAGTTTCAATCAATTTGAATTTCGTCTGAAGCCACTCTACTATAATAGCTTAAAGTCTTTATTAGATACTTGTATGATGTTACCTTCACATGCCAACTTCAAGAGAGAGCGTTGATCTGGTCTAATGGAGAGGTCTAGTTCTGGTTCTGTGGCTGACCCACAAAATCACCTCACATGAGTAACTCATTTCCTTTTGCCTCAGTTTCCTTACCTCTTCACAAAAGCTAGTTAGTTAATGCTGCATATGCTGTAACATGATTTGAGTTCTTTGGTTGAAACCAATGTTAACATGTGATTTTGTTATTAATATTTCAAAGCAATTTTGTAAATGCTGAGTGTAAGGTTGCTTTCTAAACATTGAGTGTAATGGCTTGTGAGGAGAATTGGCTGTATGATGAGGGAATATGCAAAGTCTTTGGCACATATACATAAGCCTCTTTCAATGGGCACATATATAATTTTCTCATGAAGTGCTTGAGAAATGTATATTCTCTTTTTTTTTATGAACATGGCTTTGCTAGTGTAACTAATTTCCCATTAACAGAAGAGTTTTATTCTGTTGTTGATGTAATGTAAAGCTTAAAACCTGAATTGTGTCAATGGCTTATTTTTTTCTCACCCCAGGCCCCGATGTCACACCTGTTAAGAAAAACTACAGTCACAAAGGGAGCAGAATTTATCACATTTTTCACTGACCACAAAACAGTCAGCAATGCCAAAAGAAAGAACTTCACAATAGCTGATATTTTGACCATACTGAATCTTCTTGAGTCCGCAATTAATAAGATTAAACCTCCTTTATTAGAATAATCAATATTCTTTAAATATAAATATATACTGCCAAGTCAACCCTAGAGGGAAAAATGGAAAATAATAGCAGAACTGTCCTAATTCTGTAAAGCGAAGGAAATTTTCTTCCCCAATCCATCTGTGCTTTATAGTCTGTGAATAAAAACATAACTAAAGAAATATCTGCCTCAAAATGATACAGTGGCATGGCATAATAAGCCAGGGTATGTACATACACTGAATAACTAACAGGCAGATTGGAAACCCAGGTTTATTAAGCATGGTTAGGAGGCATTTTTATGAGTACCTTGTACAAATACAATGCAGAGTCATAGGTTGCTTCTTTTGCAGAGAGCATTCCGCTTTTATATAGAGAGTCTGTTTTATTTCAAAGACTGCTTTACTCCTTTAACCTGGTGTTCTACAGACATAAATGAGAATAGAACATACAGTTTTATATTTTTCTAAAGGTTAAAATCTATGATATTGACATTCTACTATGATGCTTAAGAGGTGATCCATTCTTTTGTAAAACTATGGCATATTTGTGGCTAGATGCTGGTAGAAAAGAGCTATGATTACGTGCTAAGAGTTGTGATTATTAATGAGCAGAGAGAGAGGCACTGAATTTTTTTTCACTGTGTGATCCACCATGTCTAAGGAGCTATATATTGAGATACAAGCAATGCCATATGCCCTCATTTATTGTCATTGTGCATTTTTTATTGTTTATGTTGCATTTTTCAAACCCCACAGCTAATTTAATTCATCTTTACCAAGGCAAAAATAAGTAGGTATGAAACATGCATTGTCCACTCTGGTCATGTCAGTCCTATTGACTACACATTAAAACTGCCATATGATCCAACTCATTTTCATGCCATTAGAAGTTAATTAGAAATATACTGCTATAATGCACACACTTTCCCTGTACATTGAGTTAGGTAAGAAACGTCATGGAAAGAGTTATAGGAAGAAAAAAAATCACTGATTAGGGAAAAATAAAAAGTCTGAACTCATCCATTAATTAATTTTAGCAACATGTACTTGGACCTTTCTATATATTACAGATAGATAAGTAAATAAAAAGCAGACTCCGATCCTTGCTCTTATGGAGCTAACATTAGAGGAAGAGGCGTAAGTTATACTAGATAACTAAATAGAAACAACAGTTTTGACATAGGTACACACTGGATGTTTCGGTTTGTTTGTTGTATCCTTTTCTTTTTTATAAACAGATTTATTGAGATATAATTTGCATAATAAAATTCACCCATTTAAAACATGCAATTGAGTGGATTATAGTTATTCACAGATATGTGCCACCATCACCATAGTCAACATATCATCTCTTCACAATCAATATTTCATGCCCTGTATCCTTTAGCTGACAACCCCATTTTATCATAGTTTTCTCCCAGTGCTAAGCAGTCGCTAATATTTCTGACCTATATTTTTCCTATTCTTTACATTTTGTATAAATGGAATCATATGATAATTGGTCTTTTGTGACTGGCTTCTTTCACTTAGCATAACGTTTTCATACTTCATCCATCTTGGGATATATATCAGTACTTAATTGCCCATTTGGCCAAATAATATATCATTGTATGGACATACTACTTATTGTTTACACCTTCATCAGAACTTTCATTCTGGGTATTGTGAGTGTGAATAATTCCACTATTGGTGTATTTGGCAGAATTAGTGGCCTAATACAGCTTTGCCATCTACCACTTTTTTGTGTTCTTATTGGAAAAAATAATACATTTCTATATGTTACAGATTCAATGATTAATTTTACATGTATTATTTTATGTAAGAATTGTTAATGTCAGTTAAGAGGTGGGTGAGAAAGTATGCATTTATAGTCTTTTTACAGATACGTAATTACCTTGACCTGTGCTCTTTGTTTGTGTGAATTCTAATCACCATCTGGAGTCACTTGCTTTCAACCTGAAGAACTTACTTTAGTACTTGTTGTAAGGTGCATCTGCTTAGTAACAAATTCTCTAAGTTTTTGGTCTTTTTGGAATATTTTTATTTCACTTTAGTTTTTGAAAGCTTTGCTAAATACAGGATGCTTGGATAGTTATGTTTCTCTTTGAGTACCTTGAATATATTATTCCATTGCTTCTGGCTTCCTTTGTTTCTGCTGAGTAGTCAGCTTTTAATATGATTGGCAATCATCATAATTAATCGTCTTTGCATGTAATGAGCTATTTTTCTTTTGCTGCTTTCAAAACTTTCCTCTTGTCTTTGGCTTCCAGCATTTTCACTTATTACATTGCATCTACTTTTGGATCTTTTTGAATTTATCTTACTTGGAGTTCTCAGCTTCTAAAATGTGTTCATTATTCTTTTTAATAAATTTGGGAAGTCTCTTTGAACATTTTTTCTGCTTCTTTTTCGCTATTTTCTCCTTCTGGCACTCCCATTACACTTATGTTGGATGCTCAAAAATGCCTTACAAATCTGGGCAGCTTTGTTCATTCTTCATTGTTCTTTTTTTATCTGTGTTATCTAGATTGCATGCTCTTTATTAGTTTAATATTCTTTCCTCTACTACTTTAAATCTACAGTTGAGCTCCTTAAATGAATTTTTCATTTGAGTTGTACTTTTCATTTACACAATTTCCATTTGGTTCCTTTCTATCCTTTCTGGCTCTGTATCGATCTTTATTTGATGCAGTATTATCATCATACCTTCCTTTACTTTTACAGTTATCATTTCATTTGGTTCTTGGAAACTATAATGATTCATTTGAAGGTTTTATATGGTAAATCCAACATCCAGTCATCTGGTCTAAATTCCAGGTGGTTTTTGCTGCTTGTTTTCTTTCCATTGAATAGGTCATATTTCCTGTTTTCTCTGCATATCTCATACATTTTTGTTGGAAACTGAGTATTTAAATAATATATTCCAGTAACTATGCATACTTGCCTCTTCGCCACCCCCATCACCATTTAGGGCTCATTATTCTTACTTGCTTGTTTATTTGTTTAATCACTGGCTGGATTATTTCAGTGGAGTCAGTTACCTGCCCATAGTGTCAAGTCTGTGCTGCTGCTACTCTGGCATGAAACCCTGGTATGCACAGTCACCGGACGTCACTGTATGTTTGGTAGCACTCTCTTTGACTATGTCTTTTTCTGATCTCGCTTAGGTGTTCAGCTCCATTAACTGTGAACTTATTACTCTATTGTTTTCAACAATGCCCTGGATTTAGCCCACAGACCAAACAAGTTAAATTCAGGCTCCTAGGAAGTGATAGTTGTTGTGGCCAGTGTTTGAGATTGATTCTGACACCAGGCAGGTTTCTCCAAGCTGCTTTCCTCCACAATTCTTTCAGGCAAAAGAGCTGGCCTACAGTTCAGACTACGTCTGATTCCATGCTGGTTTTGTGGAAAAAAATGGCATAATCTCTCTTACATTTTAAGAGGGTCACTGTGGATGCTGGATGAGAATAGTCTGAACGAATCAGCAGCAGAATCAGGAAGCCAGGAAGAGGGTACTGCAGTAATGGAGGTAAGAAGTACGGTAGCCTGGACAAGAATGTGATAGCAGGGGTTGTGAGGAGCAGTGGTTAGATTCTGGATAGGTTTTGAAGGTTAGGCTAAAATAACTGGTTAACAAGGAAGAGGATGAGAAGCATCAAGGATGACATCAAAGGTTAGGGCCTGGGAAACTGAAGGAAGGAATCCTCCATTAACTGAGTTGCAGAGGCTATGATGCATCTGGTTTTGAAGGAAGATCAAGAGCTTAGTTTGCAACATATTAAATTTGAAATTTCTGTTAATAATATAGGTGAAAAATGAGTGGAAAGCTATAAGATGCAGTTACAAACTCAGAAATCATCAGCATATAGTGGGCTATACTCTGAAAGATTGGAAAACATAACCGAGAAAGTAGATACAGAAATTGAAGAGAAAAAGTCCAAGATTTTGGCCCTAAGTTCCTCCAGTATTTAAAGTTTGATTGATAAGTGGCCTCATGGGTGTGATACCTGTGTGGTTATTTAGGACCATGTGCTAGGTCAGGGCTCACAGTTGGTTTAATCCTGTATTATCACCTTTGAAGCCTTAATATATAATTTGTGGACAAGGATTCCACAATTTCATTTTGCACTATAGCTGATTCTGGTTGAATAGACATAAAAACAAAACAAAAATAACAATAAAACAATAATAGCAACAATAAGGGGAAAAAAACACTAAGAAATGGTCAGGGAGTAAAATGGAAACCAGAGAAGTAGGGGGCACTGCAAACCAGGCAAATAAAGTGTTTTGGGAAATAGAGAGTGTCAAATTGTGTTAATGGCTACTGACAAATTAAGTTAGTTAGAGACTGAGAAATGACCACCAGAGCTATGGAGGGGATAGCCCAAATTAGAAGCAGAGAGAGACTATTCATTTTGACCAGCAAGAAGTTATAGTATATGGATCCTGGTGTAAGTAAGAGGACAGAAGTGGAGGTGATAACAAACCCTAATGATGATTTCAATTTTTTCAGTAAAATAAGAGGGAAGATGGTCAGCTGAGATTGAAGATAAGTGAAGGTGTGCTGGAGATTTGAAGTGAGAGAGAGAGGTCATTCTAAAATAGTTGTTTGGGAAAATGTGAGTGAGAAGGAGCAAGGGAAACGTAGTATAATTGAACATTTACAGGGCCTATATGCATCAAATGATTATGGTTTATGTTCACTCTGTTCACCACCTTCAGGCTGTGCCAGTAGAGGCACACAGGAGGACAGCTAGATTAAAGGGAGGTTGTTGATTTCCTAAGGGTGTGCATTAAAACAATAAAGGCAAGGAAGGTGAGGCTAGAAACAAAAGGAAGGAGGAGTAATAATGATGCATCATGGAATGTAACTTGCATAAGAAGAAAAGAGAACACAAAAGGATCAAAAAAGTGATAACTTAGCGGGAGCAATGGATTCAAGGTACAAAAAAAAAAAAATAAAGGATTATTGGGTTTAAGATAAAACAGCAGATAAACAAGGAAGGAAGAAGTGACAGTATGGGTACTTGAAACTGGATTATGGAAGGGTTACATTTATTGATAACAATAAGTCAATGAGATGACTGTGGTAGTGAGGGGCAGAGAGTTGGTGGAGAATAATTTCAGTAGAGGAGAGGAGGTCTAGAATCCAAGGGTATTGACAAAATCATATATTAATATTGTGATCTCTAATAATGGTCACTAACAGGAGTAGTATTAGAAAGGGTTACCAGTGAGCTGAGTACTTAAAAATGTGAAGAGTAAATTGGGTTAGTAACTGGGAATTGGCAGATGGCTATAAATGGGTTAATGAGTGGTCTGGTCTGGAATGACATTCAAAAAAGAGACAGTTTTCAAAGTGAAGAATAGGAAAGAACAACCCGCAGCAAGGAGGAAACATATCCCACCTCCAGGAAGCAGGTTTTGAGAGATGTGAGAGAGAAAACAGCTTCCATTTGAGGGAGCTCATAGGGAGCAGTATCTTAAAGAATAACAAGATTTCAAGCACATAAAGAAAGGGAAATGGATATTTACAGAAAAGGTTGAAATTAATGGTGATGCTGATCATGATGAAGCCACTTAAAGTATCTTTTTATGGAAGTGAGACCAGTTTTAGTAAATCTAAAAATATTGAAAGCATACAGAATATATTCCCAAACCACAAAGGAGTTAAATTTGGAATCAATAACTGAAAGATATCTTAAAATTCCCTAGATATTTGGAAATGAAACATGTAATTTGAAATAATTACAAGGGAATTTGGAAAGTATTTCACCTGAATGGAAAGAAAAATGCAACATCTCAAAATCTGAGGATAGAAGGAGAGCAAGGCTTAGAGTACATAGAGGGAAAATTATAACTTTAAATACTTATATTAAAAAGAAAAAAGATTTTATATGAATGATCTAAGTTTCTAAAGAAAAAAAGCTAGGAAAAGAACAAATTAAATAAAAATATCTATCTACCAAAGATTAGAGTGAAAATCAATGAAATACACACAAATAAACAATATAGAAAAATAACAAAGATGATAATAGAAAATGTTGTTAAATTGGATTTCATCAAATGATATTTTCACCCTTAACAAACATCCTTAGAAACTAATAGGAAGTTAAATTATTGGAGAGAATATTTTCAACACATATATCTGACTAGACTTTTATCAGGAATATATAAGCAATTTCAAAAATTCAAAAACAAGAAGGCAAAATATAATAAATAGTGAGACAAAATGTTAAAAATATGTTTCACAACATTAATGGTCAATAAGCACATGAAAAGTGTCCAACATCTTTAGACATCAAGAAAATGGAAATTAAACCCGAGAGTTATCACTATTATGGCTTAAATTACAAAGATTAATGCTATCAAGTCTTGGCAAGGATCTGAAATTACTTGAACGTTTATATATTGTTGGGGTAGTATAAGATTGTGCAACCACTTTGAAGATCTTTTTGGCAGTAATCTATAAAATTAAACCTACATTTATCATATGATGCCACAATCCTACTCCTATGTATTTACTCAAGAGAAATAGAGATATATATCCACATAAATGTTAGCAGCAATTTTGGGGAAAAAATTTCATTTGTCAATCAACAAGTGAATGGAAAACAAACTACAGAATGTCCCTGCAATGAAATACTCCTCATCACTGGAAAGACATCAATTATTGTTATATCCCAATATGGAAGAATTACAAAAATATTTGGAGCAAAAAGCACCAGACACGATAAAGCTCACACTATATCATTCCATTATATAAACTATATAACAGGCAAGTTAATATATAGTGCTAGAAATCAGACCAGTATTGCTTAGAGAGGAGAAAGGGAATCATTTGTTGTAAAGAGATAGGGATAGTGATTACACAGTACATAAATTGGTTAAAGCGTATCAAACATTAGCTTCAATTATGTTTCAATAGAGTTAAAAAACAAAACAGAAGCAATGGATTGCTTGATGTCTATTATTTTACTATAACAGGATATCAGCAAGAAAAGAGAGATTTTTGTGTTAAAAAGCCAAACATTTTTTGTTGTTCTATGCGTATAAATTCTTGTGTTTGGATAATTTGAGATATGGCTAGCTTTGTTTAATGGTCTATGATATTTTCACAAACCATGAAACATAATAATAATATTTGTACTAAATTGATAAAGCAGATTGCCTTCTTATGAAAGTAATTGTTTTTTTGGCTCTTTAGGAAGGAAATTTTAAATTTTTGGAGAGTCTGTTCTCCTCTCTTGGTGTCTAATGAGCTTTCGTTAAGTTTAATAAAAATTTATCATCATGACCAAAAGTTCCACTAATTTGTTGATAATGCTGCCCCCCACCGTGTGCACACATGCATACATACAAACATACAAATCCTCTTCCAAAGCAAAAATAAAATTGACTTATTTTTAAGGAATGGGGAATAAGGCCAAGAAATATGATTGATTAAAGCATTATATTCTGTGTTCATTTCTTGGTATATGTCATATTTAACTTGAAGGAAACTTTGTTGATCTTGAATCATTGAGACATTGTATAACTATGAATAACAAAAGTTATCGATTTTGTGCTCCCAAAATCACTTTTGTTTTTTTAAGAATTGATTACTGCTTAAATATCCTGCTTTTGATGTTGATTCTTAAACTTTCATTTTGTTGGTGGCACAAGATTTTCTTCCTTTTGTATCCATCTTTATCTGTCTCCCCTGTCGTCAATCAGTCCCATGTGGATGGTGGGTGTTGTGTGGGAAAAGGGCTATGTGCTCTTTCTGGAGCTGCTAGGTGTATGCGGTGCCCTGTTACCTCTACTTGCATCCACAACAGATGAAACTATGTTTATGTGCAGAAAGCTCTACCTACTCTGAGCAGTTTTTTTGCTTTTTCCTTTTAATGCCTTTTCTTTAATCTATTCTTTAAATGCAGCTGAGGCTAAAAAAATTTCCCTAGTACCTTTTACCTTGGAAAAAGCACTAGATAAGAAAATATGTTATTATATTTTTACCTTTAAGATGTAAGGCCCTTATAATTACTCAGAATATATCCTGCATGTTATATTATACTTCGTACAGTGTAATTATCAATAAATATCGACGACAGCAAAATAGAAAAGTGAATATTGGGAAATTTCTTCATAAAAGAACAATTGTTCTGTTATCTGTGTTTAAATTAACTTCATTTTATGGAGGTAATGAGGTCTAGAAAAATACTACTATCAATGAGTATTGTGTAAATAAATGACTTTTCAGAACAGGAGCAAAATTGAGAAGAAACCTGGCAAGATTTGAGTCAAGAAGACCCTAAGATAGAGAAATTTGTATTTTCCGCATAAATATACTATGACTTTTGTGAAATGGGTAAATGGCATTTTTGCTTTTGTTTGTGTTCAAATTTGCTAGCTGCCAGAATACGATACAAGAAACGGAATGGCTTTTAAACAGGGGAATTTAATAAGTTGCTAGTTTATAGTTCTAAGGTTGAGAAAATATTACAATTAAAGCAAGTCTATAGAAATGTCCAATTTAAGGCATCCAGGAAATAATACCTTGATTCACAAAGGCCTATAAAGTTCAGGGTTTCTCTTTCATTTGGAAAGGCACATGGCAAACATGGCGTCATCTGCTAGCTTTCTCTTCTGGCTTCCTGTTTCATAAAGCTTCCCAGGAGGTATTTTCCTTCTCCATCTCCAAATGTCACTGGCTGGTGGACTCTGCTTCTCATTGCTATGTCATTCTGCTCTCTCAGAATCTCCAGCTTTCTCCAAAATGTTTCCTCTTTAATAGGATTCCAGTAAACAAATCAAGACCCACCCAAATGGGTGGAGACACGTCGCCACCGACTCCAGTTTAACAACCACTCATGATTGAGTCACATCTCCAGGGAGATGATTTAATTATAGATTCAAACATACAGTACTGAATAAGGATTAGAAGAAACAGCTGTCTTTACAAAATGGGATTAGGATTAAAACATGGCTTTTCTAGGTACATACATCCTTTCAAATAGCACAGTTTGATTGCCTGTTTGTTTGCTTATTTTTTGGTCATTTCTAGTCTGAAGAGCCAACTCAACATCTGCAATTTGCCAAAGAGCTAAAACAAAAACACAGGAATTTTATCACTCAGTGGAACCAACTTCAGCATGGTTTAAGAATCTACCAAACATTTCATTAAAATGAAAGTAAGAGTATTTGCAGAGTCCTCTGAGAGACTGGAGAAAAAGGTGGAAATATTAAGCTTCCTACCTGGGGAAGAACTGATATTTTTGCAAGCACCGCGAACTACCAATTAAAATAGGCCAAGCCCTTAATCTTGGGGCTTGCCCTTATGAAACTGATTCCTGCAAAGGAAAAGCTAAACCTATTTTTGATTATGTCTAAGAGTCACTCCCAGAGAACCTATTTTGTTGCTCAGATGTGGCCTTTCTCTCTAAACCAATTCTGTAGGTGAACCCACTGTCCTGCCTCCCCTATATGGAACGTGACTCCCAGAGATGAGCCTGGCCAGGGCATTGTGAGATTGAGAAAAACTTCTTAACCAGGGGGAAGAGAAATGAAACAAACTAAAGTTTCAGTAGCTGAGAGATTGCAAATGGAGTTGAGAGGTCATGCTGGAGGTTATTCTTATGCATTATACAGCTATCCCATTTCCATTTTTTGTATATTGGAGTAGCTAGAGAAAAATATCTGAAACTGTTGACTATAATTTAATAGCCTTGATTCTTGATGATGATTGTATAACTATATAGTTTATAAGGTGTGAATGTGTGATTGTGAAAACCCTGTGACTAACACTCCCTTTATCCAGTATATGGACAGAGGAGCAAGAGAATAAAGATAAAAATAGATAAATAATAGAGAAATAGGGGGAGTATAGGATGTTTTGAGTGCTCTTTTTAACTTAATTTTAATTTTAACTTTAATTTTTTTTTGGGAAAATGGAAATGCTCAAAAATTAATCTTGGGGCAGTGCAATGGTGGCTCAGTGGCAGAATTCTCACCTGCCATGCCAGAGACCTGGGTTCGATTTCCAGTGTCTGCCCTTGCAAAAAAAAATATCTATTATGATGATGAATGCACAGCTATATGATGACACTGTGAACCACTGGTTGTGCAGTTTGGATGATTATATGGCAAAGAAATATATAACATATATCAATAAAATTATATATATATATATATTTTTTCTTTTCTTTCTTTTTTTTTTTGCATGGGCAGGCATCGGGAATCAAACCTGGGTCTCCAGGCATGGCAGGTGAGAACTCGACCACTGAGCCACCGTTGTTTGCCCAATAAAATTATATTTTATTAAGGGCTGTGCGAGGGTCCCTTTGGCCAAGAGAATGTTCTGTATCTTGACTGTATCCATGCAATACCCTGGCTGTAACAATTCTGCAAGATGTCATTGGTGGAAAATGAGTAAAGGTCACACAGAATGAGTAAAATGTGGTTGCTGCTTATTGCATGGGAATCTACAATTATCTCAAAATAAAATGCTTAATTAAAAAAAAGCAAGTAAAAAAAAAAAAAAGAGGTCAGAGAACCTAACAACAAAGCAGGCTACTTTGATCTTTTATATTTGAACTAAAGTGAAATATGTTTGAAAGGGTATCGTTTTCCTTTTACAGGAATATAGGAACCTTTTTTGTTGGTTGAAAGCCCATTTTATAGATGGAGCAGAACATGTGGACTAACTGACTTCAGAAGCTCTAATCACTGTAAAAGTTAAAATTAGGCATATACAGATGTATTTCTTCCTACTGCTGGGTGCTACAGATAGCTTGTCCCTCTGACTCCTCAAAACTTTCTTTTAAGAAAATTATGTTCTGTCTCCTTACTTACAGCAATCAAATGGAAATTCTTTGGATGAATGAATCTGAATTTATGCTTGAATTACACAATGGCCACTGTTATAATTTGTCCCAATTGTTGCTGTTGGCCTTTGTCCTGATAAAGCTTCAGTGACTGAAAGGAAACACCTGCCTACCAGGTAATTGAGCCAAGAGATACTGGAAACATCTCCTTCTGACCAACTTTCACACTTCTCTGTGGAATACGGACATGTTTCCAGGGACATCAACAGGCCTCCTTTGAATGCAACCAGCCACCCTACAAATTTCTATCTGAAGGAAAGGTGAAAGTAAACCACAGAATATAAAATAGAGACACTGCCTCACCTCATGAAGTTGGCACACACAAATCACATAAATATTGGGAAACTTGTGAAGGAATTTTCAGCATAAGATACTTTCTTATTATATTTTACTAAAGCGAATAATTCTTGCTATTTCCACTCTGTTAGCTAACATTAATTGGGTATTCATTGCGTGCGAAGGATTGCCCTAAGGACTTTCATAAATTATTTTAAGGCAAGGGTTCTGTCGGTGCTCTTCATCAAAACTGAAATAGTTATTTCTCTTTCCTAGTTTGTGCCATACTTAATTCTCCTTGGGGAAAACTTCCAATCAAAGTGAGGCACGAGATGAAATTCTGTTCACTCCTAGACTGCATCCACTACTATAATCGAGGTGACTGAACTCTTATGTGCAACTTCAAGCAGTGCTCATATGTCTCATTCATAGAAATGGAAATAATCTCAGGAGTTAAGGGAACTGGGTTTACCACTAACCAGCATGTGATTTAGAGACTCTTTCACAACCTTCTCTAGTTTTTGCTTTTTGCCTATGCAAAGAGATAATCTGCAAAATTTAATCTTTGAATTTGAAGAATGCAGATTAGAGCCATCTGTCCAAAATATTTCTTCAATTAACTAATGTGAGGTCATAATGAATGCATGCTCTTGATTTAGACATAGTTTCACTTTTAGACTCTTCTCATACAATGCATATTCCCTTGTTGGTATGGCCCAGAAAAATAATGGGACCTTAGATGACAGATGTCCATGAGTACAGAGGATTTCCCAGTACTACTAATATTAGTAGGGCAGGGAAAAGAACTAAGAAAGGGGCAAATAGTACTGAAGGGGGAGAATCCAGTATACATTTCATCTATGGAGGGAAAATGTGCATTGCATATAACACAGCCTTCTACATTATATGATCCTTATTGCATGGTAGCTGTATTACAACTCTGAAAGTTGTGGATGACCGAGAGCAATGCAAAATAATTCTTGTCTACAGATATGAAAAGGAATACTGACTGGTAGGGAGAGAACACTTCTCCCTAGTAAATACCAAGTTTACTTCTGTACATTTATTTCAATGTTCCTATGTATACAATGTCTTTCATTGGACTCTCCTTTGAACAAGTTAACACTTCACCAGTTTGCTCCTTAATGAGTTAAATAAAATTTTTAATGTGAGTTCATTTTAGTAACTGTTTAAGAGTCACAACTTTACTTTTTTTTAATTATCTTTTCACTTCCAAATCTCAGTTTTGCTTTTTATCTGTCCTTGGACATGTTCACTGTCCACATATTTAATGAGCCAAGCTTCCATGTATAGTACCATGCCAATTGCTGTGATAGACAGTAAGAAACAGTAAACCCAATATCTGATCTGGAGAAAACAGATAGGCTGATTCAGAAATATAACTCTTTTTCCTGCAATCCTTTTTTCTTTTTTCTTTCTTCTTTGCTTTCTTTCTTCCTGCCTTGAGAAGTAAAACAAACGAGGTGACTATTTCATTATGATAAATGATACAAATATATGTACATTCCCTCTCATTTGTAATAAAATTTATAAAGTATTTGAAGTAAAAAGATGATTTTTCAACATTACACAGAATAGGTATCTCTCCTTATGAAAAGAAGGAAAAAGTGGCATACTGCTTTGTTCTAATAGAGATTTTTATTCCTAGAATCTCAAACACAAAAACAAACAAACAAACAAAACAACAAGGAGACAGAGAAGAGAGCAATTTGGTGACTTGTATGTAGACAGTAAGGGAGCAAGTCTGAACATAACTATGGCACAGGCCTGTCAATAATGGGTTCACTCACCGTTGCCTGAGCTGAAAAGTGAATGAATTGAAGTGTGTGCCTGCCAGGTTATTTGCTAGGCTTTCTTCTTTGAGCCCCATTATATGCTTTGAACTTTAGGGTGTATCATTGTGATAAAATAAGGCATCACGGAGTAAAGTGCTAGCATTTAGGTGGACAATTTAAACCATTTCCGACTTCATTGTAAGACTAAGTGTATTTTCTAACTTAAAGAAAGGACAAAAAACATCACAGAGGAAACACATTCAATAATTTCTGTTAAAAATACTTAAATCAAGACATGACCTATTACTTTGATTGTGGCTTTTATTTTTCTTCATCTTTGGATTTAATTTCATGAGCATTGTAAAATGGCTATTGTGCTATTACTTTTTTTAAATAATCAGGAGTACTGAAGGTGTGTCTACACAAGCAAAGAAAAGAGTTGGTATAATTACCTGGTATTTTTTTTTTTCACTCCTTTTATTCACATCTTAGTCTATGATTGATCGATTTCAATAAATGTTCAGTGAGGGCTCTGGCACTGGGGATACAATAGTGGATTTAAACAGATAATTTTGTTCTCATTGATCTTAAAACCCTGATGAGAATTTAAATTTGAATTAAAAAAAATGACTTTCAAGTGAAAAACAAATTAAAAACAAAAAAGAACATAAAATTCATGCATAGGCATACATAAAAAAAAAATACAATTCCTGACGAGAACTAGTGCTATACAGATAATTAAACTAAGATGATATAGTAACAGTGAATGGGTGACTATCCTGTATTAGACCAACCAGGAGTGACCTTTCTCAGGAAGGTCTGTCATTTAAGCTGAAGTGAGGTGGAAATGGCAAAAGATCCAGTCCTGAAAAGATGCAGGAAGGGAGCTTCCTCAGCAAACAGACAGCTAGTGAAAAGATCATTAAAATATGTAGGCAAGTCAATTACTGTTTGAAACTAAATATATGTTTAATATATAATTCCCTTCTGTATGGTAAAAAAAAAAAATAGAGAGGTGTATAGAAGGGAAAAAAATACTTTTTGAACAGAGGATCATACCATTTAATATGCACCTTATTTTTTGGTGTTTAATTCAGGAACAGACTCTAGCTTAGGAGTCATAGGAGACATAAATAATAGAGAGGAAGCTATTCATGAGAAACAGTCCTTTAGAGAGATGGAAATAGAGAGCAATATTCAGTGTGTGTATCCTTTCTCCTTTCAGAGAATGCTACTTCCAGGGGATGGGGCTTTGATCTTTTTAATTTGTTGTTGTATCTCAGCACTAGTACAGAGCCTGGTATATCATAGGTACTTGATAAATATTTGTTTAATCAATGTGTTTAATTATCATGCTTAAAATGCTAAATTAAATATAAATTAAGTATAATATAGTGCATGAATTATGAATATATTTTCATGAAGAGAATGAATTAAGAGAGACTAAAATAATTAATAGACCTTTTTATTTTTTTTTTCATTTTGAGGAAATGAAAATCCACCACAGGGCTAGATAAAATCCCCACAGATCAGAGGAATGGAGACTTCTTTTTCTTTGTGTCTCTTAATCTTGTCTTTGCACGAGGAGAGAGGCAAATGTGATTCTATGGAATATAACACAGGTGATATCAAAATGGTAGAGCTTTTTGAAAAGTAACAAATAACAGTACTAAGCATTTAGATGGAGATACTTGTCTAAATGAAGTAAATGAAGATTCATATTGAGATATCTTAGCTAAAGTCACTCACGTGTTTAAGAAAAGGACTTTTCATTTTTTGTCAGAGTTGAGTTTGGCACTACTGTCAGTATTAGCAGTAAGGGTCTGAATCCTAGCGTCTCGGGACCAGTCGGGGGGGTATGGGGAAGGAGAGTGAATGGGACTTAAATCTGAGCAATTTTTGAATACTGGGATATTTTCATAGTAGCAGATATTTGGATAGAGAAAACCAATTCATCAAAGTACCAGAGAGAAGGTTTCATTTGCCCACAAATTTTTCATTTCCCTAATCTTCATTCAAATTTATATATTCTTTCAATAGAATAGTGATTCTCAAACTTTACAATGATAGACATCAAAGAAATATGTATAAATGCAAATCCCAGGCCCCTTACCAGCAGTAAGATACAGAGATGGTGGATGATGTTGAGGATGATGATGAAGATAGATAGATGGATGGATGGATAGATAGATAGATAGATAGATAGATAGATAGATAGATAGATAGATAGATAGACAGACAGAGATGTATAGATTATAGGTGGTAGAGAGAGAGAAAGAGAAAGAGAGAGAAAGAGAGAGAGAGAGCTAATGCTGCATTATTAATAGTCTATTTTGATCTGACAAGAAACCCAATTGCATGTGACATGACTGTCATTGAAGTGACTAGGAAATAGTTGCTTATGGAGAAAATTGGTTTCTTAGCTACCTAATTAGGCAGTAGTTAACTTGGATTGGATTTAAATGCACTAAAATGTTTCATTGTATACGAGGTAAAATGTCAGAAGTATTAAAAAGGAAAAAAGAAAAGCCTTTCTTTAAATTTCAGAAATAATATTTTTTATAGTTGCACTCTCCTGTACCTTTCAGATTTTTTAATATCTTAAAGTCAAATAATTCAGAAGTAGATACAATAGAAATTAAATTTTCCTCTGCAGAGTATCCCTGCTCTAGCTTACCCTCTTTCCTGGAAGTTACTACCTTAGCATTGCGATTTGAACTTGTTTGAGAACTTTTCCTATACATTTATAAATACGTAGATTTTTTCTAAACAATTATTTCTGTTTGTTTGTTTGTTTGGCATGGGCAGGCTCCAAGAATCGAACCTGCCTCTCTGGCATGGCAGGCAAGAACTCTGCCACTAAAAAGTTATTTTTATTTTTATATTATACAAAACTTATATTATGTAAGAATTTTTATATTATACAAACATTTTTGTATTATACAAAAATTATACAATATTTTACATAAATAATGTCAACTACAACATGCAAACTTTTTAATGACTTGCTGTTTTTACTTAGAATATCCTGAAAATCTCTCCATGTCATAATAGATAGATGCATATTATGCAGTAGAGTAGCTTATTGCAACTTTTAAATTCCTATTTGTGGGCATTTATGTTGTCTTCAAATACTATAGCATAAAAGCCAAATTAAAATATTTATAATATTAATTATGTTTTGCATAATATTTTTCATACATGAGGAACATTATATAGTAGATACAATTATTAAAAGCATAGTTGTATATATATTTGTATGCCAATATACACAACTAATGTATATTCATGTGTATATGTAAGTATGCTCATGTATGTAGGGATATATTTTAGTACAAGTATATATATATATACTTGTATATATAGTATCCATGTGTATGTGCAAATATATACTCTAGCTATACCTTTAGAGCACGTCATTTTATCCAGAATTTCTAGATATTTTGTATCAGCAGGATTTTCAGAATATCTAGTATGCAGTTTATAAGCTGTTATGTACCCCAGAGAAGCCATGTTGTTTCAATCCAAACTTGGAGGGACAGATCTACTGTTGGGAGGGAACTTTTGATTAGTTTGCTACCTTGGAGATGTGGCTCACCCAATTGTGGGTGGACCTTTAGATTAGGTTGTTTCTATGGAGAAGACTTGTTCAAGGTCTTAATCAGCTTACTGGAGCCCTTTAAAAGGGAAACATTTTGGAGAAAGCTCAGACACAGACATTTGGTGATGCACAAGGGAAATGCCAAGGAAACACCAGAAGCTGAGATCTGTTTGGAACCAAAAGCTGGGAGAAGAGCAGCAGCAAATGTAGCCATGTGCCTTCCAAGGTGACAGAGAAAACCCTGGATGCTTGTCATGGTTAGGGACAGGTGTCAACTTGGCCAAGTTGTGGTACCTGTTCATCTGATTGGGCAAGCGCTGGCCTGTCTGTTGCAATGAGGACATTTCATAGGATTAGGTCATGATCACGTCAGCTACATCCACAGCTGATTCCATTTGTAATCAGCCAAAGGGGAGTGTCTCCTGCAATTAGTGATGCTAAATCCAATCATGGGAAGCCTTTTAAGGAGGACTCAGAGGAGACAGGTTCCATTCCTGCTTTGGCTGGTGAGCCTCTCCTGTGGAGTTCATCCAGGCCATCCATTGGAGTCGTCGGCTTCGCAGCCTGCCCTGTGGATTTTGGACTCTGCGTTCCTACGGTCACGTGAGACACTTTCATAAATTTTATATTTGCAAGTGTTCCCTGTTGGTTCTGTTTCTCTAGAGAACCCTAACTAATACATCTTGGTACCGGGAGTGGTTCTTAAGGAACATGGAATGGGTAGTGGAAGAAGGTAGTGATAAATATGAACTTCGACCACGTGATCAGTTACAGAAACGAGGACTGTAATGCTGTTTTGTTTTTGTTATACTATTTAAGTTGTAAGATATCAAGTTTAAGGATGAATGTTGCCCAAGGATTTGCAAGCTATTCTGGAGAGATTTAATGTGTTTCCAGTTATATGCAGGACAGTTGAGTATTGTCAGGTAAAAGAAAAAATGTGTGCTTATTTGTTTTCATTTGGAAATTAAGTATGGTCTAAGGTGATATATATACATATATATATGTGCCAAGTTGACAAGGGGTGGACTGTCATGGTTAGGGACAGGTGTCAACTTGGCCAAGTTGTGGTACCTGTTCATATGATTGGGCAAGCGCTGGCCTGTCTGTTGCAATGAGGACATTTCATAGGATTAGGTCATGATCACGTCAGCTACATCCACAGCTGATTCCATTTGTAATCAGCCAAAGGGGAGTGTCTCCTGCAATTAGTGATGCTAAATCCAATCATGGGAAGCCTTTTAAGGAGGACTCAGAGGAGACAGGTTCCATTCCTGCTTTGGCTGGTGAGCCTCTCCTGTGGAGTTCGTCCAGGCCATCCATTGGAGTCGTCGGCTTCGCAGCCTGCCCTGTGGATTTTGGACTCTGCATTCCTACGGTCACGTGAGACACTTTCATAAATTTTATATTTGCAAGTGTTCCCTGTTGGTTCTGTTTCTCTAGAGAACCCTAACTAATACAATGCTATAGGCCTTTCTTGAATAATGGTAACCTCTTGTGGATGCTGGCATCATTAGATTTCAGTACTTGGAGTAGGGTGTTGTGGCCTGCAAATGCTAAATGTGTTGGAGCAGCTTTTTATATGGATAAGGGGAAGATTCTGGAAGAAATGTGAGGAGGTGAATAGGAAAGGCCTGGAGTGCTTTGAAGAGACTATTGGTAGAAATATGGATGCTAAAGTTGCTTCCAGTGAGGACTTAGACAGAAATTATTTCAATGCGTTATTGAAAACTTGAAGGAAGGCAATCCTTGTTTTAAAGTAGCAGAGAATTTGGCAAAATTGAGTACCAGTGTTGGATGGAAGGCAGAATTTGTAAGTGATGAGCCTGGATATCTAGCTGAGGAAATTTCCAAACTAAATGTGGAAAATGCAGCCTGATTTCTTCTTGCAGCATAGAGTAAAATGTGAGAGGAAAGAGATAGGCTGAGGACTGAACACTTGGGTTCAAAGAAACCAGAAATTGATGGTCTGGAAAATTCTGGGCTTCCAGAAAGTGAGACCTCCACTTTCTGAGAAAGAATAGTGCCTCACATGAGGATTTAATCAAACATGGAAGCAGTCAGCCATTACAGGACAAGCCAGGATTGGACATGAAGTTATGCAGAAAAGAATTGTGGAAAATCCTCTTGTCTGATGACTATGATCCTTGTATACTGTATGGAAAAACGACAAAAGTGTTGCAGGATCTGGATAAAGAGAACCACTACCACTTTGGACTGAAAAGGGCAGAAAATAGAAGGAAAATGACTTCAGAGACAGACCCATGGAAGCCAAGGTCTGGAGTCAAGAAATCTTAGGCCAGGAGGGTAACCCCACCCATGCATGTGTAAAGGGTGAGTTTTCCCTGGAGGAAGGGGGTGGGCCTTACTCCTAGATGTTCAGGAAGAGTTTTGCTGTTGCTTCAGATCTCAGGGATGGTGGAGCACTTTCCCCAGGGATTGGGAGAGAGAGCCTGAACACCACCCCACTGTTCTTTAGGGGTTGAGCATGTGCCCTGGTGATGGCAGAGAGGACAGGTGCTATCCAGATACTTGAAGAAGCTAAGGGTGAGAAGAAAGGTGAGCTCCCAAAGCTTGGTTAGGTTGGAATGCTCACCTCAGTGTTTGGAGAGAGCAGAGTTGCTGCATAAACCTTTGAAAAGGGTGGGGCTGCCACTCTCTCAAACCCCAAGGGTAAAAGTTCATTTTGTAAATGAATCTCAGACTTTTAAATCTAATGGGGTTTGCCTGCAAGTTTTAGAAACTTTTCAAGATCTTTGACTCCTGTTTTCCTCCCAATATCTTCCTAAAGAATGGGATTATGCACCCTATGACTGACCCTTCTTTGCATATTAGCAGCAGATAATTTATTCTAAATTCCATAGATCCACAGACAGGAAAATTTTTGCCTAAGGACAGACCATGCCTGTAACTGACTGATGAGATTTTGTACTCTTTTTGTCTTGGTGTATTTTCATTGTTACTGAAATGGTTTAAGGCTTTTGTATCATTGTGATGGAATGAATATATTTTGTGTATGGAAAGAACATGTCTTTTAGGGGTCCAGAGGTTAGAATGTGTTTGTTTGAAACTGTTATGTACCCCAGAAAAACCACATTCTTTCAATCCAATCCTGTGGGGGCAGACCTATTGTTGGGCGAGATCTTTTGATTAGGTTGTTTCCGTGGAAATGTGACTCTGCCCATTCAAGGTGGGTCTAATGAGCTTACTGGAATCCTTTAATAGGGAAGCATTTTGGAGGAGGCTCAGACACAAATATTTGGAGATGCAGAAGGGAATGTTCCAGAGACCTCAGAAACTGAGAGAGCTATTTGACACTAGAAGCCAGGAGTGAAGCGCCAACAGACATCACCATGTGTCTTCCAGTGTGACAGAGAACATCCCAGATGCTATCGGCCTTTCTTAAGTGAAAGTATCCTCTTGTTGATGCCTTAATTTCTACATTTTCGTGACCTTAGAACTTAGAAATTTGTAACCTAATAAATTCCCTTTGTAAAAGCCATTCCATTTCTGGTATATTCCATTCTGGCTGCATTAGCAAACTGAAACATTAGGCAGACCATATTTTCCAGAACTGAAGTGTAGGACACTTTTTATCTATTGTTAAATCTTCAAAAATGGACATAAAGACTTTGTAGCTATTCTCAATCCCTTTACCTATAAAATACAGTGCTATGAGATGAGATGTTAATTTATATGGATGAGACATCTATGCTGCCTGTTTTAATGGCAGAAAAATTGTGTACACACACACACACATCCAAGAGGTTTTTACAGGCTTATTTCGTGTTATATTCTGTAGAACTGTGGAACTGAGACTACATTGATAAACTGACAATCATGGAGTTGACATTCTAGTGATTTCAAAAGCAATAAGCAAATTTATATTTGAATAATATGTCTGGTGAATGTAAGTGTACTAGAAGGAAATTCAAAGCACGGAAAGGGAAAGGGAAAATTGAGGGGGGTTATTTTTAAATAAAGTGGTCAAAAATTAAAACTGCATGAAATTGAAATTTTGATAAATGCTGTCAAATTTTTCTTAACAAGGCTCTACTTCAGTGCCTTTCAGGGTTCCGTCAGTATGACTGTGAGGCCTGGATGTAAATTTCTTTATTTCCTTTCTTATATTTCACCTGTAAAAATCCCTCTTTTCATTGAACTCTTCTTTCCTTATGGAAAATCAATTAATTTTACAATTTTTATTGTGAGTTAATGTTCTTTGAACTTTATCATGGGCCTCCAGTAAGACTTACAAAGGGATAAGCATTGCTTCTACATATCTATCTGTGCACTACATGCCAGGAACCTCTTCATGGCAATGTCTTACTTAGTATGGTAGGTTTATGAGCTTTGTTTGTTCTCTGGAACATTCAAACTCCACACTCACATGAGGGCTGGCTTGATATCAGAGATTTACAAAGAAAACACTTATTTCTCACCTAGAGCCAAGCCCAAAAGAGACTGGTTTCCTTGTTGTCATCTTTAACTGGAAGCTTAATTTTTCTAAGCATCCTTTCCCTGATGGTGGCATCTTTAAAGGATCTGAAATTTATGCCTGAATCTGCTCCACACCAAACTTCAGGAACCAAAAACTTACCTCTTTTCCTTGTGTCTGGTAACAAACTTCTTGAGTGCCAAGATTAGTTCAACCACAGCACTATCAGTTGCTTTGAGCTCCCTCATTGTTTCTAGCCCTTAGGAGGTTCCTTCATTTTCACAAGAGCTCAGCTATATCTTTAAGAGTATATCATATCTTATCCAGCATTTTTTGTTATTTTTTTTATCAGGAATATTTCACTGTATTTAGTCAGACAATATTTTCCAGAATTGAAGTGCTGGAAACTTTTCTGTATATTATAAATTTTCAAAAATGGATATCAAGGCTTGGTAGCTTTTCTCACTCTCTTTGTCTATAAAGTCCAACACTATAAGATGAAAGACTAATTTTTAAAGACAAGCTATCAAGATATTCTGTTTTTCTTTCTTTTTTTTTTTTGACAGAAGAATTGGGCAAAGCAGCTGATAAGTCTCTGACTTATATAATAGAACATGTGCATTAAATGCTAATTTTCCTTTGGTAGCTAGAAGAGGTGAATGAAGAGTTATCCAGAAGACATAATTGTCCTTCCAAGCGTTATACAGAAAGTATTTCAGGACCACTGTGGATGATGTCTTCACGCCATCCCTTAAGTTATTTATCCAGCAAGTTAATGTCTAAAGATGCTGGTTGTTCTAATTCAAGGGGTATGTCTTAGTTTCCTTGGGCTGACCCATCATGCACAAGACAGTCCCCGTCCTACCCCCAAAAAGAATTACCGATCTCCAAATGTCAAAAGTGCTAACACTGAGAAACCTGTCTATAGCAGTAGTCACCTATTGAAGATTTGGAAAATGTAGTGAAATGGAAAGCATTATTTTAGTAATATAATTCTGAGAACATCATGTAGGATGGATTGGAAATAAATGCATTTATGCAAGGAGATTCCATATCCTATCTTGAAAAAAGGAAAACTTAAGATGATGGTAGTGAAAATTAAAATGAAAATATAGGAAATGAAAAAAGTAATAATTGCAAAACATTTAGAAAGTATGAAGATATCCAGTCTCCACGACTGTCTGGCTGGTATGACTGTTTGCTTTCCTTTGTTTCCCATATGTCAGGTATCCTTCTTCGGTATTATCTCTAAGTTCCAATCACTAGCTTCTCTTCTACTTCCCTCTCTCCAAAAGGCTGGACTTTTTAAGATAAAGGATAACAGGTGACTTATGCTCAGGAAGGAGAAGAGTATCTTCCCAGAATAACCCTTTGACATATGGGAACATTTTTTATTCCCTATCTGTTTTATCTATCCTAAAGTCCAAAGGAATTATAAAATAAATTTATCTCTGTGGGCTGTCATTAACCTCAACAAAAATAAAATAAGCTCTCTTCATCATATTCTTCATCTGAGAATAGTATATTCCATATTGAATGTAATCCATTAGTCAAGATTCCCTGAATGTCAGTAAAAGAAAGTACCTTAAGCACAAAGAGAACTTTACTATTAGAATGCAGGTAGGCCTCATGAGCCTTAAGAGCAGGAATTCAGTCTCAAGAAAGAACTGAAATGACAAAAATAAAAAGCTAGCAGAAAAGTTTCCTTCTATTTTGCCCTTTGTCTGACCAGTCTTGCTTTCCATCACTCTCTACAGACGGTCCTTTCTGAAAGCTGCTCTATGCAGATGTCAGAATACATCAGCCTTGCAGCTCCCAGGACTGTCTATTACCATATCACCGATACCGTTGAGTGTTATATATTATTATAAATATACACTGCTAATAGAGTTTTTAAAAATAAAAGATTTTAGACCCTAATCTGGGTCTAGACCACCACCACCAGTTCCACAGACTCTTCATTTTATTATGCAGTTAGACTGTGAGAGCCCATAGTCTCTCTCTAGAAGGGTGAGGAAAACTGGATATGAATTCTGCAAAACAATCTTGATCAAAATACAGATCTAATCCTCCCAATAAACATATTTTGTGTACATGATATTTATGTACTTTTTGTGTTCAATGCTTTCAGCTATAGGCTACTACAGGTCACAATATAATTAGAAATACATTATCCTGTCTTATCCTAACATGAGCAAAGTATCTAAGACAATAAAGTACTAATAGGAGGAGAGAATGTAACATTTAATTTTTAAATAATATGAGAAATAACCATGTCCTGAACTCATTTTATCATAGAAAAAGTAAGAGTGTATGAATTTCAGTCAGGAAAAAACTAAGACGTCTACAGCTTCTCAAACACTAGTTGGTGAAGAACCATTTTTATAATCCATCATAGGCTGGCGGTTTTGTAAAATAAAACAAAACTTTAATTACTAGAAAAATAATATGAATAAAACAGACAGAATATATCCCCCAAATTGATTATTAGATTCAGTTACTTACTTAAATTAACCTGTCAGATTTTTATAAAAGTTTATAAAACACTTGCTGTCAATTTCTGAACTTGTTGCGGACTTGCAATATATTGGTGGGTTTATACCAGTCTGTGGACCACACTTTGAGAAACACAGTTCTACTCCAGCAATTCCAAAATGAAAACCATGGAATATTAGACTCAGCGTAGTTTTCAGAAATAAGTGCTTATTATTGCATATAGTTAAATCTTGCATATTATATTCTTGATCTTATTATACTCTTAATCTTACAGATTCATCATTCATAATAGCCTAACAAAACTTTAAGAATTCTTCCTGGATTGAAGAAACTAATGTGGTCTTGTTTAACTCAGAAACTCTGAAATTTATTTTACAGTGAAACATTTTTAAGAAAAAACTATTTATGTGCCACAAAGCAATAGTTCCACTCATTAGCACTTGAGGATATTTCATATTTCTGTTCATTTTACAAATGAACAAAAATTGGGGATAAGGAGGTGAATTGTTTGTCCAGCCTCTCTTAGAACCTGACCCAAGATTGGACTCCAGATTTTGTACTATAACAGTACACTTAGAAAGATATAAAGAACAAAAATTGAAAAGCAACTATAACAAAATGTCATTCACTTTTTTTATTAATTAAAAAAAATAAACTAACACAACATTTAGAAATCATTCCATTCTACATATGCAATCAGTAATTCTTAATATCATCACATAGAAAATGTCATTCACTTTTGCATGAATTATTAAAATTGCACCATTTCAATTAGTCCATCCCAAAACTGTACCTCATATTTATTTATGATAAAAGCTTAGTTATATATCCATAAGTAAAGTCTTTTAATTCTTATTTTCATACATCTCTAAATTATCTAAGTAATAATATAATAGATAAAATAAAATGAATATATGGAATGAATGCTAGGTATTCAAGTTTATGTCTCACTATAAGAATAAAATAAACCTTTGGAATTTTCTCCAACGTCATGGAGTAGTCATTTATTTGATACTACCACATAGGTTCTTAAACAGTTATGGCTTTGAACCAATTTACATGTTTAAAAAATCTGGATACATAAATGTTAAATAATTTAAAAACATTACATTATGCATTCTTTTATGAACTAAAATAGCACATAGCACAACACTAGAACAGCTTTTTATTGCTTACCTAAGTATGAAACAACTTAGATAATATTAATAATCAGAAAATTAATAGTAATTTAGAGCGTTAAGTTACATGATTGTTAATTGCATAATTGAAATGAAAATCTGAAAGCATCATAATGTTACTTTGCAAAATCACATTATTTAAAACAACGTCATTATAGTCATGGGAAAACAACAGTTTGGAATGTTTTGCTCTATTGATTTTATTCCCAATGATCAGCCTCTCTTATGATCGGAGGGTTTATATTCATACTGAACATTACATTTTCTTTTTCAGTTTTTATTCTGTAAATCGAAAGGATTCCAGCATCCTTTTTAATAAGTGATGTTTCTTAGAAGAAATTTATACAGCCTGAATTGACAATCTAACATAAAAAACAGTACAAAGATGATGATATTTGCACTGAGAACCACAGAACATTTTAATTAAAATAAAAATAAAAATGAACCTGAGCTCTTTTTAAAAATGAGTCTGACTCAGTTTTGAAGTTGGCAAAATCACTTTGAATTATTTATATCATTGCAGTTAAATAGGAGGAATTATGCCTTTCCAGTAAAATTGATTTCTGGGGTTTGCCTCTCATTTCAGAGCATAAGGTTCATGATGACTTCTACTACCATGCTCCAGGATACACCCTGAATTGTGTGCTTTGCTTGATTTCTGATTAATGAACAAATGAATATTGACCTGCAATTTCTGTCTCTGTTCTCCAATCTTTTGTCTTATGCTTTCTGGGACACAAATAAAGCTGTTTGCAACATAGAACTTTAGATAGCACACAATAAGCACTCAATAGGTACTTGTTGAATGAATAAATGATTAGTATTAGTTAGCATTAGATTAGAATCTGAGATCCAGAAAAATTTATGTAAAATGTTCAAGGTTCCTTGGGTCTTGTTATGTGTAGTGTAACACTGTTCTCAATATACAATACTTTCTAAGATGAGACTCACTCCATAGACCTTAGCTCAGCTTTTCCAAAACCTTTTCATCCAGTATTGTTCAGTAAGTTTGCATCAACGCAAAATGAAGAAGAAGAAACTCTCAAATCAATCTTTCTTTATTCCTTAATAATGCAACCTCTGTTTTTATTCGGACACTTTTCTACCCATAAGATTGTATTTCTTAGTCTCTTTCATAGCTAGACCTGGCTATGTGATTAAATCTAGCCAATGAGGTGACAGTGGAAATAATGTATGAAATTTCTAAGTCTCCTGTAATAAGGAGGGTGTCCTCTTCTCCCAATCTTCCTGCTGTGTGAAATATAAATGTTTGACATTAAAATAATCTGTGCTCTTGGGTATTTCAGTGAGCAGCAAGAAACTGCGTAACTGATGAATATGGATTTTCCACTCCAAATCTGGACTATCTACCCCAAAATATCCCTTACATACAATAAAAATGGATTTCTGTCATTCAAAATCATCTATTGTGTGCCTTGTGTGTGTGTCTATCATCAACCTATATTCATTACTACTTGAAATACTTCCCAAACTTCACTACCTATTGGATTACTTTCTTTCAAGGGAAACTCTTCTATGTTAAAATGCACATTATGTAACTCAAGTGAAATACAGGAGTTTTGAAATTGAACACTGTGCCTTGGGCTCTTATAACTCAAATTTTAAGTATAGTTTACAATTATGATATTTGCTGAACTTTATGCAGTTTCAGCACTCCATAATATTTAATTTTATTCTTTTTAATCTGATATATTTGCTTGTTTAGCTACTGACGTTTAATACAAAGAATATATCTTCTCATGTGACTATAAAGGTCCTTTATATATTTAATGCAATGCTGCCTAAGCCTTAGAAAAATGTGTTTTAGTATCTTTATGTTTATACCTGTAAAATCTTTCTTATGGCTGTAATTATGGAGGTGTCTCTTGAACTCTTATTTTAGAAAAACACTATATTATATTTAGTGGATACCATAATGACTTCTATATAATTTTTCCATTATTCTTCCAATCAGCTCAATTCACTTTTCAGGCACCTGCTTAGTGTTTTTCAGTCTTTGAATGGCCATTGTACTTTCGGGGGGCCAAGGGAGCAGAATAATTCTAAACAACTACAGCTTCCATTACACCAATAGAATATCCTCTCAGGGGATTATAAAAGCTGTAATTTCATCTCAAGTTTCCTATGACTAAACTGTTTGAGTTTACTCCCACAATTTATGACATTACAGGCACCCTAGAAGGAATTACAGCATTATAATACCCTTTGAGATATATTATTATTCTTCATTTTATCTGTGTTTATGTCTAAAAAATGTTCTCAACTGACACTTGATGGAAGACCAGATTGTTTAGTTTCTTCTTCAATGATTTTTAACAATTTAAAAAACAACTGTACTTCAACAAAAACAACGTTATACAGCAGTTTATTAGGACTCAAGTTTGCAAAACACACAAGGTTATAACTAGCATTAGGCATCTGAGAGTTCTTTCCTCTGCTCTTCAACTTTATACGCCTTAATTGAACTTAATCACTGGGTAATCATTTTAAGAAAACACGTATGTTTTTGCAATGAAATTTCAAATTATACTGATTTATATATATATATGTGTTTATAGATAGATGATGTTAGCTAACTAGCTAGCTAGTAAGGAAGGTACAAAATTAAGTTTCAGATAGTTTTTCTTCCCTGAATGTATTGCCTCATTTTGTCGCTAATGAATTCTAACTTCATGGAAGACTTATATAAGGTCCTTTTATTATTATTTTTCACAAGAATTCAGGAATTATTTTAGAAGTTCCAAGGTTTCTCAATTTAGTACTACTGGCATTTTTGATTGATAATTCTTTGTGTGTTCTGCATACTGTAGGATGTTTAATGGCATCACTGGGTTCTGCCTGCTGGATTCCAGTAGCATACTCCAGTTGTAGTAAGCAAAATGTCTCCGGACATTGCTAAATTTCTCCTGGGGGATAAAATCATCTTCAATTGAAAACTATTGTATTATTTAGGGTTCTCCAGAGAAACAGAACCTCCAGGATTTATATATATATGTAAATACGAAGAGATTTATTTCAGGAACTGGCCCATATGACTGTGGGGCTGGTCTGAATTTCGTAGGGCTGCAAGCTGAGAGCTCCAGTGAAAGCTGCAATGAAGCTTTTCCTCTGGAAAAGTTAGTTGGCTGAGGTAGAGTCAGAAATTCTCTTCCTTGACTGCTAAAATCATCAGGTTCCCTATTAAGTCTTCGGTTTGCTGGATGACACTTCTCTCATTGCTGAAGGCAATTTCCTTTGTTGAGTGAAGTTATACCGAACCACAGATTCAACTGATTGACTAGTGATTTAAATCCACTGAGTACTCTCACAGTAACAGACAGGCCAGTGCTCATTTGACCAAGCTACTGGACAACATAGCTTAACCACATTGATATATGAAATTAACCAACACAACCATTATAATAACATTCCATTTAATTGAACAGGTTGGAATTCATCTTTTATTTCAGCCTTGAAAATGTAATCTTCTCAGAGAGTCTACCTATTAAATCCTTATCAAATATTGTTGTGAGAATTGTATAGGATAATTAGAATGTTTTCACAAAAACCATATGATAAATATCAAATACTACCTATTGGTATATGGGTAAAGATCGTATGAAGCTGTGGTGTAGGAAAAATGCTACCCCAGAAAAAGAAAAGGAAAAAAATCTCACATCTATTGAAGCTGATGAGTCAAATATTCAGAAATTTGCAAGGACAAATACAACTTTTTCATATTATCTAAATTGCTGCAAATTCCCCAATGAAAAATGCCTTGTTCTTTTGTTGTTGTTGTTTTACAGGTAAATATTTCAATGTGCTTTAAAATTTGCTGTAATTCAGTCAAAATAATCAAGAAATTTTTGTTTTGTCTTTTTATATATTCGATAGTATAAATTAACATGCAGTTCCTATATCAGATATCATAGAACTTTAAATATTATATGTAAGTGTGTGTGTGTGTTTTGTGTGGATATGAAGAAGTTAGAGGCACAAGTTCTTACATAGCTAAAATGATAATGATTTGGGACCATGTTTTTCAATTATTTAATTGCACATCTCTTATAATACATTGTAAGCGGTTGAAGAATCCCTGCACACTTGAATATTTTTGGTGAATTAATATTCTATAATACCTATGTAATGATCATATTTTGTAAATCAGAGGCTATGAACTTGTGTGATGCTAAAGTAAATAATTTTGTGTAATCTGTATCTATATGTCTATCAAACTACATATAATACATTAATATACATTAATATGTATATTATAATCCATATATACACGTTAATGAACTCATAGTTCATAAAATATCTTCTAAGGTAGTTAGGTAAAGGGAAAATTTATTGATCCCAATATACACAGCATTTCTTGTTTCTTTCCTATTCTTAAAAACACCAAGTTTTCCTTTGGAAAGCTTTGATTCCAGCATTACATAGAAGCTTTATAGATTAAGCTGAACCTTCTCTCCTTGGTTCAGTCAGAATAAACCTCACGATTCTGATTAATGATTAGTGAAAAAGTGTGCTCTCTCAGTCATTTTCTCCCTTTGAATCTGGACAAGGAGTCATGAGTTGGTCTGAAAACTGCTGACAATTATCTTCTATGCACATGAAAGACAAAGCAAAGAAATGTATGAAAAACCATCTTCAGTGATAGTACTGTGCCCGTGGGCCAACCAGCTCTGAAATTGGTCCTACTCTGAAGTTCCCAATTTCAAGAATTAATAAATCCCCTTAATTTTTTAACCAGGTGTAGATGATTTAATACACGTGTAAACTTGTTCAGGTTATGTTGTCCAGTTGTTAGGCCAGGCAAGCACTTGTCTGATAGTTACTGTGAAAATATTTTGTGGATTTAAATCATCAGTAAGTTGATTGAATCTATGACTGTTAAATCTATAACCAACTGAAGAGAATGCCTTCAACAATAAAAGAACTCTCATCTAATCAATTGAAGGCCTTAAAAGGAGAAATGATTTCAGCAGTCAGAAGAGAGAATTGTCATCTCTGCTGCAGCCAGCCAGCTTCTCCTAAGGAATTCACTAAAAACTTTCATCCGAAGGCCCAGCTTGTGACCTTCGCTACGGAATTTGGACTTGGCCGTCTCCGTAGATAAGTGTGGTAGTTAGATTCTGTTGTCAACTTGGCCAGGTGAAGGCACCTAGTTCTGTTGCTGTGGACATGAGCCAATGGTAGGTGAATCTCATCTGTTGCCAATTACATCTGCAGTCAGCTAGGAGGCGTGTCTGCTGCAATGAGTGACATTTGACTTAATTGGCGGGTGCTTAAATGAGAGAACGCAATGTAGCACAGTTTAAGCCGCTCGGCATTCCTCATCTCAGCACTTGCAGCTCAGCCCAGGCCTTTGGAGATGGAGAAAGAAGTCACCGTGGGGAAAGTTGTTGGAACCCAGGGGCCTGGAGAGAAGACCAGCAGAGACCATCCTGTGCCTTCCACGTAAGAAAGAACCTCAGTGGAAAGTTGGCTGCCTTTCCTCTGAAGAACCAACAAAATAAATTCCCTTTTATTAAAAGCCAATCCATCTCTGGTGTGTTGCATTCCGGCAGCTAGCAAACTAGAACAATAAGTGAAACAATTTCATATAAAAATCTCATACTATCTATAGATACTTCTTATTGGTTCTGTTTCCCTAGAGAATCCTGACTGATATACCAGGTTAAGTTGGCTTTTCTAATATATGCTATGTTAAGTATCTGAACTTTATTTTTACAGTCAGTTTATACATTGAGTGTTAAAACTGTTTGCACGACTTATTCATTTTGTGAGCTGCAAATGCACAGGTGGCTAGTAGGTACTAAATACTTGGAACAAAGGAAAAGGGATTTTCCCTTGATAAGGTCTTTTATAAAGACATTTTTATACAGGGTGAGACTTGAACATAGTGGGTGCTTAATAAATTTTCTTTGAATTGCATTGAGAATCCATTAATGTTTTAACCTGCCTACCATATGCCTTCTAAAAAACTACAATTAGCATTAAAATCCTTTTTTAACTTTGTAAGAATAAAATGTGATTAAGCAAAAGAGAATGCAAATAATCATATACAAAGAAATCAGTAACCATTTCCTTACCTTTTTAATTCTTGTTTTCTTCCAACATACACTTAACCTCTTCGCTATCACACAGACAACACACACACACACACACACACACACACACACACACACAAACCTACAAGGATATGGTGAGGTTTATAAGGAATGCTATTTTTAAAATATTCAGCAGCAATACAGGGGTCTGTAGGTCTTTCAAAATATCTATCCAGGTTTTTTGAGATAGATTCCACAATCTATCCAACCGTTTAAGAAACCCAAGTTAGGACCACTTCCAGGCTTGTCATTACCCCAATTTTTCCAATGGATTATTTTTAAAAACTAAACTTCCCCTTTCCCGTGTCTTCTACTTTTATACCATCCCTTGCTCTTACAAGTATTATAATAACTTCACTTTAATTTTATTAATACCTTCGGTTTTTCTTTTCTCTTTTAATAGACTTTATTATAACTATTTTAGGTTTATAGGAAAATTGTGCAGAAAGTACAGAGAATTCCCATGTAACTTCTCTCCCCCTGCTTTCTCCTCTTATTGACATGTCACATGAGTGAGCTCTGGTCTGTTTGTTACAATTGTTGAACCAAAATTGAAACATTGTTATTAACTAAAGTCCATAGTTCATGCTGTCTCATTCTTTGCCAACAGATTTTAAAAATATTAAAAAAAGAGAAAGTAGTATCACAGAGCATTTCAAATTGTAAGCATAAGCATTGCTTCATGAAATATATATTAAGGTTGTGTTAAGGGAGAGGTGATGAGTGTGTGTGTGTGTGCACGTGTGTGCATGTGAAAGTCCAAGGTTGTTGTGTAAATTAAATTTTAATGTTGATTAGTGGTTTAAAAAGTTTGAAAGTCACTGAATGAATCACCAAATAACATCTTTTCCAACACTGAGATCCTGCAATTATCAAATTTTCTAATTTCTGCACCCATTTTCAAATTAATTTTTATCCCAGTTATACTCAATTATAGTTTCTTAACATAATTTTTATTAGAGAAATTGTAGCATTACATAAAAATCATTCAGATAATAAAGTTCTCACATACACCCTTTGTTTTTGTTTGTTAAAGCTGCCAGAATGCACTATACCAGATATGGAACCGGTTTTAAAAGGGGTATTTATTGTTGCAGGTTTATATTTATCAGGCTAAACAAATGTCCAAACTAAGGCATCCAGAGAGAGATACCTTGGCTCAAGAAAGGCTGATGGGTCCAGGACATACCTGTCAACTGGGAAGGCACATAGCAACATCTGCTAGCTTTCTCTCCCAGAGTCTTCATACGGCGTCTCAGAGGTATTTTCTTTCTGCATCTCCTAAGGTCTCTGGCTTTGCGGGCAGTGTTGGCTCTAAAGCTTTTTCCAAAATGGTTCCCTCTAAAGGACTCTAGTAAGTAGCTCCATCTTGACTGGTGGAGATACTTTTCCAGGAAAACCACCTAATCAAAAGGTCCCACCCACAGTTGGGTGGGTCAGATCTCCATGGAAAAAGTTTAATCAAAATGTTACCATCCAGCAATATTGAAAGGATTAAAAAACATTGCCATTCTGGGGTACACAACAGTTTCAAATGAGCAAGCACAAGCCCTTCCCCCATTTTAATTTTTATGCAATTTTGTTCAGTTATATTCATATATCATATAATCATCCAAAGTTTACAATCAATAGTTCACAGTGTCATCATATAGTTGTACATTCATCACCACAATCAATTTTTGAGCATTACTCCAAAAAATAAAAACAAATAAAATTAAAATTAAATAAAAACAATTAAATTTTTTTTAAGATAAAATTAAAAACAAAAAGAACACACAAACCTCCCAATACCCCTTATTATTTATTTACTTTTTGTCCTTATTTTTTTACTCATCTGTTTATACACTGGATAAAGGGAGTGTCAGCCTCCAAGTTTACACAGTCATACAATCGCACTGTAAAAGCTATATAGTTATACAATCATCTTTAAGAATCAAGGTTACCATATTATAGTTCAACAGTTTCAGGTATTTCCTTCTAGCTACTTATAATACAATAAAAACAGAAAAGGGATAGCTACATAATGCATAGGAATAACTCCAGAATGATGTCTTGACTCCATTTGAAATCTCTCAGCCACTGAATTTTGTTTCATTTCTCTTCTTTTTTTGGTCAAGAAATCTTACTCAATCCCACCATGCCAAATTCAGGCCTATCCCCAAGATGGAGTCCGATGCTGATAGGGAGATTTACAGCCTTGGGAGTCATTTCTCATGTAGTGGGGAAGGCAATGAGCTTATGTGCTAAGTTGGCTTAGAGAGAAATGCCACATCTGAGCAACAAAAGAGGTTCTCTGGGGGTGAATAATTATAGGCATAATTATAGGTAGGCTTACTTTCACCTTTGAGGTTTAAGTTTTAAAAGTGTGAGCTTTTGAAAGGGTGAGGGCTCGGCATATTCAATTTGCTGTCCCCAGTGCTTATAAGAATATCAGGAATTCCCCAGGTGAGGAAATTTAATATTTCCTCCTTTCTTCCCAGTCCCTTCAAGGGGCTTTGAAAATACTTTTTTATTCTTTGTCCAAATTATTCTTGGATGTATCACAGCATCACACTAACCCGTACAAAGAGGATTTCACTCACTATTCGAAGTTCCATGTGATTAAGGTGTTCAAATAACCTGACCACACAAGTTAAATTAGATAGTGTGCCACAGAAAAGATAAGCTTTGCACCAGATAACTATGTCTTCCTTTGGTCTCACACATAAATTGAAGTTTTAAAACATATATCACTCTCTATCCTTTAGTCTGCTTTACTTTAGTCCTAACCAGTTCAGCTTCATCCATATCACTAACTGAAATCTGATCTCTTTTTTAGCTTTTTAAATAGTTGCAATATTGGTTAATGCTGACTTTCATAGCTGCAGAACTCTAGCTTGGAGTCGCAGGTGTCACACAGATACCAGAGTTCCATGGAATGACCAGGTTATACGCAATTATTTCAGCATCTCAGAATTTAGAAATAACCATTACTTCTCAGGAAAAGAAGTGACTGCTTAAAGAGTTTACAATCTTTACAATAAAGCCTGTTCCTGTGATAACCTATACTCTTGAATTCAATTCTCCGAGTTTGCACATTATAGTTCATATTAGTGAGTTGCTATAATGTTTGTCTTTTCATCTGGCTCATTTTACTCAAGATGCTTTCTTCAAGGTCCATTCACCTAATTGCATGCCTCATGACTTCATTCCTTTTCACAGCCACTCAGTATTCCCCTGCATGTATTCAGTTTGCTCTTCCATTCATCCCTTAGGCCACCTCTGTCCATTGCAAATCATTAACATTACCACCATAACTCCAGTGTGCAAATGTTCATTTGCATCCCTACTTTCAGATCTTTCAAGTATATACCTCATAATGGGCTTGCGAGATCAGGTTGCGACCCTATATTTAGCCTTCTGCAGAAACACCACACTGCCCCCCAGAGAGGCAGCACCATTCTATTTACCTACCAACAGTGAATAGATACATCCCTGTCTCCACATTTTCTACATCATTTGTATCTTTCTGTTTATTTCTTTTTAAGTTTTATTCACACACCATACAATCCATCCTAAATAAACAATCAATAGTTCCTTGTATAATTATATAGTTATGCATTAACCACCACAATCTGTATGAGGACATTTCCATTTCTTCTCCAAAGAAAGAGGGAGAGAAAAAAAAGATAAAAATTTAAAATAAAAAATAAAATAAACAAATAAAATAAGATAAAAAAGAGAAACAACAGCACCAAGAATCCCATACTCCTCCCTTATATCCCCCCCCATTGACATTTAGCTTTGGTATAGTGCCTTTGTTACATTTACTAGAAGCATATTGCAATGTTACTGTTAACTATAGATTCTAGGTTGCATTGACTGTATTTTTTCCACGTACCATCCCATTTTCAGCACCTTGCAATGTCAACATTCATTTGTTCTCCCTCATGTAAAAACATTCTTATATTTGTACATTTAATCACCATCATTGACTATACTCTCTAGGTTTTGCTGTTATACATTCCCAGTCTGTCTTCTATCTTTTCTTTTAGTGTCATGCATGCCCCTAAGTCTTCCTTTTTCAACCATATTCACACTCATCTTCTTTCAGTGTAAGTACAATATTGTGCTACTGTCAGATGGTATTGTGCTGTTCATTTCTGGATCATTACAATCAATCTTGTTGAATATTCTGTACTCCTTCAGCATCAAATGACTGATCTTTTTACCCTCTTTCTATCTCCTGATAATCTGTGTTCTATACTTTGTCTCTCAAAGTTCCCCGTTAATGTTGCTTCATATTAGTGAGACCATACAGTATTTGTCCTTTTGTTTCTTGCTAATTTTACTCAACATAATCCTCAAGGTTCATCCACATTTTTTGCTTCATAACTTTATTCTGTTTTACCACTGCATAATATTCCATTGTATGCATATACCACAATTTGTTTACCTTATTTGTTGATGAACATTTGGGTTGTTTCCATTTCTTGGCAATCATGAAAAATGCTGCTATAAACACCGGTGTCCATTTGTGTCCCTGTCTTCAGTTTCTCTGATAATATACCTAGTAACAGAATTGCTAGATCATATGGTAATTCTATATTTAGCTTCTTGAGGAACCATCAAACTGCCTTCCAGAGTGGTTGCACCATTCTACATTTCCAACAACAGTGGCACTTGTAATTTTGTTTTGTTTTGTTTTTTTATAATGGCCATTCTAGTAGATGTGAGATGGTATCCCATTGTGGTTTTAATTTGAATTTCCCTAATAGCCAATGAAGTTATGCCTCTTTTCTTAAGTTTTTGAGCTATTTGCATTGCCTCTTCAGAAAAGTCTCTGTCCAAGTCTTTTGCCCATTTTTTAATTGGGTTGTTGGTCTCTATGTTGTTGAGTTGTAAGATCTCTTTATATATTTTGGATATTAAATCCTTATCTTATACGTGGTTTCTGAATATCATCTCTCATTGCATAGGCTGCCTTTTTACTTTTCTGACAAAGTCTTTTGATGCACAAAAGTGTTCAGTTTTGAGGAGATCCCATTTATCAATTCCTTCTTTCATTGTTAGCACTCTGGGTATAAGGTCTAGGCAACCATCACCTATCACAAATCTTTCAGGTATTTCCCCTGCATTTTCTTCTAAAAGTTTTGAGTTCTTAGGTCTAATGTTTAGGTCTTCGATCCATTTTTAGTTATTTTTTTATAAAGTATGAGAGAAGGATCCCTTTCATTCTTTTGAATATGGGTGTCCAGTTCTCAAAGCACCATATATTGAAGAGTCTGCTCTGTCCCAGTTGAATTGGCTTGACTGCCTTATCAAAGATCAATTGTCTGTAGGTAAGAAGGCCTATTTCTGAGCATTCAATTCAATTCCATTGGTTGGTATATCTAACTTTATGTCACTACCATCCTGTTTTGGTCACTGTAGCTTTGTAATATGCTTTAGAGTCAGGTAGAGTCAGTGGGGGTGAGACCTCCCACTTCATTCCTCTTTCTCAAGATTTTTTAGTTATTTAGAGCACCCTGATCTTCCAAATAAACTTGGTTATTGGTTTTTCTACTTCTGCAAAGTAAGTTTTGTTGGGATTTCAATTGATATTGTATTGAATCTATAAATCAATTTGGGTAGAATTGACACCTCAACTATGTTTAGTCTTCCCATCCATCAACAGGGTATGTCCTTCCATTTATTTAGATCTTCTTTGATTCTTTTTAGCAATTTCTTGAAGTTTTCTGTGCATAGTTCTTTTGTGGCATTGGTTAAATTTATTTCTAAATATTCAATTCTGTTGGTTTTTATTATAAATGGAATTTTTTCTTGATTTCCTCCTCAAATTGCTCATTACTAGTGAATAGAAACACTGCTTTTTTACATGTTGATCTTACACTCTGCCACTTCACTGTATTCATTTATTAGCTTTAATAGCTTTGCTGTAGATTTTTTTTGGATTTTCTACAAATGGTATTGTGTCATCTGACCTTCAATGTTTTGCTCCCTTCTTGGCTTCTTTTTCTTTCTTAACAATTTTCTATCTTCTATTAGTAAATCCAAACTCTAATTTCTCCAATATGGCACCATATCTGCTCACAAGTTTCCAATTTTGGAAGAACCTACATGCACAGATTTCCTCGTTTTGCCTCTGTTTTATACGGTTCACCCATGTTCAAGCCTCACACTTTGTCTTACTCACTGACTTCTTAAAAGACCCAGAGATTAAGTTCATTCTTATGCTTGTCCTATATGCCCTTTTCTGACATGTCCCAATCCTTTAACCCTTCATTGCCCATTCTGAATTCATAACTAACTGTTTTTTATACCCTGAGCTTAAAATAATTCATCGACTCATATACTAAAACATTAATGATCTTACCTCATTGAATGTAGGCAGTCAGATTCTCAAATTCTAAAGTGTTTCTTATCTAAAGCCATTAGTACAATTACTGATATCTTTTAATCTTGAAAGTTAAACATTTAAAGGCAATAACCAATACAATAGTTGGTTTAGCCTATTCCACAATGAGACAGAAGTATTAATGAGGAGCTATATTGAAGGAGGAGAAACTAAATAGTTTTTGTAAAAATTGTCAGGTACTGCCTACCTTGGCCTTACATGGATACCAGCAACTACGACTTGCTATTTGGGGATTCATTTCCACTGATGTTCTGAGTCAGGAAAATACAGGCTTGGGAGTAGAATATAGCAGAAAATTTTCTTAGTGTGGTGGCACTGGACAATCTGGAGTCGAACATATCTTCAAAACCAGAGTTCTCTTCACAACAGCTATTTGATGTTGGACAATAAAATTTCTCACTTTTCTATTTTGGTAAATGAGAATTATGGTTTCTTTTTTCCAGAGTTATGGGTATCAAATGAAATAGTATATAGTGAGTTTCTACCACAAGAAGGATCACATAATGTATTTGTGGTTTCTTCTATGTGTTAATCCATGTCCCACCAATTCTAATAAAAATCTAAAGTAATGTATTTCCTCTACCATTTTATTTTTCACGCCTTTCCTAGGTATAACTGCTGGGTACCTATATGAACATCTTCTTATAGACTTCCTTTCTAATACCCAATGTATGTGTTCAGGTTGATTAGTTGAATTTCTCCCTACTTCCCTCTTCACAGATCCCACTTCAGTTATCTTATGAGACATTTGACCCGGTATTATTGCCTAATTCATGCCCATTCTTTTACTGGAGGCCGACTTTATGCCTAGATGCCATGACATAAAGTTGGCTGTCATCATCGACTCTATGCAAGCCTAAGCTAAAATCTGGTACATTTGACATCATTTGCTGCCATGCCAGCCTCCTAAAATTGGAACTCTTGATATTAATTTTGCAATGTATTTTTTCCTGTCCTCTCTTGAAAATGAGAATCTGAGCTTCTGGACTCAAAAACTCTCTCTCACTTATGTACCTTCCTGTTTGGAACACTCAGCATGATTTATGTGTGGGTTATACTACCTATGTGTGATAAACAAATTATTTGAATCTTTCCTTTCTTCTTTATATTTTTTCAAGTTAAAAGATTTTTGAAATTTCAAGTGACCACTAAATAGCTGTTTACAGCATTAAATTCATGTTCAAAATGCTTTCAGTACCAAAAAAAAAAAAAAATGCTTTCAGTACCATCATGCTGACTGTACTACAAGTTACAAATAAAAGGAAGCCCAGGAGAGGTGACATTTGAGTCTTCAATGTGTCTGTCCATCACATTTATTTTTATGCTAATATTCTATAATTAGATATTTCAGCAGGTAAACTCTCCACATGTCCACAATCTAAATTGTTACTCAACAATCCCCTTAAGTTATCTGCAATGAAAATTTTATGCCACAGATTTTTCATAGATTTTCTTTATCCATTTGGCAAAATTTTATATATACTACAGATAGGAACCATAATGAAAGCTTACTTTTCCAAAAACTTCTCCCAAATCTTTTGACTCTAGTAATATATTGATTTTTTCTGAAAACATTGTCTGGCACTAGGATATATCCTTCCATAGCTCAGTAGGTTTTTGAAAATGATATACTTGCACTAAATACTAAGTTTAGATTCAAAGCTGTAAAGAGACTATTTTGGTGTCCATCTGCACTTGTAATGTCATGTCAGAGCAGAAATCTGAGAATACAGTTTATTTTGTTTCTATGTGGTCACACGTAATGATTGCCCAGAAGCTTTCCTCAAAGTCATTTTTTTTTTAAGCCATCCCTGGTTCCTGAATGAGATAGCATATTGGAGACCCAGCAGTGTTTGCAACTTTTTTTTTCTTAATCAGACTTAAACATAAAGCCTAAGAATTTAGAGGTCTGCTTTTGAATCTCCCCTCCCCCCTTGAGCCCTAATGCTCATGCCGTTTTCTCACTTCTGTTCAACCTGCTCACTGCATCTTCTTTATTCTCATAGTGGCCCATTTCCTTTCTCATCTCTCATGCCTCCTTATCCAGCCCAAACTCCATGGCCAGTTCTTTTCAATCATGATTTTCTTAGCAGCAGAGAGTCCCTCATCTTAAGGATTTCTCATCAACTTTAACAAGACACAAATTCAAGAAATCTTACTAACCACTGTTTCTTCTCCTGCTGCTGTACTTGATGGGCATACATCATGAAACCACTTGTGAACATCTCAACAACAGAGAGAGTACCATTCATATTTTCATATTTGATACCTTACGTGCAATAATAAATTTTATGTGTCCAGTGAAGTGATAGTAAGTAAAGCTAGACCAATGTTTCATTGCATATTCATGATTTCAACCCCAACTTCACTCTGTGCTGCTCATTGATGCTTTTACTGATCTTTAATTGATTTCTAAACATACACCAAAGAACAACTGTTAGAAACTACTTCTACTATCTTCAAGAACTCTACCTTTGCTCTGCCTTCTCCATTTTTGACATATAATCTTATTTGTTTTTCCTTAATGGGAGTAGTCAGGCTGTTCAATCCACATGTGATTTAATTCTCACTATAAGCAAGTCTGTATAAGATGTTGGAGATAGATGGATAGATGAATACAGTCTTTGCCATGAACATCTTCATAAGTGGTCTATGAATAAATTGCAATGCAATAAATTAAAAAATACTCTTTTAAAAACTATATCAAAATGTCACTATAGTTTATGTGACTATTTACATCTGGGATGGAATGTAAAATGAGGAGTTATAAAAGGCCTCCCTAAAAATTATGAAAACGAATGCTCGCCATCCACATGGGAGACCTGGGTTTGAGTATACAACCATGCACCACTCCAAAAAACCCAGAAATTCCCTATATGGTTGGAAAAGGGGAGAAGAAGAGATACTTTCTAGAGAAGAGAACTTAATTTCTCTGCCCTGAACCTCATATTTGCTCATTTTGCCTACATTATTCCCACGTGCAGAGGATCATTCATCATTCTAACTCTTCTTGACATTTGTATACCACTCTTTCTCCGTACTTACATCATAACCTATCTTTATATATGCGATTCAATCATTTATTAATTGGTACATAGGAATTGATTACCTTTGTACCTGCCTCTCCAAGACAGACATGGTATCTATCCTAACACAGCTTATCATCTGTAGTGAGAATGGGTAATTAAAAACAAAAAGGAAAAAATAAAGAAATGTGAATCTGATAGGAGAAATGTAGAGATACATGGAGTTTCAGACACATAAATATGGCAGTCATAGCTTAGTTCATTAGTCCAGAAAATGCTCTTAAGAAGAATAATTTGAATAAGCAAATCCATAGAGTTGGAAACTAAAATATGGTAACCGGGGGTCAGAGTTGGGGTAGGGAATGGGGAGTTAATATTTAAACTGTACATAGTTTCTATTTGGGATGATGCAAAATTTTGATAATGAATTGTGGTGATGGTAACACAACATTGTAAATGCAATCAACAGCACTAAAATATACATATGAATATGGTTGCTAGTAGAAATTTTAGATTGTATATATATTATTAGAATGAAAATTAAAAAAAAAAAGCCATAGGCTTTTACAACACAATGAGCCCTAATGTAAACCATGAACTAGAGTTAGCACTACAGTTATAATAATATTCTTCTATCAGGTGTAACAATTAATACCACACTAAAGCATGGAGTTAATAATGGGGGGGGGGTGTTGGGAACTCTTTTTTCTGCATGATTTTTCTGTAAACCCAGAACTTCTTTAATAAAAAAAGAGCAATGTGGAGAAATTGAAGAACTAATGAATCTAAAAGATTGAAAAGGTCCCAATAAGCCATGGTAAATCCTTTGGCTTACCTAATCATAGAGAGTTGGGATGGACAGCATTATGAGATTTAAACACTTTGCAGATAATTCTGGCTATAATTTAGAGAACTGATTGGGTAAAATTAATCAGACAAGGGAGATTATTATATAAAGAAGTTGTTATAACTGATCAGGCAAGAAATGTTGATGTTTGACAATGGTGGCCTCAGAGCTTCCTTACCCACAAACATGCTTATTCTTCATAGGCATGATAGTACTTAATAATTATGCTACTCTCAGGAACTAGAATATACTGTTTCCTTTTCACCATCAAATTTCTTTAGAAAATAATTTATATTCATATACCTTTTTGTCTCATCATCCACTTTTTAATAGCCTCTTATAGTTTTGTTTTCCACCAAAATTAGTTTCACTGTAACAAAGTAAGTGCCTTAAAGAAGACTAAATACAGGATGCACAAGAAGGACAATTGTAGTATACAATTGTTTTTTATTCTTTTGGCATACTTTTCATGATATCAGATTAAAATATTTAATTCATTCCTAACCAGCTTTTCTTCCCACTACTACACTGAAACAATTCTTGTCAAATCCCACAATAGCATCTATATGCCCAGTTTAATGGTTTTTCTCTTTGAATATCTATTTTATCTGTTTTTTATTTGCTCTTCATCTTCTACTAACCCTCTACAAATTTAGATTTATTCAAGACTTTGTCAAAGGAGGAGCTTCTTCTCTCTGTTTTATTGAGTTTGTTAATCTTAGCTAGTTCAATGGCTTGAGCTAAGATGAACCATTATGAACCGATGTCTATTATGTGTATATGTATCTCCAGTCTTTATGAGCCTCAGCATTATGTTTCAGCCTACCAAGTAGGATTTCTAAGTGTCAAAATTACTCAAACCCAAGAATATTCTCAAGTATCACCCAAACTTGTTTCATTGGCCTTCCCCTTCTTAGTTATCATCAACCACTCAGTTTGTTCAAGCAAAAATCCTTGCTTCTTCACTCAGTGTTATTCCCCATGTTCAATCTCAAAGACAATTCTCCCACATTTCCCCTTCTCTCCATCCCGAGTGCCTCCATCTAAACCAAACCGCTACCCAAACTTTTTTCTTTCAAACTTACCCCACTTATTCCACCTCTAGGCTTTTTTTTTTTTTTTTTTTTTTTTTTTATATGGGCAGGCTCCTGGAATTGAACGCGGGTTTCTGGTATAGCAGGCAAGAATTCTGCCACTGAGCCACCCTTGTACCGCCCTCCGCTTCTAGACTTTTTCCCTGGAAATTTTCTCTTCTTGTACATCTTGTAAATGAATTCTAGTTATGGAATTTTTCCTTTATTATTTAACCTATTATGGACTTTCCTTTTAGTTGTTTACCTCTTACAATTTCTGCCTAAGTGCTTTTCTTAACCATCTTATGGGAACCAGAATCCAAACTACTCAGATGCTCTGTTTATGCTATTAGATAAACATTCATAACCAAATAAAATTAGTTTTTTAACAGTTGTTTGTTTAAATACCTCTAAACAATTCACTACCAGTCTATATCCTCAATGAAATGTAAAGTTTATTGGGTCAAGGATCTTTTCCCTCTCAATTATTGCTGTATTCTAGAAGAGAAACACCTAGCATTCTAGAAGAGTAACACCAGACTTACAGTATGAGTGCAATATACACATTTGCTGAATCAGTGAATGCATGAAAGAATCCATGTAATATTTCATACTTATTCACGTTCTCCAGTATATACAAGTTGCTTAAGAATGGGTATCAAGTACTATATTTAAAACAGAGCCTTGTATATGGTAGATGCTCAATCAAGTGTGGAAAAAATGTCATGGACTCAAAGAATTCTGTTTCAAAGAGTTTCAGTAGGATTTCACTGGAGGAGAAAATGGAAAATAGCATTTTCAATAACAAAAATAAATATATGAAGATATGAAAAGTATGCCTTCTTTTTTTTTTTTTTTTTTAAAGGAAAGACAGAGAGAAGGAAGGAAGGATAGAAGGAAGGAAGGAAGGAAGAAAGGGAAACATTTTTAAACATTTTCTTGTTTTATTGTATTCTGTTTCTCCGTTTTTGTTACATGGGCTGGGGCCGGGAATCGAACCGAGGTCCTCCGGCATAGCAGGCAAGCACTTTGCCCGCTGAGCCACCGCGGCCCGCCCAAAGTATGCCTTCTTGAGGACAATTAAAACATGTAAAGTGTTTGGAAAATTGCAAAACATGCCTGGTAATTCGTTATAACCATGTCCCCATTGTTAATTCCATTACTCAAAGACATAGACTCATTACCGACTACCTAACTGCCTCTAAATCCATTTTTAAAACTTTTCCCAGTCCCCAGTTTCTTCCTGTTCCAATCCATATCACATGATTTAGACCAAACTAATAAGCCTAAAGTCAAATCATTTATTCCTCCCGGACTGAACCCTAATTTTCCTTAATGGGCAGGTTGTTTCTAATTATAGTATAATTTATGTACATAATTGTGATGTTTAAGTTCATGTGTCAACTTGGCTAGGTTATGGTGTCCACTTGTTTGATCAATCAAGCACTGCCCTGATCCATGGATGGCTCTATACCATTAGTCAGTCTACTGTATTATGGCTCATTACCTTCATTGCCTTCAGCAATGAGAGGAGTCTTCCCATCCAATCATTTAGAAACCTTAAAGTGATAACTGAGGATTTTAGCAGTCATAAAAAAGAATTTCAATCTCTATTCAGCCAGCCATTGTCTCATGGGGAACTCATTGTCACCTTCATCAAGTTTCCAACTTGTGACTTGCCGTGTAGAATTTGGGTTTGCCAATTCCCCTGGATGCATGAGCCAATTCCTATAATAAATCTCTTAATTACACACACATACACACTTACGCACATACACACACACACTATCAAGTCTGCTTATCTGGAGAATCCTGACTATTGCAACCATTCTTAAGTTTTCTATTTTATCTGGGTTCATTATCTATCACATATAATTTATTATTTTCCACAATGTATTACTTGCTTTCCTCGTAAATAGGCAGTTAATACTTTATTTATTAAAATGTTGCATAGAGATATGAAGTTATTTGAATAACTCTCTTTTGGTAAATCTGAAACAAAGTATTAACACCATACATGAATGCAAAAATCACAGACTTTTTGTCAAAGAAGCTGTGGGAGAGGAGGAATAATGAGAAGCAAGAGAAGAATTTGAACTTTTTTCTCAAGCTCTTCCTAAATACTTTTTCTCCAGTCTTCAGAAAATTCTCTCTAGAAGTTACTTTTATGGTATCCATTTCTCTAAAGAGGAAAATAGGACTCCAAGTGGCTCAGATATACACAGCAGGTAATTAACATAGTCACCACCTAGGCAAATCATTACCTACCTTCTAAACATGTTCATTTGCCCGCGATGTAGGAAAACACACCCGACACCCAAAGTACCAAGAAATTGAAAGAGAGATATTTTAATATATTATCAATGGTAGAATCTGGACTTGAAGCTGAATCTCCTACATTCAATACAGAATGGCTTCCATATTTATAGTGTATTGACAACATTTTATAGTTTTTGTTGTCTTTTAAACCAGAATCCAATGAAAGTTCTGTCCTTACTTATTCTATGTGACATCCATTGATTGACTTACAAATACTTTTCTCACCTATGAAATAAAACTGCATCAGAGACCAATAGCAGTTGTCTATACAGTATATTTTTCTGAAACTAGATTTGATGTTTTAGTAGATATTGTGTCCTTCACCTATCTTTGTCATATCTGAGTGTTATTGAACAAAACATCTATTATGATTTTGCCTTGAGTAATGACAGTTGATACTGAAAATATCAGCTTTGTTAACATCAACATGAACTGAATTCTTAATTAAGCTGCTGATACTGTCAGTAATATAGAATGATTCTTCTACGGGAATGAAAGTTATATATTCAAACTCAGAATATGTCACTGCTGATAAAATTCCAGGAGCTGATATGTCAAAATGAGGCAACAGTACTTTTATGAAGGAAGTTACAAAAAATGACTGACTGTCCTTGTGACGAATGCAGTCATGGAGCAGACAAGTTCAACTTGTTGCTATTCTGGTTTCCCTGTTTTTATTTCAAGCATTTGAGTGTCCAGAAGCTGCCAGAATCCATGCTCCCCCCTGAACCGCTCATGTGTTTCATTCTGCCCCTCAGAGGTCTCTAAAATAGAGCTAATCTCAGCACTGCTTATTAGAAAACCTGAAAGTAAGATTCAGCGATGACTGCTAGGTAGTTCTCTGTTTAACACTTTTAACAAATCAGACATGCACAGGGTAGAAGATAAAAATAAAAGTAAAAATTCACACAGTACATAGCGTTATAAAATGACAGGTAAAAATATTTTCCTGCCTCCCAACTCTGTCTCTTTCCTCTTGGAGAGTTCCTTTTTTATCTGTGTTGAGGATTTGATATTTAAGATGTGTTCTACCTGCATTTTTTAAAAATGAATTTTATTGGTATGTTTTCAATGTATTTAGTCTCAAATGCAAGAGCAAACAGCCCCCGATCAACAGTTCGAGGAGATTCCCGTGGATATTTTATCCAATGATATTTTAAATGTATTTTGTGTGCATTAATTCATTTAGTCCTCATGAAAACACTAAGAGATATTATATTCATTTTTATGTATGAGGAGATTTCAGCTCAGAGAGAACAGCAAGTTACTTAACCAAAGTTACACAGGGAGCTGTGACTTGCAGAAGCCAGGATTAAAATCTCGGTGTGTTTATCTCCAAAGATAAAACATACTCTCAAGTACTGCACTATATGATATTGTCTTTATGCAGCCTCACATATTTAGATTATAATGATCTTTGGATTTCCACGAGAAACTCAGCTTTGTGTTTTGGAATCTAATCTGCTTACCTACACATTTTCCATACGGGTTTGCTTTTAGCCCATTCCACAATCCTAGGGCTGCCAGATTTAATAAATAAAAATACAGGGTGCCCAGAAAAATTTTATTTTCAGATAAATAATAAATGTTTTTTTTTTCTTTTTCTATATGTATGCCGCATGCAAAATGGTAATAATGATAGTTCACAGGTCTGTAACCATACAATATTGCAGAGAAGCTTATACTAAAAGCTTGTTCATCTGGAGTTGAAATTTAATTGTCTTGTATCTTCCTTGGTATCCTACCCCATTCCCCTTTTTCTTTTGGGTCACAGTGCATTGACATTTAATATAAATGCCATAATTTCCTGTCTCCCAAAGGTTAATTTAACCCTCATGCCTTGTATAAAATCAACTTCACTTTCTTGTTTCCAAAGGTACATTGTTGTCTATCTTAAAAAAGCTGTCATTGGAGGGCAGAAATTACATTACAATTTAAAAAGATCTGCCGGGTCAGGGGCATGTCGTTTAGTGAATGATGTGTCGCTGTAGCTGGTGTTCTTCTCATTTCTTTCCAAGTCTTATTCTCCAGAATTCAATTATGTTGGTTCATCTATAGGAATTAGGGTCCAGAAAATATCTCACAAAACAACAACAAAAATAAGACATAAAAACATAGAATGCAAATTTATTAATTTATAATGAGAAACTAACCTAGCTACCCACGCTCCCTAAAAGGCACATTTTCTTTTAGAAAAAAATATACGAGAATAAAGGAGTGTTATGAAATGAAAAGGCATTGTTCCATTCTTTGAGCTTCTAATCTACAAAAGCATTTAATAAGCACCAAATTGATGGGATGGATGTAAGAATTAATGATAATACATAGATGAATTTATCGATTTATATGCGAATGTTCATTAAAAAAATAATAACTTAGAAGATTGGTGAACAGAGATGCAGAGTAAGAGTAATTAGATAACCTCATTATGCTACAATTACTAATTGTAACTCTCAGATATAAAGGAATATATTTGTTTGATAGAAGTAACATACTCATTTCCAAGTTAGAGTTTCTTCTTATTTATTGGGAACTTGAACTAGGGCTGCCGATGTGTATTTGCCTTAGCTACTTCTCTTTCTTTTCATGTGTTGCTTGCCAACATGTTTTTGGTGAAAAAGTAATTTTCTTTAAAGGTATAAATACACTAAATCGTCCCTGAATCTGTATAGATTATACTAACAAAATACAGCAAGATAGAAAACCATCCTTTCTCTTAAAAGTTGACTTTCCATTGATTTTTTGATTATTGATTTCATGGCAACTGTGAGAGTTTTATATTTTTACATCTTTCAACAAGGGGTTTTTATCATCACCATTTACTGCCTATAGTTTCCTGTCCTGAATCTGCCTCATACATTTTGCAGCCTTTGACAAAACATTTAAACTCTCACTGCCTCAGTTGCTTCATCTGTAAAATGTGAACAGTGAAAATTTATATAGCTGTTATATGATCTATTCGTAGGCAATAATAATTTAAATATTAAATATTTCTATATATTTCTAGAAGACTATTACAGATTGCTATTATTTAAGGCATATCTTTATATTTGAGACTGAGATTTTTTTTTTTTTTTTTTTTTTAGTTTTCCAGACTATTGACTGTTCTTTATATTCCCCAGAATCACATGAAATCAATGCCTTTATTACCTGTTTTGGTTTCCAATAGCTTCAGGAAAAAAATCACAACAAACTAATAGCTTTAACAACACAAAGTTACTGTTTTATGTTTCTGGCAGTTAGAAGTCTGACATGGGTCTCACAGGGCTGAAATCAAAGTATCAACAGGACTGCATTCCTACTGGAAGCTCTGGGAAGAATCTACTTCCTTGCCTTTTCCCCACCTCTGGTGACTGCCCTCATTCTTTGGCCTATGGTCCTCTCTTCAGTCTTCTAAGCCATCACTGTTGTGTACTTCTAACCATTCTTTTGTAGCCACACACCCTCTACTATTTTCTTCTGCTTTCCTCTTCCACTTTCACAGACAAGTGAATTATACTGGACCTATCTGGGTAATCTAGGATAATCTCATTATTTTTAACATCAGTAATCTTAATTCTATTTGCAAACTTAATTTCCTTTTACCACGTAACCTAACATATCCAAAGAATTAGAATATAGGCATCTTGTGGGAAGGGACATTATTCGCCTAACTAACAACTCCTTGGTGTTAATTTTATGGAACGGCCCCTTAGCACCTTCCACAAAATGGGTTCATCTCAACTACATTTTATCATATTTCATTTTCTTGAGGCCTAAGGCATCGATGAATGCATCTAAGAATGAGTTCAATTTATTCAAATCAGCAATCATTTACTGACTTATTCATTAGACCGGGACAGTAAGATGAGGGTAAGATTGAGGTAGAAATGTGGCTGGGGATTCTGAGATGAGGAACAGAGATACAAAAGTGAAGGTTTGAAGCTGTATAGTATCCCATGGAAGTATGTTCTTAAAGTGAATCTATTCTTGTGGGTTTGGACCCATTGTAAGTAGGATCTTTTGGTGAGTAAGATCTTATCTTAAGATGTGACCCACCTCATTCAGGTTGGGTCTTAATCTTCTTAATGAAGGTCTTTATAAGAGAATGAAATTCAGACAGAGAAAGAAAACTGTGGAAGCAAGAAGTGGAAGCAACAAAACCTGGAAGAGAAAGGAGAGACCAGCAGACACCGCCATGTGCCTTGCCATGTGCCAGAGGGGTCCAGGATTGCCAGCAGTTGGTCGTCAGGAAGAAGGAATTGTCTTGATTATGCCTTGATTTGGACCTTTTCACAGCCTCAGAACTGTAATGTTGTAAACATAATAAATTCCCATTACTAAAAGCCAACCCATTTTATGGTATCTGCTTTGGGCAGCCTAGCTAGAACAATAAGAAAGAGTGGTGAGGAACAATGTTGGGGAGTTCAGCAAGGGAGAAAAATCATGAAGGGTCAATTTCATAGACTGTGATGGAGAACATGGATTTTAATCTCACTGCATTAGAAATTTCCTGAAGCAACAAAACATTTATGAAAGGATTGTATGTGAAAACTATGGAAGGCTTTTTCTGCAGGACAGGTGTGGGGCAATGGTAGCTTGGATTATATTGGTAGAGAGGAAAGAGAATGGTTAGATTTGTTATATATCAAATATACTGGGATTCAATCAAGATGACTATGAATGAATTAGCTTTGGGATGAGAGGAATTCAGAATCTTAAAGAGGATGGTGGCTATTGGTGCCTTTTGCTGATGTGAGGATGGCAGGTGTGAGAGGGGTACACAGGGTGGCGGGAAGCTGTCATGTGGCAGATCCTATGCCTGGCCTTTGGAAGCACAAAGATAGAGTCTTAGTCCTAAAGAACCTAATAGTCTAATACCATGGCAAATTTAAAGTCTTAAGACATTACAAGGGGTGGATCCTTAAAAATTATTTGCTTTAACCACTACTTTTGCAGAGATGCAGGGAAAATGGACTTCCTCGCGATCACGTATCTGACGTGGAAAAGCTGAGTTTAGAACTCAAGTTTCTCTGCTTCTCTGTCATGGTGACAATGGCCCCAGTGGTTCTTTCTGTAGCGGGCACTGGTAGGATCCCTTCCATTGCCCTGTGCCCTTGACTTAACTGCCGGTATCTGCTGAGGAATGCTTTTTTTTTTTTCCGAATTAACACTGCCTGTCTCTGCTCTGGCAGTATTCAAGCAATGACTGCGAGGTATAATAACTCCTGACACCACTGGATGGGATAATGCTGAAGCTTGTGTTTTACTCTGCCGTTAGTGGGACTAAACTCCAATAGCTACTGAGGAGCTGGTTTAAAACCCACCTCTAGTAGCTGCCTTCCCTTTCCTGCAACATTTCTTCCCTGCTCATGCACCCAGATACCTGACCAAGAATCCTTACTTCAGGGATTGTCCCAAATTCCGATTCCATCTTTACTTAAGATTAATGTCTACTTCTGTATGACTTAGTAGTTCAGCTGACTGTTTTAAAATAGGGCACTGCATCAGTGTGGGAACTTGGAAAATAAAGAATGCTATCAGAATGCACTTTAACAGCTAACCTTGCAAAATACTATATTGTGGTTTTATTTATTCTGCCGATTTTTCTTCTCTTCCTCTCAAAAGACACTAAGAAATTACAAGTATTCTTACGTTATCTGTAAGCATAGCACTTCAAGAAACCAGTGCCATGAATGAACTAATATAATGCTTTGTAGTTTTTACTTCCAGAAAGAACTGTTGTAATTTTCTCAACAAATTCAGAAACACCTCAGTTATGTGAAATACCAAGTCTGCCTATGGACTCTCTTGCATCATCTCTATATTTTATTTTCTCTTAAGAATAGAATTGACATTTTTTTCAAATTGCTCTAATTACCTTTTATAAAATATGAAAAGTTTCAGACACAAACACTTTCTTAAATGTTTAAAGATCATTTATTTTCATGCCTCAAATTTACATGGAAAGAAACTATTATCTTTGGGTTGTGGATGCTGATTATTTATCTCTCATTGCTGACACTTGCAATAATCCAATCTCTGTGTCCTGTTTTTGTTCATAAGTCAACAGGTTATGGTGGTTTATGTCATCAGCAAAAAACTTGGAAGTGAATTATAGCCTTGCATTCAATGTCTATGTTTTGGGTAGTAATAGCCAGTTTTTCAGACTGTGCAATTTAGAGACTTGGGAGCAAGAGACTTATAAAGTGTATTTCTGGTGGCCTGTGCCAAAATCAAATCTATGAGCACTGAAAATAAAAGACTGATATAAAATCAGTTCAAAATACACCTACAGCTTTATGAACAACAGAATGTTTTCATTATTATTCTGGAAACTTGAAAGAAGGCCATATTCTACTTGATTCTAAACTTATAGAGATTTTCTAAAAAAAGAAATAAATAAGAAAGAACCTAAATTTTTATTTTACCCAAAATTAAATTGGAAGTGTAAAAACTTTAAAATACGAACTCATGGGCCATTTTGATTGATGTATTACTATTTATCCATGTGAAATGATCTGTGAACATCTATGCAAGACTATACAGAGAGCTAAACAGAACACATGCAATGTCTTACTTTCTGTGATATTAAAGTTTGGCATTTTGTAAGGGTGGTTTATTTAGGAAATTATTTTAAAATTTATTATTTTATTAATATCACAGGTAAACCTACTGCTGTTCACTGTACACATAGCTTATCCCCAACTCACAAAATATTCTTCTAAATAGAATTAGATAGAGAGTGCAATTAGATTGGGATGTGATAAAAAACATCAAAAGTTACTCTTACTTTGAAAGATAAATTTTGAATAAATTTTTAAACTTCTTTCTGAAAAAGCTCTTTATAAGGAAAAGTGTAGAACTTTTAGATAATGCCTTATTTGAGACAAAAATGTGTATTGGTACCTACATTTCAAAAAAAAAAAACTATACATTACCTCTGCTGACCTTTCTTTAATGCTGAATATGCCAACAATATGTTTGTGCCATGCACTAAGTGTTGTAAATGCTGGAAAAACAGCAGTTATCAAAGATATTTTTTTTCTCTTAATGAGTTTCATTCTAGTAGAGGACTATAAACAAAAAGTCAGTTATTATTATTGTTATAGTTAATATGGGAAAAAAGGATGGTATCAGGGAGCTAGGGGGAGCATAAATACAGACATTTTATATAGGAATGTCAAGAAAGGCTTCTGTGATAAGGTGATATTTGATCATGGATATGAATAAATTCATAGAATGAATTATCTGAATGCCTGGGAGAAGAGTGTTCTAGTAGGTGGTAAATAGAAAGAATTTGAGATGAGATTATGCTGGTTGTATTACAGAAACATTGAGAAGGTTACTGTGGCTGGAACAAAGAAAACAGTGGTGGAAGACAGGGTCAACAAGATAGCATACTTCCAGGGTAGATAGTGGGGGAGGGAGCTCCAGGACTTAGTCCTCCTGCCAAAACAATTATTAAACAGGCAGAAACTGTCTGAAACAATGATGTTGAAACTCTGGAGGCCAGAATAACACTGAGCAGCATCCAGGGAAGAGCAGAAAGAAGAGGTTGACCAATTATAGAAAAGGATAGTAAATTGCTTGCTCCACACAGCAGTTACCAGCACCCATCCACTACTCTTGTGGCAGCCATGTTGGGGTGCAGTCCAAAACCAACCTGTTGGTGAGAGAAAGGGACGTAAAAACCCTCTTCCATAAGAACGTGGAATAGTACCCATCACTGATCCTGGCTTTCGATTAGCAAATTCACATAACTAGGGGTCTGTCTCTGAGGGCAGCTATTGTTCAATCCAACCCAGACAAAGGTGGTGGCAGCCGTTGTTTCAACTCTTCCTGGAGAGGAGAAGAAGTGGTAGAGACTTAAAGACTCAATGCTTCCTTAGGGCTGTGGGGGACAGTTAGCTGAATGGCTGCATTTGCTGTGCAGGTCAGGAGAGTTGATCTTTGTGAAGCCATCAGAGAGGCTTTTGGCACCCTGCCTCATCCATTCCCCAAGGCATTTTGGAACTGATCTGTACCCTCTTCGAGGGTCCCTGGTTCTGCTTTAACTTGAAAAGACTGACTCAGGAAACACTTCTCCAGGGTGACTGGAATTTGCCCTCAAGACAAAAGCAGCTTGAGGTAATGAAAAGTGTAAAAAACTATAGGGTGGACAGCCTGGAAGACAGGCCTGCCAGCTTCAAACACCCAACAGGGGGAGGTGTGTATCCTGGAAAACACAGGGAACAAAAACTCCTATAAACAGAGGAACTCCAAAACCACTAATAAGCAAAATCCCAGGACAAGACAGAGTCCCAGAAAGAGAAGGAAAACCCTGCACATTGCGTTTGCCTTTGGCAGATCTTCCTGAGAGTAAGACTGAAACTCAAGAAAATCCTCTGGCTTCTCTGTGGCTGATTACAAAACTAATCAGGCATTTTAGGGAAAAATACTAGACTTAACATTTTAAAATATTAAAATGTGCAGTGTGTAACAAAAGAGCATAAGACGAACAAAGAAACAGGAAATGATGGCCCATCCGAAGGAACAGGATTAAAATTCAGAAAACACCAATGAAGGAGACAAATATGTAGACATACAGAACCAAGTTTTTAAAAAGTGATTTTTTAAATGCTCAAGTAGATGAAGGAAAGTGCAGAAAAAGAGCTAAAATATATCAAGAAAACAGTGATTGAGAAGTATAAGAATCTAAGTAAGGAGATAGAAATTTTAAAAAAGAACCAAATATAACTACTGCAGTCGAAGACCACAATAACTAAAATGAAAAATGTCCAGGAGGGTTTCAAGAGAAGATTAGAACTGGCAGAAGAATCAGTGAAATTGAAGACAAGACAATGGAAATGAGTCAGGCTGAAGAGCTGAAATAAATAAGAAATATTAAAGTGAAAACAGCCTAAGACACTTTGGGGAGACAATCAAGCTCACCAATATATGCATTATGGGAGTCCCAGAAGGAAAAGAAAGAAAGAGGTAGTAGAAGAAACAGTCAAAGAAATAATCTCAAAGAACTTTCCAAACTTAGCAAAAGAAATAAATATGCACAATCAAGAAGCACGGAGAACACTTCACAGGATAGGGATGGAGGAAAATACATCCCATCATATCTTACATTAATTATATTATGAAAAGTAAAGAGTAAGGAGAAAGTTTTGAAAACAGCAAGAGAAAAGCTATATGTTACATACAAATGAGCAATTGAGACACAATTAGATTGAAAGCCTATTTCTCATCAGAAATCATGGAGGCATGAAGGAAGTAGGCTGAAATAATGAAAATGCTGTAAGGAAATGACTGTCAGCCCCAAATTTTATTCTGTGAGATTCTCTGTCAAGAAGAAGGGAGAGATTATGACATTCTCAGATAAACAAAAACTGAGGGAAATTATGACCACCAGACTGGCCCTACAATCAACGTTAAAGGGAGTTCTTTGATTGAAAAAGATGGACACCAGACAGTGTTTCAAAGCAGCATAAAGAGATAAAGTCTTGCAGTAAGGACAACCATTTGGGTAAATATAAATGTCAGCATCATTGTATTGTATTGTTTGGTATGTTAAGTCCACGTCTTACTTCCTACAGGTGTTAAAATAAAAATGCATAAAGAGTAATCATGAACTTGTGCTTTTGGACATACGCTGTACAGAGATCTAAGTGGTGAAAAGTACAAAAAAATGATGTGTGCCACAGGTGCATAGGAAAAGTATATGTGTATGCTACTAAAGTTAAGTGGATATCAAACCAAATATGATTTTTATATCTTTAAGATGTTAATTATTAATAACCACAAGGAAATAGATGAAAAATATATCTAGATAGAAATGAGAAGGCCCAAAATATGTTACAACGCAAAAAAAGCACATAAATATAAATGTAGGCACTAACAGAAAGAACAGGTTGGCAGAACGAATATAAATCACATGAACCAACTATACGCTGTTAGCAAGAGAATCACCTTAAAGTCAAGGTCGGGGGTTAAAGGCTGGAAAATATATACACACCATGCAAGTAGTAACCAAAAGAGAGCAGGGGTGACTAATAATATTGGATAAAATAGACTTTAAATAAAAAAACGGTTATAAAATGCAAAGATGTCATTGTATACTTTAAGTGGACAATTCAACAGGAACATGTAAGAATTACAAATACGTATGCACCTAAAACCAGAGCCCCAAGGTATGGAAGCAAATACTGATACATTTGAAGGGAGAAAGTGATGGGTTTACATTAATAGTAAGAGACCTTAATACATCACTCTCCATAACGGAAAGTGCCTACTCGGAAGTATAATAAGGAGGAATGACTTGAACGATACACTAAACCAACTAGACCTAATGGAAATGTATAGAGAATACGTCACCCAACAAAAATAGAATACACACACAGTCTTCTCAATCAAACATGTTGTTCTTTAGGAGAGACCGTATGCTGGGTCAAAACACAAGCCTCATTAAATTAAAAAAAATATTGAAATCATACAATGTATATTCTTCAACCACAACAGAATGAAGCTAGAAATCAATGAGAGAGACATAGAAAATTCATAAATATGTGGAAATTAAACAGCATGCTCTTAAATAACCAAAGGATTAAAAGAGGAAATTAGAAGCAAAATTAGGAAATACCTTGAGGTGAACGAAAATGAATGTGCAATATACCGGAAATTATGTGATGCAATGAAGGCACTGCTGAGAGGGAAATTTATAGTTTTATATACTTGCATTTAAAAAGAAGAAATAGTTCAAGCCAAAAATCTAACCACAAAAACTGGAAGAATTAAAAAATCAAAAGCAAGCTAAACTCAAAGGGAGAAGAAAGGAAATAAAAATTAGAGCAGAAAAAATGAAATTGAAAACAAAATAAAACAAAAAAACAGCAGAGGGAATCAAGAAAACCAGAAGCTAATTTTTTAAAAAAGATAAATAAAATTTGACAAACTTTTAGGTAAACTGTCAAAGAGACGGAGAGAAAAGGGGCCAGATAGAGCAAGATAGAGAGCAACTGGTATGTATAGTTGATTTAACCTAAGAGAATCAATTAATGTAATGTACCACATTAACAGAATGAAATGGAGGTGAGGGCATGATCATCTCAATTGATTCAGAAAATGCATTTTGACAAAATGCAGCACCCTTTCCTGATAAAAAACACTAGGAAATACATGGAAACTTCCTCAACTTGATAAAGGGCATATATGGAAAACCATAGCCAACATCCTACTTAATGATAAAAGACTGAAAGCTTTCCTTCTAATAATGAAAATCAGAAATGAAAAGAGGGATATTACTACCAATCCTACTGAAGTAAAAAGAACTATAAGAGGATACTATGAACAACTGTGTGCCAATACATTAAATATACATTTGTTCATAGTAGGAATAAGACAAGGATGCCCACTGTCATTATAGTTATTTGACATTGCAGTAGAAGTTCTTGCTAGGGCAATTAGGCAAGAAATAAATAAAAAGGCATAGAAATTGGAAAGGAAGAAGGAAAACTTTCTCTTTTCACAGATGTGATCCTATTTGCAGAAATTCCTGAAAACTTCACAACAAACCTATTAGACTTATAAATTCAGCAAAGTGGCAGAGTTCAACACCCTAAAACCGATAGTGATTCTAATCACAAGCAATGAACAATCAGAAGAAATAAAGAAAAAAATTCAGTCATAATAGCAACTAAAATAATCCAACATCAGGAATAAGTTTAACCAAGATATAAAGGCTTGCACACAGAAAGCTACACAGCATTGCTAAAATAAATTAATAAGGTCCTAAATAAATGGAAAGACAATTACGTGTTCATGGACTGGAAGACTAAATATCATCAAGATGTCAACACTGCCCAAAGCAATTTATAGATTCACTGCAATCTCAATCAAAATTACAAACTTCTTTGAAAAAACGGAAAAAAATGGAAGTTAAGAGGTCCTGGAATAGCTAAAGCCACCTTAATAAAGATGAATGAAGTTGGAGAAGTCATATTTCCCAATCTTAAAACTTATTGCAAAACCACAGGAATCAAAACATCATGATACTGGCACAATGGCTGACATATAGATCAATTTAATAGAAATAAGAGCTCAGAAATCTACCTTCAGCTTTATGGCCAACGGATTTTTGACAAAGTGGCAAAGATCACTCAGTTGGATAGGAATAATCTCTTCAAGTAAAGATGCTAGGAAACTGGATCTCCATTTGGAAAAAAAAAACAAAAAAGGAGGAGAACCCTATCTCACATCATATACAAGAATCAACTCAGAATGTATCAAAGACCTTAACATAAGAACTAGAACTGTAAAACAACTAGAAGAAAATGCACAGAAGCATCTTCAGGACCTGCATTAGGTAATTGTTTCTTAGACTTTATACCTAAAGCACAAGCAACAAAAGAAGAAATAGATAAATGGGAACCCATCAAAATTAAAAACTTCTATACTTCAAAGGACTTTGTCAGGAAAGTAAACTGATGACCTACACAACAGGAGAAAATACTTGGAAACTATCTATCTGATAAAGGATTAAAATCCAGAATACATAAAGACAATTTTCAACTTAACAATAAAAGACAAACACCCCAATTAAAAAATGGGCAGAAGACTTGAACAGACATCTCTCCAAAGAAGACAAACAATGGCCAAAAAGAAAATGAAAAGATACTAGTCATCATTGACCATCAAAACTACAAAATCAGGGAAATGCAAATCAAAACCATGGTGAGATATCATTTCATACCTGTTAGAGTGGCTACAATTAAGAAAATGGAAAATAAGTGTTGGAAATGATGTGGAATAATAGGAGCACTCATTCATTGCTGGTGACAATGTAAAATGGTGAAGCCCCTCTGAAAGATGGTTTGGCATTTCCTCAGAAAGCTAAGCATAGAACTACTGGATGGCCCAGTAATCCCATTAGTATGTATATACTCAAAAGAATTGAAAGCAGGGACTCGAAGAGATGTATGCACACCATTGTTCATACTAGCATTATTCACAATTGCCGAAAGATGGAAGCAACCCAAGTGTGCATTAACCAATGAATGGATCAATAAAATGTGCTATATTCATACAGTGAATTGTTATTCAGCTGTAAAAAAGAATGACGTTCTAATACATATGATAATATGAATGAAACTTGATGACATCATGTTGAGTAAAATAAGCCAAACACAAAAGGATAAATATTGTCCTTACAATAGAAAAAATTAGAATAAGCAAACTCATAGAATCAATATGTAGAATATTGTTACCAGGGCATGGGGCGGGGCTAGGGAATGGGAAGTTAAGACTTAAAATATGTAGGTTCATATTTGGAATAATGAAAATGTTTTGGTAATGGGTGTTTTGTGGTGATGATGTTAGCACAACATATGAATGCAAATAACAGCACCAAAATATATATCCAAATGTGATTAAAGAGGTAAATGTCAGATTGTATATTTGGTATCATAATAAAATATTTTTTAAAATCCATGTAGCTATACTACAGAATCAATGAACCCTAAGTTAACCATAGATTTTAATTAGTACAACTATGAAGAAGTGCTATCATCAATTGTAACAAAAGTTCCACAACAACACAAGGTGCTGGTTGTGGAGGATACACAGGAATCCTGTATTTTATGCATGACTGTTCTGTAAACCCACACCCTCTCTAATAAAGAAAAAACATTTAAGTAACACACTAATGTGAGGTTGTGAATAATAAGGACTGAGGGATACCTGGGAGCTCTGTATTTTCTGCATTACTTTTCTGTAAACCTGTAACTTCTCTTAAAGAAAAAATAAAAGGCCAGATCAAACCCTGCAGTGTTGTAGGCCATGGCAAAAGAGTTTGGACTTGATTCTAGGTATAGCAGGAAGTCAATGAAGTTATCAACCAGACTTCATCTGAGTACTGTTGTCTCAAAGGGAGATAAAAATAAAGCAGAGAAATTGATTAGAGTCATTGAAAATTTTCAGGCAACATACCATTGTGGTCTATGCAGAGGAGGTAGAAATGGAAGTAGTGATCAGCTTTTTTATAGATTTTGAATGGAGCACCAGAAGAATTTGCTGTTCATTTGTAAGCTAGATTTGAAACAGAGGAGTCAAGGATGATTCCAAAGTATAGAATTTACTTGTTCAACCCTCATTTGTTGGTGAATAAATGGGAGAAAATGTAAACCAGTCTGGGGGAAAAAGATAACGGCCTGAGTAAACTTGGGTTATATAAAATGATTTACATCATTCATCAAGAAGAAAGATTAAGAAAAATTACTCAGCAATCATAATTTATTAAGAACAAATAGCATGCTTCCATATACCTCTCTGTTCAGCAAATAGCACTCAAAATTAAGAATCTTTAGTGAATAAAATCCTATTTAAGTATGCCTAGTTATTGTCGTAAAGATGCTGAAATCATGTCTGTGGATGTTTTAAGGAAAATTGGCTGAGAAATGTCTTTCATGGCTCTTATTCATAGAATCCAGTGATTCCAGGATTTCTGGATCTTCCTGCTTCACACATCGGAGGGGTTATTTCCAATCTCGTGTGTCTTAAGAGAAGGCCTCCTTGGCTCAGCTTAGTGTAGTTCCACTTTGGATGCAGTGTGTGTACCGTCTATTACAATGTTAGAGGCATATGATAAGTGCGCGTTAAATTTTAGTTAAATTGAAACAAATATCTTTTCTTCTAAGAAATTTGGCATTAGAGAAATACATTACATTACTGCAAGGAAAAAAAATGTCTCTGTTTAAGAAGTTTTACTGACATTTTTCTTCATCTAATCCTTTTTGTTTTTTGGTCTGAAATTCTTTACCACACAGTTTTCTCCCTGATTTTTAATGTAAAATTATTCTAACCTGTTATAATAGTCTAGTAACAGGATTTCCCAGTTGAGAAAGCAGTGTGTGTGTGTGTGTGTGTGTGTGTGTGTGTGCTTTAAGAGAGAAAGCACAGTTCATTGGAGCTTTGGATCTCCCACAATGAAACCATGGGTAAATAGCTGAACCTGCATTGTCATTGGTTCTTCCACAAATATGAAAGAGATAGAGAAATGTATAAACTGGTATTGCAATGAAACCGTAAAAGCATCTAACACATAAGACACCATAGGTGAAAGTTGTCTCTTCAGTTACAATTTATGTATTAATTTTGTTTCATTGAATGCTATTAATTTTTAGAATATCCCATAGTAAGAAGTAGAATTCAGGGAAAAGAGTGAGGGCCAACTTCTTGTTGTGCTTATCATTTTCTGAGTGGTCTCAAGTATACAGCACTGCATACTAAGGTATGTTCTGAAAGGCCATGATATTGAACTATAGAACATTTACCTGCGTATAGAATGCCTAAAAATCGCTACCCAGCCTGTTTCTTTTAGGGAGATAAAGGGCTATAAGTTCAGCTGAGTATTGATTTTGTTAAAAGGAGAAAAAAAGAATCTTCTTCAGAAAAACTTATTTGAGCAGTTCTATTTATAGCCTGCTTCATTATTCCAGATCTATTTTTAGTCATACTAGAAAACTTTATTTTTAATTTATTTAAAAAATAAAACTGCAAACTTAGGGAAGTGAAAGGAAGATGTGACCATGAAATAATGACAAGATGCAATCAAGTACCCACATCCATTTCACACAAGTGTATAAGGCATGTGTCCTTGGAACCTTGCATATCAAGGATGATCTGCTCAGGTGAGCAGCCAAGATGTCATTGAAATATAACCTTGACAGACATGGCTAAGAGCTCATCACACTGAGCCATGCAAGGACAGAGTTCAAAGATGAAAACACTGTTATTAATTGAAACAGACATGGGTAAAAATAAGAAACAAACCATGACCACAAAATGCAACTTCATTAAAATTGTATTTGATTTATCTGTGCAATGTTTTCTGATGCATCTGAAAAACTACAAGTAAAGTTTACACTGAAGAAAGAAAAGCCACTAGGTAAACAACAACAACAACCATAAAAATACCCACCTCAAATTAGAGTCCAGGCTGAGTATATGTGACTGCTAGAAAATATAGTGTTAAGTTTATTTAAATGCTGGGTTCTATCATTAGTTTGTCTAAGAACAAGCTCATGTATGCAGAAAAGCTAAAATTTCTAATTTACTCTACCCATTAATACTAGGTGAAAACATGATTTGTGGGATACTGAATTTTGGTATTCAACAGACACAAAAAGAAATAGCATGTAATTTGTTCTTCAAAAATCTGTTACACTAAAAAAAGTAAATACACAATGAAAATTACTTTTATTGACAGCAGTGCATTATACCAGTTTATATACAACTGACAAAGCATATAGGATGAATATATAGCGAAGTTCTATAGGTAATAGATATATTTTATGTTATAAAAATGTTAGTGATCACTTCTCAATTTCTTGACTACCTTATACAATTGAAATAATTCTTTGTGCTATGCTTCTTGGAACTGGAAGAGTCTAAGTATAAAGCTATGGTCAGGATTTTGCCTGAGGCTCAAGATCCTGTGAGATGCTCAGATCTGTAAATACGATTTCCAGAGTGTCACACACAACACAACTGGAGGAATGCGCATACGCATTTATACTAGGAAGAGACCAAGGCCAATTATAGTCAAAGGGCAACATATTCCTGCCTAGTATAACCTTTCCACCTTTTATTTATTTCTTTATTTACAACTTTGTTGAAATTTTTAGTCTGTGGTCATATGCAGTTTTTCATAATTTGACTTAAATATCACTCCCTGTGAAATTTCCCCCGATCTCTGAGACAGAGAAAGTCACAGACTTTTCAGTTCTTACATGTAATATTCATTACAGCACTTTCCATGACTTATCTTACTCACTAGAACAAAGTATCCCCAAAGACAGGGAGTCCATCCTACTCAGCTTTTTCTCTCTTATCAACAATAACCAATACTCTTCCACTATAGTGTAGACACCAAATGAATGTTTATTGAACAGTTAAATGGATAAATAAATGACCAGCCACAAAGACATTTTATTTCAAATATTACTTACCATTTTTGATATCAATAACTTAGCTTTTGAGGTATAAAAAATTTAAATCCAAGAGGATGATTTTCATTCACATAAACTAGGGAAGAGATTACTGAAGATTAGGTTTATTTTTATTTTTATTTTATGCATGGGCAGGCACCGGGAAGCGAACCCAGGTCTCCGGTGTGGCAAGCGGGAATTCTGCCTGTTGAGCCACTATGGCCCGCCCTGAAGATTACGTTTAAAACTCATCTGGAAAACAACCACTGGTAAGTGGTTTTTGAGATAAATTTAATTATAGTCAAATATTAACTTAATTAGAATATGAATTATGGACCTCATCCTATGTGATAAACACTGCTGGCTATGTTTGTGTGTTGTTGAATGGAAAACTATTATTAACAGTGAACATCAACAATACCCATATGAAAAAATAACAGTGCCTCCAAAAGTCGAAACGCATGCAAAAAATCTTTGCCAAAGCAAAATGAAGAAACATAAACTCTACAATGGAGAGTTCAGCAGTGAAATCAGCATGAGCTCAGAGGACAGAATGTAATGAACAGTTGATAAAGGCTTGATAAAGATTCAAAGCTTATGTTGATTATGAGAGTGAAGGCTTAGCATTTCCATTATTGAACATTTTTCTGCAGCTTTCTTTAGCAGATATTAAGCTTGTAAAGTGCAAAAGCTTTCAGGAATCAAGTCTTTAGGAGAAGCAATAATAGCATTTGGAAAATTTATTAAAATACAAAAGGATCAAAAGCCTTTAAAGAACTAATCTATGTGGTGATCTTGCACTCTCTTTGTACAACTAAATTGAGTCCTAAGTATTAAACTGAAACCGTGGACTGTAATTACACAACTAACTAGCCACCTGCAGTTCAGATAGTGTCAAGTGAATTGGGTCAGGTTGGAATGAAGTCAAATACTTAAATGAGGAATTAAACACTTCCTTGGCCCTGTGATTGGGCTATTAGTGGGACTATGAACTGGTTGACATTTTGAATAGCAAAATTTACGGGGTTTCACACATTTGCCCTTATGTTATCATTTAAAATTCTTTAAAAACAAATGGGATGAAAGTGTTTAATTTGACGTGAAAACACTAAAGATATGAAGGTCAAATGGATAATTCCTTCCTTATTTTTTTTTCTCATACCCAAAGTAAGAGCTAGAATTCACATTTTGGAAGGATTTTCTCAGAAGAGAGTGATAACGACTAACATTTATATCATAACATACAACTTACCAAATACTTTCACATATAATGTTTCATTTGCTCCAAACAACAACTGATGAGACCTCGGCTCTGAGAACCTTACTTTTCTAAGATAATTTAGCTTGCAAATGGTGGAACCAGGACTTAAATTCAAATTTTCTGACTTCAAATTCATAGACTCTTAAAGGAAATTGCTACTGACTGTGTACCAATCATATTATACATGCATTGATTCTGCCAAAATCTAACAATATTTTTTAGGATTTAAAATTATGAGCCATTAGACTTTGCATTAGAAGTGAGAGATGAAAAGTGCATAGAAATACGTTTTCACAGTATAAACCTACTAGGAACTTCAGATACATTTTCTTTATTGTATATAAGAGAAACTATAGGTTGAAAATACTTATGTTTGTTTAATATGGAAAGAATTCTTTAAGTTATGGAATAAAGAGGCCATTAACACATCATAGTTGAGCAGTTGATATTTCTGGAAATTCAGTAGTCACTTCCTGAAACTTCACAAATTTTAACGTATTGTCTTTTTGTAGATATCACTTTCAGGTTCCAGATTTACACTGACAGTCCTAATAAAATGTATAGTTAACTTATACTTTTTATATGTAAATTGTACCTTTGCAGTGTGTGCCAGTTTCTAGGCAAACAAAATATAGTCCCATTGTTGAATGTAATAATGTAATTCAAATGATGTTTTGCATTTTTTTCTGACAGTATGTGTCCCCAGAATTTAGTAACTTGTGACAATAACTGAACAGAAAAATTATAAGAGATTTCATGGACTCATGCTAGAAGATTCTACCCTGTTATGCAGAAGACCAAACAGATTACTTAAAGTTTAACTCTGATATAAAAGAGAAGTTTTATTTTGTGTCAAGTAACGACACAAGAAATGAATTTATCACAAATGACTTGGGAAATTTCTGTATTCATGATTCAGGATTGCAGCTTGCTGCTCTTTGAAATGCAAAGTTTTTTTTTTTTTTAAGCCAATGAACATCTCATCCACATTTGCAGAAGCTTTTTTGTGCTTTTCGGGAGTTCATGTTTTTAGAAAACATTCATCCAGTCTTGCTGTTGCAGCTGAATTAGACTCTGTCCTGGAAGCAACAAATCTTGGTTTTGCTGTTGCTTTAGGTTTTGCATTTGTTTTTTAACTTAAAAATTAATTTTTAATATGCTGCAAATATCTAAGTTCTGGTACAATACGTGTTGGACATATGAACCAATTTTATACACAATGAGATTAAGTAAGGTTAGAGAAGCTATGCAAATGCACGCTTATCGGTGCTGAAGGAGAAAGTACTTGATTCCATTTGTGTAAATGGCTGTAAAGAAATAAGAGTGAGGGTCCACAAGAAATACTAAAGTCCACAAGAGACCGCAGTTGTATTTCTTGGTTATGAATATTTTAACTCATTGAAAATAGCAGTTTAATGAATATGGGCAGTGAATATCGTCTCAAATTGTCTTAAATTCAGAAAATTACTTTTAATACTATGAGAATCCAAAACACTTTTATACAAACCAATAAAAATGCATATGTTTGGAGAAGTATTTGACCTTTTGCAGGAGACGTCAAATCTATTAGAAAGAATATTATGCAACAGAACAAAAAATATTGGCATTGTAATCTTCATAGCCTTTCCCCTCTTCCAACCTTCCAAAAGGAATCCTGGAACTGAAAGCCCAATTTACCTCAATCTATATGGGAGAAAGACTAGGTAGATTGACCTAATGAAGAGACAGATATAAAAAAGAGGAGGGCAGAAGAGAAGAAGAGACATATGAAGGACATTATGGCAATGTGCCAGAACAATTTTAGAATGAAACAGATGAGGAGTGAAAATAGGAACTTCTGAGATTTTAATAGGTATAAAAATGTAGTAAGGAATGAAACTTATTCATACATATATATATAAGCTACTGAACTCTCTCATTCAAGTACTGGATCTTCTGGGACTTCTTAATATATTAGGGCAAAAAAATCTATAGAAAACTTGGCTTCCGTATTTTGGTGTCATAGAAGTTTGTGATTCTAGAAGGTAAGTTAATGTTTGCCCCTCAGTTTCTTCATTTTCACAGTAATAATTATATTATCATCAGTAATGACAAATATTCCTAGCTCTCTTTCAATATATATATAGCTATGCTTATAGATAGATTTACTATAAATCATGGCAAAGTTATGCATTTTATATTTTAATTTTGTTCATACAATGACTTTACAATACAGGACTTACTATTATTATCATTTAATACAGGAGAAAAAAGACTTCAAAAAGTTACCCAACTTAACCCAAATATCAAGGCAGAATCCCAATTATTACCCAGCTGGCTGTTTTTTGAGAAAATTTATTTTAATAAAACTCAGAGTAATGTAAAAACAAAAGAAATAACAAAACAAGAATTCCAAAGAAGGTCAGTTGAGTAAAACTGATAGGCAAGTATTCATTATGAGCACAGATTTTAGAGCCAGGCTGGCTATGAGTTTACTCTGCCAAATGTGTGACCTTAGAACATTATTTAATCTGTTGATGATGGTTAGGTTCATGTGTTATCTTTGGCAGGTAATGGTTCCTATTTGGTCAAATAAGCACTGGTGTAACTGTTATTGCAGTGACATTTCCTGGACTTAAATCATCTGTAAGTTGATTGCATCTGTCTGATTACATTTGCAATTAGCTGAAGAGATTGCCTTCAACAATGAGAGATGTTTCATCCAATCATTTGAAGGCTTTTAAAAGAAGTGATGACTCCAACTATCAGAAGAGAGAATTTTCATCTCTGCTTCATCCAACCAGCTTCTCTTGAGGAACTCATTGAAAATCTTCATTGGAGTTCACAGCTTGCAGCCTGCCTATGGAATTTGGACTTGCCCATCCCTACAGTTGTGTGAGACACTTTTATCAAATCTCATAATATGTACATATATCTCCCGTTGGTTCTGTTTCCCTAAAGAATTCTGGGTAATCCACTGCCCATCTTTCAATTTCCTTATCTTTAAAATGTGTCTAATGATAATACTTATTTCATTGATTTATTATGATAACTAAAAGAATTATTATTTTATAAAGTATTTAGAACAGTACCAGTAATATGTGGGCAATACCCAGTATTGTTTCAAATGATACATTGCTTTTCCTCTCTTTTCTATTATGGTGCTTAAATAAAAGAGCATGTAAATGTTTGTTGTTCTACACTGAGCATAAATGAAATTTGAACATGGTCTGGGTCCTCTGATTTTACCTAAATAACTTATGGTTAATAAAACCTCTATCCACTTGGAGTGGAAGATAAGTTTTATTTTTTAATAATCTTATTTTTTCTGTTAAGAAATCTGACTAATGTCTCTGCTACTGTCACATGCCTGCTATCTTGAAAAGACAGATTACATAAGGGCATGTTCCAGTAGTATATTAAATTCACTTGCCCTCCCTGAGCACAACCAAACCATTCAAGATTGCTATAAACCAGCTCATAGGCATCTTGATACCATCATCTATTTCATATAAATTTTCAGCCCAGAAAAGTCTCATGATGTACATTTCATTGCTGCTAGTAGCCCGTCCCTGAATTCCTTTGAACACCTGGGTGGCCTGTGGAATCTAGTTCTGAGGATGATAATGGGGTGAGAACTACATTAACATGAATCTTCAGGTTGATGCCCCATTCATATCACTTGTCTGTCATGCTTTCAAAACACACTATGGGCTCTAATGTGCTGTCCACATAGTAAAATTCAGTGGTGACTTTTCCTCCAATGATTCTAAAAAATTCTTGGGGTATATTTTGGCTCCCTTATACCTATACCCTCACCACGATTCATTTTAGTTTTAATGTTTTATTAGCCATCCTCAACATGTTAACAAGTTGAAACAAAATGTTTTCTATGTGCTACTTGGGCACATACATCCTCAGAATCTGGAAGACTTGCTCTTGACATTTGATTATGCTTTTTGTTCTGTTGGTATTCCAAATACTTAGAAACTCATTGGGACCCCAATTGTATGTTCTTCTCCACTTCCATAATATTGCTCCTTACCCCTTTGCCATTTCTTGTTCTTTTTGTTCAGTCTTCAGTCAGTCAGCAAAATCTTTACCATTTACCATGTGCTAAATATTCTGCTAGGTACCAGGACTTAAAAAACACAACAATACTAAAAAAAGAAGAGTTTTAAATCCCCTGCCTTGAAAAGAGGTTTTCCAGGTAGTGGAGTGGGGGGAGAGATGGAATACAAAACAAACATTAAAAAAATATTTTTAAATTAAAAATAGCATGGCCATATATTTTCAAATTATTTTGTGCATATGTCAAAATTTTATTGCAATTTTGATGAAGATGAAAAGACATCTAATAAGTTACTTCAAAGATTAAATTCATTTTCTCTTGAAATATTTTATAAGAAAATATATGACAAGATAATCATTGTACTAGATAAAGGTAAATAATGTAGTTAAGAATTATTAAATGTTGTCAAGATTGGTTAAAAATAATTAGGTCCCTCCCAAGATCAGCAGTCCACTGAGTGAGTCAGTAGCTAAGCTTTTAGAACTGATCTTTCTCCCACTGAAATTTATTTGATAATTGCTTAAGTGTTTTATGAGGAATGATGTTTTTCCCAAGAGATAATTGTGACCTCCCTAATGAGCAAATTTTTTTCCCAGGCCAGGCTTGGGTCAATTTTCACACACGCGATAATGATGAAAGGAATTGAAGGTCTGAGTAAAAGATTACTAATCATCTACTGTGGAGGAAGGAAAAAAGGGTCAATAACTCTTAGTCAAAAATACTACTTTGAAATGAGAGTTTATCAGTAGTAAAAAAAAGCAATGATAAGCTGAAGCTAATGTATAGTACCAGTAGTTTACTACTCTAATCCGTCTTGACTGAGCTGTATGGGAAATGATGTTAAGAAGTGAAAATGTGTCCCACTGAAATTCCACTTTGTTATATGGGGCACCACAAGGATTGAGCCCACTCAGACACATGTGACTCTTCTTCTCTTTCAGTGAGGTTAAGTACTTGCCCAGTAAATAAAGACTTTTAGAAGAACTAATATAAAGAAAAAGTGTTAACAATAGAACCCACAGAATGACTTTATCTCTGAGTCACAAGTATATATACAAGAGATCTTTCCTCTGTTTTCTTTGAAGAGCTATCAATCTTAAAAAATGGAAATTATAAGTCTGAGTCAAGTGATCATATGGATAGTCCAGGGCTAGGAAGTAGCCCTGTAGTATTTCTTAAAACAAGGAGTTAAGTGTCACTTAATGGAAGGATGGATATTAGGAGGGAGTTGGCAATGAAGAACTGTGATGGAAATGGAAATGATGAATGAATTTCTTCTTCTGTTTAAAAATGCTAAATGCATACACTGAAATGTAATTCTAGATACAATTACATAGGCTTTAAGAATTTCGTGAAATGTCAAATGCTATATAACTCCTTCATATTTGTTACTTTTCTTACTACACTGTTTGTTTCCTTTTATTGATTGGCAAAAAAAAAAAAAGCTTTGCAGGTAGCATTAAATAGAGATGATGATTCTGAAAGTTAAATTTACTTGCCTTTCAGGTAGTAGTTAATTTAATCCTGAAACTATTTTATTATTATCATTTATAAAAGAAATCTGGTATGCTAAGAAAAGTTATTTGTCAGAAGTCATAAAGAATGCCTATGGAGATCCTTTTAATTCTAGACTATCAGCATTCTGCTTTAAAGTCTTCCAAGAAAAGCAAAGATTGAATCCTACCCCTGTCATTCTTTAGTAAATTATGACAAGTTGTTCAGCCTCTGTGCTCTAAGCTTTCTTGAATGATATGCACTCAATGTCAGGGCTCATATATTCAAAGACCTGAATATAATCCAGAGAATCTCATTAATTTTAGATTCTCTCCCTTCCTAACATGGTTATCACTGGGAAAAGCAGGGAAGATGAGAACTGGAGAGGACATCCTCTGCTTTGAAGCCAGGTTTAAGACGGAAATCTCCAATGGATAGAAAGTTGCTGAATCATTAGGCAAAAGAAAAGTCAGCTTGGTAGAGTGTGGGCTTGAAAAAAACAGCCCTGAGACTAAACAGCACAAGAGGGGTTGGGGGTCATCTAAATATGTACCATCTCATGACCAATCTCAGGCTTTTCCTTTTGTTTCACGGTATTTCTTAGAGCAATATCTATCTTCTCATAAGATTGTTATGAGGGTTATTGTGAGGATGGCAGTAAAAACCAGTAGGAGGTGGTTATGACTTTTGTATTATCTTTCAGGTACTCAGACTAGAAATTCTTTATACAAAGCAGAATTATAACTCCACAAGTGTTTCCATGGAAATGATGTTCAAGAGAGAGTAGACATGAAAATCCCAGCCTCCTGTTACGCAGGAAAAATAAAAAGATAAATATCAAACCACTACAGCTAGCTTTGTCTCCTTTATTCAGTGAGTACCTGGTAGGTATTCATTGTATATTAATTAAGTTGAATTAAAAATAACATTGTGACTGCCATTATATTTTTCAGCTCATGTATGATAACTGAATGTTTTAGAACTAAGCATGAGAAAACTCTTTTGCAAATAATAAAGGGTTGTATAAATGGAAGTGACTCAATAAATTAAGAAAGTAAGAAAAAATTGTCATGGAAATGGACAAAGGAGATTTCTGGGTCTTTTTTTAGTGGAGTGCAAGGCATTTTCTATTTGATCCTTTGGAGGATTATATGATTCTCTAAGGCTGTGCATCTTTGTCTTTTATTGACCAGACTATTTTATAATTCTGTAGGGATGGAAGTTGTGGTGTAGAAAACTGATAATGTAAATGTTTCTTATCCATAAAGTGCCAAAAATTTTTGTCTGGTAGAGAATAAAATCACTATAAAACATTTTCATTTGAATCCAATTTAAAATCTTTCTTGTTTCCTCACTTATTAATGGGTTAAATAAAGTCTTTGATAGATATTCAGTTTATACTTGATGAGAATCTTTGAAAGCCATGATTTTATTATCTTGAAAAGTAGACCTGTACAGAAGAGAATTACAATCAAATTAGGTAATTCCTCTTACATTGCAGGTATTAAGGTCAGCCCTGTCATTTATGTTAACTCTTGGAAAATCCACAGCTCTATAAGATGGGAGACTTCCTTGTACAGTCCTTTTACACTGATAAGAGAATTGAGGTTTCCAGAGAAAAAGACAAGTTAGCAAATATGTATCACACAACCTGATATGTTCTCTACAAAGGTTTAAATGAGACCCAAGGAGCAAGTACTTGGCAGAGTTAAACCAGAAGTTTTGGTTTATTAAATGTATAGAATGTTAGAATGTCTATATTTCATATTAATTTACTGTTTCATTATAATCTACATTCAAAATAATTATATTTTTCATGTTATATCTATATTGAAAGATAAATTCAGACTTTTTGTAAATTACAACTGCAAAATTTTGGAAGCTTAATGGAGACGTTTGGTAATGCTTAAATGCATTGAATTTATTGTATGTGATATTTGAGATTTTGTATTGGTAATCTCTCTCAGGTAAACAAATTAAAATATAAAATACAGTGACTTTTTTAACAGCCAATCAATTACAAAGCCAGAAAAAGGAAAGAAGAAAAAATAAAAACTGTTTTCAAATCAGCAATCCCAAGAAAATGAAACATTAAAAAAAAAAACTAAAAAGTTGCAGTTCTTAGAATTTTGATACATATTTACAAAAGAATTAAGAATCCCATATTTTCCTTTACAGGAGGCAATCACACACCACATGTCACCTGATTTTATAAGACAGATTACCTTTCCTTGACTCTGACCCCACAGTCAGATTATCTTTGCATCATGACCGTAGCCGGAAACAGACAACTTTCCTCCAGCCTTTAAAAATGGAAAGTGGGCTATTATAGGGAGAACATGTGCAATAGGGACTGCAAGTAGCATGAGTTTCCTCTCCCGTGGTTGAGAACAAAGATTAGTGGAATGTAGGGACAAAAATGTATAACCCTGCATAACCCCAGATTTGCTGTCCTTCCATGATTTAGCAATGATCAAAAATAACCTAGTAATTTCTACTATAAGGACCATTTGATTCTACATTATTAGAGGAGCCAAGGAGTATATTATGCAACAGCATGATTTTTAGAGTTAAAATAACGTGGGATTGAATTTCAGAAATCTTTTATGAGCTATCTTAAGTTGGGCATGATATCTAAGTTACCAGAGCCAATTTCTTTAGCTGCAAAATTAGCATGTTAATATGTCCTTCAATGGGATGTTGTGAAGGTTAGATTCAATGGCGTCTAAGTAGAATTTAACATACAGTTGTTTCCTAATAATGCAAGCTATTATAGCCATGATATGAAAATCAGGGACAACCCTTGCCAGAATCATTAAATTGTAGTGAGAAAACACTTTCTGTCTTACATGGTATTTCTACTTCACTAATTGCAACCCCTAGGAAAGGGTAAAGAAAATGGTATAGCTGAAACATAGGGTGTAAAGCTGGAAGGGGAATGGATAGCCAAACATGACACTGGCATCAAACATGAAGCCAAGCGTGAACCGACCATGAAAGTCATTTCTGAGAACTGGGATTGTATCTGGAGGCTAGGGAGCTACTGAAGAGTTTAAGCAGGGGAATGTTTACATTTCCCCATTATAAATATCTCTCTATCTTCAGAGTAGGGAATGGATCAGCAGCTAGCTTCATGTTAAAATGGTCATCTCTTCTAGAAGTTTCTTCTAAATGTTAAGAAGGACAAAGATAATTAAAGGCACCATGTAATTTGAGGAAGCAAATATTTCCAGCTCTGAGTTGATGAGTTCTACATTGTTGAATCAAATTATGTCAGATCCCTTCCAGATTCACAAAGGTAGAATTTTGAATTAATGATGTTTATTATAATTACTCATGCCCAGACCCTGCAAAAGTAGCAGGTTCACACTGTCACGTTTGCTACCACCAGAGGGCTCCCTCTGCCCACAGACACACCCTACTGGATGCTCAGGTTGGCACCTTCCTGCCGTCTCCACCAGCGATAGCAGACGAGGTTCAAACAGGTAACCCAAAATATTCAGTTACTCTCTCAAGAATTTGAAATATGAATATGAGTCAAATTTGTCATTTGCAGTAGGCAGACATGAAAAACAGGCAAAAAGAGAGAAGAGGCAAATAAGCTAAACACAAAGACAATGAAGGACATTCACATGTAGATGTTATATATTGGTTCTACTAAGTTTCATTTTCTCGTTTGAGCTCGACTGTGTGTGGGTTCTTGCTGAGACCAAGGAAAGATGCTTTCCCTCAATACAAATTCACATACACACTTGAAATAAAACATCCAATAAACAAGGCAGTTGAATAAGTTGCTGTATAGGATAATTCAAAGAGTTGTAGATTTGAAGGTAAGGTTGAGAAACAGTCATACAGAGACTGGAAATAACTTTGTCACATTAAGAGTAGCCAAGCTAGGGTTTAAACTCAAGCTTAGTTAATGTCAAAGCCTAAATGCTTTCTTTTATATCATCTTTACCTCATATATAGGCCAGATCCATACTTCTAAATGATTCTACCAGATTTAATAATTGTTCATTTGATTTTCAGGGTAGTTAAATTTTTGAACAACCCCTTCTGCTACAAATAGTTTATTATTCTGTAGGCATAATTAATAAAGAAATTATTTGGACAATGTGGCACCTTAGTAGATTGGATTAACCTACCAGAAACTCATGTGGTCAGCCAGTCAGATTTAACCATTACCATTTCCAGATCCATATGATGTTTTGCTTAAGCTTTACCTCTGTTAAAGGGTTCTTACAAAACTCAGAGGTACTTTGAACTACTAAAGAGTTACTTATGACCCATTGTACTGGTTTGAAAATATTATGTACCCCAGAAAAAACATGTTTTGATCCTGATTCAATCTTGTGAGGGCAGCCATTTCTTTTCATCCTGATTCAGCACCAAAACTTGGAAACTTCTGATTAGATGATCTCCATGGAATTGTGGCATGCTCAATTGTGGGTGTGACCTTTTGATTAGCTGGAGATGTGACCCCACTCATTCCAATTGGGTCTCTATTAGATTGCTGGATTCCATTTTTGAGAGTCAAAAGACAGAAACAACAGAGCCGGCACAGAGAGAGAGCCAAGAAACTTCAGGGTCAACAGAGAGAGCAGAGACACGGATGCTTGGAGATGCGTGGAGCCCAGCAGACGTCGCCATGAGATGTTAAGCAGGCCAGAACCTGGGGAGACCCAAGGGAAGCCAAGAGATGAAAGCCAACCCTGGAGAAGCAAATTGAGGAACCCCCACAGGAACAGAGGCTGAAAGCAATGGAGCCCAGGAGCAAGGGACGAGCAGATGCCAGCCACACGACTACCCAACTGGTCAGGAACACCCATCAAATGATGGTTCTTACAAAACTTGACTTAAGGTAATCTCTTGTTGGTGCCTTAATTTGGACACTTTCACTTCCTTAGAATTTTAAACTGCAATTTATGAAATTGCCCTGCTATAAAAGACCTTCCAATTCTGGTATTTCATGTTCCAGAAGCTAGCAAACTAACACACCCATGGAAATAAAACTTCCACTACACATGAAAAGTTAAAGCAATTTTGAAATTAAGGAGGTCAGCATGACTAAGTGCTGGGCCAGAATTTGTGTTATAGTTATTTATTTCATCATGTTAGCCTTTCAGCATGTCTGTTCTGTGAGAGCACTTCAAACCCAGCCTTTTTGTCCTTAACATAGCTCGCCTTAGAAGTCTGCTCTCAAGGGCACAGAAGAAAAGCAAAAGTCCTCTATGGTGCCACTGGGACAAATTGATTAATGCAAAATTGGAAGTTAAAAAGAACATTTCTTACATAAAGTGGTGTGGAGATTGTGAGACATTTTCAAAATACTGAAGGAACCACTTTGCATTGATAATTTTCACTGCAATTAGTACTTCAATAGATGTTGTTTTTACAGTTGTATCTCACTGGTCTGTGGTAAAATTCAAGGGTAAAAGGACACATGCCAGAAAAAAATAATACTGATTATTAATATTGTTTGTGAACCCCTTTCAGTAAGTAGATGAATACCAACTCTCTTTCTTTTTTTCCTCCTGATTTGCTAAACAATGCCCTTTATAACCTGAAAGAAAATTAGTAATGGGGAGGAAAAACATTTTTTAATGAACCAGAAAAAAGATTAATTACCTTAACAACTAGAAATTATTCATTTCTTCCCTAAATCCCTTTGCTGCTGAACATTATTTTTCAGATATTTACATCTCAAATGATTCTTTTTTTAAAAAAAAATCTACTGGTGCTTTCTTGCTTCAGACATTGCCAGAATTTTCCTTTATTTTATTATACAGAATAAAATTCATTTTATTTGGAAAAGTATGTTGATAATCCTTTTGTATTTACTTTAAGTAGGAAGATACATTTAAAGTTATCCGGTGAATGTTACACTTTATTTAATAGACAAGTTATTCATTTGATTAAAACATTTGATGACTTTTAAAGAGGAACCTTATCACTTTATTTTCTATACCCAGGTGTTTTTCTTAATGTGCTTTAAAAAGTCTTGATTTAATCGGAATTTTACATTTACGGTATTTTAAAGACAATGAAAATTTCAAGCTACATGAGTACCAACAAATGCACTCTCGATAGATTTACCATTGAAATGATTTGATCTTTAGTCTTTGTCTCCACAGTGCAAACCAAACTTTGCATTTATTGGTGGCAGGAAACTGAACATGGCCTTTTGCTTGAAAATCATTTTATCCCATTTTGTTCTAAATTTTTATTTCTTTTCTTTGTAGAGGTGTTTTCTTGTAAAGATTCTTCTAACTAAATGTGCATATGTTTTACCAGGTCAAATTCATGGACCAAAAACATTTCTATATCTTATCAAAGAGAGGAATTAAAGAGGTAAACTTTATGGAATATTTAGTTCTTTGTTCTACCTAATGTTAAACATCTAAACTTCTGTGTAAAAATCCAGATACTTGGCATTATGAAGGCAAAAACTCTGGCAAATTGATGGTATTTTTCACTTTTAGCATAATCTCTATCATCAATTAATCTATCAATCACCACCAATAGTTCTTAAATATATGTTGAACATGAATCACGCTTTCTGAGTTATTTCTCTTTGGTAGCTTACACTTTACTTGCAGGCACTGGATTTATTGATAAAAGCATAAATAATTTAAAATATATATCTCTGCACACAAAATGCATTCTCTAAGAGTTCACAGATAGGGGTCATGGGGAGATAATTCCCCATGTATCTCTTGTACAAGCAAGGACCCTGGTTTTTCTCTGTTGCAGATTATTTTACAAAAATGTTTGCCTAGCAAATGGTCTTAGAAAGCAGATAAAATGGATTCCTCCGGATCAGAGGGTAGGTTTGTATGCTGCCCTGTATGCTAAAGATAATGTCTCCCTCCAGACAAAGATTAGGCAGATTGGTTTATAGCCCATTATAAAAGATTGGGGTCTCCTAAACTCATGGTTCTTCAGCTGTCACACAGCCAACTCTGTGCGCAGGAGCCACCTGTGTCAATTCATGTTGCCCTATAGGATTTGAGGTAGAAGAGAACTGAGGCAAATACAAAGCTCATACTGCTTTCTCTGCTGTGAGTAATGGTCCTATGTCTCTGACTTAGGAGTCTCATGTTTTCTGCCAGCATCTATGAAACTACAGTAGATTTACTCAGAGCTTTCACCATTCTTTACAGAGGTAGGTTTTAAAAGAAATAATTTGAATCTCTTGATGATATAATGTAACTAAATATTTCTTGAGCTTTAGCAACACACCTGGACACAGATAACTTTTAGTTATCTGGAATGCAGGACCTATCCATTATTCTTCATCAAATTCCATGTAATAAATGTATAAGAAGGGCAGTGAAGCCAAAAGGTGTAATTAGCTAATGATTCTTGTCTTGTTGAACTTAACAGGGCACACGTGTAAATGAAAGACATATTTGAAAAGTTGGGTAACTTCAAAAATACACCTAATTCTCTATTTTGCTTGAGTTATTGAGTAAAATCCATGGTAAAGAATCTATTCTTTTTTTGCTCAAACCTTTCAAAGATGGCAATTTTCATTTGGAAATCTCTTTGTGAATTAGATTATCTTTCCATACATTTTAGTCTTCCCTTGGATTTTTTGGTTACTAGTATGAGATATCATCAGCTTGTTTCAGTACAGAAATGTATACAGCATTGCTTTGAAATGATGGCAGCCAGTACTGAAGAGAGCTTTCTATTAAGAGATTTAATCATGGGAATGCTTATGTTCAATAAAAGTTATCAAAAGACATTATCATAATGAGGAACTTCAGTGCTCCTCAAGTATAGCACCTTATGAATTATGCGGAGCTATTTTTGAACTACAATGCAACACTAAATTAGGTTCTTCTTTCGTTAAAAAAATTTAGCATAATCAGTTACTATTCTCTGCTCATTTCTAATTTCTACAATACTGCCTTGATTTTGTAAACCTACGAAATCAAGTCTTTTTTATAATTCTTTTTCCAATTTTAATGTCATCTTACATCAGTTTCATTTTTTTCCTTGCAGTGGTTTATGAAACCAACTGGCACTGATAATGATCACTCACAGTGGAACCCAGCAATTGCTATTGCCATTCTCCTTAAGCCAGATAAGACGTACAAACACGCTTCCAGCATTTAGTGAAAATAAAAGGGGGTAGAATAGTGAGAGGAGATCATGCACATCTTAAAATAACAACAGCCATATGACAGTTTCAGGCCTGCATTTGAAGAATTTGCATATATCCTATTAAGCCATCCTGAGCTCCATTTTCAAATTTTTATGTTGCCAGTCAATTTGCAGAGGTCAGTGTTTCTGTTTTAAATGGAAGTTTTCTTATAATTGTACCTCAATAACTGACAACTGGCCCTGGCAAAAAGACAAGAAAGGTAAGTACTTGTCGCAGGGAAACATCAACATATGGCATTTTGTAGATAGCATCGTCCTGGAAAGACCCCACTATTTTTGGACCATTAGCATCAAGTGTAAATAGCATCGTCCTGGAAAGATTCCACTATTCTTGGACCGTTAGTATCAAGCCAAGGTTTTAAATGATAAATTCAGTCAGAGTGGAGTTGACTAAGTGATCTAAAATAGTGTACATTAGAAGGAATGTACAAGCATGGAGTTCATTAAATGGCAGTATCAATGTGATCACCTTTTAGTAACACAATCAATTTGCTGATCTTTGAACAGCAGCAGAGGTCAGACTAAATTAAACTTCAGGTACATTGACGATGTGATTTACGGTATCTAAATTCATCCTATCTCAAAATAAAGAACGATGACTTTCAAGCTAAGGGAGAAATAAATCATAAAATGGACTAAGTATGGGGGAGAAACTTGCCTATTGTTTGATTCCAACTTTTCACAATACTTCTTTTCTTGAAGTGAAGTTTGCACAAAATGTCAGACTAACTGGAATCCTGCAAACCACACAGATACTACAGACTGAGGATTGTATTGGAAAATTGATATTCCATTTATGTTTCCATCAAAGTCTTTAAGGTTTATAATGCTGAATTCCTACTGACAGGTGCTATGAAAGCAGCACTATTACAATACGCTGGAAATATTTGTTGTAGCTTAATAAGGAAACCATGAAGATTCAAAGGTGGGATAAGCAATGCAGTCTAAATTTATTACAAATGCATTAAAAGTTTTCATCCTTCATCTCTTTTCTTCATGTAAGATATATAAATAAAAGAATACTGATAAAGGGCTGGTATTAGTGTGGCCAGATGTGTAATTTTCAGATATATAATTTAATAATGCACATTTTCCCTCAGAGAACTTTTGCCTATGAGCATAAAATTTGCCTATAACTATCAGTCATGCCTTGTATTTTGTACTTGTTGTCAAAATATCTGCTTCTTTGATGATCAAGGTGAAGAGAATTTAGAGGATCAGTAGAAATTTGCTTGATATGTTTATGCTTGATATAATCTATAGCTTCCTATATTTCAAAAATAATTGGTACAATTCAGAATCAAAATAGGTTATATATCAGAAATTCTGAACTATAGAAGTACAGACATTGCCACCAAATAAAATATCTCCTTCAAGAAAGAATCCATTTTTAAAAGTTCCTGGGGTTTACATATATTCTTTAAATCACAATTCTAATATCATTCCAAAATTGACTGCTATTCTGTTAGTCTGTGCTAGGGGGTGCCGTAACCTTACAGCTGAATGAAATCTGTACCCCAGAACTGAAAACAAGATGTATTATTAGCCTCTCGTCAGAAAAAAAAAAAAAAAAAAAAAAAAAAAACCTTGTCTCTGCATTTGTCTGGTCATGTGCACACGTATTTCTATTCACTTCTGTAAGGTCGAATAGAGAAGAAATGTGAATATTTGCAGTTGTTGATTTTTACATAAAATATGTTGATGCTTCAAATCCTTCTAAATTTTAAAAAACAGGAATTTCAAACATAGTAAAACAGTTGATGTTGCTGTTCTTCATATGAATCTTTTTACTTTTCTCTTAAGTTTAAGACAGAGAGTTCTAAAGAAAAATTTAAATTCTGGACAGCCAAGTATAAGAATTTTATATCACTTTTTGCATTATTAAGCCAATTGCATTTTAGGTGAACCTAAAAATATTGTATTTTAGAAAGTAACACAAGCTAATTCCATTAATTAATTTTCTAACTTTCTTCCATCTTAGAAAATTGAAATATTTTTGGTGACGATCAAGGTTATATAGAGTCAGAACACATTTTAGCAAATACTGAAGCACTATCATTTTTGCTTTTCACCCTCCAAAAGTATTGATATGTTTAGACATTTATATATATTTCTTCCGAAACATATTTAAAGGGGACTTCCTTTAGTCTTGTAATTAACTAACGGAGAGATATTTAAGAAAACCTTTATAATAATGCCTCTTTCTATTAACGCATTATTGTAAGGCTCAGATTGCAAATCCTTTAAGAAGTTCAGATCATGAAACCTTCACGATGGACAGATATGAACTTTCTTGATCGGTTATATTAAGGAAAATTTATATAATGCATTCATCCTCTTGTTTGTATCCTCCTTATACCCTAACATTTAAAGACAATCTCCTAAATCAAGAATTTGGTGAGGAAAATGGGATTTGTGAATTAGATCAACATAATTAAAACACACACACAGACACACAGTAATGGAGCATATATTTTAGTAGAGGAAATGAAGAATTATAGAAATAATTTGCTATATGCTTTAGTCGTGGAACAGAACAACCTAACTGCATTGAGACTTCATAGAAAAGTTACCTAATCTATATCCTTTAACATGAAGGCTGCATCATAAGAACAAGCGATAAGAAATGTGGTTGGGAAGAAGAGTTGGAACTACTTGAATTTAACACTAAATTCCTGATTTGATTAAGAAGTAACACTAAAATACTAAATAGGAACTCTTAGTGATAAATATATTTTTCTGCTGTCCTACTTTCTCTAGGAGTCTTAACTTAGAAATTTTTGCATTCCTCTTGACTCACAATTGCATATAAGAATATGTAAAAGAGTGCCTTTTGAAATGATTATTTGTAACTGAAATAATAGCATGGATTTTTTTCCTGTCATATAATTAAAATAGGCACTTGAAAGAAAATCTCAAAAAACATAAAATCCTTAGTCATATAGGTCCCTTAAAACTTGTTGTTCCTAGCCATGAGTGTCCTTTTTAAACTGTATAATTATTTATGTTTGACGATTGTGAATGGATGTGTGTATTTACTAACCATGTGTTTGAAAGTAATTTAGGAGGTCACCAAGGGTGACATTGTCAGTCACAATATGATAGATGAGTTCAGGAACTGAACTGTGACTAACACTGGGAGAACATGTCCCTTGTCAGAGTATCTCAAAGGATTCCCATTATCCTTTAATTTAAAAGATTCTAGAAATCACTTATAATTTTTGCCTTAGGTAATGAAAACTTCCTTTTCAGTTTTAGTGTTAATGGCAAAATGGTGTGTATTTCAGCTAGCCACTCATTCTGTAAAATTACTATCTGATTCAGATGATATTAATAACATAGCCATAAAGTACTAATTACCAACCAGTTATTATTAAAATAATTGACCAAATTCACATAATGGAGATAAGTTATCTTAGTATGAACAACTCCTAGAGAAGAGAAAGCAAATTTTAATAAACAAAATTTTTATCACTTTTCATACTGAATTGTTGTTAATCACAGGCACAAACCCTGTGTGTAGTATAGAAACCCTTTGAAAAAATACACAGACACAAGCTTAGTTGGCATTAGAATGTAATTAATTGATTACTCAAAAAAACTGGATGTTTGTTTATTTCAGTTTCTAGTCCCTATCGCCATTTGCTGCATTTAACATATTATAAATTTTCATAACAAAATGCCAAACTTACATGCCTTAATATATGAGTTTCTAGAAATTTCTCTAAGATAGCTGTCCAGTAGGTCAGACCTCAATTTAAGTAGGTGTTTAATCAGTGGGAACATTATTAAACTTCAGGGAAGCCTATGTTGGATAATTGTTATAAAGCAATGTGCATGCCAAATCAACTCCATTTCCAGCTATTCTTTCCCAAAGAAATGGGGATTGGCTAACACTAAAATTGACACATTTATATAAGATAATTTTGTGACATTATGAATTTAAAGAACAAAATCCACATTGTTTCTTATATCATAGCCTTTATCAGCTATTAGAAAGTTTATAGCACTATATCTGGGTGAACTGATTATGACAGATTTATTTTCCTTAGAAATTGCCTTTTAAGATAAATTTGATGCCATTTGAGAGGAGATTTATTCTCCCGAAAATCAAAAACTCTAGCTGCAACAAAAAGCTTGCAGTTGAAATAAAAGCTGTATTTAAATATTCAAATATTCAACATTCAACAAAGGACATGATGAAGTTAAGTCACTATATAATCAGAAAACATGGGATTCTACCAAAAAATTATTCATGAAGAATGGGAAGGTTAAGAGAGGAAAAATGCATAAATCTCACAAATTAAACCTCAGAAACATAATTTAAGATGGAATTGGAACAATACAGTGCCTGTTGCCACATAAATAGTATCATTATATTTTAAACATTCTTTCAGTAATTTATTTCAATATTTCATCTACAAATAATGGCCAAAAAATGAAAGATGCCATTTTATTTTTCTGATTTTTTGGTTCTTTTTGTAAATTTATCTGTCAGTTAACCTTCATAAAACCCTTTGACCCTTCTAACTTTCATTAGTGTTTATTTCGGAAATGCCAATGGACTGTTTATTGATACTCATCAGTTTTGCAACAGTAGCGTTTTATATAGGATGTTAGGGGCACAACTCTATGGGTAGCCAGATGCATCAGGCAATATGAAAATGGTACCCATTGATGGTGTGCATTGCAGACTACTCATGATCATATGGGACAACTCTGAAGAATACAGTTGATGATGGTACTTAGCTCCTACCATTTACTAGATAAAGAATGAACTAATGAGAGTGAGTGCTCAAGAGAAATATAGCTTTTTTTTTTAATCATCTTTGCTTCTTCCTTTAACTCTTCCACCTCCTCCCTCCAACTCCTACACCACCGTCTTTCCAACCCCCCCTCCTAAATAGGAAATACACTCTAGAGTGTGGAAGAGCATCTGAAATCACCATGTAATTGCTTTCTCCATTTTATTAAAAAAATAGGTAAACTGTAATTATTTTAAATGTACATAATCATCTTTGTACTCCTTTCCCACAAATGGACTCAAAGTGGAGAAAGTATAAACAACACATTCTCTTGTTCAAACCTTCTCTCCATAGTTCATTCAGATATTAAAGGTTTTTTTTTCCCTTAGAAAACAAAGAAATTTTCCTTCAGTGTCCTTAGTGAAGTAAGAAAGTTATAATTAGATGTCACAATTACATATCTCAAATGAAAGAGAGCTAAACAGCATCCACAATTTCTAGTAGAAGATAAATAATACAGGTTGTCAAAATAGCTTCCTACTTTTAAAGAGTTTCAAGGTAAAACACTGGGGATTTAACTGTGGGCAGGCAGACTTCATGGGTGTAGGGCCTCTGCAGTCGTAAAGATCTCCATACTCAGAAGAGTTCTAACTGGCTTTAATGCTCTCCTGTCATCAATCTGAAATTCTCAATAATTTGTGAAGAAAGGGACTCACATTTCCATTTTGTACTAGTTGCCACATAGTATGCAGTCAGTTCTGTCTTTAGATTGTGTTCAAAACTCATTCATGTCAGCTTGTATTCTTGAATGCTTAGAAAATAAGAAAATTGTGCCATTAGCAGAAGAAAAGTACAGAAATGGTATCTGTAATAATTCAATCATACCAATTACATTCTGTTAGAGAATAAAGATGCAGGAAAAGACTTCAGTCCATTCTCCACTCTCACTTAGGTAAAATAAGCAAAATGGGTTCTGGCCAACAGGAAAACATTTTCATTTTGGAAAGTACTAATACAGTCTTTCACTTACTGTTTAACTTCTGTTTTTGGTGGTTTCTTCTGCTTTCTTCTAGGTGGCCCTAGAAGAAAATTATGAATATGTTATAGGAAACTGGAGGAAAGGCAATCCTTGTTTTAAAGTGCAGAGAACTTGACAAAATTGAGTTCTGATGTTGAATGGAAGGCAGAATTTGAAAGGAATGAGCTTGGATATTTAGTTGAGCATATTTCCAAGCTATGTGTGGAAAACTATGCTTTCTCCTTATAGTTTATAGTAAATGTGAGAGGAAAGAGACAAGCTGAGAAATGAACTCATGGGCATAAAGAAACAGGTGACTTCCACTTACGTGAAAAGTAAGAAATCCATTTACTTCTTATTAGCTTCATATGTGTGAATAATAATGTGGTAGTTTGAAGCTGTATGTACCATAGAAAAACATGTTATTAAATCAAATCCATTTATATGGGTTTGAACTCCTTGTAAGAGGACATTTTAAGGAAGATATTTCAGTTAAAGTGCGACTCATTTCTTTCAGGATGGGTTTAATTCTATTACTAAACATTTTAATAAGAGAAAAATTTCAGACAGAGAAAGTCACAGAAGCAAGTAGCTGAAATCAATGAAAACTAAAAAAGAAGGGTGAGACCAGCAGACATGACCATGTGCTTGCCATGCAGCAGAGGAGCCAAGGATTGCTGGGAGCCAGTGTTTGGGAAGAAAACTTAGATGATTCTTTGATTTGGGCATATACCTGGACTCTATAAATGAATAAATTCAGCATTGTCTATGCTGAACCATTTCATGGTATCTGCTTTGAGCAGCCGAGGAAACTAAAACAAAGTTTGGTGCCAGGAAAGTAGGGTTTTGCTATTGCAAGTACCAACAACATTGAAACAACTTTGGAAATGCATAAGGGATAGAAACCGTAAGAATTGTGATCCATTTGATAGAAACAGTATGTTCTTAGAAATATGGATGATAAAGGTATTTCTGATGAGGCCCTAGAAGAAAATGATGAACTCATGGGCATAAAGAAACCAGATATTAATGGTTTAAAAGATTCTGAGCTTCTGGAAAGCGAGTCCCTGAAAGATAGTGCTCCACGTGAGGGTTTAACTAAATATATAGTCAGTCAGCCATTTCAGTGCAAGCCAAGATTGGAGACACACTTATCCAAGAAGGATCTGTGGAAAGCCCTGTTGTCTGAGGATTTGGACCCCTGTGTACTACATGTAAAACTGGCAAATTGTTTTCAAGATTTGTATGAGTGGAACCATTGCCAGCTTGGGACTAAATGGGACATAAAAGGGATAGATTGAAGGAAAAATCACTTCAAGGGCAGAACAATGAAAGGTAAGGTATGGACCAAAGACATTGTCTCAGCCCAAGACAGTGGGACCACATATGCATTTGATAAATGTGAGTCTGCCCCAGAGCTTGGAGAGGATGGGCCTTCCACTCTCCTGTCCAGAAAGAGTTCTACCAACCCAGTATTCTCAGAGGTTGGGGCATATAGCCTGGGGATTGCAGAGAGTCTGGCCATCATCACCCCACTTTTTTCAGAGGGTGGAATTTTTACTCCAGTGTTTCAGGAGAGCATGGCTGCTGCAAAAGTGCTTGAGAGGGGTGGAGCTGCCACTCCATCAGGAGTAGAGGAACATTGTTTCATAGATGACTCTCAGATCTTGAAATCTAATGGGTATGACCTGCAGGAGTTTGGATTGCTTGGAATTCATGATGCTTGTTTTCCTTCTAATTTCTCCCTTTAGGAATGGGACTATTGATCCTATGGCTTTCCCACCTTTGTATATTGGAATTGGGTAGCGTGTCCTCTAGGTTTCACAGGTCCAGAAAGGGAGGGAATTGTGCCCTAGGACAGATTATAGTCATAATCAATTTTGATGAGAGTTTGCACTTAACATTGTTACCAAAATGACTTAAGGCTTTTGGGATGTGGTGATGGAATAAATATAGTTTGTACATGGAAGAAACATGCCTTTAAGTGGTCTAGAGGGTGGAGTATGCTGTTCTGAAGCTGTATGTATTGCAGATAAATATATTCTATTAAATCTAATCCATTCCTACCCATTTAATGTAGGAATTTTAACTAGGCTACCTCAGTTAATGTGCAACTCACCTCGTGCCACATGGGACTTAATCCTATTACTGGAGTCCTTTATAAAATAAATGAATACAGGGTGGGGGGAGAAAGCCCAGAAGCAAGAAGCTGAAATTGTCGAAACCTGGAAGAAAAGGGAGAGACCAGCAGACACCACCATGTGACTTGCCATTTGGGCATAAGAGACAAGGATTTCCAGCAACAGAATTTGGGGAGAAAGCATCAGCCTTGATAATGCCTTGGTTTGGACATTTTCCTGGACTCAAGCTGTAAACTAATAAATTCCCATTCTTTAAACCAACCCATTTCGTGGTCTTTGTTTTAAACATCCTAGGAAACTAAAACATATACTCTTCAGGAGCTTGGGCCCTGAAAGCACACTGCTTTGGTTTAAAATTCCCTTGGAGCCTTTTTTGTTTTAGCCATGCTACCTTGGGCAAGTGTGTTAGTCTGCATGCTGCCAGAACATGATGTATCAGAACTGAAATGGCTTTCAAAAAGGGGAATTTAATAAATTACAAGTTTACAGTTCTGAGCCTATGAAAATGTCCAAACCAAGCCAACCCAGGAAAGATATCTTAATTTAAGGAAGGCCAATGAGTCAGGAATATCTGTCAACTGGATAGTCACATGGCTGGAATCTGCTGGTCCCTTGCTCCTGGGCTCTGTTGCTTTCAGCCTCTGTTCCTATGCAGATTCCTCACTTTGCTTCATGTCTTGGCTTCCCTTGGCTCTCTCCAGGTTTGCTTACTTAATATCTCATGGTGATGTCTGCTGGGCTCCAAGCATTTTCAAACATCTTTGTCTCTGTTCTCTGCCTGTCAGCTCTGCTCTGAAGTTTCTGCTAACTCTGTTGTTTCTGTCATTTCTGGCTCTCTCCAAAATGTTTCCTCATTTAAATGATTCCAGTAAACTAATCAAGACCCACCTGGAATGGGTGAAGTCACATCTCCATTTAATCAAAAGTTACACCCACAATTGGATGTGTCACATCTCTGTGGAAATAATCTAATAAAAAATTTCCAACCTGCAATACTGAATTGGAATTACAGGAAGTAGCTGCTCCCACAAGATTGGATCAGGATTAAAACATGGCTTTTCTGGGGTACCTAATGCTTTCATACTGTTACAGGAAATTTCTTAAATAATTTCTGGCTGAGATTTCTCCTCTCTAAAATAAGAATAATAGTAGTTTATAGCTCATCACTTTGTTATGAGGACTAAATGATAAAATGCATGTTATATACTTAAGCTTCTGTTACATATTATCAATATATTTAACTATTTTTCCATATCATTAAAGCCAGTTTTAATATGACTCACTTATACATGTATTTATTATATTATCTGAAATAACTATACACCAAAAAAAAAAACCCTCAAAGTGCTATGCTGATAATTATTTTATTGATCATGAGTTTTAAATGTCTTTTATGTCTAGCATTATATGGAGGTTGCATTTCATTGCATTTTTCTCCTATTTGAAGTCTTTTAAATAAATGCAATTTTATAATAATCATTTTATATGGAAAAACCTCTGTCTGGTAGTTTCCTTTTTTCAGGGTTATATATTTTTGCTTCTACTTTTCCAGATAAAACATGTAAAATGAAGCTAAAATATGAAAAAAAGGTGCTTAATACTTTTATACTCATAACTTAAAACTTCAGTACTAGCTTTCGTGTATTAAATCATCTACTTTTTTTCTATGAATCATAAAAATACCATTTCATGAATTTTACTTTAGATCACAAAGAACTGATAATATTTTCCTTGCAAAATGAGATTTATATCCCCTTTTCAGAGCAAATGAATATGCAACATAGTGCAGGAGAGTGTGATTGGGCAGAGATCCATAGAAAAAAGCTATCCATTTTTTCTCAGGGCCCCCAAAAGGGAAAATGCTAACAAGGAAGTATAAGGTGGCAGAGAAATCCTAATGAAGCTCATTTCCCACCAAAGAGATGAACATTTTAGGAGGCACTACCATCTATCAGTAGGCTTATTAAATATTAACACATCTTTTTACTTTCTTCATTTGAGTTTTTGCAAAGTAACTAGGAATGTAACTATCCGAAGACTTGAACTCTTTCAAGTACCAAGACAGGCATTAGCAGTCATAGTTTATATTTAATTATATAATGCTTCATCTAGGAATACTAGTAAAGTCAGCAGCATAATGTGCTAAGAGTATGCATATAGCCCTAGCTCCCTCCCCCACCAACATTCCTTCATCAAAGCAGTAGTGACTGTTAAGAATACACTTGGCAGATCAGAGACATATTATTCACTATAGTTCCAAGGTAGTCATTGTGATAATATTTCTAAGCTTCTTGAACATCTTGCAGCAACACCCATTTGAGTACAGTCACAAAGCTCTCCTTGCCTTACCTACTGTGCATCTTTAAATGGGATTTAGAGGTCAGTATGGGTAACAGCTATGTGAAGTTTTTGAAAACAGTATCCTGCTTGATTTTCAAAGAGTTTTTTGGGTCCCATCTGCTGTGATCATTAGATTGTTAGAGTATACATTTTAACTAACCAAATTGCTTAAAATAGAGCATCTGATATCTATGAGATGCTGGAATGCTTCTTTAAATACTCATATATATGTTCCACTCCACTGTCCTAATTCTCTTAGCCAAATGATGAATTGGTACTAACTTAAGTACTTATGTACCATCACATCATTAGAGTAGTATATGAATGATAATTAAAGACTAAGGGTAAATATATATGGTCATAAAATTATTTCAGACTGTAGATATACAGATCTTAGAAAAATATTAACGGGTGCTGCTGCTGAATTTCAACTGTGGCTTTGAAATATTTTTTGTCTTCGCCATTGCACAAAGATCAAGTCCAGAATTCTTCTAGAGAGGGTTTCACAAACTGGCTGTCTATTTTTCCTTAAAATACTGATTCCCCATGTCAACCAAACTGGTATACTTAATATCTTCTAAATATATTTTTTCCTTCACTGACATTATTTTGCATAAGCCATTTTCCTTGCTTAGACTGCGCTTTCTTTCAAAATACTATTGGATGCCTGGTATACAAGGCACTATTTTGGCAAATGAATTTCTGAAACAATGGCTTATTTTGAATATTAATTAAGAAATTAAGACTTGGACATATTAAATTTTCTTACCTAAAACCTCGGAGCTAGGAAATAACAGAATATAGATTAAAAATCTGAGTTCAAAATTTTTAAAACATTATTTCATAGTTTTCTTCAAGGCAGCTTAAATTCCATCTCCTCTGTAAAGCCTTATCTGCTGAACCTCAAGTAATTTCCAAACTCCTAAACAAAATTTTCTGCATAATTACTATAGTCATGTAACATTTCCTCATTATATGCCTACCTATCCTTTAAATTGTATGTCTTTTGAAGTAAATGGTTCTAACATTTTAGCCTTCATAGTATTTTGCAAAACTTAATATTTTTGTCTATTTATTTAAACAAGATAATCAAGATTAAACAGAAAATGACTCTATTTCAAGTTTTAAAATTCTGTCACTTATCGAGGCTCTCTTCTGTAAAGATAACATAGGAGGAATTTTCTTATTATGTGACGATATATGTGTGTGTGTGTATATATATATATATATATATATATATATATATATATATACATATGCCTCTATCAACGAAGGCATACAATAGAGAGGGTTACTTGATATTGGACCTCTCAGTAGAGGTAATCATTAGATTTAGCTGGCAGAATCAATTGGTTGCTTGGAGTGCAGTATGTATACCAGTCATTGTGAAGATCTGGTGTAGGGAATAGGGATGAAATGGGGGAATAAGATAGTACTCTGGAGAGTGAGGGTTGATCTCTAAGATCCTTTCTGTCTGGCCAGTAATATATCAGGCATATACCTAGCATATGAGGCATCATGAATTAGTTGTTCCTTACCTGTTACACTTCTTTATTGCCAGTAGAAACCAGTCCCCAGTTCAGTATTGTGGCCAATAAAAAGTGTTAGAGACATTGTAGTGAGTCTGTTGGAGCAAGGAGTGCATTCAGACTCTTAACAATCAATTTGGCTTGACATATTTACCTGATAATGTGAATTTCAGACAAAAGAGAAATGCAAAAATAAATACATGAAACATAAAATTAAGCCAATCTCGGAAATTTCACCGGGAGATTATACATCCATCATATTTTTTCTTTAGCATTATGGAAACAAGAAAACTTAACATTTCACATTGAAATAGTCCATTATTTTTGTAATGGAAACTTAACGGAAATAAATGAAATATCCAAAAATTAATTTCTAAGGAAAAATGTTGGAAGTTGGAAGAAATTAATTAAGTACGATAAATGGTTTCAGAATGAATGAATGATTGACAACCTATGTGTGACGTTGGTAGTGGATATTTTATGTTTCATTTCTTGGAGGTCATGACGACTTCTAAGGATCTTTTAGGTTTAATCTAGTTCAGTTTTGCACGGTTCCTCCTTGTTTAGAGCTATATCAACAAATGATTCCATAAATGGGTTATTCATGGCAGAGGATCCTCTCTAGAAATAAAAGATAACTAATTGAAAATTTTGTAGCTAATGAAAGAATTAGCTTTGTAATTCAAAAGAAGCTACAGAAAGCAGTCAAATATGACAAGAAAGCTACCACTAATGACCAAGAACAAGTATTTGAACAATAAATTAAGGACATTAACAATGTCAGTTGTACAACTGCGGCTTAATACTGCTTCTCAGGTTCAGAACTATAACTTGGTTAGGATAAAAGCCAAATAAACTATTTCAACTTTTTTGGGGGATGTATTTTAAGATGTTTAAATCTGAATACCACCTGCAATTGGTATTAAACACATTTAATACTGTCTGTGATCCATATGTTGAAACCAAAGCATTAGTTAAAAAAGACATAGCTGGGAAAATGGTTGGCTTTGTGAAATGGTGCAATTGGAACAATGGGAGCTGAGATGATGGGAAATATAAACAAGATTTGGGGTGGAAAACCTAGAAAAGTATTCCATATACAAATGCTGATAATTGGAGACCTTCGGTAAACTTCAACCTTTGTGAATCAGAGTTTATTTATTAAATTGAGGCAAAAGTGATAAAACCTTTCTTGTCCTTTTTTTTTTTTTTTTGTCTTTTTTGGTGTAAGGAACTGTGATAGATAGAATTATGTACCCCAAACATAGGCATATCTTTAATTTTAATCTATATTCCTGAGCTGTGAAGTCTTTGTAAATAAGACCTCTTTAAGATATTATTTTAGTTATGATGTGGCCCAACTGAGTGAGGGTGAATCTTAATCTGTATTAGATATAAGAAGCCAGAAGTCAGAGAAGTCCACAAGGAGAAGCCAGGAATCCGAAGAAACCAGAAGAGCCAAAAAAAGAGAAGATAGTGACATGTGACAGTTGGAAGAGAAACAAGCCAAGAAATCTCAAGGATTGCCAGTACAAGTACTAGAACACAACAGACTCTGGGAGAAAGCAAGTCTTGCCAATATCTAGATTTTGGATATCTTCTAGCTGCGAAACTATAAGCCAATAAATTCCTGTTTGTTTAAGCAAACTAATTGTGTGGTTTGTCTGGCAAACTAAGAAAGGAACTCACAGAGTATGTCTGAAAGTTCTTTGTAGTGGTTAAAGTGCTATGAAAGTATTAGTTCTATGATCCATGTTTTTTTTTTTCATGTTACCTGAAAGACTGACCCAGATGCAGATTAATGAATATCTTCTTCTATTGTACATGACCTATTTCTCTTTAACAGCAGCCAAAGGAAAATAACTATAGGCTGATAGGATTTAGATTAATGTTCTCTGACTCCAAGTGTCCAATAGTTTGTTAATTTATTATGCTTTATGGCAAAATAAAACCTCTATTTGCCTATTGTGATAGTATATGTCTAAATTATAAATACATGCTAGGGAGATTTATAATTGAGTCTGACCTTTCACTAAAGGAAAAAAGAGCATAAAAGCGAAACAAAACAAAAAGAAAACCCTGAAACACTTATTAATTAAAGTGTCGTGTACCTTGGAGAAGAGAGGGGAAAAAAGGATGAATGAGAGCTCTGCAAAAATGTGAAGCCATTTTAAGTAGAATTCATCCTGTGGTCAAATGATGTATAAATTCTTTGACAGATCAAAGACAGTCTAGTTTCCTCAGTATAAAGGAATTTCAAGAATAGAGCAAACAAAAATGGAATGCAAGGCAGAAAGCATGTAAACTAAATAACGAGAAATTATTCCTGGGTTGGAAAGTTTAAAGAAGTCACTTTTAAGTCTACATGAGCAAAGTACAAGACAACAAGGGAAGAGTAAACGTACCATGGTTAACAGGGAAATTTTTACCACTGAATGATTCTAATGTCAAGAGTATGTGTAAGATTACCTTAAAGATCAAGGGTAGAAACTCTGTCTGGGACAGTGGAGTCAGGAGAAAATCTTAGTGTGGTATGGGAAAGATCAAAGTTAAAACCTCAAAGCATTTCAGAAAACCACAGACGAAGTATCAGAGGTATAATTCCAATCACCCTGATGAAACACATCCAGAAGTAACAAAGAATATAGAGGGTACTACGTGGATACTTATTAGAAAATAATCACTATCCCGATATATGACATTATTTTTCAAAATAGGGGAAAAGTGAAGCCACAAGATAAAAATATGTTATATACTTAGACAGTTTCACTATATACCATATAGTTGCATTATCTATAATTTGGTCCAATTTGTACATAGAATCAAATAGCTTCAACTTGAAATAAAGCTGAGCTTTAGTGTTAAGATGCAAAAAATATTTTGAATATGCTTGCAATAAATATTCATTAGTGAGTATGCATATGAAAATAGAGATAATATGTTCAATCATTCAACACCAAATGCAGAGAAAGATGAGGTGTTCTTCCATTGTGGAATTCATATTCCCCAAAATGATGACTTCCTTTTCTTGAGTGTGTGCTTGCTTTATGGCATAAATATCTGGAATATTTATTAATTTTATTTATTTTAAAATTTAACTCCTGCTACATGGCAAATACTCTTGCAGAGAAAAAAGAATTGTTAATAACTGAGTCGTTCATGGAAGTAAATAGGTTTCATTATGGCTAATTGTTTATAACTGCTTTGTTCACATCACTGAAAAATTTAAAACAAATTAGCATATTTATAGTTAATGCTTAGTAATCATTTATTTCAAAGAAAGAGAAAAAATAGTGCATGAAATTGAGTAGATTCTGGTACTTTGTTAACCTCATCAATGTAAGAACTCTGCTGCCTACAAATACAGGGATGCTCATAGAAGAATAAATAGTGCCTGGTATACTATGTGTAATATTTTGCTGTCTTCACTGATATCATATAGAATGACTTGATGTAATATATTTAGAACCATTAAGCAGATTTCAAATAAAAAGACACATTTCAATCATAATGCATTGTTTGCCTATCCTCAGTATAATGTTATTCTTCTGGTTATTTTTCTTCCATTTGATCTCTTTGAAATATTCAACTGTCTTGATATCTCTGCAACATTTGTTCTATTGAGCACCCTCTACCACTGGAAACATCTTCTTTGATTTCTTGCCTACAGATATCTCCTGAAATCGTTATATCTCTCTCATCATTCCCACTAATGAACTCTTAACTGGCATTTCCTCTTTTATGCCTGTTCTTTAAATGTTGATATTTCCTTGAATTCTCCCCTTCAAATTCTTTGTTTTATACATTCTTCCTAGGAGATCATAGGCATCTGTCATAACCTCAGCTATCATTAGAAGTTGATGGTTTCTAGATTGAGGTGGAGTGGGTTTTAGATATATAAGTCCTTTATACGGAGAAAGAAATAATTTCTAGTTCACTGAAATGACTTTTAGCATTTGGGGGGCCTCACAATGCCTGAGACACATTAAACTTTGTGAACCTCAACTCACTGTGTCATTGCAGCCCAGAATACGTATTTACATAGGCACAAATATATGTATTGTGTATAATATATAATAGTGCATGCTATATATATATTTCCTTGGGATTTGTAAATATGTATGTATATTTACAATTTTAATATATGTAGATAAGAATCTGTAGGTATATTGAATGGTTTTCCATTTTTTACTAGCATCCTTTTTTTTTTTTTTTTTTTTTAACCTTGAAGCTGGTCTTTGAATCAGATGTAAGTGTAGTGAAGGGGATTCCTTTAACTTTTTAGGTTTCAATTTCCTCATCTATAAATTGAGAGATTTAAACCATAAGATAAAAAATTCCACTTTGAAATTCTGTTATTCTATGTGAAAATAGCCCAACAATTATCAAAACAATGGGATAGAAAAAAATCCACACCTTTGTCCTTTAGAAACCTCTGACATTTGAGAAGTCTAGTGAGGACTGTGTGTCTGGTTTAACTTGTAATTACAAGAACTGTAAATGCTTTTAGATCTGTTTTGGCATGACATGCAATATATTTATTTTACTAACTTTGGTTACTCCCCCCAACCCGCTAAGCCCAGACTCAGAGTCTTCCACATTCGTATTCACTGCCTGAGGAAAAAGGCATAGGTAGAACAGGGAATGAGAATATGGCACTTAATTATTAAATCAATACATGTTCCTTACTTGCAGAAACTAGGTACAAATTTAAATTTGTTAAAGGAAGCCAATCATCCATTCTCTGAATCTCTAAAAGCGTGCAATCATTGCTTTTGGATTTGAAGGCTCTTGAAGGCTACAACAGTCTAGTGTATAACTAATTAACTAACTAGAAATGAAAACATTCCATTTGCATTAGGCACACTATTTGACGACCTTTCTCTTTTGAACTTTTCAAATGGCATTGCAGTATGACAGACAGTTTCTTTTTACAAAGTCATGTAGATCTTTCATGTATTCCTGCAGCACAGGAGAAAAGTTAGTGATTTTTTTCTCTCTTCAATGTGCACTGCAGCTGTATTTGATTCTTTTTTTGCTTTACATTAAGTATCTGATGATTTTGATATTAGCTTTCTTAGCCACCAATGCTGGCTATCATTGAAGATATTATTTTAATGAGACGTTAAAATGATGCTAGGCATGGTACTGTGTACTATACATGCATTATCCAATTTAGTCATCACAGCAACCATAAACAAAATATGTATTATTATGGTACCTATTTTACAGATGTGGTGTAACTACCTTTATCATCCATGGTTCTCCAGAGAAACAGAACTTATAGTAGTATATGCATATATGTGCATGTTAGTAGGTGTATAATCTATAAAGAGATCTAGTTTAAGGAATTAATTCACACAATTGTGAGAACTGGCAAGTCTGAAATCCTTAGGGCAGGCCAGGAGCCTGAAAACTCAGGCAGGAATTTTACGCTGCAGTTTTGGCACAGAATTTTTTCTTTCTAATTCAGTTTTTGCTTTTAAACCCCTTCAACTGTTTGGATGAGGCCCGCCTATATTATTAAGATAACCTCGTTTACTTAATGTTAACTGATTGTAGATGTTAGTCGCATCTACAAAACATCTTCACAACAAAATGTAGACTAGTGTTTGACCAAACAACTTGGCATCAAGGCCTAGCCAGGTTGATACATAAAATTAACCATCACACTGTCTGTCTTACTTTTCTAGCTGCCGGAATGTGATATACTACAAACAGAACGGTTTTTAAAAAGGGGAATTTATTACAATATTAGTTTACAGTTCCAAGGCCATGAAAATGTCCCAATTAAAGCAAGTCTATAAAAATGTCCAAATTAAGGCACCAACAAGAGGTTACCTTCACTTAAGAAAGGCTGATGAAGTTCACGGTTTCTCTCTCAACTGGAAAGGCACATGGCAATTATGGCGATGTCTGCTAGCTTACTTGCCAGGCTTCTTGTTTCATGAAGCTCTCTAGGAAGCGTTTCCCTTCTTCATTTCCAAAGGTCTCTGGCTGGGTAGGCTCTCGCGGTTCTCGTGGCTCTGGATGGGACTCTCCCCAAAATGTTTCCTCTTTTATAGGATTCCAATAGACTAATCAAGACCCACCTGAGATGGGTGGAGTCACATCTCCCTCTAATTAATACCCATAATTGGGTGAGTCACATCTCCATGGAAAGAATCTAATCAAGTCTCCAACCAAAAGTACTAGATAGGGATTAAAAGAAACAGTTGCTCCCACAGGATTGGACCAGTATTAAGACACAACTGTCCTAATTTTTCTCGGGTACATAATCCTTTTGAACCAGCACACTGTCAAAATGCATTTCTGAGATCACATGTTCTGTAAATATTGTTGCGAGACGTAGGACTCGGAACTTTTACTGACCTCAAAGCTCCCTCTTATTACCACTAAACATAAATGAATTCCATCTGTTTAGCATGTATCAATTCATCCATATTCTGGCCCATTCTAAATGCCTGGTTAAATGGAATGAGATCCTAATGTCCAGTCGTAGCTGCAAAAGATGGAAAAAGGGATTTCAATATCACATTAAAGTTAGTACAAGAAAAGTATTTTAATCCATTTCCTAGTAGACTTTTTTCTTTAAATATAAGAATCACCTTTTACTTATTTATAGCAGGATGTACTCAGTGTATTTCCTTCCACTTCCATGTTCAAGAGTTAGAGGTATGCATGAAAGCTGCCACAGTGCTCAAAGCGCTCACTTTGAATATGTTGTTCTTCAAACCTCCATGAAAGACTAAGAAAGAAAAATAATGCATTTTGTTTTTATTCTGACAAACCCATTTTAAAAATCCATTTACTTCTTAGGCACTATATGCTGTTCATATAGATTTTCTCTCTCTCTATGGATTATGTTTTGAAAAGTAGAACAGAAATTTTTCTGTGATATGGGCAAATTTTATTCCAAAGCACATATTTGCTCAGAAATGAAGAAAAATACAACATGGAGAAGGTACCTTTCTCTTTAAGGCAAATGAACGTAGAGAGCTTGAATTAAAACAATACAGAAATAAATTGCACTTTTATCCTGAGTGGCTTTCTCAGAGAATTCCCCAGGGGCTTTCCAAAAATTAAAAATTCTTAACAGCAACATCAAACATCAGTTACTTTGGTTTAGATTTTAAAACAGAAATTGATTTAGCATTTTAGATCTCCAGTGGGAATTGCTTCTGCATTCATGAAAGCTGCTGTTAGAGGTAGATATGCCATACAACCAACAGCTGCTGATCTAGGCAAAAACTTTTATAGTTTCCAGGAAATCACAAAGATGCTCTTTAACAACTGCAGGCATTGACCAAACCAATCTGTGAGCATTGAAGATGGGAATTTAAATACATGACTATTAGTGCAGAGAGCAGTTGACACCAGTGGCCTAGGACCCGTATATATCCATCCTTCTTACTGTTATTGCTACTATTTCTATAAAGCCACAAGTGCCCAGAATACCTTGAAGATAATTTGAAAAACAGTATATCTATTGAAAATTCAACCTTGTGCTTATAATTTCAAGGACCACAACTGTCCTAATCAGCTCACAGCCAGATATGTGGCCAGATATAATAAAAGATTATGGAGGTCAATTCTAGTCTTCCCAGTCTTACTAAAAATAATTGCACTTAACAGTTTGAGCAGCTTTTGTGAACACCAATGTATTTTAAAAGGATGTGGGAAATGGAAGATGTTTTGTTCCAATTCTTCAGTAAAAATCACTTAACAAGAAATACAAAAGTAGGCACATAAGAAATCAGAATAGAAAGAGAAAAGGCAGCACTTTAAAAAAAGCAGTAAAGCACAAATAGCCTGCAGCTGAACTCTGAATGAAGTCACTCTCTCGCATTGTCAGAAAGAAAAAATAAAATAATACAAATGTGCAGGTTTGTAGGTTTGGAATCACCTTGGAAAATAGTAATAGATAGATAAATGTGTGATGGTTGGTTTCTGGTATCAACTTGGCCAGTTGATGGCGCCCATTTGTCTGGTTAGGCAAGGACTGGCCTAACCATTACTTCAAGGATGTTTTGTGGCTGGCTGATAAACCAGGAAGCTGTTTATTAAGCCATCAGTCAGTTGATTCCAACTGCAGTTGATTACATCTATGATCAACTAAAGGTGTGTTTCCCACCAATGAGAAAATGGAACAATTGGATTTGATCCAATCAGCTGAAGACTTTTAAGGGAAAAGAGAGAATGTTCACTGTTTCTTCAGCTAGAGTGCCTCTCCTATGGAGTCCATCAAAATCCTTCATCAGAGTTGCAAGCTTCTCCGCCTGCCCTACAGTTTGAGACTCTTGCATTCCTGTTATTGCATGAGACACTTGTATAAAACTTATATTTACAAATCTCTCCTGTTGGTTCTGTTTCTCAGAGAACCCTAACTATAGATAGGTAGATAGAGTACTGGTTTGAAGATATTACATAACCCAGAAAAAAACATGTTTTTTCCCTAATCCAATATTGTGAGTCAGGCCTATTGTGTAGAGTTCAAACTTTGATTGGATTGTTTCCATGGAGATGTAACACACCGAACTGTGGGCTGGACTTTTTGATTAGAATGGAGATGTGACACTGCCTGTTCAAGGTGGGTCTTAATAGTTTTCTGGAGTTTTTAAGAGAGCTCATGGAGATGGAAAGAGCTCAGAAGGGACAGAGATGCAGACATTGGGAAATGATTGGCATGCTGAAGGGGATGTTTGGAGTGCTCAGAGAGAGCAGCTGCCTAGAAGCAGACATTTGGAGATACAGAAGAAAATGCCATAAGCATACACAGGATCTTAAAGAGCATTTGAAGCCAGAAGCCAGGAGAGAAGCCCAGCAGATCTTACCACGTGCCTTCCTATGAGATGCTAAGCAAGCCAGAAACCAGAGTTTTGCACCAGAGAAGCAAAGTAAAGGGCCCACAGATGCTTAGAGGGGCAACCACTGGAATCAACAAGCTGGGAGCAAAGTCCTCAGATATTAGCCATGTGCCTTTCAAGTTGACAGAGAAACCCCAGATGCCAATTGGCCTTTCTTGAGTCAAGGTATCTTTCTCTGGATGTCTAGTTTGGACATTTTAATGGCCTTAGAAATATAAACGTGTAACTTAATAATTCCCCTCTCTAAAAGCCAACCTATTTGTGGTATATTGCATTCCAGAAGCATTAGGAACCTAAAATAGATAGAAAAGACAGACAAAGAAGAGAGAGAGCCAGAAGAGTTAACAGCAGAAAATTATGGAAACAGAGACATGATATAAATAAGAAATAAGAAGGGAATTTTCACATTAACTTAGGTTGTAAGAGGTGGAAAAAGAATCATAATGTATGGTGGAGAAAACTTACCATATCTTAACCTAATAGTTCATAATGGAACTAATTAGGCTCTAATTACCCTGAAAAGAAGAACCCTGATAATTCCAAGCATAAAGTCTAACACATAGTTTAAATGGGTAATTAATAAATGCTTATTGAATTAATGGGAATGATAATTTTTTGGTTGAATCCCTGTAACATCCAGCTATCTTTCCATGAATATAAAGTTTTTTTGGAGAAAATACTATTTTCAATAAATGGCACTCGGGCAACTGGATATCCACACGCAAAAGAATGAAGTTGTATATTTATGTCACACCATATATAAAAATGGATTCAAAATGAATGAAATATATAAGGTAAGACTGAAACTATGTCAAGTTAAAAGAAAACATGGGTATAATCTTTATAACCTTGAATTGGTAAAGGTTTCTTAGATATAAACTTAAAACACAAGTGAAGAAAGACGAAAGAGGTAAATCAGACTTCATCATAATGAAAATCTTCTGTGCTTCAAAAGACACCATCAAAAGGGGAAATGAAATCCTACAAAATGGGAGAAAAATTTTGTGAATAATGTATCAGATGAGGGACATATATCTATAGTATATAAAGAACTATGACAACACAATAATAAAAAGGCAGATAAACAAAACAAAAGGACAAATACTGTATGGTCTCACTGATATGAACTAACATTAGTGAATGAACTTGGAGAATTTCAGCTAAGAACAGAGACCATCAGGAGATAGAAATAAGGTAGATATTGGGTAATTGGAGCTGAAGGGCTACAGATTGTACAACTGGACTGATTGTAAAAATTCAGAAATAGATAGGAAAATACTACCTAACTGTAATACAATAATATTAGTATACTGAATGAAGCTGAATGTGAGAATGATAGAAGGGGGAGGGCTGGGAGCACAAATGAAATCAGAAGGAAAGATAGATTATAAAGGCTGAGATGGTATAATCTAAGAATGCTTAGAGTATACAATGATAGTGACTAAATGTACAAATAAAAAATATTTCTGCATAAGGAGGAACAAAGGAATGTCAATATTGCAAGGTGTCGAAAATAGAGGTAATTCACATTTTAAAATTTTAACATGTGTAAGACTAAAGCAAATAAATGCTTATTTCATACAAAATTTATAATTTGACAAGTGCATTTCCTAATATAACTTATGTGGACACTTTAATTGAACACCATGATTACATGGAACCTTGAGTAGGGATGAGATTTTGTAGGTTTGTCCAGAGTGATACCCCAATAAATCCCAGAATAATTTGAACAGTGTATAAAAAAGAATTTGCAAAGTCCCCTTGGGGGAATGGTGAGAAAGGGGGAAAATTCACCTTCCCCATGTGGAGAAGTCCTGATATTCTCACAGGCAATGGGGACAACCAAAGCAATAGGCCAAGCCCTCAATCTTGGGGCTTGTTCATATGAAGCATCTCTGCAAAGGATAGACTAAGCCTACTTAAAATTGGGCCTAAGAGTCACACCCAGAGAACTTCTTTTGTTGCTCAGAAGTGGCTTCTCTCTCTCTGCTAATATGACAAGCAAACTCACTGCCCTCCCCCTCTCTACATGGTACATGACTTCCAGGGGTATAAACCTTCCTGGTAAAGTGGGACAGAAATCCTAGAATGAGCTGGGACTCAGCATCAAGGGATTGTGAAAATATTCTGGACCAAAAGAAGGAAGAGAGAAATGAGACAATACAAAATGCCAATGGCTGAGAGATTTCAAACAGAGTCGAGAGGTTGTCCTGGAGCTTATTCTTATACATTGTATAGATATCATCTTTTTAGTTAAGGTATAATGGTGAGGCTGGAGAGAAGTGCCTGATAATGTAGAGCTGTGTTCCAGTAGCCGTGTTTCTTGAAGATGATTGTATGATGATATGGCTTTCACAATGTGACTGTGTGATTGGGAAAATCCTGTGTCTGATGCTCTTTTTATCTATGGTATGGACAGATGAGTAAAATATATGGAATAAAAATAAATAAATAATAGGGAGAACAAGGGTTAAAATAAATTTAGTAGACTGAAATACTAGTGATCAATGAAAGGAAATGATATGGGGTATAGGAAAAAATAGGGGAAACAAAGGCTCAAATATATTGGGTAGATGGAAATACTAGCAAACAATGAGAGGGAGGGGTAAGGGGTATGGTATGCATGAGTTTTTTTCTCTTTTTTCTTTCTCTTTATGAATTGATGTAAATGTTCTAAGAAATGATCATGGTGATAAACATACAATTATGTGATGATATTGTGAGTTATTGATTATATACTGTCATGGTCAGCTTCATGTGTCAACTTGGCCAGGTGGTGGTACCTGTATGTCTGGTTGGGCAAGTGCTGGCCTTTTTTTTTTTTTTACATGGGCAGGCACCGGGAATCGAACCCAGGTCCTCTGGCATGGCAGGCAAGCGTTCTTGCCTGCTGAGTCACTGTGGCCCGCCCCTGGCCAGTCTTTTGCTAGGAAGATATTTCATAGAATTAACACATGATCACGTTGGCTGCATCCACAGTTGATTCCATTTGTAACCAGCCACGGGAACTGGCTAATTACACAGATTAAGCCGGAGGATGCTTAATCTAATTACTAGAAGCCTTTTAAGGAGGATTCAGAAGAGACAGGCTTCTTCCTGCTTCAGCTGGCTAGCCGCTCCTGTGTGGTTCATCCAGACCCCTCATTGGAGTCCTCAGCTTCACTACCCGCCCTACGGATATTGGATTCTACATTCCCACAGTTGAGTGAGACTTTTTTTTTTTTTTTTTAATATGGAACGCTTCACAAATTTGCGTGTCATCCTTGCACAGGGGCCATGCTAATCTTCTCTGTATCGTTCCATTTAGTATATGTGCTGCCGAAGTGAGCACTGCATGAGACACTTTTATAAATTTTATATTTATGGATATTTCCTGTTGATTCTGTTTCTCTAGAGAACCCTGACTAATACGTATACCGAGAATGGAATCGTCATATGGTAAGAATGTTCATTTTTGCATGTTGTTATGTTTAAAAAAAGTTTTTAAATTAAAAAAAAGACAGATAAAATAATTATAAGGGCAAAGATTTTGAAAAGACATTTCCCCCATGAAGATATACAAATGGCCAATACACTCCTGAAAAGATAGCCAACGTCCTTAGACAGCAGGGAAATGCAAATCAAAGCCACAATGAGTTACCACTTAAGTACACAGGAATAACTATTCTAAAAAAGACAGATAACAGCAAGTGTTGGCAAGGATATGGCTAAATTATAACCTGAATGCAATTCATGGGCATAAAAATGTTGCGGCTACATTGGAAAATCTTTTAGAATTTGTTTATAAAATAAGCATAGAGTCTTCAATGTGTCTCAAAAATCCCACTCCTAGGTATATAACCAAAGGAATATGAAAACATGTGTCTATAACAAAAATTCAACTTGCATGTTCATAGCAGCATTATTCACAATAGCCAAAAATGTGGAAACAACCCAAATGTCCATCAACTGATGAAAAAATGAAAAAAATGTCATATATCCATGCAATGCAATATTACTTGGTCAAAAAAAAGGAATGAAAGTGCTGACACATACTACGACATGGATGAATTTGAAAACATTATAAGTGAAAGAAGCAAGTCACTAAAGGCCACATAGTGTCAGATTCCATTCATATGAAAGTCCACAGTGGGGAAATTTACAGAGACAGAGGTAGATGGCGGAAGGGAGAGAGGGATGACTGCTAGAAGTATGGGTTTCTTTGGGGACTAAAGAAAATCTTCCAAAATTGATTGTGTTGATGGTTGCACAACCCTGTGAATATAATATAAGCCATTGAATTGTATATTAAATGGGTGAAGTTATATGACTATCTCAATAATGATGTTAAAAAATTCAACGTAAGTAAATGAACAAGTGTTGCATACATGGCATCTACACATTGAATATTCTCTTGTCCATAAGAAGAGCAAAATCACATGCAAAGTATGCAGATTATCAAAAGGTGTTATTCTAGAAATAGAAATGTCATTACATTACAACTGAATTGTTTTGGAAAGAAGTTTGCAACATTATCAAAAGAAATATTCTAATATGCTCGCTTATCCCTTTTTATTAAAGAGACTTACAATCTTAAAGAAGAAAAAAATTGGAAAATGTTGTAAAGACTTCTAGCAGCCTTAGCTAGTTTTACCATGTCTGTCAGAGTCAAATTTTTCATTAACCTTCAATGAGGTTGACTGAAATTGTTCAGAAGACTCAAAGAAATCCAACACCACTTGTAGAAAAACAGTTTAAATGTTATGGCCTTCCAACTGTATCAAAGGGATTATCTTAACATGCAAAATGCAGCACATTGTGTAACTTGGTAGAAACCAGGTTCAAAAAAAGCACAACCAGTTAAAAGAGCATGATAGTAAAGCAGATAAGAAGATATAAATGGAATGAAGCTGTAAGAAATACAAAAGTGATAAATATAAAAGTTGTTTGGTACTGCCCCTTAAACCAAAAAGAAATAAGAAGTCTGGCTGCTACTGGCAAGCTATAAAATACAATGAGGAAACATATTTCCCAGCATACTTATATGCATGAAAGACAATAACACACTACCATCTGCTGTATGCCATGTCATATCGCAGTGTCTAAGTTATTTTGGATTTGGAGAGAACTCCCTCCACAGATGCATGTACAACCTGCCCCAAAGCACATTCTCCTGAGGTAGAAGTACTTTAGAGCTCAAATAGTATTCTCCTTCATATACTGAAAAAGAAACAACACATTTTAAAGAGTAGATACTGAGACATCAGTATGTGATAGAGTCCCACAAGAATCACAAGAAAAATGCATGCAACCGTAAAATATAACTAATAGAATATAATACATTGATTGCACCTGAAAACCATGCGCAGTTTTGCAGTTTTCAAAGCATTTCCACCTATCTCATCTGATTCACTCTTAACCCAGAAAACAAAGCTTTATGTTTTGCAAATAAAGCAAAAAAGGTTCAGATATAATTTGTATATCTGTCATGGGAGTAGGCATACCCATGATGCATGAGGAAGGATGCTAGTGTGAATGCAAAACTAGAGAGGGAAGGTGGAAAGGGTAGCCATTTTCTTAGAGCTTTAATTCTGCACCAATATACAGAAGTAAACAGATTCTAATTCTAGTTGAAGGGGTGTGTGGCTGTATGTGTGTTTATATCATGCTATAATTCATTGGGTAATAAAAATAAAATAACATCTCTCAAATCCAACTTCAAATCTCTCCCGCTCCATCACTAGCACCCTAGGCTAAAGCATTGTTATCTCTTTCCAGTTGAGCCTCCTGGTTCCCATTTCTTCACTCTTGCTTCCTCCTCCCTCAGTCTCTTTCCTAGAAACTGCAAGTCAACTGGCTTTGCATCTCTGCTCAAAATCAACCCATCTAACCATGTCTGTCAGAGTCAAACCCAAAGTTTCAAAAATAGCCTGGATAAAGATTTGTATAATCAAGTTCCCTTACGATTTTCTGGCCTTAGTGTCTCTTACCCTTTTCCCACTCAATCTTCTCACCCATGCTGGCCTCCTGGAAGTTTCTCTTCAGGAACACTTGCCACCTCATGACTTATATTCATTATTCCCTCAACCAAGGCTACTTTGTGCCCTGATACCGATAAAGCTCTCTCTCATGTTATCAGAAATGTATTCCCTGACCACCCTAACTAAATATTAGATAAATAAAATATAAAATTCTTTATCATTTCCCTACTCCGTTTTTATTTTTATTATGTACTGCTATATATGGCTTTTCTGTTTAATGTCTGTCTCCCCTGTCAAAATGTAAGCTCCACATGGGTGAGGCCTCGCTCTGCTGAGTTCACTGCTTTAATCCCAACACGTAGAATTATGTCTGGAGCAGAGTGGGCATTAAACAAACATTGATTGATTGAATGAGTAGCATAACAACCCGAAGTAATAGCAATACTTTCCTCTGTTTTTCTTCTCACAGCAATACTTATCAGGAGATATATTTGGTCTCATTTTACAGGCACATGAATTGGGGTTCAGAAAAGTTGTTCCATGCCCAACAACGGATAGCTGGTAAACTATAACTCACAGTTTTAATTCACATCCTAATTAGATGCTCCCGCTACCTATCTTTCAAGTTGTTTCTTAAATCCCTGTGGTTTCGGAGATATTTGTGATGGGTTTCCTGCATCACAAAGGAAAGACCTGACTGTGGAGTCCTGGATAAATGACTCTCTTTAATCAAGTATCTGATCTATAATTGTTTTATATGTTGGGACTTCATGTAAGATTTCACTTGAAGCAGTATTTAAAGGTTTTTCTATGAACTCCTTAAAAAATCTGTGCTGTGTACTGTCTTATATAGTGCATGGTACACAAATATATTAACAAGTTATCTAGTAAGTAATTACCTTACATGTTTAACACCTCCCATGAGGTAAAGGGTAAGCATTTATCTATCTTTCTTTTCCAGTAAATGTAAGTTGCACAAAGCACCACATTTTGTGCTATGTTTTACATAAGACACTCTCCCTTTCTTAAGTGTTTATATGAAACATACAAACATGAAGTAAATTGTTGTAGGTTGAATTGATATTTTGTGATATATTGTAGCACAATTCAAATGGAAATCAGGATATGGAAATCTTAATATCCTAGAACACAAGCTAATATTTAAAGAAATATTGCTAGAGTGAAATATTTCCATATAATCAGAAAATAACTATATACATATATGTGGAGGTATATATATATATATATGTATATATGTACACACACTCAAACTGCCACTTAGAGCCTATTGGTTCACATTTCACTCCTACTTTTAACAGGTTGTTATGCTGTTTATTTGCCTTTTTGTTTTTTATCTTTCAGCATATTGAAGAGACAAAATTAAAAGTGGGGAGAAGACAGGTAATTTAAAAGACTAGATGATAGTGGCGTATGGGAACTGATAACCTGTAGTGAGAAAACTGAAAAATGACCATAAGGAACATAAAACACAATTCCTTGGACCACATTGTGCTGGAGAAAAATGCTTACATGTTTCCCCTTACAGAGACATTTAATTGTTAAAGTAAATTATTTTATTAAGTTTTGGGGACTGAATAATGTGCCCCTTAAAGATATGTCAAGTCTTAAACTGTGTTGCTGTGGTTTTGAACCCATTGGTAATAGGACTTTTGAAGATATTATCAGTTAAGGTGTGGGCACATTTGTGAACAGAAACTTCAAAGATCCTATTCAGATGAGGTCAAATTGAATCAGGGTAGGCCTTAATCTATCTGACTGGATTCCTTATAAGAAAAGTAAATTAGCTCACAGAAGTCAGAGAAAGCCACAGGAGGAAACTAAGGAGTAAAATTGCTGCAAGAAGAGGCAGAGAGGCAAGCCAAGGAAACACAAGGCTTGTTGCAATCGAGCACCAGAATGTTGCAGTCTCAGGGAGAAATCATGGTTTATTAAGACCTTGATTTTAAACTTCGGCCTCTAGAATCATGGGTCAATAAATTCCTATGGATCAAGACAACCCATCGTGTGGTATTTGTCATATAGCCCTGGCAAACTAAGACACTAGCTGTTGTAATGCAAAGGAGAAATTTCAATAGTTAACAAATCCTTGATGACATTCAAGTATTTTCCTGATATATATATATGGATATAAGGTATTGTAGTTTTGTGGGCATGTATGAGTGTGTATATTTTATTAATAGATTAAATCCTTCATGAAAACATCTTAACTCAAATAGTTTATTATATGGAAATATAATGTATAACAAAATTTCTTAATATATCATTTTATTGCTTTTATTTTCAGGTTTACTGGTTAACACTTCACAATAATGGTCTGGTTAAGGTAATTAATGCACAATTACAGCGGAAATCCAAATGAATTACTTGTGACATTCACATTAATACTAAATGAGTTCACAGTGATTAATGCTGTTAAATAGATAGCAGCGGAATTAATATTGATTAGGCAATTATTTTAAAGTGTTAGTGTTTATTGCAATTTATATCAACTTCTGTTTTGAGTAACCTTCCTCTTTTGGCAGGGTCCAGTGCAAGCTGTGAATGGTGAGAACACATTTGTAGTTTTTCCCTCCCTTGCATTTTAAAGTGGTAAAATGCGAAACTTCCTTTTATTGTACTTTCTATATAAGTAGCCTGCTTGTGGTACCCAAACTCCCCAAAGTGTGTTTTTGCATGTTTAAAAAGCCTTTGCGGGGTGCATGTGTGGTTCAGTGGTAGAATGTTCACCTTCAATGCAAGAGACCCGGGTTCGATTCCTGGACCACGCACCCTGCCTCCCCCCACTCCCCCCCCACGCAAAAAAAAAAAAAAAGCCAGTGAGTAATGCCTGTCCTGACTTCGGTGTGCCTCTGAATTTCCGGTGTGGTTGTCCAAGTCATTCCTGTTCTTTAGAGACTGTCTCAAGTCCCATCACCTGCTCTAACCACCCTCTCTAACCACCCAGCTATCTAGACATCTGTATAGGACTATACAACTACCAGAACACTTATTTATCATTTGAGATTAAGGATATGCTACCCTAACATATTATCCACATTTTAACATGTGCTTATATAAATAAATCACACCTTAACATTCTCATCAACAGGAATTTTCACATAGCATAATTTTTCTATATACCAATTATTAAACAACATGTAATTATACTACATAGTCACATACAGATGAGTTCCCTTAAATAAATGAACAATAATGATATTTATTCCTACTCTTATTATACTCCTGGGTGGGATTGTCCTAAGGGAGTGCAGAGAGTGGCAATCAATTTAATTTTCCTCTTTCCTCTAGATTTTTTGGTAGGAAACCAGGAATACCAAGAGTATATCTTTGAGCACGAATATGTTTTGTGAAAATATGTAATAAATAATGTTCTCATGTAGTTGCACAAGCAGAGACTTTGGAAATGAAAATTTTAAAACTAAATAAACTAATGAGATTGTAACTGCAAAAGATGGAATATTTTAATGCAGAAACAGCTGGTTATTACATGCTAGCAGAAGTTCCTGTTTTTAATAAAATTTGTGAGGGAATATCTTTCATCTGATCATGATGCCAGGTAATTGTTTGCTAAACAAGAGAGGAGGGAATTTAGGAAGAAACTTACTCTTCTTCTTTCTTTCCCTTTCTTTGTTTACTTTCTTTCTCTCTCTTTCTTTTTCTTCCTTCCTTCCTTCCTTTGTTCCTTCCTTCCTTCCTTCCTTCCTTCCTTTCTCTTATTTCCTCTGTGTCTCTCCCTTCCTTTGCTCCATTTTTCTTTACATAATTAATACTTTTTTAGATAGCTTTTCCTGTTCTTATTTTTTATTAGGTCTTGATCTTGGCAACTTTACTTTTGCCAGCCAGGATAGTTTTTCTGACCAGCAGATATATCTTCTAAAATAATTATTTGTCTATCCTTATCACTCCAGTTTCTTCCTATGGGCATGGCTGCCTTGATATTTCTGTTGTAAATAGTTATACAACTAACTCATTCACATCAAATATTGTAAAGACAGAAGAAATCATTCTTTAAACTCTTTATGTCATTAACATTATGATAAGTACTAATGAATGATGGATAGATATAATGATCAAATGATGAATAATCTACATCAGAAGCAAAATAAATGTCACTCTGATATTGTAAACATAAGAACAGTTTTTGATGTCTAAGATAATTGATACCAACAATTTAATTGCTTCACTTTGTCATAGTATTTTGGGCTTCAGACAATTTCTTATAAAAACTTTCAAGCCAGAGCTCTCTACTTAACAAAAATATATTACCAGGCCACGATTCATATTTAGAACAATTTGCATTTTTATTGTTTCTCCTTTTATACAGGCTTTAATCTACTTATTGAAATTAAGTATGTTTCCAAACTGCAGAGAATTAACTTGGAAAATCTTAAAATATTCTTATCATTCGCACAGGAAATAAGTCCAATCACTCATACAAATGCTCTGTGTTTGCGTCCATGTATAATTCCTCAATTTACCTTCAAGAAATGTTTAATATATTTCCATAGGTACCATGGTTTATTGCATCTTTCTAGCCAGGAGTATATTTAGACCGAAAGTAGTTCATCTTTATGTCACAACAGGAAACTGTTATTTCCCTTGTCTTTGCGTGGTCATGATGCAGTGAATACAAAGATTAGGAAAAAAAGCGAACTGTAACTGGTAAAACCCAAAAGTGAAAGCCTCCTGGCCTTAAACAATAATAGAAATACCCACAGAAAGAGATCGTTCAAAGGTTATACTTAATTTCCAACTCCTCAAAATAACCAGCAATGGAAAAATGTGTAATAAATCTCTAAGATTTGGATTATGTCATAAGCATCAGTTATAAAATTTATAAAATCAGTGTGTGTACAGTCCAAAAGAAAATAATATTTAAAACTTTTTTAAAAAGAATAAAATGAAGAACATTGAAGTAAGTTGACTTCCTTCTAAAGTAGGATTCTTCTCTCCAAAGCAAAGCTGTTTTTTCTTCAAATCTTATAATAACATTTATGGCACATGCGCAATAGCATTGCATTAATGTAACTGAGTATCTATAGGAAAAACCTAGCTCTTAAAGCTCAAATGTAGTTTGAGGCTTATCAGGTGATATTTATTGTATATCTTGTAAGAGGGGGGAATTATTGTTTCCATTAGTGATTAGTGCTCTGGCGTTAAATCTTTTATGCCTTAAAGAAATCATTCTGTTATCATTAGTGTATTATTATATCATCATTTTCCTTTAGTATTGTCAGTATATTGACTGCTTTCATTTCATCAAGTTAATGCACTTATAGTTATTCCTAAAACTTCCCCCTTTATTGCTTAGATTAGAATTTTGCCTAAAGCAGCTTGGTGAGTGAATCAAAAAAGAAAGCTTCTTCCATTGTAGGCAGAAAATAATTGTTGAATGAATAGATGAATGAATCATTTTTGTTTTGCAGCTGACTATTTTATATACATGAGTAGGCAATGGTGTTTTTATCGCTCTATCTTTAGAATGAAAAACAATGTCTTAACCTCTTTTCTTCTTTTCCCTCCTCTATTTTAATGTGCTACATAAACGTTTTGAATCCACGACTATGGGAAGTTTCACTGTAGTCTGTGCTAACCACTGATTAAAAAATGTATTTAATGTAATGTGTTTAGAAACACATGGAAACACACAGTAATATTTTTGAAAGATTTTTTAACTCCTCTTTTGTCCAATTAATGAAGCATTTGTATCCATGGGTATCCCTGCTGTTAAGTGACTACCTTTCTCCTTTAGTTTTAATTAAGTGTCTTCAGTTCATTGTGACTTTTCCTATTTGTTTCTAATCACAAGCAAATGAAAAACATTCTGATTTCTTGAGCTATTTCTCCCCGTTTTTCAGCTGTATTTATAGAAAACAAGTAGCCGAAGCTTCACCCTCTCTCCCATGTTCATAGACTTTACTTCCTAGAATACTTGGTAGAATATTTGTTCACAATTCACTACGAAATACCTGGCTGTAAAAATAGAGTATTTCATATTAAAATACTTATAGCATGAAATGGAAAGCTACTTCCATTGGATTAAGCTAAAATACAACTATCAGAAGTGAATCTGCAAAAGAGGCACTTCTAATTACAGACTGAAAGCAATCTACACAGAATCACATATATTATTTTTGGGTGTAAGTTGCCTTGTATTGCTTAGACTCATATATTTTCCTTTCTTTACAAGCATAGAGATCCCATAGTTCTTTCTCCCAAGAAAAAAAAAGAATTAAATATTATGGCATTGTCCTCTTGTTTGTAAATTCTGGATCTTTTTGATACAAAAGTGAAAGAAAATTTTAATAATGTATAGTACTGAGTATTAAACAAAATATTCTGCATTTACTCTGTATTTTAACATTATTCAGGTGGAATGAAAAGTTTGAACATTACATTTTAAAATTTCTAACAATTGTGTATAATATTGATTTAATGAATTAGTTTGTGTGTTTTTTTAATAACTGTAAGTGAAACCATAATCAAATTTTAATTATACATTTCCCTTGGCTATACCCAATTCATATGAAATGATATAAAACTGTACAACAAAGTGTTTATGATGAATTTAGCCATAACTTTAGATGAAAATATATGAATTCTACCCAGTTGTGCCTTCTAAATAGTCCATGTGTTCTCTTTTCTAAAATCACCAGTATCTTTCAGGAATTTAAAAGACCATATTCCTTAATTGAAATATTTCTTATTGTAAATTACTCATCTAAATTCATTATTCTATATTCAGATGCATTTTTGGATCATTTATAACTGATCTTTTCTGAGATGTAATGTATGTTGTCAATCTGTGTACCTCAGATATCGTTTTGTAATGTTCTCTTCCTTTCTCTGATAATTGTCTTGAAATACTGGTCTATGCTTGCTTTCTTGCCTTCCTTACTACTCTCTTCTCATTATTGATCCAATTTTTGGTTTCTGTTCTTCATTATATTTAACCTTTCTGCACATTTGCCTCATGGATCACCCTTGTCCATGAAATCCATCTCTTCTGATTAAACAAACAATCAAACACGACTCTCATGATTTTCTTATTTGGCTTCATCATAATCTCTTTGTTCCTATTCTCCTGAATCATGCACGTTTCCAAAGGGTTTACTCCACTTCTCTTCTCCTACACATTTCCTCTTTTCTTATGGCATCAATTTCTCTAACTGATATCACTTCTATTGATGTCACCTTCTCTGGCTATTCTTATGAGTTCTACAAATGAATTCAAAATCCTCTCCACATAAGACCAGCATGTTCTCAGCTATACTCCTCTTCTTATTGGATCTGTTTCTTGGGGAACCCTAACTAATGCACTCAGTAAACTCAAGTGGGTGAAAGAAACTTTGTAAAAAATATGTCATTGATTGTGATTTAAAAGATCATTTCTTTATTTAACATCAACCAAGTGAGCAGAACTGTTGACACTTCCAAAATACACCATGCTCTTATAAGCCTTTACACCTTAAAAATAATCAGTTTATTTTTCTTTTTCATCTCTTTACCTATTATGTATGTGTGTTTATGTGTACGGAGATATATATATGGATAGTTGAATACAGAGAGAGAGATAGATACTTCTTCTTATAAGTCATCCTGTTGTTTTGTTTTTGTCTGTGTGTATGTGTGTGTGTGTGTCTCTTCCACAATCCTTTAAAAACCTAGTTTAGCATTTGATAGATATTTAATCTGTAATTTATTGTTGTAAATCATTCAAAAGAAACTCCTAATCATAAAATATAAGGGCTTTAGGCAACAAAGATTAGCATTATCCAAAATAGGGGTCAATAAGATGGATTTTATGACTATTATGACTGGCTTTGAGAAGTGAAAAAAGAAACAATTAGTATTTCAAAAGTACAGTCCCTGTGGTTTACCTTGGGTTGTCTATATGGCAAAACATCTCGTTAGGTAGTTAACTTGGGTTGGCAGATATAGGTATGCTATATACAACAGTATAAAAAAACATATGCCTTATTCACAACGCTCTAATAGGTGATGCCTAAAATTTTAAACATAAAATAGTTACTAGATACATTTGAATGAAACCTAAAATATTTACAGTCTATACATATGATCACATGTTCCTTTTATGCATAGGCTTCTGCTTGTCACATAGTCTTTTCCAATTCAGCGGAATTCTTGTGACGTTACTATCCACACCCCCTACTTTTGTGGAAAGATTGTGGACTTAGATTGTTTTCCCTTAAAGAAATTTTGCATTTTTTACCCTGTGTTGTTTTGGAATCTAGGTACTTCATTAGTCAATTCTAATCTCAAATGGTTGTCCAACTCATATCCTTGAAAAAATATCTTGAGGTTAAAAAGAGTTATTTCATTAACTGTCAATATTAGTTAGATTTCTTGATGGCATGAACAGTTACTTTTGACACAATTTCTTATCAATTATGTGGAAAGAAATTATTCAAAGTAGGAATTTCAGTAAAATAGGTTAGGAAATCATGACTTGGTAAAAATCCCTTTCATACCTAACTGTAATGAATAACCAAATAATTGCCTATCTAAGGAGGTTTAAACTGATTGACTGTTTAATGTATTCTTCAATGTTCAGGGAAGTTTGAAACACACACACAGGCATGCAAATGACACAGGTTTCATGGTTTTACCTTTTTTTCTGATAGACAGATAAGTATTTTGTAACAAATAGGCAAACATTATGTGTGTGTGGGTGTGTGTGTGTCTACCTTCTAGACATTAAATTTATTATCATGGAGAAAAATTCAATATTTTCAGTTTTAATTTTCCATTAGATGTGTAATTTAGCTCAATAATCCTGAATTGACTTGATTCATTCCTAGTCACTAGACACTTAATACAACTTTGAGAAGTGTGTTTCCAGAACTTTGATTTAGAAAAATCTTTAATATTTTACATGGCAAACAAAACCAAAAGGAAAAGACTAAATTGCCTATACACACATTTTTATTAAAAAGAAAAAAGACTAGTCTGCAGGAACTTGTAGTTTTATACCTAATTAAAGAACCAAGTCATTAAATGTATATCATATAATTTAAACTTAATATTAAAATATTTTATTATTATTTTACTATATTTTATAGCCTGAACTAGCATATTTGTGTTTATGCAGACTATAGAGAGCAAACAGTCTTGTGCACTGGATTAAATAAATTAAGTTTTTTTTTTATGATATTTTAACTTCAGTAGTCTAAGAATGACTGAGACCAAATGTCAGATGGAGGGTTTAGCGAGTGGGTGTGTGCCCAGCAGGGATTATCTTGGAGCCTTGAGTCGATATACATGAAGGTTCTCTAAAAACAAGAATAAATCTTATGCTCTGAGTTTTTAATAATCTGTAGTAACAAGTGATGGAGTTCCAAGAAAGCACACTGAGGTCAGAAGTAAGAGATGAAAACAGTATAATACAGAAAAAAAGTCTAAGTGAATGAACTAATCAATTTCCATGTTCAGGATTCTCAGACCAGCTGAAAATGATAAGCAACAAATATAGGGCCTTGCAAATATTTAGGTTTTATGGGCTTTAAACAGAATTAATGTAGGATGGTATAATAGGAAATGAGAAAACCAGCAAAAGTGGAGATTGTTTCCCATCCCGTTAGATATTCTTGGAAAGTACACTTAGTTTCTGCATGGTTTTCTCTTAAGAACTGAAATCTGCACTTCTCTTCAGAGAACTATTTTTGGGTTGCTTGAACCACTTGCCCCATAAAAGAAAGTTCTTTTTTTTAGGGGTGTGGATCCCACAGAACATGCAGTAGCCAAATGACGCCATAGCTCATTAGTCCAGCTGCCTTACATAGTCAGGAAACAAACAGCAATGCAATTTACATTCCAGAGGTCTCTACCCCTGCAGTTGCACCTTGCTGGGTTTCTTGACCTTCCCTCTCCTCCTTTCCTTACTTCCTTCCTGGTTCCTCTTGAGAGCCCTTGTACTGTTCTCAATAACTTCTTCTAGGGAACCCAGACTAAATCACCTGACAATCAAGTCTATAACAGCAACCCACTTATAATTATAGCCATATTCCAAGTATAAATGTTACCTGATCGCTATGCTAATGTTTACCATGCAGTTATGCTTTCCATCAGTAGTGGAAATAATATAATACAGTAATAATGACAATAACAATCACAATGTTTGTGATCACAGGTGATGCATGAAAAGTAGTTTTGCCTGTGAATATTTGCATACTAAATGTCATCTGAGAATCACCTTATATCAATATCTTTTGGGACATTCATTAATCAGACTCTGATTGGTATCTACTGTGTCACTGAGTCTGGGATATGGATTTGGCATCTTTAAGAAGGTCTCCTTGTGTTGCTTAAGCACACTGGGATTTGGAAATCTCTAATGTAGGGCATGTATGAGAAACGGTTTTATTTCTTTGCTCCCAGATGGTTGGAGCTGCTATTTGTGGCAGAGTCTAGGCTGACTATTGCAGAGAAACTAGACAGATCTGACGTTTTCTGAAAGTATACACACTATCTGCCAGGAATGAGCCAATTTCTCAGAGATAACACACTTATTTAAGACTCTTTTAAGGTTGAGGAATCCAAGTTCCAGGGAGGTTAAGAAATCTGCCCTAGAGAAAAAACTATCTTTAGATGGAACGAAGGTCTAAGTATCCCAATTCTGTAACCCTCGTGCTCCTCTTATCCATGTTACCTCCTATGACTCTTTGTTTTACAGTTCTTGAATTAAAGCAAAGTGATAATAACAATGACGATGTTTGTGATCACAGGTGATGCATGAAAATAGTTTTGCCTTTGTACTTATGCATATGCACAAACACATACACACATGCTTAAATGAAAAAGTGTGATTTGTTTCCTACATATTTCTAGACTTTCCCCTTCCATTATATTAAATTTGTCATATAAATGATTCTGAAGACTGCAGAGGCTAGACGCAGAGGAGCTGAATATGCTAGCATTGTTATAGGTATATTCCTTTGTCTAGAAAATAGTAAAATAGCTAGTGGTTTAAATTAATTAAGCAATAACAGTTTCAACATTATAATAAAGAATATATCAAACTGACCTCATGTAAACAAAGCAAGCATTGGCTAACTAAATTGTTCACTGTTTAACCAGTTGACTTATGATATGGACAGAATCTGAGTGTTTATACAGTTGAGTGTCTGGTCTCATTTCAATGACAAACACAAATGTTCTGAGGATTATCTGAATTTTTCAATTCCAATGATTTGACCTCTCATTAACACAGATAATCATGTGTTGAGTGTACAGTTTTAAATTATACACATCCATTCATCCATTCATTTCATTTTTTAATCTGAGAAAGAAATGAGAAATCAAAACAAAACAATAAAAATTATATTTTAGTCCTTACTGATTTTGCAAAACCTTCACAAGATATGTGTGGAAGAGGTGAATTGGCTGATAATTTTGCTTATCTTACAATATCGATAAAATTTTGTTTAATCTGAAGCTAACATTTGCAAAGTTCAATCGTTACAGCTTTAAATGAGTTTTGCCCAGTTAAGCCTACATTCTCTTTTCACTTAGAGAAATACAATTGTTTTGTTTGTGTTACTCTTTGTGATTCTTTTGGGGTTGTGCTGTAGATAGACACTGAGCAGCTTCAATTGAAATGGATACATTGAAAATGAATAATTCATGCATTTTTGTTTTGTGTATTTCTTAAAGTATCTCCTTGTATAGGGCGCTGTTAGTGTGTTTATCATGTTTATCCCTCTTTTTAATGGCCAGTGTAGCGAACCACAAACTAGCTGCCAAACACAGGCATTAGATTTTATATTTTTATGCCCGAGAGGTAATCTGGAAGCTTTATAGCGTGTCAAAAACTGTCTATACATCTCTTAAAACATAAAGTTAAGTCTGATATAGATTGATTACAGTATGTAGCTATGCCCAAGTCTCATTATGAAATAAGTAGCTCTATGAAGTGACTGTTGAAACTGTACATGTAACTGTATTGGCAATCTGTACCAATTCTCTACCCATTCTATAAGTTTATTTTCCCACCTATTCTTATACCGCTGGTCCGGTAGATAGAAAAGTTATCTCTGTATATATACTCCACACTGTTCATTGTCTGACATCAAATTTGCTATAAGGGCAAAGGCTTGTGGCCCAACCATGAAGAAGGAAATACAAATTAGGACTTAATTTATATGCTTCTTACTCCCCTGGTTTTCTGTTCTTATTTTTTCTTTTTCATTAGAGTGGTTGAAAGTTTACATAAAATTGTACAGAAAGAACAAAACCCCATAAACATCAACCTCTTCCCCCAAAATACGCATACATAGTTCCCCCTATTAAACAGTTTGCATTAGTGTGGTAACTTCATTGTAATTGATGAACGAATACTATTATAATTATAATATTGACTATAGTCCATAGTTTACATTAGGCTTCATTCTCTGTGCTGCACATGTCTGTTGTCTTCCTTTACATTTGAGTCTGGTAACATATACACTGCATAAAATTTCCCTTTTAACCACTTTCAATTATATGATTTAATAGTGTTAATTATATTCACAACGTCATACTACCATCACCACCGTCCATTCTTAAAACTTTTCTATCACTCCAAACAAAATTCCCTACTGATTAAATACCCCTGCCTTTGATAATCTGTTCACAAATTTCTGACTCTGTGCTTGAATATTCTAATCATTTCATAAAAGTGAGATGATACAATATATATCCTTTTGTCTTTGGCTTACTTCACTCAACATAATGTCTTATAGGTTCATCTGTGTTGTGGCATGTATTAGAACTCTACTCCTTTTTATGGCTGAATAGTGTCCCATTGTATATGTTATACCACATTTCCTTCATCTGTTCATCCATTGACAGATACGTGTTTTGCTTCCACCCTTTGGCAATTGGGAATAATGCTGCTATGAATGTCAGTGTGGAACTATCTTTTCAAGTTCCTGCTTTTTCTGAATATATTCCTAGAAGTAGGATTGCTGGGGTATATACTTTCTGAGGAACCACAAAACTGTTTTCCACCACACTTGCACAAATTTGCACTCCCAATAACAGTGTTTGAGAGTTCCTATTTCCCACATTCTCTTCAACATTCGTAATTTTTTTTTTTTAAATAGTAACTACTCTGCATGGTGTGAAATGTACCTCATAGTGGTTTTGATTTGCATTTTCCTAATGCTAAGATTTTGAGCATATTTCTATGTACTTAGCAGACATTTGAGTATCTTCTTTGGAGCAACGTCTATTCAACTCATTTGTCCATTTAACTTGTTTGTTTTACTCTTTGTTGCTGAGTTGTAGAATTTCCTTGTATATTCTCAGTTCTTAAATATTATCAGGTATATAATCTCCAAATATGTTCTCCTATTCCATAGGTTGTCTTTTCACTCTATTGATAATATCTTTTCAAGTAAAAAGTTTTGATTTTTATGAAGTCAAATTTGTTTTTTTTTCTTTTGCTGCTCATGCATTTGGTGTTAACTATAAGAGTTCATAACCAAATCAAGAAACGAATCCCATTTACAATCGCAACTAAAAGAATAAAATACCTAGGAATAAATTTAACCAAAGAGACAAAAAACCTATATAAAGAAAACTACAAAAAACTGTTAAAAGAAATCACAGAAGACCTAAATAGATGGAAGGGCATACCGTGTTCATGGATTGGAAGACTAAATATAGTTAAGATGTCAATCCTACCTAAATTGATTTACAGATTCAATGCAATACCGATCAAAATCCCAACAACTTATTTTTCAGAAATAGAAAAACCAATAAGCAAATTTATCTGAAAGGGCAGGGTGCCCCGAATTGCTAAAAACATCTTGAGGAAAAAAAACGAAGCTGGAGGTCTCGCGCTACCTGACTTTAAGGCATATTATGAAGCCACAGTGGTCAAAAGAGCATGGTATTGGCATAAAGATAGATATATCGACCAATGGAATCGAATAGAGTGCTCAGATATAGACCCTCTCATCTATGGACATTTGATCTTTGATAAGGCAGTCAAGCCAACTCACCTGGGACAGAGCAGTCTCTTCAATAAATGGTGCCTAGAGAACTGGATATCCATATGCAAAAGAATGAAAAAAGACCCATCTCTCACACCCTATACAAAAGTTAACTCAAAATGGATCAAAGATCTAAACATTAGGTCTAAGACCATAAAACAGATAGAGGAAAATGTTGGGAGATATCTTATGGATCTTACAACTGGAGGTGGTTTTATGGACCTTAAACCTAAAGCAAGAACACTGAAGAAGGAAATAAATAAATGGGAGCTCCTCAAAATTAAACACTTTTGTGCATCAGAGAACTTCATCAAGAAAGTAGAAAGACAGCCTACACAATGGGAGACAATATTTGGAAATGACATATCAGATAAAGGTCTAGTATCCAGAATTTATAAAGAGATTATTCAACTCAACAACAAAAAGACAGCCAACCCAATTACAAAATGGGAAAAAGACTTAAACAGACACCTACCAGAAGAAGAAATACGGATGGCCAAGAGGCACATGAAGAGATGCTCAATGTCCCTGGCCATTAGAGAAATGCAAATCAAAACCACAATGAGATATCATCTCACACCCACCAGAATGGCCATTATCAACAAAACAGAAAATGACAAGTGCTGGAGAGGATGCGGAGAAAGAGGCACACTTATCCACTGTTGGTGGGAATGTCAAAGGGTGCAACCACTGTGGAAGGCAGTTTGGCGGTTCCTCAAAAAGCTGAATATAGAATTGCCATACGACCCAGCAATACCATTGCTAGGTATCTACTCAAAGGACTTAAGGGCAAAGACACAAACGGACATTTGCACACCAATGTTTATAGCAGCGTTATTTACAATTGCAAAGAGATGGAAACAGCCAAAATCTCCATCAACAGAAGAGTGGCTAAACAAACTGTGGTATATACATACGATGGAATATTATGCAGCTTTAAGACAAGATAAACTTATGAACCATGTAATAACATGGATGGACCTAGAGAATATTATGCTGAGTGAATCCAGCCAAAAACTAAAGGACAAATACTGTATGGTCCCACTGATGTGAACGGACTTTCGAGAATAAACTTGAAATATGTCATTGGTAACAGAGTTCAGCAGGAGTTAGAAACAGGGTAAGACAATGGGTAATTGAAGCTGAAGGGATACAGACTGTGCAACAGGACTAGATACAAAAACTCAAAAATGGACAGCACAATAATACCTAATTGTAAAGTAATCATGTTAAAATACTGAATGAAGCTGCATCTGAGCTATAGGGTTTTTTTTGTTTTTGTTTGCTTGTTGGTTTGTTTGTTGTTGTTGTTTTTTACTATTACTACTACTTTTATTTCTTTTCTTTATATTAACATTTTATATCTTTTTCTGTTGTGTTGCTAGTTCCTCTAAACCGATGCAAATGTACTAAGAAACAATGATCATGCATCTATGTGATGATGTTAAGAATTACTGAGTGCATATGTAGAATGGTATGATTTCTAAATGTTGTGTTAATTTCTTTTTTTTTTTTCCGTTAATAAAAATAAAAATAAAAATATAAAAAAAAAAAAAAAAAAGAGTTCATAACCTAATTCAAAGTCCTGCAGTTGTTCCCCTATGTTTTTTTTTTTTCTAGGAGTTTTATGATTTTTATATTATATTCAGGTCTTGATCCATTTACAGTTATTTTTATATAGGTGTGAGATAGAGAACTACTTTCATTCTTGTGCATGCGGATAACCAGTTATTGCAGCATAACTTGTTGAAGAGATTATATTTTCCCTATTTATTCAACTACTCACCTTCTCAAAAACAATTGGCTATTATGGTAGAGATTATTTCCAAATTCTCAATATTATTCTATTGATCTATATATCCGCCCTTGTGCCAGGACCATAGTGTTTGATTAATCTAGGTTGTTAATAAGTTTTAAAATCAGGAAGTGTAAGTTCTCCAACTTTGCTTCTCTTTTTCAAGTTGGTTTTGGCTATTCAAGGCCCTGTTCCCTTCATATGAATTCGATGATTGGCTTTTCCATTATGCAAAGCATGCTGAAGGAATTTTGGGAGTATTGTGTTGAATCTGTAAACTGTTTTGGAAAGAACTGACATCTTATCAATATCTAGTCTTCCAAACCATAAATACAGAACATCCTTCCATTCATTTAAATATTTAAAAATTTCATTCAGAAACATTTTGTAGTTTTCTTTGTACAAATCCTTTATATCCTTGGCTAAATTCATACCTAGATATTAATTTAGATGCTATTATAAATGGAATATTTTTCTTATTTCTTTCTGATTATTAATTACTACTGTATACAACCTACACGGAGTTTTGCAAGTTAATTTGTACCTACCACTTTGCTATATACATTTACTAACTCTAGGAGGTTTGTTGCAGATTTTATCAGGATATTCTCTATATAGGATCATGTCATCTGCAAATTGGGTTGGTTTTGTATTTTCATTCCAGATTGGATACCATTTCTTTCTTTCTTTCCTAACTGCTCTGGCTAGAACTTCCAGTAATATATTGAATACAAATAATGAAAGTGGACATTATTCTCTTGCTCTTGTCCTTGTTTTAGGGGGAGGGCTTTCAGTCTTTCATCATTGAGTATGATGTTAGTTGTGGATTTTTCATCTTTGTCCTTTGACATGTTGACAAAGTTTTTTTCTTTTCATAATTTTCTGAGCTTTTCTTTTTTTCATGAAACTGCACTGGGCTTTGTCAAATGAATTTTCTGCATCAATTGAGATGAGCAATGTTTTTTTCTATTAATGTGGTGATTTACATTAATTCATTTTCTTATATTGAACCACCCATACATTCTTGGGACAAATCCCAGATCACCATGATGTGCTATCTTCTAATGTGCTGTTGGAATCAGTTATCTAGCATTTCGTTGAAGATTTTTGCATCAATATTTATAAGGGATATTGGTCTATAATTTTCTTTGTTTGTGGTATCTTTATCCATTATTAGTATTAGGGTGATGCTAACTCATAGAATGAGTTGGGGAGTGTTACCCCTTGTTTTAGCTGTTTGGAAAAAATTGAACAGGATCGATGTTAATTCTTCTTGGAGTATTTGGCAGCCCGTAAATCCTGCCCTTTTCTTGGCTAAGAGGTTTTTGACTATTGATTCAAACTCTACTAGTTATCGGTCTCTTGAGGTCTATTTATTTTTGAGTCATTGTAGTTTGTGTGCATGTAGGAATTTAGGCATTTCATCTAGGTTTTCTAATTTGTAGGAGTACAGTTGTTCATAGTATCCTCATAAGATTGTTTTTATTTATGTGGAGTCAATAGTAATGTCCCTGATTTCATTTCTGATTTAATTATTTGCATACTGTCTTTCTTTTTCTCTTTCAGTCTAGCTAAAGACATGTTTACTTTATTTACTTTTTCAAAGAAACAATTGTTTCATTGATTGTCTAATGTTTTTCTCTTACCTCTGTAATTCATTTTTCTCTACTTCAATCTTTGTTATTTTTATTAACTAACTTTGGGTTTAGTTTGTTCTTTTTCTCGTTCTTCCAGGTGTATAAATAGGTCATTGATTTGGTATCTTTCCTCTTTTATAATGTAAGCATTTAGAGATACAAATTTCCATTTTAGCAATGCCTTTGCTGTTTCCCATAAATTTTATTATGCTGGATTTCATTTTCATTTGCCTCAATATATTTTCTAATTTTCCTTGAGATTTCTCTTTTGATCTTTTGGCTGCTCAAGAGTGTATTTTTTAATTTCCACATAAGTGTGAATTTTGCATTTCTCTGTGTTATTAATTTCTAACTTTTTTTCCATTTTGATCAGAGAAAATGCCTTGTATGATTTCAATACTTTTAAATTTATTGAGACTTGTTTTCTGAAAATTCTTAAGCTTTGACCCATGTGCATCAGAGAAGAATGTGTGTTTTGCTGCTGTTGGGTGAAGTTTTCTACATACAGGCATACCTCAGACATATTGTGGGTTTGGTTACTCACCACTGCAATATAGTGAATATTGCAATCAAGAGATTCACATTAAGTTTTTCATCTCCCAGTGCATAAAAAGTTATGTTTACACTATACTTTGGTCTATTAAGTGTGCAATACCATTATTTATTTAAAAACAGTATATGCTTTCTTAGTTAAAATGTGACACAGAGACATGAAGTGAACCATTGCAAAAAATAGCACCAGTATGATTACTTGGTGGAGGGTGGTCTCAAACTTTTGAGTCGTAAGTTCCACATTATCTGTGAAGTCCAATAAAGTAAAATACAATAAAACAAGGTATTTCTGTATGTCTGTTAGATCAAATTGATTTATAGTATTGTTCAAGTCTTCTATTTTTTATTAGTTTTCTGTCTAGATCATCTATCAATTATTGAAAATTGTGCATTAAAGATACTGACTATGAATATAGAACTGTGTATTTCTCCATTAAATCTGTTAATATTTATTTCATATATTTTGAGGCTCTGCTGTTTAGTTCATATGTGTCTATAATTGTTACATCTTGCTGAATCAGCCTCTTTATCAGAATATAGCATCTTCTTTGTCCCTTGCAACAGTTTTTTATTTAGAACATATTTTTATCTGATATTAGTGTAGCTACCCCATTTTTGGTTAATATTAATATGGAACTTTTTTCCCACATTCAACCCACTTGTCTTTGGATTTCAGGTGAGTCTATTTCAAACAGCACATCCTTAGGTCCTGACTTTTAATCCATTTGGCCAATCTCTGCTTTTTGACAGGAGTATTTAATCCATTTACACTTAAAGTAACTACTAATAATGCAGGACATCCATCTGCCATTTTGCTATTTTGTTTTTGTAAATCTTATATTTTTGTAGGCCTCAATTCTTCCATTATACCTATTCTCATATTTATTTGGTGATTCAAAACTGTATGTACCCAGCTATATATGACTATAATGTGTTTGATCATCAGTCTTGAATATCTATGCACATATCTTTTGTTAAATTTGAAAAGGTCCCTGATATTTTTCTTCGTATATTACTTATGCCCCTTTCTCTCTTTTTACTCCTTCTAAGATTCTCATAATGCATTTATTGGCATGTTTGATTATGTCCCTTAAGGCTCTTAGGCTCTTTTCCTTTTCTTAATTCATTTATTTTTCTGCTCCTCATAATAATTTTAATTATCTTATTTTCAAGTTCACTTGCTTTCTTCTGCCAGTTTCAATATGCTGTTGAAAACTTCTTGGAATTTTTTAATTTTAGTTATTGTAGACTTAAGCTCCAATATTTCTACTTGGTTTCCTTTTACAATTTGTATCTCTTTATTGAATTTCTCATTTGTTTACATACAATTTTCTTGGTATTCTATAGTTTTTGTTTGTATTTTCCTGTTGCTCTTTTAACATATTTAAGAAATTCTTCAACATCTTTTTCAAAAGTGTGTCCAAAGTCTAGTTTTCTTTGTGGAAGGATTCTGATGTTTTATCTTGCTTCTTTAGATGAACTTTCATTTCCCACTGCTTTATATGTCTTATAATCATTGTTGCACACTGTACATTCCAGTAATTCAATGTGTTACATCTGGAATTTAGTCCCCATGCTCTTTGTTCCCTAAATTTATATCCAACTAATGATATGACAGATATTTCCTTGAATGCCATGAGCTAACATAACCAAACATACCAATACAAAAATCACAGTTCATAGTTTTTGCAAACTGGCTCTCTTGGGTGGTGATCTCATTCAGAGCTTATCCCTCCTACCAATGAACCTGAAGATTGACCCATGGTGAAAGCACAGGATACTCTCTGGTCATTTCAGATCATGCATCTTTTCGGACCTGCACTTATTGACTTAGGACTTCTCCAATTTACAGGAATCCAAATGCCTTTTCTTTTCCCTATGATATCTTCCCCACATTTTGGACACTCTATTGCATATTTTACAGCCAGTAATACTTGGATCAGGGCACTTTAATTTAAATGTTTCTTATTCTAATTTAGCTGTCACAAGCTTCTACTGTATGCAAGGATCTTCTGGGATGGAAAGCCAGAGAAAAATGTCCTGATTCTGTCATTCAGGCTGTTACCAAACAGATTGACACAGATATACAGGCACAGGGGTATGTCTGAACATTACACATAACCACACTGAAAGCACAAGCTGGCTCCACACAAAGCTGTGGGATTGGTGAAAGACTTAGCAAGAGTGCTAAAATATTTCCTGCAATTTTTAAATTTCAACACTACTATTCTTTTCCAGAGCTCTGAGAAAGGTAGCTCTGTCAGTTTATGCTAGTTATTCAAAGATTCTGTAGAAAATAAGACCTTGGGATATTTTATGCCACCATATTAGTTGACTGGACCTGCTTTTCTTTCTAGTTGTCATTAATCTCAGCTTGAATTTATGTATAATTTATATTTATACACTTATTTATTATTATTTATTATTCTTACAATGCATCATAACTTTTAACTCATCTCAAAAGCAACAGACTTTTTTTTTAATTTGGTGACCAATTTCAATAATAGATCACCTAATCTTTAGAGAATAAACTAATAGCTTTTTGTCTGTTTGTTTGTTTTATAATGGAAATACTCAAAATTGATGGCAGATGCTCTGATTGGCGTTAAAGGTCATTAATTCACATGTGTGAATTGTGGCAAACCTTATCATCCTCTTCTTCCAAAGTCTTTCTTTCTAAAATAGCATAATTATGATGATACTTCTTGTGTAGCACAGGTTGGATACTGTCCCCCAAAGATGCCCATTCCTTAATCCTTGGAATTTTGAAAATGTTACCTAATATGGTGAAGGAAGCATTTTAGGTTAAATTAAGACTGTCCCTTAAAACAGGGAGATTATTTTGGATTATATGGGTGGAATCAAAGTAATCACATGGGCCTTTATAAATTGAAGAGGAAGGTAGAGGGTTGAGAGAGACGTGATGAAGAAAGAGGCAGTAGAGATAGAAACAGTGAGAAGAACACAGCACATCATTGTTAGCATTGAAGTGGAGAAAGAGAAAATACCAGCCAAAGAATGAAAGTAATTCCTAGAAGGTAGAAATAGCCTTCAGCTGACTGTCAACAAGGAAGCAGGGACCTCACCCATACAGTCACAGTGAGGTGAATTCTACCTACATCTGAATGAGCACCGAGAAAGATTTTCCCCTACAGCTTCCAGAAAAATAACACAGCCTGCCAACACTTAAGGATAATAATGGTGTGTTGTTTTAAATTGCTAAATTTGTGGTAATTTGTTACTACAATATTAGAAACTAATAAAACATGGCTGGAGCAGATACTATATGTGAAAATATTCTTCAAGCTTCAAAGTATGGTTTAAATCCAATAAACTTTTGTTAAAATCTTATTGGCACTCTAACATGCACCAGGGATATAAAATGGAGCAAAATATTATCCCTGGTTTCAACAAGCTAATATTTCAGTAGAAGAGACTAACATATAAACAGTCAAATCAAGGCCATATTTGTGAAATGTGTTATGTTAGAGGTTTAGTGTGGGAAGCAGTGAGGATATAAAGGAGGAAGCTTAGTTTTTGCAGTGATGTATTAGCTTGTATTTTCAGTTATTGAAATTAATCTTGTTTCTTTTTCAACAAAGCAGAAAATTGGTTTCTAAATTGTTTTCTCTGAAGTTGTATACAAATATAATATATTTGGACATGAAATTCCCTTATGAAACACCTGCATTTTGCCAGCGTGATGGCTTGAATTATGTCCTTCAAAAAATATGATGGGGTCCTATTACCAGGTGCCTGAGAATGTGTCCTTATAGGGAAATAGGTTTATTATGGATGGAATTAGGCAAGTTTAAGTGATGTCATGCTGGAACAAGGTGGGATCTTAATCCAAAATGACTGGTATCCTTCTAAGAAGAAGAAAATGGATACAGACAAGGAGTCACAGAGAAGAATGTCGTATGACAACTAAGGCAGAGAACACCACGGATGGCCAAAAACTACCCCTAGAATCCAGCAGAGAGGCATAGGACAGATTCCTTCTACAGACTTCAAGGAAGCACGGTTTTGCTAACATCTTGATTTTTTACTTCTAGCCTCCAGAATTGTAAGAGAATAAATTTCTGTTATTTTAGTCTTAAGTCTGTGGTACTTTTTAAAATGGTAATCCCAGGAAAATATGACAGTCGTTTACAAAATGATCTTCCTACTTTTAGTTTCAAAACTGTAAACAATTTTTTAAGTCTTAAGCAATCAAACAGAGCATGCTCAGACAGGTTGGTGCTTCAAGGATGACTTTTCAGCTGTCATTGTGATTAGGATGTTGAGAAAGTTAATAATTTCTTACTGAAGAATAGACTTGCTTAGCTTACCCCGAATTCACATGGAATTGTAGTTCTCATCATTGGTGACAAACTTTTCTAAAAAAACATAACCATTCTTTTGCTGTCTGCAAAAACTAACAACCTTTCGGAATAAATATAATTTTTTATAGGATTCTGCATAACTAAAATAAGTTAAAAAATTTTGCTCTCATTAATAGAACAATAAGCCAAATTAAAACTCTGCTTATTAGTTGCAACAAATTTTTGTTAAAAATTTAAAAGAGAATATATTAATCATTTCTTTTACTTTTATATATCTGAGGTAAAAATTCATTGAATGTGCATGGGTGTGGGGGATCTCTGGAATCTCCTAAAAATTAATACAAGTGGAATATAAATTGAAAAAAAAAATAAAACCTTCTGATTGTTATTGGGCATATAGTCCCTGTCTGGATATCCCTTACTATTACTATGAATGTTATTCACATGAAAATATTACCATTTACTTAGCATTCATTATTATGGGTATTAGGCTTACAGCTCTATCTATTATTTCATTTAATCTGTAATGTATAACTATATGGTAAGTATTATTTTCCTTAATTCCCATATTGGAAAGCTAACTCCTAGAAGCAATACACAGTCATATATTTAGTTAAGAAAAAGGGCCAAAATCCACCCTATGTATGTCCAATTCAAACCCTTGTGTTTATAACCAACGATTTCTTCAGAGAATTTGCACTATTAAAGTACAAGTTCCTACTAATCTGAGCTAACCATAAAACTTGGTATATAGAATTACTCAATCAAGGATCATTGACTGCACATTATGTGGTCAATGTATAGATACATCATAATATTCATAATGGAAAAATACCATAAAATTTTAGTCATAGACTTTGATGTTATCAGAAATAAATAAATAAAACAATACCATCGCTCTTCATTTTCTTTCTTAGTTTTTAACTTATTGTTACATTTTTAAAATGTTGACATTGTTATGATTTAGTATTCCAATTTGAACTCTATATCATGAGGATAGGCTAGTTAAGATGCAATAGTAAAATGCCTTGACTCAGTAGGTTAAAAGGTAGGTGGTTTATTCCTTGCTCCTGTCACATGTCCATCAGTAATCATCAAGGAGGCTCTGCTCATCCCAATCACTGAGGGACTCAGGTTAATAGAGCATTTACCTTCTCACCTGTTGCTGGGCAATACAGCAGAGTGAGAAAAAGGTCCTTTACCAAAATTCAAGCTGACACTTTAATTCTTTGAATTGTATTGAAAACTATCACTTCCGCTCACAAGCTGTTTTATTGACCCTACAAGGGAGTCAGAAAGTACCACCCTACTCTGTTCTTGCTAAGTGAAGAACAGAAACTCTTTAGTAAACATCTTTTTTCTGGTGATAGCACCCATTTTACTTAGTCCTAGAAAGACTCCAGAAGAAAACTTTATCATAAGAAGAAGCAATTTCTTTCATTCTAAGATCATCCAGGCTGGAGTCCTTTCTTCCCAAGGCATGAGATGGAGTTTGTAGGAGGTGAAGTCTGGAATATGTCCTTCCAGAAGTGCCATAAATGGGGCAAATAGACTCCAAAAGAATCAAAGTTTGGAGATGGGAGAACAACTAGTGATGGTCTCATAATAATAATAATAATAAAGATGAGCTTTCTGTTTATTAAGGAAGTAAAAGTTGCTGAGCCAGAAGAGATGAAGAAATTAGAGGTTCAGGGAAAAAAGTCTTCAGAGTAGAAGGAGAAAGAAGCCCCTGAATTGGTGGGAAAAGAGGCCTCAGTTCTGGAAGATAAGGAGAAAGAGGAAGAGAATGGAGTAACTTCAAAACTGGAAGAGGAGGGAGATTTGGCCTCAGGATTCAAGAAGGAGAAGGAGGAGGAAGGAAAGACCTCAGAACTAGAAGAGGCCTCAGTTTACACAAAGAACTGGACTCAACCTCTCAGGGTCATACTGTAGTACATGCAAAGCATGAAGTTGAGGGAATACCCAGGGATGTCCAAAAGCTAGAGGATTCTGAACTGGAGGAGGAAGCCTCAGAGTAGGAAACAGAAGAGGATTTAACATGGGAAATAGGAAAGACCTCTGAAGAGGAAGAGTTCAAGTTCACCTCCAAGACTAAGAAAGAAGAAGTCTCACATGGACTAAAAGAAATTGCCTTTAATTACTGCTTTTGGGATTCTGATAAGAAAGAGTAAAATACCAGATGGTAGACAAAACCCAGAAGGAAGAGAAAATGGCTATACTCCAAAATCAAGAAATCAGGACATCCTCATCAACCTTACATTTAACCTCTCCTTCAATCCTTCTAGAGATAAGTTGTAGTAAACAGAACAAACATTAATATACAAATGTGACTACCCCATCAGGAGCCACTGAGCTTTTAAGGAAAACTGAGAAAAAAAGACACAAAGTTCTGTAAAAAGGAACAGACTTAAAACAGGAAGCAGGAAAACTTGAGAAAACTTAAAATTGACAGTTTCAGAGAGCAACTGGAAAGGCTAAAATTTTTCTGTTAGAAGTCTTGGAAAGTAAGAACTTAGACTCAGTAGCAGAGCAGATATGCTTGAAGTAAAAATTAACAACCTAGAATCTAAGATTACAATGCAAATGGCCAAGCAGATAATGAACAAAGTAAGGTTAAGAGACATAGATGACAGAACCAGAAGCTCCAGCATTCATTTAATAGGAATTCTGGAAAAAATATAATAAAAAATGGAGGGAAGGAAATAATTAAAGAAATAGTTGAAGAAAACTTTCCAGAGCTCAAACTAGATTTGAGACTTGAGATTATCTGTACCTGCCAAGTACACAGTAAGAGTGATGAAAAAAGACTAAGTCCTGAACACATCTTGCTGAAATTTTGTATTACCAGTAATAAAGAGAAAATCAAAAAAACTTCCAGAGAGAGAAAAGAGATAACCTGCAAATGAACAAAAATCAAATCGACAGCAGATTTATCATTGGACACACCAGATGCTAGAAGTAAATAGGGCGATATGATGAAAGTTCTACAAGAAAAAGATTTTAAATCTACAATCCTATATCCAGCCAAACTAGATATTGAAGAATTCAGGAAATTTATTTCTTACATATCCTCTTTGAAAATATTATTGGCAGAGGTATAGCAATCCAACATGACTACAAAGACAGACATACAATATCATTTTCTCTGAACACACACATCCAAAACCAACAGGTAAAACTGGAAAATAAAACATAGTATCTCTATCAATGAAGTGCAGATGCACAGCTAACCACATACTTGGGGCTGAGAGGAAGAGGAAGGTTATAGATATTATCTAGATGTTGGTAAAGTTAAAGAGTATATTAAGAAATGTAATGGTACCCATAATAGATAGTATAGAAGTAAACTTTCTATAGCCACAGACGTGAAGGGAAAATCTATCAGTGTAACATAGAACAGGAAAAGGAAGAGGGAAAGAAATAGAAAACCATCAGGAAAAAGATGGTAAGATAAGTAGAAGCCAACATAAAAAGCTGAAATTCTATCAAGAGAAAGATATTCAATACATTATTATTTATCATGATGTATATCTTGGATCTTTGTACTTTTTCCTTTGAGCACACTTAATATGCTTATTAATAAAATTTTCTCTTTTACACCTTCAAGACAAAGAATAATTTAACTCAACATTCCCAAATGATGTCAGGGTGTTTCAAAGCTGTATGCACCCCAGAAAAAAGCAAGTTACTAAATCAAAGCCATTACAGTGGGTATGAACACATTGCAAGTACAATCTTTTGATGAGGTTTACTCAGTCAAGGTGTGATCCAGCCCAATCAGATAGGACTTAATCCTATTACTGGAATCCTTTTAAGTGGAATGGGATTCAGACACGGAGAGAAAGCTAGAGAGAGCAGGCAGAAGCTGAACATCAATGAAAAGAGAAGTAAACCAGGAGATGCCACTATGCTCCTTGCCATGTGTCAAACTAAGGATCAAGGATAACCAGCAGCCAGGGCCAGACCACCAGCCTTTGGGAAGAAAGCATTGCCTTCATGATGCCTTGATTTGGACTTCCTTTTAGACTCAAAACCATGAGTAAATAAATTCCCATTTCATGGTATTTATTGAGCAACCCAGAATCAAGCCAGGAACTATGCAGAAACAGCTCAGAAACTGTTTTTTTTTTTTTTTTTTTTAAAGGAAGGAAAGACAGAGAAGGAAGGAAGGATGGGAGGAAGAAAGGGAAACATTTTTAAACATTTTCTTGTTTTATTATATTTCGTTTGTTTGTTTGTTTTTTACATGGGCTGGGGCCGGGAATCGAACCGGGGTCCTCCGGCACGGCAGGCAAGCACTCTTGCCCGCTGAGCCACCGCGGCCCGCCCCACAGAAACTGTTTTGAAGAATATTAGTATCCCATAAGATAGTAATTGTTGAAAGTGTCCTTTAAAAAAAGAAATATATGCAAGGTCAATTAAGTTATGGAAATTATACATACTAAGTCCACTAGCATATGAAAAATTCTTAGAAAATCTGCCTAATATTGTTTAGCATAATATATTCCACAGTTATTTAAAACTATACCCTTATTTTCTTCATAAATTATCTATTTATATTTTAAGAAACATTAACAATCCACAGGACAATTTTAGAAATTCTAGTTAAGGGTAAGAGAATAGTGAGAGATAGTCTGCAAGTTTTTGACAACACATTTTACTACTGACCAATCATATTTAATGATTTCATAAAAGCATGTTCTCTGGGAATGGAATATTGGAATGTATAAGGAGGAGCCCTTTCACAATAATTTTCTTACCCTCCACTCAGATTTTGTTTCTTTGCTTTGATTTTTAACTGTCACCTTGAGTTTCAGGTAACAAACCTAGAAGCAATCTGGAAAAATTCAGTAGCACCTTCACAAAATAGTATAATTCTTTCATGAATGGAATACATTCTTTTATTTGGAAGGAATATTTTGATAAGTTTGACACACTTTTATGAGGCTACTATTAAATAATGGCTTCTAGAAACATTTTTAAAATTGTTATTTACCTAAACTAATTTGCTGAAATGGGCACTAAATTTTCTGGTATTCTAAATGAATGCATGAAGTGGAAATAAAGGACAGCTTCCTTAACAAAAATCTAAGGATTTTGAAATTGACTTCTTTGGCTAGAAGGAAATATCTGAACTTGTTGAACTATATTCCAGTAGTCTTGATCTTTGATAATGATTGTATAGCTATATAGCTTTTATTTTGTGACTGTGTGATTGTAAAACCATTTTAACTGATACTCTTTTTATCCAGTGTATGGGCAGTAATATAAAGGCATGCATGAAAAACAAAATAGGGTCAGAAATATGAGGAAAAGATACCCCTATGCAAACTATGGACAATAGTTATAGTAGTTTTAAAATAATTTTTCATCAATTTTAACAAATGTATTTACAGTAAAAAAACAACAAAAAAGGTTTTCTCATCAATTTTAACAAACTTTTCCACACCAAAGCAAGTATTAGTGGTGGGATGATATTTGGGAATCCTGTATTTTATTCATGATTGTTCTATAAGCCCTCAATTTCTCTAATAAAATTTTTTTGATTAGGAAAAAATTTTAACTGGTAGGTAGATAGGGACTTCTTGCCTGATATGAGTGGAGGTCATGTATTTAGTATTTTTCCCATAAATCTCTGCTTTTCACTTATCAGGACTGTTGCTGTTGTCATCCCCTTTTAAAGCAATTTTTTCTTCTCTTTTTTCTTCTCCTCACTTGGTTTACACCTTATAAAATGTCAGCCCTCAGCTTAAATCACTGTATTATGGATAATGTCACTGATCCCTCAGCCAAAATTAGATTAGATTCAGCTCATATATACTATATGTCTTTCCTTCAAAATACTTACTACAGTTTAAAATTACGTGTTTTATTCATACGATTTTTATTACCAATTGTCTCTTCTGGTAGTCCTTCAAGACTACAAAATTCCATGAAGGCCATGGCAGAATTGAACACTATTACATGCTCAGTGCATAGCATAGAAAGGGGCATAGAGTAGGGCTTCAATAAACATAAGATGAATGAAAAACTTGATATATTGTAATTATGCCTTTGTAGGTGTACCTCAGATATTGATCCACCAGATTTAGGCTCTATGTTTTAAAATTTTTTACACACTAAAAAGTTTAGTATAGTAGACTTGCAAAAAGAGCTTTGAAGGAACAATTAAAACAAAAAGGAAAAATTAATGGATGAATGAATGCTCCTACCTATAAATTACCTTTGTGTACAACAGCAACAAAGTAGATTTGAAAACATTCTTTATGATTTATTTTATATGACCAATATTTAATTCAAATTACAAATAGTTGTGGACTTCATGAGAGTAAGAGAAGGGCTATCTTTCAGTATTTATCAAGAGTATAGTGCTCATTTTTCAAAAGTTCAAAAATATCAAAAAGTTGAGGGACTTTCACATTGTTTAACTTGTAGATCTAGTCACCAAGTATATAAAAATGAATGTGAATGAATGATTCAGTGAGTGTGTCTTAATTTTCTAAGCTGCAATAACAAAGTATCTCAAATGTAGACTCAAAACAACAGAAATTTGTTCTTTCATAGTTCTGGAGGTTAAAAGCCCAAAAGCAAGTTGCCAGGAGAACCATGTGTTCTAGTTTGCTAGCTGCCGGAATGCAACACACCAGAGACGGATTGGCTTTTAATAAAAGGGGATTTATTTTGTTAGTTCTTCAGAGGAAAGGCAGCTAACTTTCCACTGAGGTTCTTTCTTACGTGGAAGGCACAGGATGGTCTCTGCTGGTCTTCTCTCCAGGCCCTTGGGTTCCAACAACTTTCCCCGGGGTGATTTCTTTCTCCATCTCCAAAGGCCTGGGCTGAGCTGCTAGTGTTGAAATGAGAAATGCCAAGCTGCTAGCAGCGCTACGTTGCAATCTCTCATTTAAGCACCAGCCAATTAAGTCAAACGTCACTCATTACAGCAGACACGCCTCCTAGCTGACTGCAGATGTAATTGGCAACAGATGAGGTTCACGTACCAAGGTTCACGTACCATTGGTTTATGTCCGCAGCAACAGGACTAGGTATGCTCACCTGGCCACGCTGACAACTGAATCTAACTAACACACCATGCTTCCTTTGAAGTCTGATGCAAAGAATTGGCTCCATGCATCCCTCCTGGCTTCTGGCAAGTGGCTCATCGGCAATCCATGATATTTTGTGCCTTGGTCATCACATGACATTCTCCCCTGTGTGTCTCTGTTTGCATCCAATTTCTCCTTCTTATAAGGACAACAGTTTGTAGGATTAGGGCCCACCTTAATCCAATTGGGCCTCATTTTAACCAACAACATCATCAAAGATCCTATTTCAAAATATGACTCAAAATAGGGTCATATTCACAGGACTGGGGTTTAAGAATTGAACAAATCTTTTGATAGAAGACTTCAATTCATAATAGTTTTTCCCCACTGTTTGCTTAGAAAATATCCAAATAATAAAAATTACTCTTTTGAGGTCAACTATCAACACATAAATAATTACTATTATTTGTTAGGTAATAGAAAATTAGACCAAAGCAAACATTTATATACTACTGATCCTAAAATTGTCCAGTTATATTTCTTGGGAAAAAAAAATACAATAGAGATTATAAAGAGAAAATAAAAAGGGCTTGGGAAATAGGAAGTTAGTATACCATTTACTATGCTCAGAAGGTGAGAAAGGTGGAATAGTGAATTGAGCAAGTGAAAAGTGTTTCAGGAAAAGCATAACAATTTTCCAAGGGTAAAAACATCCTGTAAAGCAGCCACTCAGCATTAATGATTTTGTCAAATCACTTTAAATTGTAATAAAGCCTGATATTAGTCAGGTTCATTGTTTAGCTAAGCTATTTTTCACTTAAATGGGTAATTTAGCTATGAATCTGGTTTTCCTTTTGGATTGTTCATGATGCTTATTTTCAAATATAATATAACAACAATGCATCAAAAATAATGGTATAATTTTAACAAACTCATCTAGATTTAGAGACGAATATTTATGGTGTCTGGTATTCTTTATTAATGCAGTTCAAAATATCTATAGCAACACTGTCCAGAAGACATTAGCTTTATTTTGAAATCCTTAATTCCCAAGCATTTTGGTAATTCTATTGTGCATGACCGCTTATAGTTCAGGTCACATTTGTAGAAGCCAAATTCAAGAAAATTGAATATCTAAAATGAACAGTAGAAGAATATAACTGTATTTTTCTTAGCTAAGAAATCATTAACAATGAAATGTTGTTCCCCATAAAATATCTCATTAATTTCTTAAAGTGAATGTTTTGGTTTCTGACACAAAACTTGATTTTCTTTTTTATTAAAAACAAATCTATATGTTAAAGTTATAAATTCTAGAATTCTGAATTAGATTAAGATTGCCAAATAAACATATAATTAAATGAAAGTTTATATGATGGCATTTTCTGTAATGTCAAGAGTATTATGTCAAGTCTGAAGAGAGTGAGCACAGAAACGTTCTCAAAGCTTCCAAGTCAAGTAGTGATAAAGAATGACTATATTTTTTCTGTAGTGAGCTACAGGTAACACAGTTCAATAGTGCAATTCTATATCCCTGGCTAACGAAATGAAAATATTTAATTTTTCAAATATATTTAAATATTTCTTTACCCAAGTTTTCCCTAACTTGGGCCTTGCGTTGCCTTTTCCTTGAGATGTATTTTGTTAATGGTGTATTATAAACTTTAAGCTATAAGATATTTACCCCACCAACTCAAAATAGATCGATCCTAAAATTGGTCAAAAATACAAGGCTTACAAATTTGTAATTTAGACAATTACTAGTGGATGTATCTTATTGAGAAATAATTACATTTCAAATGGACAAAATAGAGGCAATTACCACCTTGTGTGCTCCTCTTCAATGCTTCCATTTGATTGCTTGCAGCACATGGTTTACTTGCTTCCTATGTATGGATCACACACACGCACACACATAGAAGAGTGCCTCTTGTCCTTCAAAAGTTAAATAAAAATGAACGTGGGCGGTGCAATGGTGGCTCAGTGGCAGAATTCTCACCTGCCATGCTGAAGACCCAGGTTCGATTCCCAGGGCCTGCCCATGCAAAAACAAAACAAAACAAAACAAAACAAAAACAATGTGGCCCTCAGAGGAAAGCAGATTTTTGGAGAGAAGTCACTTGAGTATTCTGAGTACATGACTGACAGGAGGCTTGCTCCTGGAACAATACCCAGTGTTGACTGATCAGAACCTAAATAGCAGAATTTGCTAGAAAGAAGCCAGGGCAAAATAAAGATGATGCTTCAGAAACAAATCATATGTCCACACAATGGATATGGAAAAACGTTGAAGGGTATAACTGTCCTGAAAAGCATCTCCTCATTCATCCTCCCAAGCCAAGTCCACTGATGTGCAAAATGTGGGAAAGGTTCCCCTGGGAACTCAAAATTAAAAACACATTTTCTGGTTCACATTGGAATGAAATCCTTTCAGTGTGCTTTCGAAAGAAAACGCTTTTCCCTGAGTTTCAAATCTCATACATATGTGCGGATCCAAGCTGGGGAGAAACTATTCATGTGCCCATTACAAGGATGGAACAAGAAGTTAATTCAATCAACTAACCTCAAATTTCACATAGTAGCCATTTGAAGACAAAAAATTAATTAATGAAAAAGAAGATGGAACATAATCCTCAAGTGGGATAAGCATCTTCACAGAAGAGTGATTGGGGGTAAATATGCTTCCTTGATTATCACTTTTGGGAAAAAAATTAAAATCAATATAGCAATCCCTTAGGGCTTTTTTTTAAAAAAAAATCACTAAGATGCTCTTATACATTGTAATACCAATTTAAAAACATTGTTGTAATCTGAAGTGTGCTTCCAACAGCAATGTCGGTGATGAATTTACTCCAAAGGACAATATCTAATGTACATTATTAGAAATTGAATTTCCAAAAATCGGAAGTGATTTCTGATTTTTTTATTTTATAGTTACTGATTGTTTAGCTTGTGGATTTTAGGAGTATATTTAGATTACATATGATAATCCTAGATATTGAAAGCTATTGTCAATAAATGAGCAGTTACACATCTGCAACACACACAAAAAAAACACCTAACTGTATAAGCCTGGGTCTAGTTTAGGTTGTGAGTTAAGATGGATAATGTCAAATGTACTAAAATGTGGTTTATAACTTTCTTGTTACTCTGCCAAGAAAAGGGCATTTGGTTTTTAGACAACCAGCTTCCTCCTTTCTCCCAAACCCTCAGATTCTGGCTCTCAAACCCTATTCCTTCCCTGAAGCACATGAGAAAGATGCAAAATCTAAGATGTGTTTTATGGCTTTACTTGCTTTTTTAAAACACAATGCTGTTCTGGGTGGTCTTATATGGTCACTAAGTCATATGCATTTCTAGGCCAAATATTTTCATGGCTCTCTTACAATCTAGCCCAATTCATCAGGTTTGAAGATCATTGGGGTTTTGGGCCAAAACCGTAGCTAGAAAAAAAGACAGAATTTGCCTGACAATGTTTCTGGCCTTTGTATATTCTCCCCCAAAATTCTAGTATGCCTTATCAATGATTTGAGGATTTTAGGTACTGATTATTATTTTTTTATTGAAATGTGGTTGATTTATTTTATAAATATGTTGTGCTGTTTTTAACATGATGAATTTACATACACAAACACTAAGTTGGGAGGAACATATTTTCATTTATGTTCTATACAAGATAAAACTTCTCTCTTTGGCTTGATAGTGATATTAGGAGAAGTCAAACAAAGATGATTACATTTATCCCAATTTAAGCTCTTTATTCATTTTCCAATAATTGCACTTTAGAAGCCTCAAAGATGTACTCTCAATTTTAAGAACCTTGGGGAAATCAGCCAGTTTTGGACTAATAAATTAATAATAGTGTTGAAATAACCTTTTTCCAAGGTAACATAAAAGGCTGTATAAATGTTCTACTTTCTTAGGCATAATACAAGTTTTTAGTTGACCTGAAATGATTTTTTTTTACATTTTTTTTTTAGAAAAAGTCATGTTGGCTTAAATTCTGTGAATAGTATTCTATTTGGTTCCCACAACAAATGGTTAGATATACGCACCACCTTCTCAACTACTTCTCAAGGAGCGTAGTTAAAGGCATGAATCTATAGTATTGATCAAGATAAATCGGCATTTAATGAGTGTATACATCTGGAGGCATCACCAGATATAATGCAAAGTTTCAAATTCGGCTATAGAAGTGATGATATTAACTTCCATTCCCAATAAAATAAATGTTTTATAGTGCTAAAACTTTATTTTCTTCCTTATTCCTCCATTATCTCATTAAGTTTATGTTTGTTTATGGCAACATATGATGCTTTATAGGATCTTCAAACGATGCTCATGAAATAGCCAGGGTACTTTGACTTCAAGGATTTTTAAAATGTTATTTATTTCAATTTCATTTTCTAATAGAACAAAATTGTGGCATGCACATAAAATAAACAAAAGGACATTATTAGGAAGAAATTCTCTTTTTAATTAAAAAATTATGATAAATGTAAAAATTATGCCAAGAAACTCTAAGGATATAGATCTTTTCTTATTCATATTTATCTCCATTGTATTATGTTTGGCAATCAATAAATCAATGTATTTGCAATCAATAAATGTTTGTGGAAGGAATAAATGGGAACAAAAACAAAAAGAAAACTGATCTAAATATAGTGGGACACAATTTTCCATCAATGACTTTTTTCTATAGGTACTAGGTGAAATATCATGGAAGCATAAAATATGGCACTAGACTTCAGAGGGTTTATCATCTTGTTTAAAATACTACATTTTGTCGGTCACTGTTAGATCTCTATTGTCTTTCTTTTCTCTATGTACTGGAATCACCGCTCCAAGCTCAATAGACATTAAAAAGATGGTTTGTGCATATAATAGAAATGGTAAAAGAACCAGATCATGGCAATTTTTCCTTGTCCTCATTAATTAATAATGTGTAATACATTAACATCAATTAGGGTATAGTCCTATACTTCATATCATTCAGGAGATAAAATAGAGAGATCAGTTCCATGTGACAGTAAATGATAAAAGTTCAAAAAATATATATTACCTATACACATTACAGATTTATTGGCCTGTTTAGATTAAGTATGACTTCATTTTGTATTCATTCATAGTTTATGGGGCAAAACAAACCTTGAAGAGGGAAACATATTCAGTGAAAGATTACAGAGGAGTTTTTAATAGCGCAGATTCCATAGTTAATTTCCTGATTCATATTTCAGTGCCATTTTCTAGTAGTTGGATGAATTTGGGAAAAGTTATTTTAACTTTTCTATGCCCCAGGTCTCTCATCTATACAAAAGTGGGTACTAAGAATATTTATCTCCTAGAGTTGTTCAGAGGGTTAAATGAAATATACAAGTAAATCACAGAGAGCCATGCCTGGCAAATTTTAAGCACTATCTAAATGTTGCTATTTGTTGTTATTATAAATATCACTTGATGTACTTCAGTAAAAATCTACCTTCAGCTAAGGTCACATGCTGACCACTATACAAAGCTCCTCTGAAATTTAGCCAAATATGAATTAAAAATAGGAAACAAGCAAATTAAGATGGAAGAAACTGATATAAGGCAGCGTCAATTTCCATTTGGTTTTCAGCTTTGTGGGTCAAGTATTATGGGATTTTAGACTCAGTAATTAGTGAAGGAGGAAGAGGGAATAAAGAGATTATAAGAACTGGGGTGGGGGGTAGGAGCTATAAAATGATTCTGACAAACAGGTGTATCTTGATATTAAGTCACATATGTAGTTCTGAAAGAGGGGTGTAGAACTTTTGCTCCTTTCTAAATGGCATTGCCATCTAAGAGGGTGCTAATCCAGTGACTAAGAAGCAGTCACTTTCAGAATAAGTCATTTAATTTATGTTTTGGTATTTCTTGGGAATTGCCATATAACTCACTCAGGGTTCCGGTAACAAACAGAAGCCGTATTCAAATGGGTTAATTCAGGAAGGTTTTATAAGGGACTATTACAAAGGTGTGGGCAATTTCAAGGGATACATCTAGAGATGGAAAAATACCTTAGGGATTGTTACAATTCCCTAAAGTCCTTCAAGGGATGTTGTATTGTTTGTGGAAGGAGCAGTTTTGAAGTTCTAAGGGCTTCACTTAGCCCTTCAAGTAATAACGGTTCTGACTTCGTGGGTCAACAAACCACTGTTGAAATTCAACTATTAAATCTAACATCATGACTGTAGAAATAAACATGGAATGATTGTGATGCCCCTGCTCCTATTTCAGTCAACCTAAAGATAAGACTGTACCTGTCTCCGGATTTCCATGTCCCTCCACTCTGATTAAAGGATGACAGAGTCATTTTGTGTTCCTTGGAATCAGTATCTCATCACTATATTTGTAATCACCCAAACATTTTATCTCAATGTACCCTGCTTTCTACCTGCACATCATCCCATACCTCCACCAGAGAAAATTTGAGTAATGTTGGTGCTATTGCATGTCATGCATTACCAGTATTATATTTTTACCAAACCCATCCCAGATCTGCATTTTTAAGATCTATTTTCTTGGTCATTCCCACCACTAGTTATTGTTTCAGAAGAAGGAAAGTGATGGCACACCCAAATAGGGTGATTGAAGAATGCTTGATGAGAGATAGTAAATAAAATTTAGGCAGGGTTAATGGATATCAAAAAAAAATGTTTAAACTTCACAGGAAAAGCCAAATTGAGAAACTATTATTATTTCAAAGTCCATGTATGAGGGAATGGATTTAGAACTGATTTATATCTGCAATTGTAGGGGAGTCCTGTCTGACAGGAGCTATGGCCTTTTTTAGAAAAATAATGTCACTATAAACCTAAAAACATGAAGGGGGAGGAATAGCTCACCCCTCTCCTTCTATTTCGCTATCTCTTGCTAGAGTTGTTTTTTTGTTGACCAAATACAAACAGAAACCAGCAGGCAGAGAAGCCCAATTGATACTGTAAATAGAGGTCAGCCACTCAGGGCATTGAGCAAATTAGAGAAGGGAAGAGAATAGAGATAGAAGGAAAAATAATGAATATCCAACACAGGGGTTAATAATATCAAATATTCTTAGAAATGTATTAAAATTCATCACACGCATCTTATGGCAAAGAATTTGTAACACTTATTATGATATGTAAATGCATACCATCATGAATTGTTAGTTTCTCTTGTATGAATTTTACTTTCTGTGTACTTTAAAATACTTCTGAAGACAAGAACTATGTCTTAATTAATTTTTCTATTGAGCACAGCATACCAGCAATTTGCTTTCATCCTATGATAAATATACAGAGGAGGAAGAATGAAATGTCCATTAATTGTGTGCCCATTAAATATCAGCTACAGTACCAGTTGCTGTTCTACTTGCATTATATTATTTAGTTCTCAAAACAACAAGCAAAGGGAGCACTGTTAGTCAATTTAATAAGAAATGAAATTGAGAGAAAGAATAGTAAATATATATTATCAAGTGTCATTACCAATAAATGAGAAGATGAGATTTCCAACTTTCACCTGATTTCAAAGCCAGTTTTCTTTCCAGTACACCATGTTGTCACCATAGTGATATCCTGTAAATATACACTCAATCAACATGTGAACTGATGAAAAGTAAAATAAAACAAAATAATCCATACACATTAGAGTGGGTGTTAAATCCCTGGAGAAATTTTAGTTGAAATTCTGAACTGGATATGATCATCAAAAGAGATATTCAAGATAGAATTTTAAAAGAGAGAGAAAAGAGCAGAAGGCTAAAGCTCCAGAGAAATAAACAGCTAGCATTAAGTGGGATATATATATATATATTATATATATATATATATTATTTCATTTAATTCTAACAACAGCCTAGTGAAGTAGATAACACGATTATTCCTTTATTACAGTTGGAGAAACGAAGGTTTCTTTAACTAGGTAACCATAAATTTAGTTCTCACTTCTCTTAGTTATACCCATGTAAATGGAATTGAATTAATTATAATCTTTGGTAGCAAACCCTATAATTGCTGGTTCACATGCATTATTTATTTATGCATTCATTCATTCATTTATTTGCTTGGTTTTTTGCGGCATATATGCAACCCAAAAGTTTCCATTTTAACAACATTCAAATGCCCATTCAGTGGGACTAGTTATATTCACAATGCTGTACTACCATCACCACCATCCATTACCAAAGCTTTTCATCTTGCCAAATGGAAACTGTGCCCATTAAGAAGTAACTCCCACTCCCTTCACCCCCCCCCCCACAGCCCCTCGTGACCTGCACTCTACCTTCTGTTTCTACGGTTTTGCTTATTCAATCCTCTTTTATGTCATTTATTCATTTACATTAAATGCTATGAAGCCACCATCCAATCCTAGGTTTAAAGGTTGAATCACAGTCTAAATAATTTTCTGCATTTGGTTTGTTTCCAGTGTTTGATTATTAGGAACAATGCAGCTACAGCTATACTTGTGCATGTCTTCTGCTGCTGATGTCATAGCCAGGGTTATTGGGAATATGGTACTCAGCTTTAACAGATTAGACCAAATTATTTTTTATGTGGCTGCAACAATTTGCAATATGACAAAAAATGCGTTGTGTGGGTATGCGTGTGTGTGTGTGTGTGTGTGTGTGTGTGTGTGTGTGTGTGTCTCAGAGTTATTCATTTTGGTCAACTGATATATTTCATGGTTGCTCTTTGTGGTCTTTATTTGTATTTCTAGAATTAATAAAGAGGTTGAGAGACCTCAATATTGGCCTTTTGTCTTAACCCTACAGGAAAAAAGGTATCCCCTACTAGTTTCGTGTTGTGTTGCCATGCTTGAGCTTTGCCAGTGTTTCTCTAGGGTTGGTTGTCTTTTTGCTATTTATTGTAATATTTCCTTATATATTCTTCACACTAATCCTTTGATAATTATATGTGATAAAATATCTTTGCTTTGGTTTGTCTCTCCCTTTAGTTCAGGTGTCTTTAAATAAACCGAGGATTTTCATTTTTAATGTAGTTGTACTATCAATCTTTTAATTGTTGGCATCTTTTTCTATCCTGTTTAATAAATCATTTTATCCCGAGGTGAGAAAGATTCATCCATATATTTTTTAGAGTTTAAAATTTTTGCTTTAGATATGTAAGCACATAATTCACCTATAATGGATTTTTAATTTATACTGTTAGGTATATATACAATTTAATTTATTGCTTCTGTCTTATGACAAATGCATATATATGTATATATCTGTTTCGTTGAGTCTGATTTCGTTTCATTAATCAAATTGTCTAGATTTATACTAATAACATAATAGCGAATATAGTTTTATAAAGAAAAAATCTCGACATCTGGTTGGACTGTGCAGTTCTCTTCCTACTGTCTTAGAGGCATTGCAAATATTTGAAAATCTTCTAATTATCTCTGTTGGAATAAGGTAATTCTAAAGCTCAATGACTCAAGAAATCTAGATTCTAGTTCCAACTAAATATTTTTCTTCTTACTTTTTTATTTTTAAATCTCTTATAATACCTGCTCTGCTAAATGTTCTCTTGAATTTTATGAGTTGATAATTTTCAAAGCATTATTTTTCTTATAATGCTTTACTTCAGCTTGACAATGTGCAGTAAAACAACTATAACAGGGCTTACTATCTTTTCTGCATTAATAAATGAAGAAATTAGGTGATGGTGTATTTGAATTGTTCAAGCTATTGCTTGCAGTAGTCCTAAATTGAGAATTTGAGCATATTTAATTTTCATTATTCATTAATTCTTTCCACAAAACCATATATAAAACCAACGAGAAACATATATCCTCATTATTGCTGTGAAGATAAAAATAAATAGGTTTGAAGTAATTTACATCACCAAATATATTATGAAAATATAAAATTTATATTTTTACTTTCATATTTATTGTGGTAAGAAACAAAAACTAATAATATGATTCTATTCCAAATAAATAAAGTTTCACATCCTAAAATATTCCACAGAAGTTGTTTGATAATTTAGGTTGTCCAGTTGGTGATCCACAGGTGGGATATTGAAAGTAGTGTTGATGATAATGGTGATGATGATGATGATGATAATGGAGATGATGGTGATGATGATGATGCTGATGATGCTGATAATGCTGCTGCTGCTGATGGTGATGATGATGATGATAATGGTGATGTTGATGATGATGGTGATGATGATGATAATGATGATGTTGTTGATGATTATGATAATGACACAAACAAGACAAGGCTTAGGATGGCTGAAACATTGCCATTTATGATACAAAAATAAATAGCTTTTTAGGGAAAGCAATGAAATAATTTTGTCACAAATAGAAAAAAATTTGGGACATGTAAGTGAATACGACCAGCAAAGATTATGAAATTGGCATACAGAAGAGAAGTTTTAAGACATGATTTGAAAATTATCTTGTATAAATGCTAGAAAAGTCACTGGAGATGTTATGCAGAATCAAATTAATGTAGGTAGCACTAATAAGTTTAAAAGAAGAGTAATGTGGGTTTAAAGGAGCTTATTTAACTAGACAATCAAAATTAATGGGCAACTTAGACTTAATTTCAAAATAGTATCAGAATTTAGGCTCACATACAAGACATCCTCATATTTTGTAACATATTGCAAAGTTTCCAATAATTTACTATTGAAAACATTGCTTTGAAATTTTGTCAGTGTTCTCCAGAGAAACAGAATTGACAGGATATATATCTTTTTTTATTAATTTTTTTTATTAATTAAAAAAAAGAAAAGAAATTAACACAACATTTAGAAATCATTCCATTCTACAAATGCACTCAGTAATTCTTAGTATCATCACATAGGTGTATGATCATCATTTCTTAGTACATTTGCATTGATTTAGGAAAAGAACTAGCAAAACAGCAGAAAAAGATATAGAATGTTAATATAGAGAAGAAAATTAAAATAATAATAATAATAAAAATATATATATAAAATGAAAAAGAAAAAAACAAAAACAAAAGATACAAACAAACAAACAAACAAAAAACTATAGTTAAGGTGCCGCTTCATTCAGTGTTTTAACATAGTTACATTACAATTAGGTAGTATTGTGCTGTCCATTTTTGAGTTTTTGTATCTAGTCCTGTTGCACAGTCTGTATCCCTTCAGCTCCAATTACCCATTATCTTACCCTGTTTCTAACTCCTGCTGGTCTCTGTTACCAATGATATATTCCAAGTTGATTCTCGAATGTCGGTTCACATCAGTGGGACCATACAGTATTTGTCCTTTAGTTTTTGGCTAGACTCACTCAACATAATGTTCTCTAGGTCCATCCATGTTATTACATGCTTCATAAGTTTAGTCTGTCTTAAAGCTGCATAATATTCCATTGTAGGTGTACACCACAGTTTGTTTAGTCACTCGTCTGTTGATGGACATTTTGGCTGTTTCCATCTCTTTGCAATTGTAAATAATGCTGCTATAAACACTGGTGTGCAAATGTCCGTCTGTGTCTTTGCCCTTAAATCTTTTGAGTAGATACCTAGCAGTGGTATTGCTGGGTCATAATCCATTCTGTCATTCTATGTCTTTTGATTGGGGAATTCAGTCCATTAACTTTTAGTGTTATTACTGTTTGGATAATATTTTCGTCTACCATTTTGGCTCTTGTATTATATATATCATATCTGATTTTCCTTCTTTCTACACTTTACTCCATACCTCTCTCTTCTGTCTTTTCATATCTGACTCTAGTGCTCCCTTTAGTATTTCTTGCAGAGCTGGTCTCTTGGTCACAAATTCTCTCAGTGACTTTTTGTCTATAAATGTTTTAATTTCTCCTTCATTTTTGAAGGACAATTTTGCTGGATATAGAAGTCTTGGTTGGCAGTTTTTCTCTTTTAGTAATTTAAATATATCATCCCACTGTCTTCTAGCTTCCATGGTTTCTGCTGAGAAATCTACACATAGTCTTATTGGGTTTCCCTTGTATGTGATGGATTGTTTTTCTCTTGCTGCTTTCAAGATCCTCTCTTTCTCTTTGACCTCTGACATTCTAACTAGTAAGTGTCTTGGAGAACACCTATTTGGGTCTAATCTCTTTGGGGTGCACTGCACTTCTTGGATCTGTAATTTTAGGTCTTTCATAAGAGTTGGGAAATTTTCAGTGATAATTTCTTCCATTAGTTTTTCTCCTCCTTTTCCCTTCTCTTCTCCTTCTGGGACACCCACAACACGTATATTTGTGCGCTTCATATTGTCATTCAGTTCCCTGATCCCCTGCTCAAGTTTTTCCATTCTTTTCCCTATAGTTTCTGTTTCTTTTTGGAATTCAGATGTTCCATCCTCCAGTTCACTAATTGTAGCTTCTGTCTCTTTAAATCTACCATTGTAGGTATCCATTGTTTTTTCCATCTTTTCTACTTTGTCCTTCACTCCCATAAGTTCTGTGATTTGTTTTTTCAGATTTTCTATTTCTTCTTTTTGTTCATCCCATGCCTTCTTCATGTCCTCCCTCAATTTATCGTTTTCGTTTTTGAAGAGGTTTTCCATTTCTGTTCGTATATTCAGCATTAGTTGTCTCAGCTCCTGTATCTCATTTGAACTATTGGTTTGTTCCTTTGACTGGGCCATATCTTCAATTTTCCAAGTGTGATCCGTTATTTTCTGCTGGTGTCTGGGCATTTGATCAGATTTCCCTGGGTGTGGGACCCAGCGGGTTGAAAGGTTTTTCTTTGTAATCTCTTGGCTCTGTTTTTCTTTTCCTGCCCAGTAGGTGGCGCTCATGGCGCTCGTCTGTCTGTGGGTCCCACCAGTAAAAGATGCTGTGGCTCCTTTAACTTGCCAATCCGAATCTCGCAGTCGGCCTGGGAAACCGCGCGTAGAGGGGGGGTCGCCGGCCACCGCGGCTTGGGGGAATGCAGGTCCAAATTGCCCAGCTGGCCCGTGATGCCAAGTGTGGCAGGAGGGCCCCTCTATCCAACGTTCCCAGTCAGACCGGGAAGCCACGTGTGTGGAAGGGACCCCGGTCGCCAGCCGCCCCGGCCCGGGAAAGCGCGCGCCCCTCGGGTATCTCACTGCAGCGGATTCTCCCTGCCTGTTCAGCCGTTCCAGAATGGGGTATGCTGTCGTGGCTCCGGGAGCTGTTTCGTATTGTTTCTGTTTCTTTAGTTGCTGTTCTGGAGGAGAAACTAAGACCCGAGCGTCTTACTAAGCCGCCATCTTCTCCGGAAGCAGGATATGTATCTTAATGAAAGGAATTTATTCACATGACCATGGGGATCAGCAAGTCCAAATTCCATAGGGCAGGCCACAAGCTAGAAACTTTAAGAAAGGTGATTCTGAAATCTGGCTTGTCCAAAAGGTAATACAAGACAAGAGTGAATCTCTGATACAGGAAAAGTTGCATTTCCCAAGAGATAATATTTGCTGAAGAAGAGCCAGAAATTCTTCTTTCTGACTTCTGAAATCTTCAATACTGGCTGTAAGACTGATTGCATGAGGAGACTTCCATCATTAATTAAGGCAATCTCTTTTGTTGATTGTAGATGAAATCAGCTATAGATGCTATCAACTAATGATGTAAATTATCTATGAAATACCCTGATGGTAACACCCAGGCCAGTGTTTCTGTGACCAAACAACTGAACACCATAACATAACCAAGTTGACACAGCCAACCCAGTCTACCCCAGGTCAATTTGACACCATACATATTCCCTAAAACCATACTAATTTCTAAATAAAGACAGTAGCATATATCCTTTCTCCTAGCATAATGCAACTAAACCCTTTTCTATAAAAGAGGATGCAGGTATTTGGGTGATATTTACTTATATCCTTGATGTCCTGTAATTTAAATATGATGACATAAGGTTAATTCTACCTGAAGTCCAGTTATACTATTCTTTACCATACTTTACTGTATAGCAGCAGTCCAATATCCTCTTAGTAATCAGGATTGACCACCCCAACCAGTATAGTAACTCCCCTATTTGCTTATTGACTCAGAAGCATGAGGAGTCCAAAGTTGATGGACAGCAGTCTTAAAGTCAGTTGGACTCACTATTGTGTTTTCTGGTGTAAGAACTCCTTCCTTTAGAACCAAGACCTGGAGACCAGCATGTCATAACATTATGGGGATGGGAAGCAAATTTTTTTCAGTGGATCACTAAGGATAATAGTGAGTGGTGCTACTCCCATTTCCATCCTATTATTGCTGGGCTCATGAATCTTGGCTATGGTAGAAATTGTACCATAGCAAGGATGCTGATTTAGAGCATATGCAGCCTCCTGAGAATCTTGCCTCAGCACTGCAAAGCATTGTCACCCAGTTGACACTGTAATTCAGTGTCATTCCAAAATTCTATTAATCCAGCTGCTTCAGAATGATGGAAAACATGGTAAGATCAGAGAATTCCATGGGAATGGGCCCACTGTTGCCCTTCATTAGCTGTGAAGTGAGTTCCTTGAATAGAAGCAATGCCATGTGGAATAACATGGTGTTAAATAAGACATTCTGTAACTTGACAGATGGTAGGTTTTGATACATGTATCACATGCCAAGAAGGCAAAAACATATCCGAGCTGAGTAAGAACAGGATTGACCACCCCAACCAGTATAGTAACTCCCCTATTTGCTTATTGACTCAGAAGCATGAGGAGTCCTTACTCTATTTGAGTAAGAACAAAAACTTCCCTTTCCATAATGTAATCAACATACCACAGGGTAGCAGGATGATCAGACCAGGGAATGGTGCCAAACTGAAAACTGAGTGTTGCTCTCTGCTGCTCAGATTGGATACTAAGCTGCTCATATTGGATACTAAGCAGTGGCTGTGGTCAGGTTCACCTTGATGAGTGGAAATATATGTTGCTTAGCAGATGCAATAGCTCTGTTCCTACCACCATGGCCACATTGCTCCTGAACACATTGGACAATGGCAGGAGTGGCTGGGTAAAGAAGCTGAATGGTAGCATGAAAGGGGTTAGTTTATCAACACGGTTATTAGAATTTTCTTTTACTAAGGTCACCCTCTGGTGAATATTCACATGGGAAACAAATACCTTCATGTTTTTTGCCCTTTAGGAAATGTCTAGACCGTATACTTCTCCCCCAGGTCTCTTTTTCATCAATTGTCTAATCCTGTACCTTCCAGTCCCTGATCACACAGCTAAACTTTTGACTACAGTCCATTAATGTGTATACAAATGAACCCTCTGTTCATTTTCCTTTCAAGCCAGATAAAAAAATTAAGGGCACTGCTTAAAATTTCTCCCACTGGGAGGATTTCTCTTCACTGCTGTCCTGCAGGGATGTCCCAGAAAGGGGCTCTGGTGCTGCAGCTATCCACTTGTTGATAGTATCTTGAACAACATCTGTAAGCCAGGAGTGAGTTTTCTTTTCTTCGGTTAACTGATCTAAGAAATTATCCTCAAGGTCATAGCTGCTGTCTTGGAGAGAAAAGGTTATAGGGCAGGAGAAGAAGTGGCTTCTAGGCCACTTATTTATGTGACTTACTTGTGTCTTCAGGACCTACTTGAGCCAAATTTTGTATATATCACCTTCATCTGATGACGGGGTGCTTATGACCATGCCCAGTTTTTTGGCCATGTGGAGGAGAGAACACCCAGTTCATGATGGTTAGCTCAAATTTCATGTAACTTGGTGGCCCATCGTTAAGTGTTAAGTCTCAACTAAGGCCCAGTAGTAGATTGTTTCTTAAAAGAAGAGTAGCTAGCTATCTTCAGAGAATTGCAGGACTCTGCTCCAAAATCTTAAGGGTGTGCATTGTGATTCTCCTATAGGAACCTCCCAAAGGCCCCAAACACCATCTGTTTGCCATTGACACTTCAAGCACTCCTGGATCTGCTAGATCACATGGCCCAAGTGGCAAAGCAGTTTGCATGGCAGCCTGAACCTGCAGAGCAGCTTTTTATTCCATTCTCAACTCAAACAGGTCACTTGATAAATGGACCAGAGTAAAACACCAAAATGAGTAATATGTTGCCTCTCAAATCCAAAGAGCCCAGCTAGACCTTGAACCTCTTTTTTTGGTTATAAGATGAGCCAGATGCCACAGCTTGTCCTTCACCATGGACAGGATATCTCAACATGTCCAACACCACTTGGAATCTAGACATTTCACTAATGTGTAAGGTCCTTGAATTTTATTTCCTCTGTCTGACATTAGAAATACATTATCAATAAATCTAAAGAAGTTGCTACCTCTAGGTCTAATTAATATAATGCCATCAATATAATGGACCATTGTGATGTCTTGTGGAAGGGAAAGGCATTCAAAATCCCTGAGTACCAGATTATAACATAAGGTGGGAGGGTTGCTATACCCCGGAGGTAGGAAAATGAAGGTGTATACTTGACTTTGCCAGCTGAAAAGAAACTGCTTCTGGTTATCTTTACTAACAGGTATCAAGAAAAATGTATTTGTCAGTTCAAACTTGTATTCTAGGTATAAGGGATTGCATTGATTTCCTTGAGCAAGATTACTCTTTTTTGAACAGCAATTGCAATTGAAGTCACAGCCTAGTTAAGTTTATGATCCCTGTCATCCTACGACATCTATCTCTTTATTTCTATAGGCTGAATAGGAGAGTTGAATGCAATGGTGGTTAAGAATCACCATCTTGCTTCCCTTAAATCCTTAATGGTGGCACTGATTTCTGTTTTACCTCAAGGAATGCAGTATTGCTTTTGGTTTATTATTTTGCTAGGTGTGGCAGTGCTAGAGGGTTCTACAAGGCCTTTTCTACTATAATAGTCCTAATTTCACAGGTCAGTGAATTAATATGGGGATTCTGCCAGTTGGTGAGTATGTCTATTCCAATTATGCACTCCAGGACTAGGGAAATAACCACAAAATGTGTTCAGGGACCCACTGGACCCATTGTGAGACAGATGTGAGCTAAAACTCCATTGATAGCCTGGCTTCCATAAACTCCTATTCTGACTGGTGGACCCACAGTGACATTTTAGTAATGCCAGTCCTGGAATGTCAGTTCACAGCCAGTTGTCCAGTAATTCTCCAAATGTCTGATCATTTCCTTTTCCTCAATGCATGCACACTCTGGCAAAAGGCCATAGGTCATTTTCGTGAAGGCTAGGAAGAATAAATATGTTAGAGCAGATCCATCTACTCTGAAGAACTCTGTGCCTGCTTTTTTCTGTTGGTCAGTAATTACTGTGGGAACAGCTGCTATTGTACTTGGATCCTTAAATACAATGGGGATGATCAATTGTCAGATTGACATGATCAAGTGGCAGCACCTAAACACCAAAGACAAGGTACATATGGCTACCTTAATGGACAACAGAATCAAAGCAGTACTCAGAATGATCTGACTTGTAGAGAACTACAGTGTTGACAAGTTGATCAGGGGATACCTAGGAGTGAAATAGATGGGAAGTCTACTAAATTATTAACTGACCTGCATAAGCAGAAGAGTTCTAGGTCATGTGAACAAAATTCTAACTTGAATCACAAAAACAGAGAGTCACAGCCCCTTACATTCCTGGACTTGAGACAGCTTTCAGACCCATAGCTCCTTGAATGAAGAGAAGGTTGGATCTACTTGGGAAAGGAGTTTTCTACACTGCCACAAATATGAGAACTTTATTACATTAAATATATGTTAGTCCTACTTTCCAAATGACTTCTTTTATGATATTAAGAAAAATGCAATTTAGCTCTTATTTATTTTCTTTAACCCTGTGGGAGATGTTTAAAATCAAGCTGTTGAATCAGAATATCTAATTAATGAATACATATATAAATCAAGGGAAAAGTCCAAGGGAGATGACTATGTGTTTCTTCAAACATTTATTCATTCATTCATTTTCATTAGCATCTATTCATTCATTCAACAAAATTCTTTTGTTTCTACTTACTGTATGTTAGTTTTGGGATACAGCAATGAGCAAAATATACAAAACATTTTGATCTTATAGAGCTGGATTTATTGCAGAAGATAGATAATAAATGCTGTAAATAAATTAAATATATAGCAATTTTCATGGTAGTAAGTCCTATGGAGAATTATTAAATAAGGAAGGGATGGTTGATACAGACTAGAGTCAGGTTTAATTTAAAAAAAAAAAGAATCTGATCTGAGTAGGTCTTAGTATGAATATATTTAAATATCACTATGAAATAAACAAGTGAAGGAGCCATGAGAACATATGAGGTAAGAGCATTTAGGGAAGATCATTTTAGCAGAGAACAGCAGAAAAAAAAAAAAAAGAAGAAGAGGAAAAAGAAAAGAGAACATCACGGCAAAAGACCTGTAAAGCATGTATTGGAGTAATTGAAAAGATTGTTATCTTAGTTGCATAGTATCTCATATATTCAATGAATAAGAGATAAAAGATAGGTTCAGTTTTGTCAATTATTTGTCAGTGACTACTAGACCATTATTTCCGGTTGGAAGCAGGAATATAACTGAGTTGAATTTGGTGAAGGATATATATATACATATATATATATACATATGCATAGACGTATTAAATATATTTTTCTAAGGTTGCTGTAACAAATGACCACAAACCTCATTGCTAAAGATAATAGAAATTTATTATTTTTTTAACAGTTCCAGAGGCCAGAAATAAAAAATCAGTGTCATCATGTAAGAATCAAGATGGCAGCAGGGCCATATTTCTTACAGAGTTTCTATAGGAGAATCCGTTCTTTGACTCTCCCAGCTTCTGATAACTGCCAACATTCTTTGACTTGTGATCACATCACCCCAATCTTCAAAGCCAGGGTCTTCAGATCTCATTCTGCTCCATTTTTACATTACCTTGCCTCTTCTGTGTGGTCAAATTTCCCTCTGCGATCCTCTGGATATGATGGCATATAGAATCCGCTCTCATAATTCAGGATAATTTCCCCATCTCAAAATTCTGAATTTTGTCATATCTGCAAAGACCCTGTTTCCATACAAGGCAACATTTACAGAATCTGGGGATGATGGTCTGATATTTTTAGACCGTTTTTCAGCCTACTACAATATTCTGGATAAAAATTATCTGTTTTTCCTCATTATTTATACCTCCTTGCCTGTGATACCAAGATTTATAATCAATATGTGGAGTTGTTCAGCCAAGTAAGCTGCTTGTGTATATTTCTTTTATTACATTGCTTTTCCTTTAAAATAAAATCTTTAAAGTTAAAAGAAAAGAAGAATTTCAGAGTTCCTCATAGCCAAAGTTCTATGACTGTTTGTTGCAAAGGGAAAAGTATTTTGAGTTAATACTTTTGCAGCATCATCCTGAGTTTGCATCATATGTTTTTACGGAAACCACCATGCTGCAAAATGTGCTTTGCATTAGTAGGTGGTCGACATGTATGTTTTTAATGGCAAGGTTTGATCTAGAGCTAGGAACATGCAAACTAATATTGCAATTAAATTATATATTTATGTACATATGTGTGTACACACATACATATATATATATACTGCATACATACATGTATATTTACATGTGTAAATAAATGTTTATATAGTTTCACATTTAATATAGCTAAATAAAATGCTACAATGACTGATTATAGTAGAAGCTGTTAATTCTTTGAAAATTAATTATTAAGAATGCTTAAGTAGTTATATAAAGAAGGAAGTGGATTGTGAGGTAATATAAATAATGCCAAAAAGTTCATTAGCTAAATAAATTTAGAAATACCATTATATCCTTCATGTGTCAATACATGTTTATAAAATTTAAATGATAATCCAAGGCAGAATAATAGATATTACATTATATTGCAAACTTAGTCTTGTAGACTCATTTTGTATACATGTGCTTAAAAAATTAGAATAAAAATTTTAGAAAGTATTTGTTCAGTATTAAACTCTGTTTAAAGCATGTGTTTTCTGCATTTTTATTTATAAAAAAACCTGTCTGAAAATGTTTTAGATCTTGTAAGGTTGAAATAAAGTCAGACTATCTGCTTGACACCTCAAGATTTCATGAATAGAAAAAGTTACAAAATCATGTATAACAGCACAGAATCTATGAAAAATCATCTTAGACAGGTACTATAATTACATAAAGAACATGAACAAAAGTGGGCAGTGTTGGAGAAAATTGAGGCACTCAAAACATACATTGTTCTCAGTAATCAAATTTCAAAACAACAAACATTACAAGAATGCTCTAAAAAGAAAAGCCCTTTTAGTTTTGTATCTGTGGAGGCTAAGAATTTAAACAAAAGCTTGTGGACATAAAATTTTTATAAGCTGCCAACTGTTTACATTAGTTGAAAGCAAAAGATTTTTTAGAATCGCTCAAGCTAAGAACCCCGTGCATATAGTTCCTTCAAAAATGGCATGTTATTGAAATAACTTTTTCTGAATTTTATTTGGCTGTGCAAAGAAAAAGGTGAGTGATTTTATTACCTTTGCCTGAATGTGAAAATAAGAGTATATCCATCATTTCAATAAACAGTATAATGACCATTGAGGAAAGTAGCAACCATCTGCTGAGGCTTGATCTACACTGTTTTCAAACTTTAAAATTTTGACTGATATATATTTTTAAATGATATAGGGTTTGTAATTAACTTTAAGCATAATTTATTATTTATTCTTGAATCATAGAAAGTCCTTAGACAAGCATGATATTCCACTTAAGCCTGAGTGTTAACCCAATACTGACTTGTTTTTTTTTCAGATTTCACCCAAAATGTATATTCTAGATACTTCTACTTCATAATCATATTTCACATGTATATGTTGAACAAATTTATAAAAATCATCAAAATCTCTTCTTCTAGGGGTGCACGGGTGGTTCAGTGGTAGAATACTCGCCTTCCATGTGGGAGATCTGGGTTCGATTCCTGAACCATGCACCCAAAAAACAAACAAAAAATCTCTTCTTCTGATAAATCTATTCTTATCAGCATGCATATGTGTTTTATTATCCCTGAGAATGGTTCAAGAAGGTGTGAATTTAGTCTTTGTCCAGATACTGACTCATTTTTCAGCAAAACTTAAAATATTTCTTAACAATCTCCCAGTTGTTTATAATTTATTTATGAGCATTTCCACCTCCAGTTTTTTTCACTGTCTTCTTCATTCAGATTTCATTCTTACCAGTTTGCTGAAATAGCATTGGTCAAATCATCAATGACTTCTGTCTTACCAAACTCAAAGTCAGTTTTCAGTCTTCTTAACTGTCAACACCATATCACATAGTTGATTTGGATTCCAACTTTTTTGAATCATTTACACTTAAAACACTGCAAGGTAATTCTTACTTCTTTTAGAAGAAAATTCCAGCTCTTTTCTAGAAGGCCAGCTTGCTGGTCCTTCTACGAGAGAGGTCACCCTACTTCAGGGCTTAAAGGAAACGCGCTTTAGTTTGGGGCTCATTGTGTAGTGTAGTTTCATGGACTTTTTTTTTTTTAATTTTGATCTGTTACCACATATACAATCTCACATTTCCTCCTTTAATCACATTCATATACATATATGTATATATATATTATACGAGTGATGCAACTTGCATTCACAATGTTGTGCTATCATCTATACCATCCATTAAGAAATGTTTCCAACATTCCAAATGGGAACCCTGTATTCATTTTTAAATTTTCTTTTTTTGCAATTGTTTCCCTAGGACACAGTATTACTTGGAATTTTACAGCATATTTCTTGTTTCAAATAATTAGCTCCGATATTAATTAGCTGTGGGACCCTGAGTGAGTAACTTGAGCTCTCTCCTGCAGTAATTGCTTTATTGTGTTGTTGGGTGTATTAAATATATTTATAAATATATATATATGTATCAGATGCTTAGAATGGTGCCTGGAAGATAGTAAGCACTATAGAAGTGTGAAGTGTTACCTGTCAGCTATTGCTTTTTAGGAAACATTAGTGAGAGAAATATCCAGATAAGCCTCTTGGATTGAAAAAAATCTCTTTTCTCTTTTGAAGTGGAAACAGTAGTTTATTAGCTTTGGAACCAGAGTCTAGCCTCTGCCATTTAGTAGCATTGTGACTAAATGACTTCACTTCTTGGGACCTCCTTCTTCATCTCTAAAATGGAGATAATGTGTATTGGCGAAAGATGTATACAAAATAATAGGAACATATACATTTTATTCAACAATATTAATATATTTTGCCCCTCTCTCATTGATACTCATTATTTGTGTAATTTTAGAAAAGTCACTTAATCACCTTACGACCACATGAAATAATCAGTGTTTTGCCAAATACATTATCTGGAGACAGATATTTAAAATGTTAATATGCATTTCTAATGGATTGAAAAAATGGTTGTGGGAACTAATAAGTGTAGAAAATATGCTTTTGCCCCCAGACTTGAAAATTCCCAACGTACGACAATGTATTATGATCTCTCACTGTTTTTGCAGTAAAGGAAGCATGTTAACTTTGTTTAGGATAGTTTTATCCAACGTTACTCATAGCAGAACATTTTTTGCCATAGAAGATCTCTGAGGTCACCAGAGACACTGGCACTCTCTACAAGATAACGTTTAAGATCCTCCCTCTTTGAATGTCTGAAATTCTGTAACATTTCCTTTACTCTTTTTGCTACAATTGTTATATCCCTTTCAATTTGCTTTATCCCAACATTTTGAACAGGATTCATTTTACCCATGTTCTTTCCTGACTCCTGTCACAGTCCTTCCATCATTATTGCATTTCACTTTTTTTCTGTCTTCCAAACACCACCACGATGTAGTCATTTTCATATCTGGTTAAACAATATCATCTTATTTTAGGTGCTGCACCAGGTCACGATATGAAGGAAATCTGGGCAATTCCTTAACTATCATCCAAAAGAAAAGAAAAAAAAAAGCCAACCATTTCTTAATCATTTCAAAGTGACATAAAAGATTTATTTTTAAAATATTTCAAAATTTCAGAAATAAAAGTGTCAGATGAGCTGTAATTTTTTGAGCTATAATTTTTTTTCGGTTTCACACGTAAATTATTTTTTCCTTGTTACAAGAGTTCTAGGGGCAGGTCAGTCCTCCCACAATAAGCTATATTAAAATTTTCTCAATCTGGTTAATCATATTCTGCCAAATTCTGCAGTGGTCCATTTTATATTAAAACATCATAATTAAACAACTCTTCCCATATGCATGGAAAATTTTTCCTTGCCAACATATTGCAGAAAATTAGAAAGGACACTTTTATAAAAGAGAAGATAAACATAAATTTTAGTAAAAAAGAAACAGGATTTTAATCCACAAACAAGTGAATAAGTGGGAAAGTCAAATATAAATCTGACCTTATGAAATCTGAGTATGTCTCATTTACTGATTAAATATCTTCGTGGCTTCAAGTTTGCAATTTTAATAATCCTTAGAGTTTCTACTCAGAAATTTTCTTTGCAATTTGCTAGAGTGCAAGATGCATTGAGATACAGAATGGTAAGATGCTGCTGGTAGTCATGCTAATTCCTTCTGCCCTACCTTGAAGAAAAAATTGGCATTTCTTATTGGCAAGACAACTATAGTGGCTAGTGTTCATGCAACAAACCCTCTGCTCATTAGGAACCTTAATTCATCAATCATTCCTTCTCTTCTACTTACAACCTCTTCCTTTTTCACTGAGATCTACTTACAGTCTCCAACTAGATCCTTCTCATAACCCCCATCTGATACTGCATTTCCTCTTCTTAGGTTATGCATGGAAGTTAATAGTAGCGTACAGGTGCAAGCATTTTGCTAAAACTTTTATTAGCAGTATTTCACTTAATTTTCAGAAGTCGTTACTACCATTAGCCACGTTATACAAAGGAAACTCTAGGACTCCCAGAGGATGAGAATGTACTCAAGCATGGTCTGCTTCATGGGCATATAACTTGGGCAGTTGCATAGGGCCCTCATCTCAGAAGAACTTCATGTTTGGATTAATGCTCTGCTGTCACTGTCTTGGAATTCTTAATAATGTTATCTTTGAACTTGTGTTTTGTAAGTGAAGACTGATAGGATATTGACGCGTGTGCTTAAGCAGAGGAGATCCATGCCCTGTGTGTATCCAGTGCCATTTTCAGCCACCCATTTGGATATAGTGGTTATTGCACACAACCATGATCATAGAATTCTGGCGGATCCACAATTCATGTGGTTTTAGACAGCCTAAAATCAGAACAAAGTGAGTATGTTACAGCTGTGACTGAATAAGATGATTACAGGCCCGAGAGGCCACACTTTCCACTTGAACCAGAACTCTATCATCTCCCTCTCACTCAAGTTGCTTCCCCATAGTAGTCAAACACTCATGTTGGAATTGATGACAGAGAAGGAAAGGGAGAAATAAAACAATAGTGTTTTTCCTTTCAATCCTACCTTTCACATTAGTAAGCCACAGGTAAAGTTATTGATGGGAGGTGCATGTATCAAGAAGTGAAATAATATAGTTGTTCATTTTCTGCAGTATTTCCATTGTTCTGGTCAGAATGAAATATGCATGGATGATCTTAAAAATATGAATTGTGTAGGGCAACGGTGGCTCAGTGGCAGTTCTCACCTGCCATGCCAGAGACCCAGGTTCATTTCCCATGCCTGGTCATGTATTAAAAAAAAATGAAGATATGAATTGTGTAATTTTGGTGGCTTACATATGAGGCAAGTGTTCTTATGTTTTCATTTAAGCTTGACATTGCACATGTAAAGAGTAATGGTAAAATTCATGCTAATAATTTAAAATTTTATTTTCCTTTACTTAAAATGACACTAAATTGCAAATAAAAACATCATGATAATTTAAAAGAGAGACTGTGAAAGAAAGATAAAAGTTTTATATTTTAGATACTTTTATCAGCCTCTTTTCTTTATTTTTTTCTTGAACAGCAAGTCCCACAATTTTATTTTTTTCTTGGACCCCCCCAAAATATCTAGCTAACCATGACTAAAGAACATGCCTCAAGGAAGTGAAGAACTCCAGTAGAGTCCAGATCTGATTCTAAGCTTTAGCCACTTCCATAATTTCTTCCACATCTGTAAGTAGAATGCCCTTATATAACCATTCACGATCAAACATTGTGCTAGTCCCACCTACATTAATGCCTAGGGTTTTGTTTGTTTCTTTTTTATTCTACTACTCAACTAAAGTAGCTCCATTAAAATTGTAAAAGACCTTTTAATAATTGGATCTCATTTTCCGTAATTTTTGGCTTCTCTCTTAGTTTTCTAGGGAAGTCATAAAGTACGACAACATGGGTGGCTTAAAAGAAGAGAAATTTATTGTCTCAGTTCAGGATACTAAAAGTCCTAATCGAGGTGTCAACTGAGCCACGCTTCCTCTTAAATTTGTAGGGTTCTGACAAATGGCTTGCTGGTAATCCATGACATTCTTTGGTCCTAAATTAAGGAAACTATGCTGCAAAAACATAATTGACATTGGTTATGATACACACATAATTCATCACTGCTTCCAAAGAAGTAGCAATAATTTCTATAATCAATCGAAAAATTACCTCTGATAATTAGAAAAATTATTTTAATGTATACACATTTTAATAAAAATTGCAAAATTCTCTGACAAACTTCTTAAATATAAACATTTCTCTAGGATGTAGTTACATACATCTTCTCTTTGCCACTTATCACTAATCCCACCATAAGTTATCTCAGCTAAAGAACCATTTTATAAATAAACCCAAGTATACTCTATTGTTATCAAACTTTTTATGTTAGTTATCTAAATTTAAATTTCAAGGTTGACTGGACTTATTTTATAAAAGTATTCAATAACTGGAGCATCAAAATATGTTAGTATTTGAAGAATTTAAGTGAATTGCAATCTGTGAAAAAGAAACATGAGAAGAGGAAGTCCTGAAATTTATTACTGGGGAGAAACTCCCGAAGTTAAATATTATGAATTCAAAAGCTATAAATGATTAGATTTTGAAATTATAGAATGAAAGTATCTGCTTGAAGGAGAAACCTTTGGTTGTATAAATTGATATTCTGTACCAGAATGAATTAAAGCTGAGAAGGCTCACAAGTGTGTGGCACATAAATTTGATGAAAATTCAAATAATTTAACTAAAAAAAGGTAATCCGAATGAATTAAATAAGACAATAACAGTGAAAATATCGGTCTGAGTTGCTTTATTTTTCAATGAAAGCCATTAGAATTGTGAAAACCTACCTTAAACAGAGTTTATTCTGTTTTTACCAGCAACTTTAGAGAAGAGTTAATTGAACATAGCAACAATTTCAAATTTGTTAATAATAAAATGCAAATTTGAACATGTATGTTAATTTTATTAAGAAAACTATTAATGTAATATTGACAAGATACATTTTTGGGTATATATATATATCATTGACATGATTAAGAAACTGCTTAAAGTTTCTTTATGTATATCTTAAAAATATATATCTTTAGATATGTATACCTTAAAGTATGCTAAGATATACCAAATAATAATTATTCTGTGAATTTATGTATAGATCATTTCTGTTTTTTGTCTTTAACATAACAATGAGATTTTTTTCTTTTTCAATTTTCAGACAAGTATCTGAGTTGAAATGCTTTTTAAAATGTATCAGTTTTCTGTTCTATCATCATAACAAATTACATTTGTGGGTCGATAATGTTTCACGCTATATGCTTCTCATTATTTTTATTACACATTTATACTCTTAAGTCTCCAGACCCGGAATTACACGGAAGGCCTAATTTTTATTTGAATAATGATTTTTTCCCCTTTTAGTATCATTATGAATTCATTGTCCCTTATTGGCCACAGAGTGATTCGTCATAACCTTCTCAATAGCTTCCTTGTCATCTGTAGGAAAAGATGTCCCAGGCTTACCTTAGGCATACTTTGCCAGAAACAGAATCAATTTTTTTTTTAATCTCAGAGAGAGCATGACACTATATATATACATATAGTCAAAAGACGATATTTAAAAATTTCAGAGAATTCCTCTCAGGTTGTGATACAGATCTGATATATAGTTAAGCTAATTTTTAAATTTGTAAGGGCTTTTTGCTTTCAATATTTAAGAATTATTTTAAAAATGTAATTGTTTTGTAAGTATGCAAAACATGGTTATAAGTTCAAATCTATTAAATGTGTTCTATATGAAGATTTGTTTCTGTCCATACCTTCTAATTTTTTCAATAAATAATAGGTATCTCTTTATATTTTAATTTCTTATTTTTTCATTTTTAAATTTCATGCATATATGTGTGAGTGTATATGTGTGTGTGCTATATTTAATCTATATTCATATTCATATCCATATCTGTCCTACCTATCTAAATCCACTACATATAATTATAACCCTCTTTCTTAGATAAGATATAGAACGCTCTATATTTTTCTTCACTTTTTTCAACTTAATAATCACTTCATGACAGCATATAAAGTTATTTCTCAAATGTTTGAATTATTTCCAAATTTCTAAAGTTTACTCTAAAAACAGTGCGTAGTGAAGTGACTGTCCATCCATCTCTTCAGTGTTTATCACTGTCTTTTCAAGATAAGCTTTTATAAATGGGATTGCTGAATTAAACGGTAGAAATACATGTATCATTTTATATGATGGTGAATAGTCCCCCAGAGCCTTTCCAATAGGATATGCTGTCAAACTACTAATAAATTTCTTTGCCCAAGAGAATGGAACAAAAGGCATGAACAGACAATAGAGAGAAAGGGAAAGCTACGTGAAGAAATAAATATTTAAATCACAGATCAGTAATAAACAGAGGAATGTAGCTTGCAACAAGAAAGGATACTTGTCTATATTTATTATACTGGCAATATATTTAAATTCTAACCACAATAAGTGTGATAAAGTTGTCAAGTCACAGAAAGTTGTTGCTATATGCGTAGATATGCTGAATGACTTTGGAGAATTGTTGGGCTTATCTAGTCAAGCTGAAGATACTGCTAGCTTTGGGCCAGGCAATTCCATGTCTGAGCATATATTACAGAGAAAATTTCTTACATGTGTACATGGAGATACGTATAGAACATTTATTGCAGTATTGTTCGTAATAGCAAAAATTTATCACTAATGTAAATGTTCACCAACTGGCCAGTTAAATATTCCTAAGATGAAACATAATAAAGCAATGTAATGAAAGAGGAAGACTTCTAAAAATCAACATAGATAAATTACAAAATCTTAATTGTGTTCAGTAATTAAAATGCAAGTTGAAGATCAATACTTAAATCATTTACATAAAGTTTGATAAAATGAAATAACATCAATGTAGTTTGTATATTACAAACATTCTGTTTGTAGTATACAAGTGATACATGGTAAAATATATTTATACATATATAAAAATATAGAGAAAGCATATAATATATATGTTTAAAAATATATCAGTTTAAGGTGTATATAAAATCAATATAGGGTACATATATTTTATGTTAAAAGTAGAAAGTGCATCTTTAAATAATTAAAAACAGTAAATAATAGTAATTTTTTAATAAACATTATCTTTAGGGAAGAGTTAATATGAGTACATATTTGTTTTCTTTAGAAACTCTAGCGTAGCAAAATATAAGCTGTGTATATTGGTGTTTCTTATATATGCTCTATTCTTTTCTGTATATATGGGTATATTAGTGCTTTTTATACTATTCTTTATGTTTGAAATATTTCCTTACCGTCCAAACAAATCTAGGCACATGCACACATACGTAATTAAAACTATTAAGTAGACGTTGATTTTAAATAATCTCAAGTCTCTTCATCAACTTGAGAAATAGGGAAAAATTGTAAAAATTCAAGTTCGAAAACAATTTTTTTCAGTATAACAAGACATTGTTTAAAATTCAATTAAACTAACCTTCAAGTAGCCAAAATTACTTGGCTCCTCTTGAACTTTAGAAGGATACCATAAAACATCGGAAAATGTCTGTGTGTTCCATTTAGAGAAATTTTAAACATCACGTCTCCTTCCTGGAGTCAGTAAGTTTGTGTTCGTCTTTTACATTTACCTCTCGATGGCCTTGAATGTTGAGAATTTAGTTTCTGAATGAGGCCCCTCCAGGCACGACAAGATTCTCAATTATCGAGGAGATTCAATTATCTTCACTATGTTTTACTTATTAAAGTAGTAAATGAAGTAATGTATTTGAGAAGGAAAAGGATTTTGACAACATTTTAAAAGCGTAGAATCCACTTGTTAAATTTAAGTATTAGAAAATGCAATTAACCAGAACAAATTCTGGTTAATCAGGGTGTTACTTTAATAGTGTTAAATTCCATTATGTCTAAATTCATTTCTCCATGAGACAAGGCTTCAGAAATTTTTATACAAGGACCTTATACAATGTAGACCTAAAATTTTAGGTTCTGACCTGAAATTTGTTAAAAGATAAGCAGAAACACAATCATAGCCATCAGCATATGGTTAAGATGCTTGAACGTATAATATAGCAAGGCATTCAGAGGAAGAGACAGACCTGTGAGAATTAAGCTTTCAGAATTGGGGAGACCCTTAAAAGTACCCACAATTGGCTCTGAAATTGTGTGCTTACGAACTATCTTAGGTTGGTTTGTTGATAGTTTACCTGAAATAGAATTTTCTAGGGAGCTTCACGCTATGGAAAATTCTGATTCTATTTTATTGGATCAAATTCTACCGTCCTTCACGTCAGTGCCCGTCTTCTCCAGAGGTCTCACTTAGGCTGCTGACTAGGACACTGGCTCTATGGGCATTCCAGAATCCAAAAGGCTAGCTTCCCTTTAATCATCCTCAGAACTCCTCTCTTCACCATATCTTCATCCCTCACGTCCATAATCTTACAGAATTTAGAAGAATGTTATCACTCCTAGATCTTAGATATGGTGTCATAGTCACTCTTGTGGATTTCATTTTATGTAACACATATGCATGGAAAATCTACTATGTGTTAAGTGCTATTCATACTATGTTCACTAAGTGCTATAAATATGCAAAGATAACTTGGAGAATCAGCTTGAAGAGACACCAGAAAAGATAACAAAGAAAAGTCTAGTAAGCTATATATATATATATATATATATATATTTAAAGTTTTTGTATTAATATTTATAAAGAAATATATATGAATATTTATGTATATTAACATGCATATATATTTTTCTTTTAAGGAAAACTATATTTTTCTTCTGTGCTGTGATTCTTTTATTTTTCGATTGACTTTCACAGAACCATCTGAATCTTTTAAATTCTTTTTTTTTGTATTCTTTTTTTGTAAAATTTGGTAGACAATGGCAACTCTTGTGCATTCTCTGGTTTTCCTATACTTTGGGGCAAATGGAAGAATTTACATCTCACACTCTTTTATATTTAGGCATTAGCACATGATTTGCACTGACCAATGATAAATGATTACACACGACACATATCATTTCCTGGAGGAAACCTTAAAAGCTGATGAAAACATCTGCATTTTTTTCTTCCTCTACACGCCCCCCCCCCCCCCCCCCACCACAATGAAGGGAAGTTTTATTGCTTGGGTTCTTTAAGGAAAATAATGTGGATCCTTTGATGACTCGTGGTGACTCCTTCTGGTGACTCCTCTGACAAACGTGTTAGATGGTTTCTTACTCCAGAGCAAGCTAGTCAAAACTACTTAATATGTGAATCATTTATTTTTAGTCCTAAAATTATGACTGTTCATTATAATTAAGGAAAATTATCTGTAAATATACTTTCCTTTTTTTTTTCTTTTATAATTTGTATCAATGAAGCAAATCTCTATGAGGAAAGGATTTCCCAGTTGCATTAAAATTGAAAGCATGTTTTCAGAAATGACTTCTTTATCACTGACAAACAAAATAAAATTTGTGTTATCATGTAAAGAGGCTCTTTAATGATGATGTAGTTTCTATTCAGTGTTCATTGTGTTTTATTTTCACAACATAGAATGTAAAGGATAATAAGGAAACATACTCCAGATCATTAGGACAACAAAGGAAAAGCATTCATTCATTTTTTCTAAATTTATTGAGTACTTACTTTTTGCTAGGAACTGTAGCTGTTATGGTTTATTTTTTTAATACTGAAGAAAATAACTTGGCCAAATAGGAAGGATTCCTTTGGAGCAAATTGGAAATGTTGAACTAGAGTTATAAATTAGTTAAGTAAGCCAAGTCCTGGGTGATGGAAAAGAGCTACATTTAATGAGCGAATAGGCCTACACTAGTATTGTTAGGAGGGATTAAAATTGATTTGATTGAGAAAAGTCAGATGTTACTCAAGTTAAATTAAAGAATGTAATTAGTGCATCTTAAAATCAAAAGCCAGTTAAAGACATCATCTAGATTTTATCATAGATTTTCAAAAGTTTTTCTGGCATAATAAACATTACTGGCGAGGAAAAAATTAAAATTCTCAAGTTTAATTTCTTTTAATTTAGGGCAGGAGTTGTTGCCCTAAAATTTTCTTTAAAAATATCACAATAATTAATTGCGGGCAAATGATATTTGAATTTTAAGGTACTATTAAAATTGCTGTGTGGCATTTCAAGGATATGATTTAAAGGAACAACTTAGGAAAATACAAGACATTCTCCAAAGTAAAATCCAGAATAGAATGCATTTCGAAGTCTTACCCTGTTAATCTGAATACTTAAATTCACAATCCCAACTTTTTTCCCCTTCCTGTTTGTGAGCTCAGATCTGCCTTTGAAGTCCACTTGAGGGCAAACTTGTTCTTTGTCTTACCTTTGAACGCTTAAAAAAATTAATTAGAAATATGATTTAGCTCATATTGAAAGAGATGCATCACTTTTTAAAATGGATTAATCTTTCACTAAAAAGACCAATCATTTTCAGAACCAGATATAGTGCAACCTCTATTAAATCAGATGTATTATTCACTTAGTAATATCTATCATCTGCTAATTAAGACACTACATTTATATCCTAGGCTTGGATCAAATACATCATCTATTAAATATATCAATATTGAATAAAACAAAATGTATGTTGAATGAATGTTTCAATAAATGTAACTTTCTATTGTAAAATATTAGTTTTTACTAATTTTCAATTTTAGTGCTCTTAAGGAAAATAAGTTGGTTGACAAGTTGACTACTTGGGTTTATTTATTTGTGTATTTATTTATTTATTTGAAAGATAGCAAATAATATTGCAATTTATTATTTTCTGAAAAATTGCAGTAGCAGTTCTTGGTTGTTTCTCCTCTGACCAAAAAAAACAAAACAAAAACAAAACCCCACATCAACAGAAATGGGTTTGAAAATAACACAATGAATTCTTTCTTTAAGTAGAATTCAAAGACATTTACAGAAAGACCATTGAGGAAATGAACTGTTATCTGCGTGTTATGGACAAAAGTAGAATAATATTTCCCATGTCTGTTGTTTTTGTGTGAACTGTATGGTACTTTCTTTTAAATATAACCTTGTGTCCTAGCTTCTTATAATAAATGCTCAATAAATTATTTCACAAATACAAATGTCAAATTATTTTTTTTTACTTTGCCAACATTTTCAAATTACCTGCATCAAGTTTAAAAGGATAAATTTCCTCTATCTAGATTTAAACTAACCTATTGAGGTTATAACCAACTCTCAGAGCTTATACCATTCCTTGATTTCTTTCTCTTTTCTTTTTTAATATTCAGTAATTTTCCTGCAAAAATCCTGGTTCTGGAAACTTTCTGGAATTTTCACAATCACTGCAAATCTTAGCTGTTCTCAAACGTTTGCACTCAAATATTCTATCCCAGTTCAAGAAAAACTTAACTCAAAAGCACCTGTTTGTGAAAATCCTCAAGGCGCCTCTCACAAAAGGGAAGAGGAAAAAAAAAACAACAACATGCAATTATTTTTGTAAAAATCACAGATCCTTTTATTTAGATCTCTGTGAGGCAAACTTCACATTACCATTTCTAAATGTATATTTCCTTTCACAACCTGATAGCTGTCACAAATACTTTCAATAGCCCATTTTACCACTACTTGGAATATTTTCCAAACTATGTATTTTTTTGCTTCAGGCTTATTTGGGAAATGCTTGTCATCTCCCCTGGACTTTTGAAGATTTCTAATTCTTCCTGTGTGTTTACTCTCTTCTTTGCCAGTAGAAATCATACTGCTGAGTCTTTTTACACATCTCCAAATTTGCATTTCTATCAAATTCTGGTGGCCTAATGAATTCTTTCTTAATCCCTGCTTTTCTTTGGAACTGTCTTGGATCAAACATTCTTACACAGCTCTTCTCTCTCTCTCTCTCTCTTCCTTTCTGTGTATTTTAATCTGCCATTTTTAGAACTTTTTTGCTTCCTTTATCTGTGAATTTCACAGTTTTGGGAAATATTTTCTTTTCTCAGTTTCTTGGCTTAGTCAACAGAACAACTTCACATTTATATTTTAATCAACCCTTTCATTATATTTTTTCTCCAATTTTTCAGAGATTCAAATGACTCTCTTTATGTAAATGTAAATTAATCAGACTATCCCAAAAGGTAGTTGCCCTTTTCTTGGGTAAAATCAATGTAGAATCCTGACTTACATAAAATATGATTAATAATTAAAGAGCTGATATTTGTGGACAGTTTGTGGGGTTAGTCTCATTATGTTATAATCCCAATAAGCATGTGAGCACACATGAGGCTGTATATTAATCAATACGTAATTACTGTTCTCTGTGTATATGTAGACTAAGGCAAGAATCAACCATTTACTTAAATCACATTAGAACTTTATGACATAAAAGCTGAAAGTGAAATCTTGGAATTTACTAGATTTATATGTTCTATATCATGTTACCAAATATTTCTCTCAAAATTTCTTCACTTGTGCCATTACACTTACAACCCTCTGAAATTCTGCTTTCGTCTGTGAAATTCACGTCATTTCTCTAGAAACCTCCAGGGGTTTTCTATCTTCCATCAATGCAGCTATCCCAGAATTCCCTTCTTAGAATGAATACAACTGATATTACTAGCTCCCTCTATCTTATTTTATGGAAAATAATTCCATAATGAACAGCTTCCTTTCTATTCTCTATATTATTTCTATCTTGTCCCTTGCAAATGTTAGCTTATTGGAATGAGAACATTAAATATTCAGAATATATTGTGTTATTATAGAAGGTAAAGAAAGAAAGAACAGCAAGGTCAAATACACCTTAAAGGAAAAGGAGAATAGAAGCTAAGAAGACACCTCTGAATTTGGTGATTGCAAGTCACTGGTGACAATTCAGAATAGATTTGTCAAGTCGTCGGCACAGGTGGTCCCACTGGAAGTGGTTAGGTGAGAGTGGAGGATGAGGGAATGGAAGAAAAACAGAACAGTCATTTAGAAAAAAAGGTATTTTATTTGTTGGTTTCCTTTTGCTTCTTGATTTCCCCTAAATTTTATTCAATGAAGGAAATGCATTCCTGGGAAATCAAAAGAGAAATACAAGAAAATTAATGCAAAATAATTTATCTGGTAAATATGATAGCAAGGGAGAAATTTGTCACTCAAACACAATCAAAGTAGATTTTTAAGAAAGAGGTCTAAAAGTAATGGGAGGATATGGTCAGTATTGACTTGTAATAAAGTAACAATAATGCCTCTAGAAATACTTACCCCATTCACTCATTCATTAGTTCATTTGACAAGCATGCATTAATGTATTGATGTGCTTGAAATTTCCATGTGCTGAAAAGTAAAAATAAGTGGTTTTGACATTCAGGTTTGTACCTACAATGGGAGACAAATGAATAAATAATGAAGTAATAAATGTGTTAAATGCCTTAAAGTTATGAATAACTTTGGCCAAGATCACCTTGTCTATTCAAGGATTGGGAAATATTAGGCAAAGCTTTGCAAAATAAATGTCCTTTGAATTGTGTAGACTGAAGAGCCATTTACTAGACAGCAAGTAGGAAAAGATATTCCAGGCATGAGAAACAGTCTGAGAAAAAGAGACAGCAGTAAAGAAGCAGCTTTATCCATTTGGGAACTGCTTCATGATCCTTACTTTAATCTCTTTGGAGGTCAGTGTTGTTTATAGGGTAACATTAACTTATAAATTTAAAAAGCATACATTGATGTGTTATTTCTAAGCCCTTATTTTTCATATTAATAATAGCTAAAACAGTAACAATAATAATTATTATTACTAGTGGTTAATTTTTAAATATGACTATGCTTAGTATTTTGTGTATGTTTATTCATTCGATCTTTGAAACAGCCCTATTGGGTAGTTATTATTGACCTCATTTTATGGATGAAAGAGCTGAGACAGAGTGTAAGTAACTTAACTGAACTATCAAAGGTAGCAAATGACAGAGTGGGATATAAATCCAAATGTATGGCTACCACAATATCTTGCCTCAGTCAATAGAAATTAACTTGGTCCTATTAATGTCAATGGAAAGAGAATTTGATATTGGGAAAGCCAACTCACTCTGCCTCCAAGGCGAATATCTAGAAAAGAGTAAGCCAAATCTAGATTTTGTATGCCATTAAGTCACAGCAGGTATTTTCCCCTCTATTATGTTTTCTGATTATAAAAGTTATACATTCTAGTAATAAAATTTGAAATATTAAATTGTGTATGTAATATATATTTTGTGAATGTGTGTGTGTGTGCATATGTCTAAACATGATATATAATTAGGCCTCTGTTAATGAATAATCAGTTCATGAAGAAGAGCTTAATATATATGAATAGTCCCCAAGTTTTGATCTTAAATTCCTGTGCATATGCAGGTACATGACAATTGAAAGTTGTTCTGTAAATTCTTTAAGAGGATTAAAACAAAACAAAGTTTCCGTAACATCAAAACAAGCTAGGAAGCATTGGGATTTATATAAGCCTCAGAGAAAAGTTATTTCGTCATATTCCTCTGCAGCTAGAAGTGTCTGTTTACCATGTTAAAAATATACACCATGTCAGGAAAGCAGCAAAATCATTTGTTATAGCAATGGATCTCAGAATACTGGATTGACTAGAGCAATGGAAGTCGTAGAAACTTGTTCAGTTTCTCTCTAGTGCAATGCCATTAAATTTAATTACAAAGAGAAACTTATTTTTGTTATACAAATAATATCCCCACGTAGCCTAATTTAAACTAATTGCCTACACAATTTTCATTCCAAAGGGAAAACAAAACTAAAATAAGTGCTGACTCATTGAAAATGTCTTTAATTATATTATCATACTGAATTCCACTTTGACCGTTCTTCCAAAGTTAGTTTAAAAATCCAAAGTGCGGCATACCTGCAATTTGTCGACTTCACTTCTGCATGACCTACTTTACTACTCATTTTTCCCCACTAACATAGAAAATCTTTTTTATTGTTGTTTTAAGAAAAATCCCTGTCTATGAGACATGAATAGCCATGCTATCTTTCTTTATTTTCGTTTCTTGTTCACTGATTATCTGTTGGGAGGAGAAAAACCTCCCTTTAAATCAGAAGTGCAAGAATAATCATTGTCTGGCCTTGGAGATTGAGGGGATTTTTGCATACAAGGCTACCTAAGGACTAGACAGTGTCAAATGCACCTTCTAAAGAACGCTGTGGTTTAGCAACACCAGAACAAAGGGCTGGGCTCCTCGTTTCTCTCACAGCGTGAAAGAAGTAAGAGATTTTTAATTGGATTCCGTGATGGTCTCACAGAGACATGTCACTAACTATTAGACTGAGGTGACTTCTAAAGGACATCAGTCAAGCTGGCTGGAGGGCATCGCAACCCATCATTAACTGAAACCTTGATGACTGGCTGGAGGAAGGGCTCCTGGGACCCTAAGAGAATGGAGAAAACAAAGCCCATGCAGTCAGTTAGAATGTCAGACATTTCACAGGCTTTTTAATGCCCTTTAAAACTCCGGACAAGGTGTATGGGGTGGGAGCCTGAATTTTCTCACTCCCAATCTGACGTAAGAAGCACAGCTTCCTTGAAAGTTGAGTACTTAAAGGCTTTGTGGTGCACCACGTGCTTTAGACAATCCAGAATTTTAATTTTCCCAGCTCTCAAATAGAGAGGAACAAACAAGTGGATGGAAATTTTAGGAGACTTCAGGGTGGATGCTGATAGCACTCTGTGAGACATACCTGGCGGTGCTCCTCACCAGTCTGCTGTTTAAAAGCCAGGTTACTTTCTCAGAAGTTTGCTTCATTGTTGATTGTGAAGTTCAGAAATGTCAGAGACTGTGCCCTCAGAAGCTTCCCTTTGCATTCTAGTTTCCAAAAGACCAAAATCGGATGTGCACTAGAGGCGGAGAAGTTTCAATTTTGCAGAAGTAGCAGGGTTTCTCAACCTGGGCACTGCTGATTGATCCTTCTCCATTGTAGAGTTGCTGTACTGTGCTCTGCAAGGTGGTTAGCAGCCTACCTGGCTACCACCCACGGTGCCTGTAGTACCACCCACAGAGCTGCGACCGTCAAAAATGTCTCCAGATATTTCCAAATGTCCCCTAGGGAATAAATTTCCCTCCAGGTGAGAAACACAGAGATAACAATTAGGTCTATCAGCTACTATTCTCCACCTAGCTACAGTATTATGGAAGGGCTGAGTCAATTAAATCTTCAACATAAACACTGTTCTCCGTGTCTGTGTTCAGTATGTTCTGTGTGGGCAAAGAGAGTGGTTAAGCAGTGTTAGCAATTCTTCTGGGTAGATTATGTTTAAGGAGGAGAGGAGACCCAATTATAGAAAGCGATCACGAGAAAGCAGCAGAGTATTGTCCATACTGCTCACCTTCTCCCTGAACATGAAATTTTATAAGCTTTCATAAAGTTCTACAGTAGATAATCCATATTGATTTGTCACTAAATGGGAGCCATGAGTGATCAGGCACTCTTGGGTATTTTGGAGCACTACCAAGTTCAAATCACATAACAAATTACCACATCTAGATGAATGGACACACTTGCAAAGTCAGGGACTTCTACATTTGCAAACTTTGCCAAAAGCTCTGTGAGAGAAAAAGCTGGAAACAGAAAGAAACATAACTGGTAAAAATAATACAGGAAAATAACAATTACATATATTTTCAATATATAATGGTATTCTATGTTTATGTTTGAAGAGGCAAATATGAATGAAGGATAAGCACACAATTTGAAACAAAAATATCTTGATATCTGATACAATTTTTTTTTCCAAAAGACTCTGAAGAGGCAATGGTACTATCATTAGGGGAATTAGATTTAAATCCCATATCTCCATTAAGAGGTTGATTGAGTCTTTGAACTCTTGTAAAGGAGGCTTCAGTGTTTTCAGTTGAAAAATAGAGGCAAAATTCCCTCTAGCTCCAAATTATTAAAAAGGCACTTGCTTTTCACCTATCTGTTGTGTTTATATGATTAATTCCCCAGTTATTGAAAAACATAATATTTGTCTGTGGTTGTATAGCTCTTACAATTATGTGTAAAGATAAAAATGGCAAGCCAGCAGTTTATTTCACAAGCCATTTTCTTACCCAATTTTCATATTCCTTCTCATTTTCAGCCTTTGTCAAGAAACATATAACATACATTGAAATTCATGGACCCTTAGGAAACTCATCTTACATCTTTAATCTTGGTTTTATTTATCAGAAATTGCATATAAGTTTAGTCCCAACTTCTTGAAAAGAGTAGAAAACAAATTGCATTTTCTTTATATGCTAAGTAGTTTACATTATATTCTCTTATTTACTTTTTGCAACTGACCTTTAAGGAAAGTGTTACTAGCCTCAGAGACTCAGAGAAGTTAAATGACTTCATCAAGACCATGCAGCTTTTAAATAAGAGAGCCATGAATTGAGCTCCTGCTTGCTCACCCTAGTTTTGAGGATGGTTCTCCATTTCAGAAAAGCAGATGGGTAGTATCTATGTGTAGTTATTTTGAAATAATTATGAAATACAGAAAATAATTTTTTTTTAAAAAAAGAATACATTGCTGAAGACACACACACACATGCACACACACGCAGGGATAAATGTTCATTTTGTATTTGAAAGTTTATAATTTGCTTTGATAATCAGGCAAAGAAAAATTTGTCATTCTGACAGTTTTCATTTTCTGTTGTAAAGAGATGTTTGATTGCTTGTTTTCATTTTATGTTTTTGTTTTTGTCACTGAGCCAAGATTTTTATTTAATGATTTAATTCTTGATAAGAAAACTCATGGCCATATCTGAGCACACAAGATCCTGATCTGGGCCGAATCAAGGTGTGTTCCTGAGACGGAAACGTAGATGATGAGTCATTGCTGACTCTTTGGATCCTTAGGATGAATTTTGTCTAATAAAAAAATGACCCCAAGTATGACAGCAATTCATTGGGTTATTATGCTCCTCAATTTTAATTTTGTAGAAGATTTGGCAGAAGGATATGGTCATGTGTTGTTAAACACTGTTCAGTTTTGATCGTGGCTGTCAACTTGGCTTCTTGGAAATGCGATGGGCAAAGCTCTGTAACAGAGATGCCTTGCTGAAAATGCGGAGCAAGTCAATGCTCACAAAGTTGCTAGCTGATAGAGTTGCAGAATCACATTCAATACTGATCCCCAGAACCTAAGAAGGAAAGAAAGTAGTAGAATTTTGTTCACTAAGATTGGCCCTACCGCCTCCAGTCAACTTAGATGAACTTCAGGCATGAGAAAGTCCTTAGCTCAGCAGAAACATTTGACACTTAACCTTATGCCAAGGGCATGTCAACTAAGGTGCTCCTTACATAACGATGCTTCTAACTTTCACTGTTGTGATAATGTTGCTCCATGCACAGTTGAAAGATGGTTGTTAATCATCAATACATTTAGAGACTCCCTGTATGAACCATGTACATTATCTCAAACTACCATATACCTGAATATAATGCCTATAATTATGAGAAAATGGAGGCTTAGTTCATTACTTGCTTAAGGGCTCCCAGCTATTAAACTATTAAGGCAAACTGAGATTCCGCAATGAGCTCTTCTTCACTCCAAGCCACATTTTTGTTCACAGTCTTCAAAAACAAAACATTGAATAGCATGTAGCCTCTGTTTACAGCTTGTCAAAACTTAACCTGACCTTATTCCTTCTATCGATCTGTGTGTGAGATGGCAAGCTGAAGTACAGACATGCTTATTCCTTGAAGAGGCAAGGTAATTACCACATATAAACTTAGAAAGCTTTTAGTGACTCTCATTGGCCCAAACAGGGATCATTTTTAAACCTGGGAGTATTTTAGGAGTTATATGTAAGATCCAATTACCTTTCAAAGACTCCCAAATTGCTTTGTTATAATGGATATTTACTGTAATGAATATTCTGCTGGAAGTCACAGTTCTAACTTTTAAGAAACGGAAATGAAAACAAATGTGACAAGAAACTCAGCTGATTTACATAAACAAGGTTAAGAGAAGGTTAAGATACACATATCTTCCTATCCAGTCCTTCCATACTTTTTCAAGCACCTTAGCTACATGATTTGCTTGGATGTTTAAGAATTGATAAGGGAACATATTTGGGATATTCAAAGAAATTGGTACGAAAAGTATTGAAGATTTCATCAGAATGCGGGCTGTGATTAAAAGCATAGGTTTTGAGGTCAGATGGGATTGGAATTGAGTTTCAGCCCACACTTTTATTTGATAAATTAGAGTTAATATTATATACCTTTTAGATTTTGATGAGATAATTCTCAGTAGGAAAACTGCTCAACAGAGAATTTGCACATAGAAATCACTCAGTACATGAACTAGATGCTATGATAGAGCAATTATAAAAAAATTATCTCTAGCTTAGCTTTCCTTTTTTACCCTCCTTTCTACTTATGGAAACATAAAACATATTTTAGATTAAGTTTTTTACATGAATAGAGTCTAGAGATAACTGTTACCCCTTGTGAGGTTTCTTTATTTAGCCTCTTAACTGTCTCCCTGCTGCCATCCCTTGACCCATACATAGTTTACTGTCAACCCAGAAGCAAGAAAGATCTTTTTAAACAAAAGTTAGATCATGTCACTTCTCTGCTCAAAGCCTTCAATTGATGCCCTGTAACTTGGAGGAAAAGCCAAAGACTTTACAGTAGCCTAAGAGGCTATTGCCACATCCTTTGGTCCCTGTTACTTCCCTGAAATCATATCCTATTATTATTTTTCCTTGCTCTCTCTGCTCCATCACAATGGATTGTTACCTAACTTGCCAGACATATTCTCACCTTAGGGCCTTGACAATCACTTTTTCTTCTGCCTAGAGACTGCACCCCAAAGTTCTGTTGTCTTACTCTCTCCTCTCCACGTTTTACTCAAAAATGTTACTTTCTCAACAAGATTTGTCTTCACTATTCTATTTACAGCTGCAGCCCAGGGCCCTCCACACCCCTCATTTCCTGACATTCCTGATTTCCCAACTAAACACGATTCCTTGAATTCTGTTCCTCAGAACATATCACCACCTAAACTTTATTTTTTTCTTTTTTTAATTGTCTACCTTCTCCTTCAGGTCCAGATCATAACCAGGAACTTTAAAATCATAGTGGTATAGAGGAGAAATAAGAGATTGTACCTTCCCTTTCTTGTTTCTGAACGAGATTGAAGAATGTTACACATTTGTTTTAATAAGAAATTAATTTGGAATCACTATCCGAAGTATTGAATAGTCACATTCTTAGAAAAAAGTGCCTACAGCATCCCTGGCTATCTGCTCCTTAAAAGTTGGTGACATTTATTTTCTATATTCAGATAGTCTAGTTGATTAGCTTGCACATAATGGTCCTATTAAATTAATGTATAAAAATGGACAAATGTTTAACAAATCCTCAAGGGCTAGAATCACTTCTTTTATTTTTGTTATTAAAGTCTTCGGTTTACTGGTGTACTGGAACATTAATGGAGATGAGTGTGTGCCTGTGTGTGTGTATTTAGGGAAGTAGTCATTGTGCCACTGTGGGCTTGTCCAAACAGAGCACTGGACCTGGAACTTTCCCTTGTTTGGAGGCTGGGCATTGAGCCTGTAGCTTAGTCTAGAGTTTTCATCCTTAGAGACTGATCTTCCCTGTTCTTGTGCATAGTGAATTTCTTTGTGCTGCTCATACATGTATGTCATGTGGCACCTGGCCAACTCCACTAGTAAAACTATTCCCAGTGGGGGTGGGGTCTTCCCCTCTGTGATACAAGAGGCGTGTGCTCAGATCATCACACCCAGCGGGCTATTGGGAGGCATCTGCTGGCCAAGTGAGACTGACACAACTGTGGAAGCTGACTTTACTTTCTGTTCTCTATGTGAGTAAAATACTGGTACAATCAGTGCTTGTAGGTGTTGTGTCTTCCTTGGTGATCATGACACTACAGTATGATGGAGTGGGAAGAAGTGTTTGAACTTCTACTCTTGAAGGCTGATATATCTTTGCTGTTCTCCATGTGGTAGCCCTTCACCTTGGTGGTAGCCCAGAATATGGATCAAAATTCTATCTATCTAAAAAGAAAAAAATTCTATCTATCTATATACTATATAGAAAGAGATGTATGTACATATCCATATGTATAGTTAAATATCTATCATCTATTTATAAATAAAAATAACCAAATGAGTTTTTATATTGCAATAAAAGGGATTTTTATTCATAAAGCTAAATATGAATGTTTCTAAAATTGAAGCAATCTTTCCAAATCTAAAATAGTGTGTCTAGCACAATAACCAGTTCCGACCCTCTTGCAGCAAGTTTAAATCATTGTCAGGGAAGGATAATGGACACAGCATGATCTTGCAAAATCTTTGCCAAATAAACTGGACACAGTCCAACTAACTGATGAAATAATATTGCCAAGGAAATGAATGAAACCTTCCAGCAGGCACAAGTCAGACTCCTGGTTAATCAAAACCACTTAGGAGATCGGGACCCTGCCCTGAGTCCAGTGACCAGAAATCTGAAAATTGTGTCACTCATTAGCATCAATTATTCTTTCCTAAGGACCTCAGAGCATTGAAGAATTATCATAAACCAGAGATTACCTTTATTTTTACATCAAAATTGGCTTCTTCTCCCCAGAAAGGAATCGACGAGGTTGTTATTAAACAAAAGTGGCTTTCTAGTTCCACTATGATTTCTTTACTCTTATTAAAATATTTACACCTTAGCACATTTGTCTACCTATTGTAAACTGACCAATATGAAATAATAACAACACAGATGTGACTCAATAGAATGGGTGGGGCTGGAGGGTTGGGTTTTTTTTACTTCAAGGACTACACCCAGCAGAGGGCTTAGGTAGATATGATTAACCTTTAGGAACCCATGAGCCATAATTCCAATTATATGCTCATGTGTGGATTTGAGCTTCTAGTTGAGCCACAATTTGTGTCATGGATGACGGAAAATACTAGTTCTCAAAACAGCTCATGTGGAATTTGTGCTTAACAGCCAACCAATTTTGTTTGTTGTGACGAACCTAAATATATGTACTTTACAAATTTGGACAGAAATACAGAAAACCAACAACAGCCTACTTGTTAGACAATCCTGACCCTCACAACAAAATTATTGGAAAATCTGTTACCACTTTGGCAAGGTATAAAATATGAATAATGGCAAAGCATTTGTTTTAAAAAAACAAACCCTCTTTCAGACTTGTATCCCCTGTTAGCTATAATCTTTTGACCTTTTCTCAAGCTCCTCAAACATTACTTGGGAATGTTCCCCAGCCCTGCCTCAGTTCCCAGCTCACAGTCCACTGCGACCATACTTTTCTCTTCGTCCTTCTCCTAACGCTTCCCTACCGAAGGCCACCTAATTTCTCTCAGCTGCCACGTCTAATGTTCTCCTTCAAGGTTCTCTAAAACTTGACCTTTCTACAGCATTTAAGACTGTTGGTCATTTCCTTCTCTTTGAAACTGTCTCTTCTCTTGAGTTCCATGGCAATAAGTATTTCCCTCCTTCCTTTAAGATTATTCTTTCCTAATGTACTTCCCTAACTTTTCTTGATCTACCATCCACTCTATTTTGGTATTTTAGTTTCTATTATGGAAAATGTTTATGCTTTATGCATTATCCAGTATTCTTCTGACTTCAACGACTACCTACATTTTGATGATTTTCAAATATATATCACTAATTGTTCTTCTGAGTTCAAGGTTCTTATCAGGTTGCTCTTTGGACATTTATACTCAAATATTACATAGATAGTTAAATTTAGACATCTGAAACACACAATTACTTATTCCCATTCCTCAACTCTCTTTCCTATTGTGGTGAAAAAATATATCTCACCCAAGTGCCTAAACAGCAACCTTTATTTTTCTTTTACTTTTAATTTTCGCATTTGAATTTTTTGGTTTTTGTTTTTCCCTATGCTCCTACCTCATTTTTTTACTTCTTGTACATATTCAATCTATGCCAAGTTCAACAGATTCCACTTCCTTCATCTTCCTTTCCATTTCCAGTCCTCACAATTTATTTCATCACCTTCTTTTCTTCTCTTTTCACAATTGTAATTTTGCCCCATGTGGTCTCAGTACTTCTGATCTTGGTTCCCTTCAATAATCTCTACAATCTCTAAGATAATCTTTATAGAACAAAAATCTCATTTTGTGACACCTCTGATTAAGACCTTTTAGTTATTCCGAGGCACTCAGATACTATCTAGACTACTTAGTAGGCCAACAGAGGCTCCTGTGATGTGTCTCTTTAGCTCTTGCTGTACTAATATTCATGCCATCTATTTCTACCTTATTTAACTTATTGGAGTTATCCTAACTCAATCGATATGATTTGTTTATTCATTTGTTCAGCCCCAGGTATTCTTTTTATTTACCCTGTGATAGACATTATAGAGGATATTAAATATACAAGAGAGTTTAAAAGCTACAAATGTCATACCCTCTGTTATTCATCATTGAACAAATTTCTTGTGGCCTATTATCTGATCTGGCCCTGTGCTAAGTTTTGATGACACAATAGTGAGGACAAAGAGTGACGTATTTCTCACCCTCAGAATAATTTAGGTCTCTTGGGGATGAAACAGCAAATAATTTCAGAAAAACAAATTGTAAAAAGAAAAGTGAAGAAAAACTATGTGGCACATATTGCAATTATCATTCTTTCATCAATTGTAAAAAAGACCACATTAATGCAGAGTATTAATAATGGGGGATGGGAAACACGGGAATGCTGCAATTTTTATGTGATTTTTCAGTAAACTTAGCAACTTCTCTGATTAAAAAAAATCAAAAAAACAAATGCTAGCACATTCAAGAGTCTATCATATATGTGCCTATTCAACCAGATTTACATTAAACTTTATTTATTATTAAATTTAAAAAGTATGTGACACAAAGAGATATAGGGACATTTGACTTAGGGAAGTCAAGGATGGCTTCTTAGGAAAATATAAAAAAGATATTAAGTAGAGCTTTGAATGATACTCTGGAAATAGTTACATACAGAGGGGTGTTAAAACTTCACCAGCCTAGAAAATAATATTCCAAAGGCCTTTTCTGCAGGGCACCCTGTTGGTATAAGGACCTGAAAGGCTGCTGTGTTTGAAATGCAGAAAGTAGGGTGGGGTAGAGGGGTTGTATGCAAAACAATGATGGGCCAAGGGTAGTAGAGCATTCACACACTAAGGGCCATACTGAGGAATATTTTTGCTTACTTGTATGTTTTGTTTTGCTGTCTTTTATTGTTTTCATCCTATGAACACTGAAATGTTGTAACCAGTTGGTGAGGGATGACGGCTGTTGTAATAGAATCAGACTTGTATTTTGAACACATCCATCTAGCTGCCATTTACAGGATTGACTAGAAGGTCACCAAGTGGATGCACAAATCTGCTAGATAGGAGTCTATTGCAGTATTACTTGAGAAATGAAAGTATGGAGTGGGATGAAAATGATAGAAATTTAAATCAGTAGACTAATTCAAAAGAAATAAAACCAATAGGACTTAGGAATGGATTTCACTAGGAGTCAAAAAAAAAAAAGAACAAATCAAGAATATTTCCAAGCTTCTGGCTTATGCAATTGTGTGACTAGATGACATTTACTGAAACAGTAAATATTTATAGATAAGTTTTAAGAAAGATAAAGCTGGGAGGCTCAATAACTTAGTTTGGAATATGTTCTATTGTATTATTGTCTTTAAGAAACTCAAGTGAAGCAGTTAATTAGGCAGAAAAGTTTAGAGAAGGAATTTGGATTACAAATAAAAATGTGTGCAAAGTCTGCATATAGTTGGAAAGTGAAATGAGAGGTGGGTGTTTAGGAATAATTTTCAGTACTTAATAGCTAATTAGAATAAGACAGTCTTGCCAAGAATTTAAAAAATGGTAAGAGAAAAACTTAAAATCATAGGATACATGATAGAAGCTAAAATAATATCAACAACCTGATTGTTGCTAGTTGATCAAGTACAACAAGGACTGAAAAATAATCCTTTATCATAAAACTTTATATTTTGAAAGTAAGTGTGAGTCTCCTGGGGAATGGTGGTGATAAAAACAGATGAAAGTGTCCTCAAAGAGCTTAAAGTCTAATGGAGCAGTGAGGAAAAAAAAATCTGTATTTACAAACTGAGCGGGAAATGAGTGCAATGCTGCTGCAGGGTATGAGATTAGAGAACCTTTCTAAATTGTTTATCAGGTTGGCCCCATAAAGCAAGTGACCTGTAGGCTGTCCATGATAGAATGAGAAGGATTCAGCAAAGGAGAGAGCGTGCCAGGTAGACCTCAGAGGATCTACATAGCTCTTGGAAATGTACAAGAACTGAAAAGAGGTCAATGCAATAGCAGCATGATTAGCAACAAAGAGAGTGCCTGTTAATAATGGTTTAATAGGTAAGCAATAATAAGGCAACACAAAGCTTAAGAGGCCATATGAGGGAGTTTGTGTTTTAATCGAAACATAATGGAGGCTACTGAAAGTTTATTTTTAAAAGATCTTTAAGCAATAGAGTGACATGATTTGATTTGTACTTTAGAAAGAGTAATTCCAATTGAGAGTTGAGATGGAAGCCAAACTGCATTAGGTTCAAAAATGGAAAACACACTTTTCCAGCAATATGCAGCCTAGTTAGATTCAGAAAAAGCTCCTTTCATAAAAATGGAGAAAAATAAACTACAACAAACTTTTAATCATAGCTGAGTTAACTATGAATTAAAGGTAATAATTTACTACAAGCAATGAGACTTAAAGATTCCACAGGGATTGGTGGGGGAGGGGAGGGTGTTTGGGACTTTTTTTTGCCATGAGGAAATCTTCAATCCCTGAAAGTACAAATCTGAAGATTTTAATGTTCTTTTCTTGGAGAACATAGAAGACAAAATTGTGAAATTCGGCTAGGTGGAAGTTTGGGTGAAATATTTCACATAAAACTTGAATCTATGAAGGGTGAAACCATCTGTGGTGAATGAGAACTTTCTGGGAACTTCCATTCCCAGAAAGAAATTTGCTTTTGCTCTGCTATTATCTCTATAGAGCAAAAGTAATACCATGTCGTCCTTGAGGATCCTTTTGTGCAAGTGCTCACATGCCCTGGGACAGAATCCCCACTCCCCCAGTCCTTATCTCCAAACTGCATGGCTAACACAAGCAACTTGAACTATCCCTGGAAGAATATTCCTTAAAATCAAGTCTAGGGTGGGCCACAGTGGCTCTGCAGGCAGACTGCCTGCCATGCTGGAAACCCAGATTCCATTTCCAATGTCTGTCCATGAAAAAAAAAAGCAGGTCTAACCCCTACCAAAAATTTCCTAATAAAAGATCAAGGAAACGCATGAGTAATAATTATCAGAAACAAAAACAATAACATCCATCACACTATGATACACACTAATGGTATAACCAGATACAAACATAATATAAGAATTCTTTATAGTTTAAAGTAATAGGAGGAGTTTGGAAAGGGAGATAAATAAAAGAGAGAAATTCCAAATTGACCTGGAAGATTGGAAAAAATCAGATCTTCCAGAAATCAAAATATGCATGATATATAAAATGTAATAAGAAGATACAGGTATATCAAAATGAAAAGAAGAATTGGTCAACTGGAACGTGGACCTGAAGTAAATTATCATCTAGTATGGAGGACAAAGTACAAAGAAGGGAGAGAATCATGAAGTCGATTTTAAAGGACTTGGAGGAAGGAATGGGAATATCCTACCTGCATATCATCAGAAGGCTTGAAGGAGAAAAATATAGAGAATAGTGGCAGGGTGATGTTTAACTAGGTTATAATTTTTCCAGAATTGATGAAAGATAGTTCTCAGGTTGAAGAATCCTAGACAGAACAAATCTAAAACAAACATATACCTTGTAGAGTAAAATCAGAAAAGGAAAATGTTAAAAGTAAATACAGGGGTTCAAGTGTAGTTCAGTGGTAGAATTTTCAACTATCATGAGGGAGACATAAGTTCAATTTCCAGTCCATGCATTTCCCCCCAAAAAACAGACAAAATAATTCAACAAATGGTGCTACAATAATGGGATACTCACATGCATACAGCGCACAAAAAAGTCAAAAAGCAAACAAACAAACAAATGCATACATAAATACAAATATCATTAATCACTATTAATTATAAGTAAATGAACTAGCAAAAAATATTTTAGGCTAGATTTTTAAAATTCATGATTTGTAGGAAGCAAACCTGAAGCATAATGACACGACAAATTGTTTTTTTTTGTTGTTATAATAACAAAAGGAAAGCTGGTATAATATATCAATGAATCAAGGATACAATAACCCCAGAAAACAAACAACCTCAAAAACTTAGCAGCAAACAAGATTCTTATCTAGCTCATGAGTCTACAGGGGAGCTGAAAGTCAGCCTATCAGCTTGGCTGATCTCTGCCAGTTTCTATTTTATAACGGGGATTTCACTGATCTTATTGGGCTCCTATGTGACAAGTTGCTTTTGTTTCAAATGTATTTTATCCCCCTCTTGTGCCCGTCAACAGAAGCTCAGTTTTAATTGAGCAAGTCATCTTTAAAAATTCAGCTTATGTCAGGTCTGTTGGGATCCCAGTGATCAAAGCAAGCTCCAGGGACAGGGAGGACAGGTCGAGCACTTCGGGGAACAGCGCACAGTTCAACGGAAAGGGTGAGGATAGCTCATCCCGTTACCGGGAAAGGAATGACGGAATGGAATGAGACTCCAATTTACTGCAGGAAGTTATATTAATATTCAACAGAATAGATTTTATGGAGAAGGTATTATATTATAAAACTATTATATAATATTCACATGATCTATTTATAAAATGTATTTCAGAGGGAAGGAAGAACGATTCTAAAATTATTTTCCTAGAATAACATGTCTTTACAATGTAAATTGTAAAATTCACAAATCTGCCTGTAAAAGTAAATCTATTTGATTTCTTTTAATTCCCCTGTCTCCATAATTAAGAGTAACCAAACAGAAGATCAGAGAAGTCTAGATCTTCACTGTCCACAAAAAAAAAAAAAAAATCATTTGTTTATTTTAAAACTAAAAATAGTTTAAAATGTTCTGGTATCACATATAGGTAAAATTCATTTTAATAATATATTTTATCTAATTCAATATATCCAGAATATTATCATTTGAATATGTAATCAATATGAAAAACATCATTTAGTTTTCCAACTGTCATTTTATACTGTATTTATTTATTTATTTATTTATTTATTTATTAACTCTTTTGGGGAGGGTGCATGGTCCGGGAATATAAAATATATACAAAGCAAAGAAATAAAGAAGAAACGGTTTTCAAAGCACTCTTAAACAAGTAGTTACAGGACAGATCCCAGTGTTTGTCATGGGCTACGATACAATCCTCTTGCATTTTTCCTTCTAGCTGAACCAGAGTATAGGAGGCTAGAAGGCATAAATATTTTTTTATCATCACAATTGACTTTTTAAAATTTTTTGTGAAAATAGCATATACACAAAGGAACAATAAATTTCAAACAGAGCACCACAAGTAGTTGTAGAACATATTTCAGTTTGACATGGGTTACAATCCCACAATTTTAGGTTTTTACTTCTAGCTACTCTAAGATACTAGAGGCTAAAAGAGATATCAATTTAATGATTCAGTATTCATATTCATTTGCTAAATCTTATTTTCTCTGTATAACTCAACCACCACCTTTGATCCTTCTATCCCTCTCTTTAGGGGTGTTTGGGCTATGGCTATGCTAAATTTTTCATGTTGGACGGGTCTATCACTAATTTGGGGTAGGGAGATGGAACTATCTGATGTTCTGGAGAGTCTGGGCCCTCTAGGTTTCAGGACTTATTTTATGGGAGTGGAGGACTATATAATTGGTTAGGAAGAGGTAAAGAATTAAAAGATTAGCATGTCATCAAAAACTTTTCATGAATATTTTGGACTGGATGCTGAAGTTGTCATTGTATGGGTGGAATTCACTAAGAATTAAAGGGGAGAACAAATAGGAGGATGTAAAGGCAACACAGTGCGAGCCTCAAAGGAACAGAGTTTTGTTTTATATTATTTTTGTTCCAGTTTGCTAACTGCTGAATGCAGTATAACAGTAATGGAAGGGTTTTAAAAAGGGGAATTTAATAAATTGCAAGTTTACTGTTCTAAGGCCAAGAAGATGTTCCAATTAAAGCAAGTCGATAGAAATGTCCAATCTAAGGCATCCAGAAAAATATACCTTGGTTCAAGAAAGCTGATGAAGTTCAGAGTTTCTCTAAGTGGAAAGGCACATCATGAACACTGTTAGGGTTTCTCTCTCGGCTGGAAGGGCACATGGTGAACACAGCGTCATTTGCTGGTTTCCTCTCCAGCTCCCCAGGAAGTGTTTCCTTCTTCATCTCCAAAAGTCGTTGGCTGATAGATTTTCGGTTTCATGGTGCTACAGTTTTCTCTGCTCTCTCAGGATCTCATGGGCATTTTCTCTTGTTGTTCTCTAGCTTTTTCCAAAGTGTTTCTTCTTTTAAAAGATTCCAGTAAAACCAATCAAGACCCACCTGGAATGGATGGAGACACACTTTTGAGTGAGTCACATCTCCATGGAGATCAACCAATCAAGCTTCCAACATACAGTGATAATAGAGTTTACGAGAAATGGCTGCCTTTACAAAATAGAATTAAGATTAAAACATGTTTTTTTCCTAGGGTATGTAGATCTTTTCAAACTGGCACAATGTTTAATAATAAGAAAAGCTGTAGAAAAATTTGATAACAAGCAAAAGGTTACTGTCCCTCTTCCTGATTCAGTTATTGCTAGGGTGTATAAGAACAGACTTCGCCCAAGAGGGCAATACAAAATACAGTAAATACTAAGAGAATAGACAAATTACAGCAAGAATAAAAAATAAGGAAATCTTTGAAAAGAGACTGAGAATATTATTTAGATTGCCAGTCACTTGGGTTGGAATTCCAGAAGGCAAAGTAGAAATGATTGAGAGAAAGAGAGAGGAAGTTGTGGAATTTCTTCAGTTGAAATGATACAATAGAAAGAAGAAAATTTAAGAGAAAAAAGATGACAGGGAAACTTTGGTCATTGTGCTTTTGTTTTCACTCCTCCTGTTTTGCTTTTTGTTTTTTTTTAATGCCCTCTGCTTTCACTATTTTGAATCTTCATTATAATCTAAATAGATTTATTACCCCTGTAGCAAGGCTATTGCAGTTACTTATCTCTTCATATTGCAGACAGTAAACTCTTTGAGAACAGGATTAAATCCTAGTAGCTTTTATAATCCCAGCACCTACACAGTGAAACATAAGTGCTTAATAATTAAGCTAAGAATGAACTATTACCTGAATATTAAAATTAGCACAGTGGAATAAGATCTATTATTTTAATAGTTGCAAGTATAAATTCTTTCAATTCCCTTTCTCTAAAGTGAAAAGATTTACCCAAAAAGACCTCTAATGTTTTTTCCAGCTGAAAACTTTATAACCTCCAAATAGCTAATCTCTTCATTTGTTGAAACATTTCACCATGACTTTAAGTTTCCACTTTCTATGCTAAGATATAAACTACTGTGCTGGTTTGAAAGGATGTATGGACCCTAAAAGAGCCGTGTTTTAATCATAATCTCATTTCATAAAGTTAGAATAATCTCTATTCAATATTGTATGTTTGAATCTGTAATCAGATCATCTCCCTGGATGATGTGATTTAGTCAAGAGTGGTTGTTAAACTGGATGGGTATTGATTGGTTTACTGGAGTCCTATAAAAGAGGAAACATTTTGGAGAATGGGGGATTCAGAGAGAGCAGAGAATGCTGCAGCACCACAAAGCAGAGAGTCCACAACCCAGCGACCTTTGGAGATGAAGAAGGAAAACACCTCCCAGGGAGCTTCATGAAAAAGGAAGCCAGGAGAGAAAGCTAGCAGATGATGCTGTGCTCACCATGTGCCCTTCTCACTTGAGAGAGAAACCCTGAACTTCATCGACCTTCTTGAACCAAGGTATCTTTCCCTGGATGGATGCCTTAGATTGGACATTTCTACAGACTTGTTTTAATTGGGACATTTTCTTGGCATTAGAACTGTAAACTAGCAACTCATTAAATTCCTCCTCTGAAAAGCCATTCCATTTCTGGTATATTGCATTCCAGCAGCTAGCAAACTAGAACAACTACCTATGAGATTTTTGACATTGACCTCTATTTTGGAGCCTTCCATGTCAAGTACCACATCACATCTGTTCAACTTTTAGAAATGCAAAGCTAAATTTCATATCAACTACCTTAAGAAAAAAAAATGCCTATGAACCATCTAGCTCTAAATATCATGTAGATGTGCTGTTTCTCAGAATCAAATACCATTTTAATATTAGATTTTAAGTTATTTGAAAATCAGTGCCTGAAATGACTCAGCACTGCTGTCTTTGAGAAATAATAATACCACTGCACAAACCAGAAATAATAGAATTCATGATAAATTGTGTGTCTAGGAAATGCATTCAAGAAACTTCCAGCATAAATATCCACTAAACACTTTGGTAACCAGTTAAATAGTTGTCATGGATTCCAATGAGCAAAGATTACATAATAGGATTGCATTCAAGAATTACTACAAACACATTTTTCAGAAGATGCAATTTGAAGAGTAGATATAAACAAACTTCTTCCTGTTTAACATTTTCTTTTTCCTTTTCTGCTTGGGTTTTCTTTCCTCATTCTTGAATAATGTCTCCCTTGATCCCCGAAGTTGGAACTAAGATGTCACCTTGAAGAACATTTAATTCCCTCTGAAATATCAGCCACACACACTCAATATGGAGTTTGAATTCTATACACATTATTTCTGAAGATTTTAGCACAGGTGGAGGTCCAAGCACTGTCAACAAATGGCATGATTAAGTGTTGGAAATTGGAGAAAAGGGAGTTTTGAAAATATGGAATAATGAACCAAAGGAAAGAACCAAGTCAACTCATGTTTGTATGTTCTAATTAATTAACCATTCGTCAGGCAGAATCAATACCCTCAGCACAAGAGCTGATGAGAGAGCAAGGCTTCTTTGTCCTATCACACAAAGCAGTACACACTTCATTAAAAAGAGTCTTTAGTGCTTGAATTTCTCTTAATTTTCTCTGAGATGGAACATTTGGAAGAACAGCAATGATCATAAAGAATACTTGCCAAGTAGTATAAAACAGAATGATTCTCAAGTGCTAGCTAGGGACCCTGGGGATTCCCCAGATCCATTCAATATGTCTAAAAGGTCAAAAATATTTTCATAATAACACTAAGATGTCATTTGCCATTTTCATTTTCATTTTCATTCTCCCGTGAGTATACAATGGAGTATTCTATGGGCTATGAAAAAATCGATGCAGAAGCAAATATGAAAACCCAGCTCTTTTCTTTAAGCCAAATGTTAAGGAAAAATATAAAGCAATGACACTTTCCTCATTGCATTTACTTCATTTGGGAAAATATTGTTTTTTATTAAAATTTATTTATGTTAGCATGTGGTGGGTTTATTAGTGTTTCTTTTTAAATGAATTAGTATATAGTTGTCTCACTTTGAATATCTATTATACTTACTTACTTTTTTAAGTAAGCTTACCTTTGGTTACAGTTAAAATAATCAGAAAAAACATGATAACAAAATATTTTTACCTTTATTCTGAACTCTAAATATCTGAACATTAAAACTATTTCCTTTCTGCCACTTTTTTAGATTACTCTGAAGTTCATTGATCATATTCTTGCCTGTTTTGATTCAGTAACAGAATAATTTACCTAAAAATCTCTCCATTATTCAGTAGTATTGCCTTCTCTTAATTCATCTCCAGTAACTCACTCTTAACTTTTAATTTCTAACATCATAAATATCAATAAATAAAATCCTCACAATAGAAGCTCTTTGGCTTCACAATTAAAAAAATGTAAATACTTCTTGAGGCCAAAAATTTTGAGAGCTACTGGGGTGGAGTACTTCTTAGGTCATCAGTCTGGTGCCTTCACATATTACTTTGTCCCCTCAATGCTGGAGAGGAAAGGACTCATGAATAATGTGGCTATAAATGATTCTCCTTTGTATCTTATGTCCCAGAATTTTGCCGAGCTCTCTGATCTATGTGTTTGCTACCCCAATAATCACTTTATATTGATGCTCTTCTCTTGGCATTTGTAATTTAAAAGAAGGACTCCTGAAATAAGGAGAAGGACATTAGGCCTTCAGCGGGAACATTTTTACTTGTCATTCAGTAAATAAGCACTGTCTATAGAACATGATTCTCTAAGCATCATGAGATGGAGCAGGTATGGGAACACCAAAGGAATCAACTATATGGACAGTTTTGAAAAAAACCCAAACAAACAGAAAAATGGTTAAAACTACTTAGATGGCACTTAGGAAAGAAATCTTCTTTGAGAACATTCTATACAAGATTTTTAAGGAAAGTTAAGACATTATATGACACAATTCAATTCTAATCCATGAAAAATTTTTCACTTGCCAATGAGAAATTGGGAAAAACAAATCATATGGCAATGACATATATTATGAGAAGTATGGAAGCCAAGAGCAGGAACTTTAGTGAATATCTTACTGAGTCTCATAGTCATCATTTCAATGAGCCATTTTCATTAAGTCTTTGTTTACAGGTATTCTGGCTTCCTAGGGCTCCCATCACATGTTACCTAAAACTTGGTGACCTAAAACAATAGAAATTTATTCTTTCATAATTCTGGAGGCCAGAAGTCTCAAATCGAGGAATTGTTAGGGTCATGCTCTCTCCAAAGGTTCTAGAGGAGAATCTTTTCCCTGTCTCTTCCAGGTTCTGGTGTCTCCAGGTTTTCCTTGACTTGTGGTTTGCCTCACTCCAATCCCTGCCTCAGTGGGCTCATTGATTCCTCTGTCTCAAAACTCCCTCTCCCTCTTTCTAATAAGGATAGGTAGTTGCATTTTGGCTCCATCGGGATAACTCTGGATAAATTTCTCCTCTCAAGGTCATTTACTTAATCATGTCTTTTGTCATATAAGGTAACATCCACTCTTTTGCCATATAAGGTAATATTCACAAGTTCCAGGGAAAAGGATGTGGACCTATATTTGGGGTGTATGAGGATCACCATTCAACACACTAAATTCTAACTTTAGGAATTTAAACATATTAAGTCTCACATCAGAAGAGGAATAATGAGAAGATAATATGAGTAAGAAATTTATTATATACTATGCCTTTTTGAATGAATACCTAGACTGGTCCCAGTTGTATCAATCTTTGATTCGCTCCTTCTATCTCCTGGCCCCATTTTCGGAATTTTTTTTTAAAGTGCAAGAATAGCACATGACATGTTTTCATGAAAGCCAGAACTTATCCTAGAAATTGCTTTATCTTTAGACTTAAAAAAATTCACTTTTTCCAAAAGAATAGAAGAATGAATAGGCTGTTTCTATGAAAATGATGGCTTCATATCACGTCTCAGTTTTCTTTCAGAGAGGATTCATAGACCACCATTTTGCCCTAAGGAGAAATGTTGCCATTTTCACAGAAAGTGTTTTTTGTACAGTGAAATGACAGTTTTCTTCAACAGTAAAACTGAATTAACTTCTGAGGGAAAAAATGCAGTAAAAATGTCAAACTCATAAGATATATCATGTTTTGAACATCTGCACATGTTCTTGACTGACCCTGCCAAGAAAGAAAATGTCCTCAAGGTACTGGTGAATCAGGGACTGGGTTGTTGAAGGACAGGTGTGGGTTATGAGGGAAGAATTGAGAAAAGAAGAAAGGGGGAGGGATTGGAAGTATAAGAGCAGAAAATGTATGTAGGTCATAAGTATAACATTCAAGGTATTGAGCTCTTTCTATATGATGGAAGTGGATATACTTCTTATTCATGAAATACCATACTAAACAGGCTGATGGGACTCTGCAACTAGAGTCAAATGAATACATTTTTAAACCAAACAGGCTGATATGTCTCAGAAGAAAACTTTTCTTTCTTTCTTCTTTTCTTCCCTCTTTCCTTCCTTCTTTTCTTCTTCCTTCTAAAGCCTTTCTGATGATATATCCCATAAATATGTAAATAATATTTTGCAGAACATGTGTCTCCAGTTAATTGTGGTTTTTTTGACTTGGCCACTCTGTAGGAGCTGTTCACCTATTTCTTAATTGAATGCTGACTAAATATTCTCTCAGAGAAGCATTTGGCTTACTGAAAATAAATATTTAGTCACAGCCATTAAATGTATGGAGGTGAAACAATGCAATCCACTAAAACAAGACAAAATAACTCTTTATATCCTGTTGTTTAAAGAAGATTTCAAACCAGAAATGAAACCCTTTCTTAATGTCACCAGAGAAGCTAATTTATCATTTTTCTTCCTGATCAGTGGGGCAAAACCGGATAAATTAACATTACACCATGTCTCACCATGCATGACAGATGAGAAGAGGAAAGTAAAATATTATTAACAGCAATAGTAACATCATCACTATATACAATTCTTGATTGTTTATATGACAGTTTCATATTCTTTCCTGAATTTTGTCATCACAATAGTCACTGAAGTATATAGCATAGTCATACTTTTAGAGTTTGCAGATAAAGGCATGGGTCCAGAATGGTCATAAGACTTTATCCACTGATAAACTCAGATAAAACATCTGAGTCACTTTCAGATTGTACAGATATCTGTGTGAATGTCTATAGCTTCACATAATAGAAGGATTTCAGGTACTCAGGGTAGAAACTCAGTTATACCACTTATTGCTTGAATCAACAAAATAAGTTCATACACTTGGCCTCAGTTCTCTCCTTTGTATATTAAGTGGGAAGTCATCTGTGATTTCTGAGGTTCCTTCCAGCTCAGATAATTTTAAATTATAGGAATCCTTTTCAGCTGAAATCTTGCTTGACGTAAATGTGTGGGAAAACCTTACCTTTTCCCTCAAAAATTTCCCTTATTCTAGTTAATGAGGAAACATTTTCCTATGGACACCAAACCTTGTCTCAGTGGGACCTGAGGCCAAAAGCATTGCTGGGCAATTCAGGGTCCACAGTTTCCTTCATTACTTAACCTATAAAAAAGCAACACTCTCACCTCTTATATTCTTCTACTTTGTTAGCCACCTTACCCTGGAAGCACATCTTGTTCTACCCCTCACGGTGGTATAACATATTAGAGCCACCCAACTGATCACATGGATAAGTTTAGTTTTCACTCATGACTAATGCGCAAGATATGGCTGAAGTAGAGCTTATAATGAGAATTCTTCAAATTTAATAATATAATTGCATTTGGCAGGCAATCCAAGCACATATGTTTCCTACATATCATTGAGCAAATTCAGGTGTGTCTTAGTTAACTTCTAAGTTAACAGAGAGGACTTTGCAAATAGTATCAATTTCTTCTAAGACTTCTGCTAAGGTACCTGAGTGGTCTGTATATGTATACTGGTGCTGATAAAAGCTATTAAACAAATATTTTATGTCATATCTTCCATGCTACTTTTGGGGTTGTCTGAAAGAGGAAAATGTATTCATTCAATGGAAGAGTGCTGTAAAGCAGATATAACTTCAGAATGGATGAAGAGTCAAAGTTAAATATTTTAAAAAGAAAAATTATCAAATTAAGTCTATTCAACAGATGCTCATATACCTTAAGGGGTTAATTAGATATGAAGTTGGATGCTGTGGTGGAAGGAAGGTGAAGTCCCTTCTTTAAAAAATAAGCAACTGTTTTGTCTGTCCACCCATCAGTTCATTAATTCAAACATTTTTATTCCTAGTCATCTTCATACCCCAATGGAAGGAATCATAGTTATTGAAAACTTCAAATAGATTTAGAATATTTTATTTTAAAAACTGTTGGAAGGAGACAAAATGTATCTGTATGCTTTTTTGAATATTTCTCTCTATATAGCAATGTTTACATATCCTAATATATGCCAATACATTCTTTACTTTGATTATGTATTGCCCTGATATCCTACTCTTGTCTTGTTTTGGTGAGCAACTTTAGAGGATATGGCTACAGTTTTAGGTATTTTCAAAACCATGATGCCATTTTGAGCTACAATTCTAGGTATTTTCAAAGCTGCAATGCCACTTTGAGGAAAGTATCGAAAGCTAGACTATCAACAACATATTGACCAATGTTTTCTGTTCCATTTGGCTCATTATTTAGGAAAAAGATAACTTAATTCCTGTATGTATCCACATTTATCAAGATTGATTAGTTTCTAAACCTCAGTGACCTTATTTTCAAATATCATGAGAGTGGACCCCAGTTGACTCACTTATTTTCTAAAGTCCACTTGTTTTCCTTGGCTTGTAATGTCGCCTAAGATTCATTTTCTCTTCTCTTGCATGCTCTATGTCCTGGAAGACTAGACACTATGGGAAATATAGCTCAGGCTTTCTACCTTTTGCTTCCATTTGAGATCAGCCAATGAAAGGAATAGGCAAGATGTGCGCATGAAAACAGAGAGGAGAGATGAGAAATCTCTGAGTACTTCTTTTTCCCTGTGCTTCTATGTTTCATCAAGATGTCAACAATGTCACTTTCCTACAGCCAACACATCTGTCAGGCAAATTTTTCTTCCATGGCTCTAATGCTCACTGAGCCCTAGAGCCACTTTTCTCTCCTCTTGACCGTACGGACTCTGTTGTCATAAGGATCGATAGTTGTTTCAGGTCTGTTCCCAGTTTCCTGGGAAACAGATTCTGAAGGAGATTTATGTGGAGGAGCTTTACTGGGATGCAAGCTCAAGAAACATACCAGCTTGGATGAAGAGGAGCAGGACTGGACAGGAAGTTATCTTGTGATGAATTTCCAACCGTGGCCTTAGGTATGAAGCTGGGATGACCATCAAAAGAATTGCACCAAGAGGCTAGACCTTGGAATTCCCTGAGGACCTTTCAGTGGATGTGGCTGTCCCAGTGAAGGATCACAACCTCTTGGAATGGTAGCTTTCTTGACCGTGAACAATTTTTGTTATACCACAGCCCAACATTCCCCATAGTTGAGGAAATAAGTGTGTCTCCTAGAAGGGAGAATTGGGTACCATACTACTACGCTAGGCCCTCTGTGCCTCTCAAGCTGTTGCTTGTTCCTTTAACTTTGCCCAAACCTCTGCAACTATTCCCTTCATTATATTTACTTTGGTTCAACTGCTTGAAAGGATTTGTTTCAGTTCAGGTATCTGAATGATATACAACGTCTTGGAATAAAGGAATAAAGTAGCTAGCGTTTTTTTTTTTTTTTTTTTTTTTTTTTTTTTTTACTTATCTTCAATGTATAATCGTTTACATTTCATAAAAAGCTTCTCAGGCAGTTATTGATTTTTCTACTTTTGAATCCTAATTCTACCACTTATCTCCCACTTATTAACTTTGGGACATTGGAAGGTTATTTAAAATATCTATTCTTTGGTATTTGTTTAAAATATAGGCAATCATAGTACCTATCTTATAGGATTTTTATGAGGATTACATATAATAATCAAGTGATTAGAAGTGTACCTGGCATATAAAAAATATCTTAATGATAGCTTTTACTATTACTGATGGTTTGCATTCAATCTCTAAAGAGTTGTTTATATTAGATACCCTTAACAATTAGGATCATGAATTTAGTATTATATCAGATTGTTATTGAGTTAAAATTGTTGAAGTTGTTCAAATACCCACTTTGACTGTACTATTTTAGTGCAATTTATTTGCATTCTCTGCTTCTTTAATTTAAATAATGCCTGATTCCATCCTTAATTATATGTTCATGAACTGGTTAACATTTTTCAGAAATATGCATTCATGCTTCGATGTGAATTTTATATAGACATGCTGAGCATTCAAAAATATCCCCAAGGACTTAAAACTGTAGGAATATTTTAATTATTTGTTGTCATGGTGGCTGTTGATATTGTTATTTTTCACCTGACTTGGATCTAGCTTAAAGTATTATTAGTGTTGTTTTCTAATCATTTGGCTCATTTCTTTAATACTTTATCCAACTGGAAGTGGAATAGGATAAGTCACTATAGCTAATGTTTGCTCAGTACTTATGTTTAACAGACTTAATTTGACATTTCCATGTAAGCATTAGAAACAAACTCAGCAAAAGTGAATTCAGTAGACTTTGACCAGTTTTCTGCTTTGAGTAATGAAATTTAACATTTCCTTCTAATTTTAGCATATGTGAAAATCATGTTTGCTTGAATCTAGAGGTTTAAAACAAAAAGGATGCAGCAATTTTTGTTAAATAAAAATCCAAATTAATCTCTTTCTGCTTGTCACCTATTATTAAGCGAATTTGAACCTCTCAAAGGTAGAAAATTGTTTTTGCTGACCCTATGTATGTTTGTATTATTGGAGGCATTTGGGATTATTCTTTGTTACTCTTTTAAAAATGCAAATTGGGGGCTAATGTTTTACTGTAATTTTACTGTTGGCAAATGGTAAAAAAAAAAAAAAAAAAAAAAAAGTCTTGACCATGATTTTTCTTTGGCTAACCCAGAGAAATTTTCTAAAGAGAAGAAGAAAGATTTTTCATGAATGCGCCAAATAGCTCTCATTAAGCTTAATGGTGGCAAAGAATATTACACTAGACACTGGAAAGATAATATGAGGACATTAGTGTGAGAATGGATTTCAGACCTATTACAAACAACTCCACACAGAAGAGTAATGCATAAAATATAAAACCAACTTAAAGACTTTGGGTATATCATAAAGCATTTACAAATTATGTCAAATATATATGTAGATTGAGGACCATAAATGATCAGATCAACAAAAAAAAGAGAGAAAACTGACTAAGAAAATTAAGCTCTAACTTTATGTGTGTCTTTTTGTAACTACAGAGGTAACAGATTTTATTTTCATCATATATACACCTTATGAATTATTTATTATTCTAATAAAATAACATAATTTTACAATTAAGAAATCAGAGACAATTTCATAGGATTAAGATGTAGCTCTTTAGATTGCATTTGGTTTTCATGAGCATTCTGATTTTGATTTGAATATTAGCTAGCCAAGCAGGGCCTGACAAATACTGAAATATATTTAGTTCATCAATTAATGTGGAGTTGATTCAAATTTTGACTTCTGTGTAGGTATACATCTGAATTAGAACTTTTAATTGAAAGACTGATAAGTCTGTCAGAGTGATTTTTTTTTTTAATGGCTTTTGATCTACATCTGTTGGGGACAAACACACACACACATATACACACATAGATTTTAAATCTAAGAAAAAGAACAGCCATAAGTTTTTATGCCATTTTATTGTTTCAGATAACATAAATTCAGAAAGTCTTCTGCACGGTGTCCCATGATGTAATTTCACTGCCAGTGATCCCAGTTTATATGAAAATGTGCCTCCCTTATCTAATAATACGTTCTTTCACTCAAACTGTTTGCTTAATTTGGAAATATAGTTTGTTTTATCCTTATCAATTCTTCTACTCTTCCATGATATATACACCTTTTTTGCATTCTATTTATTTAGATCTGGGACATAAAATCATAATGTAAAACCTTAGCTATTTTTACTAGTGATCCTGAAGCACTTTCAGATAGGACAACTGAATCTATTACATAGATTAATAATGTATACATATTTGAAGGTAGGAAATCATGAAAACATTATTGTGCCTTGTGTATTTTCAATAACATGATGCATTTTAATGTTGATGAAGGAAATAATAGATTCATCAAGGTTTATCTTCTAATTCTCAGCCTGTCTGGGCGTTCTGACTTCATACCATTGATCCAGGCTACTGGACAGCAGTTGAGAAGTTAGGAATCCACTCAATTTTTGAATTATTCAAAGACAGTCAATAAAATAAGTACAAGGAGAGTGAGAAGAGAATTTAATTCATATTTAATATTTCTATAGGGTTCTTGTCATAGAAGCAGAAGCTATCTGTGCAGCTATGTTCTGTCAATACAAAAAAATTAATAAAGTATATATTATTTAAATATATATGAGCCTGAATTTGCATTTTCTGTTATATTTGTTATGAAAATTTTAAGATCTCAGCAAGAGATGTTTAAAAAAGCGTGAACCATAAATTCACCTTAAGAAAAAGTAGCTAGATTGAACTGTAGAAATGCTCTAGAAAGATTTCTCTTGACTTGCCCAATTCCACAGCTTAAAAGAGCCACTTCCATTTGTGGGTAATGGAATGGAAGGCAATTTAATCCATAAATGCTTTGGAGAGACTGCAACAGTAGAGCAGTGCCTACCAAAGTGCAGGACCACCTGCAAAATCTAGGCCACTGCCTGTTTCTATGAATAAAGTTTTATTGGAAGAATGATTTATTTTCATCTTGCCTATGTCCTTCCACTATACCTTATCATAGTGTTGAATAATTGGAATGGAAACTGGCCCTCAGAGCCCAAAATACTTAGTCTAGCTCTTAATAGAAAAAAATTGGTGACTCTTATAAGTAAAGAGCCATCTCTTTCATTGACTCTTATAAGTAAAGAGCCATCTCTTTCATTTTGAGGAAGCAAATTTCAAACAACCAATAGTTAAAATGTACATACACACATATAGGCACACAATGTCCTATCCAAGCTTGCTGAGTCTGAAGGGGCCAACATATTTCTGGAGAACCAAAAAGATTGTTGCGGCATGGAAAATTCTCAAGGACGGATTTTATTTTAGGACACTGAAAAGACTATCCATCATAATTCTACTCACAGTGGGAATATTATCTTTAAGTTCTTCTAATTCGAATGCCTGCATAAATATGGAAACTTAGAATTCTTTTCATTGGTTGTTTCCACACCGTTTTCTTTTGGTCCATTCAACTCATTTTCACTTCCACATAATTTTTTTTTCACTAAACGAACAGTTTAGTTTATTATAAGCATAAAGCTTATAATATCTTCACTTGCCAATTTTATGAACTCACAAAGCCCTTTTATACAAACACACACACATATACTCAGAGTCTGTAGTGCTGTATCATTTAATAACATAGATACAGATCCTGAATGAGAATCTTGTCATTTCAAAGAACAGGACAGCAGACACCTTAGAGCAAACGGAGCCCAGAAGTAGTACAAATGTTGCATGTGCTTTGCCAGAGGATGGCTATGCCCAATATTTCCTAAACATCTGCTGCACTGAGAATGACCATTTTTTGTGTACTCCAACCCCTACTTATTCCCTATCCTTTCGGCCAGTGATAGTCTTTAGAGACTCAAATTTCAGAATGAAGCAAATTACTTTGTTACAGACCCCATAGGCAGGCGTCCATCAACATTTACTGAGTATGTACTGTGCACAAAATACAATTCTAGAAGGTCTGGAGTACCTAAAACAAACTGAACAAGACTTCCTGCGCTGGAGAAGATTATAATCTAAATGGCATCTTAGGAAAAAAAGTCATCTTGAGAAGAAGAAAAAGCTTGGCAATTTTGTTTCTATAAATTTGTGTAATTGGTTTGCAGAAAGAAAGTTTCATTACATTAGAAGTCAATCATTAACAAGAAATTAAGTTTAGGGGCGAAAAAACTAGCAAAGAACCTATGAATTAAGAAGATCTTTTATTTATTATTTCTTGTAGCCGGAATTCTGTAAACTGATGACGGCGAAGATAAATGGCAGTTGTAAGCTCTTGGGAAAATAACTGTCAAACTTTCATAGAAGGTGGTGAAAGAATGGCGCCTTCGTATATTGTAGTTCTGGTCCAGAATAGAACTTGAATTGTTACCAATGCTGGCATGCTAGATACTCTAATTGAAACATAGAAGGTTGAGATGCTTGGAAGTCTTTTAAAATAAGCTATAAATTCTCCTAGGCTTTTCTAATTTGAAAATATCGCGGTTACTACTTCGTATTTGCAACTTTCTAAGAGACAGATTAAGATCTTTCTCTTAGAAAATGAGATAGCAGTTTGATGCTTATAAATCAGGAAATGTGTGCTTTTTTATTATTTTTAATTTTCTCATGCTTTAGTGAGTGATCTTAAATAGACAGGGTATTGCATCTGCTATTATTGAATTGCTTATGGCTTACACCTTATTTTGGCCTTCCATTCTGACATCATAATGTGGGTAATCTGATTTTTTTCAGTGCATTTGTTAGGTACTTTGGTGAAAACCTGGCTTGGCTCTTTACCTAATGATTCACTCTACACACAGACTCACAGTGTGGGAGACACTTTATTTTTCCAGGTAATCATGTTGGACAGAATCTATTACGTGCTGCTTGATCCCAAGTGGCCGCATATGGTCTATGCAAAACTATGACCATTTAATTGTGCAATCAGTGAAAGTTTCATTTTTTTTCCCCAAACATAGCTCTTTATACTCTTTTCTGTCATACTACTGACAATGTTACTTTTTTCAGGTGAGGGAACACATATCTGCTGTCATGGTCAGGCTCATGTGTCAACTTGGCCAAGTTGTGGTACCAGTTTGTCTGGTTGGGCAAGTGTTGGCCTGTCTGTTGCAATGAGGACATTTCATAGAATTAAATCATGAGCACGTCAGCTGCATCCACAGCTGATTCCATTTGTAATCAGCCAAGGGGAGTGTCTTCTGCAATGAGTGATGCTTAATCTAATCACTGGGAGCCTTTTAAGGAAGGTTCAGAAGAGACAGTCTCTCTTCCTGCTTCAGCAGGCGAGCCTCTCCTGTGGAGTTTGTCCAGGCCCTCCATCGGAATTGTCGGCTTCACAGCCTGCCCTGCGGATTTTGGACTCTGCCTCCTGCGGTCACGTGAGAAACTTATATAAATTTTATATTTGCCAGTGTTCCCTGTTGATTCTCTTTCTCTAGAGAACCCTGACTAATACACCTGCCTTGCCATATGATTATCTGAGCCCTCACAGCTTGACTTAAAGATACTTCCCCTGTCCAGTATTTGGTGTGAAATGAAGGCACTAAGAGCATACTTTTATAAGTGAATAAATAAGAAAGAAACAAAATGTAGAAATGAAGAAATAAAATTCCCTGCACAAAACCCTCTTTCCTCATTATCATCTCACTCTTTTACATATCCTTGATCTAGCTGAGAGGTTCCAAGAATTGTAGAAATGTATTTTGACCTTTCTTTTTCAATTTTTCATTTTAGTTTAGTACCTCACAGTTGTGCAGCATCTATTATCACTTACTGCCCTGGTCTAATTGTCAATAATAGAGTGGTATATGGGAAAAATATAATTAATGTATATGAAAGTCTATAGTTAACAGTAACAATGTAATATTCTTGTATTAATGGTGACAAAGGCACTATACCAAAGCTGAATGACAATAATAGGTGGAAATAAGGGCTGTTTTGTTCACCAACACTACCAGAATGCAAAACACCAAAAAATGGACTGACTTTTATAAAGGGGATTTATTTAGTTACAAATTTATAGTTCCTGGAATGAAAGGCAGCTGGCTTTACTCTGGCTTTCTCTGTCAATGGCGGCACAGCGCGGCACCTGCTGGCCTTCCTTCCTGGCTTCTGGGTTCAAACGGTTTTCTCTGGGGTGATTCTTTTCTGCAAATCCAAACATCTGGGTCTGTGCCAGCTCTGAGCTCTGGCCTGCATTGTGCTGGGCCATTAGGCGCTGTCTTTAGTGATCGCAAACGCTAAGGTCAAAAAACTGGATAAATGGGCATAACAGAAGATCAGTTACAAGGTTTTTACAATCACAAGGGCACAAGATAAAGGCTCTACAACCATTAACAGAGATTGAAGCAACTGGATTGCAATATAAAAATTTCAGGTATTTTCTTCAATCTCCTCTAATATATGAAGCAAAAAGGAATGTCTATATAATGCTTCAACAATTAAAATCATCCCTTAAAATCCTGATTTCTCAGTTACAAATTCACAACTTTTTTATCAAATCCTCAAACCTAAGTCAACTTTGACAAAATTATAATACATTTCAATTTCTCTTGAAATTGAATATGTGAGCATAATGACTGTTATATTAAAAAGTGGGTCAGAATTATAATATACACACACACACATGCAGACACACATGCGTGCATATATATTCTGCTCCTTTGAACATTTAATACTGCCAGGTACATTTCCTAAGAACAAGGATATTCATGTATATAACCAACTAAGAGCAGTTATCAAGTTCAAGAAATTTAACATTGATATATGCTTACAGTCTATATTCCAATTTGTTCGTATGTCCCAATATAGTCCCTTTAAGCATTTCCATTTCCATTGCTAGATCCTATCCATGATTACATATTAAATTTAATTGACATTGTCTTTTGAGTTTTTTTTAATTTTGGGAATATAATATATATTTATTTTAATTGTGGGAATCCAATGGGATTAATCACAGTCACAATATTGAGAAACCCCCACCATCTTCCATTACTAAAACTCCTCTTGTCCCCAAACATAAAATCTATATCTGTTATGCATTTACTCCCCATCCTCCCTACCTCTGGAAAGGTGTATTTTAACTTTTGTGTCTGTGAGTTTGCATATTCTCCAATATTTTCTTTGTAGTTACCATGAGCTTACATTTAACATCCTGAATCTATATTAATATCAATTAATTTCAATTATATTTATTTAATAATTAATTCAAAATTATTAATTTCAATTACATATCAAACTATGTTCCTATTATTCCTGCGACCCCAACCTTTATATAGTGCTTTTTCCAAATTACATGTTCATATATTATGAGTCCGAAAACCAGTGATTTATTGTTATATTTTATCCATTTTTATATTTTATATCCTATAGGAAGTAAAAAGTGGAATTACAAACCCAAAATACATTATTACTGGCATTTATATTTACCCTTGTCATTATCCTCATAGGAGATCTTTATTTCTTCGTGCAGATTCTATCTACCTATATGGACAATATATATATTCTTTTCACTCTGCAGAACTCTCTTTAGATCTCTCCTAAGGCTGGTCTAGTTGTCATGAAATCCCCCAGTTTTTATTTATCTGGGGTTTTATTAAGCTCTTTCCTTTTTAACGGTTTTGTTGAATATAGAATACTCAGCTGGCAAATGTTTGTTTTCCACAGTTTATATATATCATCCCACTGCCTTCTTGCCTCCATGGTTGCCAATGACAAATTGGCTTTTTATTTTATGCTCTGTGTGGTGTTAAGTAACCCAGAAAAACATTGTCTTAGTCTGAATCCAATGCTGTGGATGTGAACCCATTGTAAAAAGGATGTTTGATGAGACGACTTCAGTTAAGGTATGGCTCAGCTGAATCAACATGGGTCTTAATCCATTATTGGAAGCCTTGTAGAGAAGGCCACAGAGGAAGAAGACACCAGGAGCAGTAGTCAGTGGGTACATAGAGCTTCTGTGTTGCAGGAATTTTTAGAATTGGTTAGGAAAAGCATGCTGACCAAATTTACTAGGTTAGGAATAAAACTGTTTAATTTTCTATAGATCAAAAAAACTGTAAAACTTCTGGTTTTCTTCTTTTGCCAGACAAAATCATTTGCATCTTTACTGGCCATCAGTGGGCAAGTTAAATTAACTGTTACAAATCCTGTGCACAAATCAGTAGTAAACAGTAAGTCACAGAAGGTTTATTCCCCTAGAGAATTAAGTAGTGGACTTGTTATTCAGTGCTCCAGTATGACATTGATTAGACACACAGACATCTTCTGCCTTATTTCACGTTTGGATTATTTTTCTTAGCAGATTTTTGCCATTTACTCTAGAGATGAATTTGGCAGCTTTTCCCTATTAATTGAAATGAGGGAAATCAAATTTGGCCTCATTCTCAAAGTGTAAGAAAGTAAATAAGTCTTCCAGCATTGCATATTGATAAAGGGTTTATATAACAATAGAATTGTTATACAAGATTTATAATGTGTTATACTATTTGAGAATCTCAAATAGTATAGAAATAGTAGTTTCTTTCATTGTTTCACATATTGCCTCAAAGCTGATTGTGAATATGAGTGTTAACTTTATTCAACAGCAATAAAAATGGTTTGAAAAATGACAAATATTGAGAACATTTTTAACATTTAACTTAGTTTTTGAAAATAAGCATGGCATCACTGAAAAGGGTATGTTACCAACATTTTAAACTGATTTTAGGAGTAATATTTTCAAAACTTCTTATTATCTTTGTCTTTAATTTGAATGAATAACTGTTCAGGCAGAATTTATATCACTATAATACAAACGACAATGATAAACGTACTTCTGTGCTCCTTGTGAACAAAATAGGCCCTGGAGTGCTGACAGGGACTAGGCAAATGGATTCCTCAGCTTCCTTTGCATCTAGCTCCGGAAGCAGGTTGCTGAAGCGTTGGTCCGAGGGAAAGGGGTAGAAAACATGTGTGTGTTCGTGTGCCCAAAGTCTCTCTCAGGCATTTTACGTCTTACCTTTGACTCTACCTGCAGGTGGTTTTCAGGCACACATCCACATCTAAAATGCTATGGGTCATATATTTCAGGAAAGAATAAATGTTGTATCTTTTATTATATCTAGTGGGTATCCTACCATGCCACGTATTTCTAATAAACATGCATATCTTTACACCTGGAGAGCTGATCTATGCAATGTAGTCAGATTTTAGTTTGTTTTTACCTAAAAATATTTTATCTTGATCCAGTTATCCAAGCATCGAACTAAGAAATTTATTATTTCCATTTTATAGATAAGAAAACCAAACATCATAGTCACTAAATAACTTATAAGATCACCGAGTTTGTGACCTGGATGAAGATTTGACCCCGTTCTCACCATCCCTCTTCTACTGCCAGTGCTGCTACACTGTCCTAAGCTACCAATGCCTGCACCACTATAAGATTTTCTTGATGGTTCTCTCTGCTTCTACCTCTGCTCACTGTGCCCTCAACCCTCATAACATTCTATGTCATATCCAAATATTTTTAATGTAAATCATGCCAATTTACCTTCTTATTTACATTACTAGCAGTGTCTAAATATAATTAAAATATAATTGAAACACTCTGCTATAATTTACAAGGCAATACTTATTCTGTCTTTTGCCTAATGAATTGTTTCATCTCCTTCTACCGCTCCCACCGCCTCTTCCCACCACCCTGACAGGTCTTCTCTATCATTCAAAGCAGCTTCATCCTTTACACCTGCCTTTTGGCTTCTGAACTTACTATTCCATATCAAACTGATATTCCCTGTTCCCCCAGATCATCACATGGCAACATTATTCTCATAAATTCTCATTATCAATTCAATATTCTTGACCACTCTAAAGTAGTCCTCAACCCTCATTGATCTCTATTCAGCTAGTCTCCTACCTTATTTTCTTTAAATCACAGCACTACTCCTAAATCCAATAATATTAATTACCTATGGTGTCTTGAATTTTCATAGATGATGGAGATTTAACAGTAAATAAAATAGACAAAAATCCTTGCTTCATAAAATGAATGAAGAATACATATTGTTGGGCAGTGGAAATAGCATTGCAATTTAAAATATATGCTCAGGAAAAGCCTTACTGAGAAGATGAAACTTGAGCTAAGACCTGAAGGAGATGAAGATGTGAGCTATGCTGATACGTACAGGAAGAAAATTCCAGGGGCATGTTTTATTTTTAAAATATTTTTATTGAGAAATCCTCACATGTATACAGTCTATCCATAATATACAATCAGTGGCTCACAATATCATCACATACATGTGTATTCTCCACCATGATCATTTTTTAGAACATTTGGCATCACTCCAGAGAAAGGAAAAGACCTCATACATCCCATATCCCCTACCCTTCCCTCTCATTGACCATAATATTTCAATCTAACCAATTTTTTACCCTTTATCCTCCCTATTATTTACTTTTTATCCTTATTTTATACTCATTTGTCCATACCCTGGATAAAAAGGTGTATCAGACAGGTTTGCACGATCCCACAGTCACATTGTGAAGACTATATACTTATATAATTGTCTTCAAGAATCAATCCAAGAATTGATTTGGGACACAATTCAAGAATTTCAGGTACTTCCCTCAGCCATTCTAATACACCATAAACTAAAAAGGAATATTTATTTAATGTGTTAGAATAGCCTCCAGAGTAACGTCTCGACTGTTTGAAATCTCAGCCACTGAAATTTTGCTTTGTCATTCTCATTTCTCCCTTCTTCCTTTTGGTCAAGAAGCCTTTCTCAATCCCACGGTGCTGGGTTCCAGCTCATCCTGGGAGTCAGGTCACATGATGCCAGGGAGAATTATACCCCTGAGAGTCATGACCCATGTGGGGGTGCGGGCAGTGCGTTCATTGCCCACTTGGCTTACAGGCCACATCTGAACAACAAAAAGAGGTTCTCTGGGAGTGACTCTTAGGTATAATTATGAGTGGGCTTAGCTTTTCCTTTGCAGGAGTTTCATCGGGGTGAACCCCAAAATCAAGGGCTCAGCCTATTGAGTTGGTTGTCCCAGGAGTATGCTTTAACACTACTGAAATATACTTGTTATTATCAGTCTTTCCCTTATGTTAGAATCTAGTTCCATGAAACTAGGGACTTTATCTAGTGTTATAGCCATACATATAGAAGAGTGTCTACCACATGATTCCCACTTTCATATATAACAATATTCTTCTGTTTATTTCCAGAATAATAATATATTGAATATATATTCTGTTTATTTCCAGAATAATAATAATATGATGAAATATTTTTGTAATTTTTTTTATCGCAATAGCATATGAAGTTATTGTCATCAGGAAAATGATGTCTAAATCCTTTTCCTGATCTGACTTCTTATATATACATTCTTGTTATACTTTGGTATTCATGTTATCTTTTACTTGAATGCATTCAAGTTTCTCTGTCACTTTTCTAACTATGTCCATGGACTCATAACATTTTCCTACTTTATAGCCATCAAAGTGATATTTTGCTGTCTTCACAGAAGCTTAATTGTTAATTTCAAAATTATGAATCTCATTGTGCATTACTTTTCTGTGCCATATGCATAAATATTAAATGTGACCAGTCATACCAAAATGTCTCCATTCTAAGGTTTGCACATATATTCTTATCTTTTATTTAGAGCTTCCACACTTTAACCATGGAAAATAGTACATTCACACTCCATGTTTCTTCACTCTCTTTAGTGGTATACTATGTGGCACTTGTGCAGAAAAAATTTGTATGATTTAGTCAATTTATTTGTCCTGTCATTCCCCAAATCAAAGATAATGTGTCCAATATGCCTGCTTATTTCATTTCTTACCACTGACATTGTCCTTTATATTCACTTATTTTCTCCCTCATATCCTATACCCTTCTATCTTTGCCTTCATTTTGATTATTTTTTTCCAGTAGGTACTACAAATCCAAGTATGCTGAAATTTCAATTACATTAAAGGAAAAATGATTCAGTGAAGAATTATTTCTGCATTCATGTGATAAAAGCCTTTGTTGTGGTATGCTAAAGCTGCCAGGATGTAATATACCAGAAACAAGGATGACTTTTAATGGGTGAATTTGTTTGTTACAAATCTACAGTTCTAAGGCCATAAAAACATCCAAACTAAGGTATCCAGGGTTAGATACATTGACTCAAGAAAGGCCAGTGAGTCCAGAACACCTCTGTCAACTGGGAAGTCATGTGGCTGGCATCTGCTGATCCTCTGGCTTCTAGTTTCAAAAAGCTTCCCCAGGAGCAATTTCTTTCTCCATCTCCAAACATCTGGGTTTCTGTTGGCTCTTTCTGTCAGCACTCCAAGATCTGCATTTGAGGTTTCTCCCAAATATTTCCCCTTTCATAGGACTCGAGTAAACTAATCAAGACTCACCTTGAATGGGTAGGGTCACATCTCCATCTACTCAAAAGACCAGACCCACAAGTGGGTGTGTCACATCTCCATGGAAACAATTCAATCAAAGTTTCCACCCTAAACAATATGTCTGCCCCATGAGATTGGGTTAGGATTAAGATTTGGCTTTTTTTTTTTTTTTCAGTTGTACATAACAATTTCAAACCAGCACAGACTTTCATCTTTAATATGATTGTAGAGACTCTTGAACTTCGTAAACAGTATAAAAAATTCAAAATAATTTTGCTGGAATTTTTTTCTTACTCTTATTCTTTTAATCTCTCTTAGGGCATTTCCTAAATATCACTTTCCAATTATTTCATTTTTTTCTTCATAAAGGTAGTGACACTCTAAATTAGGAAGCTATTTGCAATTACTAGGACTAAATATGCCTTGGTTACCAAAGGAAATAAAAAAAGACATGCAACTGAATTCATTGTATTTGTACAAACTTGGCAAGAAGACAAATTCCCTGGATTTGTTCTGAGTGAGGAAACTCTGCCTGACTTGCAGAGATCTGGTGGAGATGCAGAAGGAGTTGGCAAAGCGAGCAGTCTGGTGGGTGTCTTCAGGTTACCCGTGGAGCAGGCAGTCTGGATACCCCCCCAAGCCTTGCATGCATATTTTACAGATGCTGCTTCACATACTTCCTAGAGTCCTCAGGAGCATTTTCAATTCAGAGGCTTGGCAAAGGCATGCTCATCTGATGCTTTCTTATTTAATCTTGCCGAAAGGGGTGATTCTTTGAAAGTGCAAAAATACCTTACCAAGATAGATCAACAGATGTATAGTAACAGAAACTCATTTTAAATACCTAAGGGGATTCATTCTCCTGACTTACATTTAACTCCCACTATAATTAATGGAAGCATTACCTGATTTACAACATACTCCTATCTTAGATGGCTAATGTCTGCAGAGGAAAGACACTTCAACAAAATTATGATCTCTATTCATAGTTCTACTATCGTGGAAAATATTACCTTAGCTCACAGTAGACTCCATGACTTGATTATAAGTGTCACGTTATCCACCCATATTGACAGAATCTCAGGTTTTATCCTGCAACAAATAAAAGAAACAAAAAGAGAAAGAAAAAATTCTAACCTAATTAAGAAATTTCAATGCAAGATTATTCATTGTCAAGTACTAATGACTGCAATAAAGGCAGAAAAATTTTACTAAAATAAACAAAAGATTAGACTCAGCAACATAATTAATAGCTTGAACAATTTGTCTTCCCTTCCTTCTTCATTAACTTTTATATGAACTTTAGCAGAGATATAACTATCTAATTCCTTACATGAACAACATGCATCATCATCTAGCACATTGAAAGATAGCATGTATAAGTTGTCCAGGGATCAGAAATTGGTCTGATAAATATTAATTATGATCATGATTAAGATGTTATAAAAGCATATATTAAAGTCTTATAAAATTTACAACATTTTAACTAGTAAACCATATTTCTATACTTTACAATCTCTGTTTTTGCTGCTTGATGGACAATCATCTATTTATAAGAATATCTTTTTTAAACCAAGAGAAAATGCTTTTTACATGAATGCTATGCATTGGGGTACAAAAATGCAGCACACTAGTAGAAAAACATCCTATCAACAATAATATCTCAACTAAGAACACAGAAATTAAGTCATTAAGGAATGTTAAGAAGGAATATATTCTTTAGAATCATATTTAATTGATGGTGAGAAAAAAACATTCATTTGGCTCTGGTCACAGTTCCATCATGTCTACTTTCTTTTAAGTTCAGCTTTAATGGTATCCAATTCTCATTTTGCTTCTTCAATTTTCACTTCAGCAAAAGATGGATTCGGCATTAAATCTAAATAGGACTCTAGTTTTTTCTTCAAAGGTATAGTCTGTCATTTTAGTTCTGCCAGTTTCTCTGACAATCTTACTAGTAACTGATGAGACAGAGAAGCACCCATGCCCCTGGCTGAAAGTTGCTCCTCTGCAGCCTTGATTCTAAATCTGAACAACTCTGATTCTGCTTTTAGAAAGTTTCTGTTCTAAAAGCAACTGCCAACTTTGGCCCTTTCCATAGAGAGATGCAGTTCTGCCTTTTTGAAGTCCTCTCATAGGCATTTATCTAAGACTACAGTTGCAGTTAAGTCTTTTTCAAGTTTTGTCAAATTAAGCTTGATTTCTTCATTTTGGGATTTGGTACAGAAAAGATCAGAGGTCAAATCATTCACTGCAGGGATAAAACTAGCTAGTAAGGCACCTTTTGTTTCAAGTACCATTGCACTGTCAATGAAAGGATCCAGATATCTGGAACTAGTGCTAAAGAGGTTGACGGAAGAAAAATTCACACTCTCCATGAGAAGGTCTTGAAGATGCTTGGCTGGTTAAACACAAGGCAAATGTAGGCTCCATTTCCTTTCTCATTTGTATATTCCTATCACCTTCTGATTCATATTCTCTTGCTTTCTGTTTCAAGTCCTCTATTATCAGGGAGACATTCCTGTCCCCAAACTTGTTCCATTCTGAAAAGTGATATAAATCTCTGTGGTCTGTAGATTTACTTCATATTGTGGGATAGAATGATCTCCCAATATTTTTTTCAACCAGGCAGCAACAGCCCCACTCTGGCACCTACCACCTGTACTTCTTTCTCCTGGGGTGCCTCCATATCCTTGAATAATACAATTGATTAATGACAAAGTAACTTTAAGTTTTTAATTGCCTAGGTTTTAATTATATTATTATTTACCATTGTGTGGTTCAGGTAAAATAAAATGCTCTAGGTATCCCCTATTCTACTTTTTTTTTTGCTCACATTTTAAATTTCTGAATGTTACTGGCTACAGATTACCAGAAAACCTATATTTAAGTGTTGAATTGATGTATGTAAGACTGGAGCTAACCCGGTATACTTCCTGGGATTGAATGCTAATTTAATCTTGTGACTAAATGTGAATTCAAAATGGTCATTACTAAATGTTGTGTACAAAATAATAAACTAATTTTTTATGCCCCATCCTAGACATGCAAATTTAGTAATCTGGAGTAAAGTTAGGATTGTGTTGTTTTATTGACCAAAACAGGTAATTTTGATGCCATTAGTTTGATAATTTATTAATGTAATAAATATTTATTGAATATCAACTATTTCTAGGCACTTGACAAAGGGCTGTAGATACATAGTGAACTAAAAGGACAGAGATCCTGCCTTTTTGGAACTTTATAGTCTAGACACACTACTTAGAAACAGCTAATTGTTCTGATATCCTTGATTATGACAGTATAATTAACAAGAATAGTTGTACAGATTGTATATTACATAATTAACAAGAATAGTTGTACAGATTGTATATTACATAATTCAAGAGAGTGGGCTCACACTTATAACATGATCTATATAAATAGTACTTTCTAGGGTTGTGCGATTTATAACATACATGGGAGTGTTCAGTGAAATGGACATTGATTTTAATTTTGCAGTATGCAAATACAAGGGGAAAAACTTCCTGGCCCTTATTGTCTTCTGCTGCTAAATAGACGCACCTTAGTGAATCCAAAGAGTGAAACAGATTCTTTCATAACTAAATATGAATTTATGGGAACCTACCCTTGCTTTATTTTTCAGATGTCTCAGAGTTACTCAAAAACCTCTTTCACTTTGTCTTCTTACCTAATACATTTATGATTAATTGAAACATAAGAAGGCATAAAGAATAGAAATAGAGACCCTAGGTAATCTGTGCCAAATATTTAAAAGTAGGCAGTTCTTCCATTTTCTTAAATTGATATGAACTGATAATCTATAAGCCTTAATAGCAGGCATTCATTCATCTGCTTATGCAACATCTGATTGGTATTCTATGGAGAGTTTTTAGGAATAAACACTTGACAAGACTCACATTTTAAAAACTGACTGGGCACTTGTCAAGGCTATCAGAATTGCATCAGCTTGCCATATAACTCAGAAAAGTATATCAACTTGGAAAATATATTTTTCAACATGTATTTTACAATGTCTTTTAGAGACACATCCAAACTTCTATCTAGTTACTTCCTTTCATGCCCATTAACCTGATAAAAATAATTTGTTAGCTTTTCTGGCATTATCATAATTAAATACAACATTTAAAAGGAAGAAAAACTAATGCAAACTATGTTGAATTAACTTTTTTTTAAGATAAATATTATTCAGGAATTAAAGATGGGTTTCTTCAGAACTGGAAAGTGATCAGGTAGCTAGTCTCTGCATCTGGAAGCTAATGGACTCTGAATTCACTTTCCCTGAGCATTCTTTTTCCTGTCTCCTCTCTGCTGCATGAATGCCTTTCCTTAAGACAGCTTCCTCATCTCCCCAGGACGCTTGCTCCTGCCAGTGTTCTGTAAGAGCTTACTGGGGCAGCATCAAGCTGGCTTGTGTTCTGTATCCTAAATTCAAGTTTCCTAGAAACAGAATATGGACAATCCTCTTTAAACAATGATGATTTTCCTCTCATTTCACATCCAACCTTCACTATTTATATGTGGTCATGAGGACAGTTCCAAGTTTCATTAAACTATTCCACTTTAAATGCCTTACTCTTGATGTCAAAAATCATTGCTTTTGCCAGTCTTAAAGTTTTTCACAACTTCTTATTGGTTTCTATTAACCCTGCTCACCCCTTCTTAAATAGCCCTGCCATGAAACTGTCTTCATAGTTTCCCACTCATACTTAGACTGTGACATACTTTTAATGGAATTAAAAAAAGAATAAGCGTAGGGAGGCAAAAACTAGATTGCAAGGAGTTGAAGAATTCTTCAACAAGAGTAACCCTATTCATTTGAGTGTCCCTAAAGTTTGACACAGTATCAAGGGATTCCCTAATGGTAAGGTTTAACAGTTCCGTAGTCTTTCTCCCCTCCCTCTGAGGACTTTACTAATACTTTTTGATTATTGCTTAATATACCCTAAGATGTTTCCAGGCATTACAATAATCTATATAGGATTAGAGGACCGCTTTCTTATTCCATGCTTCCTATGTTTCAGTTGTTCAAATGAGCTATATAGAAAGGTTGAATTAGATTATGCACTACAGAAAATTTCAGTTCCAGATCAAATAAATCTTTCTTCCATTGGTCTCAAAGAGTATGTGTGGGGGCGGGCCACGATGGGTCAGCAGGCAAGAATGCTCGCCTGCTATGCCAGAGCACCCGGGTTCATTTCCCGGTGCCTGCCCATGTAAAAAATAAAAAAAATAAATAAAAAATTTAAAAAAAGAGTATGTGTGGGTCTAAAATATAGACACTGTCTTCCTTACCCCTATATTCTGAATTGCTTTAACCTCAACCTGTTAGGCTTCATTCTTATCTCTAAATATCAGGTTATATATATAAAACAGCCTCTCAAAATCCAGAAATAATAATCACCACTCCAGACTTAATGTGCCTGCTCTAAAGGTTTGTAATGTAGGCCCCTGTTTTCTTATAAGCATTTTCTAAAGGTGACCGTAACATTGTTTTTTTTTTTTTTCTTTCTGGCTTATTTTGTCTCACCAAATGTCCCACATGTTCATTCACATTCATGCATGCCTCACAACGTTGTTCCTTTTTGTAGTAGCACTACCTTCATTCATAAGTATACACCATCATTCACGAATCTACTTCTCCGTTGGTGCATCCTTCAGCCACCTGCATTCATTGGGCATTATGTAGAAGATCCAAAGTCCACAGTGCATCAACATTCTCAATCTTAGATAACTTCACTGTTCCCAAGAGAAATAAAATCAATAAACACACCCACGCCAAATAGGAAATCTAAACCTCCCCTTAAGTTTTGCCCCTCACCCCATTATTTACCTCTGTTGTGTTGTGGTAGTGCTGATGGTTTCTTATGAGAACTCATTCATATTTCTGGTGTGAGTCAGCGGGACACGTAGGTCTATACAACCCCTTTCAATCTTGTTCATCTCCAATATGGTAATATTATTTCTAGACCCACTAGAGAATTCCCTTTGCTCCTATCTATTCCCTTACATTGGAGTTCAACCTCATTAGCTAATTGTTCACCCATCTCTAGTTTCTATGTGTATCTAAGTCCCCTATTTTCTATATTATAAACCTCTGATTATATCTTTATGCTGGTCATAAAGTGGACTTATACAATATTTATCGTTTTGTGTCTGGCTCACTTTACTCAGCATTATGTCCTCCAGGCTCATCCATCTTGTCATGTGCTTCAGGATGTCATTTTGTCTTACTGCTGCATAATATTCCATCGTATGTATATACCATATTTTGTTGATCCACTCATCTGTTGATGGGCATTTGGTTTGTTTCCATCTTTTGGTGATTGTGAATAATGTTGCTATGAACATCGGTGTGCAAATGTCTGTTGGTGTCATTGCTTTTAGCTCTTCTGGGTAGGTACCAAGTAGTGCTATTGCTGGGTCATAGGGCAACTTGATATTTTAGTTTCCTATGGAACCACCAGTCTTCCATAGTGGCTGCACCATTATACATTCCCACCAGCAGTGCATAAGTGTCCCAGTTTCTCCACGTCCTCTCCAACATTTATAGTTTCCTGCATGTTTGCTAGCAGCCATTCTTATAGGTGTGAGGTGGTATCTCATTGTAGTCTTCATTTGCATTTCCCTTATAGCCAGTGAAAATGAGCATCTCTTCATGTGCTTTTGAGCCATCTGTATGTATTCTTCAGAAAAAATGCCTATTCATATCTTTAGCCCATCATATAATTGGATTGTCCTTTTGTTGTTGAGTTGTATGATTTCTTTGTATATATAAGTAATCAAGCCTTTGTCTGATATGTGATTTCCAAATATTTTCTCCCATTAAATTGGCTGCCTCTTCACCTTTTTGACAATATCTTTTGAGGTTCAGAAGCATTTGATTTTGAGGAGTTCCCATTTATCTATTTTTAATTCTGTTGCTTGTGCTTTGAGTATAAAGTTTAGGAAGCTACCTCTTATTACTCGGTCTTGAAAATGTTTCCCTACATTTTTTTCTAGAAACTTTATGGTGCTAGTTCTTATATTTAGGCATTTGATCCACTTTGAGTTAATTTTTGTGTAAGGTCCTCTGTGTAAGCTCTGCTGTGACGTACTGTTCCCAGAGCTGAATGACGTGATTGGGGGTCAGTGTGCATGCGTGGGCCTGGGAGTGCCATAAAGGAATGCACTGAGCTCAGGGAGGGTGGTTTGAGGCTGTGGAATACTATGGGCTTCGGGCAGGGGTAGCCTAGGTATGAAAGATGGTGCCCAAAACCTTTATGTGCTGATAACAGCCTGCAGGGAACAGGGAGGGGGAGGTAGTGCTCGGGAGGTGTGCAGGAGAGGTAAGTTAAGCTGCACTTGGGGTGGGGGTGAGGGGCAGGTATGAGCACTAGGGGCTGGTGGGGTGGAGATGCCTGGAGCACGGGGACCTGGAGAGGGTGACATAGTTCAGGTGCGTGGGATTTAGGGTGATTCACTGGTCACAGGGCTGCGCTGGTGAGGGTAGCGCACCCAAGGAACACAGTCTGACTTACTTCCTAGTCCTGCACCCCAGTCCATGCACTCCCACAGGCTCTGTGACTCCACACCTCCACACCAGGCTCCAGCTTTCTGCTTCTCAGTTTCTTAGCCTCTGAAACCAGGGCTGCCACATGTGGTGCATAGACTCTCCCAGGTCAGCCACACTCCTGAATCGCTGCCTCAGTCACCCTCCTGTCATGCTTCCAACCTTTCTTTGGAGCAGGGCTCAAAGATATTAGACTTTAATAGCAAAATGAAAGCCTCTCTTAACCTACAGGATGACACTAATTTAACTCTGAATTGAACTTAAATGTTTATTGAATTTAGTCAGGTTCTCAGTTTTAGTTGATGATGATTCAGTGAAATGTGAAAAATGCTAATGGTTTGCAAACCTTATTTTTATGAGTGAGTCAGTTACTGCTACACAAGTTGACTCTAGATAAGAATAGCTAACAGAAATGTGAACTTGATTAATCTGAGCTATAATTCTAAATTGTCTGCTGTTGAGTTTTAGGCAATGTTGTGAATACTTGAGGAAATTGAGAAGCAGATGCAGCAAAGCCTTATATTCTCAAGGAAGGTAACTCATTTTGAGAGACGGAGTTAAGCTAAATGAATTTGACCTAATGACAAGGTCTTATAGTGCATGATGACTTTCATTTTCCTTAATCCATAATCTCCTAGCTATGTGCCTATATCATAAGGAGACAAAAGAATGGAAGTACCATTTCAATGGGTCATATAACACCTTGATACTCAAATAAAAACGTGGTGTGCTCCTGTTGGATCATGTCATCATAATTAGATTTAAATATTCTTTCTGATTCTCTGTGAATCAGTACAAAATTTAACAGCTTTAGATCATTGAGAGAAGATTTCTGAATGCTACTGGAGCTGGCATTGATATAGAAAGTCTACAGAGGATGTGCAGACTTGTGAAATGGCAACAATATCAGAATTCCCTGGAAGAGAAGCTGTGGAGCCCCTCTGTGCTGGAAGAGCAGTAGGATGTCCTCAGAGACCTAAGCTGCCCTGTAGAGCAGAGAAAAGATCTATAGCAGCACAGACTGATAGTAGTTCCTATTGGAGTAGAACAAATATTGAGCTTGCTGAGCACACATTAGACACTCCCTTCACAGAATTCTCAGCAGTAATTCACAGGGTACTTTGCAGGGGGCTGCTGGATCAAAATGTAAAAGTAAGGAGCCAGGGTAAAAAAAGTAAAATAAAATAAAATATTGGGCTATTCTAATAATTGTTCTTGCTGGTCACATTAAAATGTCTCATACTCAGACTGTGGTAATTATTTCATCAGTGGTTTATTAATGCATTGGGAGTGAATCAAAAACTGGGCAGGGAGGACTGGAGGATTGTCTTCTAATTCTGAACCACTGAACACTCTCTAAGCTATCAAAATTAAGTAGCTAAGCTTATGCTTTACATATTACACTTGGGGGTTACCATTTATAACCACACCTCTTAGTTAACAAAGCCATCACCAATAACTTTAAACTATGCTTTTTCTTTTTCACTACTTGAAATATACATTGAATATGCATATACAGATATACATGTATATGTTGTTGTATTTCACATAGATTCTTGGTTACACAGTGTTTTAGATTCCTTGGCTACTCAAACAAATACCATGCAATGAATTGGGTTAAATAATGGGGATTTATTGGGTAACAGTTCTGAGGTTAGGGGAAGTCCAAATCAAAGCATCATCAAGGTGATACTTTCTTCTTGAAGACTGGAGTTCTGGCTTTAGATGCTGATCATCCTTGGTCCTGGGCGTCTCTGTCGCATGACAATGCATATGGTGGCCTGTCCTCAACTCTCACTTCTTTTTCAGATTCTGTGGACTATCAGCTTCTGGCTATTCCCTCCGTGGCTTTCTATCTGCCTGAATTTCATTCTGCTTGTTCTGCTTATACTACTTATTGCTGCAATAGGATTAAGGACCACACTGATTGAGCTGAGCCACACATTAACCAAAGTAATCTCATCAAAATATCCTACTTACAATGGGTTCACATGCACAGGAAAGGATTAAGGTTAGGGATGTATTTTTCTGGGTAACGTAGCTCCAAACAACAGTCTACTCTCTGGAGGCCAAAAAAGACACATTTTCCCATATGCAACATAAATCTATTTCATCAGGGCATCCCCAAAACCTTAAGTCATTTCCAAAACAATGCTTAGTGTATAGTCTCATCAAAATCACTTATGGGTGTGGTCTGTCATGGGGCACAATTCCCCTCTGTCTGTGAAGGTATGGACTCTACAAAACCAGTTTTCTGCCTCCAGTGGAAGGACAAGCGTACAGATTAATACACCCACTAACACAAACATTATGTAGTTAGTACTGAAAAGGATTTAAATCAATCTTGAGAAGCTAGAGTTTTAAAAAGGAAGATAAAAGCTCTATGAATTCTAAATTTCCTTCTGTAGTGCTGCTAGGAAAGAACTTTAATTTACATAATCAATGTAGCTTATTGAAACCCTATTAAATCAGTCATTATCTGCATCTCTGCTTCTCAATGTTAAAAAAGAAATCTTACTTCTAGGTTCTATGGGGATTGAGGCATCTTTGGCTTAACATAGTCCTACTCAGTGCAAAGATAGAATGAGAGAGGGTATAAGTTAATGCAGGCCTCAAGGGAATGTCTGAAGCTAATAATAATGATTTTAATGAGGCATTTCGGTATTGCTTTCACAGCAGTCACAGACTCTGTGGAGGGTTGAAAAAAAAAAAAATGCTGAGAATGTGGACTCCAAAAGGAATAAACTAAGATTAGGTGGTGAGTGGTGAGGTAAGAAAAATTTTTCTAGTGGAATGCCAGGTTAAGTTGCTGAGACTGCTACTGCAGCATCTGTCCAGGTACATACATTTGATGAGTAAATGTCACAAGGACAAATGGTTTATGTGGGATAAGAACGTCTAAATATCCATTTTGTTTGATCTCATCTATTTACCTAACAGCACTCAAATTTCCCAAGTATGACAGTACTGTGTTCTTCAACAAATAAGACTTTTCAGATCCACAGAAAAATTCCAATATTCTCCAACTTCAGCTCACATGGGAAAAGTATGGATAAAATCAATGAACTAAAAAAATGAAAATGAGGGCAAGAAAATATAATCATCTGACTTTAGAATGTTTAGAATTTGGAAGAGAACAAAATGTTAACAAGTTATATGCTTTCAATTACTTGAGTGTGCACATTTGCTTTAAAAATAAATTATGGGACTGAATAGATTTAGGTCCACTTACTCATTTTACATTTTTATCATTAGGGTAATTTTATGCAAAAATGAAATGCTTTAATAAAAGCATTGCTTTAATAAAAGATATTTATTGGCATAGAAAATGGAATCAATCCTGAAATATTGTTAACTTATGCATGGTTTGGACAGGTTATTTCTCCTTGTCACCAGGGTGATGGATCTATTTCTCTATTATTACTATGCCCCAATCAATGTATCAGTTTCATCTATAAACTGGCTTTATTATGGTAGCATAAAAGGCCACAGCATTTCAGTGTCCAAATCAGCTTATCACATAATTCAAAGAAAAGAGACCCTAACTTTCTCCAGGTAAACCAAGCTAAAGTTCTGAGGTGCATTATTGGACCATTTGAGGTTACTTGCCATTCCTTAGTGTGACAATATAAAGTAGTTAATTTAGTTAGGTCATAAGCCTCAGTTTTAGTCTTGGGGGTGGACTCTACTCTCCAGCATCGTTCCCCAAATGAAAATAGGAGCCATTTGAAAGTGGAAGATGGATGGTGAGAAGTCACCATAAATGTCCAGTTTATTCTATTTGTTCCCCCTTTAAACAATGCTTCATTCTTGAAGATTGCTTACCTTGTATATAGCTTTACCTTCATCCTGAAACTGATTTAAATTAACTAGCCAAACCAGGGATCAATGCCATTACTCCATCCTCTTCCTCTCCATGCACTATGCAACTAAGCCAATCTTCCAGAAATGCACTTCATAAATATTTTACTCTTAAAGACGTTTATCTAAACTATTTAGCCTTTGAAAAAAAATCCATTATCCAGCTCTCACAATCTGAAGTAATATGTGCCTACCAGGACCATTATCTTCCCTTCTTTGACATTCATTCTATCTTCAAATCTTCTTATCAGTTTGTTGCAGTGCTTCTTAAGATGCTCCTAAAAAAGAAACTTCAATGAAAGAATTTTTAAAAATTAGGCAACTAAGAGAAATAGGATATTAATTTGTTCCCATTTATTTTTTCTGATACTCAAGAGTCTTAATGCATATTTTCCCTCATCCTCTGAAATTAGATTTATTTTCTTATTTTCCCTTGTTTAATATTTGCAAAAATATTAATGCAGGATTTCATTTTCTTATTGCAGCAAAATTGTCTACAGTGTGCCCTGCACTTTCTCCCAGCATTAATTTTGTTATTGTGAAGATACTGACCAATTTTACTGCTGACCCAGATCCTGGCAGGTTAAAACTTAAGTAGTGATGATGTGGTGCTAATGGGGCTTGTGAATATTTATTATTGAAAGATCCAAGGTGGCTTGGCCACATGGAACATATTGTTCCTGTGCTACTCTCCAGCATATGGAGAGTTCACATTTGCATTTTAACCTAATCAAATAGCAAATATTAATGTAATCAGGAGGGGTCTACATATTTGAGTGTGCCATGACTTTTTGAATTATAAATATGAATAATGGACTTGGCTAAGTTACAAAACTTAAATGTAATCCTAGCTTTGAACTATTTTTATGTGGTTTCTACAAAAAACCTTTCCTTGTATGTGTCCTGAATATAATTAATTTATTATATCACAAACGTGCATACAACTGAAAAGAAAAGTGGTCCCGTCCCTGGGTACTTGGTTTCATCAAAACCATCATTTCCCTTCAGCTACTTGTGTGACACCAAAGACTCAGAACTGGAATTCTGCAGCTCTGGAAGTCAGCATTGTTACATACAACAACTGTTAAAGAAGCCAAAAAAGATATCAGGCTTCAATTAGAGATAAGAATGAAGCTGAACAAGTCACGACTAAAGTAAATCAGACTACAGGGGTAAGGATGACATTGTCTGCATTTTAAAACTTCACCTACTCCAAAGTAAGAGGGGTTCATTTTGTCCAAAACCTAAATTTTCTGTAGCACATAATCAAACTCAACTGGTCTGGATAGCTAATTTAAACAACTCAAACACATGGAGCCCAGAATAAGAATGAGGGCTTAAAATTCTGTATAGCATAATGTAATACCCAGATATATCCCAGAGTATATTGGGCAAATAATTAAAAGTACTGGTAAAGTTCCTTGACAGATGGGAGAGAAATATGGAACTATTTAAGCTTTACCACCAGGGAGAACCCCTGATACTATCTCAAACATTAGAGTCTCCCAAGTTAATAGGCCAAACCCTTGAGCTTGAGGTTTGGTCTTGTGAAGCTTATTTCTGTAGCACAGAAGCTATATCTGTAGTTATGCTTAAAAGACATTTCCATAAAACTTCTTTTGTTGGTCAAACATGGCCTCTCTCTCTCTAAACCCAACTCTGCAAGTAAAATCACTACCTTTCCGGCTACATGGAACATGACATCCACAGGTGAAAGTCTCCTTAGCAATATGGGGCATGACTCCCAGGGATAAGCCTGGCCTGGCATCATGGGATTCTTAATGCCTTCCTGACAAAAAGCAGGGAAAAAAATGTAAGAAAATAAGTATCAGTGGCTGGGAGTGTTCAAATAGAGTTCAGGGACTATTCTGGAGTCTACTCTTATGCCAGCTTCAGCTCAATATTGCTAATTACCACGGTTTGCCAAACTCTAAACAGAACTATTCCTGTTAACCCTAAAGAACAACTAGAGCTCTGTCTGAGATTCTATAAAAGTTTCATGCACTAAGATTACTTTCCAGAAACCTACAACCTCCAGATGGGTTCCTAGGCCAGATAAGCCCTGAAAACCAGAGGGCCCAGCTTTTCCAAGAACATCTACTAGTATCACCTGCCGTCCCATACTACTGACACCCCTTTCTAACATGACAATTTAGAAAGGGTAGAACTCAAATATCCCTAAAGTAAGGAGAAGGGTCAAATGAGAAGGAGGAGTTATAACAGAGAAAATGGGATTTAACAAATGAGTATGACTTCTGAATCATTACATTGATATTTCTTTTAGCCTCCAGTGTCTTGGAGCAGCTAGAAGGAAAAATCTAAAATTGTGTAAATATAACCCATACCATACTATGAAATATGTTCTATAACTACTTGTTACAATGTACTTTGAGATATTGCAATTTCACAGAAAATATTTGAAAATTAAAATAAAACAAAAAACTCATCATTCCCCTATTGAATTTGAATTAACATGTTCCTCTAAATTAATATTTTTGCATTAACTATCTAGCAGTTTATAAACAAATAGGACCATTGCCAGCTATTCTTGATTTTTATTGCTAGACTTATTTAGTTTGTATAGCTGTACTCTTACTGTTTATCATTAAAATATTCACAACAACTTATTTCAGATCCCAGAAAAATTCCAATATTCTCCAACTTCAGCTCACATGGGAAAAGTATGGATAAAATCAATGAGCTAAAAAAATGAAAATGAGGGCAAGAAAATATAATCATCTGACTTTAGAATGTTTAGAATTTGGAAGAGAACAAAATGTTAACAAGTTATATGCTTTCAATTACTTGAGTGTGCACATTTGCTTTAAAAATAAATTATGGGACTGAATAGATTTAGGTCCACTTACTCATTTTACATTTTTATCATTAGGGTAATTTAAATATTTTTAAATTATGATAAAAATAGAAATATTTTCTTTGAACATTGGAAAATGCTCTGTATAACAGGCAAAGTATCATATCTTCAATCGTACCATTACATTTGTTGACAGAATGTACATTAAAGCAATTGCAATAAACAATGTGTCCTATTAAGGAGTCCTGAAGTTCTATTATAGTGAACTCTTCCTTGTTAACTAATATTGATCACCACTTGTCAGCGTTTAAAGTTCATCTTTTATTCTTGGGGAAGACATCAAGAAGCAATGACACATAATATAAAGATTAGGATTAAGGGCAGTGCAAGTACAGCTCAGTTGTAGAATTCTTGCCTGCCATACGGGGGACCTAGGTTTGATTCCCATACCCTGTCCTACCCCGAACACCCTAAAAAACATTAGAGCCACAATGACATATAGCAAAGGAATGAAGGAAAAATGTCATCATATATTTCTATAGGATACAGAAAATATACTGTTAATATTTAAAAATTGCATACTATTGCTTTGGTCAATCAGTGCGAGAAAATCAAGGAAAAACAGCTCAGGAGATCTGTGTCTGTCCCATGTGGTGTGAGTAGGGTGCAATGTGTTGCCTACATCTCAGTGAGCATCCTGATTATGTTTGCCAAAAATATAGCTAGCTTATTTAGAAGACCAAAAATTCACCCCAAATATATCAGCAAAATCCCTCTATATACATTTGTTTGACTGTAAGTTGTTATTTTTCTTTATCTCAGGTAGCCATTTGTGCATGGCAAACAAGGTTAAATAATATTATCATACACAAGGCATTTGATTTCTGCTTTTGCCAGCTTAGGAAAAAAAGCTATTGGACTCTAGGCTTGAAAAAATATATACTGATTTATTCTGGACAAACAATGCTAATAGAAAATGGAAGCAATAAATAGCAAACTTAAAATGAATGAAGAGGAGCATTTTACTTTACTTCACTGGACTTCAGTGAAGTAAATGGACTTCTACAAAATGGACTTAATAATAGTACCTACTTCATAGGCAATGCTTGATATAGGGAAGCACACAATAAACATTAGGTAGCAGTTTTGGTCATGGGGGTACAAAGGACATTTCAGTTTTTTGGTAGTTTCTGTTTATGGCGTAAAATTTACTATTAGATAAATTTCCTGTCTTTTCTTTGCAAATATTCAAAACTTGAAGAAAGCCCTAGTCCTTATTCTATCTACCTAATTTCATTGATTTTAATGGAAAATCAACTTTTCCATTCTAAAATTATATAAGCAGTTAAATTAAAACTGATTATATTGAACATTAACCTACTTTTTTAAATGGGAGGAGACAGTTGACTCAAGTTGAATATTAGCTTGACTGAAATATTATTAAAGGTATATGATGTATAACTAGAATCAAATTAAAAAGGACCAGCTTTTTGGTACATCTCTCTTCTCCCCCCCTCAATTAATAAAATGTCCAACTGTTGATAGGCTTACTGCTTGGCTGGTATATTGGTATATTACTTTTGGGATGTCAAATAATTATATTTATTGGACTAAAGTCCAAGAATGTTCAAGAGAGTAGCCACCCTCTTATTTCAAGGATATAGAATGAAATGAAAAGTAGCAAACCTGCTGTGAATTTGGAAAGCAGGCACAGAATAAATTTGATACTCAAGGAATTCCAGAACTTTAGTTCGGAATTGCAACAGCATTAGCAATTTTTCACTAAGGATTGCTTACATCAACTTCCAAACTAAAAATCCCCAAATCTCAACTAGACTAAAAATTTCCAACCCTCATCCTCCTGTGCTATAATTACAGTCAGGCTCTATATGTGGTTTATTTAAAAGGGTTCACAGAATATTGAGGAAAAATATGTATTTTAATTAATATTAAATAATATCAATATTACCTTATGACTTTACCTTAAGAAATGTACAATACAATTCTATTTAATAGATATAGCTTCAAAGAATGGTGACAAATTCGTATTGAAAACCCCTGTTGTAAATTGTACCATGTATTTTCAAAATCATAGATTGGTATATTTTATATTTAATGGTTCAAGATTTTCTTTCCTAAAGTATGTCATGCTTTGCATATTTTCATTTGCAGACTAGAGAAGGTATCACTTTAAAATAAGGAATAATTTATAAATATAATTTGATTCACTAATTCATGTAAAATTGTAGAGATTATAAAAGCTTACAAGATAAAATGCAACATTTTATTTTCTGTTGCGTTACAAATGCAATGAAGTTTCTAGACCCAAATTTGTTTGATTGAGAAAATGCTTTAATATATATGCACTGAATACTATTGAGATTTCATTTTAAGAAAGATTTATAAGAAAGGAATAATAGTGCTCCACTCTCATAGCAGATAGTAGTGTTTATCATGGACCTGGAGGATAAAGATATGTTACCAAATGTAAGCAAAATGTTATAGACCTATGAAATAGAACCGGACTTGGAGTAAGGGTGAAGGGGTTACTTATTTGCTCATGTCAACTTGAACAAGTCATGTAACTGAATGATCTAATTTCCTTTTCTGGAAAATATGGGTAATCCTCTCTGACCCATCTATTTCACAGAGTTCCTGCAAAGATTAACTAAATAAAATATTTGAGAAGTTGTTTGAAACCACACAGAGTGCTAATAAGTAAAGACACTAAAATGTAGATGGTTGTAATCAACCACATAGTCCGCATAGTGGCTCAAATTACGTAACGCCCAATTTTATGTCTCTTTTTGGTTACTGAAATCATTATCATTGGCAGCTTGAATCCAACTTGCTGAATTTAGGGTTGGCCTATATAATATATACCGCTTCTAAAATATATTATTTGGTCCCTCTACTTCTTTTGGAATATTCAGCCTGAATCCATTCCAGTCTGTTCTAAAGTTTATTCTTGATTGCTTTCAGATGTGGCACAGCTGAAATTTATCTAGAAGAAACCTAAGGGCAGTTCAGTACTATTGCATTCTTGGCAAGTTTCAGTGCATCTAATTTCACATTTTAGGTAAGTGTAAGAAAAAAAAGGGTGCCAGAGAAAGATTTACAAAATCATACTCCATTATCAAACAGAGGAGGCTATGATCACAGAATTTTGATATTCTGTTTACTAAACTAGCTATTTTTGATTGATATATTTGGGAAAAGATTTATGCCAATTTTTTTTTTAATTTTAAAGCATAAAATGTACGATATGTTTTATGAAAAAGTTAGAATCACAATGGACTTAGCCCTGAACATCTGCTGTCCCTGCAAATATCCCTATAGACACACCCTTTGGTCTCTTTGTTTTCTGATGGCAACAAATTATGGATGGTAATGGTATTTCTAAAATAAACCACATGACTGTCTTTGGAAATTTGATTCCACCCATTCTCTCTAAATAATTCATTTAAATCAATTAAGCAGAATGTATTTATCATGGGTATACTATGAGCTTAGGAGTGCTTTCCTTAAACATACTCAAAGTATTCTTATAATTTGCATTATAAAATTTATTCCTTGATCACGTCTCACCAATTTAAAACTTTGAAAGTTTAAAAAAGGCAAATTCAACATCTTGCAAGAACTCATATTTCTTATATTACAATTTGTATGATTGTGGTAAATGTCTTCCTAAAAACTCAAATTGAACAAACTGTGACCTCATCACTCATTATAATTAAATATTGTCTGAGCTTATAATTTCAACATTTTGAACATGGTAATAAAAAGGAAAAGTTTAAGCTATGGTAATTCATTAACTGTTGAATTAAAATTACTCATATGGTACTCAGTTAGGCAAAGCAAGCTGAGAGCTGGCCTTACCTATGGTTTTTTGTCTGGATGTTTTGACTGTGTACAGGTATAGCCTGAGTCTACATTGTGTTTTGAACAGTGCTTACCAAAACTTTGCTTTGAATAACAATAGTATATGTTATATGTTGAATAATATTGAATCTAACCTAGCTGAGACTAAATGATACCTTGAGGGTCAAAAAAGAAATCTTCTCTAGGACCTTAGGCAAATTAGCTACCAGGTCCTCAGGATTAATTTATTCATTAAATTAACATGCAAAACATACTGGAAAATGGATTCATTTACTTGAATAATTGAGGCCTCAAGCTCAAGTTTTTCATTAACTATTCAGATAATTTAGGCAGGATTTTTCTTTTCTTTTCTATCCTTGAATTATCTTGATAATTGCTTCTTCTTCACTTAATTTTATGTGGGAAGAAATAGAGTGGAAAACCCCTACAGTCTGCCGAGTATTTTTTCCAATTGCCATGTTCATTCAGAACTTCCTTTTTTTTTTCATCTGTGATTTAATTAATGATATTCAGATATCTGTTTACTTCCAAAGCATTGAAGTATAATTATATAATGTGTATATATATATATATATTATATATATGGGTCAGTTGGATGAATTGTATCTAGCGGATTTCACAATCTCACTGATGTCCCTAGTCAGCATAGCCTTACCTAATCAAATTGTCATCATAAATGTAGGAATTGTGTACTTTGAATGATCACTTGGCTTGGGGGGATCATGATGTTGTTATGTGCAAGTAGATTGGTGAGAAGTTGATGAAACAGCAGTGAGCCGTTTCTACATATGACTCTCATCTGTAAGTAAACTATTAAAACAACAGGGAAAATGACAACAACAACAGGGAACTAAATGTCAGAAGTTCAGCAAGATTTCCAACAAGCCACCCCTGGGAGGTTAAGGGAACCTGAGATGGTGTGTGTGTGTGTGTGATCAGGCATTCCTCATGCTCCCAGTCATTTGCAATACTTTCAGTTTTTTCAAAGCAAACATGCTTTCTGTTTGACCTCCTTGATACTACATGTCTTCTCTCCCCAGAATACCTTTGCCTCCTTTGCCTTTTACCCTTGGATGGTTCACATATGCCACTCTTCACTTTAAAATTCCTAGCTCTTTTGACGTTTTCCCCATCATAAAGCACCACACATCATGATATCTCTTCTTGCAACTTCTCGTTGCTATCACCTACTCTAAAGTTTTAGCCCTCAATATCATCTTTTCTTTCTCTCTTCCTATCACCATTTTTGGGTCATCTTCAGTAAAGATTCAGCCAACATCATAATTTCATGGCATTTTGTGCCTCTCACTTTACCTCTGCTTTTGCTATCCATTCCCAAGATTTCAAGCTGGACCAGCACTGTCCAGTAAAAATGTCTGTGTTGGGGAAATTGTTCTATCTCTGCATTATCTCGGACAGGAACTGTTAGACACAAGTTGATACTGAACCCTCAAATTGTGGCTACTGCAACTGAAGAACTGAATTTGTAATTTTACTTAGTTTTAATTAATTAAAATTTTAATTAAATAGACACTGATTTAATGAGTGCCATATGAGACAGTGAAGCTTTAGCATTTGCCATCACCCTTAAATGCACGAAATTTAAAATCACAATATAAAGCATTATACTCTTCGTCCATCATGTCTAGTACCCATGAATTTATTTAAATATTTGTTCAGGTTAGCCAAGTACTTTAGCCATTTACCACCATCTGCTTCACCTAGTTGGTATTTCATCATCCATCGTTATCATTCTCTTGCCCTGTTCTCTTTCTGCCATACTCAGCTGGCAAGACTAAAACTTCTAATCCAATTTGTTACAAATTTCACACCAGAAAAGGAATAGTTAAATGGACTGGAAGAAAAAAAGCAGGTAGGCTGACTGTCTCACTTTAAATTTAAGAACATATATTGCTCTATACTGTCAAAAAATATTACTACACTTTTTATTATTCATGCTTTTACTCTTTAAAATGAACATTTCATACCATATGGCTCTTTCCTCATCCATCAGCATCTTCTCTTCCTCCTGAATAGCACTTAATGATCTTGCCTAATATTTCACTGAGGAAGTAAGAGTAATCAGACAGGAAGTACATTGTCATTTTACTGCCAAACCTACTTCCTACCTGAATTTGTTTCCACAATCTTGCTGAATATCCTTCTTCTTCCTTTAACTATCAAACTATTCCAAAACACAGGGATTTCGTACTTATTGTGCTAGAATAGTGTCTGGAATAAGTCAGGGCTCTAAAATTATTTTGGGGGGAGAAAGAAATGATCTTTTAGTTCTCAACTAAGGCATTATCTCCTCTGGAATTCTCTCCTCTTTCCTTCCCACATCACAGTTCTAAAAACAGTGTACCTCCTCTGTTTTAAAATCTGACTCCACATTTTACTGGACTGCAAATTTGAAGGGAGAACTGAATATTATTAATCAGTCTCTCTACAGGAGCCAACACAATTATGGCTCATAGTAAAAATTGTTTGATGCATTTTTCAAGTGAATATTCCTAATTTGGAAGTTCCTCAAGATGCTAGACTAGGTCTGTTTTTCTTCTTGCTAACACCCATTCTCTCCTGACTTTATCCATGCTTGTGACGTCATATGCCATTGTTACAAGAAGGAATTTCAGCTTTTAAGCTCTAGCATAGATGCCCCCTTTGACCTTCTTACCTATATAAAACTGTTAACCTGACATCCCTCACCAAATATAGCCCTCCTCCATAGTTCACTATCACAGTAAATAATAGTCTCAACTATTGAGCATCTCAGAAGTGGAGCATCCTTCTCCCCCCTTACTCACCATATCTAATCTCTCTGTCTGATCTGCGTCTTCACAACTCTACATTCAAAATATGTTGTAAGGCTTTTCCCTTCTCTCCATTCCCACTACTATGCCTCTTATCCTGTTGTCATTATTCCTGGCCTAGACTGAAATAATCAAATTGTCAAATTACAAGACCTTCTGTTCTACATTGTTCCCCTCCAATTTGTTCTTCAAGCCATTGCTAATAAGACGTTCTTTAAAATAGGCATCTGATCATATCATTTTACCTATTTAAATAGTCCATGAATGGTTTCTTATTATTCCTTAGGTAGAGACCTATATTTAACAGGCAATTATGAACTGGAGCCTATCTACTTCGCCAACACTGAGATGCTCCATTCCCCCATAAACTCTCTCTCATCTCACTTCAATAGATTTCCTTGCACCCTCCATCCTTTGCACATGGTGGTACATCCACCCTCAGGGTTTCTTTATTTTCTCATCTTTTGAATTATCACCTCTTTTAAATCTTTCAGACCTCAAGATCAAATGATACTTCATGAGTAAACGCCTTTTCTGACCTCAACTCATCTCTGTTCTCACACCCCTGAGAGAACTCTTTGAGATCTCTGTTTTCAGTACTGTTGAACATCTGGATGAATCACAATCATTATGGTACACTACAAATGACAGGTAACAGTAATAAATCATTCTATGCGCTAATATTCTATTTATCCCTTATACAATATATCCTTAAATCCCGTGACAAATGTGTAAACCTTCCTTAAGTTTATCCTTAAAATGACTATGCAATTTAGGCAGGCTAGATATCATCATCCACATTACATATGTGTGAAGACTGAAATTTGGATTGCTAAATGCTAAATGACAATGGTGGAATTTGAATCCGTGTATTTTGACTCTGATTGAATCCCATTCGATCTCTTAAGCCACCTAAGAGATGCAATCAGCCTTTGTAGGTGCAATCATAATTAATAACTAAGGATGTTTTGTTGCATGACCACAAATAAATATATATATAAGCAAAACAACATGTACTGGAATTGATAGCATTATGATGTCTAGAGAATTTTATTTTTTGTAAATTTATTTTGCTGTTGTTAAAGTGGTCTGATTTCTAACTTGACCATGCATTCTGTTCTCTGTGGTTGGTAAAGAGAAGTAGAAAATATTTCTTTTGGGGATCCTGGCTTCAAGCTTTGCAAAAACAAATTATTCTAGGCTTAAAATTTATAGTACAATGATAAACAAGCATTAAAGAACAAGCAAACATCTTAAATTCAATGAGGATTATGTTTTTTTTAGAAAATTTTGAACAAGGATTTTAAAACAATTTTGCCACATATCACTCATGAATAAATTCTCTGTTCATTGAATAAGGCCCAATCTTTGCCCCATTATGAGATGAAATAAACCCAAGGATAAAGGAAATCAAGAAGTAATCCTTTCGGCAATCTTGTCATGCAGTTTCTGCAAAACATTCCCTGCAGCGTAGGATTGTTCAAAGCTTCACATGCTGAGTCTTGCTTGCTGAGAGAAAAAAAACTAGCTACCTCTTGCTGAGTAAAGATCTTCTGAAAAGGAAAAGGAGTGAGTGACTTGCTATATCTGTATGGGTCAAGGTCTCCGCAGGCCACAAGTCCATGTTTCAGTGATCAATTCTATTCTTTTCATATCATGTGCCCTGATTGGTTGAACGTATTTAGCCACGGATATTGGAATATCTCATTTAATGTTGTTCTCTTTTTACCAATACCATGTTTTCCTAGAGCAACCTCTTAGTTTTCCAACATTTTATCTGTATATTTCCTAAATCATATTAGTATATAGTAGTCAGGTTCAGGTGTCAACTTGTCCAGGTAATGGTGTACAATTGTTCTGTTGCTGGGGACTTAAATCATCAGCGTGTGAAATTCATCTGTGGCTGATTATATCTGCAGTCTCCTAAGGGGAGTGCCTTCCAAAATGATTGACATTTAATCAACTGGGGGCTTAAAAGAGAGAGTTAAGAGAGAGAATGATGTCCACAACCCAGCAGAACTCAGCTCAGGGCTCAGAGCCGACATAGACCCCGGACATTTGAGATGCAGAAAGGACTTGCCCTGGAGAAAGCTGATGGAGCCTAGAAGCTGGGAGGAAAGGTCATCAGACATTGCCATGTGCCTTCCCATGTGGCAATGAAAGCCATTGGAAAGCCAGTTGCCTTTCCTCTGAAGAACTGTAAATTTATAATTAAATAAATCCCCTTTATAAAAACCAATCCATTTCTGGTGTATTGTAACACAAGTGGCCTTAGTAAACTCAAACAGCGCTTGACACCCAAAACACAAGATATTATGAAACAACAAAAATACATATCTCACATGATATTTATACTGTATATAAAATTAAATACTGATGGTCATGTGAGAAAATTTTATCTGATGTGATTTCTAAACTCCTTGACAATGTATCAGACTTCATGAGTTTTGGAAAGAAGTACCTGGGATTGGTGAATGACTCATTTTTTTACTGTTCATAGCTTTGAGAACTAAAGATGAACATTGATAGATAAAAGGAAGGCATTGCCAGAAAGCAGAGTGGAATTTTGCTATGTAAGTGTCAGCCTTGAAATGCATAATATAGTATAGTAGGTTATCTCCTAATCAATTATCACGTATCCATATGCTTCAAATAAATTCTAATTGATTGGAAATATGAATGTGAACAACAACAAAAGAAATGTGAAAAAAAAAAACATCCATGGAGGTTATGCTTTCTCACACTATCACTGTGACTTCAACAGTATATTACTTGGCTAAAAACATTCCATAGCATTAAATTGAAAATAGTTGAATGTATTTGATAGGCAGTTCTTTGCAAAGCATTTCTTTCCTCATGGGTTTTATCAAGAATTATAAAATTTATAACTCTAAGGAGCTTTTAAAGATCGTCTATTTTCCTGTTTCTAAGAAAATGATAAAGAACTCAGGGTGGTTAAGTAAGCTTACCAAAGACAGATAATATGGTGAGTATCACCAACTATTTCAGCCTAGTGTCTCCCATAGAACAGAATGTTTTGTCATGTTTTGTTTGTTTGATTTGCATATTAAGTATGTAAAAATGTCGAAATATCACAGAATCATATAGAAAACATAAAAAAGTCAATTAAAGGAAATGAAAAGAACCTTCAAAAAACTTTCAGTATCAGGACTTTAATTTATGTGGTCAAAATTTCTTGTCATATACATTGATATTATGAAGTATGAAATATAAAAAAGTTATCTTGACCTTTGTATTTCTTCAAATTTAGGTTCAAAACATTTACGGAAACAAATTAAAACAATGTTGAGATGATAATTATGTTAAATATATTGTAGGTGTGGCTACGATTAATTTTTTAAAGATTTGCAAGCATTTAATGCCTGTAGAATAAAGGAATTTGTGGAGTTTCAAATATATTCTATTTCTGGAAACTTTGTGATGCAATTTAATATTTTGACTGTGTCTTCTACAACAAATTATAGTGCAAAGATTAGGCAAATATGAGGAGAAAATACTTTGTTTTCACAAAAATGTGGCCTCTTTTCAAATAATTGCCTTTAATATACTTTTAATTTTTTTGAACAAACTTTTTATTTGTAATAATTGTAGCTTAATAGAATGGTGGTAAGGATATTACAGATTATCCCCATAAACTTGTCACCTAGTTTCCTTGACTTAACATCTTACAAACAATAGTATATTTATCAAAACAAAGAATTTGCAAAACAATGGCAAATTTCTATCTATTACAGATTTCATATAGTCTTCTCTGGCCTGTAACAATTACACAGTCTTGCTTTGTTTTTCATAACCTTCGACATTTTGAAGAGATATGATTGGATGTGATGTAGATTGTCCCTCGATTTTGATTTGTCTAATGTTTTTCTAATGCTAAGATTGAGACTACCCGTTTTGGGAAAGAAAACCACATATGGAAAGTGTTCTTCTCATCAGGTCTTTTGAAAACTTTGGGATGCAGAGATTACATAGTATCAACCTGATATCACAAGCAATGTTAAACCTGATCCCTTTATTAAGGTAATGTCTGCCAAGTTTCTCAGTTATAAAATTTCTTTCTGTTTCTATATTTTTTCACTGTGAGTCACTCTTCCAGCCTATATTTATGGAAAGGAAGGACAAGTATATCCCTATAATATTTGGAATTCTTCTGCAAGGAAGATTGGTGCCATTTTGTTTTGCAACAATGAAGCTGTTGAAATAGTTGCAAATTTCATTTAAGGTCTCTAATTTTCTAGTTTTGAAAACTAACTTCATAGATTTCTAGTTTAAAAACTAAATGGCCTGGATGGTGCAACAATGGCTCAGCAGGCAGAATTCTCACCTGCCGTGTTGGAGACCTTGGTTCGATTCCTGGCATCTGCCTATTTAAAAAGAAAAAAAATTTAAATGGCCTAACCACATGTTTTCTTTGAAAATCTGAAGTGAACTTCCCCCAATACAGGAAATAAGTGCATATGGTTCAAAAAGTGTTTCTTATCTAGTTTAATAGAACCTAAATGTAAGAACAACTGATGAATTTTTTCACTAGAAAGTAAGAGGATGTTTGATGCCTGTTGGTGGATTCAGAAAATGATCAGTTTTATCCTAAGTAAATTGGATAAGTCCTATCATTATAGTCTATAAAAGATAAAATCCATTGATTAAAAGATAAAGGTATGGAAACTAAACATAATAAACTTAAACATTTGAAGACATAATCAAATACACCATTTCTTTAAAAATGCAGACAGGTAGAATATAATGAATCAAAATTTCAACTGCATTTCACAGTCAGGGAACATATTTTCAAAATTCTCAACAAGGGATTAGTTTATACTTTGGAAGGACTAAATAGCCTGCTTGTGGTGACCTCAATTGGCAACAAGGGATGCATAGAAACAATAAGTTTAGCACAGATATTGGCCTTTGGCCGTTAAGTGCCTTATAAGTGAGTAACAAAACTTTAAAATCAATGCAGATTTTAAATCATCAATGGGACACCAAGGCAGAGATTTTCAAATAAAGGGTAATATACTCAAGCAGATGAACACCTGTAAGGATGTGGTTGGCTACATTCAACAAAAAATACACTTTGGAGAGAGTATGGCTCTGATAATTCGCAATACAAATCTGAGTAATGTCAATTTTATAAAATATATTGCTTTTATAACATAGAATATGTAATATCATAATAAAGTCTCTCATGGTGAGATAGTGGATTGGGAAATATTTTATAAATGGTAAAATCCTTTACAAATGTTGGTAGTGATCATTACAGTTTTTCCATAATAATTCTCAATATACTGTTTAGAAAATGTCATTTTAAAGACAATTTGTATTTCAGGACATTGATAACTCTGAACTATAATTTCTACTGTAAGCAAAGGATATGGCTTTGAGATGTTTCAATGTTTTCTCCCCCTTCAATAATTTCTGTATAGATGGGCTTAAATGTTTTTCAACAATGAAATCACTCTTTGCTCAACTATCTTTTCCACATTTCATCCTGAAAAACTGTACAGTTAGGCATAGATACAACAGTTCACTTGGGAGTCTATGTTTCTGCTTTTAACCTGTAATGACTCACTGATGGCAAAGCAGGAAGTTCTTGCACTAAAAGCTGTCCTTAACCCATCAAAACTTTCATAACCTCAGTCTGAAGTGGAGAAGTAGAACTGATCCAAAAATGACATGAGATGTTTGACCCAGGTTCTGTCGATTCTACGCTTGAATTTCTCAAACTGTCTGCCTATCCTCAGCCTCGCCTCCTGTCTTTTCTGCTCTCCCTGCTTCCTTACAGCACTCCCACCACTTCCCTGGAGTGTTCCCACCCCTTCCCTACCGGCTATCTTTCTCTGCAGTGTGGCTTTCTGCAAATCTTTTCTCTAAACTGCCTGATAAATCATTCCAAAATGTAAATCTGATCATGTACTCTTTTCCATAAAACCCTCTAATATTTCCCTATTTTCTCATGATAATATATCTTTCTCATGATTAATATAGTTTATTAAGCCCTTCCTGATCTTGACTTTGCTTATCTCTCCAGCCTTACCTTTGTCTTCCCAGGTTCGCTGATCCAGCCTCTAGCACTTTTCATAATGAGCTGCTTCCACCTTTAACTTCTCATTCTCTAGTATCTTAATTCCCTGCTTTCCTTCCTTTCTGTCCTTGGTGCATATTATTTCTTTGATCTAGGCATCTTTTTCCATAGTTTGAGTAGGTTTTACTACTTAAAAAAAAAAAAAAAGCCAAGAGTGCTTTGAGTATCCTTTAGGTACTCCTGTAGATACCCTGTGTATACTTTATTGTACCTTTTCTACTACTCTTTTCCTATTTGTCTTCTTCACCAGAATGAAAGTTCCCTGGTCAGGTCATATACTGATAATCATCATATCCCTAGTATGTGGCCAAGTGACCAATATACTACAGATATTCCCTGAATTTTTCCTGAATACATTTTGAAACAATGTTTACAAGTGAAAAATATACTGCAAGAACATTTCCAAATATTTCTATGGTGTATACAGTTTTTCAATATAGTGATGCATTAAGGTTTAGAAAATAAAACATAGTTTCCCTATTTGGAAACACTGTAAATCAAATTCCATTAAAAATGCTATCAGTTTCTCCAGAATTTCTTTACAAAGTTTCAGACATTTTTTTCACAGTTATCCTTTCAAGCATAATTTTTTGATCTTACCCTGAGATTCTAGGTGACTTTTGAGTAAATTTTTATCAATGTCTGTTAAATGATATTTTAAATATACAAAAGCAGCTTTTCTATTAAACCACTTTAATTGGGGATTTCTTGCATATAGGTAATTCAAAGAGAATGAAACTAAAAGCAGCATGTTCACTCGGTGAAATACATAGCACACTTCTTCAAATGAACCCATAAATGAAATATAAGCTATCCATTAAGGAGGCAAATTCAGTAGGAAAGTTGGATTTTTTGAAAAGATGAAGGGTGAACCACAGCTATTCTGAGGTTTGCTTATAGGCAGTGAAGCATAAGGAGCCCTGCAGAAGAGGAAACAGTAATTGAACAATCACTGTGGTATTGCTGAGAAAACCTTATTTTGTGTAAACCAAGATTACAATAATTACAAGTCCCTGAATACAGGAGAGAAATCGGTAAATGGTCCTTTCTAACAAATTCCTATCTTTAGGAGTTATCCAGGGTCAGGGAAGCTATTCTTATCTGGGAATCACTGTAATGATTTTCTTCCCACCAAATAGTCCTGTACAGTTACTTAAAGGAAAAAATTATCTCATGCTGTCAATACCCCTTCATTTGTATAGTAATGTGTAATGATTAACACCAATTCAGTACTAATCATATGGCAAACACTTTTACAGGTGTTATCTCATTTAACTATTACTACTTCCCAAAGAGAATTAATGTCACATTTTATGTTAAGTGCACAAATGCTCACAGACATTAATTCTTTCATTGTAAGAATTTAAATTCATGTCTTTTGGCTTCACAGTCCAAGATTTTAAACATGGAAAGCAATATATCCTCAGGAAAGGAAAGTGTCATATGTTACCTTTAATTTGAAACAATAATATTCCCCTATTCATTTGACTTCATGAACATAGTTCTTTCAAAATAAAGTGATATATTTTTCTTTCAAATAGGAGTATAGGGTTTAGGATTTCATTTCAAGCTAGATAATGAGATAATGGTTTGTTCTGATGGCCTCTGGAGATGGTTTTGACATTGAAAAGTTGATGTGATTGAGGGACAGGAGAAAAAATATGGAAATTTTCAGCTTTACCACCAGGGAAAACCCTGATATTGTCTCAAACATTAGGAACTCCCAAGTCAATAGGCCAAGTCCTTGATCCTGAGGATAGCTCTTGTGAAGTTGATTTATGCAGCGGAGAAGCTAAGCTTACTTATAGTTATGCCTGAGCTACTTCCAGAAAACTTCTTTTGTTGCTCAATTGTGACCTCTTTCTCTCTAAGCCCAACTCTGCAAGTAAAATCATTATCCTCCCACTATGTGGGACTTGATATCCAGAATGAAAGTCTCCCTGGCAATGTGGGACTTGACACACAGGGATGAGTCTGGGCTTGGCACCATGGTACAGACAATGCCTTCCTGACCAAAAGAGGGGAAGGAAATGTAACAGAATAAAGTATCAGTGGCTAAGATAGTTCAAATACAGTTAAGGGGCTATTTTGGAAGTTACTCGTATACAAGTTTCAGCTAGATATTGCTAATTACCATGGTTTGCCAAACCCTAACCCAAACTATTCCTGTCAATCCTAAGGAAAAACTAGGGTTCTATCAGATTCTACAAATGTTTCATACATTGAGATAACTCTCCAGAAAACTACAACTTCCAGATGGGTTCTGAGGCCAGATAAGGTCTGAAAGTCAGAGGGGCCAGCCTCTCCAAAACATCAACCAGTTCCATCACCCTACCCCACATTATTGACACCCCTTTCTAATAGGAAAAAGTTGTAATGGGCATAGTCCAAATACCCCTAAAGATAGGGAGAAGGATCAAAGGAGAAGGAGGAGTTATGAAAGAGAATATGGGTTTTAACAATTAAGTATAACTGCTGAATCATTATATTGCTATTTCTTTTAATCTCCAATATCTTGGAGCAGCTAGAAGGAAAACTTAAAACTGTGGGCCTATAACCCATACCAAAATCTGAAATTTGTTCCATAGCTAATCATTACATACGTACTTTGAAATTTATTGCTTTTTTGTATATATGTTATATTTTAAAATTTTAGAAATGTTTAATAAGAAGATGCACGAGGGTGTTACTTCAAGCATCGCCAATTGGAGTCCAGATGGTGACAAATTCCCATTCATTTTGGAAAATAACCCCTTGGTGGACTTTGCAGAAATTCCTAAAAGGAATCTAAACAAAAGATCAATACTTTTAATAAGGTCATAGTAAAGAATATCTAGTTATTGCTATCAAGAAAATTTATAATTAAATGAACTATATAGAAAAATAATTATTAAAATTAATTAGTGAAATCCAAATGGTCAGATAAAACAGTGGATTAGATGTAAAGAGAGAGTTAATAAATTGAAATCTGAAAAAATATCTTGAAATGATTCATGAGGCAAAGATGGAGAAATATGAGATAAATAGATATGAGAGATAGAACATCTAACTAAAAAATTCAGAAGATAGTTTCAGAAGAAGAAAATAAAGAGGATAGGAAGAAATGTTTTATGAAGAGACTTTTCTAGATCTAATAAGTTAATGATTTTATACAGTCAGTGAAAAGAAACAAAGAATCCAAATGTATTAGTTTGCTAGCTGACAGAATGCAATATACCAGAAATGAAATGTTTTTTTTTTAAAGGAACTTAAGAAGTTACTATTTTATAGTTCTAAGTCTATGAGAAGGTCCAAACTAAGGCATCCAAGGAGAGATATCATAGCTCAAGAAAGGCTGATAGGTCTGGAACCCCCGTCAGCTGGGAAGGCACATGGCTGGCATCTGCTGGTCCTTTACTCATGGAGTTCATTGCTTTCAGCCTCTGTCCTGTGGGGATTCCTCACTTTCCCCTGTGGGACTGGCTTTCAGCTCTTGGCTTTGCTTGCCCTCCCCAGGTTTTGGATTCCTTAACATTTTATGGGCAAGCCACATGTCTGCTGGGCACCAAGCATCTCCAATTATCCAGGTCTCTGTTCTCCAAGTGTCAGCATCCATGCCAGCTCCGCTCTCTTCTAAATGGTTCCCCTTTTAAAGGACTCCAGTAAACTAAGTAAGACCCACCTGAAATGGTTGGAGTCACATCTCTAACAAAAGACTGCACCCGCAATTGGGCATGCCACATCTCTATGAAGTTAATATAATTACATTTTTCTACCTACAATATTGAATTGAAATGAAAAGAAATGTCTGTCCCCACAAGTTAGGATCAGGATTAAAGCATGACTTTTCTGGGGAGCATCATAACTTCAAACCAGCACACTAAGCAAGGTATACCACAAGAAATCCACACTGGATTTCATAGTACTCACTGTGTTAATGCTATGAAATATCAAAAAGAAGAGACAAAAAAAATAAAGATTGCCTACATTGAGATTACAGTTGGATCATTGATAAATCCCTCAGCAGCAAGCATAGAAATAATAAGATAATGAATAATAAGATAAGAAAAAAGTTTAAACTAGAATTTTATACTTAGTGAAGTAAAATTTAAATTGGCAGGTAAAATAATTCCATCTTAAAATAAATACAAGTTGAGTTACCAGTGACAGATTTTCACTTAAAATTCTAAAGGGTGAAGTTTAGGAAGAATAAAATGGACCTCCAAGGAGGGACAAGAAATCAGGCAGGATTTGTGTGACATGTTTTAAGCATAGGTAATATATGTAATAATCTACCTTTAAAAATGGATTAAAAAATACAACACGTCTCCTTCAAAGGAGAAAAAAAGACTTAGGGCCGTAAAGACCAAGTCATAGCACCCCACCAATATTTCTCACTTATTAATTGCTTAATGTATTTTTTAAAAGTCTAAATGTAGTAAGACTTTGACAAACATTAGATAATTGTGTCTCTTTACTCATATTTTAAAAATAAACACCACTTTTCTCTTTATGTGCCATATTTCTCATCTATTTCCTCATTTACATTGCTTTATATGAATTTTAGCTTATTATGATTTATAGATATTTACAATAGATCCATATTTCCATTATTTTTCTTCCCTAATACAAATATATAATATTTTTAACTGTAATGCGATTGAAAATCCATGAGAAGAAAACTTTTTTCAAGAGCCTGGTGAAAGTTTGATCTGCTCTATATTTCAAAACTATTTAGTGTGAATGTCTATGCAGAGACACCTCAATAAATACTTCAAGGTCCTCTCCATGGTGGCAAAAAGGAAGAATCAGGTAGACCTGCGTTATGCAGCTGTAGTTAGTGCCAGCTTTCTGCTTCTTCTAGTACTTCTGGAAACATTGTTTATAAGAGTAAAAAAGAAAAAAGAAAAAACAAGCCAAGTGTACATTAATAGTAAATTAGATAAATATTTCATGGTCAATCATAACGCAACAGCAAATATGGATGAATTAAAGTGAAAGTGTATTGACTTGAAAGAATCTCAAAAATGTAATGTCTAATCAAGGCATTGGAATATGTAAAGAATGATTCCATCTATACAGTGGTCAAGAACATAGGGCAGAGCTAGAGTTCTGAGGTTGAGTTCACTCCTGCTCCAAGGAACAACTAAAGAAGGATGAGAAGGTGACTGGGATGGTGATTCCAGGGTGTAAGTGACCTGGGAGGGTCTTCTACACCACATAGGGTATAGCCCTGGTTGCAAAAGCTGAAGAGTTGAGATGCAGAGAACTGGAGATCATCCACCTAGAGCACACAGCCTAACTCACCCCTTTCGAAGCTGAAGCCCAGAGTCCTCAGGAGTGCACGGACAGGGAGATGGGGACTAGGAAATAAGCCAAGCCATGTTCCTTGACTATGCTCCCTTCAGGCACACTGCCCCTGCCCCATGACAGGCGACTCAATTCACACCCGAAACACTGGAATCCCATCACCCATCCTCCCCACCATGCTCCAAGTGTCTCTGCCCCACCCCATGTGTCCCAGCCCTACACATGCGGAGGCATATTGCCCCAGCCCAACCAACGTCCCCACGCAGGCACACAGTCCCCCCACCCACCCCTCCTGAGACCCACAACCAGCGAGTAGCCCCTGGGCCCCCACCTGCCCCCAGCACATCCAGGCTCCAGATGTTCACACCCAGGCCACACCCAACCCAGCCTATATAGTCGCATAACCCTGCCCCACCCCCAACTCCCCCCCTCTGAGCTCTGCTTATGTGTACATCAGTGTAAGTCCCTCCAAAATACACGTATGCTCATGCACGAACCCCTCTCACACCCCCAGCTCTGGGCAAGTACTAGCCTGTACATCTGGGCCACCCCTACCCCCAGCTCACACAGGTGCAACCCTGACCTGCTGACCCTGAGCTCTGTGCATGTGCACACCAGGGCCCTGCCGCATAGACCCACACATGAAAACAGCTGCATCCTTACCTCCGGGCACCCAGGCATCCATGCACAGACCTCCTGAACCCTACACTGAGCCCTACCCAACCTCCTGGCCCGCACAATCTTGCCCCCCCTCAGCATAAGCACCTTGCTCCCACGCTCACATGCTAATCTGTGCTATATAGTCCCCTCTCCTCCCCCGCATACACGTGCAACTCTGCCTCAACCCACCCAGTGCATCTACGCACCCTGCCCATGCGATATCACCTCCCCCCCACACACACACACATCCACCAATCCCCACGTCCCATGCCCCACCCCAACACTGTCGCACATCTGCATTCCGGGCTCTCTGGACCCCTCCCCTTACACAAAGGACACACTCATGCTCTGTCTTCCCTGTGCCCTGACTCTGTACCACCTACCCCAACCTCTTATACCCCCCACACCCATGCTCCACATGCCCATCCAAATCCTGCCTGTGCACCATCCTCTGTGAATCCACTCAGCACCCCATCTGCCTCCTGTGGCAGTCTACCTCTTGTCCCCCATGCCACACCCTGCTCCTGTGCTCCAAGGTCCACCTGAACTGAAAGCTGCCACCACAACCCCCTCACCACACCTCCACAACCCTATGCCCTGTACCCCAGGCTCACAGGCACCAGCGTAACATCCCTGATCTGTGCCTATACCCGCACTTCAACCTGTCACTGCCCTGTTGTACTCTGCATCCTGCACCACATCAATCCTGCAAATGCAAAGCTTTAGATTCCTGAAGAAATCAACTTCCAAAGTAACCCTATCGAGATATTTACATACCTTAAAGGCAACAGAAGATCAGTAAGCATATCAAGATGCAGACAGATAAAGCCCAGGCTATGACCAAATTAAAACACCAGAGGAGACACAGACTTTGGAAGAACTAATCAAAGATGTTCATATAGCTCTACTAAGTAAAATCAATGGAATGGCTAATGACGTAAAGGAGATCAAGAAGGCATTCAAAAAGTATAAGGGGGAATTTGAAAGAATAAATTGAAAAATAGCTATATTAGATCAAATAAAGATGGTGTATACCAAACCAAAAATATACTAGAGGCACGTAGCAAATTTGAAGAGGCAGATGAATGAATAAGCAAAATACAGTACAGGACAACTGACTTCAAACACACAAAAGAGCAAATAACAAAAAAGACGGAAAAAATTTAATTGGATCTCAGATAACTGATGGACAAAACAAAGCACACAAATATAAAAATCATCAGTATCCCAGAAGGATAAAAGAGTAAAGGGCTAGGAATATTTTTTTTAATACAAAGTCCTTTCTTTATTGAATAATCTCTGTCCCAAGACAACACTTACTCCAGTCATTAGGCTCAATGCAGCCCTGTGCCCTCTCTCATACTGCAATCCTGAAGAGGCAGAAACTGAGGACCTGTTATGTCCCCCTCCACTGAAAGACAATTGATACATGCCTCAGCCCAGCATGGGTGTGTTTTTGAGAAAAAGCATTTTCTTTATCATCCTCCAATTTTACAACAACAGTTGTGGCTCCTGAAGTTCTTAGACTCCTTTCTTTATCATGGTCATAAAAATGGAATCATACAGAATCTATCCTTTTGTGTCTGGCTGATTTCACTCAGTATTGTCCTCAAGGCTCATCCATTTTGTTATGTGATTCAGGATGTCATTTCAACTTACTGCTGCATAATATTCCATTGTTTGTATATACCACATTTGTTAATTCACTCATTTGTTGATGGGCATTTGGTTTGTTTCCATCTTTTAGCAATTGTGTATAATGCTGCTATGAACATCGGTGTGCAAATGTCTGTTTGTGTCATTGCTTTCAGCTCTTCTGGATATATACCAAGTAGTGTAATTGCTGGGTCATAGAGCAACTCAATATTTCGTTTCCTAAGGAACTGCCAAACTATCTGCCATAGTGTCTTAACCATTATACATTCCCATCAGCAGTGCATAAGTGGCCAAATGTCTTCACATCTTCTCCAACATTTACAGTTTCCTGTTTGTTTAATAGCAGCCATTCTTATAGGTGTGAGGTAGTATCTCATTGTAGTCTTGATCTATAGTTCCTTTATAGCCAGTGAAAATGAACATCTCTTCATGTGCTTTTGAGCCATCTGTACTTGGTCTTCAGAAAAATGCCTATTCATATATTTAGCCCATTTTATAATTGGGTTGTTTGTTCTTCTGTTGCTGAGTTGTATGGTTTCTTTGTGCATTCAGGATATCAAACTTTTGTCTGATATGTGATTTCCAAATATTTTCTCCAATTGATATGGCTGTCTCTTCACCTCTTCGACAAAATCTTTTGATGTGCAGAAGCATTTGACTTTGAGGAGTCTCCATTTATCTATTTTTTCTTTTGTTGCTTGTGCTTTGGGTGTAAAGTTTAGGAAGCTACCTCCTATTACTAGGTCTTGAGGATGTTTCCCTGAATTTTCTTCTAGAAGCCTAATGATGCTAGTTCTTATATTGAGGTGTTTGATCCACTCTGAGTTAAGTTTGTATGGGGTGTAAGATAGGGGTCCTCTTTCATTTTTTTGGTTATTGATAGCCAGTTCTCCCATGCCCATTTTTTGAAACGACTATTTTGCCACAGTTCAGAGGATTTGGGGGCCTTGTTGAGAATTAGTTGGCCATAGATTTGGTGGTCTATTTCTGCAATCTTGATTCAATTCCATTGGTCAATAATTCTATCTTTGAGCCAGTACAATACTGTCTTCAACACTGTGGCTTTTAATAGGTTTTAAAATCAAGGAGTGTTAATCCTCCTACTTAATTCTTCTTTTTTAGGATGCTTTTAGCTATTCAGGTTCTCTTTCCCTTCCAGATGAATTTGATAGTTTTTCCAAATCTTCAAAGTAGATTGTTGGAATTTTGATTTGTACTGTGTTGAATCTGTAGATTAATTTGGGTAGAATTGACATCTCAACTACACTTAGCTTTCCTATCCATGAGCAGGGAATGTTTTTCCACCTATTTAGATCTTCTGTGATCTCTTTTAGCAATGTTATGTAGTTTTCTGCATACAAGTTTCATTCTTTTAGTTGCTATTATGAGTGGAATTTTTTTTCCATAACTGACTCCTCAGTTAGGTCATTGTGTGTGTATAGAAACCTTACAGATTTTTGCATATTAATTATATATCCCCTCACCTTGTTGAATTTGTTTATTAGCTCAAGCAACTGCTGTAGATTTTTCAGGATTTTCCAAGCTTAGTATGATGTTATATGCAAATAATTGAGTTTTACTTCTTCCTTTTTAACTTGGACATCTTTTATCTTTTTTTTTTCAGCCTAATTCCTCTAGCTAGAACTTCTAGCACAAAGTTGAATAGTAGTGGTGACAGTGGGCATTCCTGCCTCACATTCCTGATCTTAGGGGGAAAGCTATCAGTCTCTCACCATTGAGTGCAATGCTGGCTATTGATTTTTCACATATGCCCTTTATCATATTAAGGAAGTTATCTTTGATTCGTACCATTTGAAGTGTTTTTCTTTCTGTCAGAAAAGTATGTTAAATTTTGACAAATGCTTTTTCAGCATCAATTGAGATGATATCTACTGATTTCCCCCTTTCAATTTATTAATATGCTGTATTACATTAATTGATTCTTTTGTGTTGAGCCATCCTTGCATTCCTGGTATAAACCCCACTTGGTCATGATGTATAATTCTTTTAACGTGTTATTGGATTCGACTTGCTAATGTTTGTTGAGAATTTTTGCATCTATGTTCATTAGGGAGATTGGCCTGTAGTTTTCCTTTCTTATAGCCTCTTTATCTGTCTTGGTATTAAAATGATATTAACTTCATAAATTGAGGTAGGTAGAGTTCCTTTTTCCTCAATTTTTGGAAAATTTTGAGCAGGATTGGTGTTAGTTCTTTTTGAAATATTTGATAAAATTCCCCCATGAACCATGAACCTGGGCTTTTCTTTGTAGGAAGATTCTTGATGACTGATTGAATCTCTTTACTTGTGATTGGGTCATTGAGATCTTCTATTTCTTCCTGACACATGTAGCTTGTTTGTGTGTTTCCAGAAATTTCTCCATTTCATTCAAGTTGTCTAGTTTCTTGGCATATAGTTGTTCATAGTATTGTCTTATGGTTTCTTTTATTTCTTCAGGGTCTGATAACACACCCCTTCTCATTTCTGATTTTGTTTATTTGCATCCTCTCTTTTTTTCTTTGTCATTCTTGCTAATGGCCCATCAATTTTATTGATTTTTCACAAAGAATCAACTTTTGTTTTATTGATTTTTTTTCTGTTGTTCTTTATTTCTTCCATTCATTTATCTCTGCTTCAATCTTTGTATTTCTCTTCTTTTATTTGCTTTGGGTTTAGTCAGCTGTTCTTTCTTACATTCCTCCAGGTGAGCAGTTAAGTCCTCAAATTGTATTCTTTCTTGTTTTTTGATATAAGCATTTAGGGCAATAAATTTCCTTCTCAGCACAGCCTTTGTTGCATGCCATAAAAGTTCTGACATTTTGTATTCTCATTTTAATTTTTATCCAGATATCTACTGATTTCTCCAGCTATTTCTTCTTTGACCCACTCGTTGTTTAATACTGTATTATTTAATCTTCATATATTTTCATATGTTCTTGTTCTTTGGTGGTTTTTGAGATCCAGCTTCATTCCATTGTGATTGGAGAAAGTGCTTTGAATAATTTCAACATTTTCAAATTTATAAAGGCCTGTTTTGTGCCCCAGTATATGATATATCCTGGAAAATGGTCCATGAGCTGTAGAAAAGAATGTATATCCTCATGTTTTGGGATGCAATGACATATATATATATATATATATATGTTAGACCTAATTCAATTATTGAGTTGTTTAACTTCTCTATTTCCTTACTGATCTTATTTTTGGTTGTTGTATCTATAGAGGAGAGTGGTGTATTCAAGTTTCCTACTATCACTGTTGAAGTATTTATTGCTCCCTTAAGTTTTGTCAATGTCTGTCTCAGGTACTTTGGAGCTCCTTGATTGGGAACATAAACATTTATGATTGTTATTTCTTCTTAATGAATTGTCCCTTTAATTAATATGTAGTGTTATTCTTTGTCTCCTTTGATGTCTTTATATTTGAAATCTCTTTTGTCCAAAAATAGGATAGCTACTGCTGCTTTATTTTGGTTACAACTTTTGTGGAAAATCTTTTTCCATCCTTTGTCTTTCAATCTATTTGTATCTTTGTGTTTAAGATGAGTCTCATGTAAGCAGCATATATCTGGATTATATTTCTTAATCCATTCTGCCGATCTTCATCTTTTTTTTTTTTTTTTTTTTTTTTTTAAAGAGAGAGGGAGGAAGGGAAGGAAAGACAGAGAAGGAAGGAAGGATGGAAAGAAGGAAGGGAGGAAGAAAGGGAAACATTTTTAAACATTTTCTTGTTTTATTATATTTTGTTTGTTTGTTTGTTTTTTACATGGGCTGGGGCCGGGAATCGAACCGGGGTCCTCCGGCACGGCAGGCAAGCACTCCTGCCCGCTGAGCCACCGCGGCCCGCCCGATCTTCATCTTTTGATTCATAAATTTAGTCCATTAACATTCATAGTTATTACTGAACAGGTGTTTCTTGAAGTCACCATCTTATATTTTGAATTTTGTTTGTCACATCTACATATTCTTTTTCCTCTTTCTCTTTTTATCTTTTAAGTTACTCTTACTGGTACTCTTCAATTCTGTGCCCTCTTCCAGATCTCCCTCTCCTATCTTTTTTTTTTTTTTTCAATTGGCAGCACTCCCTTCAGTATGTCTTGTGGGACCAGTCTCTTGTTGACAAATTCTTTCAGTATTTGTTTGTCTGTGAAAATTTTAGTCTCTATCTCAGTTTTGAAGGCCAGTTTGGCTGGGTACAGAATTCTTGGCTGGAAGCCTTTCTCTTTCAGGATCTTAAATATATAAGACCACTGCCTTCTCACTTCCATGGTGCCAGTTGACTAGTCTGAACTCAGTCTTATGTGGGTTCCCTTGTATATAGTAAATTGTTTTTCTCTTGCGACTTTCAGAATTTTATGTTTCTCTTCAAAATTTGACATACTGGGTAGTATGTGTTTTGGGAAAGGCCTATTTGGATTTATTGTGTTTGGAGTTTGTTGAGCTTCTTGGACATGTACATTTATGTCCTTTATAATGATTGGGAAGTTTTCCTCCATTATATCCTCAACTACTCTTCCTAGCCCTTTACTCTTCTCTTCCCCTCTGGAACACCAATGATTCTTATATCTGTGTGTTTTGTTTTGTCAATCACTTTTCTGAGATCCAATTCAAAATTTTCCATCTTTTTCTGCCATTTGCTGTTTTGAGTGTTTGAAATCAGTTGTCCTGTCCTCTAGTTCACTTATTCTTTCTTCTGCCCTTTCATATCTTCTGTTGGAGTCTCTAGTATGTTTTTTATTTGATCAACAGAATCTTTAATCTCTATGATATCTGTTATTTTTCTATTTATTCTTTCAAATTCCTCTATATGCTCTTCTACTGTCTTCTTGATGTCCTTTATATCATTAGCCACCACACTTATATTATTAAGTAGAGTTATATGAATATCTTTGATTAGTTGTTCCAATGTCTGTGTCTCCTCTGGTGTTTTAATTTGGTTGTTAGGCTGGACTGTATCTGTCTGCACTGTGACATGTTTAATGATCTTCTGTGGTTTTGTCACATGTAAATATCTTGATTGATTTACTTTGGAGGTTGATTTCCTTCAGAAGTGTAAAGCCATGTATTGGCAGGATGGATGTGCAGCAGGAGGCCGGTTCCTGGATGGGGCACAACAGTACAGTGATGCATTGCAGCGCCAATGTAGGTGCAGGTTGGGGATGGTATGCTGGTGTCTGGGAACCAGGGTTAGGAATGTTAGTTGATGATATAATGGGAGAAAACTTCCCAACCCTTCTAAAGGACATAAATATGCAAATAAAAGAAACCCAAAGAACTCCAAATAGAATAAATCCAAATATGCCTTTCCCAAGACACATACTAATCAGCCTGTCAAATGCTGAAGAGAAGCAGAAAATCCTGAAAAATAGCAAGAGAAAATCTATTACATATAAGGGAAGCCATGTAAGATAGTTTGGACTACTCAACTGGCACTATAGAAGTGAGCAGGTAGTGGTGTGACATATTTAAGATCCTGAAAGAGAAAGACTTCCAGCCAAGTATCTGTACCCAGCCAAATTGTTCTTCAAAACCGAGGGATAGATTAAAATTTTCAGAGACCAAACAAATCCTGAAAGAATTTGCCAATAAGAGACCTGCCTGGTAAGAAATACTAAAGCTGGAAAAAAAAAAAAAAAAGACAGGGCAGGAAGGTTCGGAGGAGGGCACAGAATTGAAGGGCACCAATAAAGGTAACTTTAGTGATAACAAGAGAAAGTGGAAAAAGAATATATAGATTTGACAAATAAAATCCAAAGGATAAAATGGTGGACACAAGAAAGACATTTAGAGTAATAATTCTGAATATTAAACAATTAATTTACCAATTAAAAGATATACATTGGCAGAATGGATTAAGAAATATAATCAAGCTATATTCCTATTCTGCATACAAGAGACTCACCTTGGAAACAAGGATACAAGTAGATTGAAAGTGAAAAGATGGAAAAAGTGTTCCACACAAGCTGTAACCAAAAGAAAGCAGGTACCCCAGACGCCAGCAGCAGAAGATAACTGTCCACGCTCAAAAGATTGAGAATATGGCTCAGTCAAAGGAACAAACCAATAGCTCAAATGAGACACAAGAGCTGAGACAACTAATGCTGAATATACGAACAGAAATGGAAAACCTCTTCAAAAATGAAATCGATAAATTGAGGGAGGACATGAAGAGGACATGGGCTGAACATAAAGAAGAAATAGAAAAACTGAAAAAACAAATCGCAGAACTTATGGAAGTGAAGGATAAAGTAGCAAACATAGAAAAAATAATGGATAGCTACAATGATAGATTTAAAGAGACAGAAGATAGAATTAGTGATTTGGAGGATGGAACATCTGAATTCCAAAAAGAAACAGAAACTATAGGGAAAAGAATGGAAAAATTTGAACAGGGTATCAGGGAACTCAAGGACAATATGAACCGCACAAATATACGTGTTGTGGGTGTCCCAGAAGGAGAAGAGAAGGGAAAAGGAGGAGAAAAACTAATGGAAGAAATTATCACTGAAAATTTCCCAACTCTTATGAAAGACCTAAAATTACAGATCCAAGAAGTGCAGCGCACCCCAAAGAGATTAGACCCAAATAGGCGTTCTCCAAGACACTTACTAGTTAGAATGTCAGAGGTCAAAGAGAAAGAGAAGATCTTGAAAGCAGCAAGAGAAAAACAATCCATTACATACAAGGGAAACCCAATAAGACTTTGTGTAGATTTCTCAGCAGAAACCATGGAAGCTAGAAGACAGTGGGATGATATATTTAAAATACTAAAAGAGAAAAACTGCCAACCAAGACTCCTATATCCAGCAAAAATTATCCTTCAAAAATGAGGGAGAAATTAAAACATTCTCAGACAAAAAGTCACTGAAAGAATTTGTGACCAAGAGACCAGCTCTGCAAGAAATACTAAAGGGAGCACTAGAGTCAGATACAAAAAGACAGAAGAGAGAGATATGGAAAAGAGTGTAGAAAGAAGGAAAATCAGATATGATATATATAATACAAAAGGCAAAATGTTAGAGGAAAATATTATCCAAACAGTAATAACACTAAATGTCAATGGACTGTATTCCCCAACCAAAAGACATAGATTGGCAGAATGGATTAAAAAACAGGATCCTTCTATATGCTGTCTACAGGAAACACATCTTAGACCCAAAGATAAACATAGGTTGAAAGTGAAAGGTTGGGAAAAGATATTTCATGCAAATAACAACCAGAAAATAGCAGGAGTGGCTATACTAATATCCAACAAATTAGACTTCAAATGTAAAACAGTTAAAAGAGACAAAGAAGGACACTATATACTAATAAAAGGAACAATTAAACAAGAAGACATAACAATCATAAATATTTACGCACCGAATCAGAATGCCCCAAAATACGTGAGGAATATACTGCAAACACTGAAAAGGGAAATAGACTCATATACCATAATAGTTGGAGACTTCAACTCACCACTCTCATCAAGGGAAAGAACATCTAGACAGAGGATCAACAAAGAAATAGAGAATCTGAATATTACTATAAATGAACTAGACTTAACAGACATTTATAGGACATTACATCCCACAACAGCAGGATACACCTTTTTCTCAAGTGCTCATGGATCATTCTCAAAGATAGACCATATGCTGGGTCACAAAGCAAGTCTTAACAAATTTAAAAAGATTGAAATCTTACACAACACTTTCTCGGACCATAAAGGAATGATGTTGGAAATCAATAATAGGCAGAGTGCCAGAAAATTCACAAATACGTGGAGGCTCAACAACACAATCCTAAACAACGACTGGGTCAAAGAAGAAATTGCAAGAGAAATTAGCAAATACCTCGAGGCGAATGAAAATGAAAACACAACATATCAAAACTTATGGGATGCAGCAAAGGCAGTGCTAAGAGGGAAATTTATTGCTCTAAATGCCTATATCAGAAAAGAAGAAAAGGCAAAAATTCAGGAATTAACTATCCATTTGGAAGAACTGGAGAAAGAACAGCAAGCTAACCCCAAAGCAAGCAAAAGGAAAGAAATAACAAAGATTAGAGCACAAATAAATGAAATTGAAAACATGAAAACAATAGAGAAAATCAATAAGGCCAGACGTTGGTTCTATGAGAAAATCAATAAGATTGATGGGCCCCTATCAAGATTGACAAAAAGAAGAAGAGAGAGGATGCAAATAAATAAGATCAGAAATGGAAGAGGAGACATAACTACTGACCTCACAGAAATAAAGGAGGTAATAACAGGATACTATGAACAACTTTACGCTAATAAATACAACAATTTAGAGGAAATGGACGGGTTCCTGGAAAGACATGAACAACCAACTTTGACTCAAGAAGACATAGATGACCTCAACAAACCAATCACAAGTAAAGAAATTGAATTAGTCATTCAAAAGCTTCCTAAAAAGAAAAGTCCAGGACCAGATGGCTTCACATGTGAATTCTACCAAACGTTCCGGAAAGAATTAGTACCAATTCTCTTCAAACTCTTCAAAAAAATCGAAGTGGAGGGAAAACTACCTAATTCATTCTATGAAGCCAACATCACCCTCATACCAAAACCAGGCAAAGATATTACAAAAAAAGAAAACTACAGACCAATCTCTCTAATGAATACAGATGCAAAAATCCTCAATAAAATTCTAGCAAATCGTATCCAACAACACATTAAAAGAATTATACATCATGACCAAGTAGGATTCATCCCAGGTATGCAAGGATGGTTCAACATAAGAAAATCAATTAATGTAATACACCATATCAACAAATCAAAGCAGAAAAATCACATGATCATCTCAATTGATGCAGAGAAGGCATTCGACAAGATTCAACATCCTTTCCTGTTGAAAACACTTCAAAAGATAGGAATACAAGGGAACTTCCTTAAAATGATAGAGGGAATATATGAAAAACCCACAGCTAATATCATCCTCAATGGGGAAAAATTGAAAACTTTCCCCCTAAGATCAGGAACAAGACAAGGATGTCCACTATCACCACTATTATTCAACATTGTGTTGGAGGTTCTAGCCAGAGCAATTAGACAAGAAAAAGAAATACAAGGCATCAAAATTGGAAAGGAAGAAGTAAAACTATCACTGTTTGCAGATGATATGATAATATACGTCGAAAACCCGGAAAAATCCACAACAAAACTACTAGAGTTAATAAATGAGTACAGCAAAGTAGCAGGTTACAAGATCAACATTCAAAAATCTGTAGCATTTCTATACACTAGTAATGAACAAGCTGAGGGGGAAATCAAGAAACGAATCCCATTTACAATTGCAACTAAAAGAATAAAATACCTAGGAATAAATTTAACTAAAGAGACAAAAAACCTATATAAAGAAAACTACAAAAACTGCTAAAAGAAATCACAGAAGACCTAAATAGATGGAAGGGCATACCGTGTTCATGGATTGGAAGACTAAATATAGTTAAGATGTCAATCCTACCTAAATTGATTTACAGATTCAATGCAATACCAATCAAAATCCCAACAACTTATTTTTCAGAAATAGAAAAACCAATAAGCAAATTTATCTGGAAGGGCAGGGTGCCCCGAATTGCTAAAAACATCTTGAGGAAAAAAAACGAAGCTGGAGGTCTCGCGCTGCCTGACTTTAAGGCATATTATGAAGGCACAGTGGTCAAAACAGCATGGTATTGGCATAAAGATAGATATATCGACCAATGGAATTGAATAGAGTGCTCAGATATAGACCCTCTCATCTATGGACATTTGATCTTTGATAAGGCAGTCAAGCCAACTCACCTGGGACAGAGCAGTCTCTTCAATAAATGGTGCCTAGAGAACTGGATTTCCATATGCAAAAGAATGAAAGAAGACCCATCTCTCACACCCTATACAAAAGTTAACTCAAAATGGATCAAAGATCTAAACATTAGGTCTAAGACCATAAAACAGTTAGAGGAAAATGTAGGGAGATATCTTATGGATCTTACAACTGGAGGCGGTTTTATGGACCTTAAACCTAAAGCAAGAGCACTGAAGAAGGAAATAAATAAATGGGAACTCCTCAAAATTAAACACTTTTGTGCATCAAAGAACTTCATCAAGAAAGTAGAAAGACAGCCTTCACAATGGGAGACAATATTTGGAAATGATATATCAGATAAAGGTCTAGTATCCAGAATTTATAAAGAGATTGTTCATCTCAACAACAAAAAGACAGCCAACCCAATTACAAAATGGGAAAAAGACTTGAACAGACACCTCTCAGAAGAGGAAATATGGATGGCCAAGAGGCACATGAAGAGATGCTCAATGTCCCTGGCCATTAGAGAAATGCAAATCAAAACCACAATGAGATATCATCTCACACCCACCAGAATGGCCATTATCAACAAAACAGAAAATGACAAGTGCTGGAGAGGATGCGGAGAAAGAGGCACACTTATCCACTGTTGGTGGGAATGTCAAAGGGTGCAACCACTGTGGAAGGCAGTTTGGCGGTTCCTCAAAAAGCTGAATATAGAATTGCCATACGACCCAGCAATACCATTGCTAGGTATCTACTCAAAGGACTTAAGGGCAAAGACACAAACGGACATTTGCACACCAATGTTTATAGCAGCGTTATTTACAATTGCAAAGAGATGGAAACAGCCAAAATCTCCATCAACAGAAGAGTGGCTAAACAAACTGTGGTATATACATACGATGGAATATTATGCAGCTTTAAGACAAGATAAACTTATGAACCATGTAATAACATGGATGGACCTAGAGAATATTATGCTGAGTGAATCCAGCCAAAAACTAAAGGACAAATACTGTATGGTCCCACTGATGTGAACGGACTTTCGAGAATAAACTTGAAATATGTCATTGGTAACAGAGTTCAGCAGGAGTTAGAAACAGGGTAAGACAATGGGTAATTGAAGCTGAAGGGATACAGACTGTGCAACAGGACTAGATACAAAAACTCAAAAATGGACAGCACAATAATACCTAATTGTAAAGTAATCATGTTAAAACAGTGAATGAAGCTGCATCTGAGCTATAGGTTTTTGTTTTGTTTTGTTTTGTTTTGTTTTGATTTTACTATTATTACTTTTACTTTTTTTCTCTACATTAACATTCTATATCTTTTTTGGTTATGTTGCTAGTTCTTCTAAACCAATGCAAATGTACTAAGAAATGATGATCATGCATCTATGTGATGATGTTAAGAATTAATGATTGCATGTGTAGAATGGTATGATCTCTAAATGTTGGGTTAATTTCTTTTTTTCCGTTAATTAAAAAAAAAAAAAGAAAAAAGAGAAGGGATAATTGGAGATGAAGGGATACAGACTGTACAACGGGACTGGATATAAAAACTCAGAAATGGACAGCACAATACTACCCAATTGTAATGCAATTATGTTAAAACACTGAATGAAGCTGCATGTGAGGTATAGGTTTTTTGTTTTTGTTTTTTTTGTTTTTTTTTCTTTCTATTATTGTTTTAATTCTTATTCTGTTGTCTTTTTATTTCTTTTTCTAAATCGATGCAAATGTACTAAGAAATGATGAATATGCAACTATGTGATGTTATTAAGAATTACTGATTGTACACGTAGATTGGAATGATTTCTAATTGTTTTGTTAATTTTTTTTTAATTAATAAAAAAAAAAAGAAAAAAAAAAAAAGAAAGCAGGTATAGCTATACTAATATCAGACAAAATAGTATTTAAATGTAAAAACATCATAAGGGAACCAAAATGACACTATATATTTAAACAAGAGCAATTAACCAAGAAGAAATAACAATCATAAATGCTTATGCTCCCTATCAAAGAGTTCCAAAGTATATGAGACAATCATTGGTAAAACTGAAGGGACTGACATACATTTCAACAATAATAGTAGTAGATTTCAATACACCACTCTCCTCTAAGAATAGGACAACCAGACAAAGAATCAGCAAAGAAATAGGGAAGCTAAATAACATGATTACTGAATTAGACCTAGTAGAAATATATAGGCCATTCCACACCAAAGCACCAGGTCATACATTCTCTAGTATACATGAAACATTCTACATTCTCTAGGATAGATCGCATGCTGGGGCACAAGACAGTATGTTATAAATTTTAAAATATTGAAATTATTCAAAGCACTTTCTCTGATCACAATGGAATGAAGCGAGGCAATCAACATTGTGAGTGAACCTATGGGTCATTTGGTGAGGCAAAATAAGGCAGAAACAAACAAAAAAAAAAACAATTAGTATATGGCCCTATTTAGAAAATACTTATAAAAGAGCAAGAGCCTTGATTGTAAACTCTTAGCAGCACATTTAACCTGGAATGGCAATTATTATTTCCCTTTAATATTATTATTTATGGATTTTGAGAGTTTGTTTTATATTTGTACGTCCTGGTATTTAGAGGTAAGAATGAAGCCAATCAGGTCAGGATTAAGGTATTTAAGAATACAAGGATAAGAACATTGTATTTTATAACCCCATCTACTCTTTGAAAAAGAAGAAAGGTTTATTTTGTCCAGAACTTAAATTTTCTGTAGCACGTCATCTAACTCAGCCTTTCTGGATAGATCATTTAAACAATCCATACACAAGGAGCCCAGATAAAGAATGAGGGCCTTGAACCCTGTATAGTTTAATCTAATACCTGGATACATTCCAGAGTATATTAAGCAGATAATCAAAAAGTACTGGCAAGACCCCTTGAGGGATAGGAGAAAAAATATGGAACTGTTAAATTTTACCACTAGGGAAACCCCAGATACCATGTCAAACATTGGAAACACCCAAATCAATAGACCAAGTCCTTGATCTTAAGGCTTGCTCTTGTGAAGTTTATGTGTGTAGCACAGAAGCTTAGCCTACCTATAGGTATGCCTAAGAGTTATTTCCAGAGGACCTCCTCTGTTGCTCAGATGTAGCCCCTCTTTCTCTAAGCCCATCTCTATAAGTGAAATCATTGTCCTCCCCTATATGTGGAACTTGACATCCAGGGGTGAACATCTCTCTGGTGGCATGGGATTTGACTCCCAGGGATGAGTCTGGTCCTGGCACCATGGGATCAACAATGCCATGCTAACCAAAAGGAGTAAAAGAGGTGGAACAAATAAAGTACTGGTGGCTGAGAGAGTTCAAATAGACTCAAGAGGCCACTCTGAAGGTAACTCTCATACAAGCTTCAGTTAAACATTACTACCTATCATAATTGCCAAATCCCAATCAAAACCAATCCTTCCAATCCTAAAGAATACCTAGGGCATTATAAAAGATTCTACAAAGGTTCCATGCACTGGGCTAATTTTCCAGAAACCTACAATCTTCAGATGGTTTCCTGGATGAGATAAGTTCTGAAATGCTGAGGGGCCAACTTCTCCAGAACATCAACTAGTTCCACCCCCCATTCCATGTTATCAATAGCCCTTCCAACATGAAAAAGCTGGGATGGGCATAGCCCAAATACCCTGAAAGAGTAGGAGAGAGATCAAAGGTGATGGCAGAGTTCTACAGAGAAGAGAAGATAAGGTTTAACAAATGAGTATGATTGAGCAATCATCCTACTGGTATTTCTTTTTGTCTTCAGTATCTTAGAGCAGCTAGATGTAAAAACATAAAATGGTGGAATTGTAACCCATACCAAACTCTGAAATCTGTTCTACAATTAATTGTTTTGAAATGTATTGCTTTTTAGTGTATATGTTATTTTTCACAAATAAGAAAATACATCTATATTTCTTCTAGCCTCCAGTGTTTTGGAGCAACTACAAGGAAAGATCTGAAATAATGGAATGGCAACCCACAACAAACTCTGAAATCTATTTTGTATCTATTTATTGGAGTGTACTTTGAAAAACACTGCTTTTTCTTTCTCTTTTCTTTGTTTATGTGCTATATTTAACAATTTTTAACATTTTAAAAAGTGCAGGGCACATGCACACATGTTAGAAAATATAAAGAAAAGTGAGAGAATGTTTACCTCAAAACTTAGTGGTTCTCTATGAAATAAGGAGAATAAATGGGATTAGAAACACGCACATAAGGAGCCTCTGTGTGATTATATGAGTAGTCTCTTCAATACTATTATTTAAATATAACATATATCAATTTTTGTACCTAAGCTATTTTATCATAAAAATAAGCAGATACATAAAATAAAGTGACTTTAGAAACTATTTCCAATAATAAAAATAAAACAAAAACAAATAACATAAAAATTTAAAAATTAATTGAAAGATAATTGACAAGATCAATTGGTGCTTATATAAATAGCAGAGTGCCAGGGTATTTTTCAAAGCAGTCTTGCTAGACAGAAATAAACAGAAGTTTTAGAAGTATAAATGTTTCATTAAGGTTTTTAGAAAAAGAAAGGATGAAAAGATGGAAAGGAAGGAAGGAAAGAAAGAAAAGTGGAGAGAGGGAAAAATAAAAGGGGAAAAAGGTAAAATTGTTCTATACCCTCTACGATTTCAAAGAGATAAAAACTCTTCTCAATTGGAATGTTTCTAAGATTAAGAAATGCAACTCATGATTTTCCTTATTCTATGAAGGTAGAAAAAGTGTGTACCTTCAGATAAATTAAGTTATTTGAAATTAATAAAATATTTATGTCTTCTAACCCCTTAAAACTCTCAGTAGTCCGTGTTCTACATCAGTCCTTTTTAACTTTTCATTCATTCTTTCTTGCCCTCATTTCTTTGCTGTCTCAGAATTCATAAAAGAGTGTGGACTGTTTTTACATAATTCATAAGGTAAAAAATCAAGCTCATACTAGTGTGAAATGCTGGTGTGAGCCCACAGACAGCTATATCATACATGCTTACACTTCTCCCCTCCCTACCATATTTTTTTATAATTCATGACATCTTTTTACTTAAAAATTGTATTTCTGCTGTCCTTACTGGAGAGGAAGAAGATATATTAAAATTAAATAAGAGAGCAGAAGCATAAATAGCATGCATAGAAAGTGAAAGCATTAAAACATCTTTATATTTATATATGAAATTAAACATTTTTTGTTTGATCTGGTAGATCATAATCTGGTAGATTAATTTTATGATACTTTATCTTTCAGTGTTTTATGGCACATAAATGCTATTGATAGTCTTGTTTCATTATTAATATTGATTTATTTTAGCAAATACAAATTATATTTACATAAGCTTTCTCATTTTTTATAGTACACTTGTAACAATTCATGGAAGAACATTTTTACGTGTTTTTTTTGCTTTGTTTTTGGCATGGGCCGGCAAAAAACTTGAATCTGGGTCTCCGGCATGGCAGGCGAGAACTCTGCCACTGAGCCACCGTGGCCCGCCCATGAAAGAACATTTTACAACTGTACTATTACAATGATAGTAATTATAGTAACGTCGTCCATTTTGGACAAGAGGGTCCAAAATTTGTTTTATGGTCCTATTTTTTTCATTTTTACTCTATTAACATATATTAAACCTAAAATTTCCCCTTTTAACCAAGCTGACATACACAATTCAGACCTGTTCATTACCTCCACAATGTTGTTCAACCTTTATCACCATCTGTTTCAAAACTTTACAATCAACTCAAATAAAAACTCCGTAAAATTTAAGCATTAGCTTCCCATTCCCTACCCTTTTACTGACACGTGGTAGCTATATAATAAATTATGACTTGTTGAGTTTGCAAATTCTAATTCTTTCATATGAGTGAGTTTGCACATTCTTATTATTTCACATCAATCGTTGTCCTTTTACCTCTGGCTTATTTCACTCAACATGATGTCTTCAAATTTCATCCATGTGCTCACATGTTTCAGAACTTTATTCCTTTTTAACAGCTGAAAAATATTCCTATATACATATATAGCATATTTAGTTATCTATTTTTCAGTTAATAGACTTGGCTACTTCCATCTTTTGGCAATTGTGAATAATGCCTGTTTCAGTTTGTTAATTGCTGGAAGAATGCAATATCACAGAAATGGATTGACTTTTATAAAGGGGATTTATTAGGTTACAAATTTACAGTTCTAAGACAGTGAAATGTCCAAATTATAGAATGCAGAGAAGGCACCTTGACTTAGAAGAAAGGCCACTGATGTCTGGAATACTTCTGTCAGCTGGGAAGGCACATGGCTGGTGTCTCCTGGTCCTTACTCCTAGTTGGTTACTTTCAGCTTCTGATCCCAGTGGCTTTCTCTTTAGGTCTGTAGGTCCTCACTTAGCTTCTTTGAACTCTGGTTCAACATCTCCAATTATCTTTGTCTTCTCAGAAATGTCTCTCTCTTAAAGGACTCCAGTAAGCAGATTAAGACCCACCTTGAATGGCAGGGTCACATTTCCATGGAAACAGCCTAATCAAAATACCCTGCTTACAATTAGGTGAGTTACATCTCCATGGAAACAACCTAATCAAAAGACCCCACCCATAGTAAGTCTGCATGCACAGAATTTGATTAAATGAGCATGGCTTCACTGAAGTATATAACAGTTGCAAACCAACAAAATGCCTCTATAAGCATTGATGTGCCAATATTTCTTTGAATCCCTGCTTTCAGTTCTTTTGAAAATATGCCTAGTTGTGAGATAGCTGGGTCTTATGGTAGTTGTATATTTAGTTTTTTAAGGAACTATAAAATATCTTCCACAGTGGCTGCCCCATTTTACATTGCTACCACCAGGGAATAAGTGTTCCTATTTCTCTCCATCCTCTCCACACTTGTTACTTTCCATTTTTTTTAATAGTAGGCATTCTAGTAGGTGTGAAATTGTATATTTTTTTGGTTTTAATTTTCATTTTTCTAATGATTAATGATGAGCATTTTTGCATGTGCTTTTTGGCCTTTGTATATATTCTTTATAGAAATGTCTATTCAAATCTTTTGCCCATTTTTTTTTATTGTTGTTTGTCTTTTTGTTACTGTAAGATTTATTTATATTCTGGGTATTAAACCTTTATAAGAAATGTGGTTTCCAAATATTTTCTCCCATTTAGTAGGTTGTCTTTTTACTCTTAGAAAAAGGTGCTCGATGCACAAAAGTTTTTAATCTTGATGAGGTCCCATTATTCTATTCATTTTTCTTTTGTAGCTTGTGCTTTTGGTTTAAAGTCTAGGAAACCATTGCCTACCAGAGGTCCTGAAGATGCTTTTCTACATTTTCTTACAGGATTTTTATAGGCCTGGTTCCTATATTTAGGTGTTTGATCCACTTTGAGTTAGGGTCCCCTCCCTCATTCTTTTTCATATGGATAACCTGTTCTGCCAGAATCACTTGTTAAAGACACTATTCTTTCCCAATTGAGCGGACTTGACAGCTTTATCAAAAATCAATTGGCCAAAGATGCAAGAGTCTTTTTTGAACTCTCAATTTGACTCCTTCAGTCTATTTATCTATCCTTGTGCCAGTACCTTACTGTTTGACTGTTGTATTTTTGTAGTTCGTTTTAAGTGAGGAAGTGTGAGTCCTCTCACTTTTTTCATGGAGGTTTTGGCCCCATAATCTTCCAAATAAAATTGAAAATAGGCTTTTTCATTTCTGCAAAGAAGGCTGTGGAGGTTTTGGTTGGGATTGTATTGAGTCTAGAATTCATTATGGGAAGAATTGATATCTTAGAAATACTTACTTTTCTAACCCACTAACATGGAATGTCCTTCCATTTATTTAGATCATCTTTGATTTCTTTTAGCAAAGTTTTGTAGTTTTTCATGTGTATCTCCTTTTCCTCCTAGGTTCAATTTATTCCTAGATTTTTGATTCTATAAGTTGTTAGTGTAAATGGAATTTTTTTCTTAATTTCCTCCTCAGATTGATCATAACTTGCCTATAGAAAAACAGCTTATTTCTGCATGTTGATCTGTACCCTGCCACTTAGTTCTAGTAACTTTGTTGTAGATTTCTCAGAACTTTCAATATGTAAAATCACGTGCAAACACTGAGGGTTTCACTTCTTCATTTCCAATTTGCATACCTTTTATTCCTTTTTCTTGCCTAATTGCTCTGGCTAGAACTTCCAGTACAGTGTTGAGTAACAGTGGTGATGTTGGGTATCCTTGTCTTATTTCAGTTCTTAAAAAGTTTTCATCCTTTCACCATTGTTTAGGAAGTTAGGAGTGGGTTTTCCCATGTATGCTATTTATTATATTGAGGAAGTTTCCTTCTATTTCTATTTTTCAAAACATTTCTATCAAGATGCTGGATTTTGAAAAATGATTTTTCTGAATCAATTAAGATAATCATGTGGGATTTTTTCCCCTTTGCTCTGATAGTGTGGTATATACTATTAATTGATTTTCTTAAGTTGAACTACCCTTGTGTACCAGGATTGATCCCCTTTGATCATAGGTTATCATCATTTATAATGTACTTTGAGATTCAACTTGTAAGTATTTTGGTGATAATTTTTTCATCCATGTTCATAAGAGAAATCAGTCTGTAAATTTCTTTTCTCGTAGCATTTTTATCTGGCTTTGGTGTTAGGGTGAAGTCGTTCTCTTAGAATGAGTTAGGTAGTACTTCCTCTTCTTCAATTTAGATGGGTTTTTATAACTTGATTGACCAACGTTCTGACATAGTAATAAATTGCTCAATTGCAAATTCTAAAATGAAGATTTCAAGAGCTTAATCTGTATTATGTATACCTACAAATTCATGCTTGAAGGACTCACATCCCATACTCTGTGTTTTTTAGGTTCATAAATTAGAGGGTAATTAAGCACACCATACATGTTGCGTTAAGCACAGCCGCTATACTAATGGACTATGTTACTTACTTTAAAATACAATATGATAAAAATAATTTTTAAGAAGAAAAATTACTTAATATATATTATGATGCTTAAAATCCCACAACTTATCACCAGGACTTTTTTAGGAAAACAACATGTTGGACTGACTCAAATTTAATTTGCTTTTCTCGTGAGTCTTTAAATATAAACTTAACTGTCCTTTGGTCAAATTTGTTCAGACAAACAGCCTTTTATAAAAGGATCATTAATAGAAGATTGCAGGTTATAACACTATCTTGACCTCACTCTTTTAAGTAAATCACAGAAGAGTAATATGAAAAAGTCAATTAATATTGTGTTTTTTTCTCCATTGATCTTCATAGGCATAGGTAGTGTTCCCTGTTTATTAAACAGATTCTAATAGGATATAGAAAAAGGATAATTATCTTTTACATTGACCTATTTTGAGTATTTGAAAATCAAATGAAATAATTTTCCCTTGGAATGCAAATGCATTTTTGGTCTTTGTCCAATGGTGTACCATTGAGAATTCTCTGTCATAAATTCAACTTAATAAGGCCGTTGCATTTTAAAACTAAGCCCAGCTTTTATTGACTAATTTACAAAATTCCTTCCTAGACGCTTATTTCTCCTTGATTTACTCATTGTGATTGAACTAATGCTTTGGTATTGTTTCTATTTACAGTGAAAAAAACATTTTTTTTTTTTTTGGTATTCATTCTTTTAACCTTGCCCTTCCATCAAAATGCTGAATAATTATTGCTACATTAACTGGTTTTCTGGAACTAATACATGGATGCTTATGGAATACAGAGTTATTAGATGAAGTTTCTTTATGACTTTTGAGTATCTGAGCATTCAAGTCACTCTGGAATACATGTCCATTAAAAAAAATGAAGACAAAAAATAAAACCTCAAAAGTTATAGCATTCTGTACTAGTTATTTCAATGTGATAGAAATGAAACTGACTGTAGAGCTCTTTATTAGCAAACATATGCTATGGTTTTGTGAGTTTCTAACTGAAAGGCTCAGACAGCCCAAAAACTAAAACATTTGGCTGTAGAGATTTTTGTTTCTAAAGCATATGAAGTCATATCATAACTATTTTCAAATGCACATCCACCTTAAACATAATGTGACATTTTCCAGACCTATGTACTGCCATCAGGTGTTAGCAGAAGGTATGGGGGATCTCAGACCAGACAAATGAAAAAGAGAAGCAGAAAGGGAATGGAAATTCAAAATATTTAGAAGGGTAAAGCTATTTTAAAAAAGTGGAAAATTAGTCCATACTGAATCAAAATGTGACTAAAAAGAGTGAACTATATAAAAAGTGATTAAAAAGAGGCTTCCATATAAATGTGCTTTCATACCTCTTTACATTCTCTTAGCTTATTTATGCTGATACTTAAATGTGCTGAGCACCCAGGGAAAATTTAATATGTAAAATTTCCCGGGTCATCTTTTCTGACAAAAGCTCAACCTTTCTGTTGTGGCCTAAAATAACACCCACTTCTAACTTGCTTCATCAACTCTTCCATCTCTCACCGGTGCCTTCAAACACTCCTGCTCCTTGCTTCTTTCCTTAGATACTTGCTACATATATGTCGCTTTTGCTTTTAGCAACATTTCCTTCCAACTACAAAATCCCCTTCAATTACTCTTTTCTTTCTCTCTCCTCAAAGCTGATATTTATGGAGCCATCTGAGGCTCATTGTTTGCTATTTTCACTTGAAATACCATGTCTGCTCTTTCTGAATCTCAATTTGGTCTCTGCACTCACGGTCTTCTGTTCTTTCTGTCATTTTGTTTATCAATAACCTCTGGGTGGCTAATCTATAGGACGTTTTTTTCAATACTTAGCTGTCCTGACTTTGTACACTCCCTTTTTTCATGAAACTCTTCTCTTGGCTTTTGGGACACAATTGTCTGAAGAATTTTTGTTTGTTTGCTTTCCCTTTGTTCCCACCCCCGCAAACTTGAAACATGACAAGGCATTTAGACTTTCAGATGTGTCATGACGTCTCTTGCCTTTAGATAGGTTAAATGTTGTGTACCAGTTCATACAGAAATTATGTTCTCTTTTGTTTGATCGTAAGCATGGTCCAGCTGACCCTCCCAGCTACTTCTGCTCCCTTCTTGAACACACAGGGAATATTTGGCTGCTTTCCAAGCAACAGTAATCATGGCAAAATTATAAAAGACCATCTCGGTGTTTACTGTCTGATGTCCTAGTCATTTTTTACTCTGTTCCTACCACTTCAAGTCTGGGTAAGGAATAGCAATAAGAATTACATCTCACTTAGGAAGAATTGCACAGTTCCCTGTGATTTCAGATCCTACAAAATCAGTTTTCTTTTTCGGTCATTTTCACCTTGTCCCAAAATGCTACCTGGGGTAATATATAAGCCAAAAGTCTCCTCTGAGTGGTCTTTTATCAAAGCTTTCTTTTTACCAACTTTAATTTTCCTCTCCCTCTCCTAGTCCAGGGAATCTTAATTTTCACTGACTCTTACATTGTGATACATCATACCAATATATTGTTCTCTGGTTCTGCTGAAACAGCACTTCCTGGAGATATTAAATGCCTGAGATACCAACTTGATTGGGAGAAGAAACACTGTGCAGGTGGGGGACACAGGAGAGTACGGGGGAGGAATTATTAGACTGAAAACTCAGCAGTTAATAGACTGTTTTGGAAACTCGTCACTAATATTACGTGAAGAATAATATTTTGGCATATAATCTGATAGTTTATTACATATCATTATATATATGTTTTAGTATCTAAAATATATAATGATTTGATCCTCCTGAGCAGTTTATCCATATCTCACTCTGCAGATGGGGTTTTGCTTAGATCATATATTATCTTTTTGTTCTATTAGTTATTCTGTGTTTATGTTTGCTTTTCGTACATATTTTTATACTTAACTATCTCTTTTGAAATAACTTCACATTACTGAATTATTTTTAACAGACACTGGAAAACAACTTGACTAACTTTTTCTTTTTTTTCATTTGGAGGTAGATGTTTGAGTTCTGACTCTCAAAACTGTGTTCTTTCTGACTTTTAAAGGAAAATGTCAAGGAAATAATAATTATTTTTAATTTTTAAATAGTAACACTTTGCCAATTAGCAGAAATGAAATAAATTGCTCTTAATGACTCATAATGAAATTTTTTAAAATGCTGTAAAATGTGGGGAATTAGAAATTTGGTTAGGCTTAAAGTCTAATATTGCCAACATAACTTAAAGAAGTGGTTATTGCCAATATAACATGATATAAAAGAAAAAAATATTAGTAATTCTCTTTAGGGCCATGTCCACAGCTTCATCTATACTTGAATCTAAATGCGCTTCAGGTCTAGCATTTAGAAAGTCCCTATTAGAGCGTCCCATCCTGGCAACTATGAATCTGCAGGCTGCCCATACCATTGTACTCCTTTGAGGAAAACCCTGTCCTACTTCTATCATCGGGTTCTTCATGCTGTGCCTAACACAAGTTCCTTTCTGCAAGGACATTGATGATGCTTACAAACAAACAAAATCAAAAACAAAAAAAAAAACCCAAACTTTTAACAGACTTCAAAATGTTTGAAATGCCATAAATATTTATTTCGTTTCTTTCTCCTAAATGAAAACTTTCTGGCTACGGGTATTTGGGCTGGTTGCAACAAAGTTTTCTCTTTTTAAGATACATGTTTGTATGATTAAACAGGAAGTCATTTAATATATTATTTAAATAATATTCCTTATATATAAGGGAGGTCCCAATGGAGAGGACATTTTAGAGAGGATACAGGTGGGACTGGATTTAAATGTAATTTCTCAGAAAAAAATTGTGTCCCCTGTCCCCTGCTCAGAGCCATTCTCACTGCTGCATTTTCTCTTCCTACGTTTTTAACAATAATACAATATTAATTTAAAACGATCACTCAAAGAATGGAGAAGACTCTGCTAATTTCACAAATGTTTGTAAACTTTGTTTTATTGGTTTATCATTGTCAATTATGAATAGCATTTTGTTATACCTACAATTTTGCCATAGAGGGGAGAAAAGTAATTCTTGTAGGAAAAATAAAACAACTTCCCATATATTGAAGATTTAAAATGTGATGAAAGAACATGTATAAAAAATAAACTTTACTCTGGAGGATATGAAGCTCAGAAAATGAGTTGACTCAAGAAAATAATCAAATCTATGTACATATCACTCAGAGAATCTATAGTTTAGACGATGCCAAACACACCAGCGGCCTGGAGGTTGCGATGGCGTCATACACTTCCCATGCTTGGGTGGGGGCCGGGGGCAGGGGTAGGGGCGGTAATTTCTTTCTATTAAGTCTGCCTCAGTATTAGGCTCATGGAGAGCTCATGGAAAGCCTTTCCATGTTGTGAAGATTGTCTAGGTCTGGATCTTATGCTGAAAGTGGTGTACTGGCACGTTTACACATATGAAATCCAGAAAGGAACCAGCAGAAACTGTTAAAATGTGGGTGTGAAAATTTAGCTTGCTTAAGAGAGAGACCTGCAAAATTGTGCCAACAATGACAGCCCCCCCTAAAAAACAAGACAAAGCAAAACAAAAATGTTGCATTGATTTGCAGATCATTTTGAAAAGATCTTTTAATAAAATGCCTACCTGGCTGTAGAGGGGGAGGGAGGCAAGTTCTTGTTTCTTTTACTGAATCAAATTGTTAAAGCAGTTGAAGAGTAGATTCCCTTTATCAAAATATCTGTCTGTCTATATCTATTATCTATATCTATCTATCTATCTATCTATCTATCTATCTATCTATCTATCATCTATCATCTATCTATCTCTCTATCTTCCAGGCATATGAAACCTGCTCAAAACTTGGTTTCCCTACGAAAAGGAATCTATTTGGTTTAATCTTCCACCCACTTAGAACAAATGAGTCATTGTCTAGCTTACAAATGCTAACTTAAAGCCACTTAGCAAGGAACTCTCCCAAAACTGGTAAATGCTCAAATCTGTATTTCCATTATTTGAGATGATGAGAGGCTCATTGGGAAGAAATCGTCATCCTACAATTCAATTTTCTATTTTTCCTAAATTATTTCTACTTGCAATATGTTTCTGTTAACAAAGCATAACACTAGAATACAGGACTGTACAGTTTTTAAGAGCATGGATTTTTGAGTTCATAGAAGTAGGCTCAAATCCTGCTGTTCATTTTTACTGATTCTTTGACCTTGGATGAGTTATTGAACTATTCAAGCCTCAATTTTCCACTGATAAAATAGGGATGATGCAAACATAATTTTGTTGAGGGCGTAAAATGGGAAAAGATATAAAGAAAAAAATAGCAAGATAACTGGCATACTGGCAGCATTCCAAAATGTTATTTTATGTATCTGAGCATTAAACAACTATTTATTGAACATACCATATTCTAGACAATGGATTGAGGGGTGCAAGAGTCTCTGCTCTCAGGAAGTTTATATTCTAGTGGGAAGAAATAGGCAATAAACACATAGACAAAAATATATAGTATGGCAGATGAAATCTCTTTTATGATGAAAAATTTAGCATGGTAAAGGGTACAGATGGATGGGCCATGGGAATGGTTTTTATTTTTGATGGGGCAGTCAGGAAAGACCTCTACACAAGGAGGACATCTTACCTGAAACTTTCCTTGCGGAAAACAGTTACAGTCCGGAGGCAAGAGCCTAAACACATCCTATAACTTTGACCTGGAGGTGTGTCCCTGGCCACATTGCGCTTTTGACCAGTTAATTTCTGCTAATTCCTTAGATCTCAATTCAAAGGCTTCTTGACATATGCTAGCCCCATAGAGCTTATTGGTCAGTCCCCCTACTTATGCCATTCCTTTTAGGTACTTCTCACATTTTGCACTTATCATATTTGTCATTTTAATTCATTTTGTGAAATAATTCTTTATGGAATATAAAATTATAAATTTGTTGTAAAAAATAGGAAAAAAATGCAATGGGATATTTGCTTCTACTATAGAATAGTGAAGTTTGCGCTACTGCATGCCTAACCTTAATTAACTGCATGATCATTATTGTCTATAGCCCAACAGGAAATACATAAAATCTGGAAGATTCAGGAGGAATCCATTTGCTTCCCTAGAAAATAGCACAGAGCAGATACATTTTGGATGGCAGTTTATTAAGAAACTATGCTCAAATACTTAAAATTGCATATTGATTAGCCTAGAATCATTTCTCTGTACGAAGGAAGTAATACGAAGTATTTACAATGTATTTAGTACTTCATAGTAATCATGACTCGTTCTGTGTATAGATTCAACTACTGGACAGAAGCAAATCTCTCATTTAGTCTTTAGTGACACAGTAGATGCACAAAACAATCACGTCCTGGAATTATCAATTTATCATGAGAAAAAAAGAGATTTATTTATTTATTTATTTATTTAGTCATTGACAAATAAGCCAGATAGAATCAGATCTAATATATCTCAATGTGTTTCTTTGGCAGAATGCATTGCATTGATCTATAAGTAATTTATTAAATGTGGAGACACTTCATGGATCACTGGGAGCATTTTTAAATGAACTAATTTAATTCTCTTACACGGCACTTCTGAGGTAGGGATTTTAAAACTTCATTTTCTAAACATTTAACAGTTGTAGTCAAGAAATTTAATAGGTAGCATGTTATACGGAAAAGATCATCCTGGAGTATAAAGATACCAAATATTAGTCCTTTGCACATTTTGTTTCAGTGTGACTTTGACTTAATTAATTTTTGTTCTGGTGAAGTTAATTCATATGTGTATACATATATTTTGTATGCATGCCAGGTACAAACTTTTTAATATGTGTTTTAGATATTACTGTATCTACCTGAATGTGATTGCAATGTTGGCTATCTACTAACACCCAGTCTTTTAGTCTTCAGTCTTTTAGTTTTAAGAGACTAACATTATTTTATAAAAACTACCGAATAGAAATTGTAGTATTATATACTGTGCAGGGAAGGATAATTAAAATATGTTATTGCTTTATGTGTCCTAGATTGGATAATAGAAAGCTAGTGACATCTATTTTTCCCATCTGCTAATCCATTGACTTAACTATTAAAATGCATAGTAAAAGATCTTGGAATTTCCACTAATAGAAGCATGACTTAGTCCTGAGAGACTAGCAGGGCCATTCAAGAATATGCCGAGTATAATAGTCCAATTCCCGATGGCTGCTGTAAAAGCACAACCCATCCCTCTTCCTTTATGCTATGTAAAATTTCTGCTGTAAATCACCAAGATCACTCGGTTTGCAACTTCTTTCTAGATTCCATCCAGGACTCCATTCATTAGATAAATAACCCATTTTGAATAATAGGCTGATGGATCCCTTATTTCTTGGCTTCCAGTGATAGCAATAGGAAAAAAACAATTGACCTTTGAAAAACCGTGAATGATATATTCTTAATGTGGTGCTGAATTTGCATTCACTGTTTCTGGGAAGGAAGGAATAAAATAGAATCAGATCATTCAGAACTTTGGCTTTTTTCCTGTAGTAAAACTACCTCATTATTCATGCAGAGACAAGCTATATAAATAAATGTTCCACGTAGAAACGTACCTGTGTTCTGGATCAATTTGGCTATGTTCTAGACTCTCAAGTTTGATATTAAGGAGAGCAATAGATATCATTCATATTGATGAAGGAAAATACTATATTTAATTAATCTATTTGCCTTACATAAGAGAAGTCACCGAAGGAAAATACAATTGATTTTGCAATATGAAAAGCAACTTAGCATTCACAGAACATATTTTATACTTGGAAATAAGCTAAAATTTACCAAAATGTGTTGTTATCTCAATAAAGTTCACATGTACATGATCTTTTGGAATTATGAGCTAATAAAACATAGACTGAGGCTTTTAAAAATATTATTGGCAGAAAGGTAGGTCACTGCAGTTTATAGGAGTATTTTAAGAAAAAGAGAAAAGTAGTATAAGAAAGCAAATGGATGGATAGAATTATGAAAATCTTTAGATTTAGGACAGAGAACTGACTTTGCTAGAAAGGAACTTAGTAATCAGGAAGACAAGCTTGAGAATTTCTTCTAAAAATTAAATCTTTCAGGAGATGTGTGGAGTCATTTATACAGTTAAATCAGAGGATAAGGTTTGGAAGTAAGAGTTGGTTGAAGATCTCTCAGGAGACATACCTTTTGGATATTTTACTGATGACGTGCTGAAGTTTACTAAAAGCAATGGAGAAGGCGGGCAACGGTGGCCAGTGGCAGAATTCTCACGTGCTATGCAGGAGATCCAGGTTTGATTCATGACCCCCAAAAAAGGGAAAACCAAAGACAGTGTGTGTGTGTGTATGTATGTGTGTGTGTGTGTAAAAGGGAAAACCAAAGACTGTGTGTGTGTGTGTGTGTGTGCGTGTGTGCGCACGCGCGTTCGTGTGCGTTCGTGTGCCTGAGCATATGCAGGGGTTTTGTCAGGATATGCTTTGGGTCAGAATCAGTGCATAACAGAAATCCAGACTTTGGGGTGTGGATAAGGCTCTTCTGTAAGCACATTTCTCATACCATTAGACTGGACTTATTTGGATCTAACTCCTGCACTCACAATCTCCTGCCCCCTAGCAATTAAGCTTCAGGATTATAAATTTACTTGTGATTTACCTTTTAAATTATAAATGCATGTATTTTTAAATTCATATATTCACTAGCATAGAGGTGGCTACCACTCACATATAAATGTATGCATGTTCACACTGATGCAAACAATGACAGATAATAAGATACCCAGCATTAATAAAGTTAAAAATTGTGATATTTATTTCAGATATTCATGTTTAAAGTACAAATATAATACAAATAAATTGAAATACTCTTTTAATCCCATTCTCTCTCCTTGTCAGAGGCGACCAAACCACTAACATGAATATCACGTTTTCTACTCATGTTCTAAAAGCAATGTTTAGTGTTTTGGGTTTAGAATTTCTCTCAAGTATTAGCACACCTTACGCATCGTTCTTCAATTGCTTTTTACATTTTTTGAGATATGAATATTTAGCTATCTGGGTTAATACTTACTTACTTAGGAGATTATAGTCTATAAATATTCCATTTTTCATTTATTCATTTCACTATAATTGGATAGGTTGGGATTTTATACATTTTTTTTATGTTAAAAGGCCATGCATACTTTGCCCACTCTTTTTTTCTTTGATCATGTTGGCTACAAACTCTCCCATTTGCCCACTTTTTTCCAGCTACATTGACCTCCTTGAAGTTTCTCAAACACACGATGACAGATGATTATTTTAAGCCACTAAGTTTCAGGATAGTGTATTACTTGGTAGTGAATAACAAAACAATATGCTCTTTAAAAATCTTTAATTTTTTTTTTACATTGAAACCTTAGCTTTAATTTCTCTTGTGAACAAGATCATTGCTAATCTGTAATCAGTAGTGTGATATGTACACACACTACTGATGCTTTTATGTTTCTCTTGAATCATGTAATCTTATTCAATTTTATTCTTATTTCAAATCTATTGTATTTATCATTGGATTTTTCTGTATGCACAGGCAGTATGTGTTGAGGTGTGTTAAAGATTAAGAAGTGTTGAAATTGGAACTTTATGTCTGTTTTTGGCTTTAAACTATAGCAGCACAAGGAGTCAGATACTACAGTCAACCTCGGACCTGAATATTTAAGTAGTTTATTTTGTCATTTATTAAAATAGAATACATTGGAAGAAAAGTAAACTTTTAAGGGAAGACATTGAATTCCGTTTGGAACACAATGAAATTCAGATGTGTGTACTACATCTCTGTAGAGAAGCTAAGTAGGATGTTGGGTTTAGGTGTTTACATATCAGAAGACAGGTTTTAATTACTATGGTAAATGACTGGAAGCAGAATTTCATCCAACGCATTAATAATAAAGTTATTTAGAAAGTAATTTGACATAGATTATCAGTGAAGTGCACCACTGTCAAGTTATAGTCAATATAGGGAATGCATGCGTTTCTGTCTCTTATATAATTTTGTTACAGCTAAAATGTTTGTGTCATATGAAATTTTTTAATTAATACTTTTTTAGAAAAGTTGTAGGTTTACAGAAATATCTTGCATAAAGTATACAAACTGTTCCCGCACCCCACTCTATTATTAAAACTTTGCATTAGTGAGGTACATTTGATATAATTCATGAACGAATGCTTTTATATTTGTACTATTAGTGAATACAGTGTTTGGGAAAGCTTGATGATAATATAATCTATTTTTTTTACTTGACATATGAATCCACTTTATAATAATTCCAGTTTTTGATAATTTAATTGACTTGAAAGTTCTCCCATCACATAGAGGTTGCTAACACTTAATAAGTACATTTTATATTTAGGCTCCTTTTATGGTGACATGATTCCTTATATTGAGATGAATTATTCTTTATTTACATTCAATTTAATTCGATCTCACGAAGTTACACCTGGTAAACCTAAAATCTCAATTAAACTCTAGTTTATCAGGTATCAGAGACAGCTATCAAAAACAGCTATCAAAATGGTGCAACCGCTGTGGAAGGCTGTTTGGCGGTTCCTCAGGAAGCTAAATATAGAATTGCCATATGACCCAGCGATACCATTGCTAGGTATCTATTCAGAGGACACGAGAGCAAGGACACAAATGGACATTTGTACGCCAATGTTTATAGCAGTATTATTTATGATTGCCAAGAGATGGAAACAGCCCAAATGTCCATCAACAGATGAGTGACTAAACAAGCTGTGGTATATGCAGACGATGGAATATTATGCAGCTGTAAGACAGAATAGAGTTATGAAGCATGTAACAACGTGGATGGACCTTGAGAACATTATGCTGAGTGCGATTAGCCAGAAACAAAAGGACAAATACCGTATGGTCTCACTGATATGAACTAACATTAATGAGTGAACTTGAAGAATTTATGCTTACATATTATATGAATAGCCCCTTTTTAGTTTATGGTGTATTAGAGTAGCTAGGGGGAAGCACCTGAAATTGTAGAGCTGTGTCCCAGTAGCCACGTTTCTTGAAGATGATTGTATAATGATATAGCTTTCACAATGTGACTGTATGATTGTGAAAAAAAAAAAGTTATCAAAGTTGCTTAAATTGTGTCCTTTCCAGCCTAAACACATAGTTTAATATCAGTGTTTCTAGATATAACTATCCTAGTCACTCTCTTAGACTCTCGAAAATTGGAATGCTGGAATCAAATTATTATTATTTGTATGCTTTGACCAGGAAAAAAAAGCATAGGATGATGCAAATCATTTCTGTGGATAATGTAACATAATAATGTATTCTAAAATATATTATTTTACCTAGTAATCATATCACACTGGTAATTCTTATAGAACAATATTTAAAAACAGCTTTTTCTAAGGTCACCAATGATTTTCATGTTACCAAAACCAATGAAATTTTTAGAACTTTTCTTGAGTTCTCAACATTATTTGACAGTGCTTATTCCATACATCAAAAATCTCTTCTACTGTAACTAATAATACACTAAAGCTTTACCTGGTCTCTCTTTACTATTATTGCACACTCCTAATGCATTTTCCACTTTGCAGCCAGAATATTCCCTTAATTGCTCATCTAACAGTTTAATGTTAGTGATTCTGGTCATGTGGAAGGAACTCCAGTATGGCTATGTTTTTTTTTTTTTTTTTTTTTTTTTTAAAGAAAGACAGAGAAGGAAGGAAGGATGGAAGGAAGGAAGGGAGGAAGAAAGGGAAACATCTTTAAACATTTTCTTATTTTATTATATTTTGTTTGTTTGTTTGTTTTTTACATGGGCTGGGGCCGGGAATCGAACCGGGGTCCTCCGGCATGGCAGGCAAGCACTCTTGCCCGCTGAGCCACCGCGGCCCGCCAACCAGTATGGCTATGTTTAAAGAGTGATTCAGAGACCCAGGATGCTTGAGTTTTGTGAGTGCCACCATTTTCTTGGGTCCCATTCACAAATGCATGGACAGAAAATAAAGAATAAGAGTGAGGAACCATGCATGGGAGATTTTTATGGGTCCGACCTAGAAGTGGTGTGCGTGTGTCTACATGAATTCCATTGTTTAGAATTCAGTGACATCCTCATGTCTAACTACAAAAAAGGCTGAAAAATAAAATTATGTGCTGAGGAAAGAGAGAATAAAGATTTTGTGACACTTGCAAGAGTCTCTACTATAGTCCCCTTTACTATTCTTGAACATGAGTTTTAACCTGCCTCACATACTTAAAAAAACACTCATTCTCTCACTAAAGTGAGATAATACAATATATTTCTATTCACAATGTCTGCCTCAAAGTCAAGGGTTTTGAGATGAAGAGCTGTCCTGTCAGAATCAAATATGGCTCCTCGAGGTCTGAGAATCCAGGCACAAAAAAGACAGGTTTTCCCAACCTCCAACATACAAACTCATTATTAAACACTGAAACAGGGACACAATAGCAGAAATAATAACTTCCACATAAAATGGGGAGAATGGGAGACATCCAGATGGGTAGACCTTATTAATATCTCTTGCCCTGAGTATAGGGAAATATTTTGATTAGATAATTAGCCTCATATTCTGGAAGATCTTTTCCCATAGTTTTCTGGGTAGCAGATCTCTTTGGGAAGGTTCTTCCTTGTCTCCATACCTATATCACTAGCAGATGTTGGAAAAACATCTTTTGTGGGGCTGAAGAAATTTTGCACATTGCTTCCTGATGGTGACATTTTAGGGTTTCAATGACAGTTAAAGCTTTAACATGGATTTTTTGGCACTGTAGTTCTATTTTTAAACTTTGTCAGCATGAAATCTCTTTCCTTCCAGTCAGTTTCACATATCAGTAATCATGTCCTAAGTCTTCCCTAGACGTGATTCCCAACCTTCATTCACTTCTTTGCTTCCATTCTCACTAGACACTTTCTCTGAAATTAATGGTGGTTTATCTTGTGATTGCCTGAAATATTTGATTTTGTTGTGAAGGTGAAATTCTCACTATGATATTTATTGTAAGGTTGGGTCAAATTGCTTAGTGAGAAGTCTTGCTGGATTTCTGTCATGGAAGATTTTTCAAATCTTTTCCTTCACTATCAGATTTGTTTGTTTGTTTTTCTGAAGCAATTAGCTTTTCTAACCTTGCAAAGCCTGCACATACTGGACTATCTCTGCTTCCTTTACCTATACCTGAAATCAGCCAATTCTTGCCTGAGATCATCTCTCTATCTTTTTGTAACATCTTTGCCAGTGCAGCCAGTGGTATTCAGTAAACACTATAATTCTGATTCTTTCAATTTACCATAGAGCTACAGACTTGGTAGGCACATTCAAGTTTCAAAGTTACTACAGATGACTGCTTTAACAAAAATTTCCAGAGAATAATAGAATTCTCCATCCTTCCAGCCTGTCAATGTTTTCAGCATAGTCAATGCTATATATATTAAATTTTACTTTGCTTTTGTAGCATGCCCCCCTCCCTTTATTGTACTAAATACTGTACCAGTAAGGATTCAGTTGGGAAAACAGAAAGGGATTTAGTTCAGGGAAGACAACACATAAGTAGTCTACTTGATTTTAAAGAACCAGAAAGTTGTAGGAAGCACTGGAAACTGCCAGCAACTGTTATAGTTGAACTCCAACATCAAAATAGGTGAGTGTAAGGAAAATCCACAAGGCCACTGTAGAATCTCACCTTCGACAAAGTCCACATGTCTGCCAGCAGAAAAAAACAATAAAGGTTTCTGTTTCTCTTCCACCTTTCAAAACTTACACAGTTATTTTTCAGTGGTGGATCTAATACAGATTCTAACTTCAGGGATTCTGGAAAATACAATGCCCAGACATCCAGGTCCTGATATCCAGGAAAAAGTATAGTAAGGAGAAATGGCGCTGAGTTGACTACAGTCTGTGTTTCAGTTGGCCATACATTATGAAATCTTAAACCTGTTGTTAATATTCTTTAATGTTTTTGTCTGTAGACTTCTCACACTGCCCTTTAATCACTTATCCTCAGCCATTCATGGTTTCTTACCTGAAAGATGCTACATCCTCCCTCAAATCCAGATTTTGCACATACTGTTTTCTTCTTGAAATATTCTTTTTCATCCATTTTCTCATTTCCCTGTCAACTCTTACTCTTGTTCAAACCTCCCCTTAAGCATCACTTCTACAGTCTCTTTGTGAATTCCTAATATAGCTCAATTATATTGTTATATATTTCTATTTAGTCATGTTCTTTAAATTTCTTAATTCTTATTGTGCATCATTTTTAGTAGATTACTTAACACCTGTTTTTTTTCACTAGATTTTAACCTCCATAAAGTCATGGATTATATTTGTCATATTTACAACCATTTCTACAACAATATTCTCTTCTATGTTAACTCAAACTATTTTAAATTTATTTAACTATATTGTACAAAGACTATTGTGAAAATATTTTCAGGTGTTTTGCTTAAATTCATTATTGCATTCCTTTCATCTTTCAAGAGGAGGATGTGATATTAGTCTATTGTGATATTCAAGAACTATTTGTTTAAAAAAGAATAACTTGGAATCAGCTATACTAAAACTAAAGTTGTTGCATGTGATAGGTGTTCTCCAGCAATGAAATGAACTATTGAATCAGATTTAGTAAGCATTAATTGAAGGTAAATTATCTCTACTAGTTGCTGTAGAAAAGGAAAGATGAGTACAAAATCTCCTTCTTTCAAGGAACTGAAATTTAATTTGTAAATGCATGAAAGAGGGTGCAAATAAGAAAAATGCACAAATAATTATAATATCGAACATCCCTATATATTACCATTTTATTTAGTTAACATTTGGAATAATTTATGTTCATTTGGAATATAAACTCTATTTGGAATAGAGTTTATAAGAAGCTTATGTTGGCAGATGCATTATGTTGGGGTCTACATGTTTTGTATGAGCATTCTTTTCATAGAGATAGCAGTAGGCAGTTAAACCTGTCACTAATAATTATCAGATTAATTTCTTTTGTTTTTTACAAGTTTAATATCACAAAATGAAAGAGTATCAATGAATCATTTGTTGAAATGAGCACACATATCCAGAGACTTTGTTATGAAGAAATCATTGACCCTATTCAAAGGCCCCATTACAGTAAAAAAATATGGGGACATCGGCCCTCTCTTGTTTCAGACAAGAATATAATTTATTTTCCTAAGCTTTCACAAAAGAATGACTTTTTTTCATGCTACACATCAACTAACCAAATAGCAAAGCCCAGTTTTAATTAACAAAACAAATATTGGGAATTCAGCACCCCTAAATTGACAGCAATGCTGTTCTTGCCAAAGGCTTATTTGAGACATCCAATATTTGAGAGAAGCTGTCTTTTGGACAGGTTAATTATCTCCTCCTCTGGACTTGCTGAGCACTATCTGTTTTAGGTTAGGTTTTCAGGAAGTAACATGCTTGTACTTCATTATCTCAGCTCCCCACAGAAAAATCCTCATTGAATTAACTTTTAATGTTATACCTGCAGCTTTTATAGCTGGACAATTTTCATGTTTTTCATAAAAATATATGAAGACCTCCATTATGTTCTTCAATGTCTCTAACATAGAAAAACACATGTTAAAGTCTCCCTTCAATTTTGAGCCAAGAAAAAATTTGTGTCTGAAGACAACTTTGGAAGAACCACATTTTTCCCTTTTGCCTTGGCTGCCAAGATGAACAGACATCAATTCAGTGTTTATCTGCAGTGATTGACTCATCCCAGGTGGCCTGATAATAGCAATTCTTCTGTTCCCTTAAAGTGCTTTTCTTCTTGGCACTCTCTGGAAGGAATATTTAACAGAATTGCTTTAAAGTGAATTAAAACTGCTTCAAATTTAAAACAAACTTCAGGAAAACAAAATAAAACAAAAACCCCACTATGTATGAGCATTAATAAAATACACATGATAATTACTTAATAGTGCTTTCCAATTTATGGTATATTATTATCAGTAAAGGCTTACCTCACTACAGGGTGTCACAAGCCACTTATAAAACAGAGGCAGTTACTTCATTTTCTGCTTCTTTTCATTATGACAAGATAAAATAGTGCATGTCAGATGTATCCTGGACAGCTTTCCCATCTCTCTCTCTTTTCTATTCTTTAAGGAAAATATTGATTAATTTATTCAAACTTCTTTATATATCTATTCAGCTACCAACATTACAATTTGAGCAATTCAATAGCGCTAGTTATATACCATATTGCTTACAATGTGAATATTGGTATTACCTCTAGGGAGAGAGAAAATAGAATGAAAACTGTTCACTTGGGTGAGAATTATTATGCTTCAGTCTTATAGTGGCCAAAGGGCAAACTTTCTCAAAAGAATTCTTAATAAAATGATAATTAGTTGAAAACATGTTATTCTTGTAATGGTTAGAAAGTAAATAGATAAAATCTTGGAAGGGTAACCTATAACATTACATTCTTGTAAACTAGTTTCTGTGCTACGTAGGTAGTGTCTTGTCTGCACAGCTGTTGTGGGGATTTGACTACATAATGAATCTTGTAAGAGTTCACTTAGATTATTGTAAGAATTTTCTTATTACATTGCAAAAACCATTAGATACTTGAGCATTTTTTTATATTTAAATTCATGGAATTCATCATTTAAAATGTGCAAATCTTTAAAAAGTGAAAGATAATTGCTAAAACCTTGTGTTGATATAAAAGAATTAATTATAATAATTAATTACTGGTTATATTTTTAATAGAATTATGATTTAATTTGGAATATAAGGGGATTTTTTTTTTAAATCGTCATTTAGCTTTTGGCAGGGAATTGGGTAGATAATACAACAAAGTATGAAAGCCAGTTTTTTATGTCATTTCCTATTCTCCCTAGTAGTATAACAAATAGGAGAGATGTGCTTTTAATATATGCTCCCAAGAACTGAAGGCCTATGAAATTTGAAACAGCTTGTTAATTCACATATCAATAAAGACTATATGTTTTTCTCATGAAATAAATGGGAAGATTCATGAATTTTTTCTCTGATCATCTTAAGATTAAGAATTGCCCTTTTGCTAATTCCAGAGAGTTGATACCAAGCAGTGGTCATTCACTCAGCATTTTTATACAGTATAATTACACAATGTTTAGGCTAATTTTACTGATCTTCAATATGCTTAGATGTTTTTATATTTTTACTTCATCTCACTTTGACAATGATTTTTAATTTACCCTTTCCTTTTCTTTTCTATACTGTGATTATCTTATCCTTGAAGTCCTTAGAGTAATGGTTGATTCAATACTGGTACATAGAAAGCACTCATTATGTTGTGTGAATGCATAAATGAAGAAACAAGTATGTAGATTAAAAACCCTACCTGAATAATTTCCAAAAGGGTACTAATTGTGGCAATGACAATTTAAACTAACACCTCTAATAATAATTAGAAATTCTGGAGAAAATATCTTTTTATAAACATTTGTTTAAAGGCGATAGAGAGCTAACTAAGTAACGAGTGTTTCAGGGTTTGTCAAGATGTTGGAAAAGAAGAAACCTCAGAGGAGTGAGTCTGACTTGGGGCACCCTTCGTCTCCTGGAGGACTAACTACCCACCCAAAGAGGTGGATGAGCAGCTCAGCCAGGTTTGCAATAGACACTTAGGGTTGGGTTGAAAACTTTTGAATTCAGAACCTGCTAAAAAAGGGCTGTACTAAAGTTTCAAGCTATAGATTGAGACCCTGAATGACTATAATCTAAGAGTAAGAGTGAATTGGAAATAAGCAAGACATAGAAAAATATTTTTAAATCCCTGGCTGGAATAAACTGATTTGGATTTCTAATACCCAAGTCATGACTGAAGCACACAAAATACTTCAAGAGTACTGAAGATTGAATCAAGTACCCCACAAAAGACATGCTCAAGTATTAATCTGCATTCCTGTATTTGTAAAAAAGGACCTTTGAAGATATTATTAGCAAAGACATGGATTAATTCATGAAAACAGTTTCAAAGGTAAGACCAAATGTGTTAGAGCAGATCTTAATCCATTTGACTGAACACGTTATAAAGAGAGGAAATTCAGGCAAAGTTAGTCAGAAGAAATCAGAAGCAAGAATTCAGAGGAAGCCAGAAGAGGAGACCAAGGAGAGACCTCATCAAGGATTGGAGAAACCAGCACCAGAATGCAATCAACTCTGGAAGAAAGCATGGCCTGTTGAGACATTGATTTTGGAATTATAGCCTCCAAAATTCTTGTTCTTCATGCCAATCCAATGTATGCTATTTGTCAGAGCAGCCTAGGAAAATTAGGACAGTTTTTTTTGTTACTAGAAAGTGGGGTCTTGTTATTAACAATTACCTAAAAATGAAGAACTTGCTGTGGAAATGGGTAATGGAAAGAGAGAGGTTAGAAAAATTTTGAAGCATTTGATATAAAAAGCCAGGATTTCTTTGAATGGATTGCCGGTAGATATGGGGTTTAGAGCTGTGTATACTCCAGAAAAGCATGTTCTTAAACTTCATTCCTTCCCAGAGGTGTGAACCAATTGTAGAGCTTTTGCTGGGGCTGTGATCCACCTCAACTAGGATGAATCTTAATCCTATCATTGGAGTCCTGCGTAAGCAGAATGAAATTCAGACAGAGAAGGAGAAAGCTACCGAGGGTACAGACAGGATCCAAACCACAAATGGTACCCCGAAGAAAAGAAGGAAACTAGAAGATGCTGCTAGGTGCCCTGTCATGTGACAAGCCAAGGAACAAGGATCACCAGAAGCCACCCTGAATGCCACAATCTGAGGCGAAAGCATTACCTTGTTGATACCTTTACTTGGAATTTTTTTCCTAACCTCAAATATTTTAGCCATTAAATTTCCATTGTTTTGTTTAAAAATGAACTGGTACTAGAGGAAATTTGAAGGAAGAGCTGTGCCTATTTACTGCTGCTAGGGGAGCTGAAAGGTGAAGCCCCTTGGAGGGCAGTGTGGTGGTTCCCCAGGAGGCTAGGGGTGGGGTTGCCATATAATCCTGAACCCCTTTGCTAGGAATACACCTGGAAGAATGGAGAGTGGGGACACAAATTTGCACAGCAGTGCTTGTGGCAGCAGTGTTCCCCAATAGATGGAGGTAACCTAAGGTTACCACGAATGAGGAATGGAATGGGAAACCATGGTGTTTACACACAATGGACTCCTGAGCGACTACAAAAAGGAATGAGGTTGTGAGGCATGCAACTAGGTGAATGAACCTTAAGGAGAGTAAGCTGAATTAAATGTCAGAAACAAAAAGACAAATATTATCATGCCTGATTCATATAGATTAACCGTAATATACAAAGTCAGAGAATTGAAGTCCAGAGCATAAGTTACAGGTTGGGGCCTATTATAAAGACTCCTAGATTGTAAGCTCTTACAGAATTCACATTTATTTAGGAATTGTAACTGATAGTACTAAATTCTGAGATACTGAGTTATTTGTGTATAACCTGGTTGTTCCCTGAAATTTCATTGTTTATGTGACACCTGAGAGTCAGAGTTAGAGCATCGAAGCTATGGAAGTCAATATTACCTCATTCAGCAACTGTTAAAACAACTAAAAAAGTGATCAGACTTCATTTAGAAATATGAATGAAGCTGACCTCGATGGGACTAAGGTAAATCATAATACTGGGTAAAGGATGAGATGGCCTATATTTTCAAACTTCAAACTCTGTGTGAGACCAAAGGGAGAGATGTTTATTTGGTGCAAAATTTATATTTTGGGTAGCACATTATCTAATTTAACTTGTATGGTCAATTATTTCAACATCATAATTACATGGAATCTTGAATAGAGTGTGAGATATTGCTGGTTTGTACAGGTTAGTGTGAGGCCCAGATATATCCCAGAGTAATTTGGGCAGAGAATAGAAAAGTATTTGTAAAGTCCTCTTGGGGTGACTTGGGAGAAAGAAGGAAATATTAAACTTCCCCATCCGGGAATTCTTGATATTCTTGCAAAGAGTGGGGACAAACAATTCAAGAGACTTAAGACCTCAATCTTGGGCTGTCCCCTATAAAGCTTATGCCTGCAAAGGAGACACTAAGTCTTCTTATAATTATGCCTAAGAGTCACCTCCAGAGAACTTCTTTTGCTCCTCAGATGTAGCCTCCTTGTCTAAGCCAACTTGGCAGATGAACTCATTACACTCCCCCCAGGTAGGACATGACTCCCAGGAGTGCAAATCTCCCTGGAAACGTGGACCTAACTCCTGGGTATTAGCTGGGACCTGGCATCATGGGAATGAGAAAGCCTTCTCGACCAAAAGGAGGAAGAGAGAAATGAGACAAAATAGAGTTTCAGTGGCTGTGAGATTTCAGTTGGGAGGGTATCCTGGAATTTACTTTTATGCCATAGATAGATATTCATTTTTAGTTTATGGAAAATTCGAGTGGCTAAAGGGAAGCACCTGAAACTGTTCAACTGTGTTCCAGTAGCCTTGATTGTTGAAGAAGACTTTATAACTATATAGCTATTACATTGTGACTGTCTGATTATGAAAACCTTTTGTCTGATGCTCCTTTTATCCAGGGTATAGACAGATGATTTTAAAAAAGAAAAAAAAAATAAATTAATAATATAAATAATAGGGAGAGATAAACAGATAAAAATTGGAAAGATTGAAATATTATGGGCCAATGAGAGGGAGGGATAAGGGGTATGGGATGTATGAATTGTTTTTTCTTTTCTTATTTCTTTTTCTGGAGTGATGCAAATGTCCTAAAAATGGTCATAATAAAGAATACAGAACTATGTGATGATATTGAGAGCCACTGATTTTATAATGTGATTGGACTGTGCGTGTGTGGATATTTCTCGATGAAAATACTTAAAAAAAAAATTCCAATGTTTAAGCCAGCCTTTTGTAAGGTATTTGTTTGAGCAGCTAAGGAAACTAAAGGAGAGATATGGATACTAAAGTTGTTTTTGGTAAAAATTCAGAAAGAAATAAAAAGAAAATTTTCTACCTTCTTAAAGAATGCATATATCAGGCAGTGTGACATTGGCTCAGTGGCAGAATTCTAGCCTGCCATAATTGGAGACCTGGGTTCAATTCCTGATGCCTGTCTACGCAAAAAAATATAGAATACATATATCATCATGACTATAATATTTATGGAAACATAGACATTAAAGGTACTTCTGGAGAAGCCTTAAAAAGAAATGATGAATGTGTTATTGAAAAATGGAAGAATGACCCTTGCTACAAAAGTAATCCATAACTTGGCAAAATTGTGTTCTGATGTCAAAGGGAAGGCAAAATTTTCAGCAATGAACTTGGATATATAGTTGAGATTTCCAAGTAAATATGGAAGATGCAGTGCAGCATGGTTTCTCCCTGCTGCTCATAGTAAAATGCAAGAGAAGAGAGTTAAACTGAAGACTGAACTGGTAAGCATGAAAAAAACAGTAATTAGTGATTTGGGAAATTCTCAACCTATCCAGATAGCAGGCTCTGAGACTAGGGCAACAGATGGCTCTATGAGGTTTCTCCCTGGCTCTGAGAGGTGAGTGCCCAGAGATAGGAGTCAGCCTGTATCCCAGCACTCACAGAGGGTGGTATCTGTGTCCCATCACTCAGGGAGACCTTGGTTGCCATCCCAGTACTTAAAGAGGATGGAGCCTAATGAACTTGTGTTTGGGGTTCAGGGAGTGGAGGGCCAAGACTTGGAGACAGTAGTCTTACTGCTTCTTCAGGCCTGCAGGACAAAGCATAGAGATGCAGGTAATTCTCAGACCATAGACTATAATGAAATTTGCCCTCCTTGAATTAGGACCTGCTTGGGATCCCAGCACCTCTGTTTTCCTTCCAATTTCACCTCTCCATAATAAGAATGTTTTGCCTGTACTTTATCTGTATAACCATTGTATTTCAGAAGCATATCATATAACATGTTTATAAGGTTTTAAAATTTCATGGACTGACAGTAATTTTACCCTAGGATGGACCACATATACAATTCATTGCAGTGAGAATTTTGAGTTAAAGTTGTTACCAAGATAGTTTAAGGCTTATGAAATATTGGGATGGGGTGACTGAATTTTGCATTTAGGAAGAATATATCTTCTTGGTGTCCAGGGGCAGACTGTCAGGGATTGAATCAAGTACTCCACTGAAGACATGTTCAAGTCTTAATCTGCACACTTGTGATGAACTCATCTGTAAATATTACTCTTGAAGATGTTATTAGTTAAGGCGTGAACTCACTTGTGAATAGGATCTTACAGGATAATTTAGACATAGTTATTGAGCCGAGGCATGATTTATGAAATTCCCCTTAGAAATTTTCTTATATAATGTTTGCTACTCAGTAAAAAGATAATTTAAAAGAAAATAAAGCAATTATGATTAAAAACAAATAACAAAAGAAACAGTAGGTAATTGAATCAACTTCTCTCTCCTAAATTCATGTTACAGAGTTATCAGAAGAGACTTCAAACTGACAGTTAATAATAATTAAAATGTCTAGTAAATAAAATATAGGATTGAGATCTTAGGTCATATACCAAAGAACCAAATTCCACAACCTGAAAATACAGTAAATGAAACTTAAAAGTTAATGGGTGACACCTGAACTTCCAGGAAGATGGATTAGATGTACTTTTCCCTATTTCTCCCCCTAAGTACAACTAAAATCCTTTACACCTTTATGAAACAAATATAAAAAAAACTCTGATAGTTAGAAAGAAGGCACACCTGCTTTCATCTTTGGGATCCAGGAAATGACAAGTTGGTGAATTCCCTAGATTTTCTTTTTGCCTCAAAAGATCCCAAACTGAGAGCTGAAGGAGCTGGTAACCCTGGAAATGTCTACCAGCGTAGACATAAAAGCCCAGCAAAATTCTCTTCTCTCTAACCAAAGAAACAAGAAAGGGGCAACACACTAATACTGAAAACTCTTAGACAATGACTACTATAACTCTAGCCAAACACAATGGATAAAACTAGAGCCCGACTCCATCCATGGAATAAAAGGTTGAATGGGTCACGTAGATTTCCACCTTTAGCAAGTGGTAACAGGATGTCCCAAAACTTTAATCAGGGTGATGTTAGAGACCAGCAAGAAAAGAGCCTGGATTTTCATTCCTGACATATGGTAAAAAGAATTAACGACACCACCCACCCCCAACCTCTGGAGACCATGTGGGAATCCTGGACTTCAAACCCTTGGCAGTAACAAGGTACCTCTCCTCCTGCCCTCAGGGGTTATATTGGATAATTACTAGTATAGAGTTAGGATTATCATCACTTTCTATCAGTAGCCAGACCGCTGTCACCCTACAGTAGAAATCATATGGGTTACAGAACAAGGCAGCACTCCTACCATCCTAGGGAGAAGGTATCAGAGGAAGCCTAGAAAGTAGCTGTAATTCTCTCTCCCCCTCAGCACTAAGAAGTAGTCCCCAGCTTGGGCATCAACGGAGCCTGATTGGGGAACTTCTACCCCTATAGGAAAGTAATGAGATGATGCCCACCACTCCCTCTGCCTTAGTAGTCAGGGTCTGAGGAACCAGCTAAATCAGTAGGTTTAAGTAAGATCCAGAATCTCAAATATAATGCCCAGATTTCCAGGTTTTCACAAAAATCTATTTTTGATAGGATGAATTTGTGACTGATTAATGCTTTAGCTATAAATTATTATTTTTTTTAAAGGAAAATCATCAATGGTGGCGGATGTCTTCAGGAGTAATGAGGATTAGATAAATTAGATTCTCTAAGAGAACAGGCAGAATGTCTAGCTGATTCTTTGTTGTGTTTCACTGGGGCCATTTGTTGAATTTGGATGCAGCCAAGGGGGACACAAAACCAGCTGAGCATTTGGTGGTATCACAGGTCTGGAGTTAGAGGTGTCAAAATGCTAGTTTCTAACTCAAAGATATTTTCAGAAAGTAAATTATCCCAAAGTTTATGATAGTCTTCAAGACCCACCAGGAAGAGCATTTGGGAAAAGCCGGTTCTCATTTTAAAATCCTGGAGGGATTCACCCAGGAAATAGGAGTAAACCAGATGTAGACAGAGTATTACCGAAACTGCAAATCTTCCTCAATTCAGTCCACCAATATCAGTGTATCAAGGTGAAACATTTTGAAAGGAATAAAACTAGGTTTGAATTCTTAAGACTTTTGATAATGTTCAGAATTCAATTATTAAGCATAACAAGGGGAAACATTTGTAAACAAAAATTATGTATAAATACATTATATTATTTTATTATATATATGGGAAAGAAATAAAAATAAAGATTGCGTGATCCAGATATTAGAATTTTTCCAAAAAGCTTTAAACAACTGTAGTAACTATGTTCCATAAAATAAATGAAAAACTTGGAAAATAATGAAACTGAAGGAATCACAAGAGAATTAGAATTTATGAAATGAATCAAATAGAAAATCTACAAATGAAGACATACAGTATCTGGTATTAAAAACTCAACAGATGACTTTAAGAGGTGATTAGACTCTTAAGAAAAAATATTAATGAAGTAGAAGACAGGACAATAGAAAATTTTGAAAGTGAAGTAGAGAGAAAAAAAGTCATTCAAAATATACCAGAGATCTTATTGTATTGTGCAATACAGTGTGAAGGTAAGAGTTTATGTGTAGTTGGATGATTATGGGAAGATTTCAGAGTTAGAAGCTCCGGGAATCAATTACTCCACCCAAGCAATATTAAACAGGCAGGAACTGTGTGAATTAATTCTTTTGAAATTCAGGAGTCCATTTGAATACCGTACAATATCCATGGAAAAGTAGGAGTAAGAGGTTGGTAAATTTCTCTTTCCACGCAGCAGTTAGCGTCATTCTTGGCAGGCAGCAGTGGAGTCTGGCCTTCGGCAAAGCTTGCTGCAGTCAGAAATAGAGAAAACACTCTCATTCCTTGCAGGCAGCAATGTTAAATAGTGCAACTGCTGAGGAAGACAGTTTGGTGGTTCTTCTGAAAACTAAATGTAGAACTACCAAATGACCCAGAAATCCCACTACTAAGTTCATAGCCAGAAAAATTGAAAGCAGTAACTTGAAGGGATATTTGCCCACCAATGTTCATAGAGGCATTATTCACAATTGTCAAAACACGAAAGCAACCCAAGTGTCTATCAATCGATGAATGGATAAATAAAACAGGGTATATATATGCACAGTGGAATATTATTCAGTCATAACAAGGAATGAAATCCTGATATATGTAACAACATGGATGAAGCTTGAAGACATCATGTTGAGTGAAATAAGCCAGGCACAAAAGGACAAATATTGTTTGAACACACTGATATAAAATAATTAGATTAAGCAAACTCATCGATTCAGAATCTAGACTATAGGTTACCAAGGGCAGGGGCGGGGATACAGAATGAAGAGTTAAGTCTTATAATGTTCAGAGTTCCTATTTGGAACACTGACAATGTTTTGGAATGGGTGATGGTTATGATAACTCAATATTGTGAATGCAGTTAATAACACTGAAATATATATGTAAATGTCATTAAAAGAGGATCTGTTAGGTTATATATAAGGTGAATAGAATAAAATGTTTTAAAAAATCCTTGAAACTGTATATTATAGTGAACCCTTAGTTAAACCATGGACTATATTTAATAGTACAATTATTAAAATGTTTTTCATCATTTCTAAGAAATGTACCACACCAGTGCAAGGTGTTAATAATAAAGAAGTACATGGGAATTCTCTATATTATGCATGATTTTCCTATAAGTGCACAATTTCTCTCATCAAAAATAAATAAATAAACAAATAACTTTACCTAATTGGATTTCCAGATTGAAAAAGAGACCAAAAATAGGAAAGAGATATAATTTGAAGAAATAATGACTGAGGATAGTGCAAATTGATAAAATATATTAACATAGGCTCATGAAGTTCAGAAAGACCAAAGCACATGGATAAAAGAAAACAGATTTTATTAGGGAAATCATAGTCAAACTGCTGAGAAAATAAAATCTTAAAAATAGCTCCTTCAAAAGAACAATATAAAGAAACATTCCTGAGTTGTCAACAGAAACATGGAAGCCAGGAGAAAATGGAATGTCATATTTAGAGTGATGAAAGAAAATTACTGCCAAGCCTGAATTCTATGCCTATTGAAAATATCCCCAAAGATGAATGCAAAACAATGCCATTCTCAGACATGATGAATCTGCAATAATTTTTCAGTATCAAACCTGCAAGTTACAAAATTCTAAAATGACAAATATTTACATAAATGTATATCGACAGTACAAAGTTTAAATAGCAACTTATAATCACTACCCAATTTGAAAGAAAAGACGTCTAACTCTGGAGATTACCATATCTGCTTTAATTGGTATTAAATGTAGTTTGAAGTGCTTTTTTGGGGGCACACTTTAAATGAAGAAAATAAATTCTCTTTATTCATGATATAAATTAAAAATGAAAACCGCAAACAAATCAAATAATAAAACATAAAGAGAAACTAGAAATTGATTTGCTTAAAGCTGATATTTGTGTGTCTCACAAAACATTCTGCCACTTTCCCACAAAAAATCCTCTACCAGACTGTAAAATCCCTGAAATTTAAAAACCACATCTAGCACAAAATGAATAAGCAGTAAATATTTTTCTGAACATATTTTTAAAAGACCTAAACATGATAATTCCATTGGTGGAATTCTAATTAATAGTATATTATCAATTAATTAATCTGATGAATTAAATGTACAAATATCAAAAAGCATATAGAGTTGTCAAAAGGTTTGCCTTGGGAAGTGAATTGAAAATCAGACAGCCCTCAGTCTCCTGGCAGTTAGTCCTCCTATCACCCAAAAGCTACTGCTGTACATAATATAATTATTATCAACCTTTATCCTGGAAACAGCTAATCCATTACTTAATACATATTTGGAATTGAGTCAAGGAAAATATCAGACAGAAAGAAGTTCTTTGGTGATTTGCAGTCTTTGCGAGCAACTCATGCTTGTAAACCCAGCTGTATGATTGCTTCCATTTAATCCATCCTTTTCATTCTTAAAAAGCCACCGGTTATCTTGAAAAAAAAAATAAGCCTCTTTTTCAAAGATGGAAAATTGTATCTTAGTGTAGAGGTACATAATGCATTGATGTTGATAACAAAATGGAATAAAGAAAAATTAAAGACATTTAGAGCCTGACGCTTATAAGATGCATTCACATTCATTTTACTGATTTTATATAAACGAATACAAAAGAACACACTAGAAAAGGCAAAGGAAGGATACAGCAGGAGGGCTGAGTTAGGCAAAATATGGAGGAAGGATTGGTGGTGCTGAATCAAAGACAGGAAAGCCATAAGCTGGCAAGAGAGACCAGAACAAAAAGAGCATATATGGAAAGAGTAGTGTGACTTTGGCACTGGTAGGCAGTCTCAGATGCTGTATTTGGTGCTTAGGTTATGTTCAGTTAGCTGTTAGTGGATTTTTAAAATTACGAGTGCTTGCAAAGTTTCCACCAAGATGGATTTGTGAGAGTCAAGAAACAGATCTGTAGGCTTCTATCCCACATTTCAAGTTAAAATTCACTACACAGAAATTACAAGGAAAAGGGAGATTTTGAAATATATTGTGGGTACAAAAGAACCATGTGGCATGGTTATGCTTGCCAGAACTTCAGAATTGTTTTCCTCTACAAATTCTTTCTTCAGGGATACAGAATAAGATAGAGACATATATTGTTTCCAAAAATGATGCCTAGTGGGAAGTCACGTCTTGTTTCTCACATTATGATAATCTGCACTGAGAATCAGGGTCATCCCTGAGTTGTGTTAAGTGTACATTCTGTTTCAAGGGCTGTTGTGTTTCAATAATTGATTTTATACAAATGTACACAAAAGAAATGACATTCCAAAAAGCAAGAAAGAATAAAGCAGAGGATCTAATTTGGAGCCAGACATTACAAAGAGGACAATGTTATTCTATGGATTAAACCTTTATATGTTTCTCCATTATTAGCCTTAATTCCAAACTCTTTAGTAAGGCATGTAAACACTTCACAATCTGCATTTTGCTTGCCTCACATCTCCTTCCTCACACTTTGACATTCAGACTTAATATGATGAAAAGACCTAATATTTATTGATTCTGACTATACGTCCATAACTCTTCTAAATATAAAACATATTCATTTAATTACTAATTATATTTTGAGATACATCTCATTATTATAACCACTTTGCAGATGAGTAAATTGAATAGGAGTGCAATGACTTGTTAAGATTTCCATTGCTGATAGGTGGCAGAGGCAGATTTGAAACCCACGTTCTGTGCATTTCCCTAAGTGTGGTATGCTTTCTCTGACGTTTGGGGCTTGAATGCAAACAGTCCCTCCTACATGTTCCTAAAACATACCTTTGTGCAGAGAAGATGGGTGGGTAACCCACTCAGAGAGAAGGAGGAGGACAAATCCACCACACCATTCAATGGAGTCTCTCAAACACAAGCTCCTGACAATCATTTGGTTTGCTAAACTGCATCTAATTAAGAGGATCAAAATATTAAATGAGCTACTATTAAGGGAAGACCTTTGCACCAGGTCCTTGCTTCAGAATTTTCAGATGAGACCACCTACTGTCTGCTTCTCTGACTCTGAACCCCCAGAATCTGCATTGACTGACCAAAGTAGTAATAGGTATCGCCCTCCTTCCTGTCAGCAATCTTAAAAGCCTTTTGTTTTTTCTGTCCTTCCTGACCTGAGCCTATTTTCCATTTCTGTCTCTCTGGCCATATTTATTATCTTGTACTTTTTGAACATGCCATACATTTTCATCTTTCTGTATCGTTTTAAAATTCAGCTTTTGCCTGGAATATACTTTCTCTCCAAACTTATTTGTTCAATATTTGTCCGTTTATAAAATTTTAGCTTTGGAGTTATTTTCCCTTTAAAGTCCATTTTGATCCATTCTAAGATGGAGCATTTTCTATTCCCTCCTTTGCGCCCCACTTGAAACTGAACAGCCTGTTCCTTGATTTAAGCACATATAACACCTCATTGTATTTGTTCATATGTCAAAACTCTTCTCCTACAATATACTTTAAACATCTTAAGGAGCTTAGCTACATTTAGCAAATAATGGGGGATTAAAGAAATATCCAGTTTATTAATAAATGAATGAATGAATCATATAATGATAATAATACTCTCCATCTTTACCATTTCCCCTTAGTCAGCTAATTAGAACAAATGGTACAGACAAAGGATTCCTGATATTTCATAACGTGTGGGAAAAGCTTTCTGCTGAGATAAAAAGGAAAAATCTTGGTTATATTCTCTTTGACAGTGACCACTCCAGGACTAATTATTTCTGTTATCTGGAGCAATATTATTTATGTTATTTAAGCATAAATTACCTCATCAGTGAAATGAGCATAACTAATGTCTTCTCTCTTAACACAAACGAAAGGAATTGTGAAATATTAACTTCTATCATTTACTCTGAATCCTTTATCTAAGATAAGTGTTTAGTCTTCCATATTAGGTGAGATTAGCTCTGGCTAATATTTGGACAAAAAATAGACTCCATAGATTCAGAATGTAATAACATGCTTGCCATTTATGAGAAATGTTTTGCAAGAAGAAAAAAGGAACACTACATCATATTTTGTTAACACATCAAAATATCATACCCCCTTTAGTGGTTGTGTTAGCCAAAGATCTGTTCTGAGCTTTGTCATGTCAGGTGAAAGAGGGATATCAGAACATTTAGATAGGGGAGATTAGATTTTTTAGTACTCATTAAAGAGGAGGAAAATAGGCCTTGATTTTTAAGATACTTCAAAAGAGGATTGGTAAAAAGCATTTGAAAGAGGTAATGAAAAACAGTTAAGATAAATAAGGGATAATAAAGTTTTCAGATATACAGAGGGATCACAGTGTTTGATGGGAATGTTGGAAGAGTTAGAAAGGTTTTTAAAACATTAACTGGCATTTATGTTAATTATGAGTATTAATTTTCCTAATATTTGACACAGTGTTCTGTTGATTATACACAGGCTGACTTCCTTGTCATTAAATATAACAGAAGATTACCAATGCCTTAATCAAGAGAAATGTTCATTTTCCTTCCTTGTATGAGAAATCTAAACTGGGGATCAGTGTCCTGTGATCACTATGAATACAGTGCACGAGCAGATTAGATGGGATCAAGATCCAGTCATAAGGGTGGGCCACGGTGTCTCAGCAGGCAAGAATGCTTGCCTGTCATGCCAGAGGACCCAGGTTCAATTCCCGGTGCCTGCCCATGAAAAAAAAAAAAAAGATCCAATCATAAGAAGATTCCATGAATAAATGCTTTAAGAATATTTTTATGTGGGAAAATTGATTTCCAGAAAGTCATTTCTTCTCTGTCTGAAGTTTAGTTTACTAATCAATTATGCTCATGAAATTCAAAAAATTCTCCCCTTAATATTTTGAAAAAAAAACCCACAATTGTTTGAATATGAAGGAATAAATGAGTTACAATTTCCCTTCAATATCATGAATACATTTGTAAGTGTGTGTGTCTGGTCTTACCTGGTTATCATACAATTGTAAGGACTGACTCTGTACAGCAGGCCTTGAGGAGATGAGCATTTAGGAGGGATACTTACCTGGATAGTCCCTTAACCAGCTTTCCTCATATCAAATAGACAATGATATTCAAGTCAGTTCCTTAATGAGTATACATCATCATTTCGACTTGATAGAGAATGCATGCGAGTATGGAAGTGACTGGGATGATTTATCACTGTTTAAATTATTTCCCTGTCCAGACAGGAGGGACATCTCACTTCCTAGAACTCTAGGGGTGTTCCATAAGTCATTTAAAATAAATCAGCTTTCATTGAAAATTCCCTCTCCTCTCTCTCTCTCTACTTCCCATAGACCTCCTTTTGTGATGTCCCACGCCGCTTTTGTTGGTGTCCTCCTTTTCTTGGGATTTGCCATTCTTTCCTGTAGAAATTATAAGCTTCGAGTTCTACCTGAGTTGACTTTTTTCTGCTTTTCCCCTGCTGGCTCTGCGAAAGAAAGGAATGAGCCTCGTCCAAGGTTTGCAGATTAGGTGGTGGAGAGGAGTGAAGAACCTTTTATCTGCTGAGGTTGGGTGGGGAAAATAAAGGGGGGAATTTCTTCCTTTTGGAACTTGGATTCCTCCTGAAGTGTTTATAATTAGGTGCACCTTACACCTCCAGGTCACAGATTCAGAGGACCCTTGTTTGTTATATGAGATTCATATTCTTCCTACAATATAACTTTTATATTTTCCAAACTTACATCTGGAAATATAATTATGATTCAATTCAATCATGTAAAAATTATTTTGGGGTTTGTCCTTCAGTGTGGTACAATGGATATTTGGGGCATAATTGATTTTAAAGGATTACTAAATTGTCCAGGGAATTCACTACATTTTTCATATTAAGCCATTTCAATATTGATGCAGCAATCTTTTCCTTGTTCACTCAGTAAGGTATAGACCTCTAGAGGATTGGTGAGTCTTTATACAAGCAGAATATCTTATACTCTTGTTAAGTATTGAGACAATTGGGTGCTAAAATATACTCTGAAAAGCTAGGATGCATTTTAAATAAAGGATATCATTCATAACTGTGTTTTTTCTTAAAATTGTGAAGCAAATGTCTCAAACTGGTAGTTAGGAAATTAAATTCATAAACAATTCATTGTGTTCCTTGTTTTTTATTTTGTTTTGCTTTGTTTCCTTCTAATTGTCACGGAATGTTTTTGGCTTTTGGACAAGAATACTTGCCATTTCACCACAGAAACCACTGCTCTCTTCAGGCTCTTTGACACGATCTGCCTAGCATACAGAGAACTCTGAAGTCTGTAGTCCATGATTAAGAGACAGGCAATACGTGGTACAGGAATATTTATAGACTATCGTTTTTTTTTTTTTTTCTATGCAAGAGGCTCAGAAATATTAGGATGGATGAATGGAGATAAGTTATTTAAGGAGAAAACAGTATACCTCCAGGATTTTTATGTGACAAGATAAGTTATTATTTGCACATTTTAAGAACTTTTAGTTAAAACCATGGCGGCATGATACATTTTGTAAAATAATAAATGATATGCATTGGCAACAATTCAATTTTAGAAGTTTGCATATTCAAGCTCAGATATTTCTTAAAAGATCAAAAACTCTAGCAGAACATGTTACCTGCATTTCTGCAATCAGTATAGCAAAGTATTGGTGCCCACTATAGGCAATCACATTCTGTGCACAGCCCCTACCACTCCCTATAGCTTTTTTTTTAAGGTGGACAAAAAATTGTATTGTGTGCATGCAAATACATGTCAAGTACTGCAAACTTTTTCCATCAATTTTTACTCAAACACTGAAAATTATGATGCTCTATTCTATGAATAGCCAAAGCTAATACTTTCCAGTTCAGTGCTACAGCAAAGACACAGAATTCACTCTTTTCTGTTCACTGTCATCACATGCATCATTGTTTCCTCTCTGCCCTTCCCCCACACATAGACCTTATAAGTCTTGGCCTCCCCCCCTTAATCCTATTCCTACAGCACAAAGGGAAACATTACAATTTGGAAATCCAAATTGAAATAAATGGAATAGAATTTATTCCCACATATATTCTCACACCTTTTATTTATGTGCTATTCCTGGTCCCCATAGGTTTTGAGTTTATGACTACCATTTTATGTTCCTATTTAACCTAACTGTGAATGGAAAAAAAAAACTCAATTCAAACTAGTTTAAGCAAAACAATGGAGTTTATTACTCACATTGCTAAAAAAGTCCAGAGATGAAGCTCTCTTAAGTCATAGCAGGATCAAGCACTCAAATGTTTTTCTTATGCTCCAATTCCCTCTCCTTTTCACTAGACTCTGCTTTCCTCTTTGACTCCATCCTCAGTTTAAACAATACTTGACCTAAATGATTTGTGCACCTAGAAATTGTAAAGGCAAGAGAACATCTCTTGCTGATATCTATAGAAAATCTCAAGGAGGGGCATAGATGAAGTTACGATTTGTTTTCTAAACCAAACACTGTGGCTAGGGTTTGGAGTTCTCTAACTAGTTAGGATTTGCTCATGTGTGTAACTCTGGATTTTAAACACTGCTGGAGCAACATAAACTTAATGGGAGTAGGGGCATTTGGAGATCCAGGGCAAGCAGAACAAGTTTTTTTGCTCAGTTTAGAAGTAACTTTTCATGGCTGGAACTACCACCATCATATCAAAGTACTGTGGTAGTGATTAAAGATATCTTCAATAAAACTTCACTTGAACTGAGAAGACGGGGGAAAGATATTCAGCATTCATCCATGCATAACAAGTGCAATGTCCTTTATGTAGGTTTGGTGAGGAGTCCCTAATCAACCAATCTGCCTGTTTCTGATTCTGCTCTTCTGGAAATTTCGTGTTTCCCTTTTCCTCTATGGCCAAATTTGAGAAGGAAATTTATAAACATTCATTTATGATGGCTGTGATAGCTTAACTTTCTCTTCCCATTGGTATAGGTTTGGATGGTATGCCTGGGGATGGCTTTAGGAATTTAAGCAATCTTATGACTTTGTTTCTCACACTTGAGAGTTTATTTGGCAATGTAACGAATGACATTTCAATTTCTGTAGGTTTTTCTGATCAATATGCATCCCATGCCCTCCGGATAATTACCAAAGCCAAGAATTTTAGGAGTTTTAAATCTATATTCCAGCCTAAGTGTTTTTGTTTACTGGCAATAGGCCTTGCCATTGCATAGCTCACTTTCTTTCCTTCCCTTGCTTTTCCTCTCTGATTTCTTTATGGATCTCCGCCTGTAACATAAGGTTACCATAGCCCTGCCTTAGAGTGAATCTCAGAGAATTTTTATTCATTTATTTATTTTTAATTGTGGGCTCACCTTTTTTTTTTTTTGGTGTTAACTAATGGGATGGCATATTCTTCTTTTTTAAACATTTTTTTAAATTGTGAAATATAACATATATACAAAAAGAAATAAATTTCCAAATTCATTTTAACGAGTAGTAATAGAATAGATTTTAAAGTTTGGTATGGGTTATGGTTCCACGTTCTTTTTTCTAGCTGCTCCAAGACACTGGAGACCAACAGAAATATCAATATAATGATTCAGCAGTCATACTCATTTGTTAAATCCTATCTTCTCTGCTATACTCCTCCTTCTCTTTAAATAACATATGTACATAAAAGCAATAAATTTCAAAGTACATCATAACAATTGGTGGTAAAACAAATTTCAATTTGGTATGGGTTACAATTCTGTAATTTTAGGTTTTCGTTTCTAGCTGCTTTAAGGTACTGGAGGCTGAAAGTAATATCAGTATAATGATTCAGCACTCAAATTCATTTGTTAAAACTGACCTTCTCTGTATAACTCTACCAGTACCTTTGACCTTTTATCCACTCTTTAAGGGTATTTGGACTATGCCCATTCTAAGTTTTTCGTGTTGGAAGGGGCTGTCAATAATAGGGGGATAGAACTAGCTGATGTTCTGGAAGGGCTGGCCTCTCTGCATTTCAGGGCTCCTATTGTCAAGGGACCATCTGGAGGTTGTAGATTTTGGAGATATTCAGTTAGCCATTGCTACCTCTCATAGTTTGTCAACCCCCAACCAAAACAGCTTCCTGCCAATCCTAAAGAATTTGTAAGGCATTATATAAGATTCTACAAAGGTTCCATGCACAATTAGGTAACTCTCTAATTGTGAACTTACTTTTTAGCATTTATAAGTAAGAATTATAAATCTTTAGAGATCACAATATCCAAATGTCTACTGGAACTCATGTTCCTGTTATACTGCCAGATTTTTTCATTTGGTGTGGATTTTTCAGTCCTAATAGATTCATGATTATCTTATTGTTAGTCATTTTGAGTTGTTGAATACTGGAAAAAATTATCTTTTCTGTATTAAATTCTTTCTACTTCCCTATTTTATTCAAGTCATATTACCTCTTTCTTGTAGAAATTTATTTAAAGCCATAGTAGGCAGTGAACTGATTCAAGACTCTTATTTTTGTATCAAGTTTCTTAAATTTCCAGCCCAGTGAAACACATGATCTGAGTCTCAATATGCAACAACTAAGTTAGCTGAAAATCTTTGAAAAAGATTGCCTGCTTAGAATCTTAGGTATTTTATCCACCATCTAACCCCCATCATTATACATTTCAGAATATTTTATTTAAAAATCTTCAGCTTTTTTATTATCATATATATAATCTAAAATTGACCAATTTATAAAATTTTAACAAAATTGAAACCGAGATGCATTGTGTGCGTGATTGTTTGGTAACACTCCTTTTTCCTTAGTTGGCGTGTAAAGATTGTAATCGTATTTCTTAAAATTGTTGCCATCTCAGTAGCCATCTCTTTCAAGTGAAAAAAAAAATAGCAGCTAAGTATGAGTTTGACAAATAAAAAAGTGAATGTATGGTTGACATTACCAAAGAACATCTGAGGAACTTTTGTTTCTAAAGATGCAAATTATATCATTGGGAATTGTTTTTTCAACTTTGCAATTCTCAGCTCTGCTTTTGCTTGGGTTGGTCTCATTGCCAAACAAGTTTTCTCCACTTGTGACAAAGTTGGCCACATTATGTTGTCTTTACAGCCTAATCTATAAAAGATAAATTTCTTTGGCTTGCCTAGGGTCCTCACTGTGTCCTTCCACTTTGTCCAAGTAGATGGCCAATATTAGATGGGCAGGCATGAATGTTGCACCCTCCTGTGCTACTAGGGGGTGGCATAAGTCTCATTCAAATCCTTAGATTGAAATTGAAGGAGGAAATCCCTCAAAAGTAAAAACAACTATGAAGGGTAGATAATTATCCACCATAGTCTACAAATAAATTTTTCACCTAAATAAAGAGAAAATTATAATAAGTACAAATTATTAAGAAAATTTGACTGCACCCCCTTTAGTTTATAAAAGCAAGTTTAAGAAGAGCACTCTGTTATTAGCTGTAGTGGGTTTTGACCTTAGTAGTCTGTTCTTTTAATAAAGAACTGTGTAGATCAATGTTTCAAGTGAATTTAAAACATATGGTTTCACAAACATATAACTTATATTAGCAGTTTTCAATCTCTGTTATCATATCAGAATCTCTTAGGCTGAAGCCCAACACATGGATATTCCTATTTGATTGGCTTGAGGTATTTAAATCTCCTATGTAATTCTAATATGTAAACAGGATTAGAACAAAAGGACTATTTGGAATGAAAATGGGGACATAACTATATAGATTCGAAAAATATCAGAAATATATGAGAAAATTTTGAACAAAATTAGCCAATAAACTTGGAGTTGTAGATGAAATGGACAATATCTTAGTAAATTAAAAAATAGCAAACATTAAAAATAAATTAAAAATGGATTAGTCTGAATTTAATTAGTCTGAAACCATTAAAGGAATTAAATTGGAAATTATAAATATTTCCCCAAACACTTATGAAAAAAACCCAAATACACAAAATACAAACTGGTTCAAAATCATTTAAAAAGTCAGTCAGTACAAAATGCTCATAAGAATGGAAAATTTACAGGCCAATATCCGCTATTAACATGGATACAAACAGTAATCAAAATTATTAGGAGACGGAATCCACTAATATATAAAAATGGCCATATATGATGATGAAGATAGGTTTATGCCAGGAATGCTAATATAATTTAGAATGAAGTAATCTACTTAGTTTATTCATTACACTAGCAGATTAACAGCAAAAATGCATTAAAGTAATAGATGCAATAAAAAGAAATCAATAAAATCAAATACCCATATTTCCTTTTCAAAAAAAGAACTCAGGAAATCATAAATAGAAGTGAATCTATAAAAACTGAAAAACAATGTCGACAAAAATATAAAAATAGAAAAATGAAACTGTTACCACTTTTCTTCAAAATTGTGCTGGAGATCTTAGTCAGAACAATAAAAAAATAACAGAAACACAAACTAATTTGAAGGTGATATAATTGCCTACATTGAAATATTGAAAACAATCTGCAAAAATTATTAGTTTTTTGATAATGAATCAAGGTTGCCACATAAAAATGTCAAAACTTAGGCACAAAAAAAAAAACACAAAACTTAAGGGCAACAGCATTTATTTACACTGATACAAAAAGAAAACAACAAACAACTTAAATTTAGGAAAATGTAATAGTAATAGAGCAATAAAAAGTGTATTAAGATCCCAGTAGTGGATCTGATAAAGATGTGCTTGATCCTTTTGGAAACAACTATGAAAAATCTATGATAAAACATCAAGGAAGACTTATTACTGGAGAGATAATGCACATTCATGCAAAAATTATCACTATCATAAATATACCAATTCTTTCCAACCTGATTTAAAATTCAGGCAATGGCAGGCATTTAATGCTCCACAACCATGCAAAATCCTCTACCTGTGTGAGAGCGTGTATGCACACCAAGGACCACCGATCAACAAGAAGCCTCAGGAAACTTCTGATGAAAGCAATATGATGGAGCAAAATGTAGTACATCATTAAGACATTATAAAGGTATTTTACAGCAATATGCAAATACAGCAGAGATGAAATATTAAGAAATAGAACTATAGAGCTTCTAAAAACAAAATCATGCATAGGTATAGATAGATGATAGATAGATAGATAGATAGATAGATAGATAGATAGATAGATAGATAGATAGATAGATGATAGATAGATAGATAGATAGATAGATAGATAGATAGAGATAGTAGTGATAGATCTGATATAAAGGAGAGATAGCACTGAATATTACTGGTGACTGATGAAATACTCAATAAAGATTACTGGATGAACAAGATATCTTTATGGAGGGACAATGACTTCTAACCTCACAATTCTACACAAAAATAAATTTCAAATAGATTACAAATGAAAAGACAACACAACAAACACATGAAACTCAGAGAAGAAAATAAAGTATGTGTTTATAACGTCAACCTCAGGGTGGAAGAGGGCATACTAAACAAGATGCAAATTGTGTGAACCATAAAGGAAATGGATAATAAGTTCTTCTATATTAAAATTCAGAATTCTGAATGATCAAAAAGCCATCTTACATAACAGATAAAAGATAAGCAATAAACTGGGAGAAGATATTGGCCATACATTTAACCATGAAATTGTAAACAATTATGATTCCCAAAACAAGCAGAAAAAACAATACTTGCATTAAAAAGAAATTAAAAAAAATACAATCAATCTAATCTAAAAATGGGCAATCAATCCAGTTTAAAAATGGGCAAAAGAAAGTTAAAAGGGTTAGTTTTTATATATACATTTTTTAATATATAAATTTTTACTTAAAAATGTGTCATAAAATTAGGGAACTGTGTTCAAGCCAATTGTAATTAGGAAAAAGTCAATTAAACTCACAATAAGGCAGCATTGGCAAAAAAAGTTAAAAAATTCAGGCAATGCTAGGCGTTTAAATGAATTGGATCAGTGGGAGCTAACATTAACTGCTGTTGGAATGGAAAATTGGTGTAACTATTTTAAAAAAACATGTGGTATTATCTGGTGGACTTGAAATTTATGATCTACGACCTAAAAATTCCATTTTTAGCCATATACTACAATAAGTTGAATTTTGTACTCCAGAGAAAGCTATGCTCTTCTGTCTTTTTTTTAAAATGGGCAGGCAGCAGGAATCAAACCCGAGTCCTCTGGCATAGCAGGCAAGCATTCTTGCCTGCTGAGCCACCGTGGCCTGAAAGCTATGTTCTTAACCTTAATTCAATCCTGTAGATGTGAATCCCTCGTAAATAGGGCCCTTTGAAGATGATATTTTTAGTTAAGGTGTGGCCAAAAGATTCAAGATGGATCTTAATCTTATTACTGGAAGCCTTATGGAGAATGACACAAAAACAATGGCATAGAAAAAAGTAGAAGCTGGAAGTCAATAGAACCTGGAACCCAGAAGAGAGAAGAGAAGACATTATTATCAAGTGCATTGTTATGTGACAGAAAAGCCAAGGAACCAAGTATCACAGGCAGCCCACTCTTGAATGCCAGTCTTTAAAGAGGAAGTATCAGTTTGCTGATGACTGATTTTGGACTTCTCTAAATTCTCATTGTTTAACTCAACTCATTTTGTGATATCTCGTGATCACTGCCAGGAAATGAAGACACCTTTTGATTCTACAAAAGTCACTAAACGTACAAACAAATATACATATGGAAGCAACACTGGAATTGGATAATAGATAGAGCCTGGAAGAATTGTCAGGCACTTGATCAAAAAAAAATTTAGATTACTTTGAAGAGACTGCAGGTAGAAACATGAACATTAAAGGTCACCTCTAATGTGGGCTGAAAAGGAAATGGTGATATATTTTTGGAAACTCAAAGAAAGGCAATCTTTTTCACAAAGAGGCAGGGAATTTGACAAAATTGTGTTCTGTTGCCAGATGGAAGGCAGGATTTGCAAATGATGAACTTGGTCATTTAGCTGAGGAAATTTCCTTGCTTAGTATGGAAGTTGCAGCCTTGTTTCCCCTTGCAGCTTATGGTAAAATGCAAGAAGAAAGGGCTCAGTTGAGGATTGAAATCTAAAAAAGCACAGCAAAACCAGAAATTGAGGATATGGAAAATGCTGTGTCTTTCCAGGTAGTGTACTCTGAGACTAAAGCCAGAAGCAGCTCTATCAGGGACCTCCTTGAGCTTCCCAGGAAGTAACTTCTCTGAGAACAGTGTTCCACGTGGGGGCGTTAACTGAACAACATTTTGCTAAAGAGGGTGTGGCTGAACTGGATCCATTTAGCCATTTCAGTGATTTTTCAGGATTGAAAAATGCAATTATTCAGGAAAGATTTGTGGAAATTACTTTAGTCAAATGGACTGAACCTTCTTAAACTATACGCAAAGCTGATAAGCTTTGAAACTTATATGAGCTGAACCACTGCAAATAGTGAAAGGGACAGAGAAGGGATGTCTTAAAAGAAGATTGATTTCAAGAGCAGGAATATGGAAGCAGAAGTCAGAACCAAAAAGATCTCTTCAGACAAGAGAGTGGGTCCATTCACACGGGTAGAAAGGGCAAGTCTGCCTCCGCAGTTGGAGGGAACAGAGACCTTGCACTGCACTATTCAGAGAGAATGCTGCCATTTCAACGATCAGAAAGGTTAAGATTTGTGCTCTAGTGTTCTTGGAGAGTATAATTACTGTTCCGATGCTCCAAGAGGGTGAAGCTTAAACCCCAGTGTTTGAGGAGAGATGGCTGCTGTGCAAGTGCTTGGAAAGGGTGGAACTGCTCTTCTATCAGGCAGGACAAGGTATCATTCTAGAGTTGACTCTCAGATCTTTAAATCTAATGGAGTTTCCCTGCTGAGCTTTGAGGGAAATGTTGGAAACTGTGACTGTTGTTTTCCTTCCAATGACTCCCTCTTGTAATGGGAGCATCTATCTAATGCCTATCCCACTATTGAATATTAGGAACAGATAACTTGTTTTCTAGGTTTCACAAATCCACAGACTGAGAAGAATTTTGCTTCAGGGTAGACCACACCCAAACTGATTTTGATGACACTTTGTTCTTATCACTGTTACCATGACTTAAGCCTTTTTTGGGTGCTGTCATGGAATGAATGCATTTTTGCATATGGCAAGAACATGTCTTTTGGGGGTCCAGATAGCAGACCATAGTGGCTTCAGTTGTGTACCTCAAAAAAAAAAAATAACAAAACATGTCTTTAACCTTAATCCATTCTAATGGTTATGAACCTATTGGAAAGAGAAACTTCTGAGTGTGAAATTTTTAGTTAAGATGAGGTCAACTGAATAAGGATGGATATTGACCCTGTCACCAAAAGCCCTTTTAAGGAAGATCGCAGGGAGAAAGCCATAGAGATGAGTAGAAATTGGAAGTCAAAGTAAACTAGTAGAGAAAGGAGAGATATCATCGAGCACATTGCAAAGGAACAGAAAAAACAAGGATTCAAGGATCACAGGAAGCCAGCCCAGAATGCCACAGACTTTGGGGAGAAAGCATTGCCTTGATGACGAAACAATAAATCATTTAAGCTGACCCATTTTATAGTATTTATGATTGCAGTTAGAAAACTAAGACAATACTTTATTATGATTTTTGTCAGTTGAATCCATATCAGATTCACTTGGGCAGAATGTTAAGACCACTGGAAACCTCGCCCAGAGTTTCTGATTGAGCAGGTCTGGGGCCATGTTGGGGAATATGCATATATATAATAAGTTACTGGGTGATGCTGCTTCGGAATTCATTTTGAGAACCACTTGCATGAAAATTTGTGCAAATATATACCACTGGAAACAACCAAATTTTCTATCAACCAAAGAATAGATGTATAAAATATCATGGACTATGGTACTATTAAAAAAGCAAATTGCAGAAGAAAATGTACAAAAATCAATTTGTATAAACATCAAAGCATGCAAAGCACAAGTAAATCATGTACAGACACTTGAATTTTTGATAAAGCTACACATAAAAGCAAGGGGAAGATGCAAAAATAACTAAGGATAGTAAATATTGCTACTGGGAAAGGGAGAATGTAATTTGATTGGAGCAGGCAGTGGCTTTAAAGAAATATGTCTTAAAATGGAGAGTAGAAAAGTGGGTATTGCCCCCTTTTAAATAATTCTTATTAACGCACCTACAGCTCAAACCCCTTGAATATATAAAGTATTCTATAATTTTTAAAAAAAAATTTATTACTTTAAAAAAATTGTAAGAAAGAAACACAAACATTCTTAATATATGCTCATTCCGTTCTACATATATAATCGATAATTCACAATATTATCACATAGTTGCATATTCATCATCATGATCATTTCTTAGAACATTTGCATCAATTCAGTAAAAGAAATAAAAAGATAACAGAAAAATAAAATGAAAACAGAAAAAAAAAATTTACATACCATACCCCTTACCCCTCCCTTTCATTGATCACTAGCATTTCAAACTAAATTTATTTTAACATTTCTTCCCCCTATTATTTATTTTTATTCCATATGTTCTACTCATCTGTCAACAAGGTAGGTAAAAGGAGCATCAGACACAAGGTTTTCACAATCACACAGTCACATTGTGAAAGCTATATCATTATACAATCATCATCAAGAAACATGGCTACTGGAATATAGCTCTACATTTTCAGGCAATTCCCTCCAGCCTCTCCATTACATCTTGGATAACAAGGTGATATCCACTTAATGCGTAAGAATAACCTCCAGGATAACCTTTCGACTCTGGAATCTCTCATCCATTGACACTTTGTCTCATTTCACTCTTCCCCCTTTTGGTCAAGAAGGTATTCTCAATCCCTTGATACTGGGTCTCAGCTCATTCTGGAGGTTTTCTCAATCCCTTGATGCTGAATCTCAGCTCATTCTGGGATTTCTGTCCCATGTTGCCAGGAAGATCCACACTCCTGGGAGTCATGTCCCACATAGACAGGGGGAGGGTGGTGAGATTGCTTGTTGTGTTGGCTGGAGAGAGAGGCTACATCTGAGCAACAAAAGAGGTTCTCTTGGGGGTGACCCTTAGGCCTAATTTTAAGTAGGCTTGACCTATCCTTTGTGGGGTTAAGTTTCATATGAACAAACCCCAAGACTGGGGGCTCAGCCTATAGCTTTGGTTGTACACACTGCTTGTGAGAATATCAAGAATTCAACTTGGGGAGGTTGAGTTTTCCCCCGTTCTCACCATTTCCCGAAGGGAACTTTTCCACTCACTGATCAAATCACTCTGGGATTCATTGGGGCATCACCTGGACAAACCAACAAAATCTCATGTCCTACCCAAGGTTCCATGTACTTATGGTGTTCAACCAACTATCTACATAAGTTATATTAGGAGATGCACTAGTCAAAATATAAATTTTGTACCAAATAAACATTTCTTGCTTTAGTCTCACACATAAGTTGAAATTTTAAAATATTAATTACCATCTATTTCAGCACCCTGCAGTAATGGCATTCTTTTGTTCTTCCTCATGCAAAAACATTTTTTACATTTGTACACTGTCACTATCATTATACACTCTAGGCATTCCTAGATTATGCCATCTAATCTTTATCATCCATCTTTCTTTCTGATTTCATTTATGCCCCCAGCCCTCCTCCCTCTATCATTCTCACATTCAGCATCATTCAGTGTTTTAACATAATTGTATTACAGTTAGGTAATATTGTGCTGTCCATTTTTGAGTTTTTATATTTAGTCCTGTTGCACAATCTGTATCACTTAGCTCCAATTACCCAATATCTTACCCTATTTCTATCTCCTGATGGTCTCTGTTACCAATGAAATATTCCAAGTGTATTCACTAATGTCAGTTCATATCAGTGAGACCACACAGTATTTGTCCTTTTGTTTCTGGCTAATCACACTCAGCATAATGTCCTTAAGGCCCACCATGTTGCTACATACTTCATAACTTTATTCTATCTTACAGCTGCATAATATTCCATCTTATGTATATGCCACAGTTTGTTTAGCCACCTGTCTGTTGATGGACATTTTGGCTGCTTCCATCTCTTGGTAATTGTAAATAATGCTGCTATAACATTGGTGTGCAAATATCTGTTTGTGTCCTTGCCCTCATGTCCTTTGAGTAGAGACAGCATAGAGATGGGTCCTGTTTTTTAATCCATTCTGCCAGACTGTGTCTTTTGATTGGGGAGTTTAATCAATTAACATTCAGTGTTATTATTGCATGGGTAGTACTTTCTTCTACTATTTTGCCTCTGGATTTTATATGTCGTATCTAATTTTCCTTCTTTTTACCTTTACTCATAGTCTTCCTTTCTACACTCTTCTCCAAACCTCTCTCTTCTGTCTTCATGTCTGTCTCTAGTGCTCCCTTTAGTATTTCTTGCAGAGCTGGTCTCTTGGTCACAAATTCTCTCAGTGATTTTTTTGTCTGAAAATGTTTTAATTTCTCCCTCATTTTTGAAGGACAATTTTGCTAGATATAGAATTCTTGGTTGGCGGTTTTTCTCTTTTAATAATTTAAATATACCATCCCACTGTCTTCTTGCCTCCATGGTTTCTGCTGAGAGATCTATGTGTAATCTTTTTGGGCTTCCCTTGTACATTATGGATTGCTTTTCTCTCGCTGCTTTCAAGATTCTCTTTCTCTTTGACCTCTGACATTCTGATTAGTAAATGTCTTGGAGTACATCTATTTGGATCTATTTTCTTTGGGGTATGCTGCATTTCTTGGATCTGTAATTTTAAGCCTTTCATAAGAGTTGGGAAATTTTCAATGATAATTTCCTCCATTAGTTTTTCTACTCCTTTTCCCTTCTCTTCTCCTTCTGGGATACCCACAGCATGTATATTCATGTGCTTCATATTGTCTTTCAATTCCCTGAGTCCCTGCTCATATTTTTCCAATTTTTTCCCTATATTTTCTTTTTCTTGCTGGATTTCAGATGTTCCATCTTCCAGTTCACTAATCCTATATTCTGTCTCATGAAATCTACCATCGTAGGTTTCTACTGTTTTTTTCATCACTTCTATTGTGACTTTCATTCCCATAAGTTCTGTGATTGGTTTTTTCAGGCTTTTGATTTCTTCTTTTTTTTCATTCCTTGCCTTCTTTATATCCTCCCTCAATTCATTGATTTGGTTTTTGATGAGGTTTTCCATGTCTGTTCATATATTCTGAATTAATTGTTTCAGCTCCTGTATCTCATTTGAATTGTTGGTTTGTTCCTTTGACTGAGCCATATCTTCAATTTTCCTAGTGTGATTTGTTATTTTTTACTGGCATCTAGGCATTTAATTACCTTAATTAGTTTATTCTGGAGATTGCTTTCACTTCTTTTACCTAGGGTTTTCTTGCTGGATGAATTTGTTGTCTAACTGTTCTTTGACATTCAGTTCAGCTTTATTTGGACCTATAGCTTAAGTTTTGTTTAAGAGAGGAGAATTTTTCAGTTCTTGTTTTCTTGTTTCTTGCTCTGCTTATATGGTGCCTTTCCCTCCCTACCCTTAGGAGGATCTACTTAGGTATTATAGACCCCTGCTGGATTTTCCCAGACCAAACTGGCCTCCTATCAGGAGAAAAGAGTCACCTGTATCAATTTTCCCTGAGGGTGAGACCCAGCAGGTTGAAAGACTTTCCTGTGAAGTCTCTGGACTCTGCTTTTCTTATCCTGCCCAGTATGTGGCACTTGTCTGCCTGCAGGTCCCACCAGGATAAGATGATGTGGTACCTTTAACTTTGGCAGACTCTCCCTCCTGGGGTCATGGTGGAGACAGAGGAGAGGTTGTAGGCTGGTTTTAATAGCTTCAAATTACCAAGTACTGGTGTTTGAATTCCTTGAGGGAGGGGTTCCACCTGAGTTGAGCTTCACCCCTCTGCTGGGGAAGGCACAGGCTCCAGACAAGCCCTCAAATGAGCTTGTTTCTGCCTATGCCTGGGGAAGTTGCACCCTAGATGCCCTACCACTGTATCCAAAAGCAATCAAGCCTTTGTAGAAACACAGCCACAAAAACCTCTGTTTCCTTCTTTTTTATTTTTTTCTTTTTCCATCAACCCTGCCCCATTGGCAGTGGGGCAAAAATGAGTGACCTCCACTTTGACCAGGTTCACCTGAGCTGGGATCCTATTTTTGGTAGTCAGAATTTGTTAATTAATTCCACAATTGGCATTTGATTGTGCTTAGCCCCTGCTGCCGGTAAAGTCTCTTTCCTTTCCCCTCTGGGAAGCAGCCTGTGGGGGAGGGGTGCCGGCTACCGTGGCTTGGGGAACTCATGGTTCTGGGGGGCTCGCAGCTGATCCAGCTGTTCCAGACTTGGATATGCTGTGTGTCCAGTCACTATCGTGGCTCCGGGAGCTGTTCTGTACTGTTTCTGGTTATTTAGTATTTGTTCTGGAGGACGAACTAAAATGCACACATTGTTAAGCCACCATCTTGGCCCAGAAGGTACTCTATAATTTAAAAAAATAAATCTCTACTAACCTTAATATAGGCTGCTAATCTCTACTTTCATTGTTTTTGATATATTTCCACACAACTCTCTCCCCTAAAACAATTTCTACAGCCAATGGCATATGTTATCTGGATGATTATTCATAACAATGTAGGAAAACACAAAAGAAAGGAGAGAGAAAAAGAGAGAGAGAGAGAGAGTTCTTATCTCATTAACTTCAGAAGAGCCTGAGTTTTTCTGTCTTCAGGTCTATATTTCTTTGCAGAATGATGAAAAGTTCTTACCACAAGCTGGAATAAGTTGTTTCTCTGTAACTTGCTTTAGAAAAAACTTTGTCAGCTGGGTATTTCCAATATCCTTCTTCATTTAGTTATAAATAATCTTATAGAAATTTAAAGTATTAATATATTGAATTGGCTTTGAGAGTTACCTAGTCTAACTGCATACGGATTACAAGTATTCCCCTTGGCCTGTCTAATCTCATATTTAACTTAGATCATTATAGAGAATTAAATAATTAGTGAAACCATTTTAAGGTACACAATTGCAAAACCAAAACTAAGTATACTATTTGGAGCAAAATTTCCCTTATCATTGATCCCAGGCTTACTAATTCCAAGTGTAAATTCTGGATTTAACTTTTATAAATACATAGAGTATGTCTGAATGCAAAATTATGTGGTAGTCTTTCAATTGCTGGAAAATAGGTTTCACTTTTTCCATAATTATCCTCTCCACTAATCTAGACATCTTCAGATCTTTTTGTTTATATTTTTATTAACCATTCTTCTTTGGACATATTCAAATTTATTTTCTCTCCAATGATGATGATAGCTAGAAAAAAAACCCCACCTATTTTATTAGGAGATACATTTTGAAATTTTATTTTATTTTTGTTGAAAAATCTTCACATGCATATATATCATACATGGTTTACAATCAATCACTCGCAGTATCATTGTATAGTTGTATTATTATCACTATGATCATCTTTTGAACATTTGCATCACTCCAGAAAAAGAAAAAAAAAAGAAAAAACTCATACATACCATGCCCCTTACACTTTCCTCTCACTGACCACTATAATTTCCATCTACCCAATTTATTTTACCTTTATCACACCTATTATTTATTTATTATCATATATTTTTTTTACTCTTCTGTCCAAACCCTGGATAAAAGGAGCATCAGACACTAGGTTTTCACAATCACACAGTCACATTGTAAAAGTTATATCTTGATACAATCATCTTCAAGAATCAAGGCTACTGGAACACAACTCAGCAGTTTCAGATACTTTCCTTCAGCCACTTCAATACACCATAAGTTACCTTGTATCTGATGCCCCTTTTATCCAGGGTATGGCCAAATGAGAAAAAAAAAGCATAAAAATAAATAAACAATAGGGAGGATAAGGGGTGAAATAAATTGTGTAGATTACAATACTAGTGGTCAATGAGAGGGAGGGGTAAGAGGTATGGGATATATGAGTTTTTTTTTCTGTTTATTTACTTTTCTGGAGTGATGCAAATATTCTAAAATGATTGCAGTGATAAGCACACAACTATGTGATGATATTGTGAACCATTGATGGTACACTATGTATGGACTATGCATGTGAAGATTGCTCAATAAAAATATTAAACAAACAAACAAACAACAAAAAAAAGGAATATCTGTGTACTACATAAGAATAATCTTCAGGATGACCTTTCAACTCTGTTTGAAATTTCTCGGCCACTGACACTTTATTTTGTCTCATTTCTCTCTTCCCCCTTTTGTCAAGAAGGCTTTCTCAATCCCTTGATGCTGAGTCCCAGATATTCCAAAATTTCTGTCTCACATTGCCAGGGAGGTTTACACCCTGGGGAGTCAAATCACATGTAGGAGGGGAGTGCAGTGAGTTCACATACTGAATTGGCTTAGAGAGAGGCCACATCTGAGCAACAAAAGAGGGTCTCTAGGCGTGACTCTTAGACCTAATTTTGAGAAGACAGCCTATCCTTTGCAGGATTAAGTTTCATAGGGGCAAACCCCAAGATCGAGGGCATAGCCTATTGACTTGTTTGTCCTTACTGCTTGCTAGAATATCAGAAATTCTCCAAAGAGAGAACTTAAATATTTTCTCCTTTCTCCCAAGTCCCCCAAGGGGATCTTGCAAACACTTCTTTATTCACTGCCCTATATCAGCATCACACTAACCTGGACAACCAACAAAATCTCATGCCGTATTCAAGATTCCATGTACTTATGGTGTTCAACTAAACTTACTACACAAGTTAAATTAGTAAATGCACTACCCAAAATACAAATTTTGCACCAAATAAGCTTCTCTGCCTTTAGTCTCACACAAGTTAAATTAGTAAATGCACTACCCAAAATATAAATTTTGCACCAAATAAGCTTCTCTCCCTTTAGTCTCACACAGAAATTGAAGTTTTATAATGTGGACAATATTATCCTTTACCTTGCATTCTGATATACCTTGGTCCTATCCAGTTCAGCTTCATTCATATCTCTATTCAAAGTCTGATCACTTTTTCAACCATTTAAACAGTTCCTGGATGGGGCAGTGCTGTAAATAGTGAGAGTTTTACTTCTTTCTTTCCAATTTGGATGCCTTTTATTCATTTTTCTTGTCTAATTCCTCTGGCTAGAACTTCCAGCACAAAGTTGAAAAACAATGATGACAATGGACATCCTTGTCTTGTTCCTGATCTTAGAGGGAAAACTTTCAGTCTTTCCCCAATAAGTATGATATTAGCTGTGGGTTTTTCACATGTTCTCTTTGTCATGTTGAGGAAGTTCCCTTCTATTCCTATCCTTTGAAGTGTTTTCATCAAGAAAGAATGTTAAATTTTGTCAATCTGCATCAATTGAGGTGATCACGTGTTTTTTCTGCTTTGATTTGCAATTATTACATTAATTGATTTTCTTATGTTGAACCATCCTTGCATACCTGGAATAAATCTCACTTTGTCATGGTGTATAACTCTTTTAATGTGCTGTTGGATTCTATTTGGAAGTATATTGTTGAGAATTTTTTGCATATATATTCATTAGAGAGATTGATCTGTAATTTTCTTGTAATGTTTTTGTCTGGCTTTGATATTAGGGTGATGTTGGCTTCATAGAATGAGTTAGGTACCTTTTCCTCCTCTTGAATTTTTTCAAAGGGCTTGAGCAGGATTGATACTAATTTTTTTCTTGAATGCTTGGTAGAATTCACGTTTGAAGTCATCTGGTCCTGAACTTTTCTTTTTTGGTAGTTTCTTGATGACTGATTTAATCTCTTTACTTATGATTGGTTTGTTGACTTTATCTATTTCTTTTTGAGTCAATGTTGGTTGTTCATCCCTTTCTAGGAAGTTGTCTATTTCATCTACATTGTCTAGTTTATTAGCATATCATTGATCAGAGTATCCTCTCATTACCTCCTTTATTTCTGTAGGGTCGAAGGTTATGTCACTTCTTCCATTTCTGATTTTATTTATTTTCATCCTCTCTCTTTGTCTTGCCAACCTAGCTATGAGTCGCTTGATTTTATTGATTTCTCAAAGAACCAACTTCTGGTTTTGTTAATTTTCTTGATTTTTTTATGTTCTCAATTTCATTTATTTTTGCTCTAATTTTCATTATTTCTTTCCTTTTGTTTGCTTTGGGGTCAGTTTGTTGTTCTTTCTTTAATTCTCCCAAGTGAACAGTTAATTCCTCAATTTTTGTTCTTTCTTTTTTTTTAGTATAAGCATTTAAGGCAATAAATTTCCCTCTTAGCATTGCCTTTGCTGCATCCCATACATTTTGATATGTTGTGTTTTCATTTTCATTGCCTCAAGATATTTGGTGATTTCACTTGCAATTCCTACCTTGACCACAGTGATTATTTAAGAGTGTGTTGTTTAGCCTCCATATGTTTGTGAATTTTCTGGTCCTTTGCCTGATATTGATGTTCAACTTCATTCCATTATGATCTGAGAAAGCATTTCATAAGAGTTCAATCTTTTAAAATTTATTTAAACTTGCTTTGTCACTCATCATATGGTCTATCCTTGAGAATGATCCATGAGCATGTGAGAAAAATGTGTATCCTGCTGTTGTGAGATGTAATATTCTGTAAATGTCTGTTAAGTCTAGATCACTTATTGTATTATTCAAATTATCTGTTTTTTTATTGATCCTCTGTCTAAATATTCTATCCATTGATGAGAGTGGGGAATCAAAGTCTCTAATTATTATGGTGGAGGTGTCTGTTTCTCCCCTCAGTATTGTCAGTGTTTGCCTCATGTACTTTGGAGCACTCTGGATCAGTGCATAAATACTTATGATTATTATGTCTCATTGAATTGTTCCATAATGTCCTTCTTTGTCTCTTTTAGTTATTTTACATTTGAAACCTAATTTGTTGGATTTTAGTATAGCTACTCCTGCTCTTTTCTGATTGTTGTTTGCATGAAATATCTTTTCTCAACTTTTCAGTTTCAACCTATTTTTGTCCTTGGTTCTAAAATGAGTCTCCTGTAGACAGCGTAATGATGGGTTCTGCTTTTTAATCCATTCTGTCAGCCAATGTCTTTTAATTAGAAAGTTTAATCCATTAGCATTTAATTTCATTACTGTAAAGGTAGTACTTTCTTCTACCATTTTGTCTTTTGGATTTTATACTTCATATCTGTTTTTTTCCTGTTTGTACCTTTACTGATAGTCTTCATTTCTAGACTTTTCTCCAGACCTCTCTCTCCTGCCTTTTCTTATCTGCCTGTAGTGCTCCTTTAGTATTCCTTGTAGAGCCATTCTCTTAGTCACAAATTCTCTCACTGATTGTTTGTCTGAAAATATTTTATCTCCCCCTCATTTGAAGGACAATTTTGATGGCTATAGAACTCTTGGTTAGCCGTTTTTCTCTTTTAGAATCTTAAATATATTATACCACTGCCTTCTCGCCTCCATGGTTTCTGCTGATAAATCTACATTTAGTCTTATTGGGCTTCTCTTGTATGTGATGGATTGCTTTTCTCTTGCTGCTTTCAAAATTCTCACTTTCTCTTTGACATCTGACAGTCTGATTAGTTAAGTGTCTTGAAGTGTGTCCATTTGGATCTATTCAATTTGGGGTATACTGCACTCCTTGTATCTATAATTTTATGTCTTTCATAAGAGATGGGAAATTTTCAGTGGCTGTTTCCTCCATTAGTCTTTCTCCTCCTTTTCCCTTCCCTTTTCCTTCTGGGACACCCACAACATGTATATTTGTGCACTTCATGTTGTCATTCAATTCTCTGAGAATCTGATCATATTTTTCCATTCTTTTCCCTAGGTTTTTTTGTGTCTGTCAGATTTCAGATGTCTAGTCCTCTAGTTCACTAATCCTTTCTTCTGCTTCTTCAAATCTATTGTAGGTTTCCATTTTTTTTTTCATCTCTTCTATTGTGCCTTTCATTCCCCTAAGTTCTGTGATTTTTTTTCAAACATTCTAGTTCTTCCTTTTTTTTCACCTAATGTTGAAAAATCTTTATATCCTACCTCAACTTGTGATTTGATTTTTGATGATATTTTTCATGTCTATTTGAACATCTTGAATTAGTTGCTTCAACTCCTGTATCTCATTTGAATTGTTAGTTTGTTCCTTTGACTGGGCCATGCCCTCAATTGTCCTAATATACCTCATTTTTTTCTGGCAGTTAGGCACTTGATTTCTTTAATTAGTTTATTCTGGAAGTTGTTTTCACTCTTTTACAAGGATTTGCTTGCTGGATAGCTTTGTTCTCTATATATTCTTCGACATTCAAGTCAACTTATTTTAGACTCTAGCGTAGGTTCTCTTTAACTGATCAGAATTTTTTCAGTTCTCATTTTTCTGTGTCTTGTCCACCTATATGGAGTCTTTTTTTTAAAGAAGATTCTCCTCAGATATTACAAACCCCAGTCAGATTTTCTTAGACCAGACAGGCCCATGTTTCAGGAAGATTGAGTAGCCAGCATCGGTTTTCCCTGAGGGTGAGACCCAGTAGGTTGTCACACTTTCCTATGAAGCCTCTAGACTGTGCTTTTCCTATCCTGCCCAATATGTGGCACTTATCTGCCTGTGGCTTCTCATCAGCATAGTGTGCAGTGCCTAGGGCATGGTTGAAACAGAGGTGAGGTTGTAGGTTGGCATTTATTGCTTCAGTTTTCCAGTTCTTGGGGCCTGAATTCCTTGAAGGAGGAATTCCACTTGAGCTGGGCCCCAACTGCCTCTTGAGGAAGATACAATCTTTTGGAATTGACTCCTTTCACCTAATTAGCTACTTTGTCCTCAGACCAGCTTAATCCCTAACTTGTCTGGGGTGTGCTGAAGCTCGAGAGTGCTTCCAGTTTTAGCTAATGAGCTACTAAGGAGTAAGGGGGAAAAAGCAAAACAGAGCCTTTTTGCAGCCAAACTCCTGCTCCTTGAGTTATCAATCAAAACCTTGAGTTGGTACATGACTCTATGTATCTCCTGGTTCTATGTGCACCCTTTTCTTGGGGTCCAGCCCTTTACTGGTAGTTTGTGCTGCCAACTCAAAAAGCCTCTTTTTTTCCCCATCAACCCCATACCCTCTCTGCTGGGTCAGAAACTCCTACTGCTTTTATTGCTCGTTCTATGTTTATCTGTGCTGAGGGCCTGTTTTCATAGTCAGGATTTATTAATTAATTCTGCAATTGGAGCTTGGCTAAGCTAAATCCTTGCTGCTAGTAAAGTCTGTTCTCTTTCCCTTCCAGGAACAAGCTGTCATGCCCTTGGGGGAGGGACACCAACCTCGATGGTTGGGGGATGTACAGTTCTGCATGGGGTCTCAGCCTTTACACCTGGTCCAGACAGGTGTACGCTATGTGTCCAGTCACTGATGTTGCCCCAGCAGTTGTTATAGAGTTCCTGGCTATTTACTAGCTTCTAAATAGAGGATAGACTAAATTCCACACCTTACTAAGCTGCCATCTTGCCCCCAAATCTAGAAGATGCATTTTTAATAATATCCTCTAAAACAACTTTAATTTATGTTGGCAGAAACATAACATTGCTAATGGGTATTGTCAAGCTAATATCTGTCAGACTTTTGATAAAGCCTCCTGTTAACATGCATTGTTCATTTTAAGGCTTGACTCTCAGCCTAAGTAAATTGTGTTTATTTTTTAAACATTAAGCTTTAAATTATCTTCCATCTCATCAGGTTTGCCTTATTAGTCAATCATGTTGAGATATTTTTGAATTTCAGATATAGCATCCAATTTATCATTATTTTTACAACTTCCTATTATCTGTGGATATCACTACTATATTTTCCATTTTGTCATACAGGTCACTGATAAAAATTTGGGATTGGAAAGGATCAAAAGCAAAACTTTTAACACTATCTTTCAGGCTAGCATTAACCACAACATTACTCTAAAAGGGTGCTTAAGTATTTATTTAATAAATACTTAACAAAATAGTCATTTTACCCAAATGTTGCTTCCTATGAAATGGAGCTCAAAGGATATTAAGGAATGATGAGAAAGAAAGAATGAAAGAAAGAATAAAAGACAAACAAAGATGGGTTCAGGGGGTCTAAAGCTCAGCGATAACAGACCAGAGACATCAGACAACTTTATTCTTAATTGGTTCCTGCTTATATACTGCAGGATTCACGTGACAAAGAGTATGCATGCACCTGGTGAGAATAAAGAGTGCTTACTTAAGATGACCACAAAGAACCTGGGGCTAAAACAAAACAAACATTCTCTCTCTCCCAGACTGTTCTCCATTAAGCAAATAACTGTCTCCTCAATTTCTTGCTGCCACTTTGACGCCAGCTGCAACAAATTCTGCAGGTCTTGTTTTAATCCTTGGCTCCAACACCCAAATATCATCATCTTGCCAACTATTTTATCATTAAATTTTAGATGCAGTCTGTCTATAAAGTCTACTTGATTTATAGTCTAGAAATACTATCAAAATGTAAATGAGTTTGATAGGTTACATTTTCATTTTAATGAACATACAATGGCTTCTCTTGATTATCTCTTCCATTTTTTTTATTCAGAAAATATTCTTGAGCTAATCTGTGTTAAAATCTTGCAAAATATCAATAATAACTTCATGTATCTTCAGAGTGTAGTATCTGTTTTGGTTTGCTAACACTGTCAGAATGCAGTATACCAGAAATGTATGGGCTTTTACAATGGGGATTTGTTAGCTTACAAATTTACAGTTCTAAGTCCATGAAAATAATCAAATTAGGGCATCAACAGGACAATGCCTTCTCTGAAGAAAGACTGCATGCATCTGGGACACCTCTGTTACAAGAGAGGTCACATGACCCGCATATGTTGGCTTTTCTCTCTTAACGTTTTGCTGTCAACTTCCAGCTTCAGTGGTTTCCTCTGTCAGCTACTGTGTGTGTGTCCTTGTCTTCCAGCTTGTCTGAGGCTTCTCTCATTGAACACTTCCTAATTTTGTCTCTTAGCTTATCTGGTTTCTCTGGTTTTTTTTCTATCTTTTATCCTCTCAAAGAGGGCACCAATTAAAGGATTAAGACCTTTAATGAGGTTGGTCACATCTAAACTGAAAAACCTAACCAAAGGTGCTACTCACAACAGACATACCCCCACAAGAATGTATTGAAAGAACATACCTTTCCTGGGTTACATAACAGCTTCAAACCACCTCAGCATCCCTCCTCTTTTCTGTGATAAGTATCTGAGTTATGTTTTCATTGATAAATATGTATTTCATGATTTAGTAACAGAATTTCTTCTTCTTCTCTTTCTCCTCCTCCTCCTCCTCCTTCTTCTTTCATTTTCATCATGGAATCCATTGAATGCATTTTTTCTAAGACTGGTCATGTGACTGTGTACAAAACAACAGGCTCACATGGATACATCACTACAGTTGGGCCAATCTCAGGCCCAATCTCAGTTTTGATAAAACTATCATTTCTTTCTTTCAGTTTACTTAGGTGAAAGAGTGTCTTACTATTGGGTTCACTAAAGCGAACACGGTGGTGATTGTGCTCTTCAGCAGTGGAAATTGCCTGTATTCAGAGGCGCATATCCAGATAAAACCAGAGCTGAGAGATGGAGAAACAGATCTCTCACAAGATTGTGTCCCTGGAATTCTCAAGATAGCAGCATATTTGAGCTTCCAGTTATAAGTGGGAATAAAAATAATGTAAGGACCCAATTCCATGTTCTTGCACATGTCCAAAACTCTTTTGGGTATCCATGTTAACTGTAGGAGTTCCTATGAATAATACTTCTCTGTTTTCAAAAATCGAGGTATCTGGTTATCACCTCAATTTACAGGGAGCTCTTCTGTTTTCTAATAACTCTTTGGTTTTCCATACTTGCACAAATAATCAACTGTTCTCCCTCTCATTTTCCTCTATACTTGTATGAATTTGCTTATCAATTTTACAGTGCATTTGCTGTTAATGAATTTACATTAATGAATTTACAAAGAACAAAAATTCTTTGTTTTTATTTTACTTTTTTTGGGGGGGAGGTGCATGATCCGGGAATTGAACCCAGGTCACCCGCGTGGAAGGCAGACATTCTAGCCAAAATTCCTTGTTTTAAACGGAATTTATCTAAAGTAATTTTAAATACACTTCACATCTTAAAAGCAAGCTAGTAACAATAAAACCTTTTTCATAAGCTGTTGGGCACCAATTTATTTCTTTTCTACTGCTATGGAAAGGCACTGAAATAAAATTCAGCATATTAGTTGTCTGATCTGTGACCCCAAATCATCTTTTCACATCCTTTTATTGCCATAAGATTTTCATAAAACACCAAACCTTAGGTTGAAATGGCTTGCTTCCTTACTATTCCTTTATTTTTTTAACTTATATTTATAGAAAATTAATCTCTAAACTTTCAATTTGCTCTGCTAAATTATTTAATGTTATCAGTCATAAGAATTTGCTTTAAATATATGGTTATTTGATTTGACTTTCTCAACTAATAGTACGAAAACACTGCAATTTGAAGACGTGTTTTCCCTCTGACATTCTTTGATTGAAACTGATTTCTCCAGTATCCAAGATTTTCTTCTTCTTCTTCTTTTTTTTTTGTAATTAAAAGGTGCAATAAGTCTGTGACAACTGCACTAAGAAAGGCACAAAGTTCCCACATTAATCTCAATGGACTAATTATGGTCACTTAAGTGTCAGTGTTGTTAACTTCTTTCATTTTATGGGAAAGGACTAACTACTGTGTTTTTCTAGGCCAGCTGAACACCCACCATAGCAGGGGGTGGCATTCATTTGAAATAATGTGCGGTAGGGAAAGTCTTTATGAACTAGAAGTGCAAAAACTTGAATATTATTTTGATTAATTGGTTAATTGAAGTGCTACTAGTACTGTCCTTAAAATTGGAATGAAAATAATGGTTATAGTGTTGTCAGCTAAAATGTGGCTGGACTCCAACCGTGAAGTTTATAGGATTTTGTGTTTTTTTCTATGAAATATTGTCCACTGGCAGGCAAGACAGTTTACCTTAATAAGGTAATAAATATTTTTGAGGAAACATTCATGTATATTATGACACTACCCAATATTAAAATCCAAAAGAAGGCCCAAATAAAGTAGTAAACAAATGGTAAATTCTTATACTCTGTCAATAGATATTTGCAAATTTCATATTTGAAATACCTTCTTCATTGGCTGATGCTAAGCTGTGGAGTACAGAAACTAAAGTACCACCAATAATTATGTATTATGAAATTAGTAAAGAGAAAATCACTGTATTTCCCTTATTATGTTGAATAATTCTCCATGAAATATAAGGACTTCATCAGCTGGGAAAAAGCGAATGGGTTATAGTTTATAATTAAAAGTACCATAGGATATGTTGACAGAGAAAGGTAATTTAATGACACAATATGATTCTTTTTTTTTAGATTTAGAAAATAAAGCAAGCTATATCTAACAAAAAAAATTTCATTTTGATTTCTAGTTCACATACTCCATTTTCCAAATCTCTGAACATTTTGTGAACTGCAAAATGTTATTACTATAGAACAGAGAAAGTCACTGTATAAACCTTATTTGTAAAAGTACATCCTTTAAATAAACATGTCCTTATGATTTTGTGTTAAATATTATAATTTCTTCTTTTAAAAGTATACTCAATGTACCACTTATGTGCTAATATTCTGTCAGAACACCTTATTCTATATCATCATTTTAAAAAACAAATTTAATTAAATAAAGGAAGGATCTGAGATCATAAAATAATCTTTATTTTGCTACTCTGAATTATTGCCTCAGAGTTTTCTAATTTAAAAATAGATTAGAAAAATTTGAATTCAATAGACAGTCCTTTGAATCATTCATCATTCATGGATATAGTGGAACAAATGTTTATAATTATAATCAGGTAGGCCATTAAAATTCTAAATTCTGGTACACTTTAAGAAGTGGCTCAAATTTATACAAAAAAAATAAAAATGGCTTTTTGGATAGTTATTCCAGACTTGATGCTGAGGAGTGAGATTTCTGTCCAAATTTTAACACTGGATTCCAGAGAAGAGAGAAGAGGTTGATATCTCTTAGAGTTCCATTCAGCAACTAATAGAATTACTGACACATCAGTCAATCATAATTCTGTTAATGAAAATGCAGAAATATACTCAAAATAATAGAGTAAATCTAAAAATTTGCATCATTTAGAGGAGTATACATAATAAAATTCTGAAGTTACACAATAAAATGATAAACACAAAATGAAATATGGGAGAGAAATAAGGTTATAAGGAACTTCAATGACTTTGGCAATAACCTATTTCTTAAGTGGGGTGGTGGATTCACTGATATTGACTATCTTCTTATATTTAATAATTTACATGCATTCTTTGTATGTATGGAATATTCTATATTATAAAGATAATTGTAAAGGAACTTGGATGGGTTTAATAGCAAAATGGACACCACCTCTGTGATTTGTCAACCATTAGATACAACTTTCCTTTAAAATATCTAAAAACGGCAAAGGTTTAAAATGACTTAATATTTACTTCTCTCATGTGTTTGTTTCCAGGTGTTCATTCAAGACTGTTCTCATGGTGGTGAATAGTGAAACAAGAAAATCAGTCAAAATGGGTGAGTACATTTTAAGTCGCTTCTTGTTTTGTATCTATTGCATTTAAAAGTGATTCCTCACTCAATGTGCACAATCAGTGGACACCGGGATTTTGAAAAGAGAAAAAGTTTATTTAGCAAAGGCTAGCCCCATGAAGACAAAAAGACAGTTTTCTCAAATCTGTCTTCCCATACTGGAAAAACTTTCAGTGTTTTATAGTATTGAAAAAAGGCAGGTAGGCTTAGAATAAGAAGCAAAGCTGACAAAGTCAGAAATAGTCTAAATGTTGAGTATGCATAAGGTTATTATATAACTACGGTTGTTGGGCATGTCAGACAGGCTGGCTTTGATTAGAACTGGATTGATTCAGCAGGAGAGTTGAGGAATTTAGGAGTGTTTAGCTCTGGGCTGACATATTAATCACTAAGGGGCTATGTGCAAAGGGCATCTTACTTCAGGGAGCTCTGTGGCAACCGAATTTCAGGGTTGCAAAACAAGGTAAGGGGAAACAAGCAAGGTCAGTCAGGAGTTGTCTTGGTTACAGGATGAAGTTTTATAATATTGCATCAGTAAAGCAAAGCAAAGTTATAGTTAAAGGAGAAATGGAAATTTTTACAACTTAAGGAGGGAGCTGTTGAGAAAGTAGTCAGCACGGGGTGGGGGTGGAATAGGGTATGAAAATGCTACATAGACATTCACATTCCTACTGTGAAGAAAATTGCTTTGAACTAAAAGTCAGTATGGCTATACTAAATACTTTGCCTACTGTATTGGAAAGCACTGCAAACCAATTTGGCAAAGAGCATGAATGCATAATTCTATTAAAGGGAGAGAGTGAGGAACTGTGAACAATAAATCAGTCTACCGTGCTACTAAGAAAAACTAAAGTGAGTGAAAGTCATCAAGAAAAGATTAAGAAGTAGAAATATCAAGAAAGGAGTTCTAAAACAAGATTTCATACGGTTCCTATATGACTTTATATAACAAGGGCATTTGTCAAAATAATAAAAACAAATTGACCATAATGTTAAAACTAGCAATTTTATAACTTTATAGTTTAGGGGAGAATATTGGACAAATAAAATGGAATTTATGACATCAAAACTTGAATAAGAAAAATTGGTCTAGATAACAAAAAGTTAAAAAAGAAAGAGAATTGAACATAAAATAGGTTCTAAAAACAGATTTTGAAAATATTACAATAAAAATGGATTAAAATGTCATCAAAAACAGAAACTTTATTTGAAAAAACAAAGTACAACAATATGTTGTCTACATTTAAAATAAAATAATATAGAAAATTTGAAAACACAAAGTATAACAAAAAAGTGTTAGAGGCAAAACTGTGAATCACCAGATATCAATGTTAGTGATGTTAATAGAAAAAATTGAAGTGATGAAGTACGATAAAGCATAAAGAGGAACAGTACATAATAACAAGGAATTAATGAACACTAAATTGCACATACTAAATAATTTAGCTTTAAGATATATGAAGTCATTTTCAGAAACATGGGAAGAAATTAAATCAAAAGGTTCATGTTAAACATAAAGGCACATTTAACACATAACCTTTCAGAATATGCACTATTTTTAATAACATATATAATAATAATAATAATAACTTACCATGCACAGGTCACAAAAGAAGCTTCAATACATTTCAAAGAATTCACAAATGGACTGAGTTCTCTAATCATAAACAAAATAAAAACCTTCTATATGAAGAATAAGATAAATAAATAAAATGGAATGAGATGATAAGAAAATAACAACTTAGAAATTTCGTATGTCATGAAATTTAAAAAATTATACTCCTGAATAACACTTTTATTATACAGGAAAATCTTAAGGAAATTTGAAAATACTCAAATTTAATGAAAATAAAAACAAAAAACACTTGCCAAAATGTATGCGATACACATCTAAGGTAATGAAATTTAGAACATTAAAAAATACAGGGGAGGCGGTGCAAGGGCAGATCAGTGGTAGAATTCTCACCTTCTGTGAGGGAGACCTGGGCTCAATTCATGGTCCATGCAATACCCTCCCCGCAAAAAAAAAAAAAAAAAAAAAAAAAAAAAAAAAAAAAAATCAACAAATGGTGCTATAACAGGATGGTCGCATGGAAAAAGAATGAAAAGTGACCCCCACCATACAGCAATACAGCATATATATATATGAATTCTCTAATCATAATGCAAAATAAAAAACCTATATATTAATATATATATATTAAAAATATATATATGTACATATATATATATGGAAGAGTCAATATAATAAAAAAAGAGACTCAATATCATAACGAAAATAATGACAAATGGCTAGCCCACAAGACAAGCTCTTCTTCTGAACTACTCGCTGTTGTCCCTAGAATACTGGGTAGGAATAAAGTAATGAAGTTGGGATAAGATGCAGGTATCTTTTTCTCCACAGTCTCCGCTTGAATACTATGTTCCACACTTGTATTTTAGTTTTTTACTCATATGAGTGAGTGGGGTAAAGTTAATACCCCTAACAATTATTACTAAACATCAATTGCAGTTGTGGAATAAAAATTGATTCTTAGATACTTGGTCTGGTGGAAGAAATGTTTCTGGTGATAAATTTATGTTTGGGCCTCAGCTGAGCTACTTGCAATTCTTTGAGACTTAGTTCCATAATCCATAGAATGTCAATACTAGTGGCCATGTCATAGGATTTTGTAAGGGCATAATGCATGTGGAAATCCTTTAAAAGAAATCACAATTACATAATCAGGTTTAATGACTGGTTACTTTTAATTATCTTTGTGTTAGTTTGCTGAAGCTGACAGAAGGCGATATACGAGAAATGGCATGGCTTTTAAAAAGGGGCATTGATTAAGTTTCAAGTTTACACTTCTAAGGCTGTGAAAATGTCCAAATTAAGGCATTGAGGGAAAGGTAGATTAACTCCAAAGAGCCCGTGAAGTTTGGGGTTTCTCCCTCAGCTTGGAGGGCACATGGGGATGTCTGCTAACTTTCTCTCTTCATTTCATAAGGCTTCCCTGGGTGCATTTTCCTTCTGCTTCAAAGGCCTGTGGCTACATGGCCTCTGTTGGTTCTGGTGGCTCTAAAGCTTTTTTTTTTTCAAAATGGTTCCCTCTTAAAAGGTTCCAGTAAGCAACTCCACCTTGAATGAGTGGAGATGCATCTCCATGGAAACCACCTCATCAAAAGTTACCACCTACAATTGGGTGGGTCACATCTCCATGGAAACAATCAAAAAGTTCCCACCCAGCAATATTCAATATTCAATGAGGATTAAAGGACCTGATTTTTCTGGGGTAAATAATAGCTTCAAACCAGTGTAATCTTTAAAGATCTTTTCTGAGAATCATTACATGCAAATAAAATAAAATAATAATTCTAATGACTTATTGAAGGGTGTGAATGTTAGCATTCTAAAATATTATATTAAAAAAGAAAAGTAACTCAGCTGGCAGATTCTTTAGCATGACTTGATAAATTTTAATTTAGCATGACATTTCCTTCTACTTCACAAGGTTGCTTGGTAAGAAATATATAATATAGAGAATAAAACTGGATTAATGGAAACTAATGTATAGTGCTACATTGTGATACAATTTTCTGAAACAGCTAAAACAATATGAAATTTATTGATTTGTAGTTCTTAATCATGTTATTTAAGTAACAATCAATATCTTTGGAATTTTTGGATTGCAAAAAAAAAAACAGAGAATAAAAATTTGATGATGTCATAGAGATTAGATTGAACTTTTAACATGTTTTAAGACGCACAGGAGGACTAGAAAACAATTTGGTTTTGTGACAAAACTTCAGAACGTAAGACAGATAATGCTCTGGAGATGAGGGATTTTATTTATTAAATATCAAGAGTATCTAAAGAAGAAATCTTGACCAAAGAGATTTCAGTTTGTTTCAAGAATTGAAATGATGAATAAAGTGTTTGAAGTGAGAATATAGGAACATATTTTAGTTTTATACAGGAATTGATTTTAAGTTTCAAAGTGTGTATTTTTCAGGGAGATGGAAATTTACACCAATGTTATAGACTCTGCTTATATCTTGGACCTCTGTTTACATGAATCAAACATCCCAGCACATTCAAGTTTGAATATATCTTCAAATCATCTAAAATGCCTTTGATATTAAACAGAAATCAGAATAAACTCCATGTTTTTATCTCATTGTACCATATTTTCATTGTACCATATATTCTAATGATTTGACTATTTGATTGGAGATTCTGCTTGCATTACTCAAAAACAGTCAGTGAAATAATGTACCTCAAAGCAGTTAAGTACTTTATATCCCACATTCTGAAAGTTGAGTAATATTCATTTCCTTAACTATTTTGACTCAGTTTGAGTGATCAAGTCTGTGGTAGAATGTACAGGGTTAATGTTTAGCACCATCTAATCTGCAATTTATATTAGCTCTGAAAGTAATAGCAAAAATGTCTTGATCAGTTTATCTTACTCCCAGTGAATGAGGCTATATTGTTCTTGAATTGTAGGAACAAGTCACCTGATTGTTCAAAAGTAAAAAAATCTATTATAAGTATTTCTTCAAAATGTCTTAAATTTGATTTCAAAGGACTTTAAGTAAAATATCCATCTTTCTGAACATAAATGGAATTATAAATTCACACACACACACAAAAAGAATAGTAAGCTAGGAAAGAAGCCAGAGCTTTGGTTTCAAGGTCAGTAATTGTTCTACCTCATTGTGGTTTTGTTTGGATCAAACAATGTAGATCACCTTTATAAGTCATCCTTCACTCTCTTAAAGAAAAAAATGATCAAAAAAAGAAGCAACCAACAATTGAACTAACAAAATCTCATGCTATTTCTTATTTTCTGTAAGTGTTTGGCACTCAAACACTCAGTTTCTGGTGGTTGTAGCATTTGTTAATATGCCAAGTTATTTGTTTCCCCTACTCATAAATGAAGTAGCAGATGTTAATGTCACACAATTCAAGCATTCTTCTATACTCAGCATTGAACTACAGGTTATGGTCACTCCATTTGCTTAAGACAATTGGTTTTCCTTAAAAAAAATAAAAATATGACCTCTGATGGTCAATTTATGAAGCCATTATTAGCTATTAATTCTTCAGTAGCCATTAAGTTCTCAATTTAACCATCTAAGCAGTATTAGATCCCAGGTACTCTTTAGAGTCAAGTAGAACTGGCTTCATAGAGTGAATATCACAAATACCAAATATAATAACCTATTCATTTAGACTTTCCCCTGCTTTCTAGAATTCAGGATAGATCCTGGCCACATAAAAATTAGGGCAAAAGTATTCAAATTGGGTAGAGGAAAGGAAGTTCTTTTCAAAAAAGGGAGGAGGAAACTGTCTGAGACATAAAGAACACATAAGATAAACTGTGTAGTTTCAGTATTTTAGCACAGACAGACAATACATAAATATTTTAGTTTCTGAGATGCTAAAACAAATATACAATGGGCTTGCTTAAACAATGGATACTTTTTGACTTGGGATTTTGAGATTCTTTCTTCCCAAAGACTATGGCATTCTTGGTCTCACTGTTGGTCATCCTTGTCCCTTGGCCTTCTGTCACATATCAATGCATATGGTAGCCTCTCCCAGCTTCTCTCTCTGACATCCGCTCTGCCTATAAAAGATTCCAGGTAATTGAGATTAACACCTAACCTGATTCAGTAGCACCTTAGCTGAAATAGCATCTTGAATAAATCTTATTTACAATAGATCCACACCTACCAGAATGTGAACCAAGTTCAACAATATGTTCAAACCGGGGTACACAATTCAATCTACCACATAGGCCTAAATAAACTGTGGAAATGCCAATTTGGTTACCTGCTCGAAAGTCATAAAATCAGAGATTTTGCTAACCCTAGTTTTAGACCCCAACATCTTCCTAGCCACAAAGCCAAAGACAAACAAACAGCAGAAGCGATATTAAATTGATGGAAATGAGTGGAAATGTTTGAGGCATGTGACCTTGTGGCTGCATGAGTTATACTGCAGAGCATTGAGTTTTAAGATGATTTACATAAATAGTGTCTCCTTTTCACAGTGTTTATTCTAGTAGGCACAGGTTTTTTATATTTAGAACATGAACATTCAATTTCATTAGTATATTACAAATCTGCTTCTGTAAATTTATCATATAAAACTGCTCAGTTTAACAAAGTAATATAGTGTGACTGCTAACATTCAAATAAGATCCCTCCATAAGATATCCTATTTAAGAATTTAATTATTTGAGAATCTATAACCAAATATTTTTCCCACTAAGTAGAGTCATTAAGGGGAAATTATATACCTCATCTCACACTAAAAATGCATAAAATGGATTACTCTACTGTTTACAATGTATCTCAATAATTCTATCTAATATGCGCTTTTCTACTGTAATTTAATGTAGCCAATTTAGTGATAGTTTTTAGATGTACCATAGTTAATATGCACATATCACCCTGGAATTCTTAATTTTCTTAGAAATACAAAGATTAAAAACACTGTCTCCCTGTGTGTACGTATATATCTCTATATATGTATATTCCGACACATATTAAAATTAATTATCTAAGTATTTTTTTATCATTTCGAAGTGTTTAAAATAAGGTAATAACCCCCAGATGACCATACCATGTGTACATAGCATTTGTTCTCTTAATGCTTATTGAATACTAACTTTATGCCAAACAAACATTAACTGCTTATGTTATCATAGCATATAATTGTCAAAACAGGCCTATCATATAGTTTTGGTTTATAGCTTTCATTTTATAGGTATGATAAGTGCCAAAACAAAACTCTGAGCTAGCTCTTGGGTGAGTACCCAACACACAGGGACTGGAAAACACATGCTGGTAATCAAGAATAGGAGGGTAGACATTTGCCCACTCCGTGGTACCATGGTATTGCAGTCACCAAGGAATTCACAACATGCATTCCTGATTGTAACAACTGATTGGAGAAGAGACAGAGCAATGGCAGTTTCAGGATTGGACTTAGGTATTCCATAGTCAATGCACGTTGATGGTTTGCACACACACCTTCTTGTTTTGCAGTTGCGGGAACTTGTTGACTACCTGCCAGGAACAGATAACTAGTGGGGTTGGCCTGCAATACATAGAAATCCACTGTGTAGCCAGAATGGGAAAAGTTTGTCCAAATATACAAGAAAGATCTAAGTCAAGCCACAGGCTTGATGTTCAGCTTCCAGAGAAGAGAATATTCCATGCCCAGGGCTCTGATTGGTCAAGCAGGATGGGGCAGCAGGCATGCAGTGGCTATTTTCCCAACAGAAAGATGTGCTAAAAGAGGTTAAATGACTCACCTATGGTCACATAGCTAGTTGTCACTGACACTCAGGTTGCTTTCTTCTGGAGTCCATTTCCTCTCTACTGCTGCTTCCATGACTTCCATCATGCACACCTGGAGGCAACATGTATGGTCCCAATATCCACAGTTGCATTCAGAACATATTTTCACATGGAAATATTGCATTTATAGACAATTAAACCCCCATGCAAACCACATAAACTTGAATTAGTATGCAATTTGATGAGCATAAGGATTCTCAGCGACTGTAACTCCATAGCAGCAGGTCACATTTTACTGAATTCATTTTGCACAGAACATTTTACCAATATATTGCATATTAGAGCACACAAAGAGACATACATAAATACCTACTGTGATCAAGTATATAGGAAAGCAAAAATGGATGCAAATTAATTGATGCTGAGAATAGTCAAAATTTAATTTTTATGTATTATAAATTTATAAGAGAATGAAAACAGCACTTTAATAGACTCAGTTATTTCATTAAGAAAAACAACCAAATTCAAAATATAATCAAACAAAATCGTGATCATCAAATAATCAACATACTATAAAATGATGGTTATTAGATAAAAGAATGTGAATTTATATGTAGATTTTTAATTTCACATATTCATCAGTTAAGAATTATACTGGTTTTCACAGATATGACATTTTTGTCACAAATTAAAAAGACAACTGTATTTTTCTTACCTATATTGTTTTTTAATCGTAAAATGTGTAACATGAGCTTTTTTTTAGGCACCTATTAACATTTCCTGAAATAATAGAGTGTCTTGCAATAAAGATTGAAAAATACTGCACTAGATAGGTCTACAAAAAGAAGCACAAATAAAGCTATTTGAATCAAGGACTTCATAGACTTCTGAGTTGAGTTTCGCCATCACCTGCATACCACTGTTACTTCAGAGAAAGTTACCCAATATTCATTTTTATCTGCACCTTATCTGCAAATTAGCCTCTTATTTACAAAATAAGTTATTGTATAATGCTCATTTTGCAGGTTTATAGTAGTTTAGGATATTATATTCTATTCATCACAGATCCCAATACATTATGAGTTTTCTGGAAATAGCTACTTGCCATTACCATGTTATTTTTTATTTTGTAATCCCAATTTTAAGAAGTTAAACCTTATGACCTCCCAACTAGCTGTAAAATAAAAAAAAAATACAGTTAAAATAAATGGACATCTAATAAAATAGCATGCTAATTAAATACAATTCTTACCTCAGTAAAAAAGGAAAAGAAGCATTTCCTTTCAGAATACCTTTAAATTTAAAATTATTTTTATAATTTGCAGCAACTATATATGTTATTGAATTGGATGCGCAAGTGAGCTGTGTTGGAGAAGTATTATGAGTTAATATTTTTTTGTCAATGGCTGCTACTTCTTTAATATAGAGCATAGTTTCTATAAATAAAAATTTTAAAAAACTGCATTTTTTGAGAAATACCTGTAAATCTACAAAAATAGCTTTTAGCGTAATTTCTATCTTATGAACATAAAAGGACTATCTTAAATGACTTCAGCAAAACATCCTTGATATAGATGTGAGTACTATTGCAATCTATATTGTCATATTCAGTAGTAGGGGGAAAAATCTGCATCAAATGCTTACTTATTTTTTCTTTCCCATCATCATGCAATAATGTCTTATTTCACCCATCTTAAAAAATCCCACAAGCAAACCCTCTGTTAACTTCATAATCCCCTCCATCTTTCCATTTCTGTTTTCTTATAATTAACTTGATAAGCATATTGATTGTGTATAAATGGTGCTGATTATAAGAGTTATTTTATATACCACCAAGAGAAATGTTAATGAAGCTTGATCAAAGCTTCTTCATCACTTAGAATTTTTATGCTATGTATATGGAATTAGAATTTTTATGTTATGTATATGGAATGTGTTCTTTAATCTAATTTATAAGTAATATTGACAAAAATTTAAACACCTGTGCCAAATTCATGAATGAGCAGACAATGACAACTCCATCACATTAGTTTCCTAGCTTGCAAAAAAGCATAAAATACTAAAAATTTTAATAGAATCCCAGTTTTAGAGGTTTAAAATATGAAACAGGATATGTCTTTAAAATAATGTAATATAGTAGGCATCATACTCACTATCTCTAGAGCTGTCCAAGGGTGAGCTCTGGCTACAGAACCATAGCACTTTGGGTTCTTTCTACATGAAAACACTCCCATCCCAGTTATTTATATAGTTGTACTTTCTCATCTGCTTTAAGTCTCCTTCCAAAGCCCACTTTCTTAATGACGAGCTCTCTTGGTACCCTATTTAAAAATGCAGACTGCTACCAAGGCTGGCCTTTCTAAATCCCTTACCTTGCAATCCTTTTCACATTGCATCTATAATCATTTCACAAATAATATAATACAACATTTTCCTGTATGTTTATATCTTCCCATTAGGTTGTGAGCTCTGGAAAAGCCGGTTCTCTCTATTTTTTGTGGGGTGAGATTAATGACTCTTTTATTGTCATGTCCCCAGCATCAAGAATATTACTTGGCATATGAGAGCATCTCAGTACATGCATGTTAAAGAAATGAATGAACTATTTTAACCCAGGTTTTGAGGATTTGAGACAAAGTAATCTTACTATTTAGAAAATAATAATAAAGAACAATGACCTCATTCAAAGATAGGGAATAAGTAGAAACTGTATTACTCTGGGAGCATATTTTTAATGTGAAATTTATATACAAATTAATGGAAGTTGACATTTGGAAATTCATCAATCAATCAATAACACTCACTCTATTCTCTGTACTTGATGTATCCTTGGCTAACAAGATGGTTTGCTTTGGTTTTAGTGTTATTTATGTGAATTACTAGAAAACTAGTACATTAGTGTTAAAAAATTTCCTTAATTAATTATTTTTCTCTGACACTGCAGAGTGCTATGTCATCCTAACAAATCAACATCCATTTTTATTGCTTCTTGTAAGCTATGAATTTGATTATATTGGAAGTAGATTTATTAACTATTCTTCTAAGAGTAGTTTAAATGCAATTGTTTTTAAGTATTGCTTTAGTTTCTCAGCTGGTAAAACAAATATGGTGGAATGGGTTGGCTTAACAACAAAGAATTTATTGGCTCATGGTTTCAGAGGCTAGAAGCCTTATTTCCTCTGGTATCATCAGGCTGACACTCAATCGTTGAGGTTCCTGGACTTTTCTATCACGTGGCAATGCACATGATCTTCTCCTTCCTCTTGCAGCTAGGTTGACTTTCAGCTTCTGGCTACTCTCCATGGTTTTCCGTCCTGTGTCCAATTTCAGCCATATTGGATTAAGGCCCACTCTCATTTGGCTTAGGTACATCTTAAGTAATAGCATTTTCAAAGATTCTATTAACAAATTGTTCCACACTCACAGGACCAGGGGATGGAAACTGAACATGCCTTTTGTAGGAGCTATTCAATCCCCAATAGTACCAAAAGAAGCTAATTTTTAAGCATAATAATCCATTTAAAGGTAGATTTAGAAGATAAAAGCAGTTTGGATACTTCTGTTTCATATGCTGCAAAACCAAAGTAACATACAAGAAAAGAAAGTAAGTCTTATTTTATCTATCAGAACCATGAAGGAGTATATTTGGGTGGTAACTACTGGCATCATTTATGTTAACGAAATGCATATTGCATGTGTCATGAGTTTATAATTCAGAGTATAAATTTTAAAGTGAAGTGTAGAAATAAAAGCCTTCAATGAGTTGAGAAGAAAGTTAAATTTCTCAAACTTCAGCTCTCTGAATGAGGCTCAGTCTCTACCTTTCTATAAGAGTACTTTAATATTCACTCTGAATTTTTGGTTTTCCTATAATTGCATTTTAGATACATTTTTACCTACTTCATCAAAGGTAAATCAACAGAGAGACAAATGTCCTAAATATGCATTTAATTTCATTTTCCATGCAATTTTAATCACATATAGAAATGCTAACTAAGCCAGGAGTAATAGATCTTTTTTCTAATGTTTTATATATAAAACGTTTGATTTTGCAACTTCTCTGTTGCATAGAACTGATCTCTTAGTACCGCTTTCCCTGATCCCCACCAGGAACTTTTCTATTAGAAGAGCAGACAAAGATACTAGAAGGTAACTGCTTGAGATTAATGCTGTCTTTAAATAAGCCTTAAATTTCATCTTACCTTCTTAATGACAATTTTAATAACTACAGAGATAGCTTCTGGGTGTCAATATCTACATTGTACTAGATGCTTTATGGCCATTATCTCAAACTGCCAACAAATTTCTCAAGGGGCTAGTATTGTCCTCAATTTATAGATGAAAAAACTGAGTCTCAGACCAAATTGTAGGTTGCATTATCTCCAATTCTTCAATCCTCCCGGGTATCCATTAATTTTGTCTTGTGACTTTGCAGTTTCCTCTACTGAAGTGATGGGATGTATTTCTCCATTTTGTGGCTTTGGGTAGCTTTCCATGGCAATTAGAATAAGTGCTAATTTTGAATCTAGGCCTTTCGAGGTCTAGGGTGTCTTCACTTATTTCCCACACCACTTCCATTGCAATGTAAAGTACGTACCCTAGCTAGGCAGCTAGTACAAAAACAATAGGACAAAGTAGAGATTCTCATACTGAGTGGTAAGAAGCAGAACCACTCAACTACTGCAGATGAAGAAGAGATGCTCAGCCAAACCCAGCCTAAATTGAGTGAACTCTAGCTAAGCACTGCTGGCCTTAAAAATGTATGAGTAATAATACGTTATTGTAATTTTGAGTCACTAAGTTTTGGGCAAGTTTGTCAAGCAGGAAGAGCAAACCAATGCAAGGAGGTTAATAGTTTGCCCAAATTTCAAGGATAGTATGTAGTGGAACCAGGTTCTGAATGTAGGTCTTACTTATGAGGTCCTTGAGAATTATGGTTCTCCCCTTATTCCCAATACTGCAAACCATCAAGAGTTGGAAATGACAAATATGAATCTACTTCAAGACCATATTCCAAGCCACAATTCATGATCAATGAGTGAATATACGTATTGTTTTACCTGAGATAGTCAGTTGTCATCTGTTTCCTCAACATATTATCAATACTCATTTTATTCCCCAAAATCCATTTATTATATGGTCACCAGAGTGAGCACTGATTTATCCAGTCACGTCTCCCTGAATGTTCTTCATCTTGAAAGAAAGGGAACCAAAGAGAAGGAGCTAGTTGGAGAACAAAGTACGATTTGATTTCAGGGATTAGTAAAGGGCAGACTAGAGACAATGTGACTTTCAATTCCATTAACTGTGATGGAACCAAGGGAAGATAATTGGTTTTACTCATGCCAATTTTGAGGTACCCAGGGTTAGGATGATCCATGTGGAGGCAAGTTTTACTTTTCACACATACATCTATATCTATCTGTCTGTCTGTCTGTCTGTCTCTCTATCTATCTATCTATCTATCTATCTATCTATCTATCTATCTATCTATCTATCTATCTATCTATCCATCCATCCATCCATTTATCTATCTTTCTATCTTTTTTATCTATCAGTTATCAAGAGATATTATTCAGTAGGTTTTAGGAGGAAGGAAACAAATTTAAGAATCTGGAGAGAGAAGTAAGATTAAATTTCAAACTTCAAGTGATAAACCATCCTCTTGGACATTTCACTCAATCTCTGGATGCCTCCATTAGTCTGCCATAAAATTAGGAAGACAATAATATATTACCCAACCCAAAGAATTTTGAGAATTAAGTTAAATAAATGTAATTTCATTCTATAGACAATTCTAATTATGGATTTCTGTCTAATTCCATAGACAAAATTGTCTATTACAGTATTATATTATTTATAGTGAAACTTTCATTTTAGAAGCAGTATCCCTGCAATGAGAATCATTGAAACTTAGCATTTCAATTCAGAATAATACATTTGATTCTGGAATTGCATATTTAAGATAAAAATTGTAAAACAAATATCCAGTACTGATTACCATGGCTATAAGAAATAAAAGTTATCTTTACATTTAATATTAACACTCTGACTGTAGTCCCTAACAAACTATATGCTTTATACTTAGTCAGACTAAAGAGGTATCAGTTGAATGATAATAAAATGGCATTTATTAGGAGCATGTGGCTCTGTGAAATGAATAAAGACCCTTGGTTTTCAGTATGTTTAAATATTTTCTTTACATGTTATGATTACTTCTGCTCTCACTAGCCTATGACAGTTAAATATTGTAACTTAGGACTTCTGTTTCTTTTTGTGATGAAGTAGTTTGTTTGGCATTGCATCTTCTACTAAGAACTATGATAAAATCTTTGGTAAAAACAGCAGGCTATCATCTGAGACACTTAAGGGCATGTCCTAGGAACGAGGGTGAATGAGAAATTAACAAGCACTAACAAGACCTGAAAATTGTACCAACTGCCTTTCTGGCCAAATCAAGTCCATCTGTTTTTACTCCAATTGTGGGCCAGAAGAGTTGAATCTTATCCAGAGAAATGCATCGTTATTCTTATCCTCCATAATACTACACATGCAATTTTCATCATTTAGTTTTTAAAAAGAGCATGCAGACCCCTTTGGAAAAAATATTTGGCAGTAATTGCTAAAGATTAATATATGCATTTCTATGGACCAGAAATATCCAATGGAGTTGCTTTCCTTTGTGTGCCAGAAAACATGTAAATGAACGCTCACAGTGAAATCATTCTTGGCAGTCCCAATGAAAATGTAAACAACCCAAACAATCATTAACAAATTGAATGGATAAATAATTCTTGCATATACATGTAATGGAATATTATGAAGCAATTAAAATAAATTAGCTACTGATACATGAAATGGCATGAATAAATCTCACAGACAAAATGCTGAAGAGAAGAGGGAGACACAAAAGGATAATTGCTATATTACAAAGCTCAGGAACAAGCAAAAGAAAACTATGATAATAGATGTCAGAATAGTAGTACCTCTGAAAGATAATGAATGGGAGGGAATATGAGATTACCTCCTGAGATTCTGTTTATGTTCTATTTCTTGCCTAGACTGTGATCCCTAGATATGTTCACATTTCAGTTATCTATCAAATTGTATGCTTAAGATTTGTGACCTTTTCTGGTATATGTGGGATATCCTTTTCACTCATCTGTCTGTTTTGCAAGATATTATTACATATTATTTTTTAATATTTGTATATTATGTTAATGAAATAGAATAGAACATTTAGTCTCATATGTAAGTTGGAATTTATTTTATCATAAAAGCGATACATTTCAAATCAGGCAGTGAAGTATCTTCCAACATAGAAACTGGAAAGGGAAGTGGTTGTTCATTCATTGAAGTGAATAGAGATGGAAAGACTTGGTAAGAAAAGGCCAAAAATAAAAATTAAATTAAATTAATTAACCAAAGTACACTGAAATGCAATAAAGACTTAGACGCACCAAAAATTTGTTTTATTCTTCCTCTTAATAAAAGCCATTTCCTCTGTTTGCTCATCTCCTTCAATTAAAGGCAGCACCACACCAATTCTCATTCTTTGGTCTGCATTCCCATTTGTTTCTATTTTCCTGTGCTCTTTGAGATGAATTCTACCCCCCGTTTCCATTCATTTTTCCTACCACCCTTTAGAGCAATATTCAACAGATCTACTCATAACCTCTAACACATCACCTAATATACTCTTGTCAAAGTCATTATTGACTTTCAAGCAGCTAACTCCTATGATTTATTACCAGTCCTTCTCTTACTTGCATAATTAATAGCACTAAATTTATTAGATCAATTGCTCCTCCTTGAAACACCTTCCTTCTTTGGGTTCCAGGGCACTAAACTCTTCTGATTTGAATTTTTTTTCCAAATAGAATATCTTCTATTTTGTTTACTACTTCTACTTTGCTTCTCAGAGTTTAAAATGCTGGAGTGTCCTGGGCTGAATCTTTTGACCACTTCTTTATTCTATTTACACTCATTCTCTTCTTTATTTCATCTGATTTCATGGCTTTAAGTAATTTTTCCATCTCAGTTGATGAAAACTCCATGTTGCCATCCTTGACTCCTCTATTTTCTTAGAGCATGCATCCAAGCCATCAGTAAATCCTGTTTATATCACCTTTAATATATATATTCATAATGTGATGACTTTACACATCTGCATGGCTTTGTATAAGCCAGTATAATGCACACCTGGATTACAATAGTTCCAGAACTGTTTTCCCTTCTCCATGCTTCAGTTCTATTCACAGCATAATAGTGGGGCTATCAGATGTGTCACTGTCTGCTGAAATCTCTTCAGTGGTTTCCCATCTCACCAGGTGCAAAAGCCAAAGTCTTTATAATAGTTTACAATCCAGTGCCCATTATGTCTCTTAACTCATCTCCCTCTAGGCTTGCTATGCGCTCTGCGTTTAAAGCCTTTATTCTTTCTCCAAGTATTCACATGGCCCAATCCCTTACCTTATTAAGTTATTTTATCAAATTTCACCTTAATAGTGAACCCTTTCCCAATGATTAACCTACTGAAAATTAAACTATAATATGCAATCAAACATATACTCCTTGTCATACTTCCTGGTATTAATTTTTTCAGCACATTTATATAGCCATAAAAACACCTAGTGTTCTTACTTTCTAATATCATTATTGTCTGTTTCCCACACTGGAAGGTAAGCTTAATGGGGAAAACATTTTTTTGTTTATATTCTCCTCTATAGTTAAATAATGCCTGATACATGTTTGGTGTTTAATAAGTATTTGTCTAACGAATAAGTGAAGGAATATTATCTCATGTATGCAGCTCTGTAAATCTATATATATGAATACATGTTAAAATGTAATAAAAATTATGTCTATATAAAACCTATGATTTGAATATAATTCAAATAATATCTATTGATCTAAGGAAATGTTGAAATAGTTTAGGTGTATAAGAGAGTGAATTAATTGAAAGACTTGAGAGATATTAAACCATATGTTGTTGTTACTCAAAATTTCAAAAGAGTTATGGAGAACATAAAATATATTTCAAAATATTTTTTGCTACTTTAGGGTTTTCTTTCAATATCTGTGATATCTTTCAATATCTATAGATCTTTCATATCTGGTAGATACAACACTAAAATATTTTGTAACCCACTTATGAAAGCTTGAACTAAGTATCACAAATTTAACTAATAAAGGAAATTCTAATTTTATGGAAATTAAAAGACAATGTTTCACATCTCCCAAAACATAGGTGTTTTTCATATTGGTACTAATAGCATTTCTATGTGGAACATAAATTTTGTGTTTGCTCTTCAAATAGTGAGCACTAAAATTTTTAATTTAAAATGATCAATAAGTAATAGGATTATTATGTAGAAGTCTCACTTTTTAAACTAACACTCAGAATTCTTTATGATTTGTACTAAGTATGAGAACTAAAAAGAGGATTAAACATTGATTCCCAGCAAATTGAAAGGATTAGTGTTTTCTATGACATAGAAACTTTTTGAGAAACTCAACATAGAGTAGTACATTTTAAAGTGATAATCGATGTATTTAAAACACATGATGTTGTAGGTTTAAAAGTGAAAGCCTGTAGATGGCAAAAATCGACAAGATAGCTCTCCTGTAATGCTAGCTTTCAAATAGCTGACTTTTTTTAATGTGCACTTTTTAAATGAGAATTGCTGATGTCATGACAATATGTTTTCTACTAAAATAAGGTATATACTTATTCACTCAAGATAGAATTTGATTCATTGCAAAACATTTTGTGGTTTATTCAGAATGAAACACTGTGGCGGCTGTTAGAATCTTCTCCATATACAGTTGCACAATTTAGGAAGAAATCCCTACCTGTATGAGGGCTTTACTTTATTTTTTGGTATTATTAAGTCACAATAAATATGGGGTGAGCTTAGAGTTACTTGGGCTATCAAAACATAGTCATTTCTACAAGTCGCTTAATAAAATAATGAATTCTTATAATGAAGAATGCTTATAAGGTAAACTTTGTGGCCTGGGTTTCTTCTATTTCCCTAAGTAAAGAGATGAGAAGCTGTTGTAGAGTTTCTGGTTATCAAAGATTCAAATTTTGAAGAAAAACAGGGACCTGAAATGTTTTTAGAAGACTGAGGAGATATACATAGCATATAGAAAGTGAAGGCATAGATTTGAATCCCAACTCTGCCATTCTCTATGTACATGATCTTGGAAAAATCATTCATCACATCTGTGTGTGAAGTTTTTCATCTGAATAAGGATCATAATGCCTAGCTCAAAGGGATTGTTAATAGAAAAAAAAACAGGATAATATATGTGAACACTCACTATGAAGAACAAAGTTTTGGTCCTAGCATTTATTGGTATAATGAAGAACAGGACTAGAAATAGATAAATATCTGAGGGTAAATTACTAATGAAGAAGATGCAATTAAGGAGTTCAGAGCAATGATCTATGAGTACTTGGCTTACATGGTGATATTCATCAATGAAAATTTAACGTGTCTATATGATGACTGAGAGGTACAATTGGGTTTTGGACTTAAAGGCCTAGGGCTATATCTAGACTTTATCAAGCACTCAAAAAAAAAGTATTTTTTTTTCTCCTAGTTTGAGGTATTTTAAGAAATCTACAAATTTCAGTTGCTTCTCAACTATTGCCATTCAACCATTTCAAGTGAATTTTTCACTCAGACTGGTTGATTTTCTGGCCCATTAAGACAACTGATTCAACTCAACTGAGTTTATACAGTTTAAGCCCCCATGCATTTTTATTCTCCTACCAAGCACCCAGGCCAGAGTTCTAAGTTATATTTCATGTAACTCTATCTCCATTTTATATTCCTTTTGCTTTTAATGTGAGGGAAAGGAATAGGAATTGCTCTGAGGCTTAAAGTCCTTAGAATTGCATCACTGATTTAAATGCTAAAAGAGAAAGCTGGAGAGACAACAAACTTGAATTTCATCACGGCCATCTTTGTTAGTGGACATCTGAGTCAAGTTTCACTATTAGGCTCTGTTTTAAGTAAATTAAGGTATGGAGCCCCACACCTTGTTCTGAAAGAACAATAGATTTAGAAAAAGTAAAATTTTTCAACTTTATTGAATTTAAGAAAACAATAGAGGCCTTTAGATCCATAGACCTTATATGAGTTGGATATATACATTTAGTGATTTATTGTTTACAGCTACTTCGTCCAGAAAAATCTGATTAAGGCAAATTTATCTGCAAGGATTCCTGTGATCTTTACTACAACACAAAAAGCCTTTATAGAATATATAGAGGAGCTTGAATTTTATGCTAAATGAAATAGGAAACCATAAGCAGGGGGTGACATGTCTTTTGGAATGTTACTCTGGTTACTATGTTGAGAGTGGGCTGTAAAAGAAACATGGATGAAAATAGGGAGATTAGATAGTAGGCTTTTGCAATAGATTAGGTAAGAAATGAAGATAACTTTATAACTGAGAAAGCAGGATTTAAATGATGATTTTGATTGCTGAATCATTATGTAGATATAATTTTTGCCTTCTGGTGGATCAGAGTAGACAGAGGAAAACTCCTGAAATCTTGTCATCCAGCTGTCTTGATTTCTGATAATAATTATGTAGCCCTTATTTTCCACCCCTGTGATTGCCAAAACCTTGTGACTAACCTTCATCTGTATCCAGTTACCCAGTTTTTCAATTTTAGAGTCTTGTAAATCACTACAGACAGTCTCTAATGTTTATGAATGAAGGGTCTTGGATCAGTCCAGAACTAACCCACCCCAAGTCCAAAGTTATCTTGATAACAGAGATTGGGTCTAACAATCTAGCACAGTAGGCCCACCTGACATGCACAATATCTGAGACTTTAACCTACAAGTCACCTATTCCTCATTATAATAGTCTGTCATTTTCTTACCTGTGACTAAGCATGTGATCAATCTGCGTACCCTCAATATTTAGAGCACTTCTGATTACATCATCTGGGGCCCCTGTGCTTATTATCCAAAACTCTGCCCATCTTTTTCTCTAATAAAACTATCAGAATCATTGCAGTTCAGGTAGATAGATTTTAGGCCGATAGGCCATCTGCTCTTCTACTATGCACCTAGTAACAAGTTATGTCTCTCTTGGAAACTGTGGTGTCTCAGGAATTGGTTATCAATTGTGTGGGGCAAAAGAAAACACAGCCTTTGTCCAATAACAACTTTGACTGAGACTGGTAGCAGTGGAAAAGATGATACTGGTCAAATCCTAAATATATTTTGGAAGTGAAGTTGGAATGTCATTGCATGGAGAAAAGAGAGTTATGTTTGGATTGTAGGATTTTTCCAATGTGGAAAGAAAAATAATCCAGTAAAAGATGGAAGAGAAGAGACTATAAGAGAAGTAGGTCTGGAGATGGAGGGAGGAATAAAAATTCCTATTTACAACAAGTTAATTTAAAAAAAAAAATTCTATTTGGGACAATCAAATGGAGGTGTTGAGCTAAATACACATATACAAGTGTGTATTTTGAAGAAGAGTATGGGTTCAAGATAGAAATTTGGGAGTTGAGTATTCTAAGCCATGGGACAAAATAAAATTACATAGAAAGAAAGTATGTGTATATATGACAATCCAAGCACCTGGTCCTAAAGTCCTCTGACATTTAAAGTTCAGGCAAAAGAGGAACTAAGAAAGGAGACCGAAAAGAAGAGGCCAGTAAGACAGCAAAATTTATTGTGAAAGCAAAGAAGATAAAATATCATAGTATGGGTAGGAGCCAAGTAGCTCAAAAGGTAAGACATTCTTAATATATGGGGAGAGAAATGATTCTGGATTTGTCAAGATAAATGCATTTATAAATTACCAGTGTCTCAAAAATGGAGTGGTAAGAATGAAAGATTTTTGGCATGGGATAAAGAGTGAATGAGAGGTAAAAACTACAGACTGAAAGAAAATGCACCATTCTTATGAACTCTGATGGACCCTTCCTCTAAAAAATATGGGCAATTAATAATAAGGACAAATTAAATACACTTTAGACTATTGTAAAATGAAATTATTAGCACTAAAGGATGACTTTACTTTTTTTCTCAGTGATTTTTAATGAAGAATTATAATTTGTTTCAATTATTGCAGTACAAGGAGGACAGAGCCTGGTAATCGCTGGGTCCTTTTTTATGGGTGTGGTTATTAAAATCTGCAGTACAGGGTAAGGAGGGAAAAGAAAACCCCTAGCTGGGGTAAGGAACCTGTCAAATGGAGTTAATAAAGTCAGAAACTATGGAAGGTGTGATATAAAACCTCCTTTGTCTCCCCCATACAACTATTGGTCAATTGTCTTTACTCATTTACACAATGGAGGCTGAATTTTCATTTGGAGGTATGCCAGACATTGGGGTTATTTGCCTTGAGATCTAATTTTTACCCTTCTTTTTTCTATGTGGTATCAGAGCTGACTCCTGCAGGCTGCCTTTCACAGGCTCCTATTTTAACTGGCATCTGTTAGCTTTTCTCCAGGGGAAGCAGTCACTGAAATTGGAAGGCAGAAAGAAGGGAGATGCAAGGTTATCACAATCTCACCACACCATGTAGCCCCGACCCTCAGCCTCCCACCCATGGTTCCAACTTGGACCCTAGGATCTCTTTAAAAAGTGTCTGATCACTTTGTCCTTCTAGCCGGAGACTGGCACTGCTGTCCTCTTTGGGTTTCTCAGGTTTTTCATCAACTGTATAACAGATTCATTGGATTAATTCTTTCTTGCTACAAACTGAGTTGTTTCCCCTAAAAAGACATGCTCAAGTCCTAACCCCCAATTCTGTGAATGCAAAATTATTTGTAAATAGTATATTAGAAGATGTTATTAGTTAAGAGAAGACCTAACTGGATTAAGGTGGGATTTAATCCACAATGACTGTTATCCTTACAAGGAAAGGAAATTTGGACACAAAAAGGACATAAAGAGAGAGAGCTGGCAATGCAACAGAGGCAGAAATTGAACTAGGACACCCACCAAAGGACGTCAGGCATTGGCAGCCACCCCCACCAGAAGCGCAGAGAGAGACATGGAATAAATTCATCCTTTAAGAGGAAGCATGACTCTGCTGGCACCTCAATTTCAATCTCCAGAACCATGAGATTATGAATTCCTGTTGTTTAAACCAACTCCTCTGTGGTACTTCATTACAGCAACCCTGATAAATGAAGACACTTCTGTTTTAATTGTCCAGAATAGTTTCTGGTTTTCATCTTGGAGCTTGAGTTATAGTGTGAACATGCATTGTAAATTGTAGAATTCCACTTCTTGTTTGGCATGAAAATAGGGGCAGACTGTGGAAACCTGCCTCATCTATACATACTACAGGTAATATTAATTCAAGACTATTTTAAGGGAAAATGTTCAGAAGCACTATTTTATAACAATTTTTGTGCATAGTTTATCAAATCTACTGGAATCAGAACTTTTAAGATTACTTTTGTTTTTTTTTTACTCAGTGATTTTTAAGACTGTTCTTTTTTAGCTATTTTTCCTTAGTTGCAATTTTCAGTTGGTCATCACTCTGTTGGTAATAACACTGGCAAAATTCAGCCTATTGTTCTATATTTATTAGAGATTTCTCTTAGTAATCTTAATAAAACTATTAATTCCTTTCTCAGCTTCCCCCGTTAAGGGAATTTCTTGAGTTTTTCCTTAACTATCTGAGCTAGAGTCTACTTTTTGTTCTTCTTATAGCTTCCAATGAACATATACAACTTAGCTGCCTTGATAATCTTTTCCTTGTGAATTATCTTGTAATCCTGGTCATATTTATTTCAATCCTTTAGCAACTGACATTTACTTCATATTTTTCATTAACTCAAACTTTCCTCTCTATTTCAAAGAATAGTGAAATATATTTTCAAATTTCTATACCTCAGAAATTTGCTCCTAGTTTGAGAATCTTTGCTGAAAGGGCTTTATAACAGTGATACTTCTTTTTGTTGTTTGTGAATTTTTTTAATTTTCTTTTTAAAAATTGTGCCACTTGATTATATATTATAGAAGTTATTTAATATGAATGGGAGATTGAAAATTTTTTTCCAAGGGTAGGTATAAAACATATAGATAACAACTATAGGAAAAATGAAATTCAGTTCAACATAAAGGCAATATTGTCCACAGAGAGAATAAACTGTTTGTAGAGGTGCTATGTTTTGCAGCCCTGAAGTAACAGGATGACTACTTCACACATGTATTCTGTAGGACTATAACTAACAGATGATAGTTAAGTTTAATGGTGATTAGTGAGGTATGAGAGGAAAAGAGAATAAGGGAGAGAGAGAGAGAGAGAGAGAGAGAGAGAGAAAGCTATATTTGAATCAAAATGAAGGCATTTAGTAGCTATGTCCATTTACATTACATTTCTAAGCATCAAATTCCTCAACAGCAAAATGAGGATAGTAACCTTGTGGGGATGTTAGAAGGATTAAATAAATTCAACAAAAGACTCTATGTAGAATAATTATCACAAATGGCTACCACATTGTTAGCTCTTAAAAAAACAGTGAAGTTACTATTATCAGAGAGATGGACTGGCTGATTTTATATGCTCTTTAGACTATAAGGGTCTGTTATTACATAATTCTATCAGGTCAGCAACTTCTTCAAGACTCAAAGTTGTATTTTAAGACAATTAAGTAAATACAAGAGTTGTATAACCATTACAAATAGAGCTATGAAGGAAGCTGAATGCCTCCTTCTGTGATATGTTTAAAGATGCGACTCTATCTATATCCATATCTAGATTTAAATCTATTATGTGAAGTAGGAATGCCCTTATAATTTTAAAAATTAATGTGCAAAACCAAGAAGGAAGAAAAAAATCTTTTATGATTTTATTCCTTATAGTTTATCAAATAAACATTAGAAATTTGGCATTATAGGTTAATGCCACATTTTGATAGAAAAATATCTAAAGACAGACCAGAAAAGTCATTTAAGGTAATACTACTTAATTTACTTTTTTTAAGCATAAAACAATGTCTAAGAATTTAACAATTACTACCTAGTTAACCCTAAAAATCATATTAACGAATATATGTCATCCTCATTTTACATATGAAGAAACTGAAGTTGGAGAATTTTGCAAGCAACTTGCCCAAATCAAAAAGTGTAACAAATGAATGAAGTCAACATGGATTCAGTTCTCAGACTTTAAAATCTAGGTTTGCTTTCTCAAGATAAAAGACCAATGCAAGGAGCTAAAATGCCACAATGTTTTTACCATTCTTTGAGAATTTAGAAGTTGGTGGTGTTTCTGACTTTCAGACTGCATCTTCTATCTGAACTTACAAAGGTCCGAAGTAAACCAAAGCTGAAATGGGTTGATTTCTTGCAAAAGGACTTTCCCTGACAACCTTGCTTTCTTCCCAATACTCCCCAACCCCATCCTCTCCAGCCCTGTTCCTGCTCTGACTTGGCTTCAGGACAATAACGACTGAAAGGTAGAAGAACTCCAAACTAAATACAGGAATCACTATGGATTGCTTCTTGATATTTTTAAAAGAAACTGTGAATTTTAGAATAGCTTTCAATTTACAGAAAACTTATAATGAAAATATAGAGACTTCCTATATATACAGCTTCCCCCATTATTAACATCTTCCATTAGTATGATAGTTATCATAACCAACACACCAATAGTAATATTATTAACTCTAGTTCGCACTTTAGTCAGATTTCCTTTGTCCTTTTCTGTTCCAAGATACTATCCAGGATACCACATTACATTTAATCACCATGGGTACTTTTGGTTGTGACAATTTCTCCAACTTTCCTTGCTTTTGATGATTGTGAAAGTTTTAAAGAATACTGGCCAGGTATTTTTGTAGAATGTTCCTCTGATGCTTTTCTCATGATTTGACTAGGTAATGAGTTTGGAGGAGGAAAATCACAGAGATAAAATGCCATTCTCATTACATCATATCAGGGGTGCATGCTATCAGTATAACTTACCACTATTAATGTGGACCATGATCACCTGGTTGAGGTTTTATTTGTCCTGTTTCTCCCCTGTAAAGTTAGTCATTTCCCCCCCTTTCCATTCTGTACTCTTTGGAAAGAAGTCACTATGTGCAGCCCACACATAAGAAGTGGGGAGTTATATTCCACCTCCTTGAGGGTGGAGTAATTGCATAATTTATTTGGAATTCTGCATGTAACATTTGTCTATGCCCTCCCATTTATTGCCTTTTGATTTTTAATACATAAACTTTGTAAGATACATATCTGTGCTGGTTTGACACTTTGTAAGATACATATCTGTGCTGGTTTGAAAGGATGTATGTACCCTAGAAAAGCCATGTTTTAATCAAAATCCCATTTCATAGAGGCAGAATAACCCCTATTCAATACTGTATGTAATTAGATTATCTCCCCGGAGATGTAACCCCATCAAGATTGGTTGCAAAACTGGATTAGGGGAGATGTGTCTCCACCCATTTCGGTGGGTCTTGATTGGTTTACTTGAGTCCTATAAAAGACAAAACATTATGGAGAATGAGAGAGATTCTGAGAGAGCAGAGAATGTTGCAGCACCACGAAGCAGAGTCCATGAGCCAGTGACCTTTGGAGATGAAGAAAGGAAAATGCCTCCTGGGGAACTTCATGAAACCAGAAGCCAGGAGAGAAAGCTAGCAGATGGCTCCATGTTTGCCATGTGCCATTCCAGCTGAGAGAGAAGCCCTGACTGTGTCCGCCATGTGCCTTTTCACATGAGAGAGAAACCCTGAACTTCACTGGCCTTCTTGAACCAAGGTATCGTTCCCTGGATGCCTTAAATTGGGCATTTCTACATACTTGTTTAGTTGGGACATTTTCTCAGCCTTAAAACTGTAAACTAGCAACTTATTAAATTCCCCTTTTAAAAGCCATTCTGCATTCTGGCAGCTAGCAAATAGAGCAGGTATGGTACCAGAGAAGTGGGGTGCTGCTGCAGTTTGCAAACAACAGACATGTTGGACCAGTTTTTTTAATGGATAAGGGGAAGTCTTTGGAGGAACTGTGAAGAGAATGATGGAGAAGTCCTGGAGTGCTTGAAGAGACTGTTGGTGTAAATGGAATCACTGTGAATCTGACAAAGAGGAACAAAAACGGGACGAATTGGAGTTTGCAGAGTGAGAACCATGGAAATTCAGGTCTGAAGTCAAGAAACCTTGGGCCAGGAGAGTGGACCCACCCATATACATGGAGAGGGTGAGTTATCCCTGAGGGTGAGGATGGGTCTCCTATCTCATTGCAGTGGAAGAGTTGTGCCGACTCAGGCCTTTGAGAAGGTACAGCATGCTCCTTAGGGACTGAGGAGAGCCTGGCTGCCACCACATGGAGAGGTTGAGCATGTGCCCCAGAAATGGCAGAGAGCCCAGTTGTGGCCATGATGCTTAGAGAGGTTGGAGGCAAGAAAAAGGTGGTCTCCTTAATGTCCCCCAAGGTTGATTAGGAAAGAGGCAGACCACTGAATAGTCCCTTGGAAAGGGTGGGACTGCCACTTTCTAAAGCCAAAAAATACATGACTTTCAGACTTTGAAATCCAATGGAGGTTGCGCTGTAGGTTTTCAGAACTGTTTGGGTCTTGTGACTCTTGTGTTCCTTTGAATTTTTCCCTATGGAAATGAAAACCTGTATCCTGTGACTGTCCTCCTTTCCATGTTGGCACCAGACAACTTGCTTTGAGATTCATAGGTCCACAGCTAGAAGAGAATTTTTTGTACCTTAATATTATTTAAGGTGATGTGTGTAATTGCCAAGTTAACAAGGAGCGGACATGTGGTAGTTAGATTCAGTTATCAACTTGGCCAGGTGAAGGTGCCTAGATCTATTGCTGTGAACATGTGCCAATGGCTTTTGAACCTCATCTGTTATTGATTACATCTGTAGTCGGCTAGGAGGCGTGCAGGCTGCAATGAGTGACGTTTGATCTAATTGCCTGGTGCTTTAATGAGAGAGCTCAATGTAGCACAGCCCAAGCTGTGCATACCTCATCTCAGCGCTCACAGCTCAGCCCAGGCCTTTGGAGATGCGGAAAGAAATCACCCTGGGGAAAGTTGTTGGAACCCAGAGGCCCAAAGAGAAGGCCAGTAGAGAACACCCTGTGCCTTCCCACATAAGAAAGAACCTCAGTTGAAAGTTAGTTGCTTTTCCTCTGAAGAACTAATGAAATAAATCCCTTTTTTATTAAAAGCCAATCCATCTCTGGTGTGTTTCATTCTGGCAGCTAGTAAACTAGAACAATACCTTTCAATATAGTTTTTTTGGGGCAAATTAATATATAGGGAAATTTGTATCCTAAAACTCTTATATTTTAAACAAAAGGATGTGGAGGAAAATCTCAGGTTGCATCTCAAATATAATTGGTAGAGTGTCACCATGGCTTAGACATGCTATGAAAAGTGCTAAGCCTCCACAGTGGCATGATTTGTGTGAGCTATTCTCAATCAGTATGGGCTTTTTTAGAGCAAATTTCCATGATGCTTTTAATGTTTATATTTCAGTTTTCTATATGGAGTACCAAACACTTGGCAAATGATTCGAGGAAATAGTGAATGAAGCAAATGAATAATAAAGTCATTACAATGGAAGAAAAAGTACCAGAACATCAAAATCAATAGTTTAAACCTATTACTTATCAGTAAGTGGTTGCTTTAGGTATTTTGCTTTCTAATGTGATAGTTTGTTCACATATGTAAGTTTTTTTTTATAGCATACTGCTTTCATATTTAAGAAATTGGGAATTTCTGATCAAAAGAAACATTATGATTATAGAATATGTTTTTAAAAAGAGGGGTTTGGACTGGCTTCTGGTTAACATTTTTGTACATATTATTTGATTTTCAATAATGGAGTACCAAAGTAGTGGGATGTATATTGAGTATAATGCCAACATTCACTGCTTTTCTAGAAGAGAATAAATAGCCAAGCAAAGACAGTACTCTGGTAAAGAAGTGATTTTCAAACTTGCTTGGTGATGGAAATTACTTGTGGTCCTTCTTATAAATGCTGATCTACTATCTGGAGATTCTGATTCTTGAAGTCAACCTTGAGGGCAGTGTTTGCCAGATGAGCATTGTTAGGAAAGTTTGGAAAACACTTTAGTCATTCTCTCCAAACTGTACTCTAGGCAAACATTAGACAAAGGGCCTTTGCAAGATACATTCCCAACCAACTTTTGTCAGTAGACAATGTCCATGCAGAGGAGGGTGGAAAGAGAGGGTGGAACAAAGGGCATTGACATTGTTTTAATTAACATGTTTGATTTTCATCAGTTTGATGTAAACCTAGTCTTTCTAAATTAAGTTTTATAAGAAAATAGCACAATAATAAAGTCTTGCATTGTACAAGCCAGTCCACTGATATATACATAGTTCTCTAAAGTCTGCCACTCCTGATTTCTATCCTTTATTTCAAACTGCTTTCCCTGACTTAATGCCTGTTTTTCCCACTCAACAAAAATCTATTTTTCAGCTCTTAACTCAAGAATATTTTTGTTCTCTCTGAAGTCTTTCTAATATTCCCTTCCTAGGAGGTCTTGACTAGTCCACTCATGATGCCCCTACATTCTCCATGAATGTTTAACATAGCACTTAAAATATAAATATGTACCTATTTTATATATCCTACTTTATGCTATGTCTGATTATATGCTAATTAAAGAGAAAGGACTGATGTCTTATTTATTTTGTCTTTAGAGCCTTCTATACTTCTTGGAACAAATGCTCAATATATATTTATTGAATGAATAAGCTATGAAATTAAAGCTAATAAAATTTTGCATTTATGTCAATTTAATTATTTCTTTTATTAACAATTTTACTAGGATCTCTGTAACTAAGTTGGGCAGCAACTGCTTTAGCAATTTTATTCCTTATAACATTTCATTGCACATGAACATTTGTAAAGGCAAATTCATATAGAATGACATCTAAAGCAGTTATATTTTAAAAAATAATAATATAATGACCAAATTGTAATATTCTGTTTCTAGTCATTTATGAATTACATTATCAAGCTAAGAAAAACAAATTGTCCCTAGCCTCCCAGATAATTTCTCTAAACCCTGAAGCAAAAAGATTCAAATATGTTGTGACATTTGAACCTGGTATAGCTAGTACAGTTGCAAATGTTATTCATAGTCATATAAATAACTAATCCCTGTGAATCTTGCTGAGCTATTTGCCTCAATGATTTACTTCAGTAGTGAATTACATATTGATTTTTAGTCATATTAAAGGTGTTTCTGTTAAAATGTAGATTTCAGTTTCCCCAATGTCATTATAACCTCATATTTTAGTATTTATTGAAAAGGAATGTCCAAAGAAGATTTTTGCTGAACTTTCCATTATTTTCTGTGCCTTTTTAATATGTCTTGCTGATATTATATTCCTAAACAAATATGCAATCTATTTGTCCCCTATTAATTTAATAATTGAATAATTGTCAATTATTCCTCAGTGTTTTCTGATAAAGTATGTAAAATAAATATAGCCAAGTAAAAGAGAGCACTATTGATTTTTATATCTCAAGTTAATATTTTTAATATTATTCTACATGTTCAAATTAATGCATACAAGTGTTCCACAGGCAACTTTAAAATCTCTTGCACATTGAGCAGCTTTCCCATTGAGCTATCCATAATGACTTCTAAATGCTTTCCCTAAGAGGTTCAGGCTAATTCAGAACCCATCAGTGTGTGTGGAAAGTTTAAATTATGTTTCTCAATATGCATTACCTTGCACTTATCTGCACTAAATTTAATCTGTCATCACATTGCCCAATCACCCAGTTTAATTAGATCCTTCTGGATTTACTTGTAATCCTGCATACTTTTTTCACTAACTTAAATTATTTTGGTGATCGGCAGAAATTTAACACCTTACCACCAACAGCACCCTCTATATCACTAATATTGTTTAACAGTCCTCCACCTATAATCAGTATCCTGAGCGCCCTGCTATAAAGTTGCTTCCTCTGGAAAAATAGCCACTCTTCACTTGTAATATCTTAGTCTATAATTAATCCATTAGAAAATACGCTTTTCTAGTTCTACCACTTTAATATGAGTGATGGATGCAACTTTAGGGAATTTCTAATTAAAAAATACATCTTATCTCCACATACATATATTGAGATATTTACCATGCTTGTAATAGTATCCTGGGAGAAGATACAGAATAATAAAGAGCAATTGAATTCAAAGATTTCTTCAAAATATAAAAATTTGGAATAGTATGTGGTCACATAGTGAAGAAGGAGGAAGGAGGAAATTCAGCCATCAATTCCCCGTATTAGTTGCTACCATATATACCAAATTGTTCTGTGCATTTCGTGTGTACTGATTCAAACACACAAAACAGCTTTAGTATCACACAACTACAGATAGAGAACATGAAGTTAAGAGATTCGGATTCTCTCCAGTGTGACAGAGATAGAGCGATAACCTTTTCCCCAGAGTACCCAGGCTCCAGAGTAGTTACAACAGAACCATTTCATTGGTCCCTTTTCATCTCTTATATTTTAAATCTATTTGAGAATTATGATTCTTTGCATACACTTTAATATGTTCATTCATTTTATGATTTGCCATGTGGCATTATACTGGATTTCTCTGGGTATTTCTGGAAAATGTTGGTTGTTGAACTTACGTTCTCTATGTCGCTTCGATTGTCCCTTTAGATTATTCATTATGGTAACTGATGGCATATTTTGAGATGGACGTCCTTTTTTAATTATGTATTTTTGTTTTGACAAAATATGCATAACAAAAATAGTTTTAACCATTTTTGAGTGTGCACTCTAGGACATTAAGTATATTGACAATGATGTGTAACCTTCAATATTATCTTTCTAGAATATTTTCATCATCCCAAACAGAAACTCGTACCCATTGAGCAGTCGCTACCCATTTCTTCTCTCTCCCAGTCCCTGGGAGCCATTATTCTGTTGTCTATGAATTTTCTCATTCTAAGTATTTCATATAAGAGAAATTGTATAATAGCTGTTCTTTTGCGGTCTAGCTTATTTCATTCAACATAATGTCTTGATGGTTCATCAGTGTTGTAGCTTGTGTCAGAATTTTGCTTCTTTTTACAGTCAAATAATATCCCATTGTATGCACAGACCACATTTGGTTTATCCATTCCTCTGTTGATGGAACCTTGGATTGCTTTCCCTTTGGCAGCTGTGAATTATGCTGCTATGGGTGTCCTTTTAAACATGTAAATGAAAAGAATGTATTCAATAATAACTTCTATACATTATACTCTCAATTGGGACTCTTTTGGTTTGATGTGACAGAAAAACCAAACTCAGTTTGGCTAAAGATAGAGGGCTCTATATTGGTTTACTTAACTAAAAAAGGAAAGTTTAATCCAAAGCTCAAATGAAGTCACTAAAAGCCAATTTCCTTCCATCTTTTGGCTTATCTCTCTTCCCTATTGATCGCATGTTCAGATGTCACATAACAGCAAAATGGGTTCAGGCAACTCTAGGTCTTTGTTTTGAGATTTAAGTACAGTTGTTGAAAACCAAATGTCTCTTCTTTCAACAGTTTTATCAAAAGAGTCACTGTAACATTTTTTTGTGTGTTCTTTCCACTACAACATTCTGCCTTATAGTTTTTTAGCTTCTTAGATAGCAAGAACATATTCATCCAAAGTTTTTGCTCTTCCATTTATAGTAGGTTAGTGCTGGTCTTGTTTTTTGCTTGCTAATTACATCTGCCATAGAATATTTTATATCAGTTCACACAATTGTTCACGCCTCCATCGTACTTTGGCCATGTTATTTAACAATTCTTCTATTATTAGCATAAGGTAGAATGCTCACCTTTCAAATGGAAGACCCCGGTTCGATTCCCATGAATCTGTTGCTACTAATTGAAAACAGCAAAGATATTTTTTCTGGATATCTCATAGATTGGCTGAAGTAAAGGGGGTGGATTGAAAGACAAAATATAAGAGAAAATACAGAGGTGAATTTAAAAATGACATTGTCATTTTACTGAATGCTATTTCAAGCTTCTTTCCTATTTTGCCCATGAGCTATCTTTCTCATTGAACAAAATGCATGCGAACCAGTCCATCAAAGTAGATGGGATATTTGCTGAGATTGAAGCTGATCTTATAACACTCAGTGTCCCTGATATGGTTTCCTGCATCAATGCAGACACATCAATAAAACAGTCTGAGGTAAAAATATTCCCCTAACTCTAGTAACATGGCACATGACACCTTCGGACATGCTTTATTTTAATTTAAAAGACTGTGTATCTGTATAATAGCTGTTCTTTTGTGGTCTAGCTTATTTCATTCAACATAATGTCTTGATGGTTCATCAGTGTTGTAGCTTGTGTCAGAATTTTGCTTCTTTTTACAGTCAAATAATATCCCATTGTATGCACAGACCACATTTGGTTTATCCATTCCTCTGTTGATGGAACCTTGGATTGCTTTCCCTTTGGCGGCTGTGAATTATGCTGCTATGGGTGTCCTTTTAAACATGTAAATGAAAAGAATGTATTCAATAATAACGTCTATACATTATACTCTCAATTGGGACTCTTTTGGTTTGATGTGACAGAAAAACCAAACTCAGTTTGGCTAAAGATAGCCTTCATGTTTATTTTAATACATCGGGACGTCCCTCCCAATGAGGTTATGCTTTTCAAAGTGTGTTCTCAGCATCACAGGCTTTCTAATTCACAAAAGTGGCTGTTAGGCTGCAAATTCAACACTACCCTTGACTTATTGTATTAGAATCTCTGAGTGTGTAGCGCAAAAATCTGAACTCTTAATAAGCAGTGTTTCTCAAACATTAATGTGCATATAAATCTCTTGGTTATCATGTTAAATTGGGACCTGAGACTGAATTTCTCTCCAGCTCCCAGGTGGACCATGTTTTAAACTTGTGGACATTTTGAGTAGCAAAGTGCAGGAGATTGAGAACCACAGTTTTAAGCCATTGTCTATTTTCAATGTAAATTACTTTGCAGATTAACCTATAAGTAGTAATTGGGAAAAAGTCTGGTGATATTGTGACTTAAACCTGAGTAGGGATGCCATCAGCGAAGTAGCATTAGAGAATAGAAATCTCATTATAAACGACTCTATTTGGGTTTGTTAAAGCTGCCAGAATGCAATATACCAGAAATGGAATGACATTTTTAAAGGGAATTTATTAAGTTGCAAGTTTATAGTTCTAAGGTCATTAAAATGTCTAAATTAAGGCATCCAGGGAAAGATACTTTGACTCAAGAAAGGCCAATGGATCCTGAACACCTCTGTCAGCTGGGAAGTCGCATGGCTGCCAACCGCTGCTCCTTTGACTTCTGGTTTCAAACAGCTTCCCCAGGGGTGTTTTCTTTCTGTATTTCCTAACATCTAGGTTTCATGTTGGCTCTGTCAGCTCTGTCGCTTCTGCAGTTTCTCCAAAATGTTTCCTGTTTTAAAGCTTTCAGTAAACTGATCAGGACTCACTTTAAATGGGTGAAGTCACATCTCCATCTAATCAAAAGGCCACTGCCACAATTGAGTTGATTAATCTCCAAGGAAGCAATCTAATCAAGGCTTCTACCCTAAACAAGATGTTTGGCCCCACAAGATTATATCAGGATTAAAACATGGCTTTTCTGGGGTACACAATAATTGCAAACTAATATAGACCCCGAGCATAGGGAAATCCATATAAACTAAGGGAGAAGAAAAGTTATTGAGACAAATTTGGCCAATTATAATCTGTGTCAGGTCTGGAATCCATATAAACTACTACAGGTCATTTTCTTACCCATACTTTATTCTCCAGATTTAATTCTACCTATTTTCACGGCCTTAGTATATCCTTAATCTTCCTCTTCTCCTTGATATGAATACCTTGCTGCACATGTTTCTTGGCTCTTATTGTTGATAAATATTCTAAATTATATTTTGAGGCAAATTCTGTTGCTAATTATGGATACTATTGGTTATCCTTTTAACAGAAGTAAGGAAGATTATTATACCACTCATTTTTCACAAAAGACAGTTAATCCTATTGGAAATTCTACTGGTAATAAGGCACTTCATTCTATAGCTAAATGCCAGATGGCTATGTGAACTCCAGTTGCTTAAGTGAAGTGTGATCTTGAATTCACTACAATTCAATTATTTAAAAAATTGGCTGAAAGAAACAATATATGGAGGATTTTATGAAGGAAATGGTATCCAGACTTTCCTGTAGGTGAGAAAGCCCTGAATACCAGTCTCACATATACTTGGCATGAAATTAGCTCTCGAAAAGATACATGTAGGAAATCCTTGTATATATCATAGCTTCTCCAAAAGATGTCAGCACATCAGCCTATTAAATGTACTAATAATTTTGCAAACGTCAAAATAAAGAAATCCTTTCTAGAATATTGAATATTAAATATTTCAGATATTTAATAATCTATTTCTGGATTAAGTCAGATCATCAGATATCTAGGTGCTTGTATTAAGTTATATTGTTGATAGCTTAATGTATTGGACATTATTAACCAGGTCCTGCATTAAGCACTTTATCATGCTATCTCATTTATTTTTCCCAGTAAAACTAAAAGGAAGATGGAAATCTTTTACTTATTTTATAGATAAGAAAACTGAGATATATAGATGCTAATCAATTTGCCCAAAATTACTCAGCTTAAAGCCACATTGTCAGATTTCAGAGCCTGTGATATTAAATGTAGCACTTGTTGTTTACTTGCATGTCATCAGACTATTGTGTGGTGTTATTTTTTTTAATGGTCGATAGGTACACATAAGAATATTCATTAAACTATTCATGTCAGTCTGCCTTTCTCCCAAGAGAAAGCAGCACTGAATAAAATTAGCTCTGACTTCAGTATCCGTAAGAGTTTTGCTTTTTCGAAACAAACGAGCATTTTTTTTATTTTCTTATGGAAACTGTGAGGCAGGACATTTGACTGTGTTTCCATTTTCTGTGTTAGCTCTGGAAGGATTAAAAGTAACAAACAAATAATACTTCCTTTGCTGCTCTGAGAATACTCCTGGAATGTCCCGTTTCTTTTTGTCTGTTTGGATTTCAATTGACTGTACAATCTTCACATCCACAATAAAACAAGTAGAACCCAATTAAGAAAAGTATGCTAAATCTGGGTTCTGCCTACTTTTAGAACTATTCAAGTTAAAATAAATGAGTGGAAGGAAAACAAATGTTGTACTTCAAAAACTTTATTTAGATCTGAAACTGAGCATTTTGAATTTTTACAGGCAATGTAATATATAAACTAGATTTTTTTGGAGCTGAGTTTCTTATGCATAAAACTCTAATATTCATTCATCTAAGACCTAAAATATCATCAAATAAACATCATTTTTTTTACAATAAACTGTAAATAATGCAAAGGATAGCTATTTTTCATTCTCATATTGAAAAAGCCTGACAGTTTTGCAAGTAAAATAGAATGCTGCATATAAACTAAATTTCTGCTTATGTTTTATTTGAAATATTCATAATATTCATTTTGTAAATACAATACGCAGTAGAGAAAATTATAATATTATAAATGAAGTTCTATGAAAAATCTTGCCTCTGAAAATTTTGTATGAAATCAATCTTGTCTAAATTTTACTTGGCTCAGAAAGACTAACTTTCTCATCTTCTTTCTTATTCTGGGAAGTGTATTATGTAAGAGATTACTTTCATTTCTTAATTTCACTTTAACCAAAACATGAGTTAATAGTATAGCACAATTATAAATAAATATGTTTACCTTTTTCCAACCTCATCATGCTATGAATAGGCCCACACAAATGCATGAAATTTGGTATATTCTTATGGGTGTCTGTGATATAAATATTATATAAAATATTATGAAATGCATGTGTTTTAAATTTTGAAGTATATGTCATTAGTATATAAATATGTTCTCATAATTAATGGTTCTATAAAATAATGAAAAATAATCATAATATTGACTTTATGTGAAAAATTGACTGAAAGGAATGCTAGAGCAAGAAATGATTTAAGAGAAGTATCATGAGAATATACTGGCTAAATTGTGCATGAATAAAATTAAGCAGGAAGTTTCATATTTTCTGCTTTTAATATTAGCTAACTTTTTAGGTCAAGAAGCACAACTTCCAGGAGACAAATCTGAAGAAATATCCACATCTGATTGGTAAACGTTATTTTTTTTTCTTGATTCAGTGAGTCAATAAAAAATGGCATAAAAATGATCTTGAATTTTTTTTTCAAAGAAAAAATCCCTTTAAAAACACAAACTTTTAGAAAATAAAGCCAGCACATATTGTTAGGTATTCTTTCTTAGTAAATTTTTAAAATTATTAGGATTTTGTATAGTCTAGCATTTCACATTCTTTTTTCTAAAGTTTAACAACTGAAATATCAGGGGAATCAAAATTGTTCCCTTTCTAAACACTTAAATTGTTTTCTCAAAATAGAAATTTGGAGAACATATTTAGTTAGGAAGAATATAGTATTTGGGACCTGAAAAAGATAGAAAATATATGTCGCCTACATTTTGAAGTCCAGTCATGATTTCATAACATATATGAGGAATAACTATTGCATTGCTCCTTTACTATGCCAAAGCACAAAGAATTTACAGCCGTAAATTGTGACCTAATGTCTTGCAGTATAACGTGATATTCCTAACTTCTTTGATAACGATGAGATATCCCTTTATTGAATGAAAGTTGTTACCTGGCCTAATAAGCTTATCTTATTAAATAAATAAATATTTATGCAAGTAAAATATAAGATATTTGGATGGTGTGATAGCAAATAAATTTAGGGTTTTATAACCAGCCTTTCTTTTTTGCTAACATCTGCAGTTCAAGGGTGAAGGAAGAAGGTGTTCACAAACTACATGTTGGGGATCCCCCCTACTCACGATTTTTAATACAAAAACATTATTGACTTAAATACTCCGCTATGATTTTGCCCCTTCTCCTAGAATTGGCTTGTGGCCAGAAGGCAGCTTTTGAAAAGGGTCACAGTTTTGCATAGGTAAATGTTAATGATTTATCATGTTATTGGGAATTTAATTTTTCTGCCTTTAATTACCAACTCATAGATCATATGCAAAAGTTAATTTCTTTATAATTTATCTTCACGCTCTTCAACTCGGGAACCTTAGATAGCCTAAGGATACCATGATGTAGGGTGTTGCTTTTTTTTCATCCAATCTGCTTAGCGTGTAGGTGAGATGTAAAATTAGTTTGCTGAAATATGCTATCATAGAATGGCAAACCAAGCAAGAAAACAGAGCTCATTAGTTGAAGCACCTCTTTTTACAGATGAGAAAATACTGTCTCTGTAACCAAAATAAATATTCTAACAGTGCTTATGAGAGAAAATTGATTTACCTGGAATGAATTTCTTTTTATTTAGGTATCAGCTGGAATATAAATTGCTTGATATTATATAATGGAGTTCTGAAAATAAAAATAGGCCAAGTCATACAAAGCCTCATCATTTCTCCTTATATTTGTTAATATAACACAGAGTAATCGGTAAGATAATAGGAAAATAGTATGTGTATATATATATATATATAGAAATTCCAAATAACCTGGTAAACCCACTTCTAGGTATATACCCACAGGAATTGAAAGTAGGGACTAAAACAGATATTTATACAGCATTATACACAATTGCTGAAGATAGAAGCAATACAAAGATCCATCAGTAGATGAATGTATAAACAAAATGTGGTATACACACCCAATGGAATATTACTCAGGAATGAAGCCCTGATACATGTCCCTTTGTGAACAAACCTTGAAGATGTCCCGTTGAGTAAAAGGAGCGAGACACAAAGGGGAAAATATTATATGATTTCACTTACATGAAAGAGCTAGAATATGCAAACTCACAGCGACAGAAAGTAAAGCAGCAATTTGCAAATTTGGTAAAGGAAGAGAAAGGGAAGATAATGCATAACGTATATATGGATTCTGTTTGGGCTGATGGGAAAGTTTGAGTAATGGATGGTGCTGGGACAGCACAACACTGTGAGTGTGGTTCATCCCACTGAATTGCATGCTTGGGAGTGATTGATATGGGAGATCTTATATTTGTACAATTGTAAAAAAGAAGCAACTAAGGAGACAAAGGCAATGAAATGTAATACGTGTTCCTGAATGGCATCTAATAACAGAGGAGAAAAGAATCAAAAGGACATTATTGATAGATGAAAATATTGGAATATAGACTGGCAGCTTCATATCCATATTAAATCTCTTGAACTTGATAACTGTACCTAAAGTGATCACATAAATGAAATCCTTGTTCTTAGAAAATGTACATGGAAGTTCTATGTGTTCAGGGAGCACGATAGATACAACCTACCCTCAAAGGCTTAGAAAACAGAAAGCCTTGTGGACCATGTGTACACTGCTTCCTTAGAAGAAGCAGTTGTTATGTCCATTCTAATTCTGTTTTTTTCCCCTCCTATACACCTTCTATATTTGTTGAATATTCTCTTATAAAGTTGTGTCTATATCTAAATGCATCAGAAGTAGAAATCTTATTAGAATAATTAATTATATTAAGAGAAAGAGATCAGGGGTTAAAAGAGGACAAAATGAAGAGAAGACAACACAGTAAACACAACGAAGCCAGTTTATTACATAAATTTCTGTGTCAAACATTTTTATATCAGACTGAGAATAAAAAATGAATAAGGTAAATCATCTTCTCTGCAAGATCTCAGTCTATATAAGAAAAATAGAAATTTAAGCCAATAATTACAATAGAATGTGCTGTTTTCTATAAAAGAACAATAATATATTCTGAACTTGTTACTTTATTTTTACCTTAATGAAGTACCTAAAACCAGTACCCTTCAGTGTCACAAACTGATGTAAAAAGATCATCTTTTGGTTCTTGCTCTTTTTCTTCATAAATGCCTTACTGAACATTTGCTGCATATCTATAAACTGACATTGAGCCCCTCTTCCATTTTCCAACATAAATCTCTACACAGGAAAGAAATTAGAAAATGAAATACATAGTTTTATAACAAGGTAAAGGCACTTCAAAGACCACAGAACACATTCCAAACAAGTTACTTGGTAATTCGTTTCTCACCTCTTCCTGCTCTTTCAAAAGAACCAAGATTCTAGTTGCTTCCATGTACATTTGCCTTCTTCCTCCTGGTCACTTCCTCAAAATTCATTCTAAATAACTCTTCTATGGGTATATGATATATTGTGCTGACAACATCTTTTTATACGGTCTCTCAGAAAGCCAGATATTTGTTCCCATACCCATTAGTGGATGAATTATTTTTTATCATATTTTCTGGGATTTAGGTCAGAAATATAGTGAGTCAATTTAATTTCATTAAATTCAAAAGAAAAACATACTAAGACAACGGACTTGTTTTCCAGTAGATTCACTGGAAGCTGTAGGTGGAAATGGGTAGGTAAAAAAAAGATAACCCATCAAAATAAGCCATACTACTTGAGGAATTGCAATTATAATTGCAATTCCCTTTGTCTTTTCTCTCCTATCCTTTTCACACAAATACTCTGTCACTGAATTGAATTATTTTGTTTCTTAATGACAAACCTTGAATCAAAGAAACAAGGTATTCTGGCACTCTGGCAATAGCTGGATTTTTACATGGAAGAAGCAATTTATTCAATGATGCACCTTTCACAACTGAATAGCTATTTCTTAGGAGTTTTTTTTTTACCAATTATAAAATGAAATATGTCTTTTTTATTTGAACAATAAATTCAACCTGTTTGAAATAGAGTACGTAAAAGATATTTCTCTGTTAATATTTGCAGGAGTACAGGATACATTGCAATAAATTAGATTTCCATTTTGTAAACAGTTAGGGAGTGATTAGGATACTTAAGTATTGGGAAAGTATTATTTATAATCTGGATATTTAACCTCATCATTTAAAAAGTTAATCCAATAGGTATACTGTCGCCTATCATTTTAGAAGATTTCTTTTTCTATCTCCAAATATATTTTTTACCGATATTTTTGGAATGGATACAGTTAGACAAAGCAATTATGTCGTCTTCTCTGCGAAGGATAAAATATACGTTATGAGTTTTAGCCTATAGATAACTCATACAGTGGTGCAAAGGAAAATAACTTTTAGTAAAGTTTTGAGCCTGTGCTTGTTTTCCCAAAGGGGGCAATATAACTGTTATTTATACTTTTACTGGCGAATTTTCAGCATTTTGTGTAACTAGCTTTTTTGCTTGGGAAGCCAGTATTACATTCCAAACTCTGTTGTGAATTTATCTCTGACAACAAAATTTGGAAGCAGAGAAAAATATTTTTGAGATGTCCATAATTAAAGAATAACAGCACTGGTATGAAACCAGTGGCAATTTTGTGAAATATACATCTTCACTATGACTACTGAGAAGGGTATATATATTTATACAATATCAAGGCAACCCAAGCCAGGTTAACTCTTCAATAACATACTTCAGTGTTGGATTTGTGTTTGTTTGTTTATTTTTAATTGGATGAAGCCAGACATATATCCAGAAGCATGCCCCATCATTTGATTCTTTTAAAATATTGCTTGAGAGGCTACCAGTTATTTTAAGTAGTATTTTCTTTAATCTCACATTATTTATAGAGCTACTTAAATCAATCCCATAACTGTCTTTCAAACGTTATTCAGTCACTGTCTAGATTATTTTAACTTCCTTTCCCCTCACTTCTAGTACATGACTTTTGCTGCTGTGGAACTGAGAAGACAATGAATATCTGATAGAATCTTCCAAACTAACTCATTTCATGTGTTCCATTCTATACATCTGTCCTTTCAAACATACCTTTAAGGGGTTATTTCCCAAATCTTCTCACATGTCAAGTTCCCAGCTATACTCCTGTCTCCATGCATTCTTCCTTCAAAAAAAAAAAAGGTACCCCTCTTTCTCTTAACCTCAAGACCCTCCCTAGAATAACTTCCTATTTCTTGCTTTTTGTTTATAGGAAAATATCTTCCTTAATTGAGAAACTTATAGTATGTGATATCCTGTTAGCACAACTATTCTTTCTCTAAGGTCTTCACAATTTTATTTTCATGATTCTGCTAAAAATTTACTCTCAAAGATCTCAAGAGTTATCTTCTAATACAGCAAGTTATTCATCGATATATCCTGATATGTTGTCATTTTCTTCCATGGAAATAAAATTCCTCATTTATACCTTGGCACATTACAACCTAGAATGAAGACAAATCCCAACATCCCTTTAGTTAGGAGTAAATATGCAACTTATTCTGGCCAATGGTACATAATCAGAAATTTCCTAATATATTTCCAGAACATTCTCTTCAAAGGAGATGGCATTTCCTATTTCAACTCTTCCTCCATGATATGGGTTGTAACATGAACATACAGAATTGTTGGAATTCTGGCAGCCACATTTGGATCATGATTTGGAAGCTAAAAACATATAGAGTGACTTAATAGCAGTGTCCAGAAGTGTTCTAAATCCTTCACAAGTTCATATCACTGTTCCAGTCCTGGAAACCCTACCTCCAAACTTCTTTCATGTGACATAGAAAATAAGTCTCCTCCCCCATCAGCTAAATTTTAAAAGATGGTCTTTACTTGCAGCTATATTAAGCTATACATGAGGACTGAATCATGTCTCCTTGATATCCTGTAACTCCCACAATACACTATTATACAGATTGTAGTATTTCATTAAATTCTTATTGAGTTGAAAGAATTTTAGAACTCAAATAAAAAAAGCTATTTTTAAAAAAATGGTGATATGCCAAATAGCTTAATAATTTGAGCTATTAAGGAGCTTTTTCCTGTTCTTTCTATAAGCTAAATGCTGGTGTTTTTAATCAAGAAATATTTCTTATAGGTGTGCTTATTTAAGCATACAGTTTATTCAGCTGGGGAATACAACCTAAGAAATAGAAACATTCACATCTTGGGAATTTACCATCGCTTACAGGTAAGCAACACAAAGGATGTAGTCACTGAACTGCAAATGGGAATAACACAATGCAGTTGTAGAGTTCAGTTAAATAAATGAAGAAATGAGCGAAATATCCTGTAATCATAGAAGAAAAACACTATGAAACAATGAGAAAATGTCTAAGAGATTTTAATTCTAAAAGGTTAGATGCGTCTATTTTTCATATATTTGTCCAAACACCATTCAGCCAAAGTATTTATTAGGTGTCTTCATTACCAGGCCTTTTTAGTCACACAAATTTCTGGGCAAAAAGCACAGTTGATATGATTTAGTTCTCCCATCCCAATCCAAACTTTTGTTCTCCCATCCCAATCCAATCCTTTGACTTTTTTGCTAATAATCCATTAGATTTTATATGTGAAAAGGGAGAGAGGAGGAGAGAAACTTGACCATGTTCTATAATGTATTAGAATGTTCTTCTTAAAACATGATCAGAAAGATCATCTTACCCATAAAACAAATAACTATTTAAGTAGAAGTCACACTGCTAAAAGTCTCACATCCAAATGTCTGACACTAAAGGAGAATATATATTAGTCATTAAATTTACTATAGGGCTTATGTATATCAATAACAAATCTATTCTAACACCAATAATATTATCTGAAAACAAAATATGACAAAATAAATTTTAACTACACTTTAGAAAACAATTCATCTGGAAAGTTAATCCATTGCCTTTAAAAATAGACAATTAACTGCAACAAATTCAGAGGTATACAAGGATCTTTATAGATAGAAGACTCATGCTAAATTTGAAGGTTATTGGAAATTCATTGGCAGACCCCCAGGCTTATAGCTTGAAATTGGCTATTCCCCTTATAGCCTTCCTGTCTCCTGACTAATACATGCCTCTTTCCTTCTATATCTACTGTATGCCTTTGCCCTGTTCATTTACACTTCACAATTCTCCTAACTAACTAGTAACTACAAAGTATTTTTCTTTTGTAGTTGCTCAACATGACTGATTGGCAAAGCATAAAAAATTCATCTTCAAATGAAAACATAATTTTGATGCACTTGCAAATTAGCATATAAATGACAGGAGGATAAAAATTGGTCTTATTCTACACATTTTTTTTTTTTTTTGCAGCTTCATTCAGTGTTTTAACATGATTACTTTACAATTAGGTATTATTGTGCTGTCCATTTTTGAGTTTTTGTATCTAGTCCTGTTGCACAGTCTGTATCCCTTCAGCTCCAATTACCCATTATCTTACCCTGTTTCTAAGTCCTGTTGGTCTCTGTTACCAATGACATATTCCAAGTTTATTCTCGAATGTCAGTTCACATCAGTGAGACCATACAGTATTTGTCTTTTAGTTTTTGGCTAGACTCACTCAGCATAATGTCCTCTAGGTTCATCCATGTTATTACATGCTTCATAAGTTTATTCTGTCTTAAAGCTGCATAATATTCCATCGTATGTATATACCACAGTTTGTTTAGCCACTCGTCTGTTGATGGACATTTTGGCTGTTTCCATCTCTTTGCAATTGTAAATAACACTGCTATAAACATTGGTGTGCAAATGTCCATTTGTGTCTTTGCCCTTAAGTCCTTTGAGTAGATACCTAGCAATGGTATTGCTGGGTCGTATGGCAATTCTATATTCAGTTTTTTGAGGAACCGCCAAACTGCCTTCCACAGTGGTTGCACCATTTGACATTCCCACCAACAGTGGATAAGTGTGCCTCTTTCTCCGCATCCTCTCCAGCACTTGTCATTTTCTGTTTTGTTGATAATGGCCATTCTGGTGGGTGTGAGATGATATCTCATTGTGGTTTTGATTTGCATTTCTCTAATGGCCAGGGACATTGAGCATCTCTTCATGTGCCTTTTGGCCATTTGTATTTGATCCTCTGAGAGGTGTCTATTCAAGTCTTTTTCCCATTTTGTAATTGGGTTGGCTGTCTTTTTGTTGTTGAGTTGGACAATCTCTTTATAAATTCTGGATACTAGACCTTTATCTGATATGTCGTTTCCAAATATTGTCTCCCATTGTGTAGGCTGTCTTTCTACTTTCTTGATGAAGTTCTTTGATGCATAAAAGTTTAATTTTGAGGAGCTCCCATTTCTTTCTTTCTTTCTCCAGTGTTCTTGCTTTAGGTTTAAGGTCCATAAAACCGCCTCCAATTGTAAGTTTCATAAGATATCTCCCAACATTTTCCTCTAACTGTTTTATGGTCTTAGACCTAATGTTTAGATCTTTGATCCATTTTGAGTTAACTTTTGTATAGGGTGTGAGATACAGGTCTTCTTTCATTCTTTTGCATATGGATATCCAGTTCTCTAGGCACCATTTATTGAAGAGACTGTTCTGTCCCAGGTGAGTTGGCTTGACTGCCTTATCAAAGATCAAATGTCCCTAGATGAGAGGGTCTATATCTGAGCACTCTATTCGATTCCATTGGTTGATATATCTATCTTTATGCCAATACCATGCTGTTTTGACCACTGTGGCTATACAATTTTTATCCTGAAGTTACAATGTCCCTCATTGTTTCTATATGAATTGAAATATTCAGACTGTCATTAGTTCAAATGTTATTCCATAGATATCTTCATCTGGCTTCTCATTCCTAAAGATGCAAAAAGAATCTCATGAGGTAAAAAGCAATTTTTAAAATGAGTACATAAAGCCCCTCCTTTCCCTTCACAGATACCAATGGAAGTACTTTTTTTTTTTCATTACATATAAGATCCACAGGTTACCAAGTGACTGGGTAATCGTGAATATATTTGAAATTCATATACTCTGTAAGATATTATTTTATCAATCAGACTCTTCTCTTAAGCATATATACTAACAATCTTTAGCTTACTGATCATCTTTTTTCACTAATAACAGAATTTTTAAGATAACGGTTCTCTTCAAAATCACTAAGAAAAGTAGCAACTATTTCACATTTGCATACACACACATGAAAAAAATTATTAAAAAGTGTCCACATTCTCTAGGAGTTTCCTTGTTTGGGGCCCATTTTAAGCCATTAATTTATGTCTGTTAGAGATTTCAGGATCAAGGGGGAGAAAATTTCTGCACTGTTTCAAGAACTGGCCTTAATATGTGTCATTCAACTGATGAGAGTTTACTATGATTCTCTGGACAGATGCTAAATATATCATGGTACTTGAATAAATAATGTGTACAATGTCAGTATCATGGCATGCACTTAATAAAGTAGGTTCCTGATAGCATTATTAATGATTTAAGCATTCTTAGAGTGCTTCTCTTCTTCAAACACATTTTTTGTCATGTAAAATGCTTTTTCTGTCCTGTGACTAAGCAGATAATCATGGCTATTTTAATTCAGTCCCTTTTTGAGTTGTTTGGTGTTGCCTTGGACATAAAAAACATCATGTACAACATAATTCTTTTCAATAAACATTTGCTGTTTTTTTCCCCTAAGAAACACTGATTTGTAGAAAAAGCATAGCTAAAGAAAAGAGGCTTCCATTTGAGCTAAATCACTACTTAGCTTTTTTACATATATCTCATGTTCTGGTGGAAAGTAGATCTGAGTGAATTTATTATTGCTTCTGGTGAAATTTCACTTTAAGATGACATCATCAAAGCACTATTAGATATTTTAGCTGTAAGTCTCATTATGAATTGAATTTTTTTTTTCTTTCACATGACAGGCACCGGAAATCGAACCCAGGTTTCCCGCATGGGCAAGTGAAAAACTCTGCTTGCTGAGCCACCGAGGCCTGCCCACATGGATTGAATTTAACATCTCTAAATATTTATAAGCATTTACAATTTTGAGATCAAAGCCTTTGTTGATGATGATTTTCTGTTGTTTTTAGAAGTAAACAGCCAAAAGAAAATGAACTGGGTGCTGCAAAATCAGCACTTAGATTTTTAACTGAAAACACAGGCAATTATTCTTAGATTAGCTTTTAAAGTCACACAATTATCTTGGAAATGTGATCTAGGCAAGACCTGGTCTTCTCACTTAAAAATGGTGTAGCACATAAATCAATAATTAGATTTTTATATATTTTTTACTTTGGAAAAATATTCTTAAATCCACTGCAAAGTCAATATTTCAATGCAATTCATTTCATATTAAGAAAAATTATTGTCTGTCTATTATTTGTCTGTCAATGTACAGGGCAATTTAAAAATAGACACGTTCTCATAATGCTTATTTTTAGGGGATGTATAATTGCAAACTGTGCTAACTTCTGTGATGAACAAGTACTTAGTGTCATTTGGAACTCTCGTAGGTTTCTGGTAAGAATGCAAAATGATACAACTTTGGAAAACAGTTGAAAGATTCTTATAAACATACACCTAATCTATAATCCATCAGTTCTAATTTCCCCAATAGATATGAAAAGCTAGTCCACCAAATATATATACATAATATTGGTAGAAACTATACCAATACTATCCGAAGATGGAAATCACTTAAGTATTCCTCAACCCATTCGTGAATACACTAATTATGGCATATCAGCAAAAGGAGATACTTTTCAGTAATAATAATGACTGGACTGTCAAACAGGCAGCAACATGGACAGGCTGCAAAAAAATGTGAAAGATGTTAGACATGCACAAGAGGACGTGAAATTCTAGAAGAGAAAAAATGAATTTATAGCGCTGGGTAAAAGACTTGCAGCTTCCTGAACACAGTGAAGACATACTACAAAGAGACACAAGAAAATTTTCTAGGGGAACGGAAAAGTTCTGTACCTAGATTCAGCGATGGTTATACAGGTGTATAAATCTGTCAAAACTCATAGAACCATATACTTATAATGGTTAAATTTTATTGAATATAAACTATACCTCAGTAAAGTCTGTTTTAAAACACGTAGAGTAGAATGAAAGAGACTAGCACAGGGATATATTTTAGCTTGGAAGATGAGGTATAGCTTTTTTATGAAGAAATGCTAGTGGAAATTAAATTTGGTGACTTAGTTTATTTGAACATTTAGAAGAAAGGAGAGGCAGAGACAAGAGCCTACCTAGGAGAACACAGTATGTACCGAGGCTTTACCGCAATAGGTAATAGAAAACATTTATGGAACTAAAAAGTATGGTTGGAATTCCTAGACTGATGGAGATAATAGGTAAGATAAGACTGAAGGAAGAAACAAGTGCTACCTCACACATGCTTGATGTTTTAGTTTCCTTGGCTATTCAAGCAAAAAAACATGCAATGGGTTGGCTTAAACAATGGGAATTTATTTGCTCACAGTTTTGAGTCTAAGAGAAAGTCTAAAGCAAGGCATCATCAAAGTGATGCTTTATCCCCAAAACTGGCATTCTGGGACTGACTGTTGGCGATCCTCTGTCACATGGAGATGGACACTGTAGACTTCCCTGGTATCTCTCTTCTCTTCCAGGTTCCATTGAATTTCATCTTCTTGCTCCCCATAGCTTTCTCTCATGTCCTGTCTGTTTCATTCTGCTTATCAAGGATTCCAGTAAAAGGATTAAGACCCATTCTGGGCCACATATTAACTGAAGTAACCTCATCAAAATGTCCTACTTAAAATGAGTCTGCACCCACAGGAATGAATTAAGTTAAAGAACTGTTTTTCTAGGGGCTGTACAGCTCCAAATGACCATGTATGCCATTGTTAGGATATTGTTGAATGTTAAAGAGGAATTGGTTAGAAAGCATAGAATTAAAAATTGGGTAGAAAGAACATAATGAGGCCAGGAGCATCTCTTCCCCATGGCTGACTTCTTTGTGTTGAACTAGGCACCCCTCCTAGATGTGTTTCTTTTTTGATTTTGTAAAGTGTTGCACATTCTTGATCAACTTTGGAACTTTGAAGGCTTGCAGATTCCTGTTCTCTATTTGCTGTGGAGAGGTTTTTATTTCTGTTTTTTAAGATTTAAATATATCATGAAGTAACTCGTAAACCGCCTTCTCTGTTTTTCTAGATATTTATTTCTAACAAAATCATCCCCTGTGTGTCACAGAGTCTATTACCACTTCAAGTTCTTGAGAGTTCTCAACTGATATTATTGATTTGGATCTTGTTAGAAATGGGAAACAAATAACATCACATGAAAATATACTATATTTGTGTATATACATTTGCTATCACTATTCACTGTGTGTAAACATATATAATATACCAATATGCGTATATATGTATAGATATACAGATGTTTATATATAATCCATATCTATGTACTTAAATACTGTGTATACATAAATACATGTATTATATGGACATAATACAAACAATATGCATATGTACATACTGTATCTAGACACATAAAATCTGTGAATGTATTTTTTGCACACACACATCCACATATGTCATTTAACTGAGAAGCCAAGATCAGACTTAGTAGTAAAATAAAGATAGATTCCAATTAAACTCAGAATTTGACATGGATGTTTATTTTACCTACCTGTGTTTTATAGACTTCTGGAAGCTGTTCTCTACACAAAAAGAACAGAAATAATATTGGAGATCAGAAAATGAAATCACAATTAACATTTTTTTTTTACCAATTAACTTTTGTTTATACAATTACATGCTTAGAAAGCATAAGGATGAAACTGAAACAAAGACAAATTTCATTAAAATGCATGGTTATAACGTGAAAAATAAATAGCAATGATTTTCCTACATAAATACACTGCAATGAGGCAGAAAATAAAGGGGGAAATTGCCATTCATAATAAAACATAAAAGTTAAAATTTAATAATTTGTTAATGTAATTAAGAATTAAACTTGCTTAGATATATTCAAGACATATTTGAATAAAATTTTAAAAGACTACTGTAAGAGGAAAACACTTGAATAATAAGAACGTTCTAACCTGTTTTTGGTTGGGAGGTCTCAATTAGAAATAGGAGATAACACTTTCTAAATTAATCTATAAACTCCCTGTGAAATATTCAATATAGCAAGTTGATTTTTGTAGGTTTTGGAGGGAAAATATCAAATACTTTATAGAAAAATAAAGATAAAAGCAGCCCAGAAAATCTGGAAAATAATATCCATATTTGGAAAGATTAGCACGTCCATGTGTCAAAATGTATTTTGAGTCTACTATATTTCATATTGCCAAAGAAGAAATACAGTTGCAGAATAGAATTATAAATAGATCATTAATTTCACTTATAATAAGAGAGGCATTTCTAACTAATGGGAATAATTTAGTAGGTTTTTGGAGAAAAAATAAGCATAGATTTCCTACGTCTTCTTTATTTCAAAACACTGTCCAGAGGACTTGAATTTTCTTTTCACAAGCATGGGCATCTCCACTTTATTCAGTGATATATGCCAAGTGCCTGGAAAAGTTCCAGGCACATAGCAGACATTCAATCAGTATATGTTGCATAAAATGAAATTTTAAAAATTATAAAAGAAGAAATAAAGGATTCATTTAATATACTGTTATGTGGAAGATAAAATTTAAATAAAATATTGGAATGAGCAGTTCAGAAAAAAACAGAATGCACAAAGAAAAAAATGACAAAACATTTTCTTTAATCTACACTGGATTTATAAAAAGTAATAAGAAAAGTAACAATACAGAAAAACAAACATGTAGACTACAAAAGAATTATAAATGTTTAATAAACATCAGAAAATGTTTCCACCTCACTTATAATTTAAGAAATGTAGATAAAATATTATTGTATTTTATTTCATTTTATTTTACCTATTAGATTTAAAAATATGCAAATGTTTAATAGTATTCAGTGCTTATGAGAGAGTGGAGAAATATACAGCTTCAAATACTACTGGTGCCAAATCTTTGCAGGAAAATTTGGCAATATCCATTAAAATTTAAAATGCAGAAACCCACTAACACAGATGTCATTACTGTAAATTCATTCTACTAGAATTCACACAAATTTTCTCTCTTTATACTTTTTACCAACATATAGTATTGTCGCCTACCATATGTTGTCTCATATTAATGTATCGTGTATGAATGATTCTTTTCGTATGTATAAAAAGATTCTTCTGGAAAGATGAACCCAAGAATGTTGTTAACAGTGTCACCTTTTAGAACTGTACTGGCTAAGGAGGATTATTTTATATTCATTTTAGATCTGTTAGCTTTTCTGAACCGCATCTAAACAATGTTAAAAACATCAAATCGCAGCAGAGAACATTTGAGCAGGACTATATGAGACAAATTTTGTGTGTGCATCTATGGGTGTGCTAGACACCTTATTTAGATTTAATTTTTAAAAAAGTTTTTCGTAGTTACATATATTCAACTCAAAATTTCCCATTTTAACCACTTTCAAGAATACAATTTTATAGTATCTTTTGTATTCACAATACTGTTCTACCTTCACCAAAAACTGTTATCCCAACTTTTTCATCAACTCTAACAGAAATCTTGTGCCCATTTAACAATAACACCTTCTTCCTTTCCACCCCTTGGCCCCTAATAATCTCTAATCTACTACCTATGTCTATGAAATTTTCTTCTTCCAGGTATCTTTAAAATTTCTTCCTTATACATATATAATTATTTAACCCCTAATAAATTTTGCAAAATAAATAAAATAAAACTTCAAGGAAAAATAAATTTTGTCTTCTTGAGGTCGTTGGTAGGGGGAGCTTTCTTTTTATAATTCGGGGGATTATATTTTTCAAATTTATTATAAGAATAGAAGATGTCAATCTTCCCAAAAAGCTGACCATAAAAGTACACTTTACTTGTTTAAGTTTAAATTGGAATCTGAAATGAATCTTTATACGTCTATTCTTCTAATCAAGGGAAGTAAGAGTTGTGGAAGTGCTGACACCATACTAATGCCATGTGCAGAGAAGAGTGCTGTAATGAATTGGGCTCACTGTGTCTTTCCTAAGTATGGGCTATTTGTTTATTTATTTTATTGTGTTGATGGCCTGCCTTATTTGCACTTTATAAATCTACATGATAAAATATTTCACCAGTTCATTTGAAAAGTTCATTTGAAAAGAGAAAAAAAATAAAAGAATCATTTTGAATAATTAGCTTTCAGCCTGTCAAAGGCTTTACTTAGGAACTAGAAAATGTGCAAGCTTGGGTTTACAAATTAATGGAGAATGGAAAAAAAACCACACAATCTGTCTTGTAGGATTGTCCATCAAGGTTCTGGATATTGCTCACATTTAATTTTTTTTCCCTAATAAAATGTTTTAGATAGCTGCATTTTCTGCTTTGTAGTTCATGGAGGGTAGATGTTATCTGCATTATTCATTATCAAAATGGTGGTATATTTGGGTTAGACTCTAAACTCAGATCAGTTCTTATGACTAACCCTATGTCTCCCATAAAAATCATGAATTATGTAATGTGCAGATCCCTCCACTATAACATCAGTGTTTCCTGGCAAGCAAGTCAGCTATTTTTATTAAATGTTGCTCATCTGCCATGTGGACTCCCATTTTCAAGTTAATTATGAAACAGAGATGAAGAAATATGAAATTTGTAAAGTATCTTTCCAATTAAAAATATTTTAGGATACCACACATATAAAATGGTTTATACGACTCCACACATCAAGAGCAAGTGTTCTTTTTCCTAATTATATGCAAAATTACACAAATTGCTAAAATGTTTTATTCAGGTGGAGTTACAAACTGTTGGCAATATACAATCACTTCAAATAGAAAAAAAGTCTGCATTCTGTACTATACAGAGTCTATAGTATCTTTAATTGACTACAGATTTTATAATGATCACTTGAATTGTAAAATATTTGTAAATTTGAAAATTTGTTACATTCCTAATTAAGACCATACATATGAGAACCTACAGTGAGGCTATTAGTGCCAATAACTCAAAATTCATTCTCCTGGAAATCCCAAACATTGTACTTATTTCTTCATCTCAAAATCTCTTTTAATTGCATACATATGTTGAAATAAAGCATTTATTCTCAATAACCTTCCTTTTCACTTTGTGCATAGTATAAATTTACAAATTAAACTTCCCTCTTTTTCTTCCTTATGGACTTTGAAAGTAGGGTTCATCTTTCCATTCGCAGAACTCTCATGACATCCCTCTCCCTCAATTACTCGACTTGTGTGTTTATACATACTTAATTAACTATTCAGTTGGTTAAGGATACTGCAATACTATTTTTGCTAATATAAGGTTAAAATATCAGATCTTATTCTTTCCTTATCAACTTATAGAAAAGTGTCAAATAGAAACAGATTCTCTTCTCATCAATTCTCTAGTTACAAACAATGAAAATAAGATATTCAGCTAAAACAACAAACAAAAACAACGGTGGTAAAGGGAGTGTTTTTCTTCTTTTTTTTTTCAGATGAGTTGTGAATTCTCACACTGAGTTGACTAGGATTTCTTCTATTAGGATGTTGGATGCTAAAATATTTCCTGTTGGAATTGACATTTATTTTTAAGAATAAGCAAATAAATGCATATTGCGTTACTAATAAATTCTGATTATAGCCAATTTTAAATGTAATCTTAGTATAGCCTCACAGAAAGTCAAATAGATTCTCTAAGTCGCACATTTCCCTTAGTCATATATCTGATTACAAAATCCATATTCAGTGGCCCTACTAAAATACTTTTCTTCAAAAACCAGAATGACAATTATCAATATAATTTTCAGTTTAACAATCATCTTAAGAACAAGCATGAAATCTTTTCTTTATAGGAACTTAGTGAGAACTAAGGATCAAGACCTGATATCCCCACTTTACAGGTAAGAAAGTCAAAGAGTTTAGAGTTCAAAGGGCATGCCTGTAATATCACATGATATAAGTTAACATAACAAGCAATCTCCAAATCCTAATTATTTAACTCAACAGAAATGTATTATTTGTTCAACCAGTTTCAAGCCTCAGCAGGACTGGTAGTGACAGCTCCTCTTCACATAGTCATTTCAGGAGCCAGGTTGCATGGATTCTGACTTCTTCCTCCAGTAGTTTACAGAGCCCAGGGCCCAGGCTCCCCTCCAGTTGGAGGGTAAATTAGCATATACATGACCAGGATGGAAGTTAAAGGACAACAGACCGCCTCAGGGAGGGAAGAGTGTGTAGATGATATCATAAACCACTTACCTTGTAAAAAACTCCTCTCCCCTGATGTATATGTTGATAACACATCTCCAGACTCTTGTGTCATGAGACCCTGCTGAAACTCTGTTCTCATACCCTATGGAATGTCCTTGTCCTAAACCTTTATAAGCTATCCCACCTTTATGAGGAGCTACTTCTATTTTCCCGACAGCCACGATGGGAGATTCTCCTGTTCATAAGTCCTAATAAAGTGCATGTCTAAATTCTGTGCCTAACCTTTTCTTTGGTCTTGTGGCCACCCATTTTGAGCCCTCCAAGGGCTGGGTTGGAACACACAGGCACTCTCGACATCAACCTCCAAGAAAGAGACAAGAAAGTATATAAGATTACATGAAAATCTTTTTTATAGGCCAAATTTGAACACAGTGTTTATCATCATCAATGAACATGCCTTAGTCAGAACATAGTCATATGGCCAAAGTCATGACTGCACTGCAAGGGAGGTGGGTGTTTTAGTTTCCTGGCTTCTAAATCAAATACCATATGATGGATTAGTTTCACAATAGGAGTATATAGGCTCACAGTTTCAAGGTGTGTCCAAAATTGAAGCATCAGAGAGGTGATGTTTTCACTCAGAATGTGATGGGTTTCTGCGGTTGGCTGCCTGTGATCTCTGAGGTTTTGGCTTTCCTGTCACATGGCAATGCACATGGTGATGTTCCCTTCTTTCTTTTCTGAGTTCTGTTGACTTTCATCTTCTTACTTCCCGTGGCTTTGTTTCTCTGGTTTTCTCTATAAGGTCTCCAGTAGGATTAGGTCCCATCCTATTTCAGTTGGCCACACCTTAACTAAAAGTAACAACTTCAAAATGTCCTATTTACAATGGGCTCATATCCGCTGGAATGGGTTAAGATCAAGAACATACTTTTCTGATGTACCTAACTTCAAGCCACCAAAGTTGGGAATGCAATTGCTTGAATTGTTGACTACATAACCAAACCATACGCTACTATATAATAAATTTAAAAACCTTAAAGGAACGACTACTTAGTACCTCTCATTGTTTTGTAGGTTGATCGAGTTCCCTCAGCTTGACAATTTCCAAGTAAGGTCTCTTGTAGTTAGAATCGAATATTAGCTGAGGCTGGAAGCATAAGAAAGCTAAGCTGAAGGCCTTTAAATTAGTTTGATAGTCTCAAGTTTCACCGTGTTTCAAGGAAAGAGAGATATACACAACACTTCTTGAAAGGGAGATTGGCAAAGTAACATTGAATAAGAGCATGGGGCATGGGAGATACTATTGCCACTATGTAGAAAATACAATCTGCCACCATGATCTAAGTTCATGGCAAGGCAGTGAAACAGATATGGTGAACAACTAGCCCATTCCTGTTACATTCAGTTACTAAGCTACCCCAAGGACATACACCTACGTCATATACTCAGTTGTTCTGATTATGTGATATAAATACTGGATAATCAATTTGGAGTTAACTATCATGATTATTTTGTCAATTGTTCATTTCTTTCAGAGTCAAAGAATAATAATATCAGGCTAATCATTATTTACACTGGATTAGCTGCTACTTTCTAAATATTGGAACTAAGCAGCCACATGCTAGTCAGGTTAATTTCATTGGACCCCCTCCATCAAAAAGGTAATTTTTTTCCTCACTGTTAAAAAAAAGTAGTCTTGATGTGGATTAACCTTTTCTCCCTAGAAAGCTCCTCTTAACACCCATATCTATAGTCTTAAATTTACCATTAAAATTCTACATGCAAAAAAATTCTACTTCTGATCCAAGAAACAATTTCAGAACAAAATAAATGAGGTAATCATCTCACTCTGTATGATTTATGGGTCTTAACATTTTCTCCATTAAACAGATGAAGCTGTGTATATTCAGAAAATATTGAAGTAACTTATTGAAAACTTGGTTCCTGTCACAGTCAGGAGAAAGGCATTGGGAGATTCAGGTGCTATTCTGAATATATCTGAATGAGTAAGTAATATAAGGTGTTCCTTCTCCTATAGCTAGACTATATTTGTCTGAAGCAGCCAAGAAATGGCTGTAACATAAACTCAATAAAATTTTCTTTGTTGTCCCTAGAACTTTAAATTTGGGGCAAAAAGTTTATACTAATCACGTAATAAATTTCACTCACATAGCCAACAATTCACAGTATCTCAAGGGCTTAACTCCCCACAGGTTTATTTTTTGCTCATGTGAAGATCATCTGGGTCTCTCAACTACCCTGTGAGTCAGGACTTCAACAACTGTGTAGCACTTACATCTCAACACATGGCTTCCAAGTTCTGATTGGCACAGGAAATGAGGAAGGCAGAAAAAAAAAATATCATTTCTGAAGTGCCTCAGATTGGTAGTGATATGTCGCTTCCATTCTTATTCCTATCAGCCAGAACTTGACCATGTGGCCCTAACTCAACTTCAGGGAACATAAGGAGGGCATTAATATGAAGTGAGGCATGATTTTCTTTTCCACAATGGCCTTAATCACCAAGTGATGAATGCTTCCTCGAAAGACACAAAAATCCTTCCACCAAAGTTAGAAATTAAGATTATCATCTTTTGCACTCCTCATGCCACCAAACCAACCTGCAAAGCAAAAGATTACCCTATGGGCTTGAGTTATTGATCCTTATTTTCATCTGCAAATAAGGTTGCTTCTCTTTGATGGCAGTAGGAAGTCAAGCCTGACATTTTTCTCTAGAGATGCTTCTTAATGCTACCATCTGCAGATTAAAAAACTAAGATAAAAGATAAATGAAGACAACAGTAGCCAGTACAATCAGGGAAACTGTATTAGATTTTGCTGTGTAATGACAACAACAATATACCTCAAAATTCACATGGTTAACCAAAAGACACACTGACATGCTTGTGTACTCACTGATGTGTAAATCAGCTATGGTTAAGCTGATCTGTGCTAAACTCAGCTTAATAAGGTTAGATTCCATGTTTCTGGATGAGTTTAGGTGTGCCCTCTGAGTTTCTGAAACCAGACCTAAGGGGCAGCTGCTTCTTGGAACAAGCTCTTCTCATGGCTTATCATAAAAGTGCAAATCATATTTTAGGCTTCTATCTGCTAACATTTTGCAGGTCAAAGCAAGCTCAATATCAATAGAGCAGGAAATATTCTCTGACTGCCTTAGCAAGAGGTACAGAATTAGAAGGAAAAAGATGAATGCATAATTTATTAGAGAAAAAAGCAAGAATTTAGAAATAATATGCCTAAATGATACTGTTTAGTAATAATACTAACTTCATAAATAAAGTTTTCTATCTCTGCACAAAGTAATTAACCCTAACCAGCTGAGAAATTGGATGAGGGTAAAGGGAAGATAGAATTGGAAATGGAAGAGATCAGCAAGAGTTAACTTGTCCAAGATCCAGAATAGAGTTGGGTTCATGGAAACTAGCTATTCTATAATAAAGCACTAAATCTTGTTCAAATACAATGTCTGGACTCCAGCCTCTGTAGTTACAACACAAAGGAGACTGGTACTCTATCAATTATGCTAAGACAATGAGTCATGTCATTAGCTTACCAAGTCTTATATTTGCAATCACAGAGTTTTTTTACAGCCTCCTTATCATGCCAGGACAGGGGCTGAGGTACAGCCAACATTTAACTGAGGGAGCTTCTAGCTGAGCTAAAAGGATGAGAATGTAGCAAAATTTTGCCATACCATATTATTGTTGTAACCATGTCCATGATTATCACTGCTTCCCTAATCAGAAGACTGTAATATAAAACCCAAAGACCAAGTTTCAGATACTTTTCCTTAGAATCTGATTTTGCCCCTATTGAAATATCTGCTACCCTTAGAATGATGTGACAACAGAGGCCACACAAAACTGCCACTGCTTCTGACTGTGAGTTTTCTTCAGGAAACCTCTTCTATGTGCTCCCTGCCCTTGGCCTTTATTTGCTTGACTGCACACATTCCTCTCCATTGCCTGTTTTCTGCATAATTCCTGATCATTTTTGTTCTGCTAAACATGAAATGCTCTTGTGTGATATTTAGAAAACATAAGGGAGAGGCAAAAGTCATTTTTCTTCCTTGTATAGTGGTGGCAAATATTTGAGCAGATGTGAGATTCTTTACTCCCCAACTTAACTTCTTTCCCTTAAAGGTCATGCGAGATTGAGTTGCTGTGATTTCAGTAGTAATATTCTGTAAATTCCTAACACTTATGTGACAAAAGCAACTTTCAACTCCTTGGACCGTAATTGGACCTCTGCCTAGAGCCCTTCCAAATTTTCAGTTCTCCAGTCCTCCCCAAGTGTAATAAGCTTCTCTTTCCTGCATTAAAACCTTTTCCACTTGAAACAGATAGAAGAATCTGTTTCCTGAGTAATCCCTGAATGGTATCACACCATTCCCTTAATATCTTATATACAACTCTGACTTTCCTTAAATAGATGCTCCTGTCTTCATGGCCAGAGTTAAAGGTCCATGTTTTGTTCCTTTATACACATCTCGACCTTGCCTTGTATTTATTTATTTTTGTTGTGCTGTCACGTCATGATGGTTTGAAGCTGTAAGTATCCCACAGAAGATCAGGTTCTTTTAATCCATTCCTGTGGGTATATTCCTATTGTGAGGAGGACTTTTTTTCTTTGGATGCATGGTCTGGGAATTGAACCCAGGTCTCCTTCATGAAAGGTAGGCATTCTACCACTGAACCACCCATGCACCCTTGTTGAGGGGAGGGCTTTTAATGAGGTTATTTCATTTGAGGCATACCCCAGGTGGGTCTTAATCCTCTCACTGGAATCCCTTATAAGAGAATAAAAGACAGAAAGAAGATGTAGGAAAAAGCCCCATAGAAGTTGAAAGGAAGTCACTGAAGCCAGAAACTGGAAACAGTGAAACCTAGGAGAGATGAGCAGGCATTGCCATGTGCCTGGCCATTGACACAAAAGGTAAGAATGATTGATAGTGGATCTTAAGGGATAAAGCATTGCCTGTTGAGGTCTTGATTTGGACATTTTGATAGCCTAAGAACTGTAAGTTTGTAAGTTAAACCTCCATTGTAAAAGCCAACCCATTTCTGGTATATTGCATTTCATCAGCTTTAGCAAACTGAAACAGATTTTGATACCAGAAGAGTGGGGTACTGAGATTGCAAATACCAAAAATGATGGGAAAACTTTATAAATAGGTAAGGGGAAGATTCTGGAAGAACTGCGAGGTGCTTGATAAAAAAAAAAAAAAGCCTAGATCAGTTTGAAGAGACTGTTAGTAGAAATGTGGACACTAAAGTTACTTCAAATGAGGACTTAGACAATGATGAATAGGTCATTGCAAACTGGAAGAAAGGCATTTTTTTTTTTTACAAGTGGCAGAGAATTTGGCAGAATTGAATACTGATGTTGGATAAAAGGCAGAATTTGAAAGTGATGAGCTTGGATAAATTTAGCTTTGGAGACTTCTAAACTAAATGTAAAAAGTGCAGCCTGCCTTCTCCTTGCCGCTTACAGTAAAATGTGAGAGGAAATGTATGAGCTGAGAACAGGACTTTAAACATAAACAAACCAGAAACTGATGGTTTGAAAATTCTGACCTTCCAGAAAGCAAGCCCACAGAGAATAGTGCCCTGTATGAGGATTTAATTGAACATGGACCAGTCAGCCATTTCTGTGTGAGTCAAATTGAAAAGTTTCACAAAAAAATGTCATGAAATGTTCTACTATCTGATAGTTGGGACCTCCGGGTACTACATATGGAACTGAAAAATTCTTTATGAGATCTGTATGAACAGAACCACTGCCAGTCTGGACTAAAAGAGACAGGAAAGGGACAATTTGAAGAAAAAATAAAGTCAAAGACAACCTTGGAAGTTGAGGTATGGAGCAAAGATACTGTGTCTGAGGGAGATAGGGGACCCACTCATGCACATGGAAAGGATGTGTTTGCAGACCTCTTGTAGAGATCATTGTTCAGGAAAAGTATTACCACCTCAGGGTTCTCAGATGCCTGGGGGATTGAGGAGACCTTGGCTGTCGAGTTGGTCAGGTCTAAGAGTGTTGCCACCCCAGTCTTCAGAGAGAGTGGCACACATTCTCCAGGGATTTGGGAGAGTTTGTTCTGAGGGGGTTCAGCCTGTGCCCCAGGGATTGCAGAGAATCCGGCTGCTACGCCAATGCTTAAGGACGGTGGGGTCTGGAATTCAGCTGTCACCTAATGTTTGGAGATGTTCAAGCCCTCAACCCAGTGTTTGGAAAAGAAAGAGCTGCTGCACACACTCTTGGAAGGGGTGAACTTACCACTCTATCAATGACAATATTTCATTCTACAGATGACTCTTATACTTGAAATCCAGTAGAGGGCTTTAGAACTGTTTGAGATCCTTTACCCCGATTTTCCTTCCAATGTCTCCCTATGGCAGTGGGAGACTCCTTTGTTTTAAGTTTCACAGGTTCACAGCTGGAGAGAAATTTTGCCCAGAACAGGCCTCACCTGCAACTCATTTTGATGAGTTTGCACTTAATACTATTATTGAAATGATTTAAGCCTTTAGTGATAGTGTGATGGAATGAATCTATTTTGCCTATGGAAAGAACATGTGTTTTGGGGGGTCCAGACTGTTGAATGTAATGGTTTGAAGCTATATGTATCCCAGAGAAGATCAGGGTCTTTAAATCCGTTCCTGTGGGTATAGACCTATCGTCTGGGGGATGGGGGTGGGGGGTGAGGGGGGATTTTAAGTTATGTCAGGTGAAACATGCCCCAGGTGGGTCTTAATCCTCTTACTGGAGTCCTTCATAAGTCCTTTATAAGAGGATAAAGTACAAAGAGGATAAAAAAGCTGAGAGTAGAAACCACTGAAGCCAGAAGCTGGAAGCAGTGAAACCTGGGAGGAAAGGGAGAGACCATGTGCCTGGCCATCTGAGAAAGGACCTGAGGAGCACTCATAATGGGTCTTCAGAGGTAAAGCATTACCAGTTGATGTCTTGATTTGGATGTTTCCACAGCTTAAAAACTGTAAATTTGTGGTTAAGAAATCCCCATTGTAAAAGCCAACCCATTTCTGGCATATGGCATTTCATCAGCTTTAGTAAACTTAAACACTGTGTAATTCTCTGATAACACACCTTCGGTCAGATAGAACTGTATGCCAAGGGAGTTCACTCTGCTGTGAATGCTATTCATCTTAGAGCTTGAGGGTCGGACTTGGTTTGGTTACCAAAATGAACCAGCTGTATCAATCAACTTCTCACCCAAAATAAGCAAAGCTAATTCATTATATTTAATTATTCTAACTGTTTTGAAATAACATAATTTGGGTCAAAATATTTCTGTAGTTCGAAGATGAAACTGTATGAGCCTTTTAGCAATTAGAGATTCATCTATTCCATTCTTTGCCTAAACCAAACCTGTTATTATATTCAGGTAGCTAAAGGTCAGATATCTGTTAGAGGTTCATAGAAAAGGCAGGTAACAGGCAATATAACATCTTACGATTTCCATTGAATTTCAGCTTATTGCTTCCCCTGGCTTTCTCTCTCTGTTGGAGTTTCATTCTGCTTGTAAGAGACTCCAGTAATAGGGTTAGGACCCATCCTGATGGGACTAAGCCACACCTTAACCGAAGTAAACTCATCAAAAGGTCCTGCTTAAATGGGTTCACAACCACAGGAATGGATTAAGTTTAAGAACATGTTTTTCTAGGGTACATACAATAATAAAACCACCACATATGCAGTATTAAGGAATTTGTTGCATCTTCAAGAAAGATTGATTAGAAAAAATAGGATGAGTGACCATGTCATGAGGTGAGTAGCAATGAAAAGAGGATAGAGTGAATTGTGATTGGTAAAAACAAGCAAAACAAAACAGAAAAACAACTATGAAATTTTGGTAATTTGCATGTGAATCATATAAGAGTAGGACTAGTGATACAATGTGTTAGAAAATGTTGTATTATCAAGTTGACAATCTTCACAATCAAACCTTTAAATAACTTGAGAGGTGAAAAATATAAGATTGAAATCTTAATTAGTGTTTTAAATTTCACTCTTCGGTACTACAACTTTCTGAAACACCCATATAACCCCTCTCCCTTTGCTCTGTTCTTGCCTCTCAATAAAATTCACAACATATTTATTAAGTGCTTACATGGAAATCATCATGCTAGCACTACAAGGAATACAAAACTGCGTTACCAAGTGTGCATAAAACCCCAAGGAGCTTACAATCTCTAAGAGAAGGCAAGTACACAAGTTAATTTAATAAAAGCTGTATCTTTAAGTGCTCAGTAAGAGAGAATCCCATTGTACTAATTGTGAAATTAAGTAAAGGAGAGGGTACTTCTAGTTGTGGGTATACAGAATGATGTTATAAAGGAGACAAAATTTGAGTTAAATAGAATTTGGAAGGTGAAAATAATAAGGTAACATTATTTTGCATAAAAATTTAATGTCAATTTATTTCTCATGATCTTATAATGAATTGAAAGTGATTTGATAGGGGAAAACATATTTGGTTCATTTAAATACGTAATTATTCTTTTCAAAATACTATGACAATCAATTAATGGACTTTGAAATCATTTTAGATCTCCATCAACATTAAAAAAATTAAAGAGAAGAGCAGAGAAAAGATCAGAGTACATTGCCTCTATTTAGCATAAAAGAATTCATGAAATTTTTGACTTATTAGTATGGGTATTTGTGCATACTGAGTCACTATTAAAGTACTCCTTACTGTTGGTTGTGTTCAAATATTTAACTTATAATTTATAAGTTGTACTGAAATAAATAAATCATAAGTTTTGAATAAGACAGAATACTTGCATTAAGAAATCTCAGTACTGAAACTTATCTTTGCTTTGCAACAATGTGTTGCTTGGTTCCTGCACTAGCAGGTAACATCATCTATTATTTGGTACTTTGCTATCCATCTTTCCATCTGTTTAATTTTAGTATATGTGAGGGTTGTTGAGTGAGCCATTCTGTCTCAAGATAGGCCTTTGACTATTATTTTTTTCTTTTCTTCTGTCTTCTCTAAGTGTTTTTCACTGTTGTTGCTGCTGTTGTTGTTTTTGTTCTTATCCAAAAACAAAACAAATTTGTTTGATGGACAAAACAGAAACATGAGGAGCAAAGGCTCTGAGTGCTTCCCAAATTGGATAAATGAGAGCTGGCAATTGCTTTTGGAATCCCGCATCCTCAAGCTGATTTTTCTCTCCTGTTGTCACAATTTACTTGGCTCATTTACTGTAACTTTTGCATTTATCATAAAACATAGGCTTGATTTTATACTTTGGATTGTGTGTATGGTGTGATATATCTATCTCAATAAAATTGCATTAAAAACTGAATCATATATTAAACAGATATTCAAACCTCCTCCCTTAAAAGGCACGTACACACACACACACACACACACACACACACACACACACACACCCCATAACAAAATAAAAACATAAGGCTTGATGAAGAAAGCACAATTTTTATTTATTTTAAAATAGCAGAAACATTTCTACTTCTGAAGGATGAATGGTTTAAATTTAACTCTTATCTACCACAACTTTCAAAATGCATTGAGATCCTGTGTCTTGGAGTAGCTAGAAGAAAAATGAAAAATCATGGAACTGTAACCCACACCAAAAGTTAAAACCTCTCCTATAGAAAACTACTTGCTAAAATGTACTTAAAATTTTATTGTTTATATATGTTTTCACAATTAAAAAAAAAAAGTTGTTGAGGAGATATTTTACTTAGCACTTTACTTAGCAGTTTTCAAAGTATCTAAGAATTGTGCATTATTTAATCTTTGGGATATTTGATTATGATATCAAAAACTTTCACAAACCCAAATTCTTCTTCCAAGGAACACACATATTCTGATCAGGCTCATCTTTCTTCAGTGTGCCCCCCTATGGTTCTTCCTAGGAATAGAGATAAAGACAGAGGAAGCCTTGGAGAACTTATGAATCGAAGCTGACTCCTGTCTCTTAAAGACAAAGGCATTATCATAGAGATAGTTCGTAGGTCAGATACATCTATCACCTAGTATTTCATATTTGGGGCTCAAACATGGAACTCACGTCCTGTCTTCTGTTTTGTTTTGCTAAAGATGCCAGAATGCAAAATACCAGAAATAGAAGGGTTTATCAAAAGAGAATCTATTATGTTGCATGTTTACAGTTCTAAGGCTATAAAAATATCTGAACTAAAGTATCCAGAGAAAGATACTTGACTCAGGAAAGGCCAATAGGTCCATAACACTTTGTCAGCTGGGAAACCATGTCCTTTGACTTAGCATTTCAAACAGCTTCCCTGGGGGCATTTTCTTCCTGCAAGTACAGATTTCTGACTCTTGTTGACTTTGAAGCTTTTTCTAAAGTGGTTCCCTCTTCAAGGACTCCAGCAAGCAAACCCACCTTGAATGGATAGAGATATTTTTCCATGGAAACCACCTAATCAAATGACCTTATCCACAGTTAGATGGGTCACATCTCCATGGAAACAATAAGATCCCACCCAACAATATTGAATCAGGATTAAAGAACATGGCTTTTCTGAGGTACACAACAGTTTCAAACCAGCACACCTCCTTTCAAAAGCAATGTCATATCCCCAGTGACATATAACTTGCATTTATTTATACTCTAGAGACACTTCCAATTAGTTTTTATTCCTGAAGATTTTGAATGATGGAAAAAAAATTTATAATAAAAAAATAAAAATTAAAAGAATAGCAAAGTGTATAATCTATAATACATAAGCAAAGATTTTTACTGAACTAAAAGGAAAATCATACATAATTGTGGAAATGTAACTTTAATGTTATCTTATTACTTAAAATGCTAACAATGACAAATATTAGATATACATATTTTTAAAGAAATACTTTCAACTTCACTAAATCTATCACATGACTATGCAACTGTATCTGGAAGTAGTTTAGGGTTTGTCTAATATCTCACCTAGCTAACAGACTGACTAGTAAGTTTGAACAACTAAAATCTTACATAGTTATTCCAGAAATATTAGTAGGCAAAGTATAAATCCTAAGTATCAAAAAAGAATTAAATTTTAACTATAGAACTTATTAGTCAGTGTTTTCAAGGTAAGCAGACCACCAGGAGATATTGGTAAATATAAGATTTTATAAAAATGTCTCATGCAACTGTGGAGATGCATGAGACCAAATTCTGTAGGGCAGGCTATGCATTGACAGCTCCAATGAAGGTCTTCAATGAATCCTCCAGGAGAGGCTGGCTAGTTAAAGCAGAGAAAGATTCTCTCTTCTGACTTCTCCTTTAAAGCCTTCAACTGATTAGATTAAATGTCAACTTGTGGAAATTACTCCCCTTGGCTGACTGCAGATATAATTAGTTGTGGATGCAATCAATGTGCTGATGACTTAATAAGCCAGACTTCTGGTGTATTAACCAGCCATGAAATGTCCTTGTAGAAACAATTAGACCAGTGCTTGTTTGACCAGACAACCAGGCACCATCACCTGGCCAAGTTGACATATGAACCCAACCATAAGAGATTTATAGTTATCTTTTTATTGTACTGTTAAGAAAAAGTAATGTATAATAGAAAGAAATTGAGTCTGGAGATCCACTTTCTTTTTTTTTTTTTTGAGATCCACATTTTAAGATATGGTTCAAGTGACCAATTTAGGCCTTAGTCTCCTCATCAGTGAAATTTTTAAAATGAACTTGATAGTCTTTAATCTTTATGGAATGCAGTTATTTTAAGAAGGGATAAAATATGGTTGTGAATCAATCAACCCATTCTTTCTTTAGTGCTGGAAGTATCATACAATAGAGATGATATGAAAACTATTAGATTCTTGAAGTTTAGTGTAGGCAATGAGACACTGTAGGAGGGAGAATGTATTATATTTATAAAATCATTTGTCCCACACTTTTAGAAGAAATGCCTAATGGGATTCTAGTTCTTTTTAAGACCTGTTTATATTGATTTTCAGATAGCTTACAGTGTGAAAATTGAATTTCCTATGTTTTGTTTATTCTCTTATGTTCCCAACTGGATTTGATCACCATGGTTTAGTGGGGCTTAATAAGAAATTCTTTGACTATTGCCAATGTACTGAATTAAATAATTATAAGAAGAAATAAATAAATACTGATTTGGTCATTAAACTTTTAATAACTATTTACTGAATACTTCATGTACAAGATATTTTTTTAAGGAAAGGGTTACAGAGGTAAACCAAACAGTGCACTCCTCAACTTCTGTTAGTGTAGGAGACAAATAATAAATAGATTTGTAGCATATTGTCAAATATATTAAATGGATATTAAAAATACAGAAGATAACAGGATGAAAAAAGATGGAACTTGATGGGACAGGATGGGAAGACAAGGCTTCTCTGCCTCTAGGAATAAGAGTCACTTATCATAAATGGTTTCTTCTTTCCCAACACAGTGACAAAATGTTTGATTGCTTTCATAGGACCAATTCCTCCCATGTATGTGAAGATGTTAGCCCAAATATCATTCAAGTCTTAGAATTAGATTGGCAATATAAACCTTGTAAGATATGGATTTTGTTTTTTTTCTTTCATTTTCTGTTATTTTGAACATATTGCAGACCAGTAACAGTTCTGAAAACTCAGAAAATCAGAAGTGCCCTAGTGTTAATGTTTATGATAACTTTAGATGCTTCATTAAATGTTCTAATTTCTTCTCTGGGATGTAACTAAATTTAACTCTTTACTAAGTTTAAGCCATTAGCTAATATTCTTTAATGTAGCCTGAAAATACTAAATATTCAAAAGTTATTGCAAAATGAATTAGGCTACAACCACCAAATATTTAATACTTTTTTCTTAAAAATTTTCTCCATATCCATATCTAAATATGCGTATACACATATCTTGCAATTATTCATAATTCCCTATATTCCAAAACAATTTTTTAAACAAAGATGAACATCTATAAAACATTTAACCTATTTGTCCTAACAATAGCAACACTAGTATGTGAAAAATATCATCCTTGTGCATAAAATAGGGCAATGAATTTGTGTATTAATACATTCCTCTCTGAAATTGCTCCTAAAATGTTTACAGGTAAACTAAATATATTATTAATTCAAACTCGCAAGATATAAGATGAAGTGATCTAAAAATAAAAAAGCATTGGTGAGGAGAAGATTAAAGTTACGCAGAGAAAAATGAACAATCTTAATTAAACAACATATCTTCACAATAGGAAGGCAAAACCCTGTGTACCTCTACAGGACATTCTGAAATGTTGAAAGAGATTTTGCATTTTTAAAATATAACCTCTCATGTTGTTGGTTAAAATTGTATTAGTTCCATCAATTTATGCTTTGTAGTTTTACATATGGCTGGTTATGATTACTTACGTGTGGGTCATAAAAACCCAATGTGTTTTCCAAGCACTCAAATTGCTTGTCAGCTGCTAAAGGGGAAGAATTAATGAGAAACTTACTTTATAGTCTAAAAAATAGCAGCTGGGGTCTGTTTTAACAAGTCCCAAGAAATGTACATAGAGGGAAATTCTTTGTGGCTAGACATATCCAGTCTTGTTTCTAAAAGTTTTCCTCTTTGAGTTGAACGTTCAAACAAACAAAAGTCAAGGACGTAGAAATAGATTTACACATCATTAATTACTAGTTAAGGAAAAGAAGACAGTTTGTCACTTATTTTCCATTGAGGCGGAGAATGCCATGTGTTCATCAAAGTGCCTTTCCTTTTCCTCCTGGTACAGACCTAGACTACATATCTCAGCTTCCCTGGACTTATATATGGTTATGTAAATTAACACTTGCCACTGGAGTTTGAGATTAAGTTACTTCCAGTCCTGGGCTGTCTCTGTTGTGATCATTTATTTTTTCTCTTTATTTATCCTGTGGATGAATGGAGAGGATTCAGAGGATCTGAAGAAGGTGGAAAAATCAATCAAATACAAGAAACTTGGGTCTCTGGATTACTGCATAGGAGATCACCCACCAAGCACGAGTGCTAACCAGCATGTAAAAGAGGGAAAACATTGTTGTAAGTTGTGGATATCTTCAAATTCACTGTAACGGTAGTTACTATAGCTAGCATAATGGACCTATGACAGTGAGAATTAGCTTATTAGGATTGACACTTAATAATCTAACACAGTGGTCTCCCAAAAAATGAGCCGAAAATTTATTGAGGGGATGTGAAAAAAATGAAAATGTTTATTTCTATTCTGTTTTTAATTTCAAATACAGGTGACTTTACTGACATTTAAATTATGCGTTACTTGTAGTATATAATTCTCAAATAATTATACATTCTTATGTGAAATCAAAAAAAGGTTTTAGGTAGTTAGGCATGATTAAACATTTTAGATATGTCTAATCTAAGATCCAGCTCTAGGGGCAAAGTTTAGAAAACTTTACTTCTGATCATTTGAAGAATGCTGTCTTGCAACAACATTTTAACTTCTCCTGAAGTGTAAAAATGTACAAAACTCAGGGACATTTGACAGATTTTATTATCAGAGTGTGCTAAGTTTATGTTAGTACATTTCTATGTTTGAACAACACTGTCCATTTTTCAATGGTGTCACTTTATGACACTTTATGACATTATTTGCACAGTTTTTCCTTTGATTTATATAACAAATCTGCTCCATCACTAAATAATCTCATCTAGAAATAACCATAAGAAATAAGTTAGTCCTTTTAGGGTTGCCTAGTGTGGGCAATGATGGTGATTAAATATACAAATGTAAGAAAGTTTTTGCATGAAGGAGAGAACAAATGAATGTCAACATTGTAAGTTGTTGAAAACTATAAATAGTCACAAATTTTTGGAGTTTCTACTATCATATTGAGGAGTATTTTTTTCCCACCTGTTGCATCTGCAATAGTCCTGAAAGCTGCTTTGATCATTAAAATGCAATAGAGGAAAGAAAAAATGCAATGGAGGCTCAGGGGCAGAATTCTCACCTGCCATACCAAAGACCCAGGTTTGATTCCTGGAGTCTGTCATGCAAATAAAAAGAAAAAAAAAATCAATGGAAGCATCATTTGTGCGAGTTCTGGGACTTGGCCTTGAGATTTCTTGCAATTTCTGTGCTTGCCATTTTTGAAAACTGACACCAGGGGAAACCGTCCGGTTTAACCTCTATGAGGACAAGAGAAGATAAGGAGAATGATCCGACCTTCCTTAACATTCCAGCCATCCCCTATAGGGTTAAATAGGAGTGAGCCATGCAAACTGAACCAAGCCCAGCCCAAAATGTGGACCCACAGATAATAAGCAAATAAATGATTTAGCCATTAATTTCTATATGGCTGGTTGCAATAGAAACACAAGTGGTACAGACGCTGTTGCAGAAGGCAAGTATTACAGAGGTAAGAGATGGAGTTAGAAGTACAATGTTAATTTTTTGCAAAAAGTAGTAACTAATTGAAAGAACTAGTTACAAAAATCACTTACTATGTTAATAAAGAATTGGAATAAACATGGTGTATCTCTTACAATTCCTTAACACTACTTTGAAAGGACAATATTCCTTTTCAAGAATGTAGTAGTTTGAGTTTATCTAATCCACATAATTTTATACTCCCCAGAACTAGTAGTTTACATCCTCACCCTTGCCATAGCATCATTGTAGGCAAAGTGTAGGCAAATTGTATTTTCCTAACCTATGCCTTTGGCCTTGCCATGTGTGATGGTCAGGTTTTGGTGTCAACTTGGCCAAATGATGATGCTCAGTTGTCTGGCCAGGCAACACTGGCCACACCATTGCTGCAAGGATATTTTGTGGCTGGTTGCTTAAATCGTCAGTTGATTGCATCTGTGGCCGATTACATCAGCAATCACTAAGGCATGTCTCCCACAATGAGATAATCCAATCAGCTAATGGCTTTTAAGGACAAAGAGAGACAATTTCACTGATTCTTCAACCAGCAAGGCCTTCCTTGGAGTTTATCCAGACCTTTCATCATGGCTACCAGCTTCACAGCCTGCCCTCTGGATTTTGGACTCTTCCATTCCCACACCTGTGTGAGACAACTTTACAAATCTCATATTTACTGGACTCTCCTGTTGGTGCTATTCTTTTAGAGTACCTTGACTAGTGCACTGTGTTACTCACTGTGATGGTTAGGTTCAGATATCTGCTTGGCCAGGTGTGTTGTTGTAGTTGGTCTTACCTTCTTGTGCTTCTTCTATCACCATGAGAAGAATGTACTCTGGGTTTCCAAGTTGAGTCCCCAAATGTGACACATGGAGAAGAGTTTCCCTTATCTATCCATATACCAGCATCCTGAAGCAGATGGCTGCAGAGTCTGAGTCCATCCTAGATCTATGGCAACTCATAAACATAAAAATAAATGTAAGCCACCATATTTAGAAGCTTTTATTCAGCATTATAGTGGTAAGAGCTAACTGAGACAAAGTCTATGAGACATATTTATATTTACAAAAATATTATTTACATGGTAAATAATAAATAAATAAATATTTTGTTTACATGGTAAAACAAAATAAACTATAAAATTCTGAATAATAGGGAAAAAAGATAAATACTTTATGACGTTATTTGCACAGTTTTTGCTTTGATTTATATAACAAATCTGTTCCATCACTAAATAATCTGATCTAGAAATAATCATCAGAAATAAGTTACTCCTTTTAGGGTTGCCTAGTGTGGGCAATGATGGTGATTAAATATACAAATATAAGAAAGTTTTTGCATGATGGAGAACAAATGGATGTCAACATTGTAAGTTGTTGAAAATGGGATGATATATGGGAAAAAAAATACATTCAATGTAAACTAAGGTCTATAGTTAATAGTAATGTTATAATATGATTCTATTTAATGTTACAAAGCCAATATGCCAAAACTAAATGTCAGTAAGGGGGCTATGGGGGCGGGATATGGGATTCTTTGCTGGAAGAAAAAGAAATATATTAAAATATATTCATATAGATAGTGGTGGTGAAGGCATAGCTATGTGATTCCACCAGGCACCATTGATTTTTTTACTTAGATTGGATTGTATGATGTGTGAACAAAACTGTCTAGGAATGAGCAGAGAGATACAATTGCTGGGGAAAATGTAGAGAGAGAGAGATGTACCTACTCACGATTGGTAGGGAAGCAGGATGGCACAGCCTTTCTGGAGGGCAGTGTGGTGACTCCACAGGTGGCTAGGGATGGGGTTGCCATATGATCCTGCAACCCTGTTGCTAGGTGTATATTGGGAGGAACTGAGGGTGGGGACATGAATGGACATTTGCCCACTCATGTTTATGGCAGCAGTGTTTACGATTTGCAATGGATGGTGGTGTCCTAATGGATGGTGGTGACTGAAAATGGAAGGGGAACTGTGGTATACATGCAACAGACTACTGAGTGGGTGCAAGAAGGAATGAAGTTGTGAGGCATGCAACTAGGTGAATGAAACTTGAGGACAAAGTTTATTGTCCTCAAGTTTATTGTTAAATGAAAAGTCAGAAACAAAAAAGCAAATATTATCATGCCTCACTCATATGGACTAAGTACAAACTCAGAGAATTGAAATCAACAGCATAGATTATGAGGTTAAGCTCTATTATAAAGGTTCTTAGATTATAAGCTTTTACAGAAGTCACATCTATCCTGGAGTTGTAACTGTTATTTCTAATTCTGAGATGCTGAGCTATTTGTGTACATCCTAGTTGTTCCCTGGAACCTTGAGTATATGTGTGACATCTGAGGCTCCAATTTAGAGCACTGAAGCTATAAGAGTCAGCATTACCCCATGAAGTTACTGTTGAAAAAGTTTAAAAAGTTATCAGATTTCAACTAGAGATATGAATGAAGCTGATCTGGAGAGAACTAAGATAAATCAGAATATAGGGTAAAGGATGATATGGTCTATATTTTAAAATTTTAACTTTTCTGTGAGATTAAAGGAAGAGATGTTATTAGGTGTGAAATTTATATTTTTGGTAGCACAATATCAAATTTAACTTGTATTGCCAGTATTTGAATACCATAATTACATGGAACCTTGACTAGAGAGTATGATCTTGTTCATTTGTACCAGTTAGTGTGATGCCCCAATACATCCCAGAGTAATTTGGGCAGAGAATAAAAACATTATTTGGATCATCTCAATTGATGCAGAGTAGGCATTTGACAAGATGCAACATTCTTTCCTGTTGAAAACACTACAAAGAATAGGAATACAAGGGAACTTCCTTAAAATGATAGAGGGAATATATGAAAAAAACCACAGCTAATATCATGCTCAATGGGGAAAAATTTAAAACTTTCCCCCTAAGATCAGGATCAAGACAAGGATGTCCACTATCACCACTGTTATTCAACATCATGTTGGAAGTTCTATCCAGAGCAATTTGGCAAGAAAAAATAAATACAAGGCATCAAAATTGGAAAGGAAGAAGTAAAACTATCACTGTTTGCAGATGATATGATACTATACATCGAAAACCCTGAAAAATCCACAGCAAAACTACTAGAGCTAATAAACAAGTACAGCAAAGTGGCAGGTTACAAGATCAACATTCAAAAATTTTAGTGTTTCTATACACTAGTAATGAACAAGCTGAGGGGGAAATCAAGAAATGAATTCCATTTACAATTGCAACTAAAAGAATAAAATACTTAGGAATAAATTTAACTAAAGAGACAAAAGACCTATACAAAGAAAACTATAAGAAACTGTTAAAAGAAATTACAGAAGACCTAAATAGATGGAAGGGCATACCGTGTTCATGGATTGGAAGACTAAATATAGTTAAAATGTCAATTCTACCTAAATTGATTTACAGATTCAATGCAATACCAATCAAAATCCCAACAACTTACTTTTCAGAAATAGAAAAAACAATAAGCAAATTTATCTGGAACGGCAGGGTGCCCCGAATTGCTAAAAGTATCTTGAGGGAAAGAAACGAAGCTGGAGGTCTCACGCTGCCTGACTTTAAGGTATATTATGAAGGCACAGTGGTCAAAACAGCATGGTGCTGGAATAAAGATAGATATATTGACCAATGGAATCAAATAGAGTGCTCAGATATAGACCCTCTCATCTATGGACATTTGATCTTCAATAAGGCAGTCAAGCCAACTCATTTGGGACAGAACAGTCTCTTCAATAAATGGTGCCTAGAGAACTGGATATCTATATGCAAAAGAATGAAAGAGGACCCGTATCTCACACCCTATACAAAAGTTAACTCAAAATGGATCAGAGATCTAAACATTAGGTCTAAGACCATAAAACAGAGGAAAATGTAGGGAGATATCTTATGAATCTTACAACTGGAGGTGGTTTTATGGACCTTAAACCTAAAGCAAGAGCACTGAAGAAAGAAAGAAATAAATGGGAGCTCCTCAAAATTAAACACTTTTGTGCATCAAAGAACTTCATCAAGAAAGTAGAAAGACAGCCTACACAATGGGAGACAATACTTGGAAATGACATATCAGATAAACGTCTAGTATCCAGAATTTATAAAGACATTGTTCAACTCAACAACAAAAAGACAGCCAATCCAATTACAAAATGGGAAAAAGACTTGAACAGACACTTCTCAGAAGAGGAAATACAAATGGCCAAAAGGCACATGAAGAGATGCTCAGTGTCACTGGCCATTAGAGAAATGCAAATCAAAACCACAATGAGATATCATCTCACACCCACCAGAATGGCCATTATCAACAAAACAGAAAATGACAGGTACTGGAGAGGATGTAGAGAAAGAGGCACACTTATTCACTGTTGGTGGGAATGTCAAATGGTGCAACCACTGTGGAAGGCAGTTTGGCAGTTCCTCAAAAAGCTGAATATAGAATTGCCATATGACCCAGCAATACCATTGTTAGGTATCTACTCAGAGGACTTAAGGGCAAAGACACAAACGGACATTTGCACATCAATGTTTATAGCAGCATTATTTACAATTGCAAGGAGATGGAAACAGCCAAAATGTCCATCAACAGACGAGTAGCCTAACAAACTGTGGTGTATACATACAATGGAATATTGTGCAGCTCTAAGACAGAATAAACTTATGAAGTATGTAACAACATGGATGAAACTTGAGAACATTTTGCTGAGTGAGACTAGCCAAAAACTAAAAGACAAATACTGTATGGTCCCAGTGATGTGAATCGACACTTGAGAATAAACTTGGAATATGTCATTGGTAACAGAGTTCAGCAGGAGTTAGAAACAGGGTAAGATAATGGGTAATTGGAGCTGAAGGGATACAGACTGTGCAACAGGACTTGATACAAAAACCAAAAATGGACGGCACAATACTACCTAACTGTAATGTAATTATGTTAAAACACTGAATGAAGCTACATGTAAGAATGATAGAGGGAGGAGGGCTGGGGACGTAAATGGAATCAGAAAGAAAGATAGATGTTAAAGATCGAGATGGTATAATCTAGGAATGCCTAGAGTGTATAATAATAGTGAAATGTACAATGTAAAAATTTTGAGAATGTTTTTGCATGAGGAAGAACAAAGGAATGTCATTATTGCAGGGTGCTGAAAATGGATGATAAATAATAATTTAAAATGTCACCTCATGTGTGAGACTAAAGCAAAAAATGTTTATTTGTTACAAAATTAAGATTTTGACTAGAGCATTTCATAATATAACTCATGTAGATAGTTTGATTGAATGTCATAAGTACTTGGAGTCTCAGGTAGCACATGAGAATTTGTTGGTTTGTCCAGAGTGATCCCCTGATGAATCCCAGAAAGATTTAATCAGTGACTGGAAAAGTATTTGCAAGCCCCCTTCGGGGAATGGTGAGAGTGGGGAGAAATTCAACTACCCCAAGTTGAATTCTTGATATTCTCACAAGCAGTGTGGACAACCAAAGCTATAGGCTGAGCCCCCAGTCTTGGGGTTTGTTCACATGAAACTTAACCCCACAAAGGATAGGTCAAGTCTACTTTAAAATTTAGGCCTAAGAGTCACCCCCAAGAGAGCCTCTTTTGTTGCTCAGATGTGGCCTCTCTCTCCAGCCAACACGACGAGCAGTCTCACCACCCTCCCCCTCTCTGCGTGGGACATGACTCCCAGGGGTGTGGACCTTCCTGGCAATGTGGGACAGAGATCCTGGGATGAGTTGAGACTCAGCATCAAAGGACTGAGAAAAACCCTAGAATGAGGTGAGAATTAACATCAAGGGATTGAGAGAAACTTCTCGACCAAAAGGGGGAAGAGTAAAATGAGACAAAGTGTCAATGGCTGAGAGATTCCAAACAGAGTCAAGAGGATATCCTGGAGGTTATTCTTATGCATTAAGTAGATATCACCTTGTTGTTCAAGATGTAGTGGAGAGGCTGGAGGGAATTGTCTGAAAATGTAGTGCTGTGTTCCAGTAGCCATGTTTCTTGGTGATGATTGAACAATGATATAGCTTTCACAATGAGACTCTGTGAATGTGAAAACCTTATGTCTGATGCTCCCTTTAGCTACTATATCAACAGAAAAGTAGAACATATGGAATAAAAATAAATAATAGGGGGGACAAATGTTAAAATAAATTCAGTTTGAAATAGTGGTAAATGAAAGCGAGGGTAAGGGGTATGGTATGTATAGTCTTTTTTTCTCTATTATCATTTTATTTCTTTTTCTGTTGTCTTTTTATTTCTTTTTCTAAATTGATGCAAATGTACTAAGAAATGATGAGTATGCAACTATGTGATGATATTAAGAATTACTGATTGTATATGTAGAATGGAATGATATCTAAATGTTTTGTTTGTTAATTTTTTTTTATTAATAAAAAAAAGTTAAAAAAAAAAGAAACATTATTTGAAGAGTCCCTTGGAGGGGCTGGGGAGAAATTAGGTAATATTCAACCACCACACTTGGGGAATTCCTGACATTCTCACAAGCACTGGGGACAATCAATTTGATAGACTGAGCCCCTCAATCTTGGGGCTCACCCTATGAAACTTACTTCTGCAAAAGAGAACCTAAGCCTATTTATAATTATGCCTAAGAGTCGCCCTGAAAGAACCTCTTTTGGTGCTCAGATGTGGCCTCTTTCTCTAAGTTAACCCAGCAGGTTAACCCACTGCCCAACCTCCCCTATATAGGACAGGACTCCCAGGGGTATAAGTCTCCTTAGCAATGCTGAACATGACTCACAGAGATGAGCTGGCACATGGCATCAGGGGATTGAGAAAACCTTGACCAAAAGAGGGAAAAGAATAATGAGACAAAATATAATTTCCATGGCTGAGAGATTTAAAACAGAGTCGAGAGTTTTTCCTGGAGTTTATCCTATGCTATGTTTAGATATCCCTTTTAATTTATGGTGTATTGGATTGGCTAGTGAGAAGTACCTGAAATTGCTAAAATGTATTACAGTAGCCTTGATGCTTGATGACAACTGTCTAACTATATAGGTTTTAAAATGTGACCATGTGATTGAGAAAACTTTGTGGCTGTTGCTCCCCTTATCAGGGTATGAATAGAAGAGTTAAAAAATAAGAACAATAAGTAAATAATAAGGGAAGATAAGGGGTAAAAAAATGATTAGACTGCAATGCTAGTCATCAATGAGAGGGAGAGAGGTAAGGGATATGGGATGTATGGGTTTTTTCTTTTGTCTTTATTTCTTTTTCTGGAGTGAGGCAGATGTTCTGAAAATTGTCATGGTGACTAATACACAACTATGATGATATTGTAATTCATTGATTGATACTTTGGATAGGCTGTACGGTGCATGAAGATACCCAATAAGAATATTTTTTTAATAAAAGAAGAAATTTAGTCCTTCAACCATCATGATCTCTGTCCTTTTAAGGATCCATGTCAACTGATTATGCATCAAAATAAATATATTTTACAGCATGCCTTCAAAATCACGTACTGTCCTTGTTATAGTTTGGTGATATGTACCCCTGAAAAACATGTTCTTAAATTTAATCCATTCAAGTGGATGTGACCCCATCCTAAAGAGAATCTTTTGATGAAGTTACTTCAATCAAGGTGTGGTCTAGCTCATCCAGGAGGGGTCTTAATCCTATTACTGAAGACATTATAGGAAATGCCACACAGAGAGAAAGCCAGAGAGGACAGAGCTGGAAGTCCATGGAATTCAGAAGATGAGGGAGAGGGCAGGAAAAGCCACTGTGTGCATTGCCAAGTGACAGAGGTGCCACGGACCAAGGATTACAGGCAGCCAACCCCATAAAGTCACCCTCTCCTGGGAGAAAGCATCACTTTAATGGTTCCCTGATTTTGGACTTCTCCCAGCCTCAAAACAGCCAATAAATTCCCAATATTTAAGCCAGCAATACCTGGTATTGTTTCAGTGTACGCAAAAGCTAAAACAATCCTAAGACAGGGAAAATATTTTAAGTTCATGAAAATATTCCTAATTTAAACATATAATACTTTATTTCACTTCAATAATGTATTAAGTGGATATTATATTCATTCACTGACACAACAGGCAGATATGTTTTTGATTCATTAGAATAATATTTCTAGTATCAAACTGATAGTAAATTCACTCATGGTTATGCTCTTCTTTATGTTTCTATATACTTGAAAAATTTTATTGTATTTTGCTGCATTGAAGTGTCTGCAAAGCAAGCCTTTTGAATTGTGGTTTGTGAATTGATGACATTAAGATCACCTGGGTGATCCTGACTCAGAATCTCCGGAGGTTATGTCCTGGCATTAACATATTCAGAAAGCTACCCAAGTAATTCTCAGGTAAAATAAATTTTTTTGGATTACTCTAAATATTTCTTGAAGATTCACTTGACATATTTTGTCTCTTTACCTCAAGCACTCTCTCTTTCTGCTATTATACTCCACGTATATGTTGAATATAAATAATTCCAAATCCATCCACCGCTTTGATTCCAAATCTCATAAAATGGAGATCTGAATATGTCCTCCTATTGTTAAATAGCAATATTTTCCTAATTTTAGTGACTCACAGATTTATAATCATTTGATGGCTTTGCTTAGTCATTCTTTCTTTATGCTTTCATCAGTTTGATATTACATAAAGTAAAAGAGTTTTAATTTACTATTTTTAATTTTAACTATTACTGTAATAATTGTGGATTTACGTGAAGTTGAAAAATGCCTACAGAGAAGTACCATATACTATTTATTCAGTCTTCTCCAATGGTAACCGTTTTAGTTTGCTAATGTTACTGGAATGCAACATACCAGAAATGAATTGGCTTTTGTAAAAGGGATTTATTAAGTTACAAGTTTATAGTTCTAAGGCCTTAAAAATGACCAAACTGAGGCTTCCAGAGAAAGATACCTTGACTTTTAAAAAACAGAGATGTCTGTCACAGGGGAAGGTACGTGGCTAGTGGCTGCTGGTCCTTGTCCCCATTTCCATTGCCTTTAGCTTCTGAATCCAGTGGCTTTGTCTTTAGGCATCTGTGAGTCCTGACTTAGCTGCTATGGGGCAAAACTGGGTTTCATCTTTTAGCTTAGCATCTAATGGAAAGATACACGGTGACATTTGCTGGGCTTACATTCTCATCTAGTTTCATTTGGCTCTCTCAGCTCCTGGCATCTCCTGGGACTTCTGCATTTCTAAACGTCTGCATCTCTATTGGCTGGGACCTGCCTCTCTCTATCCGTGAGCTCCTTTCAGAACTCCAGTAAACTGATCAAAACCCACCTTGAATGGACAGAGTCGTATCTCCGAATCAAAAGGTCACATCCACAATTGGGTGTCACATCTCTGTAGAAACTATTTAATCAAAGGTTCCACCCTAAACAATAAGTCTGAATCCGTAAGTGTAGATTAGAATTGAAAGAACATGGCTTTTCTGTAGTATATAATGCTTTAAAACAGCAAGTAACATTTTGAAAACCTATTGTGCAGTACTACAATCATAACATTGATATTGATAAAACCATCAATACTATTCATATTTTCCCAGTTTTAAATATACTTATGTATTTGTATGCATGTGTATTTAATTATTTACAGTTTTATCACATATATAGTTCTGTGTATCTGCCACCACAGTCAAGGGTGATAAATACTTTCATCATCAGAAAGATCCTTTTATCTCCCTTTCACTCATTCCTTCTCTCAAACCCCCAACAACCACTAATCAGCTCTCAATTTCCAAACGTTGCTTCAAAAATGTTATATAAATGGAATAGTACAACATACAACCTCTTGGGATTGGTTGCTTTCACTACTCACAATTTTCAGTTGCATAAATCAATATTTCAGCCCCTTTTATAGCTGAGTAGTATCCCATGGTATTTATGTATCACTGTTGATCTGTTCACTTGTTGAAGGACATCTGAGCTATTTATAATTTGGGGCTACTAAAAATAAAACTGTAATGAATATTTGCATCAGGTGTTTTGTGTACACAAGTCTTCTTTTCTCCTGGGTAAATGCATAAGAGTGCAATTGCTAGATCATATGAAAAATGTACTGTTGAACTACTTTAAGAAACTATCAAACTTTTCCAGAGTGGCTATACCATTTTACAACCCCTCCAGCAGTGAATGTGTGATCTGGATTCTCTTCCTCTTTGCCACCAGATGATATTTGTCTTAGTTTCTGGGCTGCTGTGACAAACACCACAGAATGCATTGACTTAACAAAAGGAATTTATTGGCCCACAGTTTCAGAGACTAGGTGATTTGCTTCCTTCTGGGATTGGTAGCTGGCAATGCTTGGGTACCTTAGTTTTGTGAAGTCCTCTCTTTTCTCTTCTGGCTCATCAAGTTCCAGTTTCTCATTCATCCCTTTGGCTTTCTCTCATTATTTCTGATTTTTTCTAATTTGATTACAACCCAATCTCATTAGGTTGTGTCACACCTTAACAGAAAATAACATCATCAAGAAGCCCTGTTTATGATGGCTTTACACTGACAGAAATGGGATTAAGATTAAGGACATGCTATATTTTGATGTACATAATTCACCATCACAGTGTTATTTTAGCCATTTTGTCAGATGTGTAGGAATAGCGTACTGTAGTTTTAATTTGCATTTCCCTGATAACGAGTGATGTTGAACATCATGTATTTATTTGTTATCTATACATCCTTTTTGGTGAAGTGTCTGTTCATGTTTTTTTGTCTATTTTCTATTGATTTTTTTTCTGTTTTAAGAGTTCTTTATGTATTTTAAACATTATGTCTTTGTTAGAGGTACACTTTGCAAACACCTCTCCTGGCTTATTGTTTTTAAGAAGAAAAATATAAAATATTTATCCATTCTCTAAAATTATAATTAAAAGAGAAACTATTAAATTTTAAATTAAAAATAAAACTATTCTCATGCTTAGGAAAAATGAGAGATGACAGAGTAATGAAGAGAAAGAATAAAAGAGAAAGGTGTTATGTTTACATTTTCATCACACGAAGTGAAGGAGAAAAACAAAATTTTCTTTTGCAACTTAGAAGCATCTGGAATTTTGACTCTACAGTCCAGAAGTAAACGTTATTATAAGCATCCAAGGAAAATCAAGTCAATATTATCCCATAGTCTACATGAAATTTAAAGGAGAATTAGATAAATTAGAAGAGTTCTTCTTCTGGTTCTTCTCTGAACTTAGTGACAATTTAAGATGTATTAAAATACCTAGACTCGAGGATAACCAGGGAACTCTAACTTTGATAAATTAATTTATGAACACACACAACATTTGGGGGAAACTGTTCTGCTTAATTTTGTTTCCCAAATTATAAATGCTACTTCTACATATGTCAGAAGGATATCCAACCCTATACTGATGCTGTTTTTCTAAGACTCCTCCTCATTGGTAAACTCTCCTAAAATAAAAAATGTATATTATAAAATACAGTGTTTTAATTTTACATCAGGGATTTTCTCTGGAAATATTATGAAATCCATGGTTAATGTTTTAGTTGACGGTATCTTAGAATCAAGAAAATTCAGTACCTTTTTGGTGATTTATAAGATGGTCTAAGCACTCTCCAATTTATTTCATTTTTAAAATCATGTTTATCTGTAGTTTGACATCTATGTTAATGCTGAGTCAAGATAAGAAATGTGTTAAAATTTTATGGGTCACTTATTCTTTGCCGAAGTCTCAAGAGATGAGAGGAAGCATAGAATATATTAAGCATTTAATAAATGTACAAGATTTACAAAACAAAATAAGGGATTTTATTAGATGATAAAATAGATTATTAATGAAGGTGAAATGGATGAATGCAATTTAGGAAGTGAGTAGATTTACTGTAATTGTGAACAAGGGTTTTGTAGTAAGAAGTAGCAGATATGAATCCTAACCACATGGCTATGGGTGGACTTCTCAACCTCTCTCTGCCTCAGTTTCATATCTGTAAGTGGTATAAGAACATATGTTCAATAAATGGAAAATTTTATAATTATATGTAGTTAATTTAACTAATTTACATTAAGAGGAATATGAGGAGATATTGTCAGAGATATCATTTATTAAAGAGTCAGAATAGGAGCTGAGCCCTGAGAGAGGGAGTTAAGAGGAGAATGATATAAATTTGTCATTGAAGCCCTTTATATAAAAATCCCTTCTCATTAAAAAGGGATAAGAATTAGATAACTGGGAGAAGCACTGAAGGTTTTTAGACAGTGGAAACACTAAAGTGAAGTCACAAAGACTACAACAGTCAATGGACTAGAGTCCCATAAATGAGTAAAGGATAACCCAAACAAACAAAAGGTAGGCTAGGTTCAGAGGATTGCAGAACTCTAATGCCAGGCTGTGGACTTTGAATGCAATGGGTCAAATGTCTCCTCTAAAAATTTTGGAATGGCAAGGTAGCACAATAAATGTAATGTTTTAGCAATAGTGTCAATAACAGACTAAGAAAGGAATAAAAAAAATCACAAAACGGTATCCTTAAATCTTAGGGCAAAATAGAACAAAACAAACACACAAAAAAATCCATCCTTTAGCAAAAGGAAGGTTCCTGTCAAGTATCTTCTATAGTTTGCTTCTTTTGGTCTTTATTATTAGATTTTAATGACTATTTGATGAGCATGTGTGTTGACTTGATGAAATACAATCCCAAGAAAGGTTTAACTATTTCTTTTGCTTTTCAAATACATCAGAGAAGTCAAAGCCTATCCTATCTCAAGAAATCAAAGCATGGAATGACATGCAATCCTAAAAAATGTCCCAGTCCACACAGTTAGATGTATTTACCCCTTTTCCTTCTTCATTTACTTTTATTGTTTTATTTTTTATGAGAACCTCCCCCCAAATTTTATAATGTAATTTTGGAGATTCTATTAAATGAAGAATAATATAGTAGATACAAAGTCATAACAGAGGACATTAAACCTCTGTTTTTTTCTTGTCTCTTGTCTTAGTGGACCTCCCTGGAAGGAAGCCATGCATTGCCTGAAGCCATAATATATGTACTTTATCCCTATGAAGTAAAAAAGTGCTATCGATATTTAACAATATTTAATAGAGTTTTCTTTTTTTTTTTTATTTGGTTCCCTACTATGCCAAACAATGAATAGGCTCTGGGGAATTGGACTTAGTAATTTCCTTCCAACTACACAATAGGTTGATGGCCTCAAGCGTCCAATAGTCCAGCATCCAGTAGCTCAAAATGTTGACTGACTATATGTTGTACTTTTTAATCTCAATATTTAATACTTTATTGAGTTGAAAGTGTCCAGGTTTTGAAATAACAAAATTAGCTCTACAAGATAAACTATATTTCCAGAAAATAGATTTTTTTTGATAAAAGACAAGTTGGGAGTCAGAATAGATTCTGCAAGGACATACACTTATAGTTTACAAATTTTAATGGAAACTGGAAAGGAAAATCCTCTGAAAAATGTTTATCAGCAAATGACCTGATCAGCTAAGATCCATCACAAGCAGATCGTGGCTCTGTAAGTCAGCCCATCCTAGGAACAGGTTTAAATGGATTTGGGATTACTGGCACTTTTCATTAAAGTTCCCTCATAACTCAGGGAAGTTCCCTCATAACTCATAATGTCTAAAATGTTGCACCTTTTAAAACTTCATAGGTTATCTTATTTAAAACAGAAAATAAAACCTTATTTTAGCCTCCTTTACAAACAGGTTAAGCCACTAAGATTTAAAAGCAGAGCTGACAATTTAAAAAAAAAAAACTCTTTTTTGAGGTTGGATGCCATTTTTAGAGCACTGAATGCTTTCTATCATGGACTTTATCAGTTTAAGGCAGGTCAGTCCAAGGCAACTCAGTCTCCAGGCAGAATGATATGATGTTCCATCTAGAGACAAGGAGTCAGTGAGAATATCAGGTAAGAGCACACTGAAAATATTTAGAGGGTTCTTATTTTAACATTGGGTAAATAGACATTTTTTTAACAGAGTAATCAGCATGGAAGAATTTGTCTTTAGGTGAGGCACTTTGAAACTGTTCCCTGCTTTGTAGAAAGCCCTGATGGAGTCAGATTTCCTAATTTGCAAACCATAATTAACCTCAGTTCTTCCAATGACCTTAAATGTGAATCTTGAATACATTGTTTTCACTTGCACTAATTAGCGATACATACTTGAAAAGCATATGCAAATATATGTAAATCAATATTCATTTTTTTTGTCAAGTGATATAAATACATGTGTCCTGGATTCTTCAGAAAAAAAATGTTTGTCTTTATTTTGGAGGATTTTTTACCTTTGTCTTCCAAAAATCGTGGAAAATAATCATTTTTAATACTATCAAGTAGTTCTATAACAACAACAACTTTAAGCCCTCCAAGTAACTTTTATAGAAAGCATCTTTTATTCTGTGTTCCATAAATTTTAAGCTAGCACTTGATGCTGCTTGTACTTAATTGGTTTCTGTTGCCTTCTTGCTGTATTTCCAACAGACAAGATAAAAAGACCAGAGAGTTCAACTAAGATCACGAAATGTAAAGACACATATTTCCTTATTAGCAGGGACAGCCAGGATTCTTTCTATCTCCAACCATAGGCTCAATCAAAATTTAGTTGTATTATTATCCTATTACATGAAATCTCTTCAAGTTATTAAGTGAAAATGAATTTACTAGAAAGGTACAAGGAAGTACCTCAGTGGACAAATCCTGATTTAAGCCTAAATAATATTTGAAAATAGAGGTTTATTTAGATTATGGAAAAACTTTATTTTAAAGAGATTTTTAAAATGTGTATGATTATATGGAAGACTGAGAATAAATTTTGTTGATTCATCATTCTGATCACCTGAATCTTGATTGTAATTAAAAGAGTTTATTTAGTCTTATCTATATATAAAGAAGATATTATCATTATGAATAAAGCAGGAAAATCTGTTAAATATTCACACACATACATACAGAATATTGAATGGCCTATAGGAATTTCACATTTTATTAGTTTCAATATGAAAATATACAAACCCAAAATAAAATACAGTTTAGGTGCTGTAATGACAATAATCCCTATTCACTAGGAATGCACAGTTGCATTCAGCAAATAAGAATCTCTCTCCTAGTCTCATCATTAAATTTTTATCTTTTTCTATGTCATTCCTCCTTGTAGCTGTTGAATGGATATTCCTAAGTCTAAACTCTGAAGCTTACCAATTGCAGAGAATTTGATTCTCTCTTTCTGCACTTAATATTGTTTCTCATATGGTTACATTTGCAACATTTATATTTTGATAGTTCTATTAGGATTTTTTTTTTGCGGGGGGGGGGGTGGGGTGCATGGTCCGGAAATTGAACCCAGGTCTCTTGTCTGGAAGGCGAGCATTCTACCACTGAACCACTATTAGGATTTTTTTTTTTAATCAAAAAAGAATCACATTTCCCTAATGTATAATTACAATAATGCCTGCTTCACTTACTATTCTTAACAATAGGTGTCTTCTATTCTTTTATGTTTTTCATTACTTTTTTTAGAAAAAATGTATACCAACCTTGGAAAAAGAGACAAAAAGCGGGGTTTGTATGTGCTTTTAGTGCCATAATCTATCAGCGTTGTTTTATAAGCATATCCAATGATTATTTAATTTTGCAGGAGAATGTACCTGTGTTTGATTTTGTTATTTAACTAGTTGATTAGAATCCAGATACTGTGAAATTACATGCTAATTGTAGACTTCTATCCCGTAGAAAATATCGCCCCGAAAGTTATGATTTGTGATGCCCTTTAGAATATTAATCAATTTTGTATCACCTTAAAAACCATATTTTAAAATATACCTTTTTGGATTGCTATATAAATCTCAGTTCTCAAAGTCTTTTGAAAGCAGCTTTATCATCTTACAGGTTCTTTCATTAATTAATGAATTCAATAAAGTATTTTACATGCATTCCTTCTCTATTTATATGAGAATCATATTTTAAACTTTTGAAACCACATTTTGCAAACTCAGTGTTCTATTTCCTCCTAAACTGTCCAAAATTATTAGTTTTCTAATACTTCATTAATATAGGAATGATTCTCCTTTACAAAATTTCAAATATTTAGATAATCCTAAATTCTCCCTTCCCTCTCCTCCATACTTACCTTGTTCTGTGAAACCAGATGCCTTCCTGGATATAACTACTCATTTGATGTTTATCTACTCTGTCATTTTCCATGCATTGACATAATTTGTACCTGTCTATAAAGACATATTTGCACGTTAACTTAAATAGTAATAAATAATGTAAAATAAATTGTGCCTATATGCTTTGAAGACCTTTGCATTTTAATTCTTCATTCTTAAATACTGTTTAGCATTGCATGATCTGAATATACCATAATTTGTTTAAATTTTCCTCTATTAGACATCTTTAAGACTGCTTCTAATTTTTCATTATTATGAATAGTGGAAGAATGAGCACTGCTAGGGCCAGACCAAGTTCATGAAGTGCATGAGTTGGTGCTGCTGCAAGATTGAAAAACATGCCAGGCACGGAAGCAGACACAGATTTAGTAAGACTTATGAACAAGGGTCTCCAATAGCTGCAGTCTGAAGGGGTAGCATCTCACAGAGGGGTAGGAGCGCAAGGGACAATATGTTTATGATGTTAGCACAAAGTGATTCTATAGAGTTTAAGGAATTGGGCCTCTAGTATAATCATTAAAAGGGCTTAAGACATGATATTTTACTAAAATCAATGTTGAAGACTAAGATACAATAAGTGCCATTTTTTTTTTATCCAAGATTACAGTCTTCTCCCTCTTGGGAGATTGTTTCCTTTCTTGACCTTTGTCTGTGTTAAGCAGGCTGTTACATGCTTGGGGTTTCATTTCCATCTAGGAGGGGACCTGGACCCTGGAACACTATGATCCACCTCCACATAACAGATTACTTTGACCAAACAACAGGCATTGCATTCATATACCACAGCAACAATATAAAAGACAATGGAATGGTAACAGTCCAACCCATAGGGTGGATAATTCTACAAAGAAATGCCACCAAAACCGAGTAAGAAAATAATTAAACCAAGGAGAAAAGATGTCAGTAGATCACTGATCAATCCTGTGCATGTGCTCTTGCATATGATTTAAAGCTTGTGAAATGCTACGTGGTTGATCAGCAGTAAATACACAACATTGTACGCTTATAAGGGCATAGGTTCCACATTGCACCACAGATAAAATGTGTAAAGCCATTCTATTTTGTAAGACTGCTTTCTGCAATTGGGTGGTCTCCTTATTTAACAAAGGAATTGCCAGCCTAGATTCATTAAGCACATAAGCTGTATGATTAGCTGAAGCTGTTACACACTTTTTGAAACCATCGCAGATCCCCCTGGGGCAAGAATAGTTAAAGGATAAAACCACTGTGAGGTATGATTCACTCAATATCTGGATTTAACCATTTCCCAATTGCTAGGAATGTGTGGTATAGAGTCATCTAGTGTTGCAGGAACATACAGGTGACCCCATGTACAGAATCCTCTCCAACTGTAAAGTAAATAAGGCCACCCATATTGCCCACAGGTCCATAGTCACTCTACAGGGGAGGCATATGCCCAGTGTCTGTTGGAGGTACTTTGCCATTGGCAAAGCTATAATTTTGCATCTTAACAGTAAAACTACATACTTCCAAAGAAATCATCCCATATCTTGGTTGCCATTAAGATGTTCCATGCAGACGGCGGCAGTACAGTTTGAAGCTACTGCTTCCACTGTCAGCCATCCTATCCCATCATGTATAGTATAGTCTAATATGTGCTTATTAGGGCCTAAACTGATTTACTTGTTCCTTCACAAGGGAGTCTTCTTATATGACAGTAATTGGATTTCAATATTAAGAGAGAAAGTCTCACTCCAGATTTGTCAATGTGTCATGTTTGGCCATATGAACAGGGCATTCCACATAGTCCAGTTTGCAGGAGGTATAGTCCAAGAAAGGCTGGTAGCACATGAAGATTGTAAGTCTTTGCAAAGACAACAGTGGGTTCAGTTACTACTGAAGTCCCCTCTAGAAAGGTGTTCGCTAGGTCTGTTATGGGCAAAAATAATGATGTTTACAGGAAACAGTAAGTGGTAAATCTTGTAGATCTAATATGTGTGCAAGAGTTCAGTTGGTAGCAAGGTACCAGACAGAGGAACATCGTGGGAATTCTTCCCCTGCAAGTCTTGAGAGTCCTGCCATGACATCAGTTGTTAGTCTAGGCATAAGAAGGGTCCACAGTTATACATAAAGTTCTCAAGAGAATAAGAGGCCCTGTATTGGTAATAAAAATTTTAATAGACACGATTTTTTTTTAAATTTAAATTACACCTGTATTACAACGGTTTGGGTGACTCCTATTCCCCATGAGTTTAAGATTCCTAACCAGTGCAGCTGCATAGGACAACACCAAGTCTAGAAGAGCTCATTTCCCCCTGTTTTTGTAGTCTTAGGCAACAATAAATTATTATTATTCCCCCACTGAGCTTGTAAAATGGCTAGTCCTTTTATTTGTATTCTTAACACTTGCATAGACCCTGCCAATAGCATTTCAATTGAAACTGGGACTACAGGTCACAGTAGACAGTTTATCAGTGTATGACATGATAATCCTTTAGTCCATTGTTGTAGGGATTTCTTTTCATCTTTCAACTGTTCCTTTAAGGGGCCATTTACTGTGGGGTTATAGGGTAGATAAAAGTCCACATGACATCACAGCCCATAGCCCATGCTTGGGTAGTTTGTCTGTTGAAAGAATTCCCCAATTACCCTCTATTTGTAGGTACTCATAGAGGGTGCTTACTTTTTCTAGGCAGTGTATGGTTGCGTATTGATTAACTGTCCCATCAGAAAATCTAACAGAAGTTTTATGGCATTATTTACCAGGGTGATGCATACCTTGCCCCATCTGAGAGTGAAAGGGAACCAATACAGTCCACTTGCCACTAGATCACTGGAGCCTATGACTGGCTGATGTATCCCATCTGGTGAGGCAATTGGAGTGGCTATTGCAGGACCATGACGGACACTCCCGTGTGATGTTTATAAGTTGTTGGTATGTGATGGGTCACTAGCTGGAACTGCTTCACCCAGGCCATAAGGTTTGATACCCTTGATGTTGACTTTTTCAATAAAGCCACTAAACTACTTCTTGGGTTTCAGTAGAATGGCTTCAGAATCAAGAAAGGGCATCTGCCTCAACATTCCCAGAGAATGTGTGAGGAGTGTGAGCAGAGACATGATAGTTACCATTCATCACCAGCAGGGATCCCATATGTCTTGACATAGTTCTTGTCCCTATAGGGGTTACCTATGACTTTCCATTGTTCTTGTTTCCAGGTTGCTGACCAGATCATAAGGCCTTTGTGAACAACCCAGCTGTTGATACAGAGAGTTAACTCATCTCCTGGTTCATGCACTGCAATCAGCAATACAGCTCTTAATTCAGCCCATTGACTGTTTTGTACAGTGCCATTGTCCCACCTTATAGTGTCAGTTCTGGGTTGTACCACCAGGGAGGTACACAGGGGAGGCTGCCCACCAGTAGATCTATTGGTATACAAAGTAGACTTGGGAATTGTTCTATGCCCTTTATAGTGGTAAGTTCAACAGCTATTTTAGGTAAAATAATTTTAGCTGTTGAATTTTCTACATGTGACACTGGGTCCAAAATTTGGGGCATCTCAACACTAAGAGGGCTGGTACTGAAAACACTGCACTGCCAACAAGTAAGCTTTCCATTTCATCAAGTTACTTAATCGTGCACTGCCATAGTGCTGCTTATTGGCTGTATCCTTAATCTATCCTCCCTATAGAAAGTTCTCAAGCTGATGAGACATTTCTGTGCCAGAACTTCCACTTACAATAGAGCATTATATGCAATGCACAGATGCTTTTCTAAGGGACTGTCTTAACTCTGACCCTTTCCATAATTGTGACCAGAACCCTAGTGACACTCATTTAGAAAGTTGCCTTTGCCACAATACTCATCCAAAGTCAATGTTGGTGCTAGCCAATTCCAATTCACAGGTTAAATCAAATTCTTCTCCCCTCAATGCTGTGCCTGTACTATGCCTTTGTTGCTTTTTCAAAAGTAGCCCTCTTGGGGGTGGGGTTGGGGGGAGTCATCCCATTCCCAAGTATGACCTTTTCTAATTAGCATATACAATTTTTTTTAATTTTGAGTAGATGGGAAATGAAAGGTCTCCAATAGCCTGGTAGCCCTAGAAAGACCACTACTTGCTTTGGCATATGCAACATAGGAAAACATTGTACTTCATCAAGAACTGTGGAAGGAACAGTTTTTGTCTTATTCAACCATACAACACCAAAGAATTTGACAGAGCAGCGAGGGCCTTGAAGCTTGTTGTAATTGATTGCCAATTCCCAACTGTTGAGTTGGGATATTAAGGTTTCTGACCCCTCTTTTAGTTTTGAAAGAGAATCGCTGGTAAACATATCATCAATATAATTAAATAAAGTTACAAATCTGAGTTTCTCCCAATTGGCCAAGTCTTTGCCACTAGGTTGTGTCAAATGGTTAGGCTATGTAAAAAAACCTTGAGGCAGCATGGTGAAAGTCCTTTGTCATCCTTCCCAGTGAGGATGAAAGCAGGTTGACTTACTTTATCTAAGGGAATAGTGAAGAAAGCATTAGATAAATCTGAAGCAAAATGATATCGGAATAAATGAATGCTAATTTCTTATAGTACAGTGACAATGCTTGGAACTGCTGCATACAAAGGTGACATTACTTTATTTAATTCACAGTAATCCACAGTCATGCACCAAGTTCTTTCAGGTTTCTGTACTGGCCACACAGGGCTATTAAAGGGTCTGTGGGTCATCACTAATAGTCTCACTCTTTCTAGTTTCTTATTGGTTGCAGTAGCTCTTGATGTCCCCTGGAAGCTTATATTGTTTAATGGCTAGCCCCTGTGATTGAGGTAGTTTTATAAGGGACCATTTCACTTGTCCCTTTAAAACCACTTTTAGAAGTCTATACTGGAGGCAGACTTTTCCTATTGTAGTTTATAATGTGGAATTTAAGAGAAGATCAATTCTTAATACATATTCAAGTATAAAAGAAATCTATGTGATGTACTCCCAGGAGGAGCAATCTCCCAATTTGTAAGCTCAAATTACTTTGTTTGACTCTGATTGTCTTTCCCCAATAGCCCTCTATGGCCAGCATGGGTCTGTTAAATCAGGTTATATTTCCATAAATTAAAGTACATTCTGTTCCAGTATCCACTAGAGCTAACACCCTCTGTTAGTAGAGGACCAATAGATAGCTAATTCTACACATGGTCTCTGATCCCCAGAGTTCCTTCTTACCGCTTATACCTGAGGTTCTTGACCTCTCCCTGTGGGAGGGAAAAGGGAGCTTGCCAAGCCTCATTCAGGGTTACAGATGATTGGATAGCCTGTGTTTTGGAAGGGGGTTTTCTTAGTTTATTTTTCCCTTCAGCTATTCAGGGATTCATTTTAGTAAATCTCTTGTCTTTCGATAAATTGTTCCATAATTACCTAAAACAACATTTAGTTGTTTACCTGTTTTCTATTTCTGTCTCTAAGGCAATTAGATCAGTCAGCATTTGCTTACCTGAAACCTGATTAGGGGAGTCCTTCCTGCTGCCCTCTTTTCCAGACCCGCTCTGATTCTCCAAGATGTGCTATGGCTTGAGCCACCCTTGATATGGACCGTTTCACTAAAGGATTAAAAACAAGTCTCTAAAAGGGATTAGGAGAAATGTGCAGGATTGTGTCTTTCACTCTTGCTGTAAAAAATTTATTATTGGAGCCTACAAAATTCTCAGAATATATCACATATTTCATCCAAGATCCTGCAAAATATCTTACAATTCCTCCCTAGATGGCCAGTGGGGAGCTGTGTGTGGGAGAGCTCTCTCACCGGGCCAGGCAGTTAGCCAGGTTAACAAAGGTATTATTTCTTGATTTAGGGCAGCACACAGGTGCTGGCATAGGGATGGGTGGGTCATAATAGCTTATTCATCTCTATCCCAGTTACTATTTTGCCTTCAGCTCTTGTGTCCCATAATTGTAAAAGCCAATCAGGTAATGATTTCCTGGTTTTCTGCCTATAATGCTGCTCAGGGTCACCTAATTCAAGAGCAATAAAATCTCTCATGGTAATATGGATTTTCTGCTCAGGAGGCTGTAAATTCTGAGGGTCCACCCTGTTATGTCACTCCTGTGCAATAGCTCTGGGTATACCTGCCAGAGTGACTCCTCTTCCTCCTCCACTCAGCCTACTTTCTTCTTTTCTTCTTCATCATCAGGTGAAGAATTTATGGGATCCCTGGCTTTTGGGTCTGACCCTGGATTTGTTAATATTCTCTGGACTCAGATTCAGTGTAATTTTTTACCACAACCTCAAGCATATCTACAAGCTAGAGTTTCTAACTGATCTTCCACATAATGCAAGCTCTCAGTTAAGACATCTTTCATTTCTACTCACATGAGCTGTATGTCCCTTTCTAATTCTAATTCCTCCTCTAGATGGCAGGCTGCTGTTTTTGCCACATTTTCTGCTTCTGTGGCCATAAATAAGGCTCCTAAAAGGGGCCAGGCTATGGTCACCACTACTTGGTATTCTTCTTTCTTTCTGCTAAGATTCAGTAGTCCTGTTATCTGTCGCAAAAGAGTTAGCAACCCCATAGAGTGCATTTCTATATTCTTGCAGTAGTCCTCATCCATCCATCCAGGAAGGCACCACCCCTCACCACACAGATGATGCAGACCAACCCAGTATTTTTCCACTGAGTCTCCCTTACCCAGATCCATGCATAACTGCTGCTGGCAGCGTCTTGGTGTCCTGGCTGGCCCATCAATTGTTTGGGTCTAGAATGAGTTTGTGGAGAGTACGAGCCAGTGCTGCTGTGAGACCAAAAAAAAAAAAAAAAAAACAATAGGCACAGAAGCAGATGTAGATTTATTAGGACTTTTGCACAGGAAAAAGTCTCCAGTGGTGGCTGTCCAGAGGGTAGCACCCAGCAAAGGGGTAGGAGTGCAAAATGTAATATGTGTATGACTTAGGACAGTGATAATACATAGAGTATGATACATCAGGCCTCTAGTTGAATCTTTAAAAGGGCTTAAGACTTGATGTATTATTAAGATTACTGTTTAAGACTTAGATACAATCAGTGCCATTTTACATTCATTTTTACATTTTTCTCCCTCTGGAGAGATTGTTTTCTTTCTTGACCTCTGTCCAGGTTAATCAGGCTGCTATGTGCTCTGGGTTTCATTTCCATTTAGGAGGGGCCCAGGCCCGTACCACAAACATTCCTGTAAATATTTGTTTTTACGTATTTATGAGGATATTTCTAGGGTAAATATCAAGTACTTGAATTGCTAGATCATATGTAAATTTCAACTGAGAATACATTTTCAAATTGTCTCCAAAAGAATGATTTTGTCCATTCCCATAAACCATTACCCTTACTAGCAAACATTGAAAAGAAAATTAATATTTTTGCTAAAAACCTTTAATGGGACAATTCAATGAAGTATGTTAACATATTTTTCATGGGTTAGATTGTAAAGTCATCAAGGGAGAAGAAAATAATGCATAGAAAAAAAATTATCTTTAAAAGTATATTTGGTTTGTGCATATAACACTACAGAAATTTTTTTATTATTTAAGTTTGTATTCAGTTTAAGAACAATGTGTGGCACATAGAACATATTTAGTAAATATCTGTCAAATGAATGTGTCTTTGTTAATTGAAGGAACCAATAGAAATTAGATAGTCTATCAATGTTCTGATGCTTTTCAAAAGTATAAAATCTCATTTGTTTTGAAATTCTTCATATTTATGATCTAGTTTAGATATGGAAATTGTTTTAAAAAATGTTTTATAAGTTTATTTAATTTTCAGTCTATTTGATATGTGGTTTCTTAGATGTGTTAAAGTATCTTGCTAAGATTTTGGATTTATAATTTTATCAGTTATCACTTTTTGAATTTCAAAGGAATTTTTGAAATATATTTTATTGACAAATCTTCACACATATATTCCATACCTGGTATACAATCAATGGCTCACAATATCATCACATATTCATCACCATGATCAATTTTTAGAACATTTGCCTCACTCCAGGAAAAGAAATAAGAAGAAAAAGGAAAAAAAAACTCATATATACTATACCCCTTAGCCCTCCATCTCATTGGCCACTAGTATTTCCATCTACCTAATTTATTTTACCCTCAAAGAAATTTTTAAGATGGATTTTTAGGTATATGAAATTTTGTAACCATTGTAACCAAATATATTGTTATTTCCATTGATATGAATGCTCTCTTTTTATAGCTCTTAGGACATTTTGCCTTGTATTTGATCCAAATTTTGTTTTGGTCTCATCGTAGCATTTTTGCTTTTAAGCCATTAATATTTAAAATTAATCCTCATATTTAGTTTTATACAACTAAAGTCTATTGTTGTTCTTCCATTTGGCTAATTTCTTTACTGAATTTTTTTGGATTAGTTGAACGTTCTTTGTACAAATTTTTCTTTCTGGTTGTTTGAATAATATAACTTCTATTTCTAATTTTGACATTGTATATTCCTAGGAACATAACATACTTACTTAAACATTTAGTTTTCAAACATGGAATGCTAATGATTATCCATAGCTGTCTCCCACAAAGACAAGGCTTCCATTTTTACTGGTTCATTCCCTTGCCTATCCGCACACCATAGTGGATATCATCAGGGGATTACATTTTATATTATTTGTATTTTTGTTTGCGATAAACATTTATTAACTTTATATCTCTGGGACTCAATATCTTTAGGACACCTTATCAAATCCACTGTGTATATTACTTAGAGCATGTATTCACTAAGTCTAGTTATAAGTATTAATTAAATTATTTCTTCTACTTTGAGTTTTTGTAAGTTAAGTGTGGATTTGAAGAGTTCTCATTTTTTCAATCATAAAAAAATATGAAGCTTGAATGTCCATATAAAGCACTTCCTCTAAAAAGAATGGCCAGAGATATAGGACAGAAATATACTGAAATGTAAACTCATAGTTGGACATTAAAGTTTCTATTAAGATATTTCTAAAGTGCATTTCTAGCCCAATTGCCAATAAAACTAAAATAGTTTCTTTTCCAAAAGCTTATCCTAAGTCTTCCACTTCCTTGATTTTTCATTTGTTTTTCCCTAACTCTGTAATTAAGGGTTCAGTCAGCAAAACAGAAGCTTGCTTATATATTTCAAGCTAAACAAAAATTAAGATATGAAATTGTTGGAAGGAACAAAAACATGAAGTGGCATTATGCAGATTGGGATTTGTGAGAAACTGTCAGAGCCACTAGTGGAACCCATATTTGCAGTTGTGACATCATGAGTCTGTCTATTCATGAGACTCATACAACTAAGCATGTCTACTGCAGTCACTGGTATTGGAGAAGAAAAGAAAAGAAAAAAAACAAACATTCCTTCTGTGCCAGTTTGTAAACTGTTGTGTACCTTAGAAAACCTATGTTCTTTAATCCTGATTCAATATTATTGGGTGGGATCTTTTTGAATAAGTTGTTTCCATGGGTGATGTAACCCATGTAATTGTGGATGTGACCTTTTGATTAGGTGGTTCCATAGAGATGTGCCTCCACCCATTCAAGGTGGGGTTGCTTACTGGAGTCCTTTAAGAGAGAAACAACTTGGAAATGGCTTCAGAGCTAACACAGATATGAGATCTTTGGGGATGCAGAACGCTTCCCACTAGAAGCATTTCGAAACAAGAAGCTGGGACAGAAAGCAAGCAGACTTCACCAGATCACCAGATCTGCCTTCCCAGATGACAGATAAACCCCGAATTTCATCAGCCCTTTCTGGAATCGAAGTTTCTTTCTCTGGATACCTTAGTTGGGACATTTTTATAGCCTTAGAACTATAAACTTGTACCAATAAATTTCCTTTAAAAAAGCCAGCCCATTTATAATATATTATATTCTGGCAACATTTAACAAACTAATGCACCTTCTGACATCTAATTCAGTGTGAATGTCTCCAACTGACAGAAATGTTACCAGAGCTCTGTGGGGAAGGGAATCTGATAAATACAATTTATTACCTTCTAAGCATCACAGATATAGGGGAAGTGTAGAAAAAGTCAGAAATGGTGCAGAGACAATATAGCTCACCCAAAAGATAACATTTTTATTATCCCTGCTAGTTGATACTTTTTTCTTTTTTATATCCATATTAAAGATCACTTCTTCAATGAAATTGAGTCTCATATTTGGAATATCATGTAAACTGTATGTTCTTTAACCTCCCTATAATGCCATGAACATCCTTATTTTACTTATTGAATATTATTATTATTATAATATTATTCGTAGTATCTTAGCCCTGTGATCACATGTTTGTAGCTTTCTTCAAGGCAGAGAACTAGTATGAACTGTGCATTGAGGGATTAAATTGTCATTTTCTTTCAGTATTTGAGAGAGAATCAGCATTTACATTTTAACCTCTTGCAGTTTGCCTTTGTCTTATATTGCAATACCCAGGAAGAACTTAATTTTCTTTTCAGTTTCAGGCAGTGATTGCTCTAAAAAATAAAACAAGGACCTAGGTAATTTGGTATGGAATATTTTATATTTGATCTACCGTGTGATTTTAAGTGATGATCAAAAAAGTATGGATTGAATCTCTTTTTGTCTACTGATCTGAAATAGGTTTACATAAACTATTGATGAATACTCAGCTGGGGAATAAATGATTTTGTTATTTTTTCTCTTTCAAAACACATGTGAGTTGCTCTATTGACAAGCAACACTGAATAAAATAGTTCTGGTAGGCTTCAGTGTCTCAAATGAGGACATTTTACCATTTTATACAGTACTGATAAAATCTGCAAATGAGCAACAGACAACAAGAATTCCTTCAGATGAAAATAATTATGAGGAAGAGTGCTTTTCTGGGTAGTTCATGAAAGAAAGTGCTTCATAGGAAAGATAAATATTTTGGGATCAAAAGGAATTATCCATTAAACATCTAAACATTGCAATTCACTAGAACTCTCTGAGACTCCTTTCCTATTTACTGTAAGAAAAAAAAATTAATTGAGAAAAAAGTGAGAATATACATATGAAGATATTTTACAAATTGTAAATTATCTCATCAAATGTACTGCTCTAATTTGCTATTGTAACAGTTATTAATTTCTTCCTGCATGCCAGCTACAGATGTAAGAATTTTACCACCATTAACTCATTTAGTTCTTACAACAGCACCAAACTTTTAACTTTTATTAACACACTCATTTTATAAATAAAGAAACAAAGTTTGGAAAACCCCGAAGTTCCCAAGGGATTTGCAATAGAGTTATAGTACAATCATAGTTCTCTCTGGAGTAAATGCCCCATATGTCATTATCACTACATACATTGCTTTATCCAATTGTAGTAGTATAGTAATCAGTAAATTAACGTAAAAACAGTATTAAAATAGGTAATCATAAAAATACACTTAACATTTATTTAACTTAAAACCTATACATTTGCATTTTGCCAATCTTTTAATCAGAATTCTTCATCGTTTTCCTACATAAAAACAAAGATTTTATTCATCTAAAGTCTTCAATTTTGGTATCTTTAATGTGGAGTAAGAAACAAAACAGTTACTGTGTTATCTGAAGGCAAAATCTTTCTTTGTCGCTGGATGATTGAATAATTTGTGATGATGGAAATGTTTGATATCTGTACTGTCCAATTTTGTAGCCACTAATCACATATGACTATTGAATACCTGAAAAAGTGACCAGTGTAACAGAGGAATTGAATCCTTAATTTTATTTAATCCGATTAATTTGAGTTTGAAAATGAAAAGTTGCATGTGTCTAGTGGCTATCATATGGGAAAGCACATCTTTAGAGCTGTGTGTTTCCCATTGAGTCCCTCACCATGATATATTTTACCATTTTATTGTGCATATCTAAATTTCATAGCCTTTGGAGTCATTACAAAGCCATCATTTTTCTCATGAGTCATAATAAAGAAAAATGCAATCATATTTATACTTCTAAGTTCAAGCAATAATTGATACTTTAATCACAATAGAAAATTCCAATTGTATAAACTATATAAAACAATGCTTCTGATACCTGGAAAGTGTGCAGCTCAACTGGTAGAAGCAGGAGTGCACAAACATCCTGCAAGCAGCCCAGTGGTCACAGAGCATGAATGACAAAAGGCGAGAAACACGCCTATTAATTGGACCAGTGAAATAAGTGGAGATCAGTTAAAAACAGTCCTATTGCACTATGCATGCCACTAGTGATTGTATACCCTCAGCAAAAATAAATAGATGAAATATAAAATAAAATAACACAGCAGTATAAAAGCCATTTGCATCAGAAAACACATATGAGTTCACATATGACAAAGCTAAAAAGGTATAAAATAAAGTTAACATATTACTAAAAAAGAAGAAATGTAAAAGAATTGTTTTAAAATGTCTCTTCTTTTCGATGTGGCTATCTCATTTGAAAAATGTATTACTTGAGAGGTTTTCATCCCAAGTAAAGCCAAGCTGATATGAAAAAGAACAATCCTTCTGATGAGCTTCCTGAGAAATTCCCAAAAGCTGCCTTTTGGGTTCCTTTGAATAAATGACTGGCTAGAAATGAATCCAAGATAACCCTTTTCCTTCATCCAGAGAGTGCCGTCTCTCAGCTTCCACACCTGTGGAAACAGGTGTAGCCAGGTTATAAAAGGCAGCTTGATTGGTTATGTGCCATACCAAAGTATGTGTATATTTGAAAATAGAAAAACGTCTGGAAAACGGAAGGTTTAAATGAATGTGGCCTGAGGGGAAAGAATAACAGATGTGCTGACAATTTAAGAATATTTTACTGTAAATGCTTTCTTGTTTTCTATTAAATAAGGAATTACGTAGTGCCAGACCCCATGGCACAATGCCTGATGCTTACTTAAAATAACTTGCAAAAAATTGGAGTTCTGTGAACTAAAAGACCCCGAAATGTGGGCAATTGACTTCTGTTTATCCTCAAAGTGTATCCATACATTGGAATCCACACATTCCAAAGTGCAGATATGTTTAAGTAAAATAGGAATTATTTAACAAGTATCAAATCATTCACATGGAGTACATACCCATATACAATTACAAAGTATGGGCATTGGTTTTGGTGATCCACTATCTCTATTTTTTTTTAACCATTTGCAGCAGTTGAGGAAGAATGAGTTTCAAAAGTCTTCAGAGAGGGCGCAGTTACTAACGTTTACGTGGGGCACAGCACCTGCAGGCCATCTTTACATCTCTCCAAACAGTTGCACTAATTAGATTATGTATCATATCTGAAAGTGTGTGCAAAGAGGCAATAACAGAAGGGCATCCTGAAATGCTCCAGTATCTGACACAAATCAAACCAGAATATGAAATCTGCACAACCAGGAGTGTTATTTTATCAAATTAAAAGTGGCTTTGAATTGTAGTGTTCCTATTTATATAACAGAGGCATTAGCAGTACTGATTCTGAAGTATAGAAAGTCAAAAAAATAGAACCTTTCCAAAAACTAATGCAACAGATCATAATAGATTCTAAGAAATATCATGGGCCATTACATTCTCAAAATTAGTAGGCTCTCTAAAACATATAAATGAGTATGAGGGCACTTTTAGACATTTCATGAGCTTCAATAATAAGAATGATATTTAAGCGGTACTAACACATTTAGCAAAAGGCCACCAATTTACAAAATATTTATATTTTATTTGAAGGAGAGAAGGGATTGAGCTGTGAAGTGAGAAGCCAATTCCCCAAGACTGATGATATCCAACTGACACTTTATTAGGAATAATGGCTTTCCATTTTGACTATTATTGGGTGAAATGAGGAAATTCATGAAGAAATGGCAACAATTTGATATTAAAGCTAGAGCTAGAATTGAAAAAAATAGCAACAACAAACTACACACGCCAAAGGTTGAAACTTCACCCTTATCTCACACTGCAGTGACAAGATCCAACTTTGAATTTTCTATCGTTGTTGGTTTGCATAACAAACTCATTTTAATGGAGGTATGTTTTTCTATCTATGGTTATCTAACCAAAAGACAGACTATGCAGCAGAGAGGGATAAACAGCATCAAGGAAAAGTATAAGTGTGGTAAACATTAATGTTTGCTATAGAAAAATAATCCTCTCAAAATCGTTGGCTAAATTTTCTTCCATTTCAAATCCAATGTCAACCCAGCCTCAGCACTCTGGAGTATTAAGGATTTATTCTAAAGGTTTATGGGAAATATTAGAATTTGTAAAGCACTTATCAAAATGAATACCTGACCCAAATCTGATTTTCATTATATTTAGTGGAAATAATGCACTATTTCCAATTACTAACTGTAAAATATTTAATTAAAAAAATTCTAATAGGACAGCTTTATATTTTTTAACAACAAAAACCCCCAAACTCATGCTGTGTTCAAAGGGATTTCTCCAAGATTGCAGTCATGTTATTCATTTAATTTTGTTTTACCTTTAATTTTATTTTGTTTAGTTTATAATAGCAGAGGTTTCACAGTTTGATAAATTACATGTCAAAGTAAGTTCCTGTTTATTGTTTGAGGGCTTGGGGGTTTATTTAAAAGATATTTACATTTAGTTGTTTTTTTTTTTTTTTATATGGTCACTTGGATATACTTGGATATGCTGACAGGAAAACAAGCACATAACATTTTCGTTAGTTTATTATATCTAAATTATCTGATTATTAGAAATATAATATATAATTATACTATGATGCCAGAGAAACATCTGTTTATCTTGCCTTTAATAAAGAGAACAATTTTACCATTGGAAATAATTTTCTATGTGCAACAAATAACAAAACTGCACAGCCCTGAAGGTAAATATTTTTTTATGTAAACAAACAAACTTAAAGTCAACAAAGAATGGATGCCAACATTAAATATAGCACTAAAGTCAACACTACGGTTTATTTACATCTTTTAGCTTTTAAGTCAATAAAGCATTTTATAATGCATGTTATCATTATAAAGAAAACTTTTCTCCCAGAATTGCTTTGCAAATTCTTTGCAAATATAATCACTGAATATATCAAGCTATCATCATTGTGCATGTGTGCGAGGTAGAAGTTATTATGTAGGAAATATGTACTGACAATAATGAACCTATGAATAATGGATTTACTAATCTTAGGAGTGAAAAAAACAGAATAATAAAAAGCAGCATTTTAAGAATAGAAATCCGTTTGAAAGGAAATAATTTGTCTTCTATTAAAAAATATTAATTAGTTACAGGGATGGTTTGAACTTGTGTAATATAATTGTTGTAGAGAAAGCCATCATCATCACTCTCATAACTACCAACTAAAATGGTGGAAAATATGGATATGAGTGATTTAGTAGGAAACAAACTCATTTATAGCCAAACTGAAATGAAACTAATAAAGTTTTGATGGTTTTTATTGAATTACGGGCCATTTATGAAATTGCAGAAATATGTTTCAGAACCTACACAGTGTACTTCTTGTTCTAGTAACGTATTTAATGACCCCACTTTTTCTCTATAGCTTTCGTTTTGAAGCCCTAGGGGGAAAGTGACAGAGTAGGAACCAGATGCCTCATTGACATTATAGAGTAGGCAAATTGCAGCTTGCCGCAATAGTTATGTTTGAGCCTTATGCAGTTGTCATTTTAGTTCAACAAATAGTAGTCTGTATTTTTAAGGTGCCCAGTACTGTGCAGGACAAATTAAATTGAAATGGGAAAAGAAACTCCTGAAATAACAGGTATATACACGCAAACATTGGGCTGACATTTGGGCACACAATTTAATTTGTTGTTAGAATTTTTCTCGTTATTCCATGAAATAGATTATTTGGGTTTCTATTACTATTGCTTCATAGCGGTTAGATTTGAAATAGCTAGAAATGTTGATTCAGAGATTGGTTTCAAGAGTCTTTGTAGACTTAGTCTGATTGTCAAGGTTTTGACTAATAGATTGAGATCTTATTTATAACTATAACTCAGTATTATTAATTCAAACATCTATTCAACAAATATCTATCTTGACATGATTACATGAAAAGGGTCACACTAGGCACTGAGATTTGATCTCAAAAAGAACAGACATGATTCTAATTCTTAAAGAGCTATTTAGGAAGGGGAAAAAAAAAGAAAGTTCTTAACTGATTAATTTTATATCATTTTAAATATTACATTTCGTTTAAACACAAACTGTAGATAAGAAAATTTGAACTAGAAGACTCTTCTAAGATAATTAGTCTGAATTATGTATAGTTCAACCCAAGCCTTTAAATTGACAATATATGCAATAAACCTTCTCAGTTGATCAAGCCTCATTTAATCCTAATAATAATTTGAATTTTATAGATATGAATTTTAGGCTTAATAACAATTGAATTATAGTTATTATTTTCAAGTGCAGGGGTACTTGGTGAACTCTATTTTCTTTAATTTCATTGTCTGGCTTTTGGTTTTTATTACTTGCCTCCAAATCAAGTTCTCTTTTGGTTTGTACCTTCAACTGCCTCTTTCTTTCTTTCTTTTTTTTTTTTTGTATGCTGTATGGTATAGTCACATTTCATTCTTTTTCTATGTGAGCATTCCATTATTGCAACACCATTTGTTGAATTTTTGTTTTTGTTTTTTGTTTATTTGCTTGCTTGTTTGTTTTGGGAAGTGCATGGGCCAGGAATTGAACCCAGGTCATCCTCCCACAGGCAGGTAAGAATTCTACCACTGACCTACCCTTGTACTCCCTTGGTTGTCTCTCTCTATCAGCAGCTCCCTGTATTGAGTTCAGGATTTGGCCTTGTTGGAATGGAGAAGAGTGACTTTGGTATTAAGCATTGATGACTAATCTGCCCATCAGTTGAACCGTTCAAGCCCTTCTGGCTGGTTGCTCTGTGTACTCTTGTTTAATTGAATGTAAATGTTATGATCCTTTTGAGTGTGCAACCCTGGGATAATAGTTTATTCCTGTCCCATGAAAAGCCACAAAACATATGAAAGAGAAAGACATACCCTTTCTTCCCTACCTTTTTCAGTTCTCTGCCATTTCTCACTTCAGTGATACTCAGTTCTGCGCTAGTGATTGATCACAAAAGGAAAATTGGTTGTCAGTCTCTGCAACAGCCACAGTACCTGTATTTACTACCAAAAGTCTCCAAGTATGCTCTGGACCATACTTTGGCCTCTCTTTCAGTTGGATAAACAACGTTTATTGTGCAGTGACTTGACCAGATAGCCATGCAGCTTTCATGCTTCACTCTGTATTTCTACTATGCTAACAAGAAATCATGAAAAATAGGACTTATTTCAAGAGGCAATATATGAAAAAAAATTGCCCCTATAGTCTTTTTCTCAAGTACATGAAATGTAGGTTTATCAAGATTTTGAGAAATAAAAAGAGCTTCCAAACAGATATGTTACAGATGGGAAAACATCTGCTTAGAAATGATAAACATTGGATGGTAATATTGTGACAATGTTAAATGGACCTTTCTGAATGAAATGCTGGGGAAAATTTTCGGTAAGTGGCTAAATGAATATTTTTCATATATGCATTTATCCCCTCGAAATATACTGATAACTTCTGTTTTGAAGCGCTAAATATGCTTAATGCTGTGGATGCAGAGATGAAAATATTTGGGTAACTACCCTTGGAGATCTTATAGCCTAGTGTGACAACATGCTTCATAGGCAGCATTTTAAGAATAATTGATTTTAAAGAGAGTCTGAAGATAGAGATTTGGGGTTAGTATATCAGACTGGAGCCTTCAGCTAGTGACTCAATGTCTGTTGTTTTTTTATCTGCACTTCTCTTTTCTTTAGAAAACAATGTCACAAGTCATTTTTCTTTTTTTTTTTTTTTTTTTGTGGGGCAGGTAATTCACCCATGCAGTCTAGGGGAACTGAATATCAGATCTTTTGCATTGTTTGGTCAAGGGGCAAAATACATATCTTGTTATGTTTGAAAACATTTGGTAAAATATGGAAAAATTCATTGTGTATATATGATTATAAAAGAAGAGAGTATCTTTGGAAAGACTTGTATCTTCTGTCAATGATTATTTCATGAGAAGAAAACTGGATGACTAAGAAATGAGAATGAGTGAGGGACTTAATATTCTTTCCTATTCAGTAATATGACCCGTTTAAATTCTTCTAAAATATATGTTTATATCTTATTAGAAAAAATATTTTTAAAAATGTTATAGAAGTCTAACAAAACAAAATGAAACCATCAAGTGAGAGAGCACATGTTCAAGAAGCTGTATAAGATTAAATCATATGAAATTGCTAAAACTTGTTCATTTCTCTCTTTATAGAATTGCATTTTCATATTGTTCACCCAAAAACCTCACTTTTATTTGAGCAGCACATGTGGAGAAACACAAGTAAACAGTAATTCTCACCAATTACTTACAACCCTTCATTGATTTCTTTCCTGTTTTGTTAAACTGCATCTGCATTTAACTATCTGGATAGTCTCCATTTAGCACCAGGGCAATCCAAGGCAACTGGTCAATCTAGGAAACATAATTAGTAACTGGCAGATCATATTTCAAACCAAGGTATTTTTAACTTTAAGACCATACTTGTTCAATTAGGTCATTCTGTTTTGGGGTCCATAGTGGAAAGGTGGATGATTTGGATTCCAAATCTACCGCACATGTCACACCTTATTGGTCTCTGAAAGTCACAATTTTTTGTACCTCAGTTTCCTTAGCCTTTGAATTAGATGGTGCTCCATACTATGCCCACATCATGATGGTTATGAAACTCTAAGAAAATGTATGTGGAAGGATTTTGTAAAATGGAAGCATTATATAAATGCATACAATTATTATTGCTTATCAACATCATGATCCAGTCTTTGAAAGTGATAGTAGCTTGTAAAAATAACAAAAAAAAATAGAGTGTGGATAAAGGAAGACTATATAAGAATAAATTAAGGTAGAATGTAAATGATGCATTTTATTTTTACAAACATAACAACAAACAGCCGGGGAAAAATATCAACCCCCTACCATTTATTCTCAAATAAGCCAACAGTCATTGTTATTTAAAGAAATTAATGAGAGTAATATTTTGTCAATCTGAAATAATATTTATTAATTTTATGCAAAACACTGAATAAAAATCAACTTTCTGAGTGTAATCAAAGGCTCCAAACATTTTATAAAGTTAGCTTTGGGGAAGCGACTTTCAATGAAAAAACTAAAGTTAACAAAAGATTTTTCATTTATTTCCCCTATTATCACATTTAGAATGATAAAAGTGAGACATAAGCACAACTCTTTCAAGATACAGTAGAACTTCCATCAGCAAAAGAAACAAAGTCATTATACTTCCTTCCAGACTCTTTCAAAGAAAATCCAGAAGGAGCAGTAGTCCCTAGGTATGAAGGAGTCCCCTGTGCTGGGGAAAACACAGAAACAAACTCAGCTTGCACTAACTCCCAGCCCTGGCCCACACCCAACCACCCCACCTCCTGACCTCCGCCATCATCTTGCCTCATTTTCTACTGTGCCTTTTCTATTGTTTCAGTCGGTTTCCAGTCCTGCAGCCAGGAAAGATGTCAGGTCTAATGGAAAGGCCAGAAGAAACCTTCAGTCCAGAAACAAGAAACAAGCAGCCCCTACTGTTTATTGGGGCCAGAACAAGCTCTCAATGGCAGGGCGGCTTCCTCCTGTGTTATATAAGTACCTTTCCCTTGGCAGCACAGATTGGCTCTCCCCTCCTGCACAAAGTGGTCCTTGTGCAGCTGCCAACTACCTACCACCAATGTGACCTGAACAACTTGGCCTCCTGGGGAGACCAGCCGTGATAGGATCTCTTAACCTGCTCTTTGAGACATTCTGTCCTGTGTATGACATAAAATGATCATTTGTTGAAAGTTTCTATTGAGCCTGAGCCTATGTTCCCACATAGCAATTCGCTCCACACCCGGGAACAGGAGCGGGGCCAACTGCAGCTTTTTCTCTCAGGTTTGGAAAGCCCGGAGTTAGCTGTAATATTTGCAGCTGCAGCACTTGGGGCTATGGACCTAGCAACAAAACTCTTGGGAGAAGCTTGCCTCTGTGTGGCCTTGGGCTCAAAAAATAGCTTATTCTGTATTTAATAACTATGAAAGATAAAGAGGCAGCAGCAGAAGATAAGGCAGCAGCAACAGTTAACAAACTTATATCATGTCACAAATACATATTTTTACCAATGATTCAATGACTCTAACGACCTCTGTTTTGCTATACCCTTCATTAAGGAAATAGAATCAACAGCTAATTAAGGCTTTATCTCTGGGTCATGGTGAAAATTTCTCCTAACTTTGGGGGATTGTTATAGTTGTCCAGTATTTCACCATTTAAATTCATTGAAGTGTTAGTAGCAGTTGTGATGCAGAGAAAGTTTTTAAGTTTGCAGAATATATGTTTGGATGTCTTAGGAATAATAGCTAGCATCTTTTAGTGTTTTCTATGTGCCAGGCCCTTTTCAAAGCCCTTTCAAGGACTCCCTCATTTAACCATGTAGTAACTCTATGAAATAAGTATATTACTATCCTTGTTTTTCAAATGAGGAAACTGGGTGAAGCATAGAGATTGCCAATTTCCTCAAGGTCATGCAACTACTAAATTAAAGAACAAAGCTTGAAATGCATACCATTTGACTTTAGAGGCTGAGGTCACAACCATTATGTTCCAGTGTCTTTTAATAATGTAAGTGGGCTGATAGCAAGAAAATCACACCTACTAGATTCATACCTGAGAAATGACTCCTTAACAGGAAAAAAATATTACCTAGACTTTCACTTTATGTTGTTCATTATATACTATCTTACTTTATTGGGTAGGCTAGCTAATAAGTACTTGTTGAGAGCATATGCTGAAGTTTGGCATTGAAACACCAAAAAAAGGAATGCTTAAAAAGAATTTTATGTACGTATTATATATAATATATTAAATATATATGTTTTTAAAGTGTATTTGCATTATATATATATGTAAAAGGATTAAGTAGTCATCTTGGTAAAAATCAGAACTTTGTTGGACATTTTTACATATATTTTATGTTAGGTATATTTTTCTATTTTGAATTATATGTGGTGGGGACATAATTTTATATATATGTATATGTAGAAATGGAGTTTAAATGCCTTAAATAAGATGTCTGACTACTATTAAACGCCAAGCAGAAGTTCCCTATTACTTTTGAGAGGCAATAGGTATTATCTTTTTTTCTCCTTTAAATATCATTATACCAATTATGAAGAGACTCTAGTTTCCTTTTCTAGGTTTTGAAATTACTAAGCAAGGATTTTCTATTGCAAATCATTCATTTGTCAACTTCAAGGGAAAAAATAACATGAAGTACAAAATTAAAATGCTAAAAAGTACAATTTAGAGTAATATTATTGGATCCTTATTTTTTTGTGAATTTTATGCCAATATAGAAACTTAAATAAGCAAAAATAATAAACATGGAGGATAATCTCAGGGGAATAATGGTTTCTTGTAAACAGCTGAGGATTTTGCAAAAACTGAACCTGATAATGTCCTACAAGATTATAATCCCCAGGTAGTGCCCTACGTTGAACTCATTACTGCTACTAGAAAAAGTGTATGCTTTTAGTTTTTTCCAAATTATGGATTTATTTTTATGACTTATGACATTTTAATTGCTTCCGCAGGATATTTGTAGAAAATGAATGCCAAATACATTGACCAATGACATTGATCAACTCGCCTTCCGGATTCCTTCTGACTTATAATCATTTATTAGAATTCTTCATTAAAATTCCAAAGAAGGAAAAGAGTGATTATACGTGCTATTTGCTAAAATTCAACTCTCAAAGAATCTATCATTTTCTACTGAAGGAATAGAGAGACCATTTAGTTCCACATTCTATTGACATAATAACCATTAGAAACAGTCCCATTTATTAAAAACCTAATATAGACAACTGAAAATCCCTTGTATGTTGTTGGAAATCCACTTAAAACATCTGACATGTTAAAAATTGCTAATGATCCTTTAACTGTCATGAAGCTTTCTCGTATTTTTGTTGTTATTATTGGGCATGAGTCAATTTGTTAAAACATTTATTTAATGTGTATCTGGGTTCTGGGAAGACAGCAGAATAGAGAATTCCGGGAAGATGACTGAATAGGATATGTCGAATTCACCCTGCAAAAGGAACAGCTAGAGAACAGATGGGAAGGTGACTGACAAGGCAATTCCAGGGTGTAAGTGACCTGGGAGGGTTTTCTACACCACATAGGGAGGCCCTGGTTACAGAAGTTGAAGAAATGAGATGCACAGAACCGGAGACTGTCCACTTGGTGCAAACAGCCTAATGCATCCCGTTCCAAATGGAAGCCCAGAGCCTCGGGGAGACCGGAACTAGGAAAACTCTACCTCTGTGTCCCTCAAGTTCACCCTGCTCCTGTGCCGCAAGGTCTGCCTGAGTTGCACCACATACCCATGATCTTGCATTGTACCTCTGCAATCCCATGATATGTACCTCATGCTCAAAGGCACTGGTGCAGCATCCCCAACATGTGTCTAAACCTGCACTGCAATGCATCACTGCACTGTTGTACCCCACCCTGCTCCACATACAGCCCACAAATACAAAGCTTTAGACTACTGAAGGAAATCAACTTACAAAGTAAACCAATCAAAATATTTACATGCCGCGAAGACCACAGATCACTAAGCATACCGACATGCAAACAGATAGAGCCCACCCTAATGACCAAATTAAAGAAATTCTAAAGAGAGTTCTTCCATTTGAATAAAAAAAGACAGGAGAGGGAGGTCTGGAAGAGGGCATGGAATTGAAGAGTACCAGTAAGGGTAATTTAAATGATAAAAAAATATAGAGAGATAAGAATATATAGAACTGACAAACAAAATGAAAGGTTAAGATGGTGGACTTTAGGAAATGCCTTTCCAGTAATAACTTTCAATATTAATGGACTAAACTTACCATTAAAAGATACAGATTGGCAGAATTGATCAAGAAATATAATTCAGATATTTGCTGCTTACAAGAGAATCATCTTGGACACAAGAATGCAAATAGATTGAAAGTGAAAGGATGGAAAGAGATGGTCCACAAAAGTTGTAACCAAAAGTAAGCAGGAGTAGCTATACTAATATCAGACAAAATAGACTTTAAATGTAAAGACATCATAAGAGACAAAGATGGACACTATATATTAATAAAAAGGACAATTGACCAAGAAAAAATAATCATAAATGTTTATGCTCCCAGTAAACAAGCTTCAAAGTGCACAAGATGGCCATTAGAAAACTGAAAGGAGCAATACACGTCTCGACAATAGTAGTAGAAGACTTCAATACACCACTTTCCTATATAGATAGAACAGTGAGACAGAGGATCAAGGAAATAGAGAAGGTAGACAATTTTATAAATGAATTAGACCTAACAGACATATCTAGGTTGTTAAACCCCAGAGCATCAGGATATACATTCTTCTCTAGTGCTCATGGAACATTCTCCAAGATAGATCATATTTGGGGCCACTAAACAGGTCTTTATAAATTTAAAAACATCGAGTGCATTATTCAGGTGCATTATTCAAAGCACCTTCTCTGATCACAATGGAATGAAGCTGGAAATCAATAACCACCAATGAATGAGAACTTTCACAAATATATGGAGATTAAATAACACATTCTTAAACAACCTGTGGGTCAAAGAAGAAATTGTAGGGGAAATCAGTAGCTTTCTGGAGACAAATGAAAATGAGAATACCACATATCAAAACTTATGGGATGTAACAAAGGCTGTGCTAAGAGGGAAATTTATTGCCCTAAATGCCTATATTAAAAAACAAGAAAGAACAAAAATCAAGGACTTAACCACCCACCTGGAGGAACTTGAGAAAGTACAGCAAACTAATCCCAAAGCAAATAGAAGAAAAGAAATAACAAAGATTAAAGCATAGTTAAATGAATGGGAGAACAAAAGAACAATAGACAGAGTCAATAAAACCAAAAGTTGGTTCTTTAATAAAATCAATAAAATTTAGCACTAGCAAGACTGACAAAAAAAGAGAAAAGATGCAAATAAACCAAATCAGAAGTTAGGGGGATGGTTACCACGGACTGTGAAGAAATAAAAGAAATCATAAGACAATACTATGAACAACTACATGCCAACAAACTATACAGCTTAGATGAAATAGACAAATTCCTGAAGACACACAAACAAGCTACACTGACTCAAGAGGAAATGAAAGATCTCAACAAACCACTCACAAGTAAAGAGATTCAATTAGTTATCAAAAATCTTCCTACAAAGAAAAGCCCAGGGCCAGATGGTGTCACAGGGAAATTTTATTGAATATTCAAAAAAGAAAACACCAATCCTGCTCAAACTTTTACAAAAATTGAGTAAAAAGGAACACTACCTAACTCATTTTATGAAGCTAACATCACTTTAATACCTAATTGGGTAAAGATGGTATAAGAAAGGAAAACTACATGCTAATCTCCCTAATGAATATAGATGCAAAAATTCTCAACAAAATATTAGCAAATCAAATCCAACAACACATTAAAAGAATTATACACTATGACCAAGTGAGGTTTATACCAGGAATGCAAGTATGGTTCCGCACAAGAGAATCAATTAATGTAATACAGCACAACAAATTGAAAGGGAAAAATCACAGGATCATCTCAACTGATGCTGAAAAAGCATTCAACAAAATTCAACAACCTTTGCTGATAAAAAACACTTTCAAAAGATAGTAATCAAAGGTAACTTCCTTAATATGATAAAGGGCATATGTGAAAAACCCATAGCCAGCATCAGACTCTATGAAGAGAGACTAAGATTGGGAATGAGACTCGTATGCCCTCTCTCACCACTATTATTCAAAATTATACTACAAGTTCTAGCTAGAGCAATCAGGCAGGATAAAGAAATTAAAGTCATCGGTATTGGAAAGAAAGAAGTAAAACTTTCATTATTTGTAGATGACATGATACTATACTTGGAAAATCCTGAGAAATCTACAGCAAAGTTGCTTGAGCTAATAAACAAATGTAGCAAGATGGTGGGATTTAAAATTAATGCACAAAAATCAATAATGTTTCTATACACAAGCAAAGACCTAGCTGAGGAGTCAGTTAAGGAAAAAATCCCATTCAAAATAGTAATCAAAATAATCAAGTACCTAGGAATGAACTTAACTAGGGACAAAGGATTTGTACATAGAAAACTGCATAACATTGCTAAAGAAATCAAAGAAGATCTAAACAGGTGGAAAGATATTCACTACTCATACATAGGAAAGCTAAATATAGTTAAGATGTCAACTCTGCCCAAATTGATCTGCAGATTCAATGCAGTGCCAATCAAAATTACTTTGAAGATTTGGAAAAGTTAGTCACCACATTTGTCTGGAAGGGAAAGAGATGCTGAATAACTAAAAGTATCCTAAAAAATAAGAATGAAGTGGGAGGATTAACACTTCCTGATTTTAAAACTTATTACAAAGCCACAGTAGTCAAAACACTGTAGTACTGGCACAAAGATAGAAGTATTGACCAACAGAACTGAATTTAAAGTGCAGAAATAGATCAACAAATCTATGGCCAATTGGTCTTCAACAAGGCCTCCAAATCCAATGAACTGGGATAAAATAATCTTTTCCATAAATGAGCATGGGAGAACTGGATATCAATAACCAAAAGAATAAAAGAGTATCCTTACCTTACATCCTACAGAAAAATTAACTCAAAGTAGATCAAATACCTAAATATAAGAAACAGTACCATAAATCTGGAAGAAAATGTAGGGAAACATTTTCAAGACCTAGTAATAGGAGGTAGCTTCTTAAGCTTTTCACCCAAAGCACAAGCAACAAAAGAAAAAAAAATGATAAATGAAAACTCCTCAAAATCAAATGTTTTTTGCCTCAAACGATTTTGTCAAAAAGTTGAAGAGGCAGCCAACTCAATGGGAGAAAATATTTAGAAGTCACATATCAAATAAAGGTTTGATATATTGAATGCATAAAATAAATCATACAACTCAACCACAAAAGAACAAACAAACAACTATAAAATGGGCTAAAGATATGAATCAGCACTTTTCTGAAGAGCAAACACAGATGGCCCAAAAGCACATGAAGTGATGCTCATTTTCATTAGCAATAAGGGAAATGCAGATCAAATCTACAACGAGATACCACATCTCACCCAAAAGAATGGCTGCTTTTAAGCACACAGGAAACTACAAATGTTGGAGAGGATATGGAGAAACTGGGACACTTATCCACTGCTGGTGGGAATGTAAAATAGTATAGCCACTGTGGAAGACAGTTTAGTAGTTCCTTAGGAAACTAAATATTGACTTGTCCTATGACCCAGCACTAGTTCTACTCGGTATATGCCCAGAAGAGCTGAAAGAAGTGACACAAACAGACATTTGCATGCTGATGTTCATAGCAGCATTATTTGCAGTTGCCAAAAGATGGAAACAATCCAAATGCCCATCAACAGATGAGTGGATTAACAAAATATGGTATATACATGTGATGGAATATTATGCAACAGGAAGATGAAATGACATCCTGAAACACATGACAAGACTGATGAGCCTTGAGGACATAATGCTGAGTGAAGTAAGCCAGACACAAAAGGATAGATACTGTATGTCTCCACTTTAATGACCATGGTGAAGGTAAAATCAGAGGCTTATAGTACTGAATATAGGGAAATTGAAGTTTCATAGAAGCTAGAAATGGGTGAACAGTTACCTAATGAGGTTGAACTCAAATGTATCAGAATAGATAGAAGTGAAGGTGTTTCACTAGTGGGTTTTTGAGTAATATTACCATATTGGAGGTGAACATGATTGAAAGGGGTTGTATAGGCCTTTGGGTCCCACTGATTAACACTAAAAATATAAATAAGTTCTTGCATGAACTGCTTCAAAGGTGTGATTCTTGTACAAAGAGTCTTTAAGTTCAGGGTATGGGGGAAAACTGCTATTGCATGCTATGGGCTATGGTTTAACAGGTAAACATCAGTAGTACCACAGCGGTACCAAAAATAAATGATGGGGGGAAAGGGACAAGAGTTAAGGAGAGGTTTAGATTTCCTACGTGGTGAGGGTGTGTTTATTGGTTATCTTTCTCTTGGGAACAATGGAATTATCTAAAATTGAGAGTGTTGGTGGACTGTGGACTTTGGACATTATACATGATAACTAATGAATGCAGGTTGCTCAAGGATGCACTGACAAAGGAGTAGATTGGTGAATGGTGGCGAATATATATATAATCCAATATTGTGATGCTACGAAAAGGAACAAGTGAAGCATGCAATGATTTGAATGAACCTGTCAGACATTTTATGAGACAAAATAAGCCAGAAATAAAAGAGCAATTATTGTATGGTCTCATTAGAAAATGCTTATAAGAAAAGAGAGGCCTAGATTGTAAGCTCTTATAGCAGTCACAATTTGTGTGGAGTGGTAATTACTATTTCTGGATTTTTAGAGGCTGCATATGTATAACCTGGTATTCAGAGATAAGAAGGAAGGTGATTAGGTCAGGATTAAGGTAATTCAGAACTCAGGGGTAAGGAAGACATTAACTATGTTTTAGAACCTCATCTACTCTTTGATACAAAAGAAAGAATGGTTTATTTTGTCCAGAACCGAAATTTTCTATAGCATATAATTTAACTCAACCTGTCTAGATAGCTCATTTAAACAATTGAAACACAGAGAATCCTGAATTAAAATAAGGGCCTTTAATCCTGAATAGCTTAATGCAATTTCTGGATATATCCCAGAACATATTAAGTATATAATAAACATATTGGCAAAGTTCCTTAAGGGATGGGAGAAAAAAAATATGAAACTATTAAAGTTTACACCAGGGAAATCCCTGATATTGTGTCACACATTAGGGACACCCAAATCAATAGGCCACACCCTTGATCTTGAGGCTTGCTCTTGTAAAGCTTCTGTATGTAGTGGAAAAGCTTAGCCTACCTATAAGTGTGCCTAAGAGTCATATCTGGAGGACCTCTTTTGTTGCTCAGATGTGGCCTATCTCCAAGCCAACTCTGCAAGTGAAATCACTGCCCTCCCCCACTACGTGGGACATGACATCCAAGGCTGAAAGTCTCCCTGGCAATGTGGGAGATGACTTCCAGGAATGAGTCTGGCCGTGGTATGGTGGGATCAACAATGCCATTCTGACCAAAATGTGGAAAAGAGCTGTAACAAATAAGGTATCAGTGTCTAAGAGAGTTCAAGTAGAGTCAAGAGGCTACTCTGGAAGTTGCTCTTATGCAAGCTTCAGGTAGACCTTGCTTCTTGGCATAACTTGCCAAACCCCAATTAAAACCATTCCAGCCAGTCCTAAAGAATAACTAGGGCATTATATTAGATGCTATAAAGGTTCCATGCACTGGGATAACTTTCCAGAAACCCACAACCTCCAGATGGGTCCCTGGACCAGATAAATCCTGAAACCTAGAGGGGCTAGCCTCTCCAGAATATCAGCTAGTTCCAACTCCAGACCACTTATTATTGACAGCCCTTCCAACATGAAAAATGTAGAATGGGTATAACCCAAATACCCATAAAGAGTGGGAGAAAGATCAAATATGATGATGGAGTTATACAGAGAAGGTAGGGCTTAACAAATGAGTATGATTGCTGAATGATTATACTGATATTTTTTAGTTCCAGTGTCATAGAACAGCTAGGAGTGAAAATCTAAAATTGTGGAATTGTAACCCGTACTAAACTCTGAAATCTGTTCTACAACTAATTGTTGTGCTGTACTTTGAAATTTATTGCTTTCTTGTATATATGTTATTTTTCACAAGAAGGAAAAAAGTGATGATAAAAAATGTATACCTCCCCTTCCAGCCTCCTATGTTCTGGAGCAGCTAGAAGGCCATGATAAACTCTGTGATGTGTTTTGTAACTACTTGCTGCAGAGCGCTTTGAAAACTATTGTTTTGTTTTGTTTTTTCTTGCTTTGCTTTATATATATGTTACATTAAACAATTAAAAAGTTCAAAAATGTATCTGATGGTAACAATTATTAGGATACAAATCAATGTATAGTTCTACTAAGAATACCATTTTTTATTCTACAAGGATTGTTTGGAAGAGAAGCCAGTGCTCCACTCACACCTTCCCCAACTGCTCCAACTTATAATACTAATGACCTTATTTTATGTATTGAATTGCATCCTCCAAAAAAGACAGGTCCTAACCTCTAGTCCTGTGAATGTGAGGTTATTTGCAGATAGGACCTTTAAAGATGTTTTTAGTTAAGGTGAGGCCAAACTGGATTAGGGTTGGCCTCATAATTCAGTATGCTGGTATCTTTATAAGGAGTGGAAATATGGACATAGACAAAGAGATGAACATGCAATAGAATCAGAGATCATTAGAGTGCTACAAACTATGGAAAGCCATAGATTGCTGGCTACCCAGTGGAAGCCAAGGAAGAGGTATGGAATGGACAATCCTCTTTTAGAGGAAACAGGGCCTTGACAGCACCTTGGTTTCAGACTTTTAGCACCAGAACAATGAGACCATAAATTTCTGTTGTTTAAGCCAACTGGTTTCTGGGGCTTTGTTCCAGCAGCGTTGACAAGTAAGACACCTCAGTGTTCACATGAAAATTTTCATATATGCCTTGAATCTTCAGTTAAACTTCTGGATCTGAATATATCTTTTTGAAATGAAATGAAAGGGTGAATTTTTGTTTATATGTTTCACTACTCAAAACCACTTCCTGTATACAGTATATCTTCAAGATATACTTTAATTTAAATGAAGAACAACCTCCTGCTTTTCCCATGATAGTAAATAATAATCCCTTTAGAATCCTTTTTTTATGTTTATATATTTAATTGAAACAAATAAGGCTTTGCAAAATTCCATTATATTCTCTCAGATCTTCTAGCACAGTCATATCAAGTTTAAATATTATTTCTATGTTTCTCAGAGTCCCTCAGCTGCTACTAGACCATGCAGGAATGTCCAACAAGAGATATTTTTGTCTAGGTCTGGATTGGTCTCAGTGAGCATAATATATGGAAATTGGTGAACCTCTACACCTGGCACCTGTGGAACCAGAACTTTCTACTAAATGGGAACCTAAATGTTTTATGCCCTTGTTGAATTTACAGCCCATCCCTGGAGGCATGGAATGCACATTAGGAAAAGTAAGTAGGAATTCATCAAAAATATAATGTGACTCCTTGTAAGAAACACAGTTAAAGAAACTTTGGGAAAAAATAAGGGAACAACCAAATTCTATGTGGTTTTGTGTTTCTCACAGAGAGAATGGAATATATAAATGATACGCTTCACATAGTTTTAAAATCCGGACTTAAGAAACACTTTACATTGTTTCGTAAAATATATATTTGGCTTTTCCCATAGTAATAATTTTTATGTGAAAAGAAAGGGGGTTTAAGGTCAACTAGGGCAATAATAGCAACCAGGGAATGAATGGGAAAGGAAGCAGAAGTGTGAGAAACAGCTGGAATGTGCATTATGCTGTGGCAACTCTTTGATGCAATCATTTGGCATGAACTGCAAACCTCCTGAGAGGGAGAAAACAATTTGTAGGAAATGTATGCATGCAGAAAATATGTAGCTCATCTGTCTCCAATCTAGTTATGGATTGGCCATGTATATTCATATATGTGACAGGAAAATTACATATATCCCAATGGCTAAAAAGAGATCCAATGCTAGCTTTGTCCTCAAATTGATGTATTTAAAATAATTTTATGACATAAATAAGAATAGCTTTATGAATGTATGTAAATTGCATCATACTTCTCTTTCCAGCATATTTTGGCATACTTACATTGTGTTTCTTAAAAGTTCTATCATTTTTAAATTATTTTACAAATCAAAAGAAACAAGTAATAAACAATAAATGGCATGTGGATAGAAACAAGTCTGATGCAAGCTGGTGAAAGCAGACTTACCAAAAGAAAGTGATAGAAGAAAACATGAAGATGAAAGGAAGAGAGAGAAAGAGTGGGCAGAAATTCTCTCATTATAGTGCTCCAGCTTATTTTTAAAACTTTGGTCCAAACTGCTCTATTTTTAATAAATTTTAAGCAATATTTATACTCTCTCTGTGCCATTTTTACTAATGATTACTTAAATTTTTGATATTCTGGGTTTGCTCCTGAGATTCTGTAATTGATAATTCTTTAGCCTCTTTTTTGTTTGTTTCCCTTAATTGCATGGCTTTGTGAAGGGTTGTAAAGAGACCTAAACACCTGCTATCTATAAGTTTCACAAATAAATAGTCACCAATACACTAATAAGTATATATATCCATTTGAATCTTGTGAAGACCGTGGATACAGGACATAAACTGAACTATATGTCTAATATATAGTATGCCTGATACCTAATACAGAGTCTACAGATTTTATTAGAATACATTCTATATATAGGACATATGTAAAAATATACTCTGTGTATAGGATATATTTGTAATATGTATTTCCATGTTGGATGAAAGAATGGCCATAAACCTTGACCAGCTCCATTGAATACTTACTAAATTGTTATTGCAGTTCCGTGGTTCACAACTCTTCCCATACATTGAATAAGGAGTTAAAATAATTACCTGGAAAACTTTCTGGAGTCATTTATTTGTATTCATAAGAGTGGGCACAAAAATGAGAAAAGATTTTACTAATGAGAGTTGCTGTCACAACGTTTTGAGCGATTATCCTTCTAGGATCCACCAGCCCTTCCAGCTGATTTTCAAAGCTGATGTGTACTAACCTTCTGTTGATTTTGCTCTGGCAGCACTGAGTGTTGCTTTCCTGAAAGAAAAGAGAGCTTGTTCTTAATGTGACCTTTGTCTGGAAATCTTGTTTATCTGGCTCTGTTTTAAAGCTGCATCTTAGTTGAGTTGCCACTGGTTGTGGCCACAGAATTCTCTGCTTGAGTCACAGGTGAGTTCAGTGTAGAAGAAGCTATTTCTTCAGGGACTGCACAGTTAACTGCTTAGTGTTAGTAAGAGAAGCCCCTCTGACAGCTGCTATTCATGAATCCATTTTCTGAAAGTGGAAAATACAGAATTCACAGACAATGCAGCCTGTATTGTTTGTATAAATTATCCTCTAGCGGGAAATAATGGCTGTAGATTATTTCCCTTTAATGGCCAATTTTAGATATTTTTGTAGCATACAACCTCCTAAGACCAGCTTCCTGACAAAGTTCAATTTTGCTGCCTCGGGGTAAATGCTCAATTTTCCTAATATTAATTCAGACAGCTGCAAATTCACATTTAAGTAATTAGTCTCTATATGAAAGTTGGGTAATAAGAAAGTTTAAAATAAATAATGAATGACTGTGTAAGTCAATAACATTGATGTAGCATTCTCCTAAAATCAAATTGCAAAACGGCAGTTTCTTTCTATTGGAATTATAGTATACAGCTAGAAATCGTGATTGACATTTTACATTTTTGGTCAGTTATTGAGCATAAATCTAAGTGTAAAGTTTGTTGTATTTTCTGTATTTGTTTTAATAGTATTTAAAGATAATATAAAACATGTAACAATCTGTACATTCCAGTAAAAACCCAAAGATGAATGAGCAAAATTCTATGCAAATATATAGGCTTGAAATGCCGTAACTGCATTTTATGAGGAAATAAACTTTAAAATAACTTTCAAAAAAATAGTGCATTACAACAGTTCAGAGACTCAATTCTTTAGATGAGAAAGGAAATATTTTCTGTGGTTCACATCTGTAGTTAAAATATCTTAAGCTTCCAGTTGAAATAACAAAACAATGGCTGTTCTTTCCCTTTTCCTGTTCTACCTAAATGCAAAGTTATGGTTTTTCTACCTCATGGAATTATTTACTGTGCAAAATGGCGTTAAAATGGTGCTAAAGTTACCTAACTAGATTTTGATACAATTCACCATTTCAGTAACCTGATTCCTGCTTTTATACCTTTTCTGAGGTTTGTGACAGGAGAACTGTGTTTATGAGCATTAAAACAGTTTTATATCTCAAGGCAGCATCTGAAATTCCAAATTGTCAATCCATCCTCTCTGATATCATTCCCCTTAATATCCTTCACGTGTAACTCTGGGGGAAGCATAGCTTCAAATTAAATTGATGAAAAGAATTCTACAGGATCCTCAGAATACGTTGTGCTAAAAGAACAGTTAAAGGACAGATAGAGGTTATTATGCATGTCTGGGAATTCTAGTTCTCTTTTTCACAATTTCCATGAATACGTAAATGGTACAATCTTCTCAGTACTTATGTATATCTTCTGGAGAGTCTATCACCCTATGGCTGTCAACCATCCCAGACTCCTGGAAGCTGCTTTTAAAGGACAGTGTACTGTCCACAGTCTCTTACTAACTTTGATGGGTGTGTTTTTTCCCCCCATTTTCCCTTCAGACTCTTCCCAATCCAATCCAATCGAAAGTATGTCATCTAACTTTTTATTCTCTCTATCTTTCATCTCCTCTGTTACCTGATCTTTGAATTAAGTATACACTGTTTACAGTACTTAAAAAAAAAATCTCTTTTCCAAAAATACATGCCAAAGACATCTATTCACTGCTATCATGTCTTTTTATGCTTTTCCTTCTGGTTTTCATTTTCTTTTAATTTTCTCTTAAACTTTGAGCACCAATTTAGATGCCTCTTGGCACCCCAATCACGTGTGCTCTCTCAGTCTTCTAAACTCCTAAAGCTTTATTGTTTACAGCATAAATGACCCTTATTATTTACTGTTTTAAATTATTCATAAGCACATCTTATCTTGCTTACTAAATGGAAACATCTCTGAGGGAAGGAATTATGCCCAATAAATTAACCTTCCTTGTATAGCACAGAACACAGGTGACCTCATATAGTTGGTGCATAGCAACTATTTCCGGCAGGTTGGCTTTTGGAATTCATCACAGGAAGTATACTTGATTGCTTTGTTTGTTTGGTTTCTTTATTAACAAGTTGTTAAAGAACTAGGATCAGGCCTGTCTTTGGGCAAAAGTATAAAATGTATGAGTTTTCTGGGCATTCACCATCTCTTCTTCATTTGCACTCTTTCTTTTTGTGCTCAATGCCTTAATGGTCTTTCACACCTGCAATGTCTACTTCCACCGGAGACTTTTGACAGTATTAAACATTTACATCTGCATGTTATTTTTAGCAAGTATTGGCTTTTTAATTTTTCCATTAATTTGGATTGAGGGGGTTTATCCTTTTGTCCTTTCTCGAAGAGTATATGACATTTGCTAAGAATGTGGGCTCCTGAGTCAGATTCCATGATTCAGCCTTTGCTACTTGTAGCTGCTTGGCTTTTGGCAAGTTACTTTATTTATTTACTTATTTAGGCATATTTGTATAAATGTCATTAAAAGGTAAGTAATGACAATACTGCAATACTGGCTTCATAGAGTTGCTATGAATACTAAAAGGCAAAAATGGCAAAAATGTGAGTTTAGTTTGGTGACTGCAATATAAAAAAGTGCTCAGTGAACTTTACTTATTGCCTACTAATAAAGATATTAGATATTAGAGTCTGGGAAGATAGTAGTGGCAACATGGCTACTCATTTTCCCTGAATCCTCAAATAAAAATGGCTTGAGATTACAGCCGACATTGTAAATAATATTTAAAAGTAGGTGGCAAGGTGTGTTGGTTTGAAGCTCTTATGTACCCCAGAAAGGGTCATGTTCTTTTGATCCACTTCTGTGGGAGCAGACCTGTTGTGGGTGAGATCTTTGATTGGGTTGTTGCAATTGAGATGTGATCCAGATTATTCACGATGGGTCTTAATCCTTTACTAGAGTCCTTTATGAGGATAAAAGACAGGAAAAATCCAGAGCTCTCAGAGAGAGAAAGCTCAGAGAGAAGCACCCAGGAGAGCACCCAAGGAGAGCTAAAAGAGGAAAGCCTGGAGAAGCAAGCAAGGACACACAGAAGCAAAAGCAATGGAATCTGAAAAGAAGGACGAGCTGACGCTGGCCATGTGCCTTCCCAGCCGACAGAGGAACCCTGGATGCCAGCAGTCAGTCTTCAGAGAAGGCATCATCCTGATGATGCCTAAATTAGGATATTTTCATGGCTTTAGAACTGTAAATTTCAAATTTATAAATCCCCATTGTAAAAACCAACCCATTTCAGGTATACTGCTTTCTGGCAGCTTCAGTAAACTGAAATGCAAAGCATCCCCACGGATCTTAAAATATAAGAGAGTGGGGACACATCACCAAGAGCCACATAACCTGGATATTCATAGTATCTACTCAGGAGGAAGAAGAAAAATGCACCAGAAGGCCTTCGACTAATCTGAGTGTAGGAACTTCCCAATATAGCTAACAGGTATTTACTGGAAATCAGAGCAGGACAATTTGAGAAGAAAGGTTAAAATTAAGAAGAGTTTTGCTCAAGCCAATAATGGATGAGCACAAGGGGTATGTACTAAGAAAAGGCTGAATCCCACCTTACTTTAAAAATTCAGGAAAACTAACAAAATATGATACGGAGAGGAATAATATCACTAAACACAAGAAAGTACCCCAGAAAGTCATGGCCACTAAACAAATCAAACTGTAAATTACTCTTCCTCAAACATCTAACAGAAATTAAGATGAGTATTGCAGTATTTTTCCAGGACTTCCATAACATGTACCACAATATGTGGCTTAAAACAGCAGAAATGTATTCTCTCACAGTTCTGGAGGCTGGAAGTCTGACAACAATGTGTTGATAGGGCCACAGTCCTATGGAGGTTCTAAGGGAGAGTCCTTCCTTCCCTCTTCCTAGCTTCAAGTGTTTTGCTGACAATCCTTGGCATTCCTTGGCTAGCACATGTATCACTCCAATCTCTGCCTCCATCTTCACATGGCCTTCTTCTCTCCATATCTCTCAGGTTCTTTCTTCTCCTACAGGATACCAATCATCAGATTTAGGGCTTTTCTTAAATACAGGCTGATTTCATCTTGAGATACTTAACTAATGACATTTCAAAAACTCTGTATCCAAGTAAACTTCCAATAGACATGGTTTTGTGGGGACATTATTCAACCCAATGCAAGTATATAATAATTGTAAGAACTCATAAATAAGGTGTCATAAAAATAAACTAAAATGAATCACTTTGTAAGTGAAGAGTAAATTAAAAAGAAGATAAGATGGACTGAAGACCACGGACATGCTTTAAGAGAGATATCATGTTAAAAAGAAGAAAAAGAAAAAGAAATGAAGGGAGAAATTTTATAGATTTGAAATTAAGTGGCAAATACTAAAGATGGACTAAGAAGATACAAAATACTGATAAAAGGAGCCCTTGAAATGGAAAACAGAATCCAGGGAATAAAAGAAATACTAAAAACTATAATCAAAAGAAAACTTCCTGAAATGAAAAAATTAAGACAAAACAAAACAAAGAACCCTGAAATTAAAAATTGAAAAAGAATACCACAAACTTGATAATGTCAACACAGAATGAACAAAACCATGATATATTCTGATAAAGTTAGAATACTTAAAAAAAAAAAGGAAAAAAAAACATTGTTTGGTCATTCAAGACAAAAATATCACATGACTATAAACAAAGAAAATTAGATTACTTAAACTTAAAAATGTAAACACCATTATATGTCAAAAATAAATGAGTAGCACATTGAAAATGCTCAAAAAAAGACTGTATAAGCCAAAATAACTTTCAAGTTTAAAGGGCACTAACTGTTATTTATAAGAACCCAGAATATATTGTTGCCATCCTGAAGAATATACAGGAGAATGAGGTACAGATGACTTAAATGACCAGAAACATAGAGGAACTGGTGCTGAGTTTTAAATGTATAATATTCTGTAGAATAAGATTCAGATAACGTTAAGAGAGGAGTGAAATGCGTCATCCTATATACTAGTACATGTATACTACTGTAAACTCTGACAATACAGACAGAGCACAAGTATCAAAAAGGGGGGAAGATTGGAGAGAGCTGACATGAAATGTTTTAAAAAATATTTTCAGTAATTATATTGGTGGTAAAATTACTTGTTATTCTGAGGCTGTTATGTATAAAATACAGAATAAAGCCAAGGAGTAATTCTGAGATATTTACATTCTCTTATACTTTTGTCCATGTAAATCAGAATTCTGGTGTGGAAGAAAGAAAATTTCAGATAATTTCAGAAGAAATTAAATAAAACTTCTATGTTGATTGGAAATATCCATTTGAGCTCATGAGGTGGTTTCTCTTTGGTGTGTGTTTACCATTCCTAGCTCTGTTGACTAAAAAGGTGTAGACACAATGACCAACTCTTGAGCTCAGATTGTGCTTTCAGAATAACCCTCCAAGGTTGTTCTATATAAATTATAATTGGCTTTTCCATTTATCCAAAGAAGGTTGTTGGAATTCTAATCCTAATTGCTTTGGGTAGAATTGATACATTAATGATGTTCTGCCTTTTAAACCATGAATATAGACAAAGTTCTGTTTCTTAATCTGGGTAGTAGATGAATTGTGTTTATCTTATAATAATTAATCATGCCATTTATTTAATTTTGTGTGTTTCTGGATCCACATTTTATTTTACAATAGACTATTTTTAAATGAAGTCGCTTGGTGTGTACATAGTATTGGTAAATTTTAGAAATTTTGAAGTGAAATAAAAAGCGAGAAAATATATGCAAATAGGCTGAAAAAAGTAGTAGTACATATTAATGATGTTTAGTCTTTTAAACATATCAGGTGACTTTTTAAGTCTCAAACTCTATTGTACTTCTCCCCATTATTCATTATTCATTCACTCTCTATCTATCGATCAATCGATCTACACATATATATGTGCAGGTGTGTTATTTTCAATAGTAAGTTCATATTCTTTATTTTTAAACTCAGACAAAAATAGGAAACAAATACAAGTTATAATATGATATGTGAGAATATAAAATTAGGTAAAACATTTGGCAGAAGTTCTTGACCCTTCTCCTCCTGAATCCCCACTGGGATATGTTTTATATGAAATAACCCCGTACTTTAGAAATAAATTCTCCTTTCTCTTTAAGTAGGTATGAGTTCTTTTCTATTATTTGTGAAGCATCTACCCTTTTATTAAGATATTTTTTTCAAACCTGTGGTTTCTACTATACCTGTCATACACATTTTTATTAACTTTATTTTAATTTATTTTACATATTTGAATAATTGAAAATTGGATTTTTGTGGAGTTTTAAAATTATGTTTATTAATTGGTAATTTTTTATGCAGAATGAATGCTATTAAACATGATTTTTTGGTAATTTATTACTTTCCTGAACAATCACATATCCCATATTTAAAAAATGGTCATTATATATTTTAAATTGTTTCATCTGTTTGGTATCTTTTGTTCTTGAAACACAGTTAAAAACAAGAATACTGCATCAGGGAGGGCCACGGTGGCTCAGCAGGCAAGGATGCTTGCCTGCCATGCCAGAGGACCCTGCCCATGTAAAAAAAAAAAGAATACTGCATCAAAATTGCATGTACTTTGATGTTATTATCATTACCTCTGTTTTAGAACTGGATGAAAAATAAAAGCAAAGAGAGAGGTTAAGTAACTTGCTCACATCACATTGGGAATTGCTGATAGAGTCAGGATCTAAATACAGTCAAGCAGACTGAGGTAAGGATCCTATGAAAAGGAATACAGCCTTTGAGAAAGTTTAAAAAAAGAGACTTACACTAGAACACACCTTAAGGACGTGTCATCTAGTAGATAGGTAATATTCAACCAGGTAAAAGAATGATTAAAGGCATTCTAAACAGAGAGAGTAGAATGGCATAAAGGTCATGCAGTGTGAAGAGACATGGCCTGTTTAAGGAACTGATAGAGGTCGAATGCCCTGGGAATGGTAAAAGGGGGGAAGCACTTCTTGAGGTGACATTGAAGATATAAATAGGGAAAATCCATGCAGAGCTTTGTGTGTTGAGTCAAAGATTCTGGCCTTTCCAAAAAGATTGGAAAGTAACTGGAGAGTTTTCATTCCTTGTGAAGAGTGGGGAAGGGCATGATTATATGCAATTGACACACCTTCAGAATGCTGTTTGAAAAGATTACTTCAGCTAAGATGTGAGTGGGTGGGACAGAATTGGTATGGAGAGATTTCATGGGAGAGCATTACACTGGTCCAGAGAAGAGGTGAGATGATAGATGATGATAATGTTTTCTAAGGTGGCAATGGTGAAGATGGGGGAAAATGTCCAGTTTTAGAGAGAAAGCAGATGAATTAGAAATGCACATGAACAGAAGTGAGGAAATAAGAAAGCTCATAGATGCACCAGTGAGGCAGTTGGATAGATGGTATGTCTTGAGGTTCAGAACACAAGAAAGAACAGTTTAGGGGAGGTTGCCATGGGGACAATACTCAGTCCTTTATTTATATACTCAGTTTTGTCTTTGAGTTATGTGAGTGGAGAAGCCAAAGAGGAAATGGTATCTTAGGTTTCAGGCTACTAAGATGAATACCACAAAATGGGTTTGTTTAACAAGAGGCATTTAATGGCTCACTGTTTCAGAGCCCAGAAGATTTTCTCCCTCTCATGGTTTGGTAATATTCTGACTGGCAGTGTCCCTGGGTTCCTTGACTTTCCCATCACATGGAAATATCATTTCTTTTCTCCTCTAGGTTCTCACTGACTTCTGGCTTCTGGCTCCTTCTGGTAGCTTTTACTCTGTCTGAAATTTCCTCTGCTTAAAGTAGAATTTAGTAATAGGATTAAGAAGTAACCTGATTCAGTTGGGTACGAATTAACTAAAAATCCTCTTTAAAAGGTCCTATTTCTAATGGGTTCAAACCCACTGGAATGGGATTAAGATTAATAATATGTTTTATTCTGAGGGGCATAACTCAACATAGTACAGACAGAAAACAAAAAATGTCTTGGACAGAGTCATAATAGGAGATGTGATAACAGAGCTGAAAAGACTAGACTGATTATTGCTGGCTTTGAAGATGGAATTAGCTCACAAACCAAGGAATTGCAGGCATCTCTTGACACCCCAAATAGGCCAGGAAATGGATTTTCCCCTAGAACCACCTTAGAGGAAAGCAGCCCTGCTAATGTCTTCATTTCAGCCCTGTGAGAACATGTTAGCTATCTGACCTCAAGAACTATTTCTGTTCCATCCCTCTCTTCTGAAGACTGACTTACTTAGGGCTCATTACTATAACCACTAGAGGGGTAGCAGACCTGTAACCCCAAAGATAGCACTTTTTACTTCAAATACTGACATGAATCTCCACTGCTTTCTTAGAGAACCCCATTCCTTCCATAAGAATGAGCATAACCCTCTCTCTGTCTCATTGTAGAATAGGGCATTCTCCAGGAGTACATTCACTCCAGACTAAGCTAATCAATGTAGAAAACAAATCATGGTATTATAGCAAATATGTATATTGTTAATTTCTGTAGACATATAAATACATTGCCTAGATTTGAAATTGCCTCTTCTAAGTGCTTGATTAAGTTTTAGACAGTCCAAAAGTCTGGTCAAACAGGAACAGCTAAGTAAATTATGGTAGATCCATGCACTGGACCATTAAATTGCTGTTAAAAAGAATAAGGTAGTTCTCCTTGAAGTGATGATAAAATGTTATGTTACTGTGAAGTGAAATTTTTCATTAATTTAAATAAAAAGAAAATTGCAGAAACAAATATCTCAGACAAAGCATCAAAGAACTCAGACATTTTAGTTGTTGTGTAGAACAGAATAAAAATGCAAGAGAAACAGTATTAGTATTGAGAGAGAGAGAGAAGGAAAACTGGGGTACTGTGGTCTTATGGAAGCCAAGGGAAAGTAATGCATCAAAGAATGAGTTTGATCAAAGACAGCTGATAAGCCAAGTAAAGTATCGATAACAAACGTCCATTTGATTAGTGTTCTAGAACTTCCTGAAAACTTTAGTTATAGTTGTTTAGAAGAAGTGCTAAATGGGATCCAAATAAGAGTGTATTGACTTGTATGTGGGAGGTGGAGGTAAGGCAACAAAACTAGTGAGTAAAGAGTGCTCACTTAAAATTTTGGCTAGGAAAAAAAATAATAGAATGGTAACTAGAGTGACAAATTCCTATAGACCATGCCAAGTTATAATGACATATTTTCATATAATATAGTGTTTATACATGCCATTATTCAATGTGCTATAATAGAATAACATGAACCAAATTAATAAGTGATTTTAATAATTTTAATAGTGAATGGTTGAAGAGTCATGAATATTCTTATCCAATTTCACATCACTTTTTCTAACATAGTTATCTGCAGCAAAGTAAGCACCCAATAAATATTCATGTGAATGAATGAAGCTCAGCAGTCTAATTATGTTTTATATAGTAAATAAGGCATCTTAAAAGTTCCCACCTTCCAGTAGATTTGAATTATTTCCAGTTAGAGAGTATTTTATCAATATCCTATGTGCTTTTCTGTAGAAAGCTTACAAATGATTTCTAGAAACAAATATAAATTATCAGGTAGCAATTCATGTTAGTTTTATTAGAGAAGAGAATAATCTACAAAGTTGAACTTTGTAAAGTGTTCAACATGAATAAAATACACAATCATTTGTGCCAAAGAAATTTCCAAGGGTTTGAGGATAAGTAACTAAATAACTAAATGAATAATCATATAATCTATAGCATGGTTTAAACATCCATAAATATATATATTTCCCAATACTCTTGAACTGTACGAGTAAACAAAATGATTCTTTTAAAAATGTGTAAATATGCATAGCCCCATAAAAATGTATAAATTTGCATAATATATAAAAAATTTCTTAAATAATCCACAGTATTTACTGGAGAGCACAGAGCAGCACCACAGTGGAATACTTCACTAATACTCCCATTCGACACTGTGACAGTTTACAGAGCCAGAGCTGAACAAATCAACTATTCTGAGGCTCAGTTAAGAAAGTAAAATTGTTCAAAAAGTCTTTAAAGTAACAGTAGAAGAATTAATGGATCCATAAGTTAACAACAAGCGTAGTAATAAACACACCTTTAGCCCATATCAAAATAATGTAAAAACGAAAGACTTAATACGGTTCTCCATAATGCTGCCTCCTTATGTTCGCCAATTTTAGAATGAATCTATTAATTTATGCTCTGGATTACAGGCATTTTATTACCTTGTTCATACTCAGAAAACTACTAATAGTAACAGCAATAATAATAGCAACTCTCTGAGCTCTTCAAATCAAAAGCTTATAGACAAATATTTGTGAAAATATGAATAATTAGACATAAAAGTTAATTGGGGCTAATTTTAGAAGATATGGGAAATAATATTTCTAAGAAATATAACCCCAGAGGAAAATGTGTTAGATTTTTACTTGTAAATTTTAGTGAGGAGTGAAACTACATTTTTGGATTGTGATTGAGAATTTTGCACACCAGTTTCCTCCATTGCCTCCTAGGGGCTCTTCAATTGTCTAATTATTCGATTAGTTATTATTTGTTCAATAGCCATCTTCCTAGCATATGATTATAAAGATGCTGAAACTCCAATCAATTGAAATTTGGAAAGTTCTTTACTGAATTCAAGTATATTTACCAAATGTCTAATCATTGTTTTCCTAAAGCTTTGAAGATACTTTTGAAATGATACAAACTCTTAAAATAAGGCACTTGCCCTCAAGTATTACCCAAGCATTTAGAGTAATGAAGACCTGCATAAACTTGACTAGTATAAAACAAACTGTAATATGTAGTATGAGGTAACATAAGAAAGAAGAATTAATTATTACCAATAAATATCCTATGAAAAAGATATAATTGTTGAACTTCTATATACCAGATATTAGACATGACTTCAATATCTTCTCTTTAGTCTTTGCTGCTGAAAATGGTACATCTATAATACTCGAAGATATAATAATATGTTCAACACACTGTGAAATCCTTGGAATATAATATATCTCAATGAATATATTTACTGATGAATAAATATGTGATAATGAATTACAATGCAGTAGTAAATGGTGAGTATTGTTTATAAAACATATATTTGATCATAATGTATGTTCTCTGCCCAGGCAGAACAATAGTATGTACATCAAAGAGATAGGCTGCTTCTTTTTGAGGACAAAGATAATAAAATTCTGATAGAAAATGGTTAATGTCTTCTGGTGGAGACATTCTGACACTCATTAAATACCTAACAAGAAGACTGAGCCAGAATGTAAATCACCCCTGCTCCCTTTGTTGAGAAAATCTTGCTACTGAAAATATAAAATATTAGCTGGAGTAAAGTGTTCTCAGTAATCTAGTTGATTTATACTTTGGTGCAAGCTTCTTATCTCATGAAAACCAGTAACAAATACCATGTTTTCTAGCAGCCAAGTGTGAACTGTGCTTTATATCGAGCTGAACTAGATAATTTTTAGTATCTCTTAGCGTAAACCAGGGTCTTTGAAAGGTGGTATTTCCTAACTTTCCTTAGTGAATCTATTAGTAACCTGTGTGTGAGTCTAGCTTTAACACAAATTGTTCCTCTTTTACCTTCTAGGAATTTGGAGAAGTCGTGGTAAAAAATTATTATTCAACCTCCAGAATGCACATTTGTGAACTGTTATGGTTATTTGGTATTATTGATTGCACTTTGTGCATTACTTGACACATAGTAAGCGATCAATAAATGTGTAAAATAAATAAATAAGCATTGAACCATTTTATTATTTACTGTTGCATCAATTTATTAAATGATGTTCTATGATTTTTTACTTCTACCATTTAACTGATTAATTCACACACTTAGTTTCTGATGCTATCATCCAGAATTGATTTCATGTTTTTTAAAACACGAATTTGCTTAGAAATATTTAACTTTTCTCTTCAACTTTTTTGAGTGCTTAATAATACCAGAAAAGTCCATTTTATTCATTTGGAATCCATATGCTCATTTTTTTTATCATGAACTGGCAAACTGACATTAACATGAAAGCTGAACTTCTCTAAATACAGTAACATTACTCTCTTCAGTCTGGTATACATATTATATAAATTTTACTTAGGTGAATGGGATAAAATTAATACACATACATATATTTACATTGGAATATGGATTATCTATTAATATTTAATATTAATATCTATTAATATGGGTTATCTATTAATACTACTATTAATTTATCTATTAATACTACAAAGATGGTTTTGACAGAGGCTTAGTTCATTTATTTTTAATTCTATTTTAAATGAAAAGGATGGGTTTTGAAAAAAGATGTGCTACAACCAATATGTTATTTGATGTCATCATAGTCATTTGTTTCAGGCATTAAAGAGGAAGGCAGAACATCTGAAGGTCAGAAGAAATATCCAATTTCTGGTCAAAAAGCGACCATCAATGAGCTCTCTTTCTCTGCCGTTCCTAAAACAGAAGTTGTCCCCAAATCCCCTCTGACCTCTGAAACATTGCAAAGGCATGCAAGGGCATCCCTAGGAGAGATTGAGGAAATGAATGGGGTTAATTCTGATGGTATTTTAGTAGTAATGCACTTGTAGATTTTGTTATAGCTCTTTTAGCTATCATAATTTATTTTCCATAATTATTCTTCACTTGATTTTTGTTACCAGGCCCCTTTGTGTGGGTAACATCTTTTATTGGTGTGCCCACTAATTGTTTTACTAAGCTCATTGCGTAAGGTGTTATCCAGGCTTGAAATCTGTTAATCTCCCCTTATTCTCTTCTCACTACTGTACTTCACATTTCTTAATAACTCATCTAACTTCCTGCTGCCTAAAAGGTCGAGAACTGCTTGTCATTTAGAGACACATTAACTCTTTCTGGTCACAGAAAGAAGCAGTTTATTAAATGGTTTCTGGGCACTTGACACAACATAGTGCGGTTTCAACAAAGAAGAGATTTGTTTCTATCTCACTCAAAGGATCAGGCCAAATACCCTTTCTCCCTTCCATTTCCCACAGTTGCTACCGATATAATTTGGACTCCATTTTAAACTAAATCCTTGGATGGGTAGGCGCCAAGTCCATCAAACTCCAGACAGCACTACATTTAGTGCTTATGTTTTATGAGGTGCAGGGTTATAGCATCTCGTTCTCAGGGTTAAGCTCTCAAGATGGGGGAAAGCTTTCTCTTCAGAGACCTGAGACTTTAAACTCTCCAGTCAGAGACACCTCATTCTCAATATGAAAGCATTTAGAAGGGGATGCAGAAGTTATTTTCATCCTTAAAAACTCCTCAGTCAGCCAAAGAAACTAGCCGAAGGTCACTTTTTTTACTTCGCTCTCCACTTTGAATTTCATATTGCTTATATAGAGTGAAATTCATCTCCTTCTTCTTAGGTTTTCTCACTATAATAGATTTTGGGGTGTTTTTTGATGGCATTGCTGAGACAAATATCTCCACAAGGCAAAGATCATATTCATATTCAATCATGTTATTATATAGTTATAGATTACACAGTAACCACAACAGAAAATTGTCATTATAAATGGTTAGCTCACATTGGTTACAATGGCTTTCTTTTTCTCGGTGTGTTGTGTGGTTAATACATTAACACCTTTTATTGGTTTGTGTGATACTGCAGGTGTTGTCTGAGGAGCTTGTGGTGGAGTAAGCAAGTTGCCCTAGTTTAGAATTGCAGGACTAAACAAGCACAGAGAGTGGAGTCTAACAGGAAAACAAAGCAGAGATGGGTTAACTATAATCAGGACAAGCCAAAGAAATGCTAGCAGTAGCGGGAGTGGATTTATGCCAAAATCCTGTAGGGATCCCTGAACTAGAGTGGAAAGAAACATGATGTCCTGTGTCTCAGTTGTCAGCCTGTAGCAATGAATTTTGCCAAGTGAAAGTTCTCCTCCTATTGTACTATTCTTTCACAGTCAACACCAAAAAATTCAGAGGAAAATAACAGTGGGAGTTCAGGGCAAGAGGGAGTGGGAAGGAAGATGGGGCATATTATAGGAATAGCTTTAGGAATAGTTCCTCTAAACTGAACTTCATGTTATCCGTATCAGGAGCTGCCTGCTGGAATCAGCTGCTCTCCTCTGCGCACACATCTGCCCTCTACCTGAGCCAGGTGTTCTTAATTACCAGTTCAGTCAGGCGGGGAATGCAGCGATCACATCCTGTCTTCACAGACACTATGTTAAAAAGCTTCTGCGCTTGCAGCCAAAAAAGGAAGTCAAACAAACAAACAAAACCCTTGGTTACAAAAGGTGTTTTTTCATTGCAAGAACCAGATAGCTGCCCTCCTATCTTCCTCACTCTCAGCTTTCCCTGGGTCCCTGCAGGTCTCCTACTTGATGACTGGCATGACAGACGCATTTATCTCAGGTGAGAAATGGGACTATGGTGAGATGGTGGGCTTGAGTTTGGGGTTTCAGTACCCATTTGATTGGCTAACTATGGTGGCAGTAATCTTGAATGCAAACCCGTCCTAGTGTTGTCTATTCTGTACTGAGTGCTTTGATCATTTTATCTCACTTAATCCTCACATCAAGGCTAGGTAGGCTTTGTCATCACCCATTTTTACACAGATAAAATATGAAGCACAGAGAGTTTAAGTGGTAATAAAATATTTCACAAATATATGAATGAAAAGATACGGCCAGTATTACTGAGCACCTTAACATAGCCCTGCCCTCACAGAAACCATGTGTAATTACATAGAAAGGAAGGAAGGAAGGAAGGTGGGATAAGAGTGAGTGTTAAGTTCTGGATGGAGAGGTAGGACTCCAAGAACAGCATGTGCCATTGTCCTAGGCATATTGAATCCATGAAAGCAGTTATGGTACAAGGAAGAAGACTCACAGCCGGGGAAGTCAGAGGGGGGAAAGGGCATTTTGTAAAGCATGAGATGGGTGAGCTCTGATTTTCTTGCAAAGATATTTGATCTCTGCCCTATTTTACAACACTTACTGCCTGTGGGTGGCCGCAGGGTTAATTGTGGCCAGAAGGGACCCTAAAGCCTTTGGGTAGCTCCTTTCTGGAAGAGATGCTAGGATGAAAATGCTAGAAATAATGCACATATCTGACAGCTTTTTTTGCACTTGAAATCATCTACCTTGCCCATATACTCTGAAATCCATGTCCTTCTGGTTCTTGTCTGCTTTTCGCTTCTGGCCTATTTTTTGTCCTTACTCTTTTTGTATGTGCCAAGAACTGACTTTTAAATTAGAACTTACCCAGTGATTTTGCTGACTGGTGATTAATCCAGCCTGTATCCTTATTAAAAAGAAAAAGAAAATAATCTAGCTCTGCCTCTGGACCCCACCGGATTATTTACCTACTCTTTCAAAATCATTGGACTGAACGGTTACTGGTATTTTCTCTAGTTTTAGGTCCAACAATTATATTATATTACAGAAAAATTTCTAGGATGACTTTTATGATTTATATCCATGTCTGCCTAATCCTTTCCCATTGGTCAGGTAATTCAGCACTTTTTTTAACACCTGGCACATTTAAAATGAAAAGAGTACATTCCTTGATTACTTGGAAAAATGAAAGCTAGAAAAGACTTTGATTACACAGTCCTGGCCATGAGTCCCTCTAAAATGGAAACAGGAATCTCATGGTTATAGCATTATAAACCCTCAAGGCAGTGTAGACCTGGAAACAGTGACCTCTGAAGGCTGTTCAGAGCCTCACCATCCTGTCTCAGTGAGAGGGAGATTTGTAGTTCTAAATCACTGCTCATCATTCTAACAATTCAAATGGAACAAAAACTACAGAACTGAGCCCAGAGCACTTTCATTTTCATCCTCTCCTCCCACCCGCATCTTCTATCCATGGTAGTAAAGCCTATTCAAACTGTTACTTCTCCCTCCAAAGCTATTATATCACAATTGGAGCTGAGGACTGTCTCCTATTTGTTCATGGTTTATTTCCTTCCACGGTTCAGGTAGAGAAAAGGGAATCTCACTGTTGGCTCTAAATGTTACATTAGTTTCAACATAGGAAGATTTAATAAATAAAGATATTTATTTCATGGCATAGTTTACTCAAAACTTTCTCAAATGTGGCACCCTGATTATTCAATGGGAATCTCAGCTTCTGTTTTGAAGGTTAAAAATCGCTAATATTTGGATGTTGACCTTTTTCTTTTTCAGATGTCTCATCTTTAAGATGGTCTCATGGTAGGACCTACTTCAAAGTGGATAAACCAAGTTGATAAAAGTAGAGCAATTAGAAAAGTCTAAGCTCTTTAGAATAATTGATTTTAGATATTATGGCCATTATTATTATTTCTTATACCAAGTTCTAGAGTGTATATATACAATTAGATATATATGAAATTTAAAGATTATCCTAAATATTGCTTGAGATTTTCTCTTAATATGTTTACATGACATTCTCTTTCTATATATATATGCACATACTGCATGGTGGGGGTCACATTTCATTCTTTTTCCATATGAGCAACCTGTTGTTCAGAACCATTTGTTAAATTTTTGTTCCTTTGTTTTCCTGTTTGTTTGCTTGCTTGTTTTTTCTAGGGTGGGGGGGAGTGCATGGTCTGGGAATCAAATCCAGGGCTCCCATAAGGCAGGTGAGAATTCTACCACTGAACTATCCTTGCACCCCAGGCATTCTTCTTTAATAGCACAAATCTTGGATTCAGAGAACCCTGGGTTAGTGTCCCACATCTGTTTCTTATTAGATGAGTGATCTTGGGAAATTTATCATCCTCTCTAATTTGGGGTCGTTTGTATATAAAATGAACATATGCATTTTAATCTCACAGGGTTGCTATAAAAAATGCCTGTAGCACTGAGGACATATCAGCTCTCATTTAATCCTTATTTAATATACGGCAGCTATTATCATCACATAAATATTTATATGCAATGGGTGAGGGGAAGAGAACTCAAAACATTCGTAAGATCCTTTTTGGTGAGATAAATGTGAGCTATCCCTTGAATAGTCTTATCTATTTAAGTATAGAAAGGCAAAGCTAAATGCAGGAGTCCTTGGAACTACAATAGAACAAGCTCTGCAAGCAAGTTCAGGTTTGAAAGGATCACTTTTCTCATCCAAGGGTAGTTGTGGCTTCCCTGTTATGCCCCAGAACTCATCACTGTCTCATCTGCTCATCATTGATACCAGATGTAAGCATTGAGTGTCAACTGGAAAAGTCAACTTGCTTCAGTGTAGCATCTTTTCAAATTTAAGTACCATTAAAATAAATGAGCTTCCCTTTGTCTTAGTCACCTAAGGCTGCAATAACAAATCACCACAAACTTGGGGGCTTAAAACAATAGACATTTTTCTGTCTCATGAAGCTTGAAGTCTGAAATCAAGTTGTCTACGGGGCCATGCTCTCACTAAGCCCCATAGGGGAAACTCCCTCTTTGCCTCTTCCTAGCTTCTGGTTATTTGGCAGCAATACGTGATGTTCCCTGGGTTGCAGCTTTATCCATCCAATCTCTGCCCCTGTTGTCACATGGCCCTCTGCCTTCATGTGTCTGTGTCTCTTCTTTACAAGGACACCAGTCATATTAGATTAAGGGCTCACTTTAGTCCAGTGTGACCTCATCTTAACTAATTCCATCTGCAGGCTCTATTTCCAAATACTTTCACATTCTGTTGTACCAGGGGTTGGACTTTAACATAAACTATTGGGATTCACAGTCAACAAAGTCTCGTTCAGCATCTCTGGCTCTCTTACTTTCTCACAAATACCTGTGCTCATGTACACCCCCTGAACCGTGCTGTGCTATTTTAGTTATGACTTTAAGGAAATATGGAATTCCTCTGGATTCTACCCTGCAAAATGCATTACATTAAAATATAAAGAGGGAATTCATTCAAAGACATTGATATATTAGTGATCTGCTAAGAATGACCTCTGTTGGAAGAGAGGTGAGAATTACCAGTCCTACTTGGAAATAGTTCCTTTGTTTAAGAAAACATTTTTTCCTTTCTGATTGTGATATTTAAATATAAAAATTACATAAAGATTTGAACATTTTAAATAAGAAATAGCATTGTTTTGTAAACATTAGGAATAAAGTAATATTTTCTTTTCAATCATTAGGAATGAGGCTAACTCCAATAAATGAATTCTTCAGAGTTAGTCTATAATATAACTTTTAAAGGTCTTTTTTCACTAAGAGACCCAAGAGGCATAATAAGTAGACAATTCGTATATATATCATATTACGTTGTGCAAATTCATTTATAACTATTGCTCTGAAGATTCAGAAAAAATACAAAACATTAATTTCAGTTAGTATTTCTCCTCCTTCTGTTTGTTTTAGGAAGATGATGTTTCTCTATAAGTGTTTTTAACCTTTAGATTCATTTCCTTTAATTAGGAGTTACAAATAAGACTCCACCTTTCCTAGAAAAAGAATTCCAAGGAGAATAAAGGAGTAAGCACAGATGAGGCTACAAATGTTTGTAACTCCAGGCCTCAAATCCATTTGCAAAGCTTGATCTCAAGCCATCATTGCTCCCAGAGAGCAAAACCAGAGTAAGAGGGTAAACCTATCGAGAGAGAAAACAAAAATGTGTAACAGAGTGGAGATGGGAAGGGAGAAGGTGAGGGATTTGTTCAGTTTGTATTAGCTGAGGTACACCGTATCCAGGAGCAGCTCAGGTTAGAAACAAAAGTTGAATATTTTTTAAAGTGTGGAGAAAGTTTTGACTGTACTAAAAATTAACTTTCTTTTGTTCCTTCCATACATCTTACAGTGACTGTTCATTATGGTTTACAAAGTTTCACTCCATAAAAATTTTTCTGTTCAGGGTGAATCAAACTGAAAGTATAATAAATTTCTCAAGGTTGAACTAGTCCAGTGGTTTTCAACAGAGGCGATTTTATCCCTCAGGGGCCATTTGGTGATTCCGGAGACTTTTCCAGTTGTCAGTACTGGGGTAGGTACAATGGTGGTGCCGCGCTACAGACATCTAATGGGTAGAGGCCAGGTGTGCAGCCCACCAGAACAAGGAATTAACAGGCCAAAATGACAATCGTGTTGAGATTAAGAAATACTGAACTAGCCAAAATTAATTTAAACTGGAAAGGGGAATTAAGTTGGACCTGGAAAAAATGGCTAAAAAGAAAGCTTTAAGTTTATCTGGGGCCATTCTTGGATAGTACATAAAATTTAATCAACATGGGGGGAGTGCAAGGGTAGTTCAGTGGTAGAATTCTTGCCTGCCATGTGGGAGACCCGGGTTCAATTCCTGGCCCGTGCACTTCCCAAGCAAACAAATGAAAAACCAAACAAACAAAAACTCAGCAAATAGTGCTTCAATAAGGGGATACTCACAAAGAAAAAGAATGAAATGTGACCCTCACCATACAGCAAACAAACAAACAAAAATTAATCAACATACCATTGATTTCTACTTTGGTAGTACACATCCTGCTTCTTATTTTCTCTAATGGAGATTTTAATTATCCTTTTATTTGGAGTTTCTTCACATTCTTTACAGATTTGTCTTTATCTTAATCTTCCTTTTTATTGAATTTCTTTCATAAATGCACATTATCTATTTTATGTTTTAAAATACCAGCAGGATATTTTTAAAGTAGTATTGCTTTGTAGAAGAATTATTTTTTAGATATTCTCAATCTTCAATGCATAGGAATGGTGATCAAAAGCCCTCATATAAATATTGCCATTTATCAGCTGTTTGACTTCGGGGAAGTGATATAACCTCCCTGCATTCCAGGTTTCTTATCTGTACAATGAGACTAACAATATGTAGGACTACATAACTTAAGTAATATAAATGTATTACACCTTTTGCCTCATATATGTATTTACTCACTATTGAATAAATATAGCCTTAACCAAACATGGCAGCTACCAGTGGACACTATGTGTGAAGTACACTTATACCTCTTCACTATCAATTTGGTTCTTGACTACTTCCTTTCTCCTTTCTAAATCTAATCACTGAAAATAGCTTCCTATCTGTCCAAGTGACATGGATTCCTACTTCAAAACGTTGCTGAATTAAATAAAGCTTTTCCTTCCTCAGCCACTTATGTGAAATGAATCTGTAAAATTCTCTGATGCATTTTAGATGCATTTTAGCTGATTCCTGTATATAAACCCAGAGTGAGACTAAATTATCAGCAAATGGTAATCGGATCACATTTTCATTGTGCAATGAGAGAAAACTATTTTTTCAAATACATATTTTGAAACAATGGGCATTCTCTCCCCAAATTTGTATCAGGGATAATGATTCAAATTAGTAGCTTCTTAATTTATTCCCAGTTGAAGTCAATGAGAATTTTGAATGGAACTAAGTAGACATGCATGATACATAAAAATCTGAGAAAAGGAAATTTATGAGCAACGAAGGATAATAGTTATAAAAAAATGACCCAGAGTAACTGCATTGCAATTGTTTGTATTCAGATACAACCTAAATTGAATAATTGATCATTAAGACAAAATATTGAAGTACCTGAATATTAGACCACAGTTATGTAGAGATTTTAAATGAAATTGGATAATTAAGCTAACATATTAAAATATATGCCCATTAGACCATAGTTATGTAGATAATTTATTTAGGATATTTTGATGGTTAATTAAAATCTCCAATTTTTGTTTCTATAAAGAAAAATTAAAAACTGTGATTTTTAGATAATATCTAAAATTCTCATTTTAATAAAATTCATCATATATTATTCCATATAAATTAAATTTTCAAGTATAAGATTTTTAAAATCATTACATGTTAACCCATTCCCAAACCCATAATTTAGGGTATAAATATCAGCAAAAATTCAAATGTCTACAATTCGTATGAACCAGGGTGATATTTGAAGTTTTACTAATGTTCCTGGGTGGTCGCCAAATCATCAGATGAATTGATCAATCAGAACCTATCCTGATATACAGACCCCAATAAAGCAGTAATAGTGCATTCTTAAATCCCTGCTTATAGATTTAAAACACAGGGATATTAATATATATATATATATATTCATATTTTTCCTAGACTATAATTCTCAAAAAATGTGCATAACTATAATAATGTTCATTAATTTCTGTTAGAACAAGTTTCATAGCCCTAGAGGGAAAAAAATTGCTAAACATGAAAGTAGTGAAATTCATTGTATGCAAGGAATATAGTAAAATTTCAAAGTTTCACCAACTAATTCTTTCTCATCTAATTACCATTATTCTGTTTTAACTGGAAGTTACACAAATGGCAGACATTAAATCTAAGATAAATGTCAAATAGTTCCCACACCTGTGCAGTAGCATTCCAGGCATCCCCATATATTTGAGCAGATCATTAGCAATTAGTCGTGTTCTTCTGTCCATCTAATTGTTCTACTGATCTTTTTAAGGTCATTTTCCAGTTCCTTCAATGCACTGGCTTGCAGTTAAAATGCTATTAGCTTTCCTTCTCGTAGCCATTTCATTAGTGTTTGAGCCTGACTGAGCACCATTAAAATCACGGCTGCACACTTGGGTTGTGTTTATCCGTGTGAGGTAGAGTGGAGCATGGGCAACCACTCCTAATTCATGTCCAGGAAATTCTTTTGCCTGAAATATTTAAATTGTTGAGACTAAATGTTTTCTCTGCTTGAATTACAAGAATTACTTCAGTTTTCCACTTCAGTTTAAGTGAAGCAGTCTGAGCCCATTTGAACACATCGAATTATCTATTTTAGTGAGAACCATTTCCTAGGACTTGTGTAAAGGGAAAAGGAGTCTTTCTTAATTCTTAGCTCATCTCTTTATTGAAACTCCCTTGACTGAATTCAGTTAGGTAAAGGAAAAGCGCTATTATGTAGGTTCTGTGTATCTCTATCTATTAGGGTAGGGGGCATGGAACTTCTACAGGACTGGAATTCAAAACTAGGGTCAACTAATCCCAGAGCCTACATTCCTACGACTATCCTGCACTGCCTTTAGGATGGGCACTAAAGAACCTACACTGTGAAAAGTGAGACAGTTTTTGATCAAAGATGGGTTATTTCCTTAGCAAAAGTATCCTTTCCAGACAGGGCTGTCTAAGCATAGCAGCATGGGAAAATGCCTTCCCCATCTCCCCAGGAACAGAATTGACCTGAAAGTGTCATCATCAGTTACTAGTGATTAGTACGAAGTGTCATAGCAAGATGATGAAGTGCCACGCAGGGAACACTGTCTTGAAAAACATACAGACCCTTCCAATAAATAGCATACATAATTTAGTTATCAGGAAAAATCAATGAGATAAAAAAGTCTTTAAAAGATAATCACGTTGCCTTCCATCTGCATTCTTGTCTACATTACAGCCATCTCACCACCTTTCCTACTTGCCAACCCCTCTCAAATGGATGTCTTGGAGATGAGGCAGTTTGGGCACTGAAAGATAATAATAGCACTGAGGGTATATAAGTGGTACAGTATTCTTGTTTCTTTCCCTTTCGTCAAGCTTTGCATACAAAACTGAGAACACTTTGCATTTTGAGAAATGGAGTAATAGGTGATTTTCACCCCATTAGCAGATGTATGCTGTTGGTTTATTCTTTTCCCTTTGAATATAGGTTTACTCTTAATCACAGTAACTAACTTTAATAAACCCCCTACTATGTAGCCAAACACTGTGTATACACATATTATGAGCATTAATATCTAAATTTTACAGCTAAGGAAGCTCAGAAAAATTAACTACTGAGCCCAAGGACACAACTAGGAAATGACAGAGCTAGAGCTGGAAGCCAGGCACTGTGGCTCCAACATCTACTGCTTAATGGTCTTATATGGTACTACTAAACGTAGGTAGAGTAACTGAAATTTGTCCTTTGAACCTGATCTGCCCTGTCTCCTTATTATAGAATTTTAATTCCCAAGTGAACTAAAGAGAGTGAAAATACAAAAAGTTAAGATTTCCGTATTTCACTAGGTGACTTTTTTTAACTTCAGGAAAATATGAGGACATTCAGGTGATATCATTTACTAAATGACTTTTAATTATTTGAACCTAATTATAAATTTCAGTGTTTAAAAAAAATTTAATGTGGCATATCATCTTCAGTTCACAAAATAATGAGAACAAATAGCAAATTGTAGTTTTATACCTTCTTAGCCATTCATGGTCTAATGCCTGTAATTCTGGCTCCAGAACTTTCAGGGACATATTTGTTTGGCAGCAATGAGACAGTTTTAGTCAGGCACTTAGTAAATCTGAGAAAAAGTTTAAAACTATTTTCTAAGATGTTATATAATGATTGTTTTTTAAATTTCAGATATCAATAATTTATACCAGTTTAAGAAAAATGTTTCCCCCCATTGGCAGGCTACATCAACTTGAACTGCTTAAGATATTTGTTTGGGAACGTTGTAATTACTTATTTCCACATCCAAATGTGGACTCTGTTTTAAGACACTTGGAAAATTCAGTTTTGTCCTGCAATTAGGCCAAGGATGAGAATGAGGTGGTATGTGCCAGTGTGCCTCAATTCCAGACATTTCTGATGGATCCTGCATTTCTCTCCTGAAGGGTCTGGGCGCAAAGCAGGTCAGCTCTGCAGGTGGCTGTTCCTAACTAGTTCAATTTGGCATGTGAGTTGAAATCTACTTTCCACCCCTGCATTAAACCAAATAGCAACAACAACAACAACAATAAAATTATAAAGCCCAAACAACAAGAAGCAAAACAAACAAAAAACCTTGAAGGCTATAGTCAGATCATGGAAAAGGAAATGGCCTGGGTTTTAGCAGCACCAGCAAGTGAGTGAACTCTTTGAGCTGAGAGTGTCTTACTGTTTCACTTGCTGAAAAGCTTTCCTTCTAGATTTCTGGTGGGGGACTCACTCATACATTTGCCACCAGACAGAATGATTATGCAATTAAATAGGATGATACATTAATACTTACAAATTTCTGTCTGGTATTAAGAAGTTTTTGTTTGCTCATTTTAGATTGCTAATTGCAAGTGTCTTGAAGGCAGAGCCTGTGAGCTCCATAATTTTGCTCCTTTACATGATATTATTTGTAATTAAGTTACCAAATAAAAATAATTGAATAAGTGAGTCTTAAATCATTAACATATTTGTTGGTTGGTTTTAAAGTGCTTCATTATTTATAAAGACCCCTGCTGAGAGCTAAATAAATATAATTGTGCACAGCCGGTTTGCTGAATGAATCAGTATCAATAGAATCTAAATCTCTCTGAGCCTGCCCTTCCCCACCTCTGATACCTGCAGCAGATACAGAAAACTTTGAAGATCGATTTTGTTTATTACCAAAGAAATAAACTTTCAGATTTTAAAAGTCTCACCTGGTTTAACGTCAAAATTTCAATCTTATCCACTCCTTTTCAGTGACTTCATGGTGATTTCTATTCTTAAGGGTAGAATTTGTCAAGAAAACTACTACAAAAGGAGATAATCATTTAATAAGTGACATGTGGCAGATTAGTGACTGTTGCATTCAGTTAAAATACTGGAGCACATTTAATAAAACCAAATTTTTCATATTGTATTTTCATTATGTATTACAATGTAATCTCCTTTTTCTTAGCTCTTGGTATTCAAAAACATAATTGTGGAGGCTCTTTTAATTGCTTTAGCAATTCAGCATCTTTCTACACTTCCATAATTCAAGAGTACAGAACCCTATCTCAAAATTATTGCTTTTGCCTAAAATTTTCTCTTTAAAGAATTTCTCAGAACCCTAGTGATTTGGAACATATAGATACAAAGAAGAGCTCATAGGGTTTCAGTTAGTTTTGTAAGCTTGAGATTTTCTTTTCTTCCTTTTTATTCTTTGGTCTTATCCCTGGATTTTGAAGAAATCATGAGAGTAAATGAGGAAACTTACCCATCATGGTCACATTAAACCTTTGACTTAGGTCTCCCTTCGCGTTCTCATATATTGTTTCCCCAAATATCTCTCTTCTTGACATGAATGTCTCAGGGAGAGGAAAGAAATTCTCATTGGTGAAAAAATAGAGAAAAACTCTGATGGTTTTTTTCACTTTGTAAAAAGCAGTTGGATTCCTCGCAGTTATGGCCATTGATTGAAATTTTGCAATGAGTAGTCCATTATTACAGAATCACCAAGTTCACTTTAGATGTGAAGTTACCTCTTTCTTACCCTGCTCACCTTGCTTTACTTACAGTTGAGGCCTCATAAGGGCACTAAAAGCAGCAGTAGGGAAAGGAATGTGGTTGTTTCCTTCTCCCTTCCTTTTCTATCTCCTCTTCTATTCTGTTTTTCCCTAGGTGGATTCAGGGGCAACCTTTTATGGCATGAACTATTATTATAATCTTCCAGTAAACCATCAGGTTTGTCAGATACACAAAATTGGTATTTTTCCCTAAATGTGTTAGATTGAATTATGTACCCCAACACGGATATGCTCTTAATCTTAGACCACATTTTTGTGGTGTGGACCCATTGTAAATAAGACCTCTTGGAAATGTTATATATATGGCCCAACTGAATGAGGATAGGTCTTAATCCATATTATAAAGAGAAGAAGGTAGAAGCCAAAAGTTAGAGAAGACCACAACGGAAGAAACGTGAAGGTAGCAGAAACTGGAATGGCAGACACAGGAAGGAGAAGACATCACTACGTAATAGGAGGCAGAGATACAGGCCTAGGAATCCCAAAGTTTGCCAGCAGCCACCAACAGAATGCCACAAACTGCAGGAGAAAATAAGTCTTGCCAACATCTTCTGATACCTTGGACCGCCTCTGGCCTCAAAATCATTAGCAAATAAACACTTGTTTATGCTAACAGAATATATGCTATTTGTCATCATCAACCCTTTCTTTGTCTATGTATCTAACACAAACACATTCTGCTAAGGCTTCCTCATTCTGGAAGGCAAGCATCTTGATTAAGTTCTTTTAAAGATTAGTCGCATGAGTTTAACTTCTATGGTTTCTAGAAGAAACATGTACTTTTGCTTGCAGGTGCAGCTGGCTTTCAGTGGGAAAGGGAAACTCACTTCCCTTTGTCATTAAAAGCAATACTACAAACTTCTCTTTCTAGTCAGGAGTCAGCCACCAGTCTCTGTGATCGACAAACTCTAAAGGTCCTCTCATATGACTGAAAATAAAAAGAGACTTACTCTTCCACTCTGTACCAGGAAGAGCGTAGGAGAATCACAGAGCTCTCTGATGGTTTTCTTCAAAGAAATTTTCATCCCCAGTTTTCTCTCTTCTGATACAACTTGCCTTCTCTTTTACATATGGTGCAGGGGGATGAGAAATTATAGAGAGAAATTAGTTTTGGACTATGTCCTAACATAGACAATATAGAAAGCCTCATTGTTGTCTTTGCATGTGTGGATATTTTTTAACTTTTTAAATTATATAATATAGCATACATACAAAGCGAAGCAAGAAGAAAGCAATTTTCAAAGCTCTCTTCAACAAGTAGTTACAGGACAGATCTCAGAGTTTGTCATGGGCTACCATACCATCATCTCTGATTTTTCCTTCTAGCTGCTCTGGAACATTGGAGGCTAGAAGGCATAATTTTTTCTTTTCAATACAATCAACTTTTTTTTTTCTTTTTTTTGTGAAAAATAGCGTATATACAGAAAAGCAATAAATTTCAAAGCACATTACAACAATTAGCTGTAGAACAGATTTCAGAGTTTGTTATGGCTCACAAATTCCACAACTTTACGTTTTACTTCTGACTGCTCTAAGATACTGGAGACTAAAATAAATATCAATTTAATGATTCAGCATTCATATTCGTTTGTTAAAGCCTACTTCTGTATAACTCCACCATCACCTTCGATTTTTCTCCCACTCTTTAGAGGTATTCTATGCATATTCTAACTTTTTCATGTTGGAAGAGGCTATCATATGGGGTAGGGAGATGGATCTAGCTGATGTGTGGATAGTTAATACCCAATTTCTTCAGATTTGAGAACTGAGTGAAAATGTCAAGAAAAAGATGTTTGATATACTGTTGCACAAGTAATTAAAGGGAGCTCAAAGAATGTAAAAATGAAAATACTAATGAGAGTACTCTAGAACAGAAGTTCTTTCTTGGTTCCAAATATGAACAGGTAACCTGTTGTCAATCCTTACTCAAGTGCATAAAAGTCTGGAAGAAAAATCAGAGACAACAAATATATGTTCCATATAAATTATGTAAGTCAAGCTTGCAAAGTGGGTTTGCATTCACTTTATCTATTCACATAAAAAAGAAAATATTGTCTCAGTATTAAGCAATTTGCCCATATCTAATGAAATTTACTTTGCAAAAAGTCTAAAAATGAACACACATTTTTTTACTTTACTTCTATCCTAATATAGGTATAATTCTAAACAGAATGAACCTTGCTTGATACTTATATGCAACTTAATTCAGAGCTTTTCTATACTTCTTTGGGCCTTTGTTCAATTATATGAAGCATAATCATCTTTAAAAATAAGGCCCTGATGATAATGTAGTATTGCTGCATGACTATTTACTATGGTTTGATAGTGCAGGTGAAAAGTGGACATCAAGAAAAAATTGGGATGGTTAGACAAGGAGAGAATTGGGACTTTGCTTTATTGAAATATTCTGAGAAATTAAAAAAAGGTAACTTCATTAAGGGTTTTGGATTTTAAAGGCAAAATGTTTCTTTAAGAAATAAAGCAAGCTGGATATCTAAATGTAGAAGAATACCTTTATATTTACTTGTTTATATGTGTAGTTTTATTTATTATGGGAAGAGCTTCATTTCATTTATATATGAAAATTTTATTATGGAGAATCTAAAACATACACAGTAAGTAGAACAGTAGAACAACCTATTTATATACCTATTTCTCCACTTAAAATGTCAGCATTCCACCAACCCTGTCTCATCTATACCTCATCATATTTCCCACCTTCCCACTTTATCATGTTTTAGGTATAAGGTGCATAGATCTAAATGTGAAATTAACTATACAATTTTGAAAAATTCATAGATCAATGTAACTCGTACCCTGAATAATGAATGTTTTTAATAAAATACTTTTGTTAAAAGTAATAGTTAATAAGCTTTAGATTGGCTTGCAATTCCATTGAAACTTTTGTGGATAAATCAAGAAACTGATCTGATGCTTGGACAATAAATTTAATAAAACTTATTGTTTGCAGGCAATTTTGAATGTTGACTGAGAATGTAAGAAGTAACAATCTTCTTTATATAGCTTAGTGCTGAGTAGGCTTAAACATCCTCTGCCTCTAGAATGCAATGTAATTATAAGACATGATTACAACTGATTATAATCAATCAGCATAGTCTTAAGTGTAATTTATATTGCTGCAGCTGTGGTTAGATTAAATCATCACATAAGATACAATTTCAACTCAATATGTGAAATTATTTGAACGAACCCAAATACAGTAAATTCATAATACCATAAATGCATAGTAAATTTGGCCAATTGCATAATACTTTAGGATTCTGTTTATCACAAAATAAGTTCCCCCCTACAGAGTTTTAGTCTTGATTTGCAAGACAAAACTGTTGTTTCACCAAGGTTGGCAGATGTGAATTCTGGCTGTTGGTTCTGCCCCTGCTAATATCTTATTAGTAATACTCAGCATGATTGCTATTATATTTGAAAGAAAGAATACTCTACTAAACTTATAAGGTTTTTTTTTTATTCCCACCAAATGAAGATAAAACTGGAAAGGGTTTCTAACTGTCATTTTCAATCTCTATTATCAGTTTGAACTTGGTCTTAAAGTTGAAACTCAGATACACCAATCGTTTATTGGTAGAAACTAGGAGTAATGAATTAGGTACAATCCTTGCTATCAATCAACTCATAAAATAGGTGGAACTATTAGAAAACAAAGGATATAAATTCAGTCACTCTAAACAAGAAACAGAAAAAATGAAAGTAGTTTATAGAATACTGAGCAGAGAGTAGATAAAATTAGGATCAGTTTTACTGCTTAAGTTTATTAACTATTGGTGTTTGCTTATAAAGTTGATCTCTCTTGGTTTTAATTACCTCATAGGTGAAAGAGGGAAAATGCTTGCCCTCCATCTACTACAGGACTGCTGTGAGATTGACTGATAGAACACATGAAAGTTCTTTTAAGGATTTCCGGGCGATGGCTGAGCCCGGTGGGTTGAATTTCAACCTTACTCCACCGGATGAGATAGGAGGTCGGGAGAAAATGACTGGGACTGTGGTCTGGGGGGGGGGGGTGGGGGGGGTGGGGGGACGGGGGGGAAATACGAAAAGGGCCTCCAGGGTGTTCGGGGGAGGAGAGAAGCAGGGGGATTGGGCCTGGGAGAGAGCGGTGGGTTGGATCAGCAGGGATCCGCAGCAGGGCCTGGCGGGGGCACACGGGGAGGTGCAGATTGGAGGGAACCGACCATCCCTCCACTGCAGTCTTCCCCAGCTACTGGCTGGGAGGTCTCCGCTATGGTGCCATAGCTGGAAGTGTCGTGGGGAGCCCAGAGGCAGGCCTAGGCTGACTTCCATGAAGGGCCAAGCCCCTGGCCCTGATCGCCTGGTTGGGCACGGCTAATAACTGTACCGTCGGGAGTGGCATGTGGCAGATCTGCCAAGTGCTGAGGGTCGGCTGATACCCGTGGGCACTGGTCGGCTTGTCTGTTCCCGCCATGGGGCCTGGCAACCCGCTGGCCTGCATTGCATCTGTCCAGCCAGCTGCTGCAGTTGGGGTGGCCGGGGCCTAAAGGGAGGCGGTACCTCAGGAGTGCCACCTGCTGGTGGGAAGCCAAACATGCAAGCAAGCCGACTTTCACCAGGTTTTATTATTTTTCTCTTTATTCCCTTTTTAAAATACATTTTTCTCTGTATATATTTTAGTGGTATTATTGATGTTTTGCTTTATTTATAATTATGTATTGCATACTTTTTATTTTAAATTATTCTTTTTTATTTTATTTTATTTACTTACTATTTTTAAAATTATTTTCTCTCCCTTCTGAGGGCATCAGTCTGAGTTCATTGCCAACATGTCCTGGTGTGTCCTCTTCTGTCTCTGGGATCTGCTACAGGTGAGGTATGTTTTTCTCTTTATTGTTGTTGTTTTCCCCACCTATTTTAATGACATTTTGTATATTATTCTGTGAGTGTGTGTGTGTGACTATATATAGATATATATGTGAAAAGTATACGTATATTATTGTTTGGTGTGTGGGCTGGGAGTCAAGCATGGGTCTCCCATCTAGATTTTATAGACCCTCAAGTAGAATTGTAACCCCTACATGAGATCTGGGCCTTGGTCTCATATACTCTTGGTGGGGAGTACTGACAAATGAAGTGCAAAGGAAACCTTCAAAGAAAAAACAAACAAAAATACAAAACTTTGGACAAATGAAGGAAACCACTTGTAAAATAAACTTATTAAGATAGTCAAATGCCCCAAACACAACAGAAAATCACAAAGCATGTGAAGATCTGAGCAGAAATGACCCAGACAAGTGACCAAATCAAAACTCCAGAAGGGACACAAGACATGGAGCATACTTAAGGATACTCAAAGAAATACAGGATATCAGGAAGACAATAGAAGAATATAAAGAATAATTTGAAAGATTATATAGAAAATTGGCAAATCTCACAGAGATGAAAGATATATTAGACCCAATTAGAAAAAATACTAGAGATTCTAAATATAGCAGATTCAAAGAAGCAAAAGTGACTAGAAGACAGAACAATTGAACTAGAGAACACAAAAGAATAAATGGCAAGAAAGATGAAAAAAAATGGAACTGGATCTTAGGGAAATGATGAATAAAAAGAGGAGCACAAATATAAGAAACATTGGTGTCCCAGAAGGAAAAGAGAAGAGTAAAGAGCTGGGAAAGTTAGTTGAAGCTATAATTGGGGAAAACTTCCCAATCCTGATTTATAAAAGAGGCGAACAAACTGCAAATAGAATAAATCCAAACTGGCCTACTCCAAGACATATACTAATCAAATTGTGAAATGCTGAAGAGAAACAAAAATCCTGAAAGCAGTGCATGAAAAGCAATTTAGTACATACCAGGGAAAACGCGTAAGATAGTTCAGGCTTCTCAACAGGTACTATAGAAGCAAGAAGACAATGGTAGGGTATATTTAAAATGCTGAACGAGAAAGTCTTCCAGCTAAGAATTCTTTATACAGTCAAGTTGTCTTTCAAAATGAGGAAGAGATTAAAATCTTCAAAGACAAACAAGGACTGAGAGAACTAGGCAACAAGAGATCTGTCCTACAAAAAATACTAAAGGGGGTCTTGTCTGTTGAAAAACAAAGAAAGGAGAGGAAGATCTGAAAAGGGCATATAATTGAAGAATACCAGTAATAGCAATTTAAAGGTTAAAAAGAAAAATGGGAAAGATATATAGATCTCACTAATCAATCTAAAGGATAAGATGGTAGATTCAAGAACTGCTCTTACAGTAATACCCTTGAATGTTAATGCACTAAACCCACCAATTTAAAGGTACAGATTGGCAGAATGGATTAAAAATATAAGCCATCTATATGCTGTTTATAAGCAATGCATCTTAAACCAAAGGACACACTTAGATTGAAAGTAAAAAGATGGAAAGAACTGTTCTATGCAATCTGTAACCAAAAGAAAGCAGGAATAGCTATACTAATATCAGATAAAATAGACTTTAAACATAAACTTTTAAACAAAGAAGGACATTATATTTTGACAGATGGGACAATTCAACAAGAGGAAATTACAGTCATAAATATTTATGCTCCAAATCAAGGAGGTCCAAAGTACATGAGACAAACACTGGAAAAACTGAAGGAATTTATAGTCATTTCAACAATATTAGTGGAAACTGCAGTACACTACTTTCCACTATAGATATAACAATCAGGCAGAGGTTCAACGAGGAAAGAGAACCTAAATAATGTGATCAATGAATTAGACCTAATTGACATATATAGATCTTTACACCCCAAAACACCAGAATATACATTCTTCTCTAGTACCATGTAATGTTATCCAAGATAAAGCACATGCTAGGACACAAACTGAGTCTTTATACAGTTAATAAATTGAAATTATCCAGAGCACTTTCTCTGACCACAACAGAATGGAGCTATAAATTAATAATCACCAAAAAAACAAAACAAAACAAAACAAAATCAAAAACAAAAAACAGAGTTTTCACAAATATATGGGGATTAAACAACATATTCTTAAGAAATCAGTCGGTAAAAGAAGAAATTGGTAAATACCTGGAGACAAATGATAATGAGAATTCAACATATCAGAACTTATAGGTTATGGCAAGAGCAATGCTGAGAGGGAAATTTATTGCCCTAAACACCTGTATTAAAAAACAAGAATGAGCAAAAATCAAGGACTTAACTGCTTTCCTGGGGAATATAGAGAAAGTACAGCAAACTAACCCCAAAGCAAATGAAAGACAAGAAGTAACAAAGATTCAAGCAGAAGTAAATAACTGAAGAACAATAAAACAATAGAAAGAATTAACAAAACCAGAGTTGGTTCTTTGAGAAAATCAATAAATTGATGTGTACCTAGCTAGACTAGCAAAGGAAAAAAAGAGAGAGGAAGAAATGAGAAGGAAGTTATTATCATGGATCCTGAAGAAATGTTAAAAAGTATACAAGAATACTGTGAATAACTATTTTCCAACAAACTATACAGCTTAAATGAAATGGAAAAATTCCTAGAAACACAAGAACTACCTAGGCTGACTCAAGAAGAAATAGAAGATCTCAATAAACTAATTACAAGTAATGAGATTCAGTCATCAAAAACTGTCCAAGAAAGGAAAACCCAGGACCAGACGGCTTTACAGGGGAATTTTATGAAACATTCCAAAAAGAACTAACACCGATTTTGCTCAAACTCTTCCAAAAATTTGAGGGAAAAGGAATGCTATTTAACTCATTTTATGAAGCTAACATCATTCTAATACCAAAACAAGGTAAACATGCTACAAGAAAGGGAAACTAAAGACCAATATCTCTAGATATTAGATGCAAAAATTCTCAACAAAATACCAGCAAATAAAACCCAAGAGCTTAAAAGACTTACACGTCATGACCATGTAGAGTTTATACCAGGAGTGCAAGAATTGTTAACAAAGGAAAATCAGTAGCATAATACGAAAAGTAAATAAATCAAAAAGGAAAAATCATATGATCATACTAATTCATGCTGAAAAAGCATTCAGTGAAATTCACTTCAAAAAGTAGGAATTGAAGGAAATTTTCTCAGAATGATAAAGGGCATATATGAAAACCCACAGCCAGCATCATACTTAATGGTGAGAGAATGAAAGCATTCCTCCTAAGATTCGAAATTAAACAAGTATGCCCATTGTAACCACTATTATTCAACATTGTACTAGAAACCCTAGCAGGAGCAACTAGGCAGGAGACAGAAATAAAAGGCATCTGAATAGGAAAAAAAAGAAGTAAAACTTTCATTATTTGCAGATGACATGATCCTTATACTTAGAAAGCCCATGAAATCTGTGACAAAGCTTCTTAGCTAATGAATAAGTTCAGCAAAGTGGTGGGATACAAGTTTATTGTGCAAAAGTTAGTACTGTTTCTATAAACTAGCAATGACCTATTTGAGGAGACAATTAAGGAAAGAAATTTCATTCAAAATAGTGACCAAAAGAATCAGGTATCTAGGAATAAGCCTAAGTAGGCATTTTAAGGACTTGTACAAGGAAAATTTCAAAATATTGCTGGAAGAAATAAAAATGACCTAAATAAATGGAAAGATATTCCATGCTCATGGATAGGAAAGTCGAATGTCATTAAGATGTCAGTTCTGCTCAAATTGATCTACAGATTCAATGCAATACTGATCAAAATCCCTACAAACTATTTTAAAGACTTGTAAAAACTAGTTTATTTGGACAGGAAAGAGACCTTAAATAGCTCAAGATATTTTAAGAAAGAAGAGCAAAGTGGGAGGAATACCACTTCATGACTTCAAAGCTTACTATAAAGCCAAGTTGTCAAAATAGCATGGTACTGGCACAAAGATAGACGTTGAATAGAGAGTATGGAGGTAGGCCACCAAATCTATGGACACCTGATCTTTGATAAGACTTTCAAATCCACTAAACTGGAACAGAATAGTCTTTTCAATAAATGGGCATGAGTGAATTGGATATCAATAGCCAAAAGAATAAAAGAGGACTCCTATCTTACACCCTATATAAAAATTAATTCAAAATGAATTAAAAACCTAAATGTAAGAGCCAGTACCATAGAATTTCTAGGAGAAAATGCAGGGAAACATCTTCAAGTTCTAGTAATAGGACATATATCTTAAACTTTACACCTAAAGCACAAGCAGCAAAAGAAAAAACAGACAAATGAGAACTTTTTAAGATCAAGAGCTTCTGTGCCTCAAAGGACTTGGTCAGAAGGATGAAGAGGAAGCCAGCTCAATGGGAGAAAATATTTAGAAACCATATATCTGATAAAGTCCTGATGTTCTATGGACATAAAGTAATTATAGATATCAACAACAAAAGAATAAACAACCCAATTATAAAATGGACAGAGGGTATGAATAGACACTTTGCCGAAGAGCAAATGCTGATGACTAAAAAGCATATGAAGAGATGTTCATTTTCATTAGCTATAAAGGAAGTGTAAATCAAGAAGACAGTGAGATGTCACCTCACACCTATAAGAATGGCTGCTATTAACAGCTACAAATGTTGGAAAGGATGAGGAGAAATTGGAACACTTATCACTGTTTGTGGGAATGTATAATTGTGCAGCTGCTGTGGAAAACAGTTTGGTGGTTCTTCAGAAAACTCAACATTGAGGTGCCCTATGACCCAGCAATACTAATACTTATATACCCAGAAAAGCTGAAAGCAGTGATAGGAACAGAAATTTGCACACCAATATTCACAGCAGCGTTATTCGCAATTGCCAAAAGATGGAAGCAATCCAAATGCTCTTCACCAGACAAGTGGATAAACAGAATATGGTATATACATATGATGGAATATTATGCACCAGTAAGACCATATGAGGTCCCAAAGTATATGATAAAATGGACGAAACTTGAGGACACAATGCTGAGTGAAATAAGTCAGACAAAAACGGATAAATATAGCATGACTCCACTATTAGGATTCTGGTAAAGGTAATCTCACAGGTTACACTGCAGAATATAGCAGACCTAGAGGTTCTGTGCTGGTTTGAAAGGATGTACGTACCCTAGAAAAGCCATGTTTTAATATAAATCCCATGTCATAAAGGCAGAATAATCCCTATTCAATACTGTATGTTTGAAACTGTAATCAGATCATCTCCCTGGAGATATGATTTAATCAAGAGTGGTTGTTAAACTGGGTTAGGTGACAACATGTCTCCACCCATTTGGGTGGCTCTTGATAAGTTTCTGGAGTCCTATAAAGGAGGAAACATTTTGGAGATTCAGAGAGAGCAGAGAATGCTGCAGCACCACGTTGCAGAGTCCAGTAGCCAGTGACCTTTGTAGATAAAGAAGGAAAACACCTCCCAGGGAGCTTCATGAAACAGGAAGCCAGGAGTAGAAGCTAGCAGATGACGCTGTGTTCGTCCTGTGCCCTTCCACTTGAGAAAGAAACCATGAACTTTATCGGCCTTCTTGAATCAAGGTATCTTTACCTGGATGCCTTTGATTGGACATTTCTATAGATTTGTTTTCATTGGACATTTTCTCTGCCTTAGAACTGTAAACTAGCAACTTATTAAATTCCCCTTTTTAAAAGCCATTCTGATTCTGGTATATTGTATTCTGGCAGCTAGCAAACTAGAACAGGTACACAAAAGCTAGAGTTTGGGGAAGGCTACTTTAAGAGGTTGAACTTAAATGCAAGGGAATGGATGCAAGTAGTGATGGTAACTAATTAGTGGGGTTAAAAGTAATATTGACATATGATTGAAAGTGGATGTATAGTGTCAAGTATCCCACTGATTAAATCTACAATTATAAATAAGTTCCTGCATGAATATTTTAATGGTTCAGTAGTGGACAAAGAGTAAATAGTAGAGGAATATAGGGGTGTGTTAGTGTCAGGGTTCTTCATCAAAACAGAACAAGAGAGATCTGCATATATGAGATTGATAAAGGTGTATCCATGGGAATGGAAGAGTCCAAATTCCATAGAGCAGGTTGTAAAGCTGGTGGCTCTGATGGAGGGTCTGGATGAACTTCACAGGAGAGTCTCACTGGCTGATAAGCAGTGAAACAGTCTCTCTTTTTCCTTAAAAGCCTTCAACTGACAGGATTATCTCATTGTGGGAGAAGTGCCTTAGTTGATCTCAGATGTATCAGGCACAGATGCAATCATCTGACTGATGATTAAATACAACAGCCTTCTGGTTTACAAACCAACCACAAAATATCCTTGCAGCAATGGTCAGGCCAGTGCTTCCCTTACCAGAAAACTGGGCATAATCACTTGGCCAAGCTGATTCCTGAACCTAACCATCACAGTCCATCCCTTGTCAACTTGGCAGCTATACACATCATCTTGAAACACACTTAATTTCCAAATAGAACACAATAACAGACATATGTTTTGCCTAACAATATTCACTTGTCCTGCATGCAACTGGAAATGCACTATATCTCTCCAGAATAGTGTGCAAGCCCTTACACAATATTCACTCTTCAATTTCATATCCTATGACTTAAATGCTATACATGGACAATACACTTTTATGTCATATGATAATAGGAAAACAAGATATTTGCTTATGTACAAATGTGAACATAGTCGTAACCAAACAGGGTGGAAATAGTCATACAATCAAGTCCTCATTTCTGTAACTGGTCACATGGTTCTAGTTCATATTTACCACTACCTTCTTCCACTACACATTCTATGTTCCCTTCACCCTCAGCAAGCACTTCAGCTGGCTGTGGTTCTTTGCCAGGTAGGGTGCCCCAGAACTTCATTCTTGACATTTCTGAGCCATTGGTAGTCCTGCCTGGATTGGATCATTGCAATTTTCCATTGACTTTAATCACAGGGAATGATAGTACTAAGAGATGCCCTAGGGGATATGCTGTATTCCAGGAAAACTCTTCTTTATCTCCGTTATGTAGTTATAGTCCTCTTTCCCCTTGATAGTCAGGATAATCACCCCAGATGGAACAGTAATCCTGTTTTATGCCTATTGATTCAGTGGCATGCGAATCCCAAAGTGGCCAGGAAAAAATCTTAACTTCCAGTTTAGTGAAAACATTGTTGTGTCCCCTAAAAGGAGCACTCTTCCTTTTGGAACTAAGACCTGTAGACCAGCAGAGCTTAAGGTGTCAGGGACAGGAAGCAATAATTTTCCTGGTAGATAACTAGGAGTGATAGTGAGTGGTGCCACTCCCATTTCCACCCCTTGATTCCTGGACCCATGAATTCTGGCTATGGGAGAAACAGGACCATAGAGTGGACACTGATTCAGAGCATACACAGCCTCCTGGAGAACATTGCCTCAGCCCTGCAAGGTATTGCCACCTAGTTGACACTGTAACTGGGTGTTCAAAAGGCCATTCCACAATTCTAACACCCCAGCTGCTTCTGGATGATGGGGAACGTGGTAAAACCAGAGAGTTCCATGAGCATCTACCCATTCCCGAATTTCATTTGCCATAAAGTGGGTTCCTTAATCAAAAGCAATGCTGTGTGGAATACCATCATGGCAGGAAGGCATTCTGTAAGTCCATATATGGTAGTTTTTGCAGAAGCATTTGTGTTCAGGGATGCAAATCCATATCCGGAGTATGTGTCTATCCCAATTAGAACAAATTTCTCCCCCTTCCATGATGGAAGTGGTTGAATGTAATCAACCTGCCACCAGGTAGCAGGCTGATCACCTCAGGGAAAGGTGCCATATTGGGGACTGAGTGTGTTTCTCTGCCACTGGCAGATTGGGCACTCAGCCGTGGCCAAAGCCAGGTCAGCCTTGGTGAGTGGAACTTCATGTTGTTGAGACCATGCATAAACTCCAGCCCTACCACTGTGACCACTTTGTTCATGAGCCCATGGGACATAGGCAGGAGTGGTTGAGGAAAAAAGATAACGTATCCACAGGACAGCTCATTTTATTGATTATTGAACCATCCTCTGTGGTAGTCATCCTCTGGTGGGAACTTCCAAAGGTTTCAGTCAGTATCCTATTTGCCACTGACACTTCCAGCACCAGTGGATCTGCTGAATCATATGGCTCAAGTGGCATAACACTTGCACATCCACCTGGACCTGTCACACAACCACCTCTTGTTCCAGTCCCCAATAAAAACTACCAGCTTTTCTGGTCACTCATTAAATGGGCCAGACTCGTATATCTAAATGAGGAATATGTTGTTTCCAAAATCTAAGAGGCCAACTAGGCATAGTGCCTCTTTTTCGCTCATGGGACAGGCCAGTTGCAACAGCTGATCCTTCACCTTAGAAGGGATATTTTGACATGTCCCACACCACTGGACATGTGGAAATTTCACTGAGATGGAAAGCCCCTATATTTTTGTTGCACTTATCTCCCATCCCCTGAAACACAAATGCCTTCCCAATAAGTCTAGACAAGTTTCTACTTCTTGCTCACTAGGTGCAACCAGCATGATATCATCAATATTATGGACCAGTGTGATGTCTTGTAGGAAGGAGAAATGATCAAGGTGCCTTCAGACAAGATTATGACATAAGGCTGGAGAGTTGATAAACCCCAGAGGCAGGACAGTGAAGGTATAATGCTAGCCTTGCCAGCTGAATGCAAACTCTTTCTGGTGTTCCTTACTGACAGCTATAGAAAACAAAACATTTGCCAGATCAATAGCTGCATACCAGGTGCCAGGCAAAGTGTTGATTTGCTCAAGCAATAATACTGCATCTGGAACAGTAGCTGCAATTAGAGTCACCATCTGGTTAAGTTTATGATAATCCACTGTCATCTTCCCAGATCTATCTCTTTTCTGTATAGGCCAAATAGGAGAGTTGCATGAGGATGTGGTGGGAATCCCTAACTCTGCATCCTTCAAGCCCTCATGAGTGGCATTAATCTCTGCAATCCATCCAGTAATATGGAATTGTTTCTGACTCACTATTTTGCTAGGTAGGGACCATTCCAGTGGTTTCCACATGGCCTTTCTTATCATCATAATCTTCACTCAGTGAGTCAGAGAACCAATGTGTGGATTCTGCCAGTTGCTGACTATGTTGATTCCAAGTATGTGTTCTGCAAATAGGGAAATGACCACAGAATGGGTCTTGGGAAACACTGAAGCCACTGTGAGATGGACCTGAGCTAAAACTCTGTCTACACCTGACCCTCCATAAGCCTCTACTCTGACTGGTGGACAAGAGTGAGGTTTGGGGTCTCCTAGAGTTAGTGCCACTTCTGAGCCAGTGTCAAATAATCTCTGCAATATCTGATCACTTCCTTTTCCCCAATGCACAGTCACCCTGGTAAAAGTCCATAGGTCTCCTTGGGGATGGGGTGGAGGAAGATTAACAGTGTAAGTTTTGGACAGTGTAAAAGGGCCTTTCATGAAGGGTCCCTAGCCCTCCCCTCATTCAAAGGGCTCTCGATCTGTAAACTGTCCCAAGAATGGGAATTAAGACACTGTAATTCTTTGTTTTTGTAATTCAAGTTAGACTTCTGTTCACTTGACCATGATAAAATCCCTCTAACATTCCAATCTCTCTAAACCTCTGTATCCCCTCACCTACATTATACCAGGGCAGTTCTGACCTCAGGTAATGTCTGCCACCTTTGGAACCATGTTTCAGCCAACCATGCAAACAATCTATTAATGCCCTTATTAACCCCTTGAGCTACAATAATGAATACAGAATCTCAATTTTTTGGGTGGTATTCAGCTTGATCCAACTTTGTATTCCTTCTACCATTGTCCCACACTCTTAATATCTATTCCCACACATATTTTCCTCAATTCTGTCTATATACATTGGAAAACTTATGCAATACTTTTGGAGTGTAGTGTATCTCCTCATGGTGGGGGTCACATTTGTACCTCACCTTTTGGGGTCTGTTGGGACTTTAGTCCACCTATAGATCTTAAAGAAAAGAGTGGTGGAGGGGTTGGTTATGAGAATAAATAAAGGTGTCTTTCAAGCCAGTTACCTCAGGGCATTCCATTGCAGTTCCATCTGGTGAAACAGGATTAGTTGTTCCAGACAGAGGAGAGAGGGCTGATTCCCCATGGAAAGTGGTTACAGGATTAGCAGGTATTGAAGGGTTAATTCCCTAGGTGGAAGTTGGATGGGAGACTCCTCTGAGGATGCTGGAGGGTGGGAAGCTGTTTCCTCAAGTCAGACTGGAGGTCAGGAAACTCTTTCCTCAGGGCAGCCCATTACAGTTCTATACAGCAAAGCTCAGCAGATTGCAGAGATCCTGTCTCCCCATTGCCATCATTATCAAGCCATATATCACCATCCCACACTTAGGATCCAGTTCTTTTTCAATCAAAGCCCTGGCTTTAACAGCAGACAGCCTGCAAGTTTGAGATTTTAGTTTACATTGTAAATCTGCTGCTCACACAATGAGGCTTTGTGTCTCATTTTCAGAGATCTCAAATCTTCCATCATAGGAAAAAAGATATTCACTCAGGCATACATTGAAACTTTTACATCATTCATACAGCACTTAAGTTTCAAATTTGAAGCCTTCAGCTCATCCCTTTCCCTCAACAGTCTATCCAGTGTATCCAACAACATCATTATACCACTTAATTCCACAAATTAACTTTATTTAACTCCATAAAGTTATCAAAAACATTCTCACTTAGAGCCTTCCCCCAGATAAGCACAAAATTATCACAATCTAAAAATTATCACAATCTAATGGTGATATTTAGAGTATCTCTTTTGCCAACTCACCCCATAGACTGTCAGTGCCATCTTGATTATTGGAAACAGACATTAGTGCTTCTGAGTCTAGTCAGAGTAGAAAACCAATTTAAAAGCCCATTTTTAAAGATTGTATTTCTGAAGAACCACTCCCAGTACTAAGCAGTTAAGCCAGGGTTCTCTAGAGAAACAAAACCAACACGGGAGTTCTGTTAATATGAGATTTATAAAGGTGTCTCATGTAACATGGGAATGGAAGAGTACAAAATCCATAGGGCAGGCTGTGGAGCTGGTAGCTCTGATGAAGGGTCTGGATGAACTTCACAGGAGAGACTCTCAGCTGAAAAAGCCATGAAAGAAAGTCTCTCTTCTTCCTCAAAAGGCTTCAACTGGTTGGATTATCTCATTGTGGGGCACACCTTAGTTGATCATGATGTAATCAACCTCAGATGCAGTCAATTGACTGATGATTTAATGCACCAGCCTTCTGGTTTATCAATCAGCTGCAAAATATCCTTGCAGCAAGGTCAGGCCAGCGTTTACCTGACTAGACACCTGGGCATAATCACTTGGCCAAGGTGACTCCAGAACCTAACCATCACAAGGGAGAAAACTGAAAAGCATGCTATGGCCAATAGCTAGCAGGAAGAAATCAACAGTACCACAGCAGTACCAGGGGCAACTAATTGAGGGGGAGAGAAAAGTGATAAGTATAGTTTTGATTTGATAGTTGGTAGCATTGTGTTTGTCAGTTTTTTGTCATTATGGGCCAATGAAAACTGTCTAAAGTTGAGAGTTCTGCTGATTGCACAACTGCGTGTGGATACTGAAGGACATGGTTTGTTTACTTTGGACATTATCCATGATACCCAACAGATGGAGGGAGCTGAAAGGTACAGTGTCTGAGAAATAGAATGGCAACTGTGAGGCATTTATATAATTGAATATGGTGTGACTATAAAAAGGAAAGATGTCAAGAGGCATGCAATGAACTGAATAAACATTGGAGGCAATTATTGTGCAAAATAAGCCAGAAACAAAAGAACAAATATGCTAAGGTGTCTTTCAGAAAATATTAATGGGAAAATTGGAAGCTAAGTCGTAAGCCCTTATAGAAGCCACACTTTGTCTGAAGTTGTAGATGTATTTCTAGATTCTGAGATACTGAGCTATATGTGTATCAGCTAGTATTTCCCTGGAAATTTGAGTAACTGTGTCATCTAGGACACATAGATGGACTGCTGCAGCCCTGAAGGTTATCATAGCTCTATATATAACAGTTAAAATAACTGAAGGGGAGACCAGGCCTTAATTGGAGTTAAAAATGAAGCCAATCTGGCTGGGTCTAAGGTAAAAGATGATAGTGTATGTACTCTAGACCTTCACCTTCTGTATGGGACCAAAGGCAAAGAGATTTATTGTGCCTAGAACTTGGATTTTCTGTTAGACATAAATGAAATCAACCTGTCTGGTAGCTCATTTGAACAACCCACACTCCTGGGTCCAGAGTGGAAATGAGGTCTTGTAGTTGTGTGGCCTGGTGTAATGCTGTGATACATCTCAGACTGTTGTGGGCTGTTAATTGGGAGGTGTGAAATCCCTTGGGTTTCTTAAGGAAAAGAAACCTAGAACTATTTCACTTTCCCATCTGGGAAGCCCCAGATACCCTCCTGTGGAGAGCCGCCTCCCGGGTCAGGCCTAGTGGACGCGCTGCAGCCTGCTCTAGAGTTCCCCCCGCCCATCGAGTGAGCCAGGATGGCGCCCACATCCTGCTTCCGCTTATGACACATACACCCGCCAACCCAATCCTCCAATCACCCTTGTAGACGTGGCGATAGCCTATTGGGCTTGAATCATGTATATAAGATGTTACCCGGACAGGGTGGGTGGAGACGACCCACAGGGAGCCGTACCTGACGGCCGCATAGAGGTTGTTCCCCCGCGGGGTATCTTGTCCCGCGTGGAACCTGTAACAGAGAATGCAAGCTTAACTCCAGTAAAGGTCTGTGCTCACAACTGCAGCGTGTCTCGAACCCGTGTCTGTCACTTGGGTCGGTTTGTCTGCGTCTGTCTCTCTCTCCCTCCTGTTCCCTCCGCCGGCCGGGGACCAGAAGCTGAGCGAGACGGCTGCCGACACCCTCCCAACCAGTGGGGACTCACAGGGAAATGGGCCAGGTCCTTAATTTTGAGGCTTGTCTTTATGAGGCTTGTTTCTATGGGGGTGGAAGTTAAAACTGCCAATGGTGAGGGCTAGAACTTGCTTCCAGGAAACGTCTTTCTCTTGCTCAGATGTGACCTCTCTCCCTCTAGGTCAAACTTTACAAGGAAAGTTATTGCCCTCCCCCGCTCATGGGACATGATATGCAAGGGTGAAGGTCCCCCTGGATGCATGGGATGTGGCTCTTGGGGATGAGTCTTGTCCTGGTACTGTGGGATCAGCAATGTCTTCTGTACCAAGAGGAGGGGAAGAGGTGAAATAAAATAAGACTTCAGTGGCAAACAGAGATCAAATTGAGTTGAGAGGCTATTTTGGAGGTTACTCTCATGCAAGCTTCAGTTAGATAATGTTGATTGCCATGGTTTGTTAAACTCCAACCAACATCATTCCTGCTGATTCTTGAGCATACCTAGGGTTCAAAGTGAGACTTTATAAAGGTTTCATGCACTAAGTATGCTTTGCTGGAACCTATAATTCCAGAGGGTTTTGAAGTCAGATAAATCCTGAAACCCAGAGGGATTAGCCTCTCTAAAATTATCAAATAATTATATCCCCCTGTCCTTTGATGTTGACACCCCTTCTCAATATGGTGAAGTCAGAATAGGCATTGCCCAAAGATCCCTGTGGATTGAGAGAAGGATCAAAGGAAAAGGAGGAGGTTTAACAGAAAGAATACAATTTTGCAAGTGAGTATGACTGCTGAATCACTATATTAATATTCCTTCTAGCTTTCAGAGTTTAGGAGCTAGACGGAAAAATCTGAGATGGTGGGATAGTTGCCCATTACAAACTCTGGGACATGTTCTGTAATGACTTATTGAAGTGTGCTTTGAAAATTACTGCTTTTTTTCTTTCTTTGCTTTTTATGTACATTATATTTTAAAATAATAAAATTAAAAGAGCTTATTTCAAAAACGTTAAAAAGTAATAATGGAGTTTTTAAGTGGCCTTTTGTTTTGCTATGATTGATTTCATTTTGCTTGTTGAGTCAAACTGTGTTGTAAAACTTAATAAATAGCATAATACAGTTTTAGCAGTTTTCTACACATATTTTCTCCTCTAAGGATAAAGCAGTTCATATTACTACATTTTTTGATCACTTTGTGAAAAAGATTTTTATGTTTATAGTAATTTCACCAACCAACTTAAAGTATGAGAAGAGTAACTCATACAGCCCATATATACAGTTGTTTGGCTTGAATATACACTTACTACCAAATAAGAAAACTGGATTTTATGACTTAAAATCTGAAAAAAAAAACCACCAGCTTTCAATGATAATATTTTGCACAAACTCTTAAAAATTACTGGGTTAAAAATAAATACTCTTAAGAATATTCTCCTAATGGGAAAATAGTAGAATAGGAAGCTCCAGAAATCAATCAATCCTTTGACCAGAACAAGTATAAAACTTGTTCTGAAAGGAACTGTCTGAATTAACTTTAGAATGTTGTACAGTGCCCAGGGAAGAATAGGAGGAAGAGGCAGATAAATCATGGCAAATATTAGTAAATTGCTCTCTCTGTGCAGTGTTAACCATTGTCCATAACCCAGTCTTATAGGAAGCAGAAGCGGGGTCTGGCCCCTGGCATAGCTTAATGGTGCCATAAAGAGACATAAAAGCTCACTTTCTCAAGATCGGGGTGAGCATGGCCCAATTGCTGATCAAAACTTTGATTAGCTACTTTGGACAATTCGGGCTTGGCTCTGAAGGTGACCATCCTTCCAAACTTCCCTGGAAAGAGAGCTGGAACACTTCTTCAGAGATGTGGAGGACAGTTAAAGGGCTGCGTTTACTGAGCAGGTCAAGAAAGCACAGCTTTGGTGAGCCATGGAAAAATCTACTGGTGCCTTTCCTGGCTTCTCCCTCATCCTCTCTCCAGGGCACTTTAACACTCTCTTTGTAAGTATCTGGCCTTGTTCTGGTAGACTTGGGAAACTCCTCTCTGATATGCTTCATCTCCTAGAATTTGCCCTACAGGCAAAAGCAGCATAACACAACTAAAGCATTATAAGAAACAGTTGAAGCTGACAGCCTGATGAAAGGCTTTCCTGCTCTAAGTCTGATCGTGGAACACACAGGAGAGGGACAGGGTCTATTCCCTGTGAAGTAAAGGGGCATTCAACTCCTATAAGCAGGGTAACTCCTAAGGCCACTAGCAAGCATAAGCCCAGGATAAGACATAGAAAAGACAGGGAGGACCTGACACTTCTGTCTTGGGCTGAGCTTCCTGATAGCGTGGTTGACACTCAAGAAAATGACTATCATATCACCAAATGGTAAACTAAAGAAACAGAAATTTAAGGGAATAAAACCCAAAGTTAGCATTTTGAAATATTAAAATCTACAGTGTAGTAAAATGTTATGCAAAGACTTTTAAAAAATGGTCTTCAATATGCTCAAAGAGATGAAGGAAAATATCAAGCAAGAATAAAAAACTGAAAGATATAAAGAAAATAATGAATGAAAAATATGAGAGTCTCATTAAAGAGAAAGAAAATTACAAAGGAACCAAATGAAATTATTGGTGTTGAGGACAATGATAATTGAAATGAAAAATTTCCAGGAGGATTTAAACAGAAGATTGGAGCTGTCAAAAGAAAGAATCCATGAACTCAAAAATGAGACAACTGAAATGAGTTATGTTGAAGGTTAGAAAGAAAAAAGAATTGTAGAAGGTAAAAATATCTAAGAGACTTCTGAGACACTATCAAATATATGATTATATGCATTTCATGAGCCCCAGAAGGAGAAGAGAAAGAGAAAGGGGCAGAAGAAAGAGTCAAATAAATTATGACAGAAGGCCAAAGAACCACAAACAAGAAAAACTTAAGTAAAATTATTCCTCATAACATACTGATCAAACTACTGAATGCAAAAGACAAAGAGAGAGTTCTGAAAACTGCAAGAGAAATGTGTTAGGTACTGGGGAGTCCCAGTTAGATTAAATGTAAATTTCCCATCAGAAACCATAAAGGGAAGAAAGCACTGTGGTGAGATAGCTAAAGTGCTGAAAGGAAACAATTTCCAACCAAGAATTTTATATATGGTAAGACTTGAAGGTGCAATTAAGACATTTCCAGATAAACAAAAGCTGAGGGAGTTTATTTCCAGAAAAATTGCTTTATAAGCAATGGTACATGGCATTTTTCAGACTGATAGAAAAGAACACAAGACAATGGCCAAAAGTGGCATAAAGACATAATGACTCATGGTAAAGCCAACCAATTACATAATTATAAATGCTAGGCCTATTGTACTATATTTTGCGATATGTAACTCCACTTATTACATCCTACAGTTGTTAAAATGCAAATTCATAAAAAATAATGACAATACAATGTACAGAAATATAATTGGTAAGAAGTAGAGAAAAGATGGGGAGATTTAGGGCTATAGAAAGAATGCATGTGTGTGCTATTGAACTGAAGTTGGTATCAAATCAAAGATAATTGTTATACATTTAAGATGTTAAACTTTAATCCTACAGTAACCACAATGAAAATATATCCAGATACAAATGAAAAGGAGTCAACATGGTTCAATATTAAAAAAAATCAAATAAATTTGAAAGTAAACATTAATGAAAGAATCTAGAGAAAAGTTATGACTTAAAAATAGTAAATAGGAAAAGAACAGAAAAAAATCCTGCACTATCAGCAGTCACTTTAAATGTAAATGAAATAAATTCTCCAATTAAAAAGCAGAGATTGGTAGAATGGGGATTTAAAAAGCATGACCCTACTATATGCTGTGTACAAGAGACTCATTTCAAATTCAGAGAATAAGTAGGTTGAAAGTGAAAAGATGGAAAAAATATACCATGCAAGTAGGAACCGAAAGAGAGCCAGAGTAGCTATACTAATATCAGGTAAAATAGAGTTTAAGTCAAAACAATCAGAGGGAAAAAGACAGTCATTATATACTGATAAAGGGGACAATGCAACAAGAAGATGTAATAATTATAAACATGTATGAACTTCACAGCAGAGCCCCGAAATACATGAAGCAAATACTGACAGAATTGAAGAGATAAATGAATGGTTTTACATAAATAGTAGGAGATTTCAGCATGCCACCTTCAATAATGGATAGAACAATTAGAAAAGAAATCAAAAATAAGGAAATACAAAACTTGAATGAGGCTTAAACCAACCAAACCTAAAAGACATATATAAAGTAGGATGGATATAAATTAAAGAAAGAATAAAAAAAAATAGAATCAACAAAAGCAAAAGTTGATTCTTTAAAAATTCAATAAATTTGACTTCTAAGCGAGACTGAGGAAGAAAAAAGAGAAAGGCCACAAATGACTAATATCTAAAATGTAAAGGGGAAGGTTACTCCTTACTCCACTGGAAATAAAAACTATGAGAAGATATTTAAACACCATTTGCCATGAAATTAGATAACCTAGATTACTAGAAATACACAAATTACCTACACTGACTCAAGAAGAAATGGAAGAACTCTAGAAATGATATCTTGTAAAGAGATTGAATCACTTATCAGAAACTGACCAGCAAGAAAAATCCCATGACCAGAGATGCCTTCAGAGAGGAATGCTGACAAACATTCCAGGAAGAATTAGCACCAATTCTGCTCAAATTCTTCCAAAAATGAGAAAAGGAAAGAACACTCATTAATTCATTATACAAGGCTAACATCACCCAAAGCCAGATAAAGATACTACAAGAAAAAAAATTATAGGCTAATATTTCTTATGAATATAGAAAAACTTCTGGGAAATCTAATCCAATTAAAAGGATTATACATCATAATCAAGTGAGATTAATCCCAAGGATGCAAGGTGATTCAGCATAAGAAAATCAATTAATGTAATACACCACATTAATAAAATGAATCACATGATCATCTCAATTAATAGGGAAAAGGCATTTGGCAAAATCCAACATCACTTCTTGATAAAAACATGTATAAACCTAAGAATCAAAGGAATCTAACAATGTGATAAAGAGCATATATGAAAAGCCCACAGTTGACATGATATTTAATGTTGAAAGACTGAAAACTTTCCCTCTAAAATCAGGAACAAGACAACAATGCACACAGTCACCATAGTTATTTGCCATTGTACTGTAAGATCGAGCCAGAGCAATTAGGCTAGAAAAAGAGATAAAAGGCATTCAAATTGGAAAAGAAGAAGCAAAATTTTCCATACTTGCAGATGACATGATCCTATACACACACAATCTTGAAAAATCCACAACGAAGCTCGTAGAGCTAATAAATGAATTCAGTAGTGCCAGGGTATAAAATAAACAACCAAACATCAAGTAATGTTTCTATGCCCAATCAGTGAACAATTGGAAGAAGAAATCAAGGAATAAATTCCATTTACAATAGCAAATAAAAGAATCAATTTTATAGGAATAATCTAACCAAGGATATAAAGGACTTTTGTACAGAAAGCTAAAAATATTGCTAAAAGAAATTTTAAAAAAGACCTAAATAAATGGAAGGATATCCCATGTTCATGGATGTCGATCCTACCCAAAGATATTTACACATTTATTACAATCCCACAATTCCAAGAACCTTCTTTAAAGAAAAGAAAATGGCAATCATCAAATTTAAATGGAGGGGTAAGGAGCTCTGAATAGCTAAAGCCCTCTTGAAAAAGAACAAAGTTGGAGTGCTCACTCTTTATGATCTTAAAAGTTATTGCAATCAAAACAGTATGTTGGGCCCTGGTACCATGAGATCAATCATACTGTTTTTTTGACCAAAAGAGGGAAAAGAGTTTGGCACAATGAGTTATGAGTGGTTGAGAGAGTTCCAATAAAATCAAAAGGCTTATATGGAGGCTACTCCATATACTATATGGAGGCAAGCTTTAGTTAAATATTGCTATTCACCATGGTTTGCCAAACCCCAACAAAAACCATTCCAGCCAACCCTAAGGAACTTCTGGGATTCTATCTGAGATTCTACAAATGACCATGCACTATGATTATTTTCCTGAAACCTAAAACCTCCAGATGGGTTCCTAAGTACCAGCCTCTCCAGAACATCAAGTAGGTCCATCTCTCTCTCCCGTATTGACAGCCTTTTCCAACATAGAGAGGTTAGAATGGGCATAGCCAAATATCCCTAAAGATTTGGGAGTAAGATCAAAGGAGAAGGTGGAAGTATAACAGAGAAGATAGGATTTAACAAGTGAGTATGATTACTGAATCATTGTATTGATGTTTCTTTTAGTCTTCAGTGTCTTGGAGCATTTACAAGGAAAAACCTAAAATTGTGGAACTGTAACCCATATGAAACTCTGAATCTGTCCTATAACTAATTGTTGTGTGCTTTGGAATTTATTGCTATCTATCCATTTATCTATCTGTCTATCTATCTATCTATCTATCTATCTATCTATCTATCTATCTATCTATCTATCTATCTATCTATCTATCTATCTATCTATCTACCTACCTACCTGTCTGTCTGTCTGTCTGTCTGTCTATCTATCTATCTATCTATCTATCTATCTATCTATCTATCTGTCTATCTATCAATGTTATGTTTCACAATAAAACAGAAACTCACAGCATGGTATTGGCAGAAGGAATGAAATTGAATCAAAAGGTCATAAACCAACCCCAAAGGGGTAAAGACCTCCGTTAGGAAAACTGAGCTCCATTTGTAAATGAATCAAGGCGAAATCCTATCACATACCATATCCAAAACTGAACTCAAAATGGATCAAAGACTTAAATGATCCGAACAATCTCATACAAAAAAGATGTAGGGAATCGTCTTTAGGACCTTGTGTTAGGTGATGGTTTCTTGGACTTTACACCAATAGCACAAACAACAAAACAAAAATAAAGTTGATAAATGGACCTCAGCAAAATTAATACCTTTTGTGCTTCAAACCACTTTATCTTGAAAGTAAAATGACCATGTGCAGAATAAGGGAATATTATTTGGAAACACTACATCCATGAAGGGTTTAATATACAGAATATATAAATAAATCCTACAACTCACAATGAAAAGTAAAAAGAAAACTAACTGCTCCAAAGAAGATATGCAAATTGCCCAAAAGTGCATGAAAGGATGTTTAACATCATTAGCTAGTAGGGAAATGCAAATCAAAACCTCAGTGAGATACTATTCACACTCACTCTAATGGCTACTATTTGAAAAAAAGGTAAAATACAAGTTTTGTAGAGGATGCAGAGAAATAGGAACACTCATTCACTGCTGGTGGCAATGTAAAATGGTGCAGGCACTGTGAAATTTGGCATTTTCTCAGAAAATTAATTATATAATTACCACATTAACTGGCAATCCCACTACTTGGTATATAATCAAAAGAATTTAAGGCAGGGACTCAGACAGACATTTGCAGACCAATGTTCATAGTGATATTATTCACAAGTATCAAAAGATGGAAGCAATCCATGTGTCCATCATCTGATGTATGGTTAAATAAAATGTGGTATATACTCAGCTGTAAAAAAAAAAAAGAGTGACGTTCTGATATGTGAACTTTGAATAAATCATGTTGAGTGAAATAAACCAGATGCAAAAAAAATCAAATATTGTGTGATTGTGTGATCTCCCTGATAAAATAGAATTAGAATATGTACACTCATAGAGTCAGAATATGGATTATAGGTTACCAGGGGATAGGATGGGGATAGGAAATAAGTATTTAAAGCTTAAAATGTACAGAATCTATTTGGTACAATGGGGATATTTTGGAAATGGATTCACAAAAATGTGGATGTAATTCAAACACTGAAATATATATTTGAATATGTTTAAAAGGTGAAAAGTTTACGTTGTATATATGTTACCAGAATAAAAATAAAATTAAAAAAAAATCCATGGAACTGGACAACACAATGAACCCTAAGTTAAACCATGGACTGTAGTTAATTGTACACTTATAAAAAATGTACTTTCATCAATTGTAATAAATGTTCAACACCAATGCAAGGTCTTAATAATAAGGTAGCATATGGAGCTCCTTTAATGTATTTATGTTTTTCTGTAAACCTGCACCTTCTCTGGTTAAAAAGACAACAGAAAAAATGTTTTACCTTAAAAAGAAAAGTAACTTAAAGCAAAGGAGTCAAAGGTGATTCAATAGAAAATCTGTAGCAGTCAGAGCTTCTTTGAACAATAATGCAAAAAAGCTGTGTGTTTTTCAATGTTTCAAAAGGGAACCTTTTCTAATAAAAAGGTGTTTTGGATTGGTAAAGCTGGTCTGGATTATTTATTATTGGATTAGTAAAGCTATGGATTTCTCTGAATATAAAATTTAAGCTTTAAAAAGATTTGTGGACTAATTACATTTTTTTTTACTTTTTTATTGTATAATATAACAAATATACAAAGCAAAGAAATAAAAAATCAATAGTTTTCAAAGCACTCTTCAATAGGTAGTTATAGGACAGATCCCAGAGTTTTTCATGGGCTACCGTATGATCCTCTCAGATTTCTCCTTTTGGCTGCTCCAGAATGTAAGAGGCTAGAAGGAATAAATATTTTTTTATCAATACGATCGACTTTTTTCCTTCTTCTTTTGTGAAAATAACATATATACAAAAAACAATACATTCTAAAGCACAACACCAAAATTTGTTGTAGAACATATTTCAGAGTTCGACATGGGTTACAATTTCACAATTTTAGGTTTTTACTTCTAACTTCTCTAAAATACTGAAGACATAAAGAGTTATCTATTTAATGATTCAGCATTCATATCCATTTGTTAAATCCTATCTTCACTGTATAACTCCACCATCACTTTTGATATTTCTATCCCTTTTTTTTTACGGGTGTTTGGGCTATGGCCATTCTAACTTTTTCATATTGGAACAGTCTGCCACTGATATGGGGTAGGGAGATGGAACTATCTGATGTTCTGGAGAGGCTGGGCCCTCTAGGTTTCAGGACTTACCTGGACCAGGAGGTTGTAGGTTTCTGGAAAGTTACTCTAGTGCATGGAACACTTGTGAAATCTTATATAATGCCCTAGGTATTCCTTAGGTTTGGCTGGAATGGTCCTGGTTGGGGTTTGGCAGGTTATGATAGGTAGCCCTAGGTATTCTTTAGGATGGTTGGAATGGTCCTGGTTGGGGGTTGGTAGGTTATGATAGGTAGCAAGGTCTAACTGAAGCTTGTATAAGAGCAACCTCCAGAGTAGCCACTTGACTCTATTTGAACTCTGCCATGGATACTTTATTAATTACACTTCTTTCCTCCATTTTGGTCAGGATGGTATTGTTGATCCCACAGTGCCAGGGCCAGATTCATCTCTGTGAGTCATCTCCCACGTTGCCAGGGAGACTTTCACCTCTGGATATCATGCCACACATAAGGGGGAGGGCAATGATTTCACTTGCAGAGTTGGGCTTAGAGAGACTGAGGCCACATCTGAGCAACAACAGAGGTCCTCCAGAAGTAACTCTTAGGCATGCCTATAGGTAGTCTAAGCTTCTCCACTACCTACATAAGCTTCACACAAGTAAGCCTCAGGATCAATGACATGGCCTATGGATTTGGGTGTCCCTAAAGTTTGACACAATATCAGGGGATTCCATGATGGTAAGGTTTAATAGTTTCATATTCTTTCTCCCCTCCCTCATGGGACTTTGCCAATACTTTTTGACTACTTGCTTAATGTGCTCTAGGATGTATCCAGGCATTACAATAATCTATACAGGATTAAAGGACCTCTTTCTTATTCTGGGCTCCCTGTGTTTCAGTTATTCAAATAAGCTATATGGATAGGTTGAGTTAGATTACACACTACAGAAAATTTCAGTTCCAGACCAAAGTAACCTTTCTTCCATTGGTCTCAAAGAGTATGTGTGGTTCTAAAATATAGTCACTGTCTTCCTTACCCCTGTGTTCTGAATTACTTTAACCCCAACCTGATTGGCTTCATTCTTATCTCTAAATATCAGGTTATATATCTGATATCTCTAAATACCAGGATATATATATACAACCCCTTACAATCTTTATATATATATATATATATATATATATATATATATAGCAGCCTCTTGAAATCCAGAAATAATAATCACCACTCCAGACTTAATGTGTCTGTTCTAAAAGATAACAATCTAGGCCCCTGTTTTCTAATAAGCATTTTCTAAAGGTGACTATACCATTGTTGTCCTTTTGTTTTTGGCTGATTTTGCCTCACCAAATGTCTCACGTGTTCATTCACTTCGTCGCATGCCTCATGACTTTGTTCCTTTTTATAGCAGCATGACCTTCATCATAAGCATACACCATTGTTCACCAATCGACTTCTCAGTCAGTGCATCCTTCAGCCCCCTGCATTTATCGGGGATCATGTAGAGGGCCCAAAGTCCACAGTCCATCAATATTCTCAATTTTAGATAGTTTCATTGTTCCCAAGAGAAAGAAAACCAATAAACACACCCTTGCTAAATAGGAAATCTAAACTTCTTCTTGACTTTTGTTCCTCCCCCCATTATTAACGTCTGCTACTGCGGTGGTAGTGCTGATATTTTCCTTTTGAACATAGCCCATAGCATGCAATAGCAGTTTTCCCCTTGTACCTGGACTTAAACAGTCTTTGTACATGATTCATATATTAGGAGTAATTCCTGCAAGAACGAATTCATATTTCTAGTGTTAATCAGTGAGACATGTAGGTCCATACAACCCCTTACAATCTTGTTCATCTTCAATATGGTAATATTACTTATAAACCCACTAGAGAACCACCATCACTCTTATCTATTCCCTTACATTAGAGTTCAACCTCATTAGGTAACAGTACATCCATCTCTAGTTTCTACGTATCTCTAGATCCCCTATATTCTGTATTATAAGCCTCTGATAATACCTTTATGCTGGTCATAAAAGTGGAATCATACAGTATCTATCCTTTTGTGTCTGGCTTTTTTCACTCAGCATTATGTCCTCCAAGTTCATCCGTCTTGTCATGTGCTTCAGGACATGATTTCATCTTACTGCTGCATAATATTCCATCATATATATAAACCACGTTTTGTTGATCCACTCATCTGTTATTGGACATTTGGTTTGTTTCCATCTTTTAACAATTGTGAATAATGCTGGTATGAACATCAGTGTGCAAATGTCTGTTTGCGTCATTGCTTTCAGTGCTTCTAGGTACATACAAGCAGTGATATTGCTGAGTCACAGGACAACTCAATATTTAGTTTCCTAAGGAACCATCAAACAGTCTTCCATAGTGTCTGCACCATTATACATTCCCACCAGCAGTGCATAAGTGTCCCAGTTTCTCCACATCCTCTCCAACATTTATAGTTTTCCTGTTTAATAGCAGCCATTCTTATAGGTGTGAAATGGTATCTCATTGTAGTCTTGATCTGCATTTTCCGTATAGCCAGTGAAAATGAGCATCTCTTCAGGTATTTCAGCCATCTATATTTGCTCTTCAGAAAAGTGTCTATTCATGTATTTCACCCATTTTATAATTAGGTTGTTTGTTCTTTTGTTGTTGAGTTGTATGATTTCTTTGTATATATAGGAAATCAAACCTTTGTTCAATACATGATTTCCGAATATTTTCTCCCATTGAGTTGGCTGCCTCATCACCTTTTTAACAAAATATTTTAAGGGGCATTTAATTTTGAGGAGTTCCCATTCATCTATTTTTTTCTTTTATTGTCTGTGCTTTGGGTGTAAAGTTTTGGAAGCTACCTCCTATTACTAGGTCGTGAAGATGTTTCCCTACATTTTCTTCTAAAAACTTTATGGTGTTAGTTCTTATATTTAGGTGTTTAATCCACTTCGAGTTAATTTTTGTGTAGGGTGTAAGAAAGAGGTCCTCTTTTATTCTTTTGGCTATTGATGTCCAATTCTCCCATGCCCATTTATTGAAAAGACTATTTTGTCCTAGTTCAGAGGACTTGGAGGCCTTGTCAAAAATCAGGTGACCACGAATTTGGTGGCCTATTTCTGCACTCTTGATTTGATTCCATTGGCCAATACTTCTATCTTCGTGCCAGTACCATGCTGTTTTGACCAAAGTGGCTCTATAATAGGTTTTAAAGTCAGGGAATTTTAATTATCCCATTTCATTCTTCTTTTATAGGATGCTTTTAGGTATTCAGGTTCTCTTTACCTTCCAGATGTATTTGGTAATTAGCTTTTCCAAGTCTTTAATGTAGATTGTAGGAATTTTGCTTGGTACTGTGTAGAATTTGTAGATCCATTTGCGGAGAATTGGCATCTTAACTATATTTAGCTTCCATATCCTTGAGCAGGGAATGTCTTTCCACCTATTTAAATCTCTTATAATTTCTTTCTACTTTACTGAATAGAAAATGGTCATGATTACAATGTCATAGCATGAAATATACCAGGTGTCTGTTATGTTTATTGTATCAACTCAAAACTGTTTTCCTTGGGGTACTTTACCTGACACTATAGTTACCAACTAGAGAAAAAGAGAATCAAAGGAATTGGCAAAGAAATGACCAAAGCCCCTCAAAACCATGTGTATGTACCTAATGTCACAGCTTTTAAATTTCTAGAGCAAAAGTTAATGGAGCTAAAAAGAGAGATAGACAGATGCACAGATATTTGAAATTTTAATGCACCTCTCTCAACTGATAGAACAAATGGACTTAACAAATCAGTTAGTATAAAGATGGTTTGAACAACACAGTTTGCCAATTTTACCTAAATGACATACATAGGGCTCTATAACCAATTACTCAGAATGCTTGTTCTTTTCAAGTACTCACAGGACATTTATCAAAATAGACCACAAACTAAGCAAGAACAGGTAAAATGAATTTATAGTGATAGAGGTCAGAACACTGTTTTCCTTTTAGTGAGAGGATGACAGGGAAGGGAAGGTGTTAGAGGAGCTTTCTGGGATGCTGTAGTTAATCTAAATTTTCATATGGTAGTGGTCACACAATTGTATGTATATGTAGAAATTCAATGATTTGTGCAATCAAGATTCATGCAATGCCTGTATATAACATATCTCAAAAAAATAACCAAACAATTAAATAAATACATCATAAGAGGTTTAACATGAACCTAGGGCTCTGCACACATTAAAAGAAGTTTGTGCACTGAGCACTGGAGTTTTCCCATTCCCTCATTCAATTTTTTTTTTAAGATTTAATTATGCGAATTTCCTTTCCTTTTCCTCTTAAGGGTGTATTGATTTGTGCTTCTGTACTTACTTGTAGTGTTAAGCTTGCCTTCTTGCCTCTCCACTAATTTTTAATATTCACCAAACGTCTTTTTAAAACTTTTTTATTGCATAATATAACATATATACAAAGCAAAGAAAGAGAAAAGCAATAGTTTTCAAAGCACTCTTCAGCAAGTAGTTATAGGACAGATCCCAGAGTTTGTCAATGGGCTACCATGCCATCATCTTAGTTTTTTCTTCCAGCTGCTCCAGAACATAGGAGGCTAGAAGGAATAAATATATATATAAATTTCATCATCACAATCAACTTTTGTTTCTTTTCTGCGTAAAATAGCATATGTACAAAAAACACAATAATTTTCAAAGCACAACACAACAATTAGTTGTAGAATAGATTTCAGAGTTTGGTATGGGTTACTATTCCACAATTTTAGGTTTTTATTTCTGGCTGCTCTAAGATACTGGAGACTAAAATAAATATCAATTTAATGATTCAGCAATCATATTTGTTTTTCAAACCCTACCTTCTCTGTATAACTCCACCATTACTTTTGATCTTTCTATCCCACTTCTTTAGGGGCATTTGGGCTATGACCATTCTAACTTTTTCATGTTGGAAGGGACTGTCTATAATGTGGGGTAGGAAGATGGAACTAGCTGATGCTCTGGAGAGGCTGGACCCTCTAGATTTCAGGACTTATCAGGACTAGTGACCCATCCGGATGTTATAGGTTTCTTGAAAGTTACCCTGGTACATGGAACCTTTGGATAAACTTATGTATTGCCCTAAATGTTCTTTAGGATTGGCTGGAATGGTTTTGGTTGGGGCTTGGCTAGTTGTGATACATAGCAATGTCAAATTGAAACTTGCATAAGCATGTCCTCCAGAGTAGCCTCCTAAATCAATTTAAATTCTCTCAGCCACTGATACTTCACTAGTCATGCTTCTTTTCCCCCTTTTAATCAGGATGGCATTGTTGATCCCACAGTACCAGGGCTGGACTCATCCCTTGGAGTCATCTACGCTTCTGGGAGACTTTCACCCCTGGATGTCATGTACCACGTAGTGGGGAGGACAATGATTTCACTTGCAGAGTTGGGCTTAGAGAGAGTGAGGCCACATCTGAGCAACAGAAGAGGTCATCCAAAAGCAACTCTTAGGCATACCTATATCAATCTTATGTATATACTGGAGAAATAAAGAAATGGTAAGTGATATAAGCCATTCCACTAATTTTAGCATCCAAATATGATTAGATTAATTTATAATTTTTTTTTAAGGCAGCACCTATTGACCAATACTTAAGTATATTTGGTAGCTTATTGCACAGGTAGCCTCCAATGACCATGCCTCTCAGTATTTCCTTGGAGCTAGGCTGAGCCTGTGCTTTGCTTTAATCAAAAGAAAGTGATGGAGATGACATTACCTTAAGTGGAAGTTTCTGACTTAAATCTCAAGTCCTACTGGCATCTATTTCTGCACATTTGGGAGCCCTGATGTGCTGAAGAAGAAGGACAGTTGCCCTGCAGAGGAGACCACATGGAGAGAGCACACAGAAAGGCCATGGTAAGAGAGAGAGGCCCAGAAATATGGAGAGAGAGAGAGAGAGAAACCCATCTTTCCCAAGATCATAGCTAAGACCAGTCCCTAGCAATCTACCAGCTAAATGGACTCGAGGGACCACAAGCCAGAAGGCCAGCTAAATAACCACTCAGTCCATCCCAGAATGCAGGTAGGGATTAAATGAAATGGCTGGTCTTTTGCATCACTAAGTTCTGGGGTGGTTTGTTAGGCAGGAAGTGATAACTGAAACACTATATCATTAACTTAGTTTGGGATTTGATGTTAAGTATGGAAATTAGGCAGAACTAAAATAGGATGGGATCTGAGGCTGCCACAAGAGTGACTTTTATTTTCACCTCAAGTAAGAGTGATGAAGCATATAATGGATTTCAAGTCTTTTAAAATCTAGCCTGAATTTCTATCAAAAGAATTCTCTTTATCTTAATTGAAGCTGAGTTAGTATTATGTTAGCAAAATAGCCACAGGGAGGCCTACTGACCTAGCTTTTGTATAGAAAATCAAAGTGTGAATCTTAATTTCACAGACATTGAAGAAGTTCCCAGCTTGCACATTTGAATCCAGAGGTTAGCATATTTAAAGACCTTTAATATTAACTCATTACAATAATTTTAAAAAGAAGTAAAACAGTTTGCATTCTGCAAAAGGGAATGTCTCTTTTAATTACTCAGATAATTCTAGAAAAATACTCAAATTACAAAAATAGGAAATAACATATTCTATTGTTGCCATATAAAATACAAGGCACCTGTGAAATATTTGGAACATATTCATACTAAAGAACATTTTATCTGATATTCAAATTTAACTGGGTGCCCCATTATTTATTTGCTAAATCTGACAACCCTAACATCTTGGTAATATCAACAAACATTTGTTGTACCTGGCAGCAGGAAGAATGAGGGCCTGGGAATGAGTGAGGAAAGCAGTAAAGGAAGGATCAGAGAAGCAGTCAGGAAAGGATGAGGTGAAATAGGTTTGAGAAGAGAAGTAGATCATTTAAAATAGTTATTTTGAAAGTGAGAAAATAACCATCTTACAGAAACATAATAAACTTACAGGAAAGTATAAAATATGTGGTCATAAATGCACAAAAAAAATGTTGCTTTCTTATTGACCATAACAGCTCTAAACTTCCTCTTGTATTTACCCCGTAATGAAGCAGAGAGACTTGACAATTAATGGTATCTTGTTTCTATGCTAGATAAAGAGGGAGTCTCTGGGGATGACTCAGTGTAGTTTGAGACTATGCTTACTCTTTTAGATTCTAACGCTTCCTACTCTTCCTCAGTTGGATAATGCCTAAGAATATATCTCTGAGAGCCTTCTGGAACTCAGAAAGCTGTTGGGTGTGGGGCCAACCATATGATGGCTTTGGATGGAAGCACCTGCATCCCCAGTCTCTGCATCTGCACATTGGCCTCTAGTCTCAGGAAACGTGTTGGCGATCTAAGGAGCCCTACCTGGGGAAGAACCCAGCACTGCTGTCTCTACTGTTATCTATGCTTCTGCAGATACTGTTATCTATATCTGCTTCTCTCCCTATTGGCCCTGGTCCCCTTGCCATGTACAGTGCATGGGGAACAGAAGCATTCTTTCAGGTAATCTATGTAATCCTGTCCTTCCAGAAAAGGCTGAGCTATTGCTCTGTACTGTCAGACGTGACTCACAGTCACACTGTGGGATTCTCTTAGAGACCTGAAATTTTCCCCAACCTATTATACAGAGGAAGAAAGAAGCTGCACCCCAAAATTTTAAGCTTCCACATTTCAAATAAAAAAAAAATGGCAAGAAACTTTTGGAAAGTAATGTACAGTTAAGTTCAATTTACCAGAGTCTACACTTTGAGAGGAATTATTTTGTTTTACATTTGAAGAACATAATATTTCTATGAAGTAGGCAAAGATCAAATATCTATAAAAATGCAGGTAATTTTTTAATATCTACTGACAGATGGCCTCTATAAATTCTGAATTTACTCTCTGTGTGCTGCTATCACAAATGTTCTTCATTCCGTATAAATTTAGTTATTACCTGGGGATAGATCAATACTTCATGAGTTTGATTTTAAGGAAGAATCCCTCTGTTTAGGCATAGGGAGAAATGTTTCTACCTTTTAAAATGTAATCAGGACTTCCAGGAAGATGGCCAAATAGAGAAGCTAGAGATCAGCCCTACTCCATGGAAAAATTAGAGAAGGGACAGGAGGGAGACTGAGATAGCGATTCAAGAGTACAACTGACATTGGAGAGCCTTCTGCAACACATAGGGTGGCCCTGGTTGCAGAGGCTAAGGAACTGAGAAGCAGAAAGCTGAGACCTGGCACAGAGGCATGGAGCTGGTAAGAGTGCATGGACAGGAGCTGGGGAATAGGAAGTAAGCCAGGCCGCATTCCTTGAACATGTTACCCTCACCAGCACTGCCCCATGACCAGCAACTCACCCCACACCCCATGCACCAAAACCCCATCACCCATTCCCATTCCCTGCTCGCCAAACACCCCCACCCCACCAGCCCCCAGTGCACTTACCTGTCCCCCACCTTCACCCCAAGTGCAGCCCAACCCACCTCTTTGCACCCTTTCTGAGCACTACCTTCCCCACCCTGTTTCCTGCCCATATGTTTACACAGCCATACCCCACACTGCCTCCAGCTCTGCACACAAGTCTATGGCACTTCTAGTCTTATTCATGTACATGGACCCCCAGTGACGTCCTTCAGCTCTGGAAAATTTGGATTATGGCACTCCTAGACCCACACATGCGCATGGGCCCCATATACATCATTCAGCTCTAGAAACTTCCATTTATGACACTCCTAGAACCATGCATGCACATGGTTCTCAGCCATACTTCAAGCTGTGAGAAAGTGCTAAACTGTACCTCTGTATCACATCTGCCCCAAACCCACAAAGGCAGAACACTGATCAGCTGCCACAGCTCTGTGCATGTGCATGAAAGACCGTGCACCCTAGACCACTGCACACCAGGGTTATACCCCCCATACTGGTGCACCTGCACAACTACATCCTCCCTGGCTGCTGGGCACCCACCTTCACAAACATCAGTGTAACATCCCCAACCTGCACCTATAGCTGCCCTGAAACAAATCACCACACTGAGTGCCCCACTCTGTATGCTGCCCCCTGTGCACATCCATCCTGCAAACACAAGGCCTTAGATTGCTGAAAGATATCAACTCCCAAAGCAAATCAATCAAGATATTTCCATGAGGCAAAAACAACAAAAGATCATAAGCATATCACAGTGCAGACAGATACAGCCCTGCCTAACAACCAAATTAAAACACCAGAGAAGACACAGACATTGGAACAACTAATCAAATGTGTTCATACAACACTATTTAATAAATTAAGTGGAATGGCAAATGACATAAAGGAGATCAAGAAGACAGTAGAAGAGCATAGAGGAATTTGAATAAATAGATAGAAAAATATCAAATATTACAGAGATTAAAGACTCTGTTGACCAAATAAAACCATACTAGAGGCACAAAACACCAGATTTGAAGAGATGGAAGAAAGAGTAAGTGATATAGAGGGCAGAATAACTGACTTTGAAGACTCAAACCAGCAAACAGTCAAAAAAAGATGGAAAATATTTGAATTAGAGCTGAGGGAAATGATAGGCAAAACAAAGCACATAAATATTATAATCATTAGTGTCCCAGAAAAAGAAGAGAGGAGTAAAGGGCTAGGAAGAGTAGTTGAGGATATAATGGGGGAAAACTTCCCAGCCCGTATAAAGGACACAAACATACAAGTCAAAGAAGTCCAACAAACTCCAAAAATAATAAATCTAAATAGACCTTCCCCAAGACACATACTAATCAGTCTGTCAAATGTTGAAGAGAAGCAGAAAATTCTCAAAGTGGCAAGAGAAAAACAATTTACTACACACAAAGGAAACCATATAAGACTGAGTTCTGACTACTCAACTAGCACCATGGAGGTGAGAAAGAAGTTGTCTGATATATTTAAGATCCTGAAAGAGAAAGAGTTTCAGCCAAGAATACTGTACCCAGCCAAATTGTCCTTCAAAACTTAGGAGTGATTAAAGTTTTCACAGACTAATACTGAAAGAATTGTCAACAAGAGACCACTTACAAGAAATACTGAAGGGAATTTTTATGGCTGAAAAAAAAAAGACAGGAGAAGGATGTGGTAGTTAGAGTCAGTTGTCAACTTGGCCAGGTGAATGTACCTAGTTTTGTTTCTGCAGACATGAGCCAATGGTACGTGAACCTCATCTGTTGTTAATTACATCTGCAGTCGGCTAGGAGGCATGCCTGCTGCAATGAATGATGTGTGACTTAATTGGCTGGTGCTTAATGAGAAAGTACAATGTAGCACAGCCCAAGTAGCTTGGCATACCTCATCCCAGCACTCACAGCTCAGCCCAGGCATTTGGTGATGCAGAAAGGAATCACCCCGGGGAAAGTTGCTGGAACCCAGAGGCCTGGAGAGAAGGCCAGCAGAGATCACTATGCCTTCCCATGTAAAAAAGAACCTCAGACGAAAGTTAGCTGCCTTTCCTCTGAAGAACTAATAAAATAAACCCCCTTTTATTAAAAGCCAATCCATCTCTGGTGTGTTGCATTCCGGCAGCTAGCAAACTAGAACAAGGGAGGTCTGGAGGAAGGCACAGAATTGAAGAGTACCAGTAGAGGTAATTTAAAAGATAAAAAGAGAAAGAGGGAAAAGAATATATAAGTCTGACAAATAAAATCCAAAAGATAAGATGGTGGATTTAGGGAATGCTTTTCCAGTAATAACTTTGAATGTTAATGGCCTAAATTTACCAATTAAAAGATACAAATTGGCAGAATGGATCAAGAAATATGATCCATATATGGGCTACTTGCAAGATAATGATCTTAGACTCATGGATACAAATAGATGGAAAGTGAAAGGATGGAAAAAGTCTTCCGCACAAGTTGTAACCAAAAGAAAGCAGGAGTAACTATATTAATATCAGACAAAATAGACTTTAAATAAAAAGACATTATAAGAGACAATGAAGGGCAGTATATACTAATTAAAGGGTCAATTCACCAAGAAGATATAACAATCATAAATGTTTATGCTCCCAATCAAGGAGCACCAAAGTACATGAGGCAGACATTGGCAAAATTGAAGGGAGCAATAGATGTTTCAACAATAATGGTAGGAGACTTCAATACACCACTCTCCTTTATAGATAGAACAACCATACAGAAGATCAACAAAGCAATAGAGAAGTTAAATAACTTGATACATGAAATAGACATAACATACATATATAGGCCATTGCACCCTAAAACAAAAGGTACACATTCTTCTCTAGAGCTCATGGAATATTCTCCAGAATAGATCATATGCTGGGGCACAAAACAGGTCTTTATAAATTTAAAATCATTAAAATTATTTAAAGCTCTTTCTCTGATTGCAATGGGATGAAGTTGGATCTCAGTAACCACCAAAGAATGAGAACTTTCACAAATATATGGAAATTAAAGAACACACTCTTAAACAACCAGTGAGTCACAGGAGAAATTGCTAGAAAAAACAGTAGTTATCTGGAGATGAATGAAAATGACAATACAACTTATCAGAATTTATAAGATATGCCAAAGGCTGTGTTGAGAGGGAAATTTATTGCCCTGAATACCTATATTAAAAAACAAGAAGGAGCAAGAATCAAGGATTTAACAGCACACCTGAAAGAACTTGAGAAAGAACAGCAAACTAACCCCAAAGCAAATAGAAGAAGAGAAATAACAAAGATTAAAACAGAGATAAATGAATGGGGGAACAAAAGAACAATAAAAATAATCAGTAAACCAAAAGTTGGTTCTTTGAGAATATCAATAAAATTTATGGGCAACTAGCAAGACTGGCAAAGAAAAGAAAGAGAGAGGATGCAAATAAACAAAATCAGAAATGAAAAGGGGTGTGTTACCACAGACCCTGAAGAAACAAAAGAAATCATAGGACAATACTATGAACAATTATATGTCAACAAACTATGTAACTTAGATGAAATGGATAAATGTCTAGAAATATGTAAACAAGCTATACTGACTCAGGAAGAAATAGAAAATCTCAACAAACCAATCACAAGTAAAGAGATTCAATCAATCTTCAAGAATCTTCCTATAAAGAAAAGTCCAAGGCCAGATGGCATCACAGGGGAATTTTATCAAACACTCCAAAAATAACTAACAACAATACTGCTCAAACTTTTCCAAAAAATTTGAGGAAAAAGGAACTCTACCTAACCCATTTTATGAAGCTAATATCATTTTAATACCAAAACCTGGTAAAGATGCTTAAGAAAGTAAAACTACAGGTCAATTTCCCTAATGAACATAGATGCAAAAATTCTCAACAAAATATTAGGAAATTGACTCCAACAACACATTAAAAGAATTATATACCATGACCAAGTGGGGTTCATACTAGGAATGCAAGGATGATTCAATACAAGAAAAGCAATTCATGTAACACAGCACATTAACAAATCAAAAGGGAAAAATCATATGATGATTTTGATTGATGCTGAAAAAGCATTTGACAAAATTCAAAATCTTTTAATGATAAAAACACTCCAAAGATAAGAATCAAAGGTAACTACTTCAATATGAAAAAGAGAATATATGAAAAACTGATAGCCAGCTTCATACTCAATGGAGAGAGACTGAAATCTTTCCCCCTAAGATCAGCAGTGAAACAAGGATGTCCACTGTCACCACTATTTTTCAACATTATGCTAGAAGTTCTAGCCAGAGCAATTAGATAGGACAAAGAAATAAAAGGCATCCAAATTGGAAAAGAAGAGGTAAAACTGTCATTATTTGCAGATGATGTAGTACTGTACTTGGAAGATCCTGAGAAATCTACAGCAAAGTTACTTGAGCTAATAAACAAATTCAGTAATGTGGTGGGATATAAAATTAATGTGCAAAAATCAGTAACATTTCTATACACAAGTAATGACCAAGCTGAGGACTCAGTTAAGGTAAAAATTGCATTCAAAATAGCAACTTAAAAAATTTTAAAAATCAAAATTAAAATTTAATATGATCTCTAAAGTCCCAAACTTAAATAAATCTTGTTTAAAATTTTCTTCATTCTGAGTGATTTCCAGTTGTACATTGAGGCTAAACTTATGCACTGCTTACTAGTATTCTATACCATTCCTTCTCTAAATGAATACCCAATACCCAATCCCAGCTTATATATAACTTATTTTATCCCTTTTTTTTTTTTTTTTTTTTTACATAGGGAGGCACCAGGAGCCGAACCAGCATGGCCAGCCAGAACTATGCCACTGAGCCACCATGGCCTGCCCTAAATAAAAGCTATTTTAAACATCTTTTCAATTTCCTCCACAACATTCAATTCAAGTGACAGAAATGTTCTATGTATGTAAGAAAGTTTTATCTAACATTGTGGTTTGCTTGTGTCCTTTTCCTTAAAATTTTCTACCCATAGATCTGATCAATCCTTCTACCTGACTATCCTCTTTCAAATGTAACATGCACTTTACTGGGGGACACAAACTTTATATTGCTGTTAGTTTTAGCAAATGCCGTTTTGTGTGAATCCTATTGGTCATACAGTGACGTTGTCAGATAAGAGAAGAGTAACTTAAATAGCTTTGGGTAAAAATGTATAAACCACAATTTCTTATTTTTCTCTCCATCTTCATTTCTGCTTTCCCAAGAGTGCACTATTAAGTATTGGTTATGTCAGAGAGGTTGAATAAGACAATTTGTGAAATCCCAAATAATTTTATGAAAAGTTTAATAAGTCAGATCAAGATTAAACAGAGGATAGATGCATATTAAAAGAACCACTCAAAAGGGGCGGGCCGCGGTGGCTCAGCGGGCAAAGTGCTTGCCTGCCATGCCGGAGGACCTCGGTTCGATTCCCGGCCCCAGCCCATGTAAAAAAACAAACAAACAAACAAAATACAATAAAACAAGAAAATGTTTAAAGATGTTCCCCTTTCTTCCTCCCTTCCTTCCTTCTCTCTGTCTTTCCTTCCCTTCCTAAATAAAAAAAAAAAAAAAAAGAACCACTCAAAAATAATTTTGTCAATTTTTATTTAATTAATTTTGAAGAATATATGTAATGTTGCTGTAACAGTATCAACTTATTCTATGGATTCACAGACTACACATATCCAGTTTAACATAATTTCCATCAAGTCAACATGAGAAATATTTTCTTAAATGTGTTAGCAAAATTACATATAATGATTTAGTTAATTGTTGACAGCAAAATTTATTCTTATATTTCTTGGCAATTAGTGCTACTTTTGAGAGAAATAAAAAAAAATTAAAACCTTGAAGTATCCTGTGATGAACGCTTAATAAATTATATAAGAAGAGAACTGGTGCATTCATATTTAAATGAATATAAGACATGAATTAATTATATTACAATAATTTAGCAATCATTAAATTAAATTTTCATCATAAATTTCAGTAAGAAAAAAATTTTGCTAAGATATATGAAATTTGATCATAGCTCCACCATTATCCACCTAAATATATAATTTGCCAAGAATCTTGGGGAGCATATGAGTATCACTTAAATTCCATGGCTGTGTAAAATGCGAGAACTAGATAAGACTAGCTAATCTTTTAAAAAATATATTTATTGAGATATCATCATGCACCCTACAGTCCATGCAACATATAAATCAATGGCCCACAGTATCACCACATAGTTGAGTATTCATCACCAAGATCATTTTTAGAATATTTGCATCACTTCAGATAAAGAAATAAAAAGAAAAAAAAAAAAAAAACCTATGCATCCCATACCACTTACCCCTCACTCTCACTGATCACTAGTATTTCAATCTTTTTTTATCCCTTATCTTTCCCCATTCTTTAATTTTTTCATACTTTTTTTTTTTTACTCATCTATCCATACCATCAATAAAGTGAGCATCAGACACAAGCTTTTCACAATCACAGGTCACATTGTAAATTTTATCTATACAATCATCTTCAAGAATTAAGGCTACTGGAACACAGTTCAACATTTTCAGGTACTTCCTTCTAGCCACTCCCAAACACCATAAATTAAAAAGGGATATCTATATAATGTATAAGAATAACCTCCAGGATAACCTCTTAACTCTGTTTGAAATCTCTCAGCCACTGAAACTTTATATTGTATCATTTCTCTCTCCCCCTTCTAGTCAAGAAGGCTTTCTCAGTCCCATGATGCCAAGTCCTGGCTCATCCCTGGGATTCATGTCCCACATTGCCAGGGAGATTTACACCCCTAGGAATCATATCCCATGGTCGGGGGTGGGGGGAAGCGGGCAGTGAGTTCACCTGCTGAGTTGGTTTAGAGAGAGAGGACACATCTGAGCATTATCTAGGGATGACTCAGACATAATTATCAATAGGCTTAGCATCTCCTTTGCACATAGGGGCAAGCCTCAAGATCGAAGATTCATCCTATTGAATTAATTGTCTCCACTATTTGTGAGAATATCAGGAATTCCCTAGACGGAAAAGTTTAATATTTCCTCCTTTCTCCCATGTCTATCCAAGGAACTTTGCAAATATATATATTTTTTATTCTCTGCCTAAATTACTCTGGGATGTTTTGAGGCATCACACTAATCTGTACAACCCAATAAGATTTCACTGCTATTCAAGATTCCATGTAATTATAGTGTCCAATAAACTGACCATACAAGTTAAATTAGATAATGCATTACCAAAAATATAAATTTTGCACCAAATAAACATCTCTTCCTTTGGTCTCACATAGGAGTTGAAGTTTGAAAATGTAGAACAAATCAGCCTTTAGTCTGTATTCTGATTTACCTTAGTCCTATCCAGATAAACTTCATTCGTGTCTCTTGTTGAAGTCAGATCACTTTTTCAACTTTTTAAACAGTTGCTGTATGGGGTAATGCTGAGTTTCATAGTTTCAGAGCTCTAACTCTGAATCTCAGGTATCACACAAATACCTTAAATTCCAAGAAAGGACCAGATTAAATGTAAATAGCTCTAGCTGATCTTTTTGGTAATCATAATAATGAAAACTCATCAGGAAAAGCACTGAGAGAAAATACTAAGAAGTAAGATGAATGAAATGAAAATATATTTGAACATGGGAAAGTTATTTTACTTTTTACAAAAATACAACCAAGAATATTTAGATGAAGGAGAAAAACACTAAAGAAAACTGAAGTTACTTTACAATGTAAATTCATCTATACTCACTCTTAGTTTATTTTCTAGACTGTAAGGCAAGAACAACAGATTGATCCTTCAGTAAATGAAATCTGTATTAAAAAGGAATGTAAACTCTGCATGACCAGTACAAATCGCAAATTGGGTTTATTGAAACTGGTTTTATGGAACATTGCAAAGATAGGTTAAGTATAAAAGAAAAGATAACTATAAGTTTAAAATTAATTTGCTTATTTAACTTCCTCTAGTCCTTTGAAGCAAAATGATGTATAGATAGAGAAAAATCAGGCTGCCAAAAAAGGGAGAAAAGTCCTTTCAATCTCTTCCCTTATTACTAATCTGTTGACTATGAAAATTTGACTTCTGCATGAAATTGGGAAAAATAATTTCTTAGGAACTGCAAATACTTCTTAGTAGCTAGTTGATCCTGACAATCCAGTGGAAGTCTAGCAGATTATAACAGAGAATAGAAGGGAACCCAAGATCAGTTCTACTTTCTCCAGCACACTCCTATTCAGGTTCTTCATATGTCCAGATTGCAGATTTCCATGAGGATTAAGAGATATTTTCTGATGTCTCTGAACAGAGTAAAAATACTTCAATTTTGGTATATTTGTCTCTTTGAATAGCAACTTGTTATAATTTATTCCAAACAATGTAGTGGTTACTTTCTATTGGTTTGTTTAAGCAATTAGGTAATACAGATATAAAAAATTTATATTAATGATATTAAGATTTCATTTTAGTTTAACAACCATTAAAAAAAAAAAACACTTCCTGATATGCTAGATAGTTCCAGATGAGAATATAAAGGGATAAAGTTTAGCTTCAAAACTCAACTTTTTATATAAAGCATTCTTAATTGCTTATATTCATTTTGTGCATGCCTTCTCTCAAAAAAGCATCTCTCTCAATTGAACATCTTTTCTAAACAGTGGAGTGAAAATCAGTTGAGTAGGCCCATTCAAATAGTTTAATTTTATTTGGTTCAAACGTGTATTAATGATTAACATAAATAACATAAATAAATAATCACTATGAAACAACTACTGGATGCTAGGCTCTGGGTTGGGCTTTTCACATTAAAAAATGTCACACCCATTCATCAAAATTACTTTCATGTTTTATAAGGAAATTAACTAATCCAAGGTAGCTCCATCATAATGTAATAGGGCTAGAGGTTTGCCAGCCCTGATTATTGCAAATTTTGAAATATTATGCTCTTTTCATCATACTATAGCTGGACTTCGGATTTAGCTTGGCCATGGAATTCTAGTGTACTTTAGTGATGCAATGTTCCTGTGTAACTATAACCCTGAAATTTGAATCTCTGGATAAGTTTTTGCTCTGCCACTTTCTTGCTCAATGATCTTACGAATGACTTAAACCTTCTGTGGCTCAGATTTCTCAGTTCTAAAATAGAAATAGTACTTAACTCAGTTTCTCGGTCAATTAAATTAGTTAATATATATGCAATTAATATTTTGAGGTCTCATTAGGTACTTTAAGAGTTAATTATTGATACCACTAAAAATAACTTTCCAAACATTCATGATATTATTGTGAAACTATTTCATAGGGTTATGTGAAGATTAAACAATTATATTATGTACAAAAAGTAAAAAAAAAACAGTGTCTAACTGTAAATATCATCTATTGTTGTAGTAATTGATTGCAACTAATGTTATAAGATTAATCACAATATCTCTCAAGTACACAAATCAAATCCATTGTCATACTTGTTCTAGAACTTTTTCAGAGATTTAAATCATTCTGTCCACCCTCCTCAACAGAGAAAAACAAATACTTTTTGGCAGCAAAACAGATGTGATCTGTGATCTTTGTATCCTCCAGTAAAATGCTAAATAACTGGTGACCTGCATGTGCTGGTTAGAAAGGATTATGTACCCTAGAAAAGCCATGTTTTAATTCTGATTCAAACTTGTGGGAGCAACCATTTCTTTCAATACTTATTCAGTAATATGGAAACATGATTAGATTATCTCCATGGAGATGTGATTCACCCAATTATTCATTAACCTTTAATTAGAGGAAGTTATGATTCCACCCATTCTAAGTGGTCTTGATTAGTTTACTGGAATCCTTTAAAAGAGGAAGCATTTTGGAGAAAGCAAGAGAACAAAAGGAGAGCCATAGGAGAGCCATAAGAGCCATGAGTGCCCACGCAGCCAAAGACCTTTGGAGATGAAGAAGGAAAACATCCCCAAGGGAGCTTCAGAAAACAAGAAGCCTGAAGAGAAAGCTAGCAGACATTACCATGTTCACCATGTGCCTTTCCAATTGAGAGAGCAATCCTGATCTTCATCAGCCTTTCTTGAGTGAAGGCAACTCTTGTCGGTGTCCAAATTTGGAGAGTTCTATAGATTTGCTTTAATTTGGACAATATCATGGCCTTAGAACTGTAAACTTGCAACTTAATAAATTCCCCCTCTTAAAATTTGTTCCATTTCTGGTATTTCACATTCTGGCATTTTGTAAACTAGAACAACAGATAGAATTAGTTTTAGTAAAAACTCTTAGTCAAAAGCAATTCTAACTTGCATCCAAAGAGAAGCATGATCCATCTCTATCATATGAAGAGATCAATGAAATTGAAAGAGGCTGTTTTCTTCATTAGCAAGTAGGATGCATTGAATGGGATTATGTTAAATGTCCACCTAACTCCAACCATCTCTTTCCTACTGAGTCAAATTTAGTTGGTACATTTTTTTTAATGGACAACAGTTGCAGTTCCAGAATTATCATAGAGGAAGTACAGGTGGGATGGGTGGATTGTAAGTGTGAGGAAGCCCTAGGGACTTTGTCTTGAACTTTTTTTGCACAGGAAACAGATGCTAGGTTTCGTATAGATTGAGTATGTTCATTTTTATAGGGGGCTAAGTTGCCTCAAAATCCTCCTTTGGCACTGAAAATACAAAACTAAAATATTCATATAAACATTTTATTGTGTATGTATTTTATTGTATACATATAAATATTTTATAAATAATAACATATTGTATAAATAATAAAGTATATAAATAAAAATATTTTATTGTATAAATATTTATATATACATTTTATTGTGTGTGTTTATACCTCTAAATAATAATAAGATTATACCCTTTTATTTTCTAATAATCTTTGAGAATTAATTGGTTGGCAAAATGGAAAGAGAAATGACAAGATGTGTGTAAAGAACTGATTTCCAGATGACTTTATAAAGTTGGCAGAGCAGGGAGCTATAGGAATCAGTCCTTCCACCAGAATAACTATTAAACAGTCACGAACTGTGTGAAAGAACTATTTTGAAATTCTGGGGGCCAGAAGAACATTTACAGCATCCATGGAAAACCAGAGGAAAAGGCTGATAAATCACATTGAAGAAGAATAAACTATTCCCTCTATATGGCGGCTACGGGCACCCAGCCCCCATTCTCACAGCAGGTGTCCATGGGGTCCAGATCCAGGCTATCTTGCTGGTGTACAAAAGGAATAAAAAATCCTCTTCCTCAAGAAGAGAGGTGGGCACAGCTGATCATTGATCACGGATTTCGATTAGTGGCTTCATGGCTAGGACCTGGCTCAACAGGTCACATCAGAAGAAATTTAAAGGTGTTTTGCTTCTTTAGTGATATAGCAGAAAGTTAGTTGAAGGGCTACATTGGCTGTTCAATCCAAGAAAGCCTAGCTTTTGGGAACCATGGTAAAACAGTTCTCCATACCCCTTCTGATCCCTTTCTCAGGGCACTTTGGAGCTGGTCTGCAACCTTTTTATGAGTCTCTGGCCCTGTTTGGGCTGAGAAAGACTGACTTGGGAAAGTCCTGTCCTGTGTGCTTTGCCTCCCAGAACTTTCCTTCCAGCACAAGCAGCTTAAGACAACTAAAGGAGTGCAAGAAACCATAAAAGCAAATGGTTTAGAGCAAAGACCTGTCAGCTTCAAACCACCAAGAGAGGAGTGTCTGTCTCTTGGGAAACAGAAGGGACAGCCAAACTCCTGTAAGCATGATAACTCCAAACAAATAACAAAAGCCCAGGACAAGACACTGGCCCAGAAAGACAGGGAAAGTCCTGCACACAGCATTTACCTTCCTGTTACGAGGACTGAAGCTCAAGAAAATGTTTGTGCTATCATCACCTGGTTATAAAATCAAGAAACAGACATCTTGTGGAATAAATCCCAGACTTAGCCTTCCAGAATATTAAAATCTGTAGAGTGCAACAAAATAGTATAAGGCAAATAAAGAAACAGAAAATGATGGAGGACCCAATGGAAGAAGATACAAATCCATAAAACACCAGTGAAAAAGACTAGAATGTGGATGCACCAAACAAGGCCTTTAAAAAATGGTCTTAAAAAGTGCTCAGGGAGATGAAGGAAAATACACAGAAAGAACTAAAAGATATCAGGAAAACAACGAATGAGCAACATTAGAATTTTACTAAAGAGATAGAAACTTAAAAAAAAGAAGCAAACAGAACTATTGGACTTATAGAATATAATAAGTGAAATGAAAAAGTTCCTGGTTGTTTCAAGAGCAGAATGGAGGTGGCAAAAGAAAGAATCAGTGAACTCGAAGACAAGACCCTTGAAATGAGTCAGACTGAAGAGCAGAAAAAAAAAAAATACTAAAGAGCAAAAATAGACTAAGACCTGGAATACCATCAAACATACCAATATATATATATTATGGGAATTCCAGAAGGAGAAGAAAGTGAGAAATGCAAAGAAGGAAGATTCAAATCAATAATGACAGAAAACTTCCCACACTTAGCAAAAGGCATGAATATGCACATCAAAGAGGCCCAGAGAACATCCAACAGGATAAACATGAAGAAAAATATGGCCCCATAATATGCTGCTATAAATCATATATTGAATGCAAAGGAAAATGAGAGAGTTCTGAAAGATGCAAGAGAAAAACAACATGTTATATATAAGGAAGTCCCAATTAGATTGAGTGTTAATTTTTCATCAGAAACCACAGAGGCAAGAAGACAATGGGTTGGAATATTTAAGTGCTGAGAGAAAACAATTATCAACAAAGAATTTTATATCTGGTGAGACTTCATTTCAAAAATGAGGGAGCGATTAAGACATTCCCAGATAAACAAAAACTGAGGGAGTTTACCACCACTAGACTTATCCGACGAGCAAAAATAAGGAGAGTTCTTCAGACTGTAAGGAAAGGACACTAAGCTGTAGTTCAAGGCAGCACAAGAAATAAAGGCCTGGGGTAAAGGAAATGTGCTGGTCTGAATCTGTAGTGGACCCCAGAAAAGCCATGCCCTTTGATACTCATTTAATATTGCTGGGTGGGAGCATTTTGATTGTTTCCATGAAGATGTGACCCACCCAATTGTGGGTGGCAACTTTTGATTAGATGAATTCCATGGAGGCGTGTCTCCACCCACTGAAGGTGGAGTTGCTTGCTGGAATCCTTTAAAAGAGGAAACATTTTGGAGACAGTCCCTTTTGGTAAAGCCACAAGAAAGCCAGCAGATGACACCGTGTTTGCCATGTGCCCTTCCAGTTGAGAGAGAAATGTTGAACATCGTCATCCTTCTTGAACCAAGATATCTTTCCCTGGATGCCTGCGATTGGACATTTCTATAGACTTGTTGTAATTGGGACATTTTCTTGGCCTTAGAACTGTAAAATAGCAACTTATTAAATTCCCCATTTTAAAAGCCATTCTGTTTCCGGTATATTGCATTCCAGCAGCTAGCAGACTAGAACAGGGAACCATCTTCGTACTTATAAATGCTAATATTATTGTAGTGTATTGTCTGGTATGTGTGGTAGTTTGAGGCTGAATGCACCCCAGATTATGTTCTTAAAGCTAATTCAGTCCTGTGGGTGTAAACTTTTTGTGGGTGGGAACTTTCAGTAAGGTTATTTCAGTTGAGGTACACCCCAGGTGGGCCTTAATCCTCTTACTGGGGTCCTTCATAAGAGGATGAAAAAACAGAAAGCAACACAGGAGCTGAGAGAGAAGGATAAATACAGAAACTCAGAATGAAAGCCAGAGAATGAGCAGCCAAAAGCTGAAAGCAATGACACTCAGAAGAGAAGGGAGAGATGAGCATACATTTCCACATGCCTTCCCAGGTGACAGAGGAGTCCAGGATTTCCAGTTGATGTCTTGATTAGGACATTTTCAGACCCTCAGAACTGTAAGCTTGCAAACTAATAAACCTCTATTGTTAAAAGCCAGTCCATTTCTGGTATATTGCATCTCGGTACCTTCTGCAAACTAAAACAGGTGGTAACTCCATTTCTTACTTCTACAAGTGCTAAAATGCAAATATATAAAAAGTAATGATAAATCTATGCTTATATAAAGATATGTGGTAACAAGTACCAAAAAATGTGGGGAACAGAGGGGTATAGGAAGTCTATACGTGTATGCTATTGAAGTTAATTTGGTATCATACCATATATAACAGTTATATATTTAGAGTGTTAAATTTTAACCTCAGGGTAGCCACAAGGAAAATGGTTAAACAATATACCCAGACAGAAATGAGAAGTCACCCAATATGTAACATCAAAAAATCAAATAAATATGAAAGTAGATATTAATGAAAGCATTGAAGGGTAAAAACAGTTTAAGACATACAAAGGCTAAATAGCAAAATGGCAGAAGAAAGTCCTTGCATTGTCAGTAGGGACTTTAAATGCAAATGAAATTAAACAGAGAAATCTTTGCCTTCTGACTGGAGAGTTCAATTCATTTACATTTAAAGTATGTTTGTAATGATATTAAGTGTATTTATAATGATACAAGAAGATGTAATAATTAAAAATATATATGCACCTAACAGCAGAGCCCCAAAATATATAAAGCAATTACTGACAGATTTGAAGAGGGAAATTGACAGTTGTACAATATTAGGAGGAGATTTTAATACAGCACTGTCAATAATGGATAAAACATTGAGTAAGAAGAACAATAAGGAACAACATGACTTAAATAATGCTTAAACAAAATAGACCTAACAGATATATATAGAGTAATTCACCTGACAAAAACAGAATGCGCATTCTTCTTGAGTGCACATTGATCATACTTAAGAATAATGCATATGTGCAGTCGCAAAATAAATCTCAATAAATTAAAAAAAATTGAAATCATACAGTGTATAGTCTCTGACCACAATGGAATGAAGCTAGAAATCATTAACAGAGAGAGAAATGGAAAATTCACAAATATGTGGAAATTAAACAACGTACTTTTCAACAACCAACAGGTTAAAAAGGAAATCCAAGCAAAATTGGGAAATATCTACAGGCAAATGAAAATGAGACTACAACATACCAAAGCTTTTGGAATGTAGTAAAGGCAGAGCTGAGAAGGAAATCTATAAGTATAAATGCGTACATTAGTAAAGAAGAAAGAGTTAAAATCAGAAACTTAACCTCAAAATTGAAAGAACTAGATAAAGAAGAACAAATTAAATCCAGAAATGGCAGAAAGAAGGTAATAACAAAGATTAGAACAGAGATAAATGAAATTAGCCACAAAAAATGAGAGAGCATCAACCAAACCAAAAGTTAGCTATTTGAAAGGTTCAATCAAATTGACAAACCATTAGCCATACTGAAAAAGAGAGAGGATACAAACAACAAAAATCAGAATCGAAAGGACATTATTACAAACCTCACTGAAAAAGGATTATAAGAGAATACTATGAACAACTGTATACCAATAAATGAGATAATGAAATGGACATATTCTGAGAAACACGTAAACTGTCTACAGGAATAGTAGGTATCTACTCAAGAAGAGCTAGAATACCTCAATCAATAATTAACTAGTAAAGAGCTTAAATTAGTAATCCAAACCTCCCACAGAAAAAAAAAGTCCAGGACCAGAGGGCTTCACATGGGAATTTTACCAAGCATTCCAAGAAGAATTAACATCAATTCTACTCAAACTTTTCCAAGAAATTGAAGAGATGGGAACACTCTGTCATTGATTCTACAAGGCTGACTTCACCCAAACCCACATATCCATACCGCAAGAAAAGAAAAGTACAAACCAATCTCTCTTATGAATATAGATGCACAAATCCTCAACAAAATACTAGCACATGGACTCCAAAAGCATTTTAAAATAATTGTACACCATGATCAAGTCAGATTTATCCCAAGTATGCAAGGGTTAGACCAATATAAGAAAATCAATTAATTAATACAGCACATTGACACAATAAAGGAAAACAATACATGATCATCTCAATTGAGTCAGAAAGGGCATTTGACAAAATCCAGCACCTCTTCTTGGTAAAAGCACTTAGACTATTAAGAATAGAAGAAAATATCCTCAATATGATAAAAGCTCTATATGAAAAGCTCACAGCCAACATCCTACTTAATGGTGAAAGACTGAAAGCATTCCCTAAAAGACCAGGAATTAGAATAATGTGGTTACTGTCAACACTGTTATTCAGCATTGTATCGGAAGATCTAGCCAGAGCAGTTATGCAAGAAAAAGAAATAAAAGGCATCCAAATTGGAAAGGAAAAAGTGAAACTTTACCTAATTTCAGGTAACATTATCCTATGTACAGTAAATCTTGAAAAATACACCCCAAAACTTCTAGAGATAATAGATGAATTCAGCCAAGTGGCAGGGTAGAAAGTCAACTCCAAATCAGTGGTATTCATATATATATATATAAGCAATGAACTCTTGGAAGAAAAAAATCAAAGCAAAATTCCATTCGTTGTATTAGTTAAAGAATTAAACATCTAGGAATATATTTAACCAAGAATAAAAAGGACTTATACACAAAAAAAGACAAAACTCAATTTATATGCAGCATAATTGAAAGCAGGGACTTGGACAGATATTTTCACATTGATGTTCCTAGTGGCATTATTCACAATTGCCAAAAGATGGAAGCAACCCAAGTGTCCATCAACCAATGAATGGATAAATGAAATGTGGTATATACATACAATGGAAAATTACTCATCCATTAAAAGGAATCAAGCCCTGATACATGTGATAACAAGGATGAACTCTGAAGACATCATGTTGAATGAAATAAGCTAGAGCCAAAAGATAAAGCAACACCAAGAATCAGTATCTACAATATAGTTACCAGGGGACTGGGTAGGGATAAGGAATGGGACATTAAGGCTTAAAACGTACAGATTTCCTATGTGGAGTGATGGAAATGTTTTGGTAATGGATGACTCTCAAGATAGCATAACACTGTGAAAGTAATTAATAGCATTAAAATATATATCTGAATGTGATTAAAAGGGAAATGTTAGATTGTATATATGGTAAAAGAAAAATATTTTTAAAAAATCCATGGAACCACACTACACACATAGTGAACCCTAAATTATACCGTAATAATAGTATATTATTACGGTTAATATAATGTGGTTAATAGTACAAATAAAAATGTGCTATCATCAGCTGTAACCAATGTTCACACCCATGAAAGATGCTATTAATAGGGTTGTGTATGAGGATCCTTATTTTATGCATGATTGTTCTGGAAGACCACAACTTCTCTAATAACAAAAAAAATGACTTTCATCCTAATGCTAGAAATGACTTTTTGGTGGCCCTGATAAATTATTTAATCCCACTGTCTTCCATTTCCACACTGTTAAATGATAGGAATGTATAGACAAATCCCTAAAGTCCATTTATTCTACCATGTGAGCTGAAATTCTAGATTCAATAAATGTACACGCTTTGACACTTTATACTATTCATTATTTTTATTGAGTGCTCAATTTAATACTTAACAACCAAAATATAGTTTCCTATGATTTCTAAATGAAAAAGAAAACATTAAAATATGCATTATTAGGTTGGTTATGAAAAAACTGATTATTTTTCCAAAATGGTCCTTCTGTATACAGAGTAAAATATTGTGGTCTATAGTGGGACATTTTAATTCATAGCCAAAGCTCAATCTTGATTTCTCTTTCACTGGAATTATATTGCTATCTGCCATCTGCTCTATAGCAGGCCAATGATTGTTTATTTATAAGAATTTAGCTTTAAATCCTTGGACCATATGATTGACTAAATTGTGGTTATGGATGAAGAGATATTGCATACCCTAAGGAAAAAAAACTGTATTTGCACTTAGAGTTTAAACAGGAAGCGAAGCATGCTATTTTCTTTGCACATTCATTGAACCTCGAAAGCATGTAGTACCTTAAAAACAATCATAGTAATATAATATTCTGATTCATTAGAATCAAAGAAAGAACTCCCCATCCTTCACGTTATGTTTTTATAATTCACGTGAGTGTGTCAGTAATATTTAACTTGTCAGTCAAGATGTTTGACAAAATAATCATATTAATGAGTCTTAGGCAGTTTTGAAAGGATGTGCCTGGCATACTTGTTTGTAAAATTTGCCAGACTCATTAAAAGCCACAGTTAAATTATATTGGCAATGATCTACATGTTTCTATAACTACATACCAGTTTGACCACTTCTAGTGGTAATTACCATGACAAACGTACCTGAAATATAAAGCTAAATAAGCAATACAAAATAAAATTTAAAGGAAAACTACATGTTCAAACTGATAAATTCTTCTACCTGTTGGGACACTATACATATGTGTGTGTGTGTGTGTGTGTATGCATAAATAGCCATAAATAACATGCTTTTGCCATGATAATGTAGCAAGCATAAATGACATCTTTGATAAAAGAATATTTATGGACTTTGATCTTTTAATGTAAAGCCATTGAGGGCGTTTTCCATGCCAACTGTTTCACAAATATTTGAATATTTATTAGAGCTCTTTAAATGTGTTTTATCAGCTGTGTATGAAACATAGATCTTAGAATTTCCTTCATAGTTCCCCTATAGCTAGATTCAGTCTCATTTATTGTTATATGAAAACTCATCCATATATTACAGGGAACTGAGTAACGGGATTCAGTTATTCAATAACTATTTATTGGGCACAAACTTGTTTATCTGAACGTTTTGTAAATTTTTTGTTGTAAACATGACATGTTACATAATGTAATTTGGCAATTCTGGAGATCAAATCACTCAACAGGATTTGCTATTTTGTTGTTTGTTCTTATTGTTGCTGTTACTATTTGCTTATGGATTGACCTGAATTAATTCTGTAACATCTATATTCTTCATCATGCATGGCAACTGAAGTCTCTGCTCAGTTAACTTAGTGGTCAACTAATGATTGGACAGAGGTTTCCAAAAATGCTTAGAACCATTAAAGCCCCCAGCCTTTGCTGAGAGGGTGTGTGTGTGTGTGTGTGTGTGTGTGTGTGTGTGTGTGTGTGTGTGCACGCGCATTGAGGGACACCTTCAATTATCAGGTAGGTATTTTACAACTCATTCTTAACGTTTACTCTGCTTGTGGAAAGCCTCAAGGTCAGCCACAGGTGAAAGTTTAGGTTCTTTTCAGGTCTCTTCTAGGCAAGCACATAAGCTTGGGCATGTACAGAGCCCATGCATGTGTCTGGCTTTCTAGATTCTCAGGAATATGTTGCTTTCCAAAGCCCTCTGTAAGCATCTTATTCCATAGCTTCCCTTTGTAAGTTTTTTTTTGCCAGCCATTTGTTTGCCCCAGTTGGTATTACTGCCTTAGGTAACTATGATGTTAAAAAAGTACAATAGATTGCTTTTTAACAGATGCTTCCAGGGATAAGGCTGCTTTCACTGATCAAGTTCCGAGTCAGGTCAAATAAAGACAAGCCCTGTGAGTGGGATTTTCCAGAGAAATGCCAGACAGTTCAAATAATGAGTTTCTCTAAAGATGGTGCTTTTGAAATCATCCAAACCCATTTTTCTCCCCATCTAATGGCTGCTAGACTCTTGGCTTTCATTGTAATTGCAGGGCTGTTGTATTTGATGGCTATCACAGAACTGAGGTGAGAGGGATGAAAATATGACAAATTAGAATACCAAAAATATCACTGTCCCGATACCAAGATCCAGGTGTTTTCTTGAATAAGTGCTCCTCAGAATTTTTAAAACCTTTGCTTAATGAAAAGAGTCTGAAAAAAATTGATTTTGTCAATTTTTAGCCAGTTTTTGTTGCTTTTGTGGAAGAATAGATTTTTGGAACTTCCTTATTCTGCTGATTTCTGCTGATGTCACCTCCTACTCTCATTTTAATTAACTGGATTTTTTTAGCGTATCACATCCAACTATCGTTTTAAGTTTTTGGTCATATTTATATTTGCTGTATTTCAGTTCTTTATGTTGATTCCAACGTTTGTGTTATCTAAGATCTTGGATTGACTGGTTTCATTTTCTTGATTATAGGTCACATTTTTATGCTTATTTGTATGTCTAGTAAGCTTGATTGAATGCAGGAAATTGTGGATGGTTCATTGTGGTGGGTTTTGATTATGTTGTGTGCTGTTAAAGGATATTGAATTATGTTCTAGCAGGCAATTAAATTGCTGGAAGATCTTGATTCTTTCAGGCTTGATTTTATTTATTTAAATACAGGGCTTTCTCCCTTTCTCTATCTCTATCTCTCTCTCTCTGTCTCTTTCTCTTCATCTTAAAACATGTTTCTTTCACTAGGAGGTAGTTCTTCTAACTCCAAGATCAACATATATATCAGCAAGACTTGCTTTCTCTCAGAGTCTGTCCGTTCTGGGGCAATCCTTGGGTTCCTTAGCTTGTATCTCTGGTTCTATACATGGCAATGTCCTTTCCTTTTTCTTCTGGATTCCCACAGACTTTCTGTTTCTCTTTATAAAACCTCCAGTAATCTGGATTAAGACCCACCCTCATTCAGTTGATCCACACCTTGATTAAAAATAATATCATTAAAAGACCCTATTTACAGTGGGTACATACCCACAGAAGGGCGTATTAATATTAAGAACATGCCTTTGCTAGGATACATATCTCAAACTTCCAAAATCCTGTTGTTCTAATAATTTTGCTTCAAAAGTATGGTATTGGGACACAAATGCACACGTTTTGCTTATATGTAGATATTAGATACACATATGCATGTTTCTCTCTATATATAAATATATATTTTCCCTCCTCACATTCTCTAGTTAATTCAGCCTGTAATTTCATATTCATTAGCTAACTGATTATAAAGGGCATTGACGAAGGACTGTTTGTCAGATGTTAGTTTGTAATTCTCCTAATGACAATTAGCTAGAGTCGAGGAGATGAGTTCTAGAAGAAATGAATAAGTGCTCAGGCACCACAAAACCCTGTACATCACTTCTGTTTGCTGCTGTTCCACAAGGGTGCTCATCCTGTCAGGGTTTCCCTTTAAAACTCTTAGGCAGATGCTACCATGGGAGGTAGAAATCACCCTAGTTTATAACCTATCAGGCATAGGTAATGGAGATTAGAGGATTGAATGTTCAATTTTGGATGTTCAGAAATCGCCTAACCAGTCTGTACCTCCGTTGCCCCGGAGGGCTTGTATTGGGCTTAGCTATGGCCCTTTCTTCTCTTTGGCACTCATAGGCAACCTACAATTTTGTAGTTAGTACATATGATAAAGAGAAAGGGGATGAGTCAACATATAGGAGAAGTGAGCAGGATTTGGAAAATTTTCCCAGTGTAGTCTTTCACTGGCGAATTTGACCACTATCTGTTCTGAGCTGCAGCCACTTTCCCACCTACTCATATATACAGGCCTGTTAAAGACAGCTTAACATTCCCCGAGTTTCTCCGAGTACCTCTCTCCACAAGTCTATTCTTTCCCTTGTTTCTATATAATTTCCTCAAGGTTGAATTTAAGGGTGAGAACAATCAGCCCACGTTAGTTTGCCATCATGTTGAAAATAATCAGATGTCCCTTCTTCTGTAAAATGAAAAAGAAAACACCTGCTGCGTGAAGAATGAATTGTATGAGGATAAGAGGAAAAAAGGGAAACTCGCCGAGGATGCTATTGTAGTAAGGAATGATGATGCAATTGATGGTGATTTGGAAGTCAGTAGATACGAATTATCATTAGTAGGTAAAGTGTGGGACTTGTTGATGGATTTTACACAGTTTTCATGAAATTTGAATTGATATAAATTGTGAGATGGGGGCCCAAGCAATTAATAGATGGCAATGACATTTACTGAGGTGGGAAATACTGGCAATGAGCAAGTTCAGGGAGATAAGGTGGAGAAAGGGAATACATGTATTTTAGATGTATTATTAAATTTTAATCCAATTAGGTCTCTAAATGCCAATGTTAAGTAGGATACATAAGTCTGGAATTCAGGGAAGAGATGATTATTGACACATTTTATGGATGATACATGAAAGCAAGGAATTGAATCAGGTCACCTTTCAAAAGAGTGCTGACATTAAAGAAAATGAGCCAAAATGAACCCTGGTGTATGCCAACATTAAAAAATTGAGTTAAGGAAGGAAATAGGCAATCTATACTGGGATATATGGGGGTGGGTAAATAAATATTATACACACGCACACATATAATCTCATTAAAGCAAGAAAAGGTTGGGGTTTTGATCGCAATTGGAGTGGGTTGAAAATAATGAGACATGAGAAAGTACAAATTTAAGAATAATGCATTGAAGAAATAAAAAGAGCTGAGAAAGAGGAGGTCAAAGACTAAAGGAAATCTTTGGGATAGTACAGGCAATCTGAAGTTAATCATATAATTGGGAAGCTAATAAGAAATCAAGACAATTTTTAAAAAGGTAGAATTACTAAAACACGTATGTGCATGTATGTGAGTGTGCATGTGTGTTTGCATTGATATCAGCAGTCTAGGAGTGAAAAAAAAAAAAATGATGGTGCCAAAGAGGAAGTAACCACACAAATGAAGCCTAGAATAAGTGACCGTCATAGAATTCACTCCATGGTCCTATCAGCTATGATCAGACTAATCAACAAAAGCTTATGTATAATATATACTCTCATAAAGAACGGCGGACTTAGAAAGACCTTTGAGATCCTCCTGAAGGACATGGTGTAAGTAGACTGCATGACTCTGTAGTATGCAGTAAATGTAAACGAAGGACAATTTTATAGCTGGGAGAATCAGGAATCCAGTGGTTCCAAAATAAATTACTCATATGAATAAGGGTATCTGGCAAGGTCTACTGTGAAAACCAAAATCATTGTAGTTTTTTCCACATGATACAATTTAGGTTAAGTATTTGTTACATGGGTGATGGAAAAGTTAAACATCCAACAGGAGATGGTGAGAGAGTGAGCATAGAAATGAGCAAATGAACATCCTTAGGATGTTTGAAAAATCTGGCTTTACCAGAGCCTAGAAGAGCCCAGGGGAAGCAGGAGACATGTAGGAAATGGTCCTACTGGTATTGCCACAGAAAGCAGAGAGGGGAAGAACTTTCCTGTCTTCATCCTTTCCTCCAAATTCTAATCTTCTGGCATATCTCTCATTACCTTGTTTTCCCATAAACCAGGGAACAAGGGAGGCTAGGAAATATAGTGCCCGACATATAAAGAGCAGAGCACAGTGGGCATGGGGTTGGGATGAGGCTCAGAGAAAACCAACAGTTGATTAATGCAATAGGTTATAATAAACTTTATCACCAATGAAGTACCAAACAAGTCAGAATTGTTAGAAACAGATAGAAGAAACTGCTGCAACTGTATTAGTAGAGATAGTAAAGGTGAATGTCACTGTAGAAAAGGTAAGACATCTCTCTACAGAAATTTACTATATCTCCATAAATATAATATATGTTCCATAAATAGGTATTTTCTGTTTTATTCCATTCTGGCACATAGTAAGATAGGTACTGTGCAAATATGTTTTAAACAAATGTATTGGAATGTTTAAGTGAATACTCAAAAACTATATTTATAAAATAAGGATTCTTGGAAATTTATAGTTGTCACTTAGGTAAAACACTGAGATTAGAAAACACAGGCAACTATCTTCTTGTAATGAAAAAGAGCATTGGCATATTAAGTATCATAAAAATGATGCTAGGAAACAAACGTGAAGGTAAAAATCAAGAAAAAGTGAAAAAAAACTATTCTGCCTGTAGCTAAAACTCTGTGTAAATATCTCAATTTCTGAACTACTGCAGTTCAAGATTGATATAAGCTATCCAAATATTCTGATCTCCAGGAAAATTATTGTTGTCTGGGATATTTAATGGGCTAATGTTTAGTGTATCTCAGATTCTTAACGCGAAAATGAAACATCTTTTAGAATAATACATTTTAACGCCTTTGATACAGTGTTTTGACTATGATAGGTATTTTTTGTAACCAGCATTTCATTTTGTACTTATATTCTTAAATGAAAATTATGTGATTTTGTAGCTACTTTTTGTTTAGTCAAAATCTGTGCTTCTGGATTTGACATAATGTCACATATACATTAAGTTTTCCACATACACTGGGAATATCACATACATGCTTACCTGAACATCTTATGTTATAATGTAACTGTTGCAAATATATATGTATTTTTCTCATTCATAGTTTTTAAATTAGATTGCGTATTTTTTAATGCAAACCTTCACAGATATTTAAATTCTACTCTTTCAGATAGAACTATATTAGGCTATCATCAGCCAGGAAATGTTTTCTATTAGTTTTACTTCATTACTCTTTTCTGTCCTTCCTCATATAATATGAGATTTCACTCAATTCAGAGGAATTATTTGTCATATAAATATTGATTTTAAAAATAAGGCAAGTGTCAGTCTATATACTACAATTACCTTCATTTTGAATTTCTTATCTGCCACTGCACATAAACTATATTTTTAATAGACAAATTATTCCTATGGTAAGGTTGTATCTACAGACATGATGCTTCAAGAAAAAAATCCTATAATAGTTAATTATTAGAGTGTTTTTAGGGGAGGAGTCAATCATTTTCATCCATGAACTCTTCACCCTTCCCAAAGATCTAGCATATACTAAGCACTTGATCAATATTTAATGAATAAAGGAGTTGATTAATTTCATATCAGGTGCTAAAGAATGCAGTGGGATGAAAAATATACACATATTTTCGAACATCTTCACGATTAACATGTGGCAGAAAAGTATGATAAAGTATGAAACATCAAGATTAATAATGTTATGTTTTCATCATTGTTGATTTATTTGCAGATTTGTAAAAAACTATCAATGCCATAATAAGGTATATCATTTCACTTTGTTTTTAACATGTTTATCTGATCATTTTGGCACTGTGCAAAGAGAGGCCTTTTTCTCGCCAGCCAAGCCCCCTCTCCTTGCCAGCATAAGCTTGGGACCCCTTCAGGGAAAGAAGTGGGAACAGCTGTCCTGTCCAGGGGTGGTGCCAACTAAGTCTTTTTAGGCCAATTTAGACCAGTGATATTTAGGGCAACTCTTGTACCAAAATGGAATAGTCTATTGGTTTCTGTACAAACAATTTTTTTTAAAAGAAAGTTCATTATGTAAATGATATTTTCTTTTTTAGCTTTTATGGTAAACTTTATGGGAGCCAAGTGAAAATTTTCAATGAGGTGATCACTGTCTGAAAATGTATTTTATTCTCTATGGCCAGACTAGAGCTATTTCTCCACACAGCAGTTTTTTCTTCTGAAGTTTAACAGCAGTAAGTTCCTGGACGCAGCTTGGTGGGGGAAGAGCTTATTCTAAGGCATTAGAATGTACATAGGGAGGGTAAAGGATTTCTAAAGCAAGAGATATTCTTTAGAAAGTTTATAACTCCGGTGATACCAAAACAACAAATTTAGCCTTGTATTATTCTCTTGAAAAGTACAATATGGCCTGCTTTAGAATGTAAGATGTCATTCATTCAAAGAGATGGTTACGTCTAAAGGGTCAATATTCCGGTAGAATTAAAATGGTTTCCTAGATGGACACAGAACATTAACTTGAGTCAGCGCTATAGTCAGAATTTTGCTTCTGTATTATAGTTAAGGATGAAATTTAACTTTTAAAAAAGTATAATCATTTACACAAAACATTTCTGCCCTTTTCTTACAAGGAATTTACTGATTAATTAAATTCTTTCTCTTTTTTTTCCTTTTACCTCCCCCTAAGTGGCCATTTCTCACTTATGCACTGGTTAGAAATGACACCTTAAAGAGAAAGAGTTACAGAGAGAATGATTCATTTCATTGTACAGGGTTATTCAAGAATACTGGAAAATTAAAGGCGCTTAAGAACAAAACTGTTTTTTCAAGCCTTTAGGTTGTAGAAGTACTTATTGTAACTAATAGCGAATAACTGGATTATACAGAGCACAGTGTTTTCTAAAATGCTACAATCTACAATCAGGCTAATCGATTTACTTTCATTTCATATTTATTTTTTAGATGATTTAATCACAGAGTTGCTCCTTCTATTTCTAGGTCATGAGTTTCAATTGCCATTTACATCTTAGCATTAGAACATAATTTTAGGCTGTTAGTTTTAACATAGCATATGACCTTCAAAAATAGCCTTTTAAAGCTTCTAAATACCTAAATAAAGATGTGTATTTTTCAACAGATATAACTCAGGGAAACATTTTATTGAAGAATTTTATTACCAAGACTAAGAGAAGATACAAAACATGACATTACATTTGCTCCATAATGTAAGTCTTTATTTCATAAATTCATTTTCTAATCTATTGCCTCTCTTTCTTGGGAGTAAGGCTGCAAAATTAAGAGTGATTTATTTGCATTATAATGCTCAACTTTGGAAGCAAAATTTTAGGGTATAGATTGGCAGTGAGCTAATGATGAATATTCACTGAAATGTAGAATTTCACATGGAGGCTTAGAATAATATTACAAATGACAACATTAACTTTTGCCTCAAACAATATTCCAAAATTATTATTAGCTCATGACAAGAAAAATGCCAAAGAGGGAACATGCAAATGAATACTCTGGGAATTCTGCTCAGTGAAATTGAGGTGTAATGTTTCTGTGTGTCTTTGTGTTCTGGGTGGGGTATTTCCATCAATACCAAAAATGCTGCTGAGATTCTTTGAACTAGCTACTGGATGTCAGTGTTACTACACTATTAAAAATCTGAAAAAAATATTGATGGTCCAAAATTCTTTACAAAGAGTAGACATTGAAATTTTCCCATTACAGAAAGGATAAAATAAATGTCTACTCAAAGAACTTTTTATCCAGCCCGCTTATTTCATTTTGTTTCTTTTTGTCAGTAATAAAATTAGTCTCACTTAATCCACTCTAGGCTACATGTATTAATACGATTTGAAAATGTTTCTTATTATATTCACATATTAGAAAATACTGAAAAACAAGTAAGAATAAAAAGAATGCTTTATAAATATTATCTATCTATTGATCTACCAATCTCAACATTTTCAGAGCATGGTTTTCGGTTGTGTCACTATTTATTTATTTTTTGGTTGAGGTAACAGATCCAAAATTAGCTCATTTAAAGAGAACTTCTAAGATGTGACATGCCAACCACTCACAAGCAAATGTTTATATATACAACGCATGTCTTGTTTTCAAATATTACTTTTTTACCCAGGTTAAAAATCTTTAACATACTCTAGAACTATGTTTCTCAACCTTTTTTCATTACTGCTTCTAACAAAAAACTATGGAGTCATTGATAGAGAAATATTAAATAATAGGAAATAAAATTTTACCTGTAAGTTTGAATTCCGGAGGGACAAAACCCATTGTAATAGCTGAGCTTTTTTGGCCCTCCCAAGACTTTTTATCCACTCCCTCCTTGGGACTGAAATCCCTGTTTTACAGAGATCCTAGTATTTCCATTTACTCCCTCTTTGGGAGTGAAATCTCTGTTTTACAGAGACCCTAATATTTCCATTTACATCATGAGAATCATACATTTCCTATGCTTTACCTTTTCATTTGGATTCAAAATGACTGATAAACAGTGCTTTTGCTATTTTTGTTTTCAAAGGAGCATCTGGTCCAGTTGAATTAGAGAGTTAACATAATTTATTGATTGTTATCTAGTGATTATTTGATGTCTTCAACAGATTATTTTCACAATAAGTTTGGTTCAGAAACATCAAATTTTCCATGAAATAAATACATTCATACATACACATACAGATATGAAAACATTATAATTTTTTAAAGTAAAGCTTTTGCTTTGCTGCATTGCCTCCTCCCCATCCCAACCACTTTTTTTTTCCTCTTAAATTGTGTGAGTATACGGTCTAAAAGTCACACATAATATATTCTTGTCAATGAATGTATTCAGAGTTGATTTTCCCAGAACTCTATTCTCCATCTGCGTTCTTATTAGCATTCATTTCCTTTTCTAACACAAACCATTTCAAGAAAGGGAAATCTGTTATATTTTCAAACAAATCACACTTGTAAATGAAATAAAAATCCTCAGGGAGATTTGACTTTCAGGTGTCTAAAGGCCAAAACTAGTTATTGGATTACTGATTACATCTAAAGAAGTGGCTGCTACATATACAAATGGTATTTTTAAAGAAATATATTTAAAAGGTACAGCTTGCTGAATCTGGCTTTATGTAACAAATCATTTCTTTCATATGCCTTCAGGTAAAAATATGGAAGAATTAATGGTTTTAACAGCTTTCAAATAACTAGGCAATAAAACTTCCATTCTTATCTCTTATTATTAGAGAATTTCCATCCTAAAAATATTGTTCTATTTTTATATCAAGACAGTATTTAAAATAAAAACAAGTCCCTAATTTGGGACATGCTATTTACAATACACTTACAATGAATAATACAACACCTTTCATTTAATATGTAACTATGAAGCTGTGTCAATAAAAAAAAAAAAAAGATTTAAGACTTTGTTTGGCAACTAGCTTTGAAACAGTTAACTTTCAATTACATGTGATAACCAGGTGATGAAAGACGTCTTATTGAAGATGTTTGTAGGTCAATATATTGACTGATAGCACAAAGGTAGTGCTTTCCTCTAGAGTAAAATTCAGACAGTATTATTACCCATTTTAAAAGATTGGATTCCTTAAACTCAGGAAACATAACTGTGGGAGTACCCGGGTCTTTTTGCATCATGCTGTGGGAAATGGATTTCAGGGAAACAGTGCAAATGTTGAAACACTGCTATTGCCAATGTTTTAATAAAGTTCTTTATCTCTGACCCAGGAGTCTTGTGTCTCTGTTAGCATTATGAAACTGTGTCAGGCTAACTTGTTACCTGGCACGTAAAGCAAAACCTCAAACCATTCCCAGTTCTTGACAGACACCTCTCTGCTTAAATGCTCTCAGCAGTGGTTCCTTGCTCTTAGAACTAAATCTTTCATGTGAAACTTTGCATATCCAGGCTCCAGCTGACCTGTCAAGATTTAGATTTCCACAATTCTCCCCCTAATAATGCTGATCTTGTTTTTGTTCTGCACACTGTCCATGCATTTCCATATCTCAGGTCTTCTGTTCTGAAGGTTCTGAAAACCCATCTTTACAATATTTAGTGCCTAGTCACGCCTCAGTTTTTAGTTCAGGTATTTCTCTTTCAAAGACACTATCCCTGAATCCCCAGCCACTAGCAGTTATTTCTGTAAAGTATTATGTGCAAAACACTAATTAGATAGATTTTCACATAAAAAGTGATCAATAAATGTAAGCCCCCTGAATAATGGAATGCTTTTTGAATGTCTATATTGTTTCAAGAGCTGTTGTAAGTGCTGAAGACACTAACATGAACAGGAAGTTCTGGCTTGTGCTTCAGGGATGGGAAGTCCACTCTTTATGGAAGAAGAATTTACCAAGGACCCAGTATTGGAAGGAAGGAAGGAGGGAGGGAGGGAAGGAAGGAGAGAAGAAAGAGTGGTAGTTTAGAGGTTGTCTGTATCCCAGAAAAGGCCGTGTTCTTTCAGTCCATCCCTATGGGTGTACATCTATTCTGGGTATGACCTTTTGATTCACTTATTTCAATTGGGATGTGACTCACCTCATACAAGATAGGTCTCAATCCTTTTGCTGGAGTTCTTTATAAGAGGATAAACACACACATAAACTAAGAGATAAAATTCAGAGAAACACCCAGACAAGTTTAGAGAAAAAGCTGCAGATGGAGAAGCCAGAAGTGAAAGCAAGGAAACCCAGGAGAGAAGGACCAGCAGATGCCAGCCATGTGACAGAGGCATCCCAGATGCCAGCAGCCTGTCTTCAGATCCCAGATATTGCCCTGTTGATGCCATGAGTTAGGCATTTTTATGACCTAAGAAGTGTAAATTGGAAGCTAATAAATCCCCATTGTAAAAGCCAGTCCATTTCTGGTATATTGTATTCCAGCAGATTTAGCAAACCTAGAGAGAGAGAGAGAGAGAGGAACCAGGATGATATGAGTTTATAGCATGAACTCATGTAATATGTGCTAGCTATAAATAAATGTTTGCTAAATGATTTTTTGTAAAAAAAAAAAAAAAAAGAGCTCAAAGAGTACAGTACCAGGTAATTAAATGCAAAATTAATTATGGATGAGGCAAGTAAAAGGGTCATGTGCTGAATAAAATCATTCATGGTGTGCAATTATAAGTTATTATCAAACATCAATTTACCCAGGCATGGGATGGAAACTATTTATTAAATGGAGGTAATGATAAAAAGTATACAACCAATAATGGTAGTTAAATAAGAATAGAAGAAAGTTTGTACTAGAAATCAGGAAAATTTCTCTTCCTAGCTCTTTAAGTACATGAAAAAAGTGATTTTTTTGAGGAAACATACTGGTTGCATTTTGTTCAGGGAAATTGGGAAAGCATAAACCTCCCCTAGATCCTTGCCATTCATCTCCATGTGAAAGATTCAAGGGAAAGGAAACTAAAATAACAATGAATTATTGTGGATTGCTGTTTGTAGAGGGTTAGATTATCAGTAATCTTCAGATCAAAGAAGGCCTCTAATATATCAATCTATTCCATACCTCTATACCTCAGCCAATTGCTGATATATTATATAACCACAGGCCCTCAAAATCCAAAACCAAAAATCTTTTGGTACAACAAATATTTTCTAACATCTGTGGCAAACACATTTGCTGTTAATACCTAGTTGTAAAACTTCCTGTTTTACTAGAAGTAAAGAGATGAGTAGAAGGAAATGTCTTAAGATCTTCCCTCCACTGGATGCCCACATTAACTTGGTATGTTGAGTAACTGAGACCCAGGCAAGTTAAATTTCTCTATTCGTGTGGGAGAATTCTCTTTAAATGATTCTTATGAAAATGTAATGAGAAGATACATGTGAAATAGTTTGGAAAACAAAAGCACTATATAAAGTAAAGTAACATTATTTTGTTGGAGAAAAGTAGATATTTAAGTACATATTTTTTAATGGCAGCTGATACTGTTGTGTATTATTAAGAGAACCAAGTTTGGGAAAAATGTTTCTGATCTTTGGAATTGCAAGCATTTTGAGACAAAGGATCAAGCCATGTTCATTGACGACTTTGCTAGAAGTCATAGTGTAATGATATTCTCACAGAATCACTCAATAAATGCAAGCAGATCAAATGATTGTTTTAAATACTAGGAAAATCATGTGTTCTAAAAGGAATTTGGAAAAACCTATATGCAGCATAGGAACAAAGTATCAAAGAACAATTTATCTACTAAATTTTTTAAAGAAAAAAAGGTTTAAATAACTTCAAGTCATATTAATTTCTAACAGGTAGGGGTAATATATAAGTAGATGGATATATGAAAGTGGAACAAAATGAATACAACTAAATAGAAGAGGATATCTATTTTTTTCTTCACGATGAAATCCAAACAACTGTACCAATGGCTCAATCATTTTTAGAATAATGGTCTACAATGGATCAAAATGCTCATGTAGGGGACTTCTGGCAAGGTGGCAGAACAAGAGAAGCTGAGTTCACCCTGGCTCTGTACAACAATGAAAGTGGTGACAAAAAAATAACTGGGATAATGATTCCAGGGTATAAGTGATTATAGAAGATCTTCTCCCACACACAGGGAAGCCCTTGGAGAAAAAAATGAAGAAATTGAGATGGAGAGGACAGATGGAGAGGACTTAGTCATGATCCACCTATCCCCACAGCTGGCTTGGGAAGATGGTTCCTGTGGCAGTTTGAAGCTATTCTGTACCCCAGAGAAGCCACGTTTTAATCCTGATCCAATCTTGTGGGGGCAGCCATTTCTTTTAATCCTGATTCAATATTGCAGGGCAGAAACGTTTGATTAGATCATCTCTGTGGAGATGTGACATGCCCAATTGTGGATATGACCTTTTGATTAGATATAGATGTGACTCCACCCATCCCAGGTGGATCTTGATTGGTTGCTGGAATCCTTTAAAGGTGAGGCTTGATTAGTTCACTGAAGTCCTTTCAAGGGGAGATATTTTGAAAAAAAAACAAAACAGTTGCTTCAGAGTTGACAGAGAAGCAGACATTTGAAAATGCTTAGAGCACCAATAGAGAGAGCAGACACCTAGATATAGGTGTTTGGAGATGCTGAGCCCAGCAGATGTTGCAATGTCCCTGCCCAAGAGATGCTAAGCAAGTCAGAACCCAGAAATTGTGTCCTGAAGATGCTAAGTGAAAGCCCACAGATGCTTAGAGAAGAAATCACTGGCATCAGAAGCTGTAAACAATGCAACTGTGAATAAGGACCAGCAGATGTCATCCCTTCCCTGACAGACATTAGCCATTCTTGAGTCAAGGTATCTTTATATAGATGCCTTAGTTTGGACATTTTTATAGCCTTAGAAATGTAAACTTCTAACTTAATAAATTCCTTTTATAAAAGCCAACCCATTTCTGGTATATTGCATTTCAGCTGCATTTAACCAACCAAAACATGAGGGAAAACTTCCCAGCAAAAGACATAAACATCTAAAGAATGTTTGGGCAAACAAGCCCAAAGAATACCAAATAGAATAAATCCAAATAGGCTTACTCCAAGACAGATAGTTATCAGAATGCCAAATCTTGAAGAGAAGCAAAAAGTCATGAAAGCAGCAAGAGAACAGAAATGTATTACATACAAGGGGAAACACATAAGGCTGAGCTAGAACTACTCAGTAGGCATCATGGAGGCAAGAAGGCAGTGGTAAGGTATAAATTTAAGATTTTAAAAGAGAAAGACTTCCAAACAAGAATTCTTTATCCTTTCAAGTTGTCCTACAAACTTGATGGAGAGGTTAAAATCTTCACAGTTAAACAATTGTGAGAATTTGCCAACAAGAGACTTGCCCTACAAGAAATATTAAAGGAATCTCTGGCAACTGAAGAAAGACAGAGAAGGAGGTCTGGAGGATGGTACAGGATTGTAGACTTTTTCTTGCTTGCTTTAATTTTAAATTGGTTTATGAAACATATTGTACAGACATGGGCTGTACAAAAATTATTTAGATATTTTATTTAAATATGCCTATGGAAAGCTAACTAAGTTATACATTTTTGGTGGTTAAAAGATTCACATATAATTGTAACAATATTTGCATCCTTATATTTTCCTGAAATCAAAAACTTAAAAATGTTCAGTAACAGATCATTACTATAGCAACTTTGATATTTCTAATAACCTTCTACTTGGTATTTTGAGAATGTTCACAGTTTTGAGAGCTAATCAAATGGCATTTATGTTAGCATTTAATATTTAGAATTTAAGAAACTCTGATATCTTATTTGTACATTTTTCCTTGTTTGCCATAATTTTAAATTGGTTTATAAAACTAACTGTACAAACACAAGCTTTGCAATGATTATTTGGATACTTTTTAAAATATGCCTATGGATAAACTAAGATATCCATTTTTGGTGGTTCTAAGTGTATTGTTTGTTTTCTTAATAAAAACTTTAAATAAAAAAAGGAAAATGCTAATTTAACAGAACAGAAGATACAATGTTCAGTGGAGGGGATTAGGTCTTTGGCAGTACACTAGATGGAAGTTAATACTTTTTGTATTCATAATAAAAAAGAAACATGAAAAAATAATCTACCTGTTATTAACCAGATATATAATTAACTAACTTGATGTAGGAACCAACATTCAGTAGCACAGCTATTGAAAACTAAAGAGGTGTATTTACCTTGGAGACTATCAAAGAAAGAAAATAATAGATTTAAATGCTATGTTCTAGGAAGGGCACTAAATACTTGCGTTAATTTTATCCTTATACTAACACCATAGATGTGATTTTTCAAATATTAATTTCACTGATGAAAAATAAAACTCAGAGTAGGTCAAAAATTTACCCAGATGCACAACACTAGTAACTGATGATGGGCGGATTCAAATATTCCTTTCTAATTCTTACACCTATGCAATTATTACAAATCATCTGCTGTTGAGTTGGTTTTACTTGACAGGATCACTCTTTGATGAAACAGTATTAATATGATCAAGGCTTGTGAACTTGAGTCAGTTTGTATGTGTTTGAATCCTGGATCTGCTACCACTTAATTTGTGATCTTGGGCAAGTTACTTAACTGTAAAATATGCTAAGGATTACTCCCCTGTTGAACCTTCTGTGTGATACGCTGAAGACTAGGGAATGAAGAGGCAGCAGAAAGAAAAACTGAGTTGTTTTAAGCGTTAATTGCAATGCGGCATTTTGTTAAAAAAGAAAAAAGAAAAGAAAACATAAAACAACTGGTAATAAACTCAATAAATATTTACTTTTATTATAAATGCTGTCCACTGCTAAGTGTTTCAAGTTTTGAATACAAAAGAAGGGAGTATAAAGAGAAAAGTCAAGAAATACAAGGAAGAACTTAAGAGAGCCTATATTTAGCAAAACAGAGGAGAAAGAGGGGTAAGAGAATCAATAGTTAAGAAAGGATCAGAAAAGTATGAGAAGGCAGACAACAAAGGAAGCTGAGAAAGAGTCAGTAGGGATATCCTGGGCAGACACTGCTTCCAAAGTCACACTTTTGGGGTAAGCGAGACCGGTATGCATTTGTGAGAGATTGACCTATTCCAATACATGAGAATTTACAGGGCAGATTTGAAGTGTCCTTATCCATTGTCCATATTAAGTCTACCCTTCTGTGATCATAGAATGAATGCTAATTGCTAGTATACAAGAATTTATGACAGAACTGTCTCATAATCATATTGGCAGCATGATAAAAACAAAATTATAATTTATATGATTTAAATCATAGAATTTCTTACTTTTAAAATCTTCATCAATATTTACTAATGGTGGTGATATCATAACCACCTGCCTCTTGAGGCTCTATGTTTTTCATCCTCATAAGACATCTTTTTTTTTTTTTTTTTTTTTCGGGTCCTGAAAAAAGTTCACCACCTTCTTTCCTCTTCTGGGTCTTTGCACTTCCTATCTCTTCTCTTTGTAATGTTCTTTTCTCTACACCCTTCGATCTTTTCAAATGTTATAGAATTTTCAAAATTATAACTAAATTTTAAAGCTATAAGTTTTTAGTCTTCACCCTAAAAAGAATACATGCTTCACAAGTATAACAAAAATGTCTGGGGGTGCGAGGGTGGTTCAGTGGTAGAATTCTCGCCCGCCAGGCCAGAGACCTGGGTTTGATTCCCAGTCCACGCACTTACCAAACAAACAAACTGGCAAACAAGTGAAAAATAAAAAAGAAATAAAACAAAAAAATTCAACAAGTGGTGCTGCAATAAAGGGATACTCACATGGAAAAAGAATGAAACGAGACCCACACCATACAGCCTACAAGGAAAAAAAAAAGAAAAATGTCATTCTTATCCTTCCATTCAGCTTCCGGTCGCTTGCATGTATTAATATTTGTGGAGAAATTCCCATGGGTAAACGGTCTTATTATCATATTTACATCTCAAGGACATAGCATAGTATCTAGCATAAATTGGATAATACATAATTACTGAATGTATCCAAAAATGAATAAGGTCTCAGTTTCCACATATTTAACTTCCCATGATTGCATATACTTGCACTTGGTGGCTCTTACTCTGCTGGCAGTTTAAGTTACATCAATCCCCTCCTGGACCTCTGAGTAATGTAGCTGGGCAAAACATAAAACACACAAGGGGAAGGAAACAAATGACCAAATTAAAAAAAAAGACAGAAAAGTAAATTCCATTTCAGCATTTAAGAGGTTAAAACCTCTTAGATATTTTGTCTTTGAGCAGAGTACACTTTTCCAAAGAAGCTATCAAAATATCTCTATAGGTGAGTATGCTAAGGTATAGGGACATGCTGCTCTTGAATCTCTTAGCCTAGAGTCAGGTCAAGAACACAAGCTGTGATAAATTGTAAAGTAAGTATGTACAATTTGACAAGCCAGGCAGGGATTTGCTTGTTGGAGTGTTCTAAATCTTTTGTTCTTAGTTTTGTCCCTCAAAATGTTCAAAGGTAGCTAAACAGCACGCAAGATCAGGCATAGGGAGCATAGCAATTGCAGATATATGTTTTTTTCACTTTGTGGGTTCATTATTCACAGTATTGTTGTTGTGATCATCAATTTGCATTGCATTGGTCTGTCTTATATTTATTTATGTCATTTTCTACCCCTTGTAGTCAATGCCTACCCCATCTATCATTTCCCACATCAGTAGGCTAATAGAATACAAAGTGAAGTAAATACACTGTGGCTGTCTATACAGTGACGGTGAATCAGTTCAGTAAGTTCTTGGAAAATGGCAAGTAATGGACCTTAAATGCAAAGCAAAACAGGAGCAAGAGCATGGCTAGTAGGGCAAAGAAAGAAAAAGATTTGAAGAGAGGTTCTATTGAAAGGACAGATTTAAAAGCCAGCAATCTTAAAAAAAAAAAAAGTACCAGTTTGCAAATGAATGCTAACAACCTGGATTCTTCATACTATTTCTAGGGTCTTTGGGCTAAAATGGGAATAAAAGGAAAATAATTCACCATAGTCTACACTAAAGTTCTGCTTAAAGATTTTAGTTTCTCAGCTGTTAAAACAAGTATCATACAATGGATTGACTTAAACAACCGGAATTTATTGGCTCACAATTGTGATGATAGAAGTCCACAACTGGAGCACCAGTAAGGTGATGCTTTCTTCCCAAAGACTGGGATGTCCTGGGTTCTGGATTAGGTTGCTGCAATCTTTAGTCATTGGATTTTCCATCATATGACAATGCACATGGCAGTATTTTCTTTTTCTTCTGTTTCTATTGACCTCCAGCTTCTGGATGCTTCCCGAGGCATCCTATTCCATGTCCATTTCTTTTGTTTATGAGGTCAGCAGCCATATTGGGTTAATTGACAGATGGAACATGATTCATATATTCACCTTGCTTTTCACTTAATTCCCCTGTTCTAGTTTGCTAGCTGCCGGAATGCAACACACCAGAGACGGATTGGCTTTTAATAAAAGAGGATTTATTTTGTTGGTTCTTCAGAGGAAAGGCAGCTCACTTTCCACTGAGGTTCTTTCTTACGTGGAAGGCACAGGATAGTCTCTGCTGGTTTTCTCTCCAGGCCCCTGGGTTCCAACAACTTTCCCTGGGGTGATTTCTTTCTGCATCTCCAAAGGCCTGGGCTGAGCTGCTAGTGCTGAGATGAGGAATGCCGAGCTGCTTAGCTGTGCCACATTGCAATCTCTCATTTAAGCACTAGCCAATTAAGTCAAACATCACTCATTGCAGCAGACACGCCTCCTAGCTGACTGCAGATGTAATTGGCAACAGATGAGGTTCACGTACTGTTGGCTTATGTCGGCAGCAACAAGACTAGGTATGCTCACCTGGCCAAGTTGACAACTGAATCTAACTAACACATCCCCCATCCAATGATTTTTTAAAGTCAAAACGGAAGATCCTGGATGATGATGGATGTATGCATGCAAAGTCTTGGCTATGGGCCATTTTAGGGACTCAGGTGCTGCCAGATAGCCATCCTAGGACAACCTGAGTCCATCAGAGTGAGGGGCCCATCTAGCTCTGAGCCAATTTTCTTTTGCAATTTTGGAAGGCAAGTATTGAATTGTACTCAGAAACCCGTGAAAATCATCTTTAATTTTGTCTACAGATTTTTAAATTATAAGCTGTTGGTTGATTCAACATTGTTATTTTTGCTGTTCTTTTTAGCATGAATATCAGCAGAAACATTTCATTTATGTTCCTCAGCATTTTCCTTGAGTGAGTTTCTATTTTTATAATGACTACTTCCCTTGGGCATTTTAGAGCCTTAAGGAAGTCATTTGTTAGAAGGCCAAAACATTCCACAGTTATGGAGTACAGCAAAAGCATATTTACTTTCTGAATTAATGTTTATTTTCTGAGAGTCTGCTAGCTCACAAACCCTAATCAAAGCTATTACTTCAACCATTGGGCTGACTTAACCTCAGGTAAAGGTTTATATTCAAGAGGTACCTGAGAGGAGTTATTGTATAACCACCTGATGACTATCATTTTCTGTCATAAAGTAGATTCCATGTACAAGAAGAATCAAATCAGGATTTTGGAGAAGGATGTTTCTGATATCCATTCTATGGGTAGAAAGTTCATGAACAAGGGACAAAGAGTCATGGGCTTGCCTTCCTCTGGGAGAGAAAGGAGTGTGGCTGGATTGAGGGAATTGCATTGATGGATAGTTATCTGTGGGAGGGTCATTAAAAGGAATTTATATGAGGTCAATCTGCTAGCAGAAAGACGTTGGGTATTGTCATTTATAAGAAGAGTTTGTACTGAAGAGGGGACCTCCATATATAAGAGACAGCTTAGAACACTGTCATCTAAGGTATCAGCCAATTTAGCAACTGCAGCGACTACCCTAAGACCAGTTGGATATAGCTTGGCAACTAAGTCAAGGTATAGATTATAAAATTGATCAGTTTATTTTTGTTTTCATGCTTTTGAATTAGGGCTCTCAGAGCATGCCCATCTGTTTCATGAACAAACAGAAATTAATTTTAACATAATTTGGAAGCCTCAGGGAAAGTGGCTATGATAAACTTGCCTTTATTTGGACAAATGCTTTTTCTGCATTATCATTAAAGGGGAGGAGTTATGGAACATTAGTTCCAGTAAGGTCATAAAGTAGGATCACTACTGCTGATAAATTAGCTATCCATTGCCAACAACAGTAAAATAATCCTGAGAATCAACTAACTTGCCTCTTTGTGATTGGCCTAGGGAAGTTCAGAACAGTGCTGAACCTATTGGGAGTTAATCTTTCCCCTCTTGAGATAGATCATGATCTAAATGATGCACTGTCCTTTGACAAGATCATAGTTTATCCTTGGATGTCTTATCCCCCTTTTGGCCAATATCTCTAGTAAATAAAAGGACTCTTCCGCACAACGTGCTTAGTTGAAGAGCAAATTAGTAGGTCATCCGCATATTGGATTAAAGCAGATAACTGTAGGAAGTTTAAGTCTAATAGCTACTGTTAAGAATATATGACCTTTATAGACTCCAAATATTTCTTCCACATCCATTGAATCTTTTGACTTATAAAACCTCTGGAACAAGTTGCAGCACCTTGGGGAGGGCCTTGTGTTGGGAACTGCAGAACTGAACTATGGTAATCAGCATCAGCTTTTAACTGATAATGAGCAGAGTTTTCTGGAATTTCAAGGAATAGTCCCTCACATTTGCATTCTATTTAGGAATGGAGTTTGCTTAATAAATCTCTGTCTGAGACGTGCTCTCAAAGAGGAGAAATGTATGGGTATTGTGTAAGTGTCCTATCATTACATTCAATGATTGTGAGACAAAGGGTAATCTGCATGCTTCTTTAAAATTCCTACTATGTTAACAGTTTGGTAACTCTGAGGAAGAAGTGCTGGAAATGTGCAGTCCCCCTAAAAATTAAGATAATCCATTTTATTCCATTAATTATAATTTCTTTCTCCTTTTCATCTAGTTGAATTGAGGGTAAGAGGTCACATTCTTCCTTGCAGCCACTTGAAGATTCCAGTAAGAATGATTAGATAGGTGAGGGGATGGGATCCTTTGAAGAATATGGAGAAGGTTTACCATAGCTTCTATGAAGACTGGAAAACATTCCAGCTAAGAAATCATAAGAATCATCTTAAGATTTCAGGTCTTGTTAGAGGAACAACTGAAGTTAGGTTTCATGGAGATATGTTTGTACAGTTCTGATAAATTTTTTACTTTTCTAAATCAATTTATAGCAATTTAGGTTTAAATGTTAAGCTTGCAGTTTGCTGGGTTCACCCAAATGTTTTACCAGCCATTTACATTGGAAATTGTCATGGTCAGGTTTATGTGTCAACTTGGCCAAGTGGTGGTACCTGTTTGTCTGGTTGGGCAAGTGCTGGCCTGTCTGTTGCAATGAGGACATTTCATAAAATTAAATCATGATCACATCAGCTGCATCCACAGCTGATTCCATTTGTAATCAGCCAAGGGGATTGTTTTCTGCAATAAGTGATGCTCAATCCAATCACTGGAAGCCTTTTAAGGAGGATTTGGAAGAGACAGGCTCTCTTCCTGCTTCAACCGGCAAGTCTCTCCTGTGGAGTTCGTCCAGACCGTCCATCAGTTTTCACAGCTTGCCCTGTGGATTTTGGACTCTGCGTTCCCGTGGTCACATGAGATACTTTTAGAAATTTTCTATGTGTGAGTGTTCCTTGCTGATTCTATTGCTCTAGAGAACCCTGATTAATACAGAAACAAAAGGAAAAAAAAAGTTTTATGAGGAGTGGGCCATGGTGGCTCAGCAGGCAGAGTTTTCGCCTGCCATGCCAAAGGCTTGGGTTTGATTCCCGATGCCTGCCAATGCAAAAAAAAAAAAGTTATGTGTGGATCCTGGCAATTAATATGTTACAGAATTTAAGCCGGATAGAAAGTTTATGAGGATGTAAGGTTATCTTTGTATAAGAAAGAAAATGTAGAGGAGTAAACAAATGAAAATGCAATAAGTTTGAAGGACAGCTTTAGAAGAAGTTATTCACTAGGGACATTGAAAGCTAGGTAATTGTAGTGTAGGTCTGTATTTATAATTCCACCATTCCGCCGTTCTTTTAAAAATCTTATTTTAGATCTCTCCTTTTCCCTCCGATTTTCTCTACTATTTTCTCCACATAAATTACTTTTTATTTGGAATTTTGCAATTGGTTCCTAATTGGTTTTCCTTTTTCTGGTTTGCCCCTTCAATACCCAATGCATTTTCCAAAACATAGCAATGAATATTATGCTAAAATGAAATCTGATCATGTACTTTTTATCCAAATCTTCAAGACATGTTATTTTAAAAATAGAGTTCAAGTCTTTACTTTAGCTTAAAATTCTTCCTCTGCTCATCTTCTGCCACTCCTTACAGGACGTTTTTGGAGCCCCACTGACCTATTTGTGTTTCCTCTGATAAGTAAGGGTTTTGCTATTGATGTCTGTTTGCTTTTGCTCAGGGGAATGCTTGTGTCTAGAATATTCTTCATTCCTAACACAACTAGCTAATTCCTATTTGTCCTTCAGAACTAAACTCAAATTACTCCTGGAAGCTATACCTCTGCCTTCAGTTCTGATTTACGTGTTCCACCCTGAGGCAAAAACTAATTGTTCTCAAGCACTTTTGCCTTTAGTGCCTTCCTTGTAGTAGACCATAAAAGTTAAACACTCATTTTTTTTCAGCCTCTCTAAAACTAGGGGTTCTATGTAACACCTAGTGAGTTATATATATTATGATTTAATGGGGTGTCTGGGAAGTTTTGCTTTCCTACTGCTTTCCACTCTTCCTGTGTCTGTCTTGACTTGAACGGGGAAAAGATGCCCAGAGCTTCAATAACTCTTCCTACCATGAAGGAAAGGCCAGAAAAAATGACATATTCCTTCTTATCTTGCCATTAGTGAGTGACTAAACCCACATCAAGATTCACGCATAGCCAGAGTTCTTGTTACGTCAGAAAAATAGTTTGCTATTAGCATTGTGAGCCTGATTTTCTGTTGCTTACAGTTAAAATATTGATTGTTCCTTTTCATGCAGCGCAATATCCTAATCATGTATAACTTGCTGTTATTTCCTTCTAGACTGCAGCTTCTTAAGAGTGAACTCTTGTTAACGCTTGTTGAATAAATGAATAAAAGAATAAATGCTGAACTTCTTCAATACCCAGTCCATAGAGTTTGTAGCACTAGTTTAGATCATTTAAATTGCATCACTTGATCCTTAAGAACCCTGAAAATATTGTTTTCCTTTGATGATTACAATAGGCCAATTTTGAATGAAATGTAACTTTATTCTGCTTTAAAATTAGATTATATTTACTTATTTATTTTATAATCTACTGAAGAAATATTCTTATGACTATTTCTGCTTACCTTCCTAACTTCCTACTGATTCTTAGAAATTATGTTTTCAAACAAGAGAATTAAATACTAGGAGTAGTTCACATTATTACACATAGAAGTAAAGTTTATACTAAGACTTTTTAAGATCTGAAAGATTTAGCATGGCAGAGCATAAGCACAAAACTATTTAAAACTGTTAAAAACCAAAAAACATAGTGTGCAATATGCAGCACCATTAAAAGGAAATAGATTGCATGTGCTGTAGGTCACCTAAAACACAATTATGGTACCAAAAATTCATGTTAATATAGCAGTGGCTCTGGTTCTTACTAAATTTGCAAATGGAGACAATTGATCAAGCATATATGCAAATATTAAAAAGTTATGCATCTGGGAAAAAAAGTTATGTGTCTGGGGGTGCAAGAGTAGTTCAGTGGTAGAATTCTTGCCTGCTGTGCAGGGGGCCCAGGTTCAATTCTTGGCCCATGCACTCCCCTCTCCCCGCACACACACACAAAACTAAAGAAATGGTGCAGCAATAATGGGATACTCAAATGGAAAAAGAATGAAATGTGACCCCTGCCATATAGCATACCAAAAATTTATACATGCTCATGTGGGTATATTAAGTAGCACAAAACATTTTATTTATTTCAATTACTCAAAAAATATTATAGTTTTTTTACCTTAAAGTAATCAAAATTAATGGGAATTATTACTTTTTTTCTGTTATAAACCTGGCTTCATTTTTTAATTTAATAAATGGTTTGAGGGACTGCAATTAAAAACATACCAGAAATATACTACTAGTATTTTCCACATGGTGATTCTTTTGTCTTCAGAGCTATAACATAGACATTGAAAATAAAAATAGGCCTCCAAATTAGTTTATTCAAGCAACTCTTCTTTTGGCATACAATATTGCAATGGAAAAGGTCTGCTAACTCTTGATCTGAGATTACAAAGTAAAATTGAAAGTTTGTTTCCAAAATTGTCCAGAAAATACTTTAATTGTGGTGACGTAGGGCTATGAATCGCAGAAAAGCCTATTCCTAAGCTCCATCTATTTATGTGGATGCGAACCCTTGTATATCAGAATCTTGGAAATATCTGTGGTCCAGCTGAATCAGGACTGGTCGTAAACCTTCTACTGAAGGCCTTACAGGGAAGGTCACAAAATGAAAGATACAGTGAGCAGCCAGAAGGTAGATGTTAACAGAACCCAGCCGAGAACAGAGAATCAGGAGAGGCTGCTACATGCTATGCCATGTGACAGAAACACTAAAGAAGGATTGCCAGCAGCCAGCTCCAAAATGCCACAGTCTTCTGTGAGAAAGCACTGCCTTGATGATGCCTTCATTTTTGGACTTCTGGCCTCAAACTCGTGAGCCAATAAATTCTTATTTTTGAAGCCAACCCATGGCATGGCATTTGTTTTGGCCTCTGGAAAATTAAAACACAAATCTAAAACCCAATTTTAAACTCAAAGCCATTTCTATGAAGGAAATTGTGTTATTTGATCCTTCAGACAATTCCGACATATTTGCCGATGTTTGCAGAGCAGATGAGTGTTGTTGCTGTTGTGAACAGAAAGTCAGTTTACCTTCCAAAAAACAAAGTTTACACCTTGAGTAGAATTGGAGTAGAAGCTCTGCTTGAGTAAAAGCAGGACAAGGAAAGAAACAGGGTCATCTTAATATCAAAATAGTCTTAAGATCATGTAGTCCAATACTCATTTAAAAGAAAAGGAAAAGGACCTTAAGCTCAGAGTTTAAGTGACTCAGACTGTTCCCACTTCTCTGTTAAACATACTTACTTTGAGGCTTATTGGTACTTTGGCAAACAGAGTTCCTAGAACTGAAGGCAAGATCTTGCCTTATGCTGTAGACCATGAATAAAAGAGTGACTCTGTAAATTCTTTAACAAAATGGGTCTTCCCATTCTATCATAATGTTAAACTACTAGAATATTCTTAAATAAAAGCTTAGCTTGCTACTTTAGTTAATTACTAAATAATTAAAATGTCAATTTTGTAACCAGAAAAAAAGTCAATTTTAATCATTTCTTCTCTAAGAGAATCACAAATGTTTTATTACTTTTTAAAACAAAATAAGAAAAGTGGTCCTAAAAGCTATACGAAAGGCTAATGCATCACACATTCATGAATTTATTGACCAAGTATTTGTAAAATACCCGCTCTGTGCAAGGAGCTTTACCACACAGATAAAACAAAATATCTAAAGTCCTTGTTCTTATGGAATTTATACTCTTTAGGAGGAGACAATTTTAAGCAAATATGCAAATACGTCTATAATATATCTGGTAATGGTGAAAATTAGAATAATGGATTGTGGTAAGAACAGAGAGGATGACGGTGAGGGAGGCACTGCTGAATTTGAAGAGGTGTTTAGGGTAGGCTTTTCTTTTAGATGACTTTAAAGTAAGCACTTGAATGAGTAAAGGAGCTCAGCTATGTTGAAAGCTAGGGAATGAGCATGTTAAACCTGGAGGACAGAGGGCAAAGGCAAAGATCTAGAATCAAGTGTTTCATAGTATTTGAAGAACCTCAAGAGATCAATGTGGTTGGACCTGTACGAACTGGGAGGAATGGATGCAACTGAATCAGAACTATAACTTGGGACCCCATCAACTGCTGACTTCAGAGACACAATGCAGAGTTTGAATTCCCATTTCCAGTTTGAGAGGTCAAAGGCTACATATTTTGGGAAAAATAAAAATTATAAAAATGCCAAACACAAATACTTTTGCAAATTTCTGCAGTAAGCAGATGAAATGACTAAAGAGAAAAAAAAAAAAGAGAGAATGCCAGAGACAGTCACTTCCTTCTGCTTCTGTTTCTGCTTCTCCTCCTTTCTCTGCTAATCCTTTTTCATTTTCTTTTCTTTTTAGCACACTATTATCTGAGGACTAATTCTATGGTGAATTCCAATCTAGATAATTTTAGTAAAATAATATTAGTTAATGAAGAAAATTATATCACAAAACATACTTTATTTATTGTGTAAGCATCTATTAGTAAATTAGTAAATTTCCATGGGAAAAATACCTGTATAGGCTATTCCTACCCAGGGGAACTCCCTTACTGTTAGAAAATTGCTTCTAGGATTAGGCTCATTTTACTAATCTAAGCAATAGATTTTGAACCCACTAAGGAATCTGGAAGGAAACACTCACAGCAGGTGGAGATGCAGGTGCTGGTGAATCTTTCCAAATACCCACTGAATCTGCCAATGTAGAAGATCTTATGTCACCTGGCAAGTATCTCTAATGGATGTCAATCACATTGGGACAAAAAAGACTATCTTTTATAGAGAAAAGAAAATAACAGTTCTGAGTTGCAACAAATGGGAGCAGATAATTTTCCTTAATAAAGGAATCTAAAGATGTTTCTTTGAAATAAATTCCATGTAGTATTTGATGACATGCTGAAGTAGATCTGCCTCCAATCTGTAGTGACTCCACAATTTAATATGTTTAACTGATTAAAATAATTGATATAAATTCAGCAGCATGCATTTTGAATGCATATTTGCCTAACCTGAGTCACTGGGGACTTCAGCATTTCTCCCAAGTTATAAAACATTGTCTTCTGAATAACAACTGAAAAGATCAGGCAAAGGCAAACAAATGTAGGAGAACCCTTCAAAGGTTTGTATAAGAAGAGAGGGAATATTGTGAAGTGCTGTCACTTGAGAACAAAAAGATTCTTCCTGTTTCGGTTTGCTAAAGCTGCCAGAATGCAATTTATCAGAAATGGATTGGCTTTTACGAAGGGGATTTATTGGGTTATCAATGTACAATTCTCAGGTCATATAAATGTCCAAATTAAGACATCAGTAAGATGGTATCTGGACTCTGAAGAAAGGCCACCAGCATCTGGACCACCTCTGTCAGCTGGGAAGCCACATGGTTGGTGTCTGTTGGTCCTTGCTCCCAGTTCATTGCTTTCAGCTTCTGATTTTGTGGCTTTCTTTCTCTGCACTGTAAATATTCTCTTAGTGTCTCTGGGGCATTTCTCTCTTTAAATATCTGTGTGTCTTCTTCTTCTCTGAGATGAACTCTGGATTTCATCTCTTAGCTTAACAGCTCCCAGGGTGTTTTTTTTTTTTTTTTCTCCAAGCATTTGTGTGCTGATTTCCAAAATGTCTCCCCCTTAAAAAACTTCAGTAAAGGACTAAGACTCACTTTGAATGGGCACAGTCATATCTCCGTGAAAATCACCTAATCAAATGGTGCCACCCAACAACAAGTCCACTTGCACAAAGTTGGATTAAAAGAACATGACTTTTCTGGGGTACCTAAAGTTTCAAACCAGCGTACTTCTTGACCACTCATTGAGTAGAATCTGTCAGGCAGCAGTATTTATGAAATAAGATAATAAGGTAAAAGTCATGTCTAATCCTAAAATTATCACAGATTTAAAAAATCACACTCCCAAGGATGTGCTATGAACTCTTCCTTCTGCCCTTTTTTTACCTCACACGTTTGGATTATCACGGTCAATGACAGTTTGTGTCTTGATGGCTCTGCTGCATCTTTTTGCTCTTGAACTGCACAGAAGTCATTATTAATGCAAAGACTTGAGAAGTTACAGATGAATTGGTTCCTCATCTCTTCCCCTTTCCCTCTGGCTTCTCAGGGTCCACGTTGCACAGACACTTTATAGCACCAGGAGGGGAATTTGTTACTGCTAATTTATACAAGCTACTGAAGAAATTCCATCGAGTATGCCAACATGAAATTATTTTTAAGGATTATAGAAAAACAAATCTTTAATGCATTTATTAAAAATAAGACACTGGAACATAATTTTAGGGAGCTGGCAGTTATGTTAGTCGTAAACCACAAGACAAAATATTTAAACAAATATACATTGGAGTGATGAGGAAGAGCTGCTTAAATATAAAATCATTTTTTTATCTTTTAAAAGAGAGAAACAAACAATCAAAATTTTAGGTGTAAGAGCCCTAACAAAGAAAAGTTAAAGCAGATATGATCAATACTGGAAACTTAAGAACAGAAACGTGTTTACATTTTTGGAATCTTAGGCTGAGTCCTCATCTGTTCTGGGTTGTAAGTATCCACCAACTTAATTCATTATTCTGGGAATGATTTCTGGATGGAATAAAATCTCATTGTAGTAGTTATTTGTTCACAGAATTTTAAAAGTGAAACAGGATATTTTAGTCTACTGGAAGTGTTTTAAAATTTGAAAACTTGGCAGATTCTAGAAGACATTTATCATTCAGATTATGAAATTTTAAAAAGAGTTCAAATTTAGTCCATTAATTTTTATATCTAAAAGTGTAGTATCATTCAATAATCACATGAAAAGCATGTTATGTGAGTCTTCAGGTATAGAGTATGAGATTTGGTAAATAAATTAAAATGGAAAAAATAGGTCATCGGGGCTTAGCTTAGAACTTAGAGTGAAATCAATTTTATTATGATTAAAGAAGCACAAGATAGGGATGAGAACAGTGATAAAGGAGATAGGATGGCCTGGATAAAGAAAAAGGACTTTAACTTAGAAGCCTTTATTCCGTATGAGCAGAAATACTGCCAGCTGGAAATACACAAAAGACATTTTGAGTATTACCGCAATCCAGGTGCTAGTGATTTTCTTTCTAAAAATTCACTCCATATGTATAATAATTTATGGTTACTCAATGCTCAAGGACACTTCTCAAAGAAGGAAGAAATAACATGCATTACCTAAGTTGAATATACTTGTTTCAAATAAGCCACTTTTATTTAATATAAAGTGTGCTTTAAATGATTTGATTTTGCTTTCTAGAAAAGATATGCATTTTATGGTTATTTACTTATAATTACTACAACATTTTGCATTCTTGTCACTGAAAAAATGCATTCACAGCAAACAGGAAGTTAAATTATTTGCAGGGCTCAGAAGAGCAGACAAAACTTACTTATTATATGTGTAATGAGGCTTCAATTTAGCAATGAGTCCATGAAAGTGTGGACTAGTGTTTGTAAAAATTAGGATTATAATTTGATTCTACTGTCTTCTTTATTTTTACCATATAATATTCCATATCCATAAACTGTATTAAATATATTTATCATGAAATAAATATAATGAAGTTCAGTGAAGCCACTGCCTTAATTGAAAACTAGAAAATTACTAAATGTTTGAGAATATGTTTCTAAATACCTGAAGTAACTTCTATCCTGAATTTCAAGTTTACAGTTCCCCACTGCTTTTGAGAAATATGAAAGGAAAATCATTAACTACAAGAAATTAGTTCAGTCAAATGATTCACTCTTCTTTTTTTCCTATTGATTTCAATGCCCAATGTAACTGGCACTATTTCCAAGTCTCTGGCTGAAATAAGATTTCTTTTTTCCTTGTTAACTATCTGATCAGCCTTCTCCATGCATCTAAGACTCAAAAACATGATTAGCAGTTATTCAGAGACAGAGAAATATAATTTTAAGGCCATATAATGGTGCCCAAACCCAATTTTCTTCTATCTTATTTGGATCACTGATGGACAATTTACTCCTGGATTTTCTTACAATTATCAAAACAGGGTGTGCAAGTATGATTTGCCCACAAAACTGATTTTGAGCATGAGACCAATAGAGGTGATATATTCTTCTTCTCCTCCCCTGCAGATTATGAAACCAATCTTTTGGAAAGATCTCTAAACTAATGTCCAAGAGCAGATGGCTTCACAAAGGAACTCGACCAAACATTCCAAGAATACTTAACTCCAATTCTGGTCAAGCTCATTGTGGCAGTTAGGTTTAGGTGTCAACTTGGCCAGGTGAAGGCAACTAGTTCTGTTGCTATGGACATGAGCCAATGTAACGTGGATCTCATCTGTCGCTGATTACATCTGCAGTCACCTAGGAGGTGTGCCTGCTGCAATGAATGATGTTTGATTTAATTGGCTGGTGCTTAAATGAGAGAGTGCAACGTAGTATAGCCCAAGCAGTTCAGCATACCTCATCTCAGCACTTGCAGCTCAGCCCAGGCCTTTGGAAGTGCAGAAAGAAATTACCCTGGAGAAAGTTGTTGGAACACAGAGGCCTGTAGAGAAGGCCAGCAGAGATCACCCTGTGCCTTCCCAAGGAAGAAAGAACCTCAGTTGAAAGTTAACTGCCTTTCCTCTGAAGAACTATACATTAACTAAATAAATCTCCTTTTACTAAAAGCCAGTCTGTCTCTGGTGTGTTGCATTCTGGCAGCTAGCAAACTCATCAAAAAATTTAAGAGGAGGGAAGAATCCCTAATTCATTCTTCAAAGCCAAAATCAATCTTATACCAAAGCCAGACAAAGATGCCATAAGAAAAAACAAACGAACAAAAAAACTACAGACCAATATCTCTTATGAATACAGATGTGAAAATACTCAACAGAATATTAGCAAAGCACATATTAAAATAATTATACACCATGATCAAGTGCGATTCATCCCTGCTTAGCAAAGTTGGTTCAACATGAGAAAATCAATTAATGTAATACATCACATTAATACTGTAAAGGGAAAAAAAGCACATGATCTTCTCAATAAATAAAGTTAAAGAAAAGGCATTTGACAAAATCAAGCACTTCTTCTTGAAAAAAACACTCAGAAACTTAGGAATAGAAAGAAGCTTCCTCAATATGATAAAGGGCCTATATGAAAAGCAACAGTTAACATCCTGATTTAATGGTGAAAGACTGAAAGCGTTCATCAGGAACAAGACAAGGATGTCCACTGTCACAATTGGTATTCAACATTGTACTGAAGTTCTTGCTAGAACATTTAGGCAATAAAAAGAAATAAACAGCAAGAAAAAGAAATAAACAGCATCCAAGTTGGAAAGGAAGTATAACTCTCCCTATTTGCAGATGATATGATCCTACATATAAAAAATCCTGAAAAATCTCCAACAAAGCTTCCAGATGGGAAGAGATACACAGTAGCACACTGTTTGGTAGAATTGGCTGCATGAAGCCCTTTAAATTTTATCTTTTATTTTCTAGAACACTGGTCTCCTAGGGTGTTCACAGCTGGTTCTCTCTTGTTCCATTCATATCCTTGCTCAAACGTCCACCTAATGAAGTCATTCACTCTCCAACCTATCTACAATAATAGCTGTCACCATTCTAATCCTCATTCCACTTTAACTTTTCAGCATAGCATATAATATCATCGTCTTAAATATTAAGTATTTATTTATTTAATGTTGTGGATCTCCTCCATTCATTGAGAATATATTTTATTCACCAATGTCAAACCAAATGCCACTTTCTGAAACATCATATCATTTTTGTATTTACAGATTTTGAATCATTCCATGTTTCCTAAAGTTCTGATTATCATATGATGTTAATAAATTTAATGACCACATCCTGGTGAATATCACCATCTAATCACTCAATTTCCAAATTTCAGTAGAGGGAAAATGTCTGTCTTGCATAAACCTACTTTTTGGCACAATTAGACCCTGAGATAATATTCTTCAAGTGTCTGTATATTTCAGTATGTGTTTGCACAGAGCCAGGTCTCTGTTCCCAACCCAATTTGTCTGGATCTCACCTTGCTATTCTCGGCATAATGATGCACAGAGTGGAGCAGATTGACAAGAGCTGAATTATTACAATTGTGCTTGGCTTTGGCATGAAGAAGAGTATTTTATACCCTTGAGGAGTCAGTATTAAAATGTGTGCTCTTTGAGCTTCTATGCTAGGGGGATTTGAAGTGCACTTTTTTCAGTTGATTTTGTCCACATGAAGCACTTTTGTTGAAAATCTGCTTTTCTCCTGGTTGTTATTATCAACTAAACAACTTGCTTAAAGTAGGTGCTGTGGTTGTAAAGTAGTTGCTGTTTCACTTTGGTCTTTCAATTCTCATTATATTTACTGTCTTCTTTTCCCTTCCTTCTCTTTTCATAATAAGCCCACCTCTCTTTTAGACCACCTCCAATATCAACTCCCATTCCTTTATTGTATGAATTTCAATTTCTGGTGGATTCGGCAGAAAACAATCTAAATAAATTGATTTATACCAGGTCATACCAAAATGACAGTTACCCTGACTCCACCTCCCTCATAACATGCACATTCGTTTTTACCTTTCCAAGGTCATTTGCTCAGTGGTTCAAATTTGGTTTCAGGTAATATGAAGAGTTTAGCTTTAGGTTTGTGCCAGTTCGGCATAAAGTACAATCTTTAAGGGACAAAGGGAGAGATAGTATCGGGGAAAATCAGACCACTTTTATGGAATTTTTTTTTTTTACTTATTAGAGGGAGAAATTGATACTGAACAAAAGCAGTGGATTCTCTGGCTGATGTGCTCAAATGACAAATCTGAGACACCTGGCTTTCAAAGAGGAAAATAATTTATTGCTAGGAGAGAAGCAGGAGATCCGAAGGCCTAATGGCCTAAAATTCTGTTTCCCCAATTGCAGTAACTCTGATGGTTTTATAGTACCAAAACATGGGCAGGTTTTAAGCTAAATGAGCACAATGGCTAGAGGTGATGAGGTTAGAGATGATCTTATTGTTGAGCATGTACAAATTGATTACATGCTTAGTCACAGAATGTATGTAAGAAAATGACAATCTTAATATGATGATGGGTGTGATTTTAGCATTTTAATGAAGTAAACTCATGTACAAGTTAAAGATTAAGCTACTGTGCATGTCAGGCAGACCCATTTTGCTTAGATTCAGCTTCATCTACCAAGATAATCTGGACTTAGGGTGGGGTTGGTTCTGGGCTGACTCAAGGTCTTTCATTAGGGGCTGTCTTTAGTGATCATAAGACTCGAGTTGTAAAACCAGATAAAGGCATATAAGTGAGGAGGAGTCACAAGATTTTTACAATCACAAGGGCACAAGATAAAGGCTATACAATCATTATCAGAGAGCAAGGCAACTGGATTACAGTTCAGAGATTTCAGGTATTTCCCCCCATCTATTCTATATACCAGAAAGGAAAAAGGAATATCCAACTTCTCAGTTATAAAACCAGTATGAAGAAAACTAATCTCAGGCTCTTTTAAAGATTCTCAGACATTTGAGCACTTGAAATGTGACTATTGCAACCAAGAAACTGAACTTTTAATTTCATTTACTACTTATTTATTCAGATTTAAATAGTCATATATTCCTAGTGCTACCATATTCAGGAGTGCTGTAAGAAAAGATAAAGTGATTGGCCTAATGGGTTAAGGAAAAGTTGTGCATTATTTTATTACTGTTATTATTTCTAAGAGATAGAATTGGAAAGACTGGACATTGTCTTGCTACTTTCCTACTGGTTTCTTACTTTAAGTTCACATTAAATATTGCTAAATGTAGGGAAGTTTAGGCTTCAATCAGCCAAGTAGACCTAATATATCCTGCCAAAAATATATATTCTGCCCAAAAGGCAACACACTGTTACCTGGCAAATTCTGAAGCCTTTTCCTTTGGGTATGGCTTAAAGACAGTATACTGTTTTATCCATTTTCCTTTTCTTGACTCTCCTAAGAAATGTTTGATTTGAAGCAAACAAACAAAATTCCTATTAAGGAATTATTATACAACTCAATAACAATTTCCACTTATTCCTATCATCTGCATTAACTGAAAAGTTTTTTTTTCCTTTCCTGATTACAATACTAATCCTTCTTCATGTATATTTGTTCTAGAGACTTGATTTGTGTAACACGATAATAAAAGCCAACAATAGCACTGTATTTATTATGTAGCAGACCTCTTCTAAATGTTTTATCTATAAATTCCTTTCATTCTACAAAGTAGATTTTGTTATCATGCTCATCATACAGAGTGGAAAACAATATGCTCATTTACCCACAACCTTACAATTTCTGGACAAATATTTCATCAATGAAAGAACTGTTATAAGCTCTTTACTTCTAAAAGGTTATTTCGTAGCTATTACAAAAAGCTTGTGCATATTAAACCTAACATTCAAATATAAGTTAATGATTAATTAAAAACCCAATTTTTTCTTTATTCAATATATTTAATCTCATTTTTGTACAGTAAGTTTTGATAAAGAAGTGACTTGACAAAATGATCATCACTTCATTTGGAATTTTGGGGGAAAATGTCTAACATTTTTCAAGGCAAGTAGCAGTAAGAGACACCTCAGTGGTGTCAACTGAGCTATGAACATAAATTGTAAGCACTGTGCGTTTCACTTGAGTTGTTGGAATCTGGCCTTCCTTAACTGCTTCATGTTTTAGTTTCCTTATTTGCCAAACTAAATTCTTTGCAATGTGTTGGTGTGAACAATGGTAATTTATTGGCTCATGGTTTTGAGGCTAGGAGAAGTGATCAAAGCGATGCTTTCTCCCAGAAAACTGTGGTGATCTGAAGCAGGCTACTGGTGGTCCTTTCTCCTTGTCTTTTCCATCACATGGCAAAATACATGGCAGCCTCTCCTGGCTTCTCCCTTCTCCTCTGGGTTTCATTGGCTTTCAGCTTTTTTCTTGCTCCTTCTGGCTTTCTCTCTGTATGATCTTCCCTACAAGACCTTCAGTAATAGGTTTAAGATCCATCAAATACAGCTGGGCCACACCTTAATTGCATTAACCTCATCAAAAGGCCCTATTTACAAAGTTTGACACCCACAGGGATAGCTTAAGTTTAAGAACATGTTTTTCTGGGGTACATAGCTCCAAGCCACCTCCCCTCTTTAATGATTTATTCATTTTTCATTGTTTCTCTATTTATTATTTTTGTATCGTTTCCCCATTATGCATTGTAGAAGGTACTGAGAATCTATAGATATCATATCCACAGATCCTAACTTTAAATGTTCATAATTTAGTAAAGATAACATAAAAAATAAAAGCATTTACTCAGGAAATGTATTCCGGCTCTACCAAAACAAGGTGCTTTAATACAGGTAAGTTTTCAATAATTCATGCTAATCAAATCAGGCAATACTTTTTGATTTGCCTACAATGAAGTGTTTTTAAGTCATAAACTCATAGATTTAATCTTTTGATCCAAGGAACCTTCTGTACTTACTACTTTGAACTTGAAGAGGATGGATATCGTAAGTAAGACTTTAATACTCTATGGTACTGCTTCTCAAAGCTGTTGACTATAAATCTGTGTCCTCAGAGTTTACATTAGGCAATTATCCATGGAAGTCAAATATCCTCAGGTAACTGGGGAAAATTGCCTTTTGATTAAGCATTTTCCAAATGTGCAGAACAACAACATTCTATTTAATTTTGACATTATAATAAGTCTGCACCTTGTTTCCCTCATTCCGTAACTATTAACTTCTCCTCTCCTGCTACCAGTTTAAGCTACCACTAAAATCTTTTCTTTGGGCATTGTTCTTGGAGTAAGATATGGATTCAAGTCTCAGGTTTCTATATCAATAGTTACAAAATCTTTGACAGGACACAAAGACAATATTTAAAAAATTTCCTCATCTATTTTATGCCAAACATGCCCCTCAGTAATTTCATGTGTCATTTTTTTTTCAATATATAATTAGCCAAGGTAACAATAGTAATTATGTGGATGAACTAGTATTCTAGCTCACAGGTTTCCCTAAAGACAAAGCTCTTAATCGCCAAAAAATATACATTCATCTCCTTCTTTCCCTTCTTTTCCCTCTTCTTCTTCTGAGCACCCTCTCCCTTTGTCCCCTCATCTCCATTAAACATATCTTTTAACCAGTTTTTTCAGCACCCCTACTACAAGCGAAATCATGAAAGACAGCTTTTTAAAAAGACATTAACAAGCTCACTAGCCACGTGAAGGATTGAACATGAGGTTCACTATCAATGCTTTACAGAGAGCAAAATTTGTTGTTTGGTTTACCAATATTGAACTCTATCCAAGTGAATTTATGCACTTAACATAGTAGAAACTCATGAAGAGATCTCCCTACTCATAAAACTGACCCTAAAATTTGCTGCCAGATTTAGCAAATAAAAATATAGGACATCAGAGTTAAATTTGAATACTATACTAAAAAAAATAGTCACCATTTATTTAAAATTCTAATTAAATTGAACATCCTGTATTTTACCTCACAATCCTATGGAAAACATCTTTCTCTCACAAGTCTCAAGTGGTCATGACTACATATTTTATAGGGGAGGCACGAAAAAGTCAATATGGCCTTTTACTATCAGTCTGTGGCAGAATGCTCTGCTGCTTTCACACATCAGACGGTGAACATAAACTGATGAAATAGAGATCTGTTGACATTTCACCAGTGAGAGAGATGTGTGGACCAGTTACACATTGGTATACTAGCACTGATGTCTCCACACCATTCTTTCATGCCACATTTAATACCAATAACCCAAATGGAGCTTTTCTCCAAGAGGTTTCAGGCAGAAGATAACAGAGGCACTCAGGTCTGCAAATTTTGATTAACATTTTATGATTTCACGATTAGTGTAATGCCAGCTTTCTCCATTGTAAAATACATTTTACATAATTCAGAACACTTTTAATATTTTAGATAAACATTTTTTTGAAACCACTGTATGTTCTCATTTCTAACTTACAAATGATTTTTATTATTCAGTTCCTTCATCCAGAACAATGAATAAGCAGACCAGCTCCCTTTTTCTGCATCCTTTGAAGAACCTTGCTTTTTTTTTTCTGCAACTGGGTCATTTTTACTGATTGCAAATTTCTAGTGTCTCTTGAGAGTCTGAAAACTTTCTGCCTCTGTATAATCTGCTGCCTGATTGTTTCCCAATCCCCCAGAAGTTTTATCCTGAGGCAGACATAATTTATTCTTCAATGCTTATTCAAGAAGACTTTCCATATCCTTGCCAAAATGCAAGCTCTTGCCAAATGGAATTCCTGTGTGGGGTTCTTTCAAAATCATATCTTCCAATCAAAGGTGCAGCCAAAGAACTATCTGGGCAGCCACATATAGTTGTCACACTTTTCAAAGCCGCTGGCAAGCAGCCTAAAACACAGTCTGCCAAAACCTTTACTTCCATTTTAACCAGAGTACAGGTCTTCAAGGACGTTCTCTTAACTCTCATAGCCACTTAGGAAGAGCTCCAGCAGCTCTGCCAGTTTCCTGACTCAATACGAGTTCCTGCTGCTTTCAAACTTTGCTAAAGGGAAACATCTGCTTCTCTATGAGTTCAGTTCAATTTCCATTGAGGCAATAAGCTTTTTTTGTCTTTTATGAAATGTTAGCAATTTCTGTGTCTATGTTTTTAGCAGCTTCCCATATTTCAGCCTTTAATTCCAAATAAGTTTGTGTTTTATTGAGTTTCTTGAGAGTCATGAAATTGATCTTCTGAGGCTCATATTGTCCGTGTGATATTAATTAGAATCTAATATATAGACTGTGCTTTCTATTGTTTAGTGTCTCATCATTCTCTTGTTCCCCATCAGCTCTGTAACATAAATATTATTCGAGTTGGATATATTTAATTAGCCCATGAATGCATCACTATTTTTCTTAACTAATTATTTACTCTATTTATAATTTATTTCTGAATGATTCAACCATTTGTCATAATTATATGGCCATTTACTTTCTGACCTAAAACATGAGACTTTTTAAAATGGTGAGTCCTTTAAATTCTAAAACTAACGTCTACTCTACCCATTGGGTAACTGGAATTTGATTTCACAATGATATTTTAAGAATATTGGCTCTACAACTTGGTTAACAAGCTTTCATCCCATAAAAAAATTAATTCAACAAACAACAATGAAGGATTATCTATGGAAAAGAGTTAGAATAGAAAGGATGAATTTTAGAAGCCAGCTATCTTTTATTATGGGCATTGAATATCTTTTTTTAAAAAAAATATATTCTTAAACTTATTTTTAGATGTGTGTACTGACAAAAGTGTAAGTATTAGGTCAGTCAGACCCAAGCCTAATTCTCTAGTATGTTGTCTAATTCCTCATGCATTTTCTTTCTTTAATAATTATTAATATGCCAACAATTTCCAAAAATACATCTATATTCATGCTCTCTCCTCTGGGTTTCTAATCTACATATCCAACTCTCTATTGGATCTTTCAACTAAAATGTTCCACAGGCAACTTGAATTTAATCTATGTAAAATATATGCAAAACCTCACTCATCATTTTCCTTTCCAATTCTTCCTACTCTCTTTTCTGTCACTGGGAATGGAACTGCCATTCTCCAAGTAATACATGCCAGAAATCAGCACATCTTCTTTGACTTCTTCCTTTCCCTCACCTTCAGCACCTAAATAATCAGGAAGTCCTATCAGTTCTTTTACATCTCTCTTCAGTCTATCTGCTGTTTTCAATCCTGTCATAGATATGCTCTTGTCATACTCTAATTACTCTCCACAAGATTCCATTTCCAACTTTTTAACTGGTCCTTCAGCTACAGTCCTACTCTCCATCTAATGTAGTCTCTAATCAGCAGCTAAAATGTCATTTCTAGAACATAAATATTACCTGGCCCCTCTTCTGCTTTAAATTTTTAACTGGAATATTTTAATATGATTGTAAAACCTTTGTAAAATCTGCTCCATGTTATCACTCCCATCCCATCAACTGTCTCTCTGACATTTTTGTTCCTAATATACTGAACTACTTACTGGTCTGAGGCCTTCCTTCTCATGGCCCTCCCAAATGCTGCTCCTGAAACACTAACATTTCACATATAGAGAGTTAGGTCACTTTTAAACATACCCTTTTCCATCCTTGTTTGTGCTCCAGAAAGCTTGATTTAGAGAGCTCCATCCATAACCGCTCTTCCTTTCCAGCTTCTAGTAGGGTTCAGCTAATAGGGGAAAGGTGTAGGGAGCAAAGTGAAGACTGAGCATGCAGTCCCTCAGCTCCCTCCCTCTGGGTTGGTACCCAACCCCTTCCACATTGAGCTAAGGTTGTGGTTCCTGTAACAGTCCACTCTATAGAGCTTCTCTGTCTCCCAGCTCCATTAACCACTTCTTCCCCTTTCCCTTTCAAGCCAACTCACATGTCCTTCACCATTCCTTATGGTTACTTTATATCTTATTCTCAGGCCTTTGATAGTGTCCCTTGATTAAACTTTCCTTAAATTACCTAGTTGTAGTGTACCATCTGTTTCCTACAGAAAACTAACCGATACGAGGATCCTGTTACAGGATTGGGACACAGTACTCTGACTTCAGAGGAAATGTTAGAGCTGAAGATAAAACTTTTAGAATTGTTGGTAGCATAAAATGTGAAGGCAGATTTAATGTCACGGGATTGGATGATATTTCTTAGGGAAAAAAGGGTAGATACAAGAGCATAAAGTATAGGGCGAGGGCTTGAATTATTCCAAGAAATTTAACAGAGTGGGAAGAGCCCTAATAGGGACTGAGAAGAGAGGTAAGTGAAAATCTAGGCAACAAGCCCAGAGAAGAGGATGTTTTCCAAGGTTGAACTTGTCTGACTGAAATCCAATCCCAGTTTATTCAATACTTTTTTTGAGATCTCCTAGAGTACATTGTATTTGTCATTGTCTGCTTTTAGACCTCAAATTCCATAAGTGGCAGGACCAACATGTGTTTCCATCTGTCTGGATAATTATGCAAGCCAAGACACACAAGTACACATTGGCATGCCTGTGAGTAACAGCTTTAGGGAAAATACACATTGCACCCATCCCCCAACACACAAATTCACACATACCTTCTTCAAGGAAAAGGAAAACAATAAGTGTTTTAAAAACATTCTCCTACATAATGAAGAAACTTCAAAGATATTCTTTACTTTCTTTCTACAATACTGTGCAGTGCTTAGCTCATTTGTTACACATTGGCTGAACCCTCTGTTCGACCATAAAAATATTTGCTGTTCTTTTGTTTATCGAAAATATTTCTTCAGTTGAACTTCAAAGTCTCCTTGACTACCCTATGCAACAAAATATTAAAAAGCAGAAACCTACAAACCCCAGTAAAGCTTTTAAAACTATTTTCCCCCAAGGTGTCAAACCTAAGAACTTTTTTATTTCCAAGGGAAGGTACACATTATAAAACCTGGACTTCCACTTTCCTTAAAATGGATTCTTCTAAGGATATGGAATAGACTTCAGCTATGAACACTATAATGAGGTAAACAGGAAATCATAATCCTTTCTGTAGCAAATGGTAAGAGTAAAGGACTTTCTCTTATTACAACTACCACTGAAGCGACCAGAGAAGATGCAGAAAGATTCAATGAATTCCTCATTGTGGCTTATTGAAAACACATGGTAATGAAAAACTGGCTGGAAACTTACAAAATAAACTGAAAAATTAAATCAAAGATATTCAGAGAATCATGAAGGGACAGAGAGAGATGCAAAAAATAGTTTGATGCTTAATTAAGAGAAAATATTGTTTATAACCTTAATTATTTTTTAAGAAGTATATTCTGGCTTATGAAGAGCCAGTTGTTTGCTTGTTTTCTGATGAGCCCTTTGAGGGATTTGAGTTCGAGTTTTGAGGGAAGGACTGAGATCCAGAGATGAAAAGTGGGGCCACAGGATAGCAGAAGTCTTTGCTCTACCTGAGTTAACACTTCCTTTGACTCAACAATCCTTTGTAATTCAGACTGAATTCATAAAATGCAGGTTATAAGTGAATGAGTGCCTTGTTATGTAAATATAGAACTATGAGGAAGAAGAGTTTTAATTCCAGGGTAAAATAGAATCTTCTGATGACAATTTGGGTTTTGGAGACAATGCGATCCATATGGCATAAGCTCTGAAGAATTCTTTAAAATCATGGAATATGCTTTTATATTTCACAAACAATGGAATTGGCAAGGCAGGGTCAGTACTTAAGGGATTTTTCTAGATTTGGCAGTAATAAACAAATCCTAGCAGATGACAAGTTTATGCAAAAAATTAATGAAAGGTCTCAGGATGTTAAAAATGTTAGGAAGGAATAACAGTTTTCTATAAATACTAAAATACTTGCTATGTGCATATATGCAAGTAACTCTCAACAAGTGGAGTGGAATGATTCAGAACTTAAATATTTTGGCAGCTATAAACTATATCTCCAACAAACTGAATGGGTTCAACTCACTAGCCATATAACTTAAAAAGTATGCTTTAAAATTTGTTTTATATCAATTTTATTATATTTAAAGTGGAGATAATAATAATACTGCCTACCTTCTACAAATGATGAAAGGATTAAAAATGTGCTGTATGCAGAGCACCAAGATAGTATCAGCTTCATAACAAATCAATAATAAATATTAATTATTATTGTTGGTGAGAAAAATTATCACTGATATGAAATAATTAGAATAAGCAAACTCATAGAGTTAGAATCTGGAATTCAGGTTAACAGGGGATGGGGTGGGGTAGGAAAAATGAGATAAGGCTTAAAAAATACAGTTTCTATTTGGGAGATGAAAAATTTTTGGTACTGGATGATGATGATGGTAGCACAGCATTATGAATGCAATTAATGCTACTAGACTATATATTTAAATGTGGCTACAAGAAAACATTTTAGGTTGTATGTATGTTACTAGAATAAAACTTTTTTAAAATCCCTGGAACTGCACAATACAAAGCGTGAACCCTAAATTAAATCATGGACTATAGTTAATAGTACAGTTATTAAAATATATTTTCATCAATTGTAACAAATATACCATATCAATTAAAAAAAACATGCTAAGTAGTCCTGCTGACATATAACCTATACTATATCAGGGGATACAATAAATCAAAATGAGGAGGTGCATTTTAAGAAATAGAGATTGCTGATGCAATTTCAGTAGATCAAATTTATAAGAAATCATACTACATCTTAATACAAAGATGTTTGCTAGAATCAGAATTATTTTTTTAAAAAATGGAGAAATCATGTTCTTCTTGCTTGATATTTTGTGGGAGAGCACTGTTTTTGAATCTGACTGCACATTAAAATGATCAGGGGATATTATTTTGAGTAGAGCTATTAAATGCAATAATCTGAGATACCACCCATGTATATCTATTGAAATAATGATGTCACCAAACTAATTCCTGTACTGGTGTGAGTTTGGAAAAGTTTTTGGTCTTTTCATGATAGGATATGCCCCCATTATTTACGTGGACACCAGAGTAATTCAAGAATATTCTTTTGCTTGAAGAGGTGTAGAACTATGGCACAATGTTTTGCTGTAAACTTTTCAGCCATATCCACTTAAAACTGAGAATTTAGAAGATTTATTTGCTCTATTAATATCTTGATTATGAATGAGTTTTGTAGGACATCATGTTTTTCCAAAATAATTGCTTCTAGTATAATAAGTTCCTCCAATTTATTTTCAAATTAAGAAACTCAGAATCATGGCATTCAGAATATATACCACCAATTGATTACAGAAATGTGCTATATGTATTGCCTAGGATCTAATTAGCATATTGTTGAAAAATATTTCATACATATTTTAAATTTTCGTATTTTTGCTGTGTTTCATACCAAAAATTATATTTTTTCATTCAATGACTGTCTTATAAAACCTAATACATATTTGTAAATCTTAATTCAAACTCAATGAGTATGAATCCATACAAGCTTAAACTGCAATTTCGCACAACTGTAGTTTTAAATTACAAATCATGAATGCATTTGATGTGCTCTGCTATCTGGAAAGTGGCTTAGAGAGCTATGTATTTCAAGGGTGGCACAAAATATTATAAGGCAAAGAGACAACATTCTCTATCTTCTTTGCTGTTCACAATAATTACTCTGAATTCCATTTTCCTATATTCCCCATCATGACATCATTTTCTCCTAAAAGCATAATTTATCATCTTCTCATATATATACTTCAAATCAAAGGCTTTTATGAATATCCTATATATGTGCTGTGATTAGAGAGTTGATCCCTGACAAATCCAGGGGCAAGTTATAGAATATGGCTTTAAAATTAGGACCGTCTTGGTAATGATATCATTCACAGCTTACCAGCGCATTTATCAGCTTAGATGATCACTCATGTTCCTTGCTGAGCAGACGTCAATTATTCCAGAAGGGCTATTCAGTATATGAAAATCATCTGCCCCAGTGACCAAGCTGTTTCTTTACATGTGACTCCTTTTTATCCTCAGTACCAATCATCCCTGAAATGCTCTGGCTTTTTTTTTCCCAGCATTCGTAGCAAAGGTATGTTTCCAAAACACAAATTCTAACATGTCATCCTGTCCTCAAAAAATGGTAAAGGATCCTCATGATATATTTTCCTGAAATGACCCTCAAAGATTTGCATACTCTCTAATTTGAACTAAAGTTCTTTTGCATTCAAGACATTTCCTCCACGCATCCTGTCCCCTCAGGTTTCTAGCAGACATGTTCTCAGATCTGCCTTTCCTCATGATTTTCAAGCATCCTCAAGTGCACAATTTTTTCCTTCTCTACTATTTTTTAAAGTCCTTGTCAGATACTGCTGTTCTGGAATTGAAAAAAAAAAACACTTCTCTGATCCCTCTGGTCAGAAATTTCACTCATTCTCCTCACCCCACACATTACTTAGGCAGTTCCTGAATATTCCATTTAACTTGCATTATGTAAAGCTAATTATATTTACACCTCCCAGGTACATTTTTAAATTCTTGAGAACAGAAATCTTGACTTCTTTACATCTCTTGGACTTGGCACAATGTTTTGTTCTAAAATGATGATCAAAATATGTGAATTAAAAAAATAAAATGATATCAGTAACAGTTTATCCCCCTCTATGTCATGTTGGAATAGTAGAGTTAGTTTGAAAATGATATGCTAAACTATAACCTTCTACTATATCATCAATAATTTTTTATGTGCAAATAAACATGTTATTCTTTGTGGACTGCTTAAATTCTGTAGTACATTGCGTGATTTATGGTTATTCAGATCTTTTTAGTCTTTTCAGATTTTTAAGATCTTGGCATAAAATGTTGGAAAGAGTATTGATTTTTCCATAAGATAATAGTTTTGAAAATGGTACTTGAAATATTTTCATATATAAATATCTTGTTTTCGTGTCATTATTGTGAACAAATAAGTGTGTAAATTTTATCAGAAAATTTTATAAAATAGTGGAAGAAAATGCTTGCAAAATCATATTCTTTAAATTGTCAGATTTAAATGGACACACATCAAAAACTTCGTTCTGCTCTACTTATAAAGGACATATTTTAGTTTCATTCTTCAAATATCACAGAAAACTCAAGATCGATGACAAAGAAACAGAATCAAGGCAAATTAATAAACTTTGCCACAACACATAAGAGAACTACTTCTTTGTAGATATGAGGATATTTGAATGTTAATCTTACTTCTTTTTATATGTATATATATATTATATATATGTGTGTTTATATATGTGTATATATATATATATATATATTTGTTTTTGTTTTTGTTTTTGTTTTGCATGGGGCAGGCACCGGGAATTGAACCCAGGTCTCTGGCATGGCAGGCAAGGATTCTGTCCAATCCTACGTCTCTTGAAGAGGTTTAAGCTCTTATTTATTTATTTATTTATTTATTTTGGCTTACTTTTTTCTTTTAGTATAAACTGATGGAAAGGGATTGATATTTCATGAGTATCTACTGTATACCATGTTCTCTGCTAGGAAATCTATAAATACTATTCTTTCAAAGTTGACACTGTATTAGATTTCTAGGTAGAAGAATACGATTCAAAATTTCCCACCTTTAACCTATGCAATTATTTTAGCTTTCTAGGCAGTTTAAAGCAAATATCATGCCATGAGTCGATTAAAGCAATGGGAACTTATTTTCTCTTAGTTTTGAGGGCAGGAGAATGTGCACATTGAGGCATCATCAGTGATGCTTTCTTCCCGCAGACCAGCTGCTGGCTCCTCTGTCACATGGCAAGGCACGTGGAATATCTTCTGGCCTTTCCCTTCCCTTCTAGGTTGTGTTCATCTTAGCTTCTTGCTTCTGTGGCTTTCTCTTATAAAGGACCCCAGTAACAGGATTAAGACCTGTCCTGATTGAAGTGGAAACCACCCTAACTGAAGTAACTGCATCAAAACATTCCACTTACAATGGGTTTGCACCCACAGGAATGTACTGGAATAGGAACCTGCTTTTCTTGGGTACATACGGCTTCAAACCACTATAGCAATATAGGGAACTCTATTCCCTACAACCAGCGTCAAAAGACGCCATACATAGAAGAAAGCATCACAGCTGATCCAAGGAAGCAGGAGGTTTGGAATGGAGAGAAATATACGAAAGAAAGTTAAAAATGATAAAAATGGTAAGTCCACAGAAATGTATGAATAGGAGTCAGGATATAACACATCTTATTTTATTTTCCTCAATTATCAATGCAATTATATCAGATAAGAATATAAAAAGATTTATAAAGGTCAAATGTACAGAGACTGACTAATTTGGATTTGGGTGTAGACTTTATACTACATTGCATACTATTGAGTTATATTTCACAAAAATTTATGCATGGTTCTCAGAGTACAGCAAAATGAGAAGACCCAATAGTAAGAAAATTGCTGCAATGGCCTACTTTAAAAAAATAATTTACATTGCCAAATGAAGTCTTTACTATTTAATAACTCATGAAATTTCTAAAGATTATAGATAATTTTTTATTAGACCCTGAACCAAACTTGTCAAATGTAATATTTGTTGTTTCTTTTTTTTTATAGGAAAAATTGGTCTCTGAAAGTAACCCAGATGAAACATTATCATTTAAATGGGTAGGATTTGTATAAGGACACATTAAAACATGACTTAGAGCAGTGGAAAACACAAATACTGACTGCCGCAAATAGGTCAACCTGCCATATGACAGTCAAAATGAAATACTATTAAAACTGACAAAATATAAATTATGTAAATATATATTATTTGCCATAGGCAAATGTTGAATTCACCTGTCTTCAGACCTCCATTTTCAACATTTGTCTAACTGACATCTTTATAACATGCCTGATATATGTAATTATTTAAAATCTTTAGCACAGTGTAAGAAAATAGTGTCCTCAATATTGTTCCATAAAAGCATTGCTAAGATGCCATGAAATTATTATCACTTCACTAAGAAATATCCAACCCTGAAAAAGAAATATCCAGAAGATTTAGTTCTTGTTTTCACTAACTAGAAATCAAGTTAATCAAAATTCTTGTTTGCAAGTAACTGAATCTAGCTTGGCTGTTTTAAGCTAAAAGTAATTTGGAGGTCTGGACAGAAACAAACAAACAAAAGTGCTAGGATAAAAGATTATCCAGCAGAAGTTCCTGTTTAGCAGACAATCTGACCAGGATGGTGTCCCTGGGTAGCATACAATGCTTCATCTTCACAGCCCTGAACAAGGTTCAGTCTCAAGTGGAATAATTCAAGTGATGGGACTTTGGTCACAAACTATGCCTTTCCTGTCAGAGGATGGGAAAATATAGGATTTCTCCTCTCTGCTTCCATCATGGGAGACACAAGATTGCCTTCTAAAACTAGGCACAGTGAGGATTCATCAAAGTAGAAAATGTGATTATAAATGTCAGTCTTGAGGACCTTAGGAAATTTGAATATCATTTAGGTGTTAAAAAGACAACTGTAACATGAGAGAAAAGTGATCCTGGAATAGAAACTTCATTGATAGAAAAGCAAATGCACAGTTTAACCAAAGCAATCAATAGCTTGATTTTAAAAGGAAAGTTTGGAGGGTGGTGCTGCTGAAAAATTAATAAAATGAAGGCTGGAATAAAGGTAGATGAATGGCAACATATTTTAATAAAAGTTGAAAACATGAGTTCTGATGAAAGAGTTACAGGAAGTTAAAATCAAAGGCCATCATTTATATAAGTACATTTGCTCTCTGATAATAAGCAGACAAGAAAGTAAACGAGGAAGAGACAGCAGCATATTTTGTTTGCTCTCATTGCTTGCTTATTAACGCCACCAAATGGTTTGAAGAATTGGCATGGAGAATGATTGGGATCATTATTATTGACAGTATAAAAATATGCTCATCTTGTAAGAGACTTTGACTGCACTCATCCTGCATTTCTCAGTGCTCCCAAAAGCTTTATGTCTTTATTATAAACCATAAAATTATTTTGAAGTCATTTATCTACACACCTCTCTGTTAACTTGTAAATTCTTCAAGTGAGAAGAATTAACCTTATACAATCTGCCATCACAGAACCTGAGACTTAAACACATGTACCACAAATGCTTGTACAACAAATGCTTGTTGAAGTAATAAACGTGCATGAGGAGTAGGGAAAAGAATACACCCTGATTTCACATTTTCACCAGTTCCTAGTCTCAAAAAAATTTTGACACATTCTAAGTGGAATAATAAACTACGTCAACAGGAAACACTAACAAATAATCCAGAGTCAAATATTTCCAATTAATCCTCTTAATTCAGTTCCACAATCAATTGTTATGTCTACTCTATGCCAGGTACAAAAATAGATAAGACCCATTCCTTCCCTTAGAGTCTACAGTCTAATCTTAGTGCAGCAAAATCGGATTTTGCCCTACAACGCAGGCATTTGAAATTGGGTTGCTAAGGCTATATATCCTGGGAATCTGATTTAAACTAGTCCAATGGGATTCTTAAGAATTTTAGCATTTGAAAATCAGAGAGTTGTAATAGACAACATAATATGACTATGAGGCAAAAATTCAGCATATTCAAAAAGAGATGAGGGTGATAAAGATCATCAGACTAGAAGTACTTATGAGGTGCAAACAGGGTTTGCAGTGAATGTTTGGGGATTCTTAAATGAGTGTGAATAGAAATTTTGAAAATGGTGTATGGTTTGTTTGGGCAGGTGACCAAAGTCAAACTGGTTTCTTTAGCATCTTACTAAACATAATACAGGGTACAATAAAAAATTGCAGAGGTTATATATGCATATACACACATATATAATGTTTATTCTGAGGATTAAATAAATTGTAAATTCTATAAGTATATTATACCCAAAGTAGAGCATTGTTTGTTAAGATTTAATTAATATAGCAGCTCTACTATTAGGAAAACAAAGAAAGAATAAAGGAAACTTCTCATAACTCTTCCCCTTTGTCATCTCAAATTTGGATAATTCATCACGACTGCCATAATTTTCAATCTGTTTTCAGAAAAATTCCTGTATTGAAGTAATAAAGGTGACATAGGTCTCTGTCATGGAGAATTGTTGGCAGGGGAGTTATATGCAGCAAAATCTGTCTTTGGTTTTTATGTTGGAAAGAAAAGCAAATTAATACTAAATAGATTGTATAACTTCTAACAAGAAGGAAAAAACAAAGGCTTCACAACAGAAAATTGGTCTAGGATTAAAATACATGTATGTGAAACAGCATGTTGATGTCGTGAATATTATTGGATTTTGGAAATTCATTTAAAACAGTGCCAACTGTATAGCTTTGAAAGAATTACCAGTTAATATCTGATCATGTATATAAAATAGATATGAATTTTATTTTTATTGTCATATTTTAGATGTCTTTTACAATAAGAAAACAGTCATTTTTTTTCATTATAATCTACTGTTATTTTCCTGATAATAACATGCATTCAAAATATTGAAACAAGCCTGCATCATAGAATAGATATAACTTTATTATGTCTGCATTTTATGTGGGATATGACCAAAAATATTAAGATGCAGTGGAAAGACCATAAGTAGAAAAAGACAAGGATTTATGCACGAACTTGAAACAACTGTTGTCAAATAAACTAGACCTTCTAAACAGGTCTCTTTTTTTTTTTTTTTTTTTTTTTTTTTTTTTTAAAGATAGAGGAAGGAAAGGAAGGAAAGTAAGACAGAGAAGGAAGGAAGGATGGAAGGAAGAAAGGGAAACATCTTTATTTTTATTATATTTTGTTTGTTTGTTTTTGTTTTTTACATGGGCTGGGGCCGGGAATCGAACCGGGGTCCTCCGGCATGGCAGGCAAGCACTCCTGCCCGCTGAGCCACCGCGGCCCGCCCTAAACAGGTCTCTTTAATTAATAAAAAGTAATAAGGTGAGAAAAGATGGGCTACAGATTAGGGTAAGAAAAATAAGCAGCAAAAGGACTACCAATAAACAATTTTGATCCAGATCAAAATTGCGATATTGCAGTTGAATAAAAGTTTTACCAATTTTCTTAGATGGGAGATTTGATGGTGAATCAAAAACTTCAATGTATTTCATCTGTGTGCTATTTATAATAGTACATGAAATATTTGTTGGTAATATATGTTTCAAGTTTCATTATATATATTAAGTCTTCTGAACAACCCATATTTTCCTCATAAAATTCTGAGTTAACAGCAAACAAACAAACGTTAGATCTAGACCAAGAGACATTGTATTCTGGTGAACATATTTTTTCTTAGGTTAGAGAATTATTTACAAATCCTGCCCTCACAAAATTTACTCCTTATTGACAAAAACATTGCATACTAGACAGTGCCAAGAGAAATGTAAGAGATTTTTATGGAATAAACACTGGAAAAACATTCTATTTATACAAAGCTTTTCTTTTGTGTTGTGTTCATTTTTACTTACATCTTGCTCAGTAAAAAGTGGTTAAACAGCCAAAAACAGATTTGAAGAGATGATCTCTGAAAAGAGATGAGAGTTTGTAAACTAAGGCAACTAGTTTTAATAAACAAATCATGCTGGGCATTCGGTCATGTGAATTGTATAGACATTTCAGAGAAAATTGAGAAATGTCTCCTCTCTTGGTTCTTTTTCCAATACTTAACTAATGATGGCATATTGTAAACTTGTTTGAAATGTCTGTGTAGTGATAATGTATTCAAATATTAAATGCTTAAAAGAGATACATATTGAATTATCCACATGTCATAATAAAGTCTCATGGTTTTATTTATCACACTTGATAAGGAGACCATTGGGATACCATCTGTGATCCAAAGAAAAAATGGAAAAATTTTTAAGTCAGCCACTAACATTGTTTTCCAATATAACAATTACAATTTTAAAATTACATCATATTTTCATAATCTTTTCCTCAAGAGAAAAAGGCTTCCTTTACAAATATTTCTTATTGAAGTCAAAGATAACGGAATATACATTTTTAATCATCCAGAATTTGACATAAACTATCAGTTGGAGTTGGAAGAAGAGAAGGAGAAACAAAAATTTAACCCATGGATTTATAAAGCCCACAGAATGGACAAAGCTTTCATTTTTCTTTTCACTGTTCTGTTAACGCACTTTCTGTCAGCACAGGTGTGATGCTAGAGCCTGTCTAAATGTGTCTGCAATTCCCTGCACCTGTGGATCACCATGAGGCCAAGAACAAAAATGCTTTCCCCACAGTTTTACTTGAAGACGTTGCAATTTATTTTATTCGGGCTTAATGAGGTAAAAAAAAAAAAAACAAAAACAAAAAAAAACGCCTCTGGGGCCTTCTGATCCTGAAAGTGGACTTTTTCTTTTTATGTCAACAATTAGTTTCTTCTGTTATCAATACACAGGAAAATGTGAAACTTTTGGACACATGGATGCCCTTAGTTGACTAAGACAATGACCAAGTGACCAGAGATGGAAAACAATGGCCTAGTTGAGGGAAGATATGTTATTTTTCAATCACAGTGCTGTCAGTCCACCTCTACGATACCCAGTTGTGTAAACAAACTATTCTCGGTGGGTGCTACGCAGCGTTCTTCAGCTACAAAGTGGGTGAATATATTCTATCATTATAAAGAGAATGGAACTAGAGTAAAAGAACTATGAGATTATGATTGAGGCACTATGACATTAAAATGGTGATAACGGTCATGAGAGACTGATAATCAATTTAAGTGTAAGATAAACACACTCCGTTAATGCCCAGGTTATTTCTCTAAATATTCATTATAAATACTACATCATTATAGTCTATTTTCTCTGGGAAAGGAGTAAAAGGTTAGGCCCATATTATCTTACCAGGAAGATTTACAAACACTAAAGATATGCCAAATATTATTCACTGAGTTATAGAAGGATTTATTTTACAGAAACTTTCTCAGTTGTAGAATGCACAGCATATTTTTACCTGTAGGAAGTAGAATCTTGATTATACTATGTATAAATTAGACTTCAAATAAAAATGATACATGGGTATTTCTGTTATCATTGTATTGAAACCACATTTTGAAGATGTCATAATTGATTTGCAACAACATTATATGAGGGTGGAAATTGGGGTACTATAATACCTCTCCAGGCTAGTGGACTAACAAGTGTATTTTAAAATACATACAGACACAAATTTACCATATGTATTATGTGCAATACTCATAAATAATGTCTATAACTTTTATAAGTACTTTTACATAAATATGTTGCATGTAATTAATATGCAGAAAAGCATACTTACAGCCAGGAAATACAGGAATTCTTTCTTCATGATTCAATTCAAGTGGCAGGTTTTCTGTGCTGACTTTTGTCTTAGTTTGCTAGGGCTGCTATGGTAAAAAACCACACAATGGGCAACTTAAAAACTGGATTTTACTGTCTAACAGTTTTGGAATTTAGAAGTTCAAAACCAAGGAATCAATAGGCCATGCTTTCTCTGAGTCTGTTGTGTCCTGGAGCGACATCCTTTGTTTTCCTCACATGCAGGTATCTGTCTCTGACTCCGGCTTCCACATTAGGCTCCTACTTCCCTGTCCAATTCCTTTGCTTATATGCACTTCAGTCATATTGGATGAAGGTCCCCTTCATTCAGTTGTCATACCTTAATTAATGACATCTTCAAGATCCCACTTACATATGCGTTTGCATCTATAGGACCATAGGATAGGACTTGAACATGCCTTTTAAGAAGGGCATGATTTAATTCTCAACAGCTCACCCTCTGGCCCCACAAAAGACTTGTCTTCCCATATACAAAATACGTTCACCCATCCTAACTTTCCCAAAGCCGTAAGCCATTTCAGTAAAAATTGTCATTCAAGTTTAGTTGTGGATGTGGTCTCTCCTCAGGCAAAATCCCTCTCCATCTGTGGACCTCTGAAATATAGAAAGAAGTTATCTGATTCCAAAATGCAATGGTCAGGCAGACATAGTACAGACATTTCCATTCCAGAAAGGAGACTCTGGAAGGACTAACGGGGTCATGTGTCCCAAGGAAGTCTGAAATTAGCATGGTAAAGTCTGTTAATTTCCATGGTCGGCGAGTCATCTGTGGAATGGCGCTTTGTCTTCTGGGCCTGCTGGGGTGGCAGCCCCACAGTTTATAAGCACCTAGGTGGAGCTATGTTTTGCCCCAAAGCTGAGCCATAGGCCCCACCCCCTCTCAACAATGACGTAACATCCATGCTCTGACTGCCATGAGGGAACGCTAGACCCTTCCAAATGCTGGGAAGAAGGTCTTCCCTCTAGATATTGGGATGACAGTCCTCTCTTGGCCCAAGAGTTCTTATGCCCAGACATTTGCTTCTGTGGTTCTGCCCTTGAAGATGTTTTTCCTTCTCTTCATCCCAGCTCTATCCCTATCAGTCCAGGCTGGCCATGCCTCTCCTCATATAACATTCTCAAAAAATTGTGTCAGTTTTCCATGCAGTTCAAGAAGCAATCAGGCAAAAGGATGTTCCACAGATTTATCTGGGATCACTGCACTTCCAATTAGGAATTTCTTTGAGATGGTTGAGTGTATCCATGAATCATATGGCTAATCTCTTCAGCACCCAGTTGTTCAGCCACACCCTTGTATGCAGCCCCATTCTCTGAGGGCCTCCCTGAGTTCAGGAAGGGTCCTAAAATATACTTCTGGCCCTAACATACTATCTGGATAGGCTGAGAATTTTCCAAATCATCAATGACTGGTTGCTGTGGGCCTAACATTCAGTCCTCAATTTGCCTCTTTCTTATCTTATTTTATTAAAAGAAGCAATGAGAAACCAGGCTGCACCTTCCACACTTTTCTTGGAAGCCTTCTCAGCTAAAGATCCAAATTCATCACTTACAAGGTCTGCCTTCCTTCAGACATCAGAACACAATTTCACAAAAAATTTTTATGGCAAAACACACCTTTCATCCAGTTTCCGATAACCCATTCATCATTTCCTTCTAAGGCTTCACTAGAAGCTCCTTTTGTTTCTATCAACATTCTTTTCATGATAATTTATGCATTTTCTAAGATGATATGAACTTTTTCTACATTTCTGTTAACCTTTTTCTAAGCTCTCACCAGAATCACCTTTAACTTCCATATCTCTACTAACAGTATTTACAAAGCAATCTATGCTTTTTCTCTCAAGTACCTCAAAATTCTACCAGCCTCTGCCCATTAACCAATTCCAAAGGTACTTCTACCAGCCTCTGCCCATTAACCAATTCCAAAGGTACTTCCATATTTTTAGGTATTTGTAATAGCAGCACCCCATCTTCTGGTACCAAAAGCTGCCTTGGTTTGCCAGGGCTGCTGTGACAAATACTGCACAATGGGTTGACTTAAAAAAGCAAGAGCATTTTTTTCAGTTCACAGTTTTAGAGGCTAAAAGTCCAAAATCAAGGTATCACCAAATTATGCTTTCTCCCAGATCTGTCACATTATGGTGCTTACTTGATCTCTGCCTCTGTCACATGGCAAATATCTGTGTCCTTTTCTGACTTCTTCTGTGATTTACCTCCATGTACAGTTTCCTTTGCTTATAAGGGCTTCAGTCACTTTGGATTAAGGCCACCCCCTTTCGGTTAGGTCACAACTGAACTAAAAACATCTCCAAAGTTTTATTTACAAATGAGTTCATACTCACAGGACTGGGAGTAAGGGCTTGAGCATGTCTTTTCTGGAGGACGTGATTCAATCTCCAAACCCTTTCCTGCCACTCTCTTTCATTCATTCATCCAGAAGAGTTCTCCACTGTTTAGTGATAATATTATGGCTTCCAGTACGTGTTTTTGAATAATAACAAATAATAAAATTTCAGATGAGCTTACTTATAGTCTCGAATGCATATTAGACTGTAAACATTGCCAGAGCATAAGCTATACTCAGTCATTCATTCTTTCAACAGAGTGTTTAGCACTTAAGACTTGCTAAATAAATGTCTATGGCTAATTACTCTATTTATTCATCAAATATTTAGTAAGAACCTATCAAGTGCCAGATGCTGAGTAAGGCACCAAAGGAATAATGGTATGCAAAATGGACATGGCTTAAGGGAAATTAACGAGTTTAGAAATCTATGAAAGCAAAATATCTGACCCTAGTAGTCATTCATTCAGGTACATCTTTCCTGAGGAAGTGAGTTTTGAACTGAAAAATGAATTGTACGTAAAAATTAATTAGATAAAGGGTGTGGGAGCATGTCCAAAGGCATTGAATGGAAGGAAACAGGAGTCCCTTTATGAGCTGTCTTTATCATATACAAAATTATTTTCTTTTAAATCTGACTACTATATGAGTGTAGCAGTAGATTAGTTCAGTATAAAGTCTACTCTAGAATTTTGCACTACTGGAAATCTTTGTAGGTGTTTTAATGCATGTATAAGTAGTTTCCCTTTGGGCTCTTAATGGAGTGCTATTTTGGCTTCCAAAGGGCACATGTAGGCAGATTGGGTATGTTCAGTCACATCTGAGGAGCCAGCTGCCTGCTGTTGTCTCTGTCTAGTAGTCAGAATCTAACCTGATGTTTCTCTCCTATGTGTCCTAACAGCATTCCTTCTGCTCAACTTGCATGGGGCCCTTTCTCAGGTCACCACAGAGCAGCTGCTTTGGAGTCCTGCTGTTCTCTTTCTTCTGCACACACCCAGCTCAGCACTCTGCAAATCAGGAGGCATATTGTTTAGTATTGGTGGACTGGCTACATTCCAGGAGCTTGTCTTGCCATTTGATCAGAAGGGTAAAAGATGAGAATTAGACGATGCTATTAAAGTATAAGATAACATAAACGAACAAGTAATACATTGCCTGACAAACAGTGAACATTAAAATAAACACTTTAATTTTATTATTAAATAAAAGAGGAATAAGTCTTATAAAATAAAATTGCTCTGTGACTTGCTTTGTAATTCCACAATATATTGATAATATACTTAGCACATAGCTTCTTTAATAACCAAAATATATTCTGTGTTCTCCAGTAACTGACAATCCACACGAATGATTGCATATTCATGAAATATATTCACTCAAAATAATACTATGGCTGTCCTATCACTATATAATGTTCTTTATAACATTTCTCAAAATCACCTATAGTATTTGTCTTTTCTCGTATCTGTCTCTCATCTAAAACAATAAGACAAAGACACCAAGCTCTATCGCTATACTAAGCTCAATGCTAGATAAAAGTAATAATGTGATAGTAACTACCATTTATTGAGCAGGTTTTTAGGTACTATCCTAATAATTTTATTCCTTAAAGCACTGTAAGTTTGATTCCTTATCCAGGAAAGAAGACGTAAGCTCACTCATCCTTGTTTCTCCCACTAAATGCAGACATAAAACCTTGACAGAATACATGAAACAGCCAACTGAAGAGTCAGAAAAGGTGACAGCAGCAGGTAGAGTACGGAGGAAGTCCAGAATATAAAGTACTACTGACCTTGGAGGAAGTTTGCCATGTTTTTTTCTTCTAATATCCTGTGTCTGGACTCAACGCAGTTCCAAACCCAGATGTGCTCACTGATGTATATAAGAACGTACTGCAGGAGAAGTCTATATTCCTCTATTAAAGAACTTGAATTCATGGTTAAAAACCTTCTAACAAGAAATATGAAGCCAGATTGTTCACTGGTAAATCTTATTAAACATTTAAAAAATATATAAATCTCTTCTTCTAGAAAATAGAACAGGAGGCAACACTGGAAACTCATTTTATGAGGCTAGTGTAAACCTGATACCAAAATCTATCAGACAGTGAAAAAAAAAAGACACCCACAGACCATTATCTCTCATGAATAGAAACCTGAAAGTTTTAAAGAAAATGCTAGCAGATTGAATCCAGCAATATATAAAAAGAATACACACCACGTCCTGGGTTTTAGCCCAGGACTGCCAAACTGGTTCAGTATTAAAAAAATTAATCAGTGTCATCCATCACAGTAATATACTAAGGAAGAATAATCACATGATCATTTCAATTGATGCAGAAAAAGCATTTCACAAAATTCAGCATCTATCCATGATAAAGAAAATTCTCAGGAAAGTAGGAATTGAAAGGAACTTCCTCAGCCTAATAACAGAAATCTGCAAGAGCCCCTGCAGCTAACATAATACCTAACTCAACTTGCATGGGGCCCCTCTTTCTCAGTCACCATAGCGCAGCTGCCTGACTGCTTTCTGTAGAAAATCAAGAACGGAAGAATGTTCGCTTTCACCACTCCTACTCAGCATTATACTAGTAGCCCTATCAGGTGCAGTAAAGCAAGAAAATGAAGATTGATACAGTTTGGAAAGAAGTAAAAGTGCCCTTATTCACAAAAGAAATGCTTGACACTTATAAAATATCAAGTAATATACTAATGAAACAAAATAAAATCTCCTAGAATTAATAAGTGAGTTTAGCAAGGTTGCAGGATACAATATTAACACACATGAATCCTATTTTTAAGTATTAAAATGAACAATCAAAAACTAAAGCTAATAAACAAAATTAATAAATAATATTATTTATAATAGTTGTAAAATGAAATGCTTAGGTATACATTTGGCAAAGTGTGTATAGAATATGTATTCTGAAAAGTACAAAATGCTGATAATAGAAATAAAAAGGACTGAAAAAAATGAAGAGACCTACTGTATTCATGAATTGGAAGACTTAATGTAGTCAGGATGTTAATTTACCGGCAAAATGATCTATATATTTACTGCAATTCTAATAAAAATCCAAGCAGATATGTTGTGTATAGAGGCAAGCTCATACTAAAACGTATATGGAAAGGCAAATAACCTAGAATAGCTAAAAAAAAAAGAGAGAGAGAAAGGAAAATGAAGTGAGAAGATTCATACTGATGACTTTGTAATGTAATACAAAGCTATAGTTACAAGACAGTGTGGTATTGTTGAAGGATAGATATATAGGTCAATGGAACAGAATAGAGTCTACAAATAGAAACACCAAATATGGTTAAGCTGTTAAAATAATGATATTTTAACAAAAGTTCCAGTGCAATTCAATGGAGAAAGGATAGTCTTTTCCCTAACTAATATAGGAGGAAGTGAATATTGTTATGAAAAATAATGAACCACAGCCTAATCCATATGCCCTATAAAAATTGAATCTAAATTGGTCATAGATCTAAATTCCAAAGTTTTAGTAGAAAATCTTTATGACCTGTGATTAGACAAGAACTTCCTAGACATGACAGTAAAAACATGATAAAGGAAAATAGTGATACACTGTATTTGATCAAAACAAAAAACTTTTCTTCTGAAAAAGCCACCGTTAAAAGAATGAGAAAAACAAGTTACAGACTGGGAGACAATATTTGCAATTACATAATTATTAAAGAATTTGTATTCAAATACATAAAGAGCTTTTATAATTGAACAGTAAATAAATTAAAAATCCAACCAAAAAATGGGCAAAACACTTTAACAGTTACTTAACCAATGAGGTTATATTGATGATGAATATGAAGAGATTTTAATTTCATTATGAATTAGGTCAATGTAAATTAAAATCCCACTTAGATACCACTAAAAAACTATTAGAATAGCTAAAATAAAAAAATCTGACTATGCTAAATACCAACTAGGATGTACAACTTTATCACATATTCCCGGTGGGAGTGCAAAATGGTACAGCAACTCTGGAAACAGCTTGGCAGTTTCTTATAAAAGCACATAGACTGGGGGAGCAAGAGTAGTTCAGTGGTAGATTTTTGCCTGCAATGTGGGAGACCCAGTTTCGGTTTCTGGTCCAAGCATTTCCCAGAAAGCAAACAAACAAGCAAAACAAACAAAAACCAAACCAACAAACAAAAATTCAACAAATATTGCTGCAATAACCAGATATTCACATGGAAAAATAATGAAATGTGACCCTGCCATACAACATACAAAACATACATACACACACACAACAGTCCCACTCTCAGGCATTTATCCTGGTGAAATGAAAACTTATGTTCACATAAAAATGTGTGAAAGAACATTTGTAGCATCTATAATCATAACCACCTAAGAGAATACAAAGAAATGAGATGTTCTTCAAGGAGAAAATGGATAAATAAAATGTATTAATCTGTGCATACGTATGATACTACCCATCTCTCAAAAAGATGCACACAAAGCTTGTATGAAGGACAAACGCAATATGCTGAGTGAAAAATGCCAGTCTCAAATGTTTTTGTAGTGTTTGAGTCCATTTATATGACAAAATCAAAACTGCAGAGCTATAGGTTTAGAAAACAGATCAGCCATTGTCAGGAGTTGGTTTTAGGTGGAGGGTATGAAAACAAAAGGGTGTTACAGGAAATTTGAGGAAGCTATGTATCTTGATTTATTAGTCAGGGTTCTCCAGAGAACACATTATATATATGTTATATAACATGTAGATCAGAATATAAATGTTCTATATTTGTCATTTATTATAAGGAATGGTCTCACACCACCATGGAGGGATGACAAGTCCAAACTCTCTGTAGAGCAGGACTCAAGCTGGAAACTCTAATAAAGGTGATGCTGAAGTCCCAAGTCCTAATTTCCCAGGACAGCTGGATAGAAATTGCTGAAGACAATCTCCTTGTTGACTATAGATGCAATCAAATGATTAAGGTGCAAATTTCATCTACAAAGTACCTCACCATAACAAACAGGGCAGTGTTTGATGAACAACTGGATAACCTAGCCCAAATGACACATGAAGTTAATCATCACACCTGGTTTTGGTGATGATTATGCATGTGTTAAAATTCCTAGATCTTTACACTGAAAAAAGTCATATTAATTTACAACTCTATTAATTTTATCCTCATTTCATCATGAAGAAACTAAGGCCCAGAGATGTTAAGCAATTTTCTTGAGGTAACATAGTCTGTAAATCAGGAGTCAATGTGAGACAGACTCCATGTAACATGAAGAAATTTTATAAATTATTGTTGAATTAGTATATCAGTCAATGAAGAAAAGAGTGAATCAAAAGTCTTATTATTTTGGATCCATCACTAGCATTTTCATCTAGTTAGCTGGCAGAAATCCTTCAAGGACCCCAGTTAAATAAATCGATAGATCAAGGTCAAGCAATATATATGGTCAATTTTGAAAACTCAAATCCTGACACAATAGTAACAAAAGCACTAGTGAGGGAAGAGAGAGTCTGGAGGTTCCCAAACTTATTCTCTGACTCCCACAGGCACCTAAAGTTCCCTTAAGCTCTGCCTGGGGGAATGTAAGAATATGCCAGCTGAACCTATACCTGTCAATTATTCCCAGATACGAGACGTGAATTAACAATACGGAAGCTATGCACAGGTAGTTTTATGAATTAGCATTTTCAAACAAAAAAGCTAAATTCCATACTTTATAATTTGTTCTAGATGATAAAAAGGAAATATGTTCAGAAAAGTTCATGAATCCGGAGTAATTCAGACTATTTAACAAGTGATGAGCATTAATGTAATTAGTGTTCAATCTCTTTTTTTATCATAGATTTTTTTATCTATGAGTAAAATAATGGGGAATCAAATCCAGGATTGTACTAAAATGAACTGGTCTAATATCAGGGATTTAAATAATGGATGTCAACACATTTATGGGAAAAATGGTGAAAATTTTGATGATTTTGATTGATACAAAATTTTAAAGGCCTTTAATAAAATTCTTTAAGCTAATCCAAGCTCTTATGCAATTCTTTCTTAAAAGAAATTTTTAATTTCAGATATGTAAGAGTCTATAAGTTTTACAGAATCTATATCAGTGTCAGAATAGAATTCCCTGAAGTCTGATGAAGAACAACTCAATGGCTGCATGGGTAGTTTAGTGGGAAAATGCTCGCCTGGCATGCAAGGAGACCTGGGTTTGATTCCTGGCCCATGCACCCCACCCCATCTCACCCCTCAAAAGAAAGAACAACTCAGGAAGAGGAGATTTTTTACACAGCCCTAGCAACCGTGATCTCCTTTATTACTTATTTAATTCTTCAAGCTTATCCTTGTCTCAAAGCTTTTGTATTTGTTGCTTCTTCCACTCTCTAAATGACTAAGTATTTTTCTTCACACAAGTTATAGAAAAAGTGTCAAGGGACTTCCGGAGAAGATGGTGGCTTAGTAAGATGCGCGGATCTTAGTTTCTCCTCCAGGACAGCTACAAGGGGAGTAGAAACGATACAGAACAGCTCCCAAAGCCATGACAGAGATAAAAAAGACAGCGTACTGCAACCTGGAACGGCTGGCTGGCTGAGAGAACCCGCTCTGGTGAGATCGCCGAGGGGCGCGGGCTTCACCGGGCGGGGCGGCAAGCGGCCGGAGTCACTCCCTTTCCCCTTCCCGGGCCGGCTGGGAGAATTGGACAGGCAGTCCCCTCAAACTGCGGTGGCTGGTGCCCACACCACGCACGGCCTCCCGGACCAACTGAGAGAATTGCATCGGAAATCCCCAGGCCGCGGATAACGGCGACGGGGTGGGGGGCCCCCCTTCCAAACCCGTGACTCTCCGGGAACGTGCACTCTCCCGGGCGGGCCGCTGCAGCTGGCGCCCTCCCACCATGCTTGGCGCCCCGGGCCGACTAGGAAATTCGGACAGGTGCTTTCCCGGGCTGCGGCAGCCAGCAACCCTCCCCGCGTTCGGACCCCGGGCCGGCTGGCACTCTTCCAAGCCGCTTTGACTAGTGAACCTCCCGGACGGCGAGAGTTTTCCAAAGTTAAAGGACCCACAGCACCTTTTACTGGTGGGACCCGCAGACAAACGTGTGCCACGAGCGCCACCTACTGGGCAGGATAAGAAAAACAGAACCCAGAGATTTCACAGAAAAATCTCCCAAACTTTTGGATCCAACACCCAGGGAAATCTGTCTAAATGTGCAGACGCCAGCAGAAGATAATGGATCACGCTCAAAAAATTGAAAATATGGCCCAGTCAAAGGAACAAACCAATAGCTCAAATGAGATACAGGAGCTGAGACAACTAATGCTGAATATATGAACAGATATGGAAAACCTCTTCAAAAACAAAATCGATAAATTGAGGGAGGACATGAAGAAGACATGGGCTGAGCATAAAGAAGAAATAGAAAAACTGAAAAAACAAATCACAGAGCTTATGGAAGTGAAGGACAAAGTAGAAAAGATGGAAAAAACAATGGATACCTACAATGATAGATTTAAAGAGTCAGAAGATAGAATTAGTGATTTGGAGGATGGAACATCTGAATTCCAAAAAGAAACAGAAAATATTGGGAAAAGAATGGAAAAATTTGAACAGGGTATCAGAGAACTCAAGGACAATATGAACGGCACAAATATATGTGTTGTGGGTGTCCCAGAAGGAGAAGAGAAGGGAAAAGGAGGAGAAAAACTAATGGAAGAAATTATCACTGAAAATTTCCCAACTCTTATGAAAGACCTAAAATTACAGATCCAAGAAGTGCAGCACACCCCAAAGAGATTAGACCCAAATAGGCGTTCTCCAAGACACTTACTAGTTAGAATGTCAGAAGTCAAAGAGAAAGAGAGGATCTTGAAAGCAGCAAGAGAAAAATAATCCATCACATACAAGGGAAACCCAATAAGACTATGTGTAGATTTCTCAGCAGAAACCATGGAAGCTAGAAGACAGTGGGATGATATATTTAAATTACTAAAAGAGAAAAACTGCCAACCAAGATTCCTATATCCAGCAAAATTATCCTTCAAAAATGAGGGAGAAATTAAAACATTCTCAGACAAAAAGTCACTGAGAGAATTTGTGACCAAGAGACCAGCTCTGCAAGAAATACTAAAGGGAGCACTAGAGTCAGATATGAAAAGACAGAATAAAGAGATATGGAGAAGAGTGTAGAAAGAAGGAAAATCAGATATGATATATATAATACAAAAGGCAAAATGTTAGAGGAAAATATTATCCAAACAGTAATAACACTAAATGTCAATGGACTGAATTCCCCAATCAAAAGACATAGATTGGCAGAATGGATTAAAAAACAGGATCCTTCTATATGCTGTCTACAGGAAACACATCTTAGACCCAAAGATAAACATAGGTTGAAAGTGAAAGGTTGGGAAAAGATATTTCATGCAAATAACAACCAGAAAAGAGCAGGAGTGGCTACATGAATATCCAACAAATTAGACTTCAAATGTAAAGCAGTTAAAAGAGACAAAGAAGGACACTATATACTAATAAAAGGAACAATTAAACAAGAAGACATAGCAATCATAAATATTTATGCACCGAAACAGAATGCCCCAAAATACGTGAGGAATACACTGCAAACACTGAAAAGGGAAATAGACTCATATACCATAATAGTTGGAGACTTCAATTCACCACTCTCATCAATGGACAGAACATCTAGACAGAGGATCAATAAAGAAATAGAGAATCTGAATATTACTATAAATGAGCTAGACTTAACAGACATTTATAGGACATTACATCCCACAACAGCAGGATACAACTTTTCCTCAAGTGCTCATGGATCATTCTCAAAGATAGACCATATGCTGGGTCACAAAGCAAGTCTTAACAAATTTAAAAAGATTGAAATCATACACAACACTTTCTCGGATCATAAAGGAATGAAGTTGGAAATCAATAATAGGTGGAGTGCCAGAAAATTCACAAATACGTGGAGGCTCAACAACACACTCCTAAACAACGACTGGGTCAAAGAAGAAATTGCTAGAGAAATTAGCAAATACCTCAAGGTGAATGAAAATGAAAACACAACATATCAAAACTTATGGGACGCAGCAAAGACAGTGCTAAGAGGGAAATTTATTGCCCTAAATGCCTATATCAGAAAAGAAGAAAAGGCAAAAATTCAGGAATTAACTATCCATTTGGAACAACTGGAGAAAGAACAGCACACTAATCCCAAAGCAAGCAAAAGGAAAGAAATAACAAAGATTAGAGCAGAAATAAATGAAATTGAAAACATGAAAACAATAGAGAAAATCAATAAGGCCAGAAGTTGGTTCTATGAGAAAATCAATAAGATTGATGGGCCCTTAGCAAGATTGACAAAAAGAAGAAGAGAGAGGATGCAAATAAATAAGATCAGAAATGGAAGAGGAGACATAACTACTGACCTCACAGAAATAAAGGAGGTAATAACAGGATACTATGAACAACTTTACGCTAATAAATACAACAATTTAGAGGAAATGGACGGGTTCCTGGAAAGACATGAACAACCAACTTTGACTCAAGAAGACATAGATGACCTCAACAAACCAATCACAAGTAAAGAAATTGAATCAGTCATTCAAAAGCTTCCTAAAAAAAAAAGTCCAAGACCAGACAGCTTCACGTGTGAATTCTATCAAACATCCCAGAAAGAATTAGTACCAACTCTCCTCAAACTCTTCAAAAAAATCGAAGCAGAGGGAAAGCTACCTAATTCATTCTATGAAGCCAACATCACCCTCATACCAAAACCAGGCAAAGATATTACAAAAAAAGAAAACTACAGGCCAATCTCTCTAATGAATATAGATGCAAAAATCCTCAATAAAATTCTAGCAAATCGTATCCAACAACACATTAAAAGAATTATACATCATGACCAAGTAGGATTCATCCCAGGTATGCAAGGATGGTTCAACATAAGAAAATCAATTAATGTAATACACCATATCAACAAATCAAAGCAGAAAAATCACATGATCATCTCAATTGATGCAGAGAAGGCATTTGACAAGATTCAACATCCTTTCCTGTTGAAAACACTTCAAAGGATAGGAATACAAGGGAACTTCCTTAAAATGATAGAGGGAATATATGAAAAACCCACAGCTAATATCATCCTCAATGGGGAAAAATTGAAAACTTTCCCCCTAAGATCAGGAACAAGACAAGGATGTCCACTGTCACCACTATTATTGAACATTGTGTTGGAGGTTCTAGCCAGAGCAATTAGACAAGAAAAAGAAATACAAGGCATCAAAATAGGAAAGGAAGAAGTAAAACTATCACTGCTTGCAGACGATATGATACTATATGTCGAAAACCCGGAAAAATCCAGAACAAAACTACTAGAGCTAATAAATGAGTACAGCAAAGTAGCAGGTTACAAGATTAACATTCAAAAATCTGTAGCATTTTATACACTAGCAATGAACAAGCTGAGGGGGAAATCAAGAAATGAATCCCATTTATAATTGCAACTAAAAGAATAAAATACTTAGGAATAAATTTAACTAAAGAGACAAAAACCTATATAAAGAAAACTACAAAAAACTGTTAAAAGAAATCACAGAAGACCTAAATAGATGGAAGGGCATACCGTGTTCATGGATTGGAAGACTAAATATAGTTAAGATATCAATCCTACCTAAATTGATTTACAGATTCAATGCAATACCAATCAAAATTCCAACAACTTATTTTTCAGAAATAGAAAAACCAATAAGCAAATTTATCTGGAAGGGCAGGGTGCCCCGAATTGCTAAAAACATCTTGAGGAAAAAAAACGAAGCTGGAGGTCTTGCACTGCCTGACTTTAAGGCATATTATGAAGCCACAGTGGTCAAAACAGCATGGTATTGGCATAAACATAGATATATCGACCAATGGAATCGAATAGAGTGCTCAGATATAGACCCTCTCATCTATGGACATTTGATCTTTGATAAGGCAGTCAAGCCAACTCACCTGGGACAGAACAGTCTCTTCAACAAATGGTGCCTAGAGAACTGGATATCCATGTGCAAAAGAATGAAAGAACACCCATATCTCACACCCTACACAAAAGTTAACTCAAAATGGATCAAAGATGTAAACATTAGATCTAAGACCATAAAACAGTTACAGGAAAATGTAGGGAGATATCTTATGAATCTTACAATTGGAGGCAGTTTTATGGACCTTACACCTAAAGCAAGAGCACTGAAGAAGGAAATAAATAAATGGGAACTCCTCAAAATTAAACACTTTTGTGCATCAAAGAACTTCATCAAGAAAGTAGAAAGACAGTCTACACAATGGAAATCAATATTTGGAAACGACATATCAGATAAAGGTCTAGTATCCAGAATTTATAATGAGATTGTTCAACTCAACAACAAAAAGACAGCCAACCCAATTACAAAATGGGAAAAAGACTTGAATAGACACCTCTCAGAGGAGGAAATACAAATGGCCAAAAGGCACATGAAGAGATGCTCAATGTTCCTGGCCATTAGAGAAATGCAAATCAAAACCACAATGAGATATCATCTCACACCCACCAGGATGGCCATTATCAACAAAACAGAAAATGACAAGTGCTGGAGAGGATGCAGTGAAAGTGGCACACTTATCCACTATTGGTGGAAATGTCAAATGTTGCAACCACTGTGGAAGGCAGTTTGGCGGTTCCTCAAAAAGGTGAATATAGAATTGCCTTACGACCCAGCAATACCATTGCTGGGAATCTACTCAAAGGAATTAAGGGCAAAAACTCAAACGGACATTTGCACACCAATGTTCATAGCAGCATTATTTACAATTGCAAAGAGATGGAAACAGCCAAAATGTCCATCAACAGACGAGTGGCTAACCAAACTGTGGTATATACATACGATGGAATATTATGCAGCTTTCAGGCAGGATAAACTTGTGAAGCATGTAATAACATGGATGGACCTAGAGAACATTATGCTGAGTGAGTCTAGCCAAAAACTAAAAGACAAATACTGTATGGTCCCAATGATGTGAATTGACACTCGAGAATAAACTTGGAATATGTCATTGGTAATAGAGTTCAGCAGGAGTTAGAAGCAGGGTAAGATAATGGGTAATTGGAGCTGATGGGATACAGACTGTGCAATAGGACTAGATACAAAAACTCAAAAATGGACGGCACAATAATACCTAATTGTAAAGTAATCATGTTAAAACACTATGAAGCTGCATCCGAGCTATAGGTTTTTGTTTTGTTTTGTTTTGTTTTGTTTTGTTCTTACTATTATTACTTTTATTTTTTTCTCTATATTAACATTCTTTATCTTTTTCTGTTATATTGCTAGTTCTTCTAAACCAATGCAAATGTACTAAGAAACAATGATCATGCATCTATGTGATGATGTTAAGAATTACTGATTGCATATGTAGAATGGAATGATTTCTAAATGTTGTGTTAGTTAATTTTTTTTAATTAATAAAAAAAAGAAAAATAAATAAATAAATAAATAATAGGGGAAACAAATGTTAAAATACATTCAGTTTGAAATGCTAGTGGTAAATGAAAGCAAGTGGTAAGGGGTATGGTATATATAGTCATTTTTTCTCTATTATCATTTTATTTCTTTTTCTAAATTGATGCAAATGTAATAAGAAATGATGAATATGCAACTATGTGATGATATTAAGAATACTGATTGATATGTAGAGTGGAATGATATCTTAATGTTTTGTTTGTTAATTTTTTTTAATTAATGAAAAAAGTTAAAAAAAAATAGGACCTCATCATAGTTTTAATGTGCATTTACTTCCTAATAAGGTTGAACATATTTAAAAAAAAAAAAAGAAATAATGGGCATTTATCATGTTTACTGACTAACCAATATTGGAATTCTCAATATGGTGAAATCTCATATCATGTAAATTTTGATTGGCAGCTGGACTTCAGCACACACATGGAGGAAAGCGTGAAAGCAACAGACTATTTCTCCTTGCTCCATAGTAGCCAGTGCAGGACGCTAACCTTAGATTACAGAAATCATATGCTTCTGTCTAAAACTTTGCATCTGAAGTCGTGAAAGTTGCAAGAATAATTAGAGATCATTTGTGCAGTGCCATTGATGGAATAAATGTAGAATCAAGCAACTAGCAGCAATGCTGCCAGTAGTGGCCTCCTAGATACAACCAGTCCTTTGGTGTGACTTAAGCAATGTTTCTTTCTTCATAGTCTCTTTTCCTTTTTAACCCTTATTAAAACTGGTTCTCCAGAATTCTATTAATTCAGTTAGCTAACCAAACAAATTTCTTTCTAATAAGATTTTCTAGAGAGGTTCTCATTTCTTGGATACTAGGATACTCAAAGACATATACCTCCTCAAAACAGCACCTCTATTAAAAGAATTCACACTTCCACACTGGTCGTTCTCCATAATGTTATTTTCCTCCTCTTCTTTTACCAAGTGTGTCTCATTCTGGAATTATCTTATTTATATAATTGCTTACAATCAGCTTCTCTCCACTTGAGTAGCAGCAAAATAGTCTCTCCAGTTTAACATGAGTTCACGAGAATAGAGAACAGTACTCTTTTGATAACAATCTACCATCAATATCCTTCAATAACGCCTGGCACATGATAAGCCATAAATAAACATTTGCTGAAGCAACGGATAATATTTGTAAACTGCTTAGCACATATCTTGTACATATAAGTGACCCAGAAGTTATCGTAATAAAATTATTATTAAACACTGCAGGGAAAATAATGGAGATATTTACATTTCCTGAATGGAAAAGCTTAACATTTTCCAACTACATTCATATGAATTTATAAATTTAATTCATTTCAAAACACAGATAATTACGAAAATAGTAACTAAATTCATGAAAAAGAATAATAAAACAGTAGCTTTCACTTTGGCCCATTATATCATACTAATAACAACAATAATCAAAACAATATACTCCTTTAGAAGAGAAAACTAAAGGAACCAAATATGTAAGAATTGTTTTTGATGAAAGAGGGATTCCAGATGGTAGTGGTATAATAATCTGACAATATTTTTAAAAAAGGAACTTCACTTATTTTAGATTAGAAAGTATTATAAAAATAAAATCATAAAAGAAACAGAAGGAAACAGAGGCTGCTAATCATTTGATATCAGGTAAACAAAGAGCTTTGCAAATACAAAAGGAGAAACAAGAATCTGAAGTAGGTAACTGACAGATTTGACTTACAAAAACAGTATGTATATAAAAAGTCAATTAAAAATTAAAAATAAAGTTTGGTAAAATAGCTTGGTACATTGTTTGCAGAACATTTGTTAGTAAAGAAAATTGATAGCAATATATTGTGAGTGCTCATTAATAAGAAAAACTAATGAAACTAGTTAGAAATGCTAAATGCATAAAAATATAAAATAAATTAGCTACAGATGAATGAGAAATGCTCAATCTCAGTAGCTATCAAAGCAATGAGACATATTGTGCTTTTTACAGTTAGAAAATCAAATGAGGACATTAGTTTGAGCCATATGAAAATGGCATGCTATATTATTAATTGCAAAGATGCAATATAGACAGAAAAAATATAAAGTGTTTCTATTAGGAATATAGTATAGTCTCACTATTGAAAGTAAAAAAAAATATGTTGGTTAGGTAGATATAAGAATGATATATACATATATAGAAAAATAATAATATTAGAAAATTTAATAAGAATGTCAAAAAACAGAAAAAGACTATAATGGGCAAGAACTAAAGAAAAACCTGTATAATAAAATTAATATAATAAATTAATCTGAGTATGGTTAATATGGGTATTGAACGGATTATTTACATTTTCTACTTGATTTGTGTTCCACTTTCTTTACAATGAATAAACATCACTTTTTGATGACACAAAGAAATAGATTAGCATAAGAAGCCATATGATGTAATAGTGCCTGGAAAATTAAATGTATATTAATTGCTTGTATGCGAATGAAATTTTGTGATAGCTATATGCCCAAGGAACTTTCAAATGTAATTATTACTAAGAAGGTGGACTGGAGCCGTTTGAGGGACAATTGTTGAAAAGGAGAATTTTCAATCTGTTTTATGCTGCTCTCTTTCAGACTTATTCAACTCATGTGCACAGCTTACTTTTGCTTTTTAATATTATGCAAATTCCATTAAATTTTTTCTATATTAAAAAATTACAAATGGTGTTAAAGAAAATAGATCACTAAACAGATGGCCTGTTTTCATGCTCTTTAGGTGGTGGGGAATGTGTGAAAATCCTGCTTGATTTATCCCACTTTGAAAAGTCATCAATTGAGTGCAAATATCAGAATGACCCATAACTTATTTAATTAACTCACAATTTTCACACATCTTTCAGCCATACACTAAAATGTTAAGTAACTCTTAATTAGATTCTTTACTCAGTATGTTCTCAATTTTTGTACTATTAAAAATAATTGTCAACTAGTGAAAAACATTTGACAGTGGAATAGCTTTCGTCTTGACAAAAAAGAAATTAATCCTTATCAACTACCCTTTAACTGTGTTTCACACTCTGTTGTCTCCAGAAACTTGATCCAAATTGTGACCAGGGGATACAGGCAGCCTTTTCAAAGATTAAAGTGTCAAAGCAGAACCAAAGCAGGAGGAAGATTTGTGGGTATCTGGAATATTAAAAATTACCACTAATTGAGCAATAAGGTATTATAGTGTTATAATTGAAAGATATCATTAAAAACAATTGTCTCTCACCATCTTTTTCTTTCTTCCTCTTTTTTCTCTTCCTTCCTCCAATCTCTCCTTGTTTTCTTATCCTTTTGTTCTAAACTTGCTCTCTCCCTTCCTCTCTTTCTCCCTTTACTTAATTCTTCCTTCACTTTCCCTCTTCTTCTCCCACCTCTTTCTTCATGGTCCATGGCCATAGGTTTCTCATTAGGATGCACTGAATCTTTTCAATTTTAAAAAGAATGTAATGCTATTAAAATTGTTTGCTAAATTAGAGTAATAAACTTATTGTATTGTCTTATCAATGTTCTCTTTTTTATATTATTTGATGTAAATTAAGGAATTTTATGCATTAAAAATATAAGCTGTATTTTAGATTTTTTAAAACATATTTGGGCAAATATAGCTTAATTTTTTGATAATGTGGTATTACAGGAATTATTTCCAAAATGTTAAAAAAAAAAAAAAAGAACAATAGTTTAAGAGGAATTTTGTTGTTGTTGTTCCTTGCTTGAAAACCTACAGGAGCCTGGAGATGCCTGACTATTGCTTTTAGTTGTAAATGGGATTAATATTTTTCCAGTGACAATTCAAAGAGTCAAAATAATTAATTTCTGTGGTGAGGGTGGGAATCTAATTAAAATAATTGAATTTTGCAATTTATGCTTTGTTTCATCGGAATATTTCATTTACCACTTTCTTCCAATGCAAAACAAACAAAAAAATCTATGAAATAAGACAATATAGGAGATAATTATTTTCAGATATTGAAAAACAGAGAGCACAAGGCCATTACCTCTGAGGAAAGGAAAGATATGAAGTGAATTTCATGATTGCCGCAGCTCTCTGTATCAGGGAAACTTCTACTACAGCCTGCAGAGATTAAACTTCAGGGTTGGATATTTTGAGTCAGGATATTGAGGAGAAAAAAGTTTCAAAAATTAGAAGCGCTGAGAATATGTATAGGATCCCCTTAAGTCTTCTGCAGAATACTGCATTGCACATACTCCAATCAAGACTTTTCAAGCCTAGCAGAGAACAGCTACTGGAAATGCGGGCTCAGTGAAGTTTCCCAAAGTTGCATGGCATTGGGCAGCTCTGATTGGCTACTCACTGAACATCATGGGCATTCAATTGAGATCCCAGAAGGTCCACATTTTAGAAGTCGGTCTACTGCTGCTTTCAAGTACATTTTAGTGTAGACTCACTCTCAAAAAGCTAATAAGCAAGCTTTGAGAGCACGGTTTAGATTGCTGAGGATATTAATTTCCTTCCAAAACAAACCCCAACACCGTTTAAAAGAAGACAATAATCTCAGAGCTCCCAATAATGTAGACATTACATGCTGCACTACATAATTTAAAAAGAATCATGTAAGTAAATAAAATTAAATATAGAACTCGTTTAAAAAACACTCAATGGAAATGGTTCTCAAGATATCACAGATGGAATTAAAAGAAAAGCATTTAAAAGGAACTATTATGAATATATTCAAGGACTTAAAATATAGGGTGATAGTAATGAAGAGATGGTGAATTTCAGCAGAGAAATAAAAACTACAAAAAGAGAGCCAAATGGTGATTCTAGAACAAAATGTTACAATGTCAGAAACTGAAAACTGAATGTAAGGGCTTAAACAGCTGAGGATAGTTGTCAGAAAAGTAAGTTCAACAAACTGAAAGACAGAGCATAGGAATCATCCAATATGAGGGGTAGAAAAAAGAAGATAGGGAACCCAATGACCAGAGCTGCTGTGTTCTGTGGAACTATATCAATTGATATAACATATGTGTTACTGAATTCCTGGAAGGGGAGGAGAGAGATAACTGGGCAGAAATAATATTCAATAAACAATGACTGGAAATTTACCAAATTTATGAAAGATGGGAAGAAAGAATATTCAATAAACAATGACTGGAAATTTACCAAATATGGTGAAAGATAAAAGAAAAAGTCAAGAATCTCAGTATACTCCAAACAAGAAAAATATGAAGTGAAAAGCACATAGGCATGTCAAATTTCTGGAAACCAAAGATTAAAGGAACATCTTGAAAGTAGTCAGAAAAAGAAGAAAGATACATGATAGGGATCAGCAAAACAAACAGAAACAATAGGATCCTAAGAACTATGAAAACATACCTTTAAAGTTTTAGTAGGGGGAAATGTCAATCCAGAATTATGTATTCAGCAAAAAAGATGACCTGTAATGAAATTGAAATGATAGCATTTTGAGAGAAAAGAACATTGAAAGACTTCCTTGCCAACAGATTTCCACAGTAAGAAATCCTAAAGTTAGTTCTTCAGGCTGAAGGTAATGACATCAGATGTAAATTCAGGAAAGCTTTGGAAATGATAAACATTTGAGTAAATATATAGAATTATTTTTCTTTTATTTTAAGATAATTATGGATTCACATGTAGTTTTAAGAAATAATACAGTGAAGTTTCACATTCTCTTCACCCAGTTTTCCCCATGATATCACCTTGCAAAATTTACAAAATAATTTTTTATTTTCTTTTCTTTAAAAGACAAAAGTCATTGCTTCCCGGCCTTTTGGCTAAGATCAAGTATAAAAGACAAAAGTCTATTAAAGCAAAATTTATAAAACTGTATTATAATGTTAATTACTAATTTTGATGTAATGTAAATGATAACGAAACAAACATGCCAGGGACAGGTAAATGTAACTATATTACAATAAGTTTCTTAAATATATGTGAAGTGATACAATAATATATGTAAGTAAATTGTGGTAAACCAGGAATTAATTCCGTAATATAATGCAAACACTGGAGTCGTAATGAAGAAATAGAAGTTGAAACAGAAGAATTAAAAGAGAACATGCAAAATACTCAATTATACCAAAACAGTGCTCTAAAATAGGGGAAAGAACAGATAAAACAAGTATAAAATATATGGGAAAATAAGTGATCTGAATTCAAACATTTAAATAATTTTATTAAATGTAGAGATTGGCTTTCTGTTTTTGGCCAAGGTGCTGTAATAGGAACTGGATGTATCTTTCCACCTAAATCAACCTAAAAACTGGGATGAGATATAGGAAACTGTTTGCAAGACACTGGACATCAGACAATGAGGAACAGTGATCCTTGAGATACAGGGATAACCTCAAGGTGCTAATTTACTTCCTGGATCATTTCCAGACTGTGTCGCGGGAGAGGAGACCAAGCAGAGTTGGATGATTTCCTTGAGTTGAGGAGACAGAACTGGAATCTGGAGCGACCAAGGCATCTTGAATCCTTAGGGTAGCGCACCTATACTCAGAGCTTCTGACATCTCCAGAAGGTGCTCCTCAAGATTTCAGCCATATGCATTAGCATGTGCATTCAAGGAAAGTACCCTTCGTAAGGAAAATAACCATCTGAAAAATTAGAGTGTATTATGTAGGTGACACAGGGATGGGCATAGCTGGGAATAGGTCCTGTTTTTATCAGCAGAACTGGCAAACCTTAAAATCCACGGTGCATCTTGTAAAGTACTCAGAAACAATTTATCAGAATCTTAGTCATAGATTAAGCACTGATATTCCCCATTTTTAAAAGCAAGATACAAATTCCTTCCATTTAAGTTAGCCACACCTAAAACAAATCTCAAGAATATTTATAGGGATGTAAAAATACCCTGAACCTGAAAAGGTAAAATATACGTCTGACAACCAATAAAAATTACCAGCCACAAAGAAATAGGATAATACATCCCACGTGGAGAAAAAAAAATGGAAATTGAACCTCCTTTAACGTAAATTGATTTTGAGAAACACATCAACATAATTCAACTCAAAGGGGAGAGGAAATCCTTTCCAATAAATGATGTGTCAGTAACAATATACCCACAAAGAAAATGTTAACCTGAGACCTCACACCATATATAAAAATTAATCCAAGAGTCATGATAAACTTAAATGTGAAAGTTAAACTTACAAAGTCTTGGGAAGGCAACTTAGGAAATACTTCCAAACCTTGAGAGTAAGCAGTATTTTCTTATACAACATATGGAAAACATATTAAAAAACTAGAAGAAAAAATAATAACTTGTATCATATCATAATCACTATATCAGGTCTTCAAAACGAATGCAGTGCAACAATATTTTCAAAACATATACCTGAACCAATGCCTTGTATCAAGACCATATCAAGAAATATTACAACTTTATAATAAAAAAAATCAATTCAATTCAAATAAATGAGCAAAAAAGCCATGAACAGAGACTTCATCAAATAAAATATATGAAAGACCAATAAATATATGCACAAGTGTTTATCATTATTTGTCCTCAGGTAAATACAAAATACAGAAAAAGATACTACTATGCATTCCCAGAGCAGTTAAAGTAAAAAAGGCTGACAGCATTAAATGTGAGGTGACTGATGTTCATATACTTCTGTTGGGAATATACAAGGTTACAACACTTTGGGGATATATTTGACAGCTTTTGTAAAGTTAAACCTACACCTACATAAATTCAATGTCTGGGTATTTAGCAAAGAAAAATAATAATGTGCTCTAAGGGATACAGACTGTGCAACAGGACTAGATACAAGAACTCAAAAATGGACAGCACAATACTACCTAATTGTAATGTAATTATGTTAAAACACTGAATGAAGCTGCATCTGAGCTATAGTTTTTTTTTTGTTTGTTTGTTTGTGTTTTTTGTTTTTCTTTTCTTTTTCCTTTTTTATATATATATTTTTTTATTTTTTATTATTATTATTTTTATTTTTTTCTCTATATTATCATTCTATATCTTTTTCTGTTGTTTTGCTAGTTCTTTTCCTAAATCGATGCAAATGTACTAAGAAATGATGATCATACATCTATGTGATGATATTAAGGATTACTGATTGCATATGTAGAATGGAATGATTTCTAAATGCTGTGTTAATTTTTTTTATTAATAAAAAAAAGAATACTACAAGAATGTTTGTTGCAGTCTTATTCATAATAGGAAAAACTAACATAAGTGTCCATCCATATGAGAATGGGTAAGCAAATTATTTTAGATGCATACAATGAAATACTATTTGGTCATAAAAATAAACAAACTCCCGACATACGACAACATGAATTAATCCTAAATACATTATGCAGATCAAAAGAATGCAGCTATCAAAGAATACATACTGTTTAATTATATTTACATGAATTTCTAGAATAAAGACTAATCAATGTGGAAAAGTATTAGAGGAGCTGTTGCCACCATTGACTTGGAGTGTGAATGAGAGGAATTTCTCTGGTCATGGTATCTTCTATCTCTTGAAATGAGTGTCTGCTACACTGCTGTATAGTATATTCACAATCACTGGATTGTGTCTGAAAAATTTGTAAATTTCACCATTGTAAAATTTACCTAAAAAAAAAAATAGAAAAAAAAATCAAACCTTAGTGAGAAGGTCTGCATTTCAGTGTGGTATGGTTAAACATTCTTAATCTTCCTTCAGCTTTTTCTGGGTTTGAGCAAATGAGTAAACAGATTGAGTATTATCAGAGACATATTTCTCACTGCTGGGAAAAGGAGCTACAAAAATGGGAAGAAAAGGGTAATAGAATACATTCTGAAATGTTGGATTACGATTTGTGTAGTATTCATATGAACTCATGGCTTTATATATATGATGGATATAGAGATAAGTTTATCTACCCACATACACATATGCATAAATGCATGCACATACATGTATCAAATACATATGTTCATACACATGCATCTACTTCATAGTTCTGTTTGCTTAGACAGTCTTAAAGCGACTGTATACCGATAGTAATGAACACAATAATGAGCATTCGGACCTTTCTTTCTAAATAGTCATCTCCACTAAGAGTCTCTGGAGAAATATCTGATTTCAGGTCTGATTAAAGATAAGCCAAAAAATATCTTCTTGGACAAGCAACAATGAAATGTTCTGAAGAATATAGAGGTTACATTAAAGAGCTCCCTCTGGCTAAAATAGGGCTAATTTTAGCATCGCTGCATATAGTTTTAGTAAGGGGTTATTACCTTTGTATAAAAAGTGAATTGAGTGGGCAGGCCACAGTGGCTCAGCAGACAGAGTTCTCGCCTGCCTTGCCGGAGACCTGGGTTTGATTCCTGGTGCTTGCCCATGCAAAAAAAAAGTGAATTAATGAATCCATAGTGCTACATACAAACATATATACATACTTACAGGGAGGAGAAAGAAAATCTTTTATTATGGTAATATGCCAAATAAATATGGAATGAATGATGAAATTTGAAAAGCATCAATGGAAGCTAAAACTGGCCAGTAAATGATTGATAAGGAACAAATAATTATCATAGATTTCAAGCATTTTCCCACAAATTATTTATTAATTGCACAGGAAGAAACCATAATTTTATTGTGGACATATATATATCCATTGATGCCTTAACCAAGTGATCAAGATGGTCCTATCCAACTTTGGGACAAACCAACACCATGTCACCCCTAATAGGATAATCTGAGAAAGACATATCACCACTTCTATAATATTCCTGACAAATAATATCTTTTCTGAATCTATTCATGAGAAATTTTCATAGAAATTCAAAATGAGGACATTCCAAAAAATACGTGGCTTGCAGTATTCAAAAAAGCCAAAGTCAAGAAAGACGAAGAATCACTGAGGAATTGTTTCAGAGCAAAAGAGATAAATGCACACGAAAATTAAATGCAATTCCTGGCCCTGAAATGGATCTTGGAAACAAAAATAACTATAAAGGATATAATTGCAATAATCAGTGGAACTTGAATATGGACTGGTGGATTAGAAAAGAGTTGTTTATCAATGTTAAATTTCCTGAGTGTGAACACTGTATTGTGGTAAAAGCATGTAAAATTTATGGTTTTATTTACCATTCTTGTAACTTTTCTGCATATTTGATATTGTAATAAAGAGTCCAAAAGTAACATTGTATAGTTCTATTTTCCTAACAAAAATGATCACTAACTTTAAAATCATTTTCCTGGACAGGCAATGGTGGCTCAGTGGCAGAGTTCTTGCCTGCCATTCTGGAGTCCCGGGTTCAATTCCTGGCGCCTGCTCATGCCAAAAAAAAAAAAAAAAAAGTCATTGTCCTCAAATTGTAAAAAAATTTTTTTTTAAATTGATATCTTTTTTTATTAATTAAAAAAATTAACTAACGCAACATTTAGAAATCATTCCATTCTACATATGCAATCAGTAATTCTTAATACATAGATGTATGATCATCACATAGATGTATGATCATTTCTTAGTACATTTGCATAGATTTAGAAAAAAAAATAGCAAAACATCAGAAAAAGAAATAAAATGATAATATAGAGAAAAAATAAAAATACAAAATACAAAAAATATATAAAAACAAAAAACAAAAACGAAAAAAATCTATAGCTCAGATGCAGCTTCATTCAGTGTTTTAACATAATTACATTACAATTAGGTAGTATTGTGCTGTCCATTTTTGAGTTTTTGTATCCAGTCCTGTTGCACAGTCTGTATACCTTCAGGTCCAATTACCCATTATCTTACCCTATTTCTAACTCCTGATGGTCTCTGTTACCAATGACACATTCCAAGTTTATTCTCTAATGTCGGTTCACATCAGTGGGTCCATACAGTATTTGTCCTTTAGTTTTTGGCTAATCTCACTCAGCATAATGTTCTCTGGGTCCATCCATGTTATTACACGCTTCATAAGTTTATTCTGTCTTAAAGCTGCATAATATTCCATCGTATGTATATACCACAGTTTGTTTAGCCACTCGTCTGTTTCAATCTCTTTGCAATTGTAAATAATGCTGCTATAAACATTGGTGTGCAAATGTCCGTTTGTGTCTTTGCCCTTAAGTCTTTTGAGTAGATACCTAGCAATGGTATTGCTGGGTCATATGGCAATTCTGTATTCAGCTTTTTGAGGAACCGCCAAACTGCCTTCCACAGTGGTTGCACCATTTGACATTCCCACCAACAGTGAATAACTGTGCCTCTTTCTCCACATCCTCTCTAACACTTGTCATTTTCTGTTTTGTTGATAATGGCCATTCTGGTGGGTGTGAGATGATATCTCATTGTGGTTTTGATTTGCATTTCTCTAATGGCCAGGGACATTGAGCATCTCTTCATGTGCCTTTTGGCCATTTGTATTTCCTCATCTGAGAGGTGTCTGTTCAAGTCTTTTTCCCATTTTGTAATTGGATTGGCTGTCTTTTTGTTGTTGAGTTGAATAATCTCTTTATAAATTCTGGATACTAGACCTTTATCTGATATGTCGTTTCCAAATATTGTCTCCCATTGTGTAGGCTGTCTTTCTACTTTCTGGATGAAGTTCTTTGATGTACAAAAGTGTATAATTTTGAGGAGCTTCCATTTATTTATTTCTTTCTTCAGTGCTCTTGCTTTAGGTTTAAGGTCCATAAAACTGCCTCCAACTGTAAGATTCATAAGATATCTCCCTACATTTTCCTCTAACTGTTTTTATGGTCTTAGACCTAATGTTTAGATCTTTGATCCATTTTGAGTTAACTTTTGTATAGAGTGTGAGATACGGGTCCTCTTTCATTCTTTTGCACATGGATATCCAGTTCTCTAGGCACCATTTGTTGAAGAGACTGTTCTGTCCCAGGTGAGTTGGCTTGACTGCCTTATCAAAGATCAAATGTCCATAGATGAGAGGGACTATATCTAAGCACTCTATTCGATTCCATTGGTCGATATATCTATCTTTATGCCAGCACCATGCTGTTTTGACCACTGTGCCTTCATAATATACCTTAAAGTCAGGCAGCGTGAGACCTCCAGCTTCGTTTCTTTCCCTCAAGATACTTTTAGCAATTCGGGGCACCCTGCCCTTCCAGATAAATTGCTTATTGGTATTTCTATTTCTGAAAAATAAGTTGTTGGGATTTTGATTGGTATTGCATTGAATCTGTAAATCAATTTAGGTAGGATTGACATCTTAACTATATTTAGTCTTCCAATCCATGAACACGGTATGCCCTTCCATCTATTTAGGTCTTCTGTGATTCCTTTTAACAGTTTTTTGTAGTTTTCTTTGTATAGGTCTTTTGTCTCTTTAGTTAAATTTATTCCTAAGTATTCTATTCTTTTAGTTGCAATTGTAAATGGGATTCGTTTCTTGATTTTCCCCTCAGCTTGTTCATTGCTAGTGTACAGAAACACTACAGATTTTTGAATGTTGATCTTGTAACCTGCTACTTTGCTGTACTCATTTATTAGCTCTAGTAGTTTCGTTGTGGATTTTTCCGGTTTTTCGACATATAGTTTCATATTGTCTGCAAACAGTGATAGTTTTACTTCTTCCTTTCCAATTTTGATGCCTTTTATTTCTTTTTCTTGTCTAATTGCTCTGGCTAGAATCTCCAACACGATGTTGAATAACAGTGGTGATAATGGACATCCTTGTCTTGTTCCTGATCTTAGGGGGAAAGTTTTCAATTTTTCCCCATTGAGGATGATATTAGCTGTGGGTTTTTCATATATTCCCTCAATCATTTTAAGGAAGTTCCCTTGTATTCCTATCCTTTGAAGTGTTTTCAACAGGAAAGGATGTTGAATCTTGTCAAATGTCTTCTCTGCATCAATTGAGATGATCATGTGATTTTTCTGCTTTGATTTGTTGATATGATGTATTACATTAATTGATTTTCTTATGTTGAACAATCCTTGCATACCTGGGATGAATCCTACTTGGTCATGATGTATAATTCTTTTAATGTGTTGTTGGATTTGATTTGCTAGAATTTTATTGAAGATTTTTGCATCTATATTCATTAGAGAGATTGGTCTGTAGTTTTCTTTTTTTGTTATATCTTTGCCTGTTTTTGGTATGAGGGTGATGTTGGTTTCATAGAATGAATTAGGTAGCTTTCCCTCCACTTTGATTTTTTTGAAGAGTTTGAGCAGAGTTGGTACTAATTTTTTCTGGAATGTTTGGTAGAATTCACATTTGAAGCCGTCTGGTCCTGGACTTTTCTTTTTTGAGAAGCTTTTGAATGACTGATTCAATTTCTTTCCTTGTGATTGGTTTGTTGAGATCATCTATGTCTTCTTGGGTCAAAGTTGGTTGTTGTCTTTCCAGGAACTTGTCCATTTCATCTACACTGTTGTGTTTATTAGTGTAAAGTTGTTCATAGTATCCTATTATTACCTCCTTTATTTCTGTGAGGTCAGTGGTTATGTCTCCTCTTCCATTTCTGATCTTATTTATTTGCATCCTCTCTCTTCTTCTTTTTGTCAATCTTGCTAAGGGCCCATCAATCTTGTTGATTTTCTCATAGAAACAACTTCTGGTCTTATTGATTTTCTCTATTGTTTTCATGTTCTCAATTTCATTTATTTCTGCTCTAATCTTTGTTATTTCTTTCATTTTGCTTGCTTTGAGGTTAGTTTGCTGTTTTTTCTCCAGTTCTTCCAAGTGGACAGTTAATTCCCGAATTTTTGTCCTTTCTTCTTTTCTGATTACAGGCATTTAGGGCAATAAATTTCCCTCTTAGCACAGGCTTTGCTGCATCCCATAGGTTTTGATATGTTGTGTTTTCATTTTCATTTGCCTCGAGATATTTACTAATTTCTCTTGTACTTTCTTCCTTGACCCACTCATCGTTTAATAGTGTGTTGTTGAGCCTCCACGTATTTGTAATTTTCTGGCACTCTGCGTATTATTGATTTCCAACTTCATTCCTTTATGATCCGAGAAAGTGTTGTGTATGATTTCAATCTTTTAAAATTTGTTGAGACTTGCTTTGTGACCCAGCATATGGCCTATCTTTGAGAATGATCCATGAGCACTTGAGAAAAAGGTGTATCTTATTGTTGTGGGGTGTAATGTCCTATAAATGTCTGTTAAGTCTAGCTCTTTTATTGTAATATTGAAATTCTCAGTTTCTTTATTGATCCTCTGTCTAGATGTTCTGTCCATTGATGAGAGTGGGGAATTGAAGTCTCCAACTATTATGGTAGATGTGTCTATTTCCCTTTTCAGTACTTGCAGTGTATTCCTCATGTATTTTGGGGCATTCTGATTTGGTGTGTAAATATTTATGATTGTTATGTCTTCTTGTGTAATTGTTCCTTTTATTAGTAGATAGTATCCTTCTTTATCTCTTTTAACTGTTTTACATTTGAAGTCTAATTTGTTGGATATTAGTATAGCTACTCCTGCTCTTTTCTGGTTGTTATTTGCATGAAATATCTTTTCTCAACCTTTCACTTTCATCCTATGTTTATCTTTGGGTCTAAGATGTGTTTCAGTAGACAGTATATAGAAGGATCCTGTTTTTTTAATCCATTCTGCCAGTCTATGTCTTTTGATCGGGGAATTCAGTCCATTAACATTTAGTGTTATTACTGTTTGCGTAATACTTTCCTCTACCATTTTGCCTTTTGTATTATATATATCATATCTGATTTTCCTTCTTTCTACACTCTTCTCCATATCTCTCTATTCTGTCTTTTCATATCTGACTCCAGTGCTCCCTTTAGTATTTCTTGCAGAGCTGGTCTCTTGGTCACAAGTTCTCTCAGTGACTTTTTGTCTGAGAATGTTTTAATTTCTCCCTCATTTTTGAAGGACAATTTTGCTGAATATAGGAGTCTTGGTTGGCAGTTTTTCTCTTTTAGTAATTTAAATATATCATCCCACTGTCTTCTAGCTTCCATGGTTTCTGCTGAGAAATCTACACATAGTCTTATTGGGTTTCCCTTGTATGTGATGGATTGTTTTTCTCTTGCTGCTTTCAAGATCCTCTCTTTCTCTTTGACCTCTGACATTCTAACTAGTATGTGTCTTGGAGAACGCCTATTTGGGTCTATTCTCTTTGGGGTGCACTGCAATTCTTGGATCTGTAATTTTAGGTCTTTCATAAGAGTTTGGAAATTTTCAGTGATCATTTCTTCCATTAGTTTTTCTCCTCCTTTTCCCTTCTCTTCTCCTTCTGGGACACCCACAACATGTATATTTATGCGCTTCATATTATCATTCAATTCTCTGAGCCCCTGCTCAAATTTTTCCATTCTTTTCCCTATAGTTTCTGTTTATTTTTGGATTTCAGATGTTCCATCCTTCAGTTCACTAATTCTAACCTCTGTCTCCTGAAATCCGTCATTGTAGGTTTCCATTGTTTTTTTCATCTCTTCTACTGTATGTTTCATTCCCATAAGTTCTGTGATTTGTTTTTTCAGACTTTCCATTTCTTCTTTTTGTTCATCCCATCCTTCTTCATGTCCTCCCTCAATTTATTGATTTGGTTTTTGAAGAGGTTTTCCATTTCTGTTTGTATATTCAGAATTAGTTGTCTCAGCTCCTGTATCTCATTTGAGCTATTGTTTTGTTCCTTTGACTTGGCCATATCTTCAATTTTCCTGGTGTGATTATTGTTATTTTTTGCTGGTGTCTGGGCATTTAATCAGATTTCCCTGAGTGTGGGACCCAGCAGGTTGAAAGACTTTCCTGTGAAGTCTCTGGGCTCTGTTTTTCTTATCCTGCCCAGTAGGTGGTGCTTGTCTGTCTGGGGGTCCCACCAGCAAAAGATGCTGTGGCTCCTTTAACTTTGGAAGACTCTCGCTGCTGGTTGTGTGGTGGAGACAGAGGAAAGGTTGTAGGTTGGTTTTACTGGCTTCAAATCGTGAAGTCCTGGGATCTGAATTCCTTGAGAGAGGGATTCCACCTGAGTTGCATTTCACCCCTCCTGCGGGGAAGGTTCTGGTGGTAGAGAGCCCTGAAAGCAGCCTGTTTCTGTGTTCGGGGCAGTTGCAACCTGTGTAATCCCAGCCCTGAGCCCAGAGGCAACCAAGCCTCCATAGAAACAGCCACAGAAGGCTCTGTTTCACCCCCTTTCCTCTTTTTCAGTTATCCCAATAAGCAACTTCCGCCTTGATCAGTTTCACCTGAGCTGAGGGCCTATTTTTAGTAGTCAGAAGTTGTTCCTTAATGCCACTATTGGTGTTAGGTTGGGGTCAGTCTCTACTACTGTTGGAGTCTCTTTCATTTCCCTCCCGGAAGTCACCTGTGGGGGAGGGGCGCCGGCTGCCGTGGCTTGGGGAACTGCTTATCCGAGGCTCCCAGCCAGCCCGGGAAGCCACGTGTATGGGAGGAGCTCTGGTGGCCGGCCGTCGCAGCCCGGGGAACCACTGTTCTGAGGCTCCCAGCTGGCCTGGGAAGCTGTGCGTGGGGGAGGGGTGCCGGCCGCCATGGCTTGAGGAACCACTGATCCAAAGTTCCCAGCTGGCCCAGGAAGGAGGGACGGAGGGGCTCCGGCCACCAGCCGCCGCGGCCCAGGAAAGCGCACGCTGCTTGGGGAGCTCACTGCAGTGAAGTCTCCTAGCTGGTCCAGCTGTCCCAGACTGGGGTACACTGTGTGTCTGGTCTCTGTCGCGGCTCCAGGAGCTGTTCTGTACTGTTTCTAGTTATCTAGTAGTTGTTCTGGAGGAGGAACAAAGACGTGTGCACCTTACTAAGCCGCCATCTTCTCCTGAGGGTCCAAATTGATGATATCTTATATTAACTTTTGTCTTTTAAAAACCAGCAATGATTGAAACAATAAAAATAAAATTAAAGTCTTAATCCTATAAAAATTTTAATTTATTGAGGCCCTTAAGAAGCTAAGTCTCAGAAATGAGTACATTTTAATGATTACAAATAGGACCAATTCCAAAATAAATTTAATAATGAGAGCATGCCATTTCAATAAATAAAAACTTTAAATTCAGGCAGAACGGTTTAGCACTTTAAGTTCTTTAAATCATTTTTAAAAATATTTTGTAGTTTGTAGGAATTTAAAACAAAATTGTTTTCTTTAATTAATTACAAATTTCATTTATTATTATTGGTGTATTTTTCTCAAATAGCTTCAGGAGATGAACATTTAAAAAAAATACTTCCCTAGATTAAAAGATAATTCATTCTTTACTTAGAACAGTAAGAAAGTTCATACAAACTTTTTAACTCTAATGTATGATGCTAAAAAAAGCTTAAAATTTTTGTGGATGATACTGAGATTTATAAGCATGGCTTTCTAATTTAAGCACTAAAAAGATGTCACATTTTCCTGAAAGTAGCCAAAGTTATTTTAGGCTTTTTATACTCCTCACTGAAGCCAAAGGAGTCCCTCCATGTGTAGGAAAATAGATAAGAAAAGGTATCTGTTCCGCGAAAGCAAATGCAGAAATAGATTAAGTCCAGAGAGAAAACTCGTGGGAAAAGACTCAAAGTTTTAGAATAAAATGGGTTTCCATGAAAGTTTTTGGACGAGAAAAAACAAATTCAGTATTTTTTTTTCTTGTTATTAGTTGCTAGAGTTGACAACCATATTATTTTAAGCACTGCATTAACACTCCTTTACATACATTTTTTTCCCTAAATAATCAAAGTAGAAAATTTGAATTTATAAGTCATAGGTTTTTATCAGGCCAGCTTCATGGGTTGGCAATCCAGCAATTGCATGAGACACAGTGACCTAATGCTTTACAGTCTTTGTTTTAAACTTAATTATCTTTGAAAAAAGGGCCCTGCAGTTTCGCTTTGCACTGGGCCCCACAACTTCTGTAGCTGATCCTGATTCCTATTCTTTTGCTGCTTAAATCATCAACCGTGCCTCATGTTTTCAGTCTTAAGCCAGTGAATAAACAGTTTATTATCAAATAGATAATTTGTCTTTATTAAATTCTATATGAGACAGTTTTGCACTTTAATTTTATAAATTTGTCATTAGGCTTTTCAAAATTGATTTTCTCCCTGGATTTTTGTATTGGTTCATTTCTTCTAACTTTGCATCTTCTTAGGTCAGAGACACTCCCATGCAGGAAAGTAGCTTCCTGGAGGAAGAGACAAAGACAGAACAAAAAAACTGGAAGTGTCCTCCATGGCTTTATCATCGTCATCCAATTTTAACACATATCTCCTACATCATTATAAACTCCTGTTGTCAAAGGGGTAATAATATTTACATGCAATTAACAAATCATTATAAGTAAAACAAAATTACCAAGAAAATGTAACTGCGCTATAATAACTAATTAAGGCAAACATTTGATTTTGCTGTTATTAGAAAGTAAAATGTAGACTTGAATAAATAAAGGACACAGATAATAACATATTTGCAAAATGTGCATTTATGTGTGTGATTATATGTGATTGGTTTGCTTATACGCAATTATGTGCATAATGCAATTGCTTTTTGCATTCAAAAGTGCAATAAATTGTTTATCTCTTAAGCAATGAATGAAAAAATCTTAATATAAATAATTATGGAATATATACACAATATATGCATTTTCCTGCAATAATTCATCTTGATATTTAAGTTTTACAAATATTTTGTGAAAAACTTTGTTATAAAATAAGAAAATGGTTCTAAAGTTTCATGTAACTGTGGAAATTAAAAGATCTATGCTTGTTATTTATTAAGAGCTAATTATATAAAAGAGTTTAACAGAGGTTTGAATTTGTACTTGATAGGCAATCACAGTTAGTTCTTCTTTAGTAAAATATGAGTTGAGGAAGATCGCTTTTAGGAATAAGCACTTACTGTCCTCTCTAACTGTTAAAAATAGTACATTAACTGTACATACTAAGGGGATTATTTAAAAAATAAATAAATAGAAAGCAGAGGGTAATCTGTTTATCTTTGTCTCTAGCTATTCCTGATACTTAGCTCTCAAGGCTACTTGGGCAATAAAAACTTGCTTCATATTGCATTTTATATTGAGTTTATATTGCTGATAATTCAATGTTCAATTCCATTGTTAGTTCAGATTATGCTCTACTTGTCACCCAACCAACATAGAATCTGACTTTTTAGGTATACAGAGTCAACAAGGTTGAGTCTATTTTTAAAACACCATTTTGTATAAAGATTTGGTAAATTATCTTCAAGATATGCCAAGTTTAATACAAATAAAACCATGTTTAATGACAAAATACAGAATGTTTTAAGGGATTACAAGAGGAATTTATATGTATTTTCAAATTATATGACACTGGCATGACAAAATAAAAAGTAAAAAATTATGAATCAATTCCTTCATTCCCCTAACTTAATTTGTCACAATTCATATAAGAAAGTAACTGCACACAAGTCCCACTCACTCACAGTCCCACTGGGACATGGGTTTCTACCATGGCTGTCTAATCTTTCAAAGAATGTAATGATAAGAATTAGCAAAAAGAAATTACATATATATATTTGGTCACATTTAAGTTATTTATTCTGTAGTTTACATGATTAGAAGGCTTGTAAAAAAGACAACATAATTGTCACTTGTAATTACATAAAGGAGCATGAACTCAAGAAAACTTCAAACTCACTTTACAGTATCAACATCACCAAAACAATGATGAAGAAAAAATATTTCACAGCCAGACATCGCCCCATCAATCAGCTAGCAGTCAGGAGAAAAATTTACTTTGTCATGATATGGTTCTTAAAGAAAAAGTAATGAATTCTGTACAAACAACAAGCTTGCAGCATGGGTAATTTATTCATTATCAGCACTAGAAAAATAATTAAGTCATGCTTTCTTTCCTGGTGCTTCATTACAGTTTAGCACACCTACCTCCTCCTTTTTGGAGACATCAGTAACCGAACACTTATTAAAATAAATTAGCTGCAAAACTTTTAACTCGGTCTTAAAGAAAAATTTGTCGTCTCTTCTAGTGGAAGTAAAATTGATTAAATAAACCCACTTCCATGCAGAGCAGATTAATTCCTTTAGCCACTGTTTCCAACCTAAAATGGTGCTGTATCTGTATTAGTTTGAACAGTGTGCAATAAACTGTAAATTTATAATTGGTATTAACTTCCTTTAGCATGTCTTTGTCTCTTGTGGGTGACATCCTGATAAAAGGAAATCAGGGTAAGTGTGGATGCTAGGAAATGTATACATTCGGTGTTTGAATCATATAGATTGTTTTAGTCTGCATGCTTGATTGCCAAAATGTAATCTAGAAGAAATGAGCTGATTTTAACAATGGGAATTTATTAGTTTACAAACTTCCAGTTCTGAGGCTGTGAAAATGTTCAAATCAAGGTTATCAGTAAGAAGATAGCTTCTTCCTGAAGACTGGAAGCCTGTGATTTTGGATGCCGTTGTCACGTGGTAAGGCACATGTCAGCATCTGCCAGTCTTTCCGTTCTCTTTTGGGTTTTGTGCATTCAGCTTCTGACTTCTGGAGCTCCCTCTCTTAGCTTCTGCAGCTTTTTTTCCTGCGTGTCTCTCTCTGAATGCAGACTCTTTATAAAGGGCTCCAGTAAGGGGATTAAGACGCACCCTAGGCCATGCTCCAACTAGAGTTACCAAATCAAACATCCCCACCTACAAGAGTTCACACCCACAGGAATGGATTAACTTTAAGAACATAATTTGGGGGGGGGGGGTTCATAAACTTCAAACTGTTACAAATATGATAGCTATTTATCTGGCAAACTAATTTTTTACACAACATGTATGATTAACCTTACCACTAAAAACTTTCAAATATTTGTGAAACTCCTTAACGTGGACCATATTTAAATTAAATTTCCTCAGAAACTCCAATAGGTAATATTACATAAATTATGCAGAATGACAGAGATATCTTCCTCTTAAAACTTGATATTTGTAAATTGTTCAGAATGATTGCTTTAATATCCAATAGCAAGTCTATTTCCTTTTTCTAATAATTTTAAAAGAGCAATATGAAAGATTATTTGCGTATATGGCTGTTCTTGATGCTGCTGGTACGTGCAGCCACTCTTTCCATCAACAAATGGAATCTATTTTTGGACCCTTTGAATTTGGACTTGCCCTGTGACTTGCTTAGACCAACAGACTGCGGTGGAAATGACACTGTGTAATATTCAGGCATAGTTACTTCAACTTCCAACCTTTTGGAATCTAGTTTCCATGTAAAGAGGCTTAGACTAGTGAATGATTTAGACTACGTGGAGATAGAGAGAGGTCCAGTCAGCCTCCAGCTATTCCTTTCACTGCAGCTGAGGGGAAACCCATGTTAGTGTAGCCATCCTGCATGTTCTAGTCCCAGCTGCATTGCTGCGCCATTTGAAAAGGTTTATGCACCTTAGAAAAGCCGTATTATAATTCTAATCCCATTTTGTAAAGGCAGCCATTTCTTCTAATCCCTATTCAGTACTGTATGTTTGAAGTTGTAATTAGATCATCTCCCTGGAGATGTGACTCAATCAAGAGTGGTTGTTTAGCTATTCCAGGTGGATCTTGATTAGTTTACTGGAATCCTATAAAACAGGAAACATTAAGGAGAAAGCAGGAGATTCTGAGAGAGCAGAAGACATAGCCATGAGAAACAGAAAGTCCACCAGCCAATCAATGACTTTTGGAGAATAAGAAGAAAAATGCCTCCTGGGAAGCTTCATGAAACAGGAAGCCAAGAAAGCCAACAGATGGCACTGTGTTCACCATGTGCCTTTCCACTTGAGAGAGAAACCCTGAACTTCATCAGCCTTCTTGAACTAAGGTATCTTTTCCTGGATTCCTTAGATTGTACATTTCTATAGATTTGTTTTAACTGGGACATTTTCTCAGTCTTAGAACTGTAAACTAGCAACTTATTATGTTCCCCTTTTAAAAAGCCATTCTGTTTCTGGTATATTGCATTCCAGCAACTAGCAAACTAGAAAAGATTTGGGTACTAGGAGTGAAGTGCTGCTGTGGTTTGCAAATACCAAACATGTTGCTTTAAATGCATTAGGGGAAGATTTTGGAGGAGTTGTAAGAAGCTTGATAAAAAAGGCCTGGAATGCTTTAAAGAATCCATAGGTAGAAATGTGGACTCTAAAGATACCTCTGACCAGACTTTAGACAGAAATGAGGCATGTGTTATTGCAGACTGGAAGGAAAGCAATCATTGCTTTAAAATGGCAGACAATCTAGCAAAATTGACTAGTGGCTTTGGCTGGAAGATAGATTTTAAAAGCCATGAACTTGGATATTTAGCAGAAGAGATTTCCAAATTAAGGGTGGACAGTGCAGCCTGGTTTCACCTTGTAACTTATAGTGAAATGTGACAGGAAAGGGATAAACTGAGAACTGAACACTTGGGTACAAAGAAACTAGAAATTGATTTTCTGGACAATTCTGGGCTTCCAGGAAGGGAGACCCCAGAGAATAGTGCCCCAAGTGAGGATTTGGCCAAATGTGGAACCAGTCAGCCATTTCAGAAGAAGCCAGGATTGGAGATGAAGTTATCCAGGAAGGATTTGTGGAAACTCTTTATGTCTGATGGGCATGATCCAAGCTACTGCTTAGAAAGCCAATTAAAACGTTGTGAGATCTGTATAAGGAAAACCACTGCCAATTGGGACTGAGAAGGACAGAGAAGGAACATATTGGAGGAAAAATAACTTCAGAGGCAGAAGCATGGAGGCTGAGGTCTGAAGTCAGGAAGCCTCGGGTCAGGAGAGCGGACCTACCCAAACACATGGAAAGGGTGAGTTTGAACCAAAGCAGAGGATGGGTCTTCCATCTTGTTGCAGTGGAAGACTCATGCCACCTCAGGCCTTGGAGTGGATGAAGCACATTCCTTGGGGTCTGGGGAGAGCCTGCCTGCCACCACATGGAGGGGTTGAACGTGTGCCCCAGAGATGGCAGAGAGCCTGGGTGCAGCCTTGATCCTCGGAGAAGATGGAGCCAAGAAAAAGGTGGTTTCCCAGTGTTCCTCAAGGTGGTGTTCAGAGAGAGGCAGGTCTCTGTGTAGGCCCTTGGAAATGGTGGGAATGCCTCTTTCTAAAGCCCTAAAGATAAATGACTCTGAGACTTGGAAATCTAATGGATTTTGCCCTGTGGGTTTTTGAAACTGTATGGGTCCAGTGACCCCTGTGTTCCTTCTTTCTTATGGAAATGGGAAAATGTATCCTATGACTGTTCCACCTTTGTATGTTGGCAACAAATAACTTGTCTTGAGTTTTACAGGTCTAGAGTCAGAGGATAATTTTGCCTTAGAACGGACCATGCCTATAACTAACATTGACAGAAGATTGTACTGTTTCTAATTTTGTATTTCATTTCTACTTCATTTCTGTTTCATTCCTACTGAAATGGTTTAAGGATTTCTGATATTGTGATGGAATTAATGTATTTTGTATATGGGAAAACATGTCTTTTTTAGGGTCCAGAGGGTGGACCCCAAAAAAAAGGTTTAAGAAGGTTTATGTACCCTAGAAAAGTCATGTTTTAATCCTAATTCCATTTTGTAAAGGCAGCCATTTCTTCTAATCCCTATTAGTGCTATCTGCTAGCTTTCTTGGGGCACTCTTCTCAGCGGTCTCCCTTCCTGGAGATGTTTGAAACTTTAATTAGGTCATCTCCCTGGAGATATGACTCAATCAAGAGTGGTTGTTAAACTGGATTGGGGGAGACGTGTCTCCACCCATTCCAGGTGGGTCTTGAGTAGTTTACTGGAATCCTATAAAAGAGGAAACATTAGGGAGAAGGCAGGAGATTCAGAGAAAGCAGAACGATGTAGCCATGAGAACCGGAGAGCCCACCAGCCAGCAATCTTTGGAGATGAAGAAGGAAAATGTCTCCTGGGGAGCTTCATGAAGCAGGAAACCAGAAGAGAAAGCTAACAGATGGCATCATGTTCTCCATGTGCCCTTCCAGCTGAGAGAGAAACTCTGACCATGTTTGCCATGTGTCTTTCCATTTGAGAGAGAAACCCTGATCTTCATCTGACTTCTTGAATCAAGGTATCTTTTCCTGGATGCCTTAGATTGGACATTTCTACAGACTTGTTTAAATTGGGGCATTTTATCAGCCTCAGAACTTTAAACTGGCAACTTATTAAATTCCCCTTTTAAAAGGCATATTGCATTTTGCATATTGCATTCCGACAGCTAGCAAACCCCAAGAGTTGCAATGTGAGGGAATTTGTATGCATGCCTCCAACCAACCCAATGTTAAAAGGAGAACTTAACTGAATCCAATCAGCCTACAGAATTGTGAAAAATAATACATCTCTGCTATCAAGCCACTAATTTGGGGAAAGGTATTATTGCTCCAATCTCTGCCCACTCTATCTTTACGTTGCCTTCTCTCCAGTGCCTGTTTATCCATGTCTGTGTCCAAATTTCCTCTTCTTATGAAAGCACCAGTAATATTGGACAATGTCCAACCCTAATCTAGTTTGGCCTCATTTTAGCTAATCATATTTTCAGAGACCCTGTTTCCAAATAATGTCATATTCTCAGGACTGAGGATTAGGAATTGAACTTAGCATTTTGGTGGATGCATTTTAACCTATAACAGTTATGAAGCAACAGCTAATGGATAGTTGAAATTCCTCATAAAATTACAGATTAAAAACTAGAATGAAGTGTTTTCTTCTGCTATCACTAATATTTTAGAGTTAAACTCCATGTAAAATTTCTACTCTCAAGAATTAATTTTCTCCATTTCTCTCTTTCTCTTCCTTCCAGCCCTGCTTTGGATATTAATCCCTTGGCCAACCCTGAATAATTTCACTAAACAGCTTCCTCATTAATTTAATAGCAAGATTTTAGATGTTAACAATTTCTAGCCTCAGCATATATAAATCTTATGGGTTGTAGGGCTAATGTTCATTGAATGAGGCTCAAAGGGACTTTTTGAGGACAAAATATGTTTCACAATAAGGAATATTTGGCAATGGAAAACTATGTATGTGATTTGTGAAGATATTAAAGTGGGTAGAAATTGTATATTTAAAAGATGCATGTCACCCTGTTTCCATTCTAATTTCATCTCAGAGTTATCCTTTCCTTTGCTTCCAGTGTGATGCATCTAATTTGCAAATCTGACAAATGCAATTTTTTGCTTAAAAACATTTGAATAGCTCATTATATGTTTGTGATAAGACTATCCTCCATAGCATGGTATGCAAGACCCTCTATATTCTGTCTCTGACATGCCTTTCTGGTCTCACACCTTCCCATTTTGTATCTTATGTTCCATGAGTTCTGATCTGGGTAACCTAGACTTAGGAGAGCTGCTCCTTTTCTTTTGCATAGTTTCTTCTATCTGGAATGAGTCTTCTTTCATTCTTTATATGCCTAACTTCTACTCATGCCTTAAGTCCATGCTTAGGCCTTTCTTCCTCCCTGAAACTTCCCAGATGCTGAGGTCTCTACCCAACAAAAAACTTGCCCTTCTTTTGTATGCAGTTAACCTTTAGTACACACCTGTACCATGGCACTTGTCACAGAATGGTAAATTATGTGCTCATTTGCCTGTCTCTCCTATTTGTAGAAAAAAATGGCAAAACGTATAGAAATACAGGCTAAGATAGTTCTGTAACTGAGTGACAGAAGTCTAGTAATGAGTTTACCTAAAGAGTATGTTATCCACTAGGTATAATAACTGTCTAAATGTTCTATTAAATTTGGAATAATATCATTAGTATTAGTGCCATAAACCTGGAAACTTGGCAGAGTCCAATTTCCTGTCAATATTCTAATGGTCCATTTTTACTGTCAGTTGTTGTTGATACAGTTATTTAGAAAGAAGAAAGTACTTTGGTGATTTTCAACATATTATCTTGGGATCAATATGATCTCTTTGACATTACAGATTGCAATTCTAAGGGCTTATGTGAGATACATGCATTGGGAAATAGAGACTGAAGAAAAAACTGATTCTTAAAGATCCAGTTATTGGAAGTTTACTATCATTTATTATTATAAATAGCCACATATCTATAGATGCATGTCAATTCTACATTTAAGACATCCAAAAGAAAAAGTGAGAAAATGATAAGAGCAAATGAACATAAGTAGGTTAAGCAATTTTAATATGTGTAGTCAATCATAGCACACACTTTCCCTCCACTGAAATCGAAGAATTCTGTTAATTGTGACTACATCACTTTACAAAATAATTTCAGTTCTGGATTAAGATGACACATTGAACTCACATATTTAATTTGCATCTGTTATGAAACTTCAAAAAACTACTGTTAAAAGATTAAATGGAAAAAATTCAAGTATAGAGAGAACAGTAAAGGAGATAACAAATAAAATTTTGAAGCTTGGAAAACAGATGGTTGGAGGGTAACTGATTTATTGAAACGGGAATGTTAAATCCTAATCCAATACAAGGTAATATTGAAAAACACCTCAAAACAAAAATCCTGAAAATGCTAAGCAAATCACATACTACTTGACATTAGTGGCATGGAATAGTCTAAAATAAAGAAGTTTGGCTGACAACTGCTTAAAAAATGGTTTGGCCCTCGGATCTCTTTTCAACCATAATGGCCCAGGGTGACTTCCCTATTTCTCCTACACCCCCATGCCAAGCCTGTATGTCTGTCCTTCCAGGTAGAAAACATGGTGTCTTTTCTGGAAAACATTAAGCACATATTCTTTTCTGTGACCATAGGCTGACTCAGCTTCTGCTCTCTCCTCCATGTCTTCTTCATTGTCTACGCTGAGGACAGCCTCAGAATTTTGTTTTAGCTTCCCAAAAGCTGGGGATGGATCATAAGGAATGTAGAAGTGGAAACGCAAGACAACTGAGTCCCACTGATGACGTTTTATTGGACATCCACCCCTGCCAATGCGCCAACTGTAAGGAGCCCCATCTCTCTGAGGATGCAAAACTTTTCCACTGAATTACCTAGAATGGTCTGTAAGCTTTCAGGGATGCTGAAATCACTGTTTCAGAGACTCCATTCAACTTCTGTTTCTTTAAAGCCTTTAACTAACAATGAATATATTAAAATTTTTTTCACAAGTTTCATACTTGATACATAAGTTTACAAAACTGAGCATTATATGGTTTGTGGGCTGAATGCATACTAGTTGCAAATTAAATGATAATCAAAGGGAATGATTAACACAAAAGCCAGGATAGTAGAAATATGATCAGAAAGAGACACACAAAGAAATACTATGGAGCTAATAGCTTTCTACTTTTATTGTCTAGACGTTGGAAATACAAGCATATTTATATTATAATTAGTCCTTAAACTTTATCTATGGATGGCATATATTCTTCTGTATGTGGTATATTTTGCAATGAAATAATTTCAATTGATTGTTAATCAAAAATAAATTTCATTACATATTATATCTAAGAATTATATTACCAGTAAGTTATATTATGGTTTCATACATAATTTCAACATTAATGAAATAATGAATTACTAACACTGGCACCTGAATTTTATAATAAAAACATAATAGAAATTCCCCCCTCATGTTTTTCTCTTTTTGAAAGTAATTATAAGCTCTCTTTTAAAAGTTCAAAGTTTTTCAGGAATTCCACAAGGAAAATTTTGAGCACATACATGTGTAAGTTTCACTCTTGATATATTTGTGTGAAAAATAATTCTGGAAAGTAGCTGAAAGTGGGAGCTTTGTAAGTTAAAATTGATTTGCCCTTAGAAATAGTCTTATAAAAGTAAATTGTCTACATCATAAGCAACATAGGAATGAACTTTATAATTCTAGCAAAAGAAGCAATATTTAAAAAACATGGTGCCCTTTCTGATTCTAAGCACAAATAGGTTTCAGGAATCAAAACTGAAGACATTTCAGGTAGGCCACCGAGACTCAGCAGACAGAGCTCCCACCTGGCATGCTGGAGACCTGGGTTTGATTCCTGGTGCCTGCCCTTGCAAAAAATAAAAAAACTAACGATATCTTGAATTTTTACCGTCTTTATTCTTCCAGTGGTTTTAACCACCTCTTTCACGACACAGAAGCTGTGGGAGTTGAGATAATCACAAATGTATTAAACATTTTTTGACAAGTATAAACTTCCCCAAATCTCAGAAAAACAATTAAGGTATGTTTATGTATTTTAACCTACATCTTATAGCGTAGGTCTACAAACATATATTAAAATTTACAAGAAGCTATTTTATGTTCCATTAGACTTAGTATGTGTTTACAATACATTTATTTTAAAATAATGTCAGCTAAAGTTAATATAAAACAATAGAAGTATAGAATTGTTTTGATATATAAGCATATTGTGTTCTTTTGATTGTATTGTGCATATATTTTAAACTTTTGAAAAATATTTAAGGCCATGCAGATATAAATTAAGTGGAAAAAAAGACTACTTTTCAACCAGTATGGTGCATCTTATAAACCCAGTTTCATAACAAAAAAGTGCAACCTTTCTTGGAAGTAGAAATATTACTTGTTCTAGGACTTATCCTCAAAGTCCATGGTCCCTTAGGGTCTTGAGATCAATCAGAAGAGGAAAAGGTGGGTCTGGTTGACTCACTGAAACTTAGGGATTTTAAGATTTTATTAATCCTATGGTGTGTGCCGTCAGATGCTGGTATAAACATTTTATATGCCCTGATAAAATGATATCTTCTAGAGTCACCTGCCTTATTTCATAACATTCTGAACAGTCAAAAAAAATAGTTATATTTTAAGACTGAAAAGATTTTAGATATTGCCTAGCCTTAATATAATCCCTTTGCTTCATAATGATAGCTAAAATCCATTGATGTTTTAACTGTCCATAATAAGATAAACTGGAATTCAGGTATCCCAACTGTCTTGGGACTCTAGCATGGATAAAATCATCCAGCCTGCAGTTTAATTTGGACATTCCATGCATGCTGAAATTGCAGAGCAATGAAAACTATACAGCAAACTATACCTCATCAAATATTTTGTTGAATATAAAAGACCTAGTTTTAAAAAAAAAAATAGAGAGTTTTTTCTTTTCATTTTTACACAGATCTCTATTTTAAATAAACTATTTTAGATTATATTAGATTGACAGAAATGGTGTAAAAATAGTACAAAGAATTGCCATATACACACAGACCCAGTTTCCTATATTCTTAACATCTTACTGTCGTACATTGAATTTGTTACAATTAATGCACCAATACTGATACATTATTAAGCATTTTATTAGGATTTCCTGAGTTTTTACCTAATACTCTTTTTTCTGTTCCAGGATCCCATCCAGGACATCATGATGCATTTAGTTGTCAGGTCTCCTTAGGACCCTCACAACTATAATAATTCCTGAGATTTTCCTGGTTTTTGGTAACCTTGACGGTTTTGAAGAGTTCTGACAGGATATTTTGTAGGACGCCTCTCTCTTAGAATTTGTCTGATATTTTTCTCTTGATCAAACTGAAGTTATATACTTGGGAAGGAAGACCATAGAGGTAAATTGTCATACTATCAGCATCATGTAACATTGCTGATCTTCAACTTGATCACTTGGTTGAGATCGTGTTTGATAGGTTTCTCCACTGCAAAGTTCAGCTTTTGTCAGCCCCCATCCATAATGCATTCTTTGGAAGAAAGTCACTATGTGTAGCACACCCTTAAGCAGTAAGAAGTTAAGTTGCACCTCCGTCCAGCCAAAGTATTTAAATACATTTTTTGGACTTCTGTGCAAGAGATTTGTTTATTCTCCATTTATCTATATATTCAATCGTTTACTTATATCAGTAATATCAGTATAGACTCGTGGTTACTTATTTTATACTTTGTAATTCAATACTGTTTTCTTTATTTTGTTTCTCAAATTATTCCAGCTTTAGCCACTGGGAGCTCTTTCATTTGGATCTTCTGTCCCTTTGACATATAGCCATCAATTGTTTGTGTTGCTATTGAACATTTCCTTGCTTTCTGGTACTAAGACATTACATTCTCATCCCGTGTCTGTGCTGATCCATTATCCGCCATTTCTCCAGGATGCTGTATTCTCTCTCTTTTTTTTTTTTATTAAGGAATGTATGACAGAATGTCATCACAGGATGGCAACAGGATGCTCCTGTTTCTGTGCAGACTCAGCTGACAGAGCAAAGAAGTATGTATGTGTATAGTAACATCTGTAGACACCCATATCTATATATAAATGTGTAAACATTTGCATCTCTATTAAGCTGAACACGAGTTCGTACTGATTTCTCCAACTCTAATCCATTACCACATGGAACATACTAGTCTTTACTCCTTGCTTATCTGTATTCTACAACTCCTACATTGAGAAATTCATCATCTATTGACTCATTTGTTCAATTCCAAGATCTATATGTAGTGGTTTTAAAATTGCTAACCCATATTTTCACTGAAACTTTATCAACTTGAGCACAATGTTTATGTACAGTTCCTATTGCCTTTAGTCTTAAATACTGCATTGATTCCCCATGTTGGAAGTTGGATTTTTGATGATGTTGCTAATGCCTAATTTTAATGGAAATAATCCCTAATTCAAAACTTAATCAAGCATTTAGTCAACATTAAATGAGAAGTATAAAGGGCAAGTTTTGTGCTTAAATGCTTATACAAAATCCAAAAGATTTTTAAGTTTGGGGAGAAAAGTTAGAGGTCCTGAGGGAAATAGTTCTCTGCACCAGAAAGAAATTATTTGCCTATCAGAATCAGGGCTCATTTCAGATTTTAAGTCCATAATAAAGGTTCAAAACAGACAATATAATCATGATATAGAATGAAAATTCAGTCATATAACCAAGGATTAATTAGTAAAGTTTTTTAACCATTATTGATGCAAGTAAAAGTAGTATGTGTTGTTTACTCAATTAGTGAAGTTTATGCTGCTAAACATGACTTCTACCCTCATCCAAAATTCCCTACAACATTCTTTACCACTACACTGTATGTTATCCTTGTGTGGGAAAACATTGATAATATATTAATACATATATCTGGAGTAATATACATCCTACTTATTTTTTTTCATTTGATTGTCAAAGAAATCAATTTGCCAACAAAAGAAGGTTACAGTTCCAGCATAAAAAGTGACTATTTTGAACTTCTTCCTTCCATCTCTACCATCCACCCCAAATCCCTGACCACTATCATATTTATTTCATTTTAAAGAAATTATTGTAAAGCATAAACCTAATGAGAAGCTTGTAAGTTGAATAAGAGAGAAAATTGAAAGGAGTAGAAGTTCATATCCAGTTTCATTTTATTGTCACTAGAATTATGGAGTTGCATAAAATAGGAAAACTGATGCTGTTATTTTGCCTCATGAGTTGTTTTAGATATTTGAACGGCATTCAAAGAGGGACTGAAGAAAAACCCTACAGCTTTCAAAACAAACATACAAGCAAAAGAATGAAAAAAAAGCTCATTTAGTTAACCTAATCGCCCAGTCCACTAACTGAAAGCGAGGGTATGATTATTGGTACTGATAATTTCACTTTCTTGCCTACTTCTGCTCAGTGTCAAATATTCTTACCCTTTAATTCTGCCTTTGATTTTCCTATTTTGACACTGATAATTTCACTTTCTTGCCTACTTCTGCTCAGTGTCAAATATTCTTTAATTTTTAATTAAATTCTGCCTTTGATTTTCCTATTTTGACAGTATATATATATATGTATGATATAACCAATCATTAAATTCAAATTTCCACATTTTACAACTGAAACTAAAAGAATAATTAATTTGTCAAAGTTACAAGGTGATTAAGAAATAGTCTTAAATGGACACAGACATTTTTTAATATTGAGTGTAGAATTTTTTACTTATTTGATGAAATTTTATAAAGCAGGTGAGTCAATACTAAATAACATGTACCATGTCCTGGTACTATAGCAGCAAACAGTGGAGAAAGGCCCCTTTCCCTCATTGAGCACACAAACTACCCTAAACAAAGCATATTACCATTTGTAAAAATGTTTGAATGTTATAAGTCATTGTTAAATACAATCTGTTATATCTTTTTATTTGCCAAAATTTTCTTCATGATGAGACGTAAGCCAGTTTTAGATTTAGAATCCTTGGACTCCTTAGAGTTCCAGCTTACAACACCACGGTGCAGATTTAGTCAGCCCCTGTCCCTAGCTCTCATTTCTCAGCCCACCAGTTCTTATTTTCACAAGCTCCAACTCCTCCCCGCAACCCTAATCTGTCTCACACTATGATCTTTCTTTATTTCACTCTTTTCAGCATACATGCTTTGACAAAGGAAGTACCCTTGCTGGAGAGGCCAACATGGAAAGGAGGTGAAAGAGGTTTCAGGCCAAAGCTAGCAAAAAACTGAGGCCCTCACCTGACAACCTACAAACAACTAATTACTGCCAACAACTTGGGTGCTTGAACATGGATCCATTCCCAGTAGACCCTTCAAATGAGATTCTGGCCTTTGCTGACCCCTTGATTATAGACTTATGAGAGACCCTAAAGGAGAAGACTCAGCTAATCCATGCCTGGATCCCAGACTCAAAGAAATGATAGTATAACAAATGTATATTGTTTTAAGATGCTAATTTATAGTAATTTTTCCCTTAGCGATAGGTAAATAATTCAGATTCTGATACCTGGGAGAGAAGTGTTTCAGCCAAAGAAACCTGTATAAATGTGGGAGCGGTTTTAAAACTGGGCAATGGGCAAAGGCTTCAAAGGATTTTTTAAAGTGCTTGATAGAGGAGGATAAATTGTCTTGAATAGACTGTTAGTAGAAGTCTGGACTTTTGGACTCTGCTAGTGAAGGTTCCAGATTAAATGAAGAACATATCTATTGGAAGAGTAGGAGGGGATATCCTTGTTATTTTGCAGCAGAAAGTTTAGCAACATGGTCTCCTGCAGTAATGCAGGAAGCAGGACACATGCGTGATGAATTTGGTTATCTGGCTAAAGTGATTTCAAGCAGTATTGAAGGTGCCTTCTGGTTCCTTCTTGCTATTTATAGTAAAAGATGAGAAGAAAAACATAATTGCCTGAGGAACTTTTAAATAAAAGTGATCCATAATTTGATGTTTTAAAGAAATTATATGCCTTTCCAAATGTTAAAAATGTTAAATTTAAGAAATAGCTTCTTAAGCTTAGAGATGAAGCTTGGTATAGGAAATAAACCAGTTGCATTACTATACAAATTTTTGTTAAAATCTCAGAAAGATAAAAAGTCAGAGAATTATTCAGTCACACAAAGGGCTCGTTAAAGAGATTTTAAGGGTGTGTCTCACGTATCTTCTCAGTAAAACCATAGGGACTTTAAAAAGCTTAAGGACATTGTCCTCTAGAAATCTCATGGGGAGCCTAAGATATAAAGGGGCTTATACTGAGAAGATTTGTGAGTGTGGTTAGTGCTTAGCAGAGTGAGTCCCAATGAAATTAATAGAAAGGCCATGCAACTTTTGAGAAAATTATATCACCCAAAACTGTTAATTTGGACTAAAGGAGGCAGAGGAATACAAAATGTAATGAAGCTGTCAAAAACCCAAATTTCTATTGGTTGGAATCAAGCTGAGTAAACTATTTCTATTCACATTTAAAGTGCTATTAAATAGCATTCCATCACAAAGATACCATGGTGTATTTAATAAAATTATGGAAATCAGTTTCTTTGAAATTTTGCGGTATTATAAGAAATGCTGTGATAGATACAATTTTAGTTACATTTTTCAGCTTTTCTTTGTTAGATGTTATAAAATGAAAGACAATGCAAATTATCAGTAGTGGAATTACTGTGACTCAAACTCACTGGTAAAATACTAAACTGAGAAATCCTTAATTTCAGCTTGAAAACAAGGAAACTGGCATGGTATTTTTGAAGATTGTTTTAGTTTGCTAAAGCTTGCCAGAATACAGTATACCAGAAATGGATTGGCTTTTTCAAAAAAGGATGTACTAGGTTACAAATCTTTAGTTCTAAGGTGATAAAAACATCCAAAGTAAGGTATCACAAGGGAATAGCTTCATTCAAGAAAGGCCAGTGGTGTCCAGGATTCTCCTGTTTCATGGGAAGGCATTTGGAGATGTCTGCTGGCCCTTCCCTTCTGGGTTGGTTTCAAAATTATTTTTTCAGCTCCTTTGGGTCCTTCTGGCTTCTCCTGGGGTGTTTTCTTTCTGAGCTCTTTCTCCATGAACTTTCTTAAAGGACTAGAGTAAAGAATTCAAACCCACTTTGAATGGGTACAGTCAAATCTCCATGGGAACAAACTAATCAGAAAGGTCCCACCCGACATTATGCTGCCCCCATACGATTGGGTTAGAAGAACAAGGCTTTTCTGGGCTACATAACAGTTTCAAACTAGTATGAAGATTAATCAAAAGTTTATCAAATATCAATAATTTCCAGTAGGAAACTTTCTATTGTTGCTGTAGTTGTTCTATGGTGTGTATTTGTATGTGCGTTTGTGTGACTTTAACATGTGAGTGCATCCAGGAATAGTGGGTATAATTAGGTTGGCAGGAATTTGCTAACTTGCATGACTGAACTTTAAACAATGTTATTCTCAAAGGCCTCCTTAATTTTATTTAAACAGAAGATATTACAACTTTTCAATAAGGGTGAGGCTAATGGAAGATACTTGTTCTATGCAGACATTTTTGAAACTTTTGACCTCAGCACATCTTTATGAGATTAAGTTATTTAGGAACCCAGAAATTTTTATATTGTTTATATCTATAAATATTTAACACATTAGTAATTAAAATGAAAAAGTTAAAATATGAAGTTGTAAATGTACTTAAAAAGAACACTGATGAACCAAACATATGAATACTATATTTTCATAAAAATGACTACATTTTCTAATACAGAAACATTAATGAGAAGAGAGATGTTGTTTTACATTTTCAAATTTATTTTTGATATCTGAATGTCAAGTAAACAGCACCTATATTCTCATATCTTTTGCTTTCAGCCTGCTGTGATATGACTATTGGTTAAATGTATATAAAGAAAATGTAACTGTACTATGATATATATTTGGAAAAGGAAAGTGCCTGTAAGAAACTTTTCAAATAATTGTGGCTATTTTTCTTTGATACTACCAAAGTTCTGCAAGTGGTAGCTTCTAAAAAGTTCAAATGTGAAACCTGAAATCATCTCAATGAACTTTTCATGATGTTACATTAAAATTGATCCATTTTTCACTTCGAATGGATGCAGACATGATTTCATAACATCATAAATTGCTCATCTGGAAAATTATTGGTTCACTGAGTTATGCGGATCTCTCAAAAGTTGACACATTTCATTATAAAATATTTAAAAAATCACATTTATTAATATAACCAAGGATCTCTTTTAGAAAAGTCAGTAAATATCAGGAAGTTGTCAAAGTTACAGCAGTGAGCACAATTTTCCAGAACACTAATTTTTTCTCAAAAACTTGAAATTTTATTATTGGCAACAAATGCTATCATTCATTTTCCTTAAAATGGCAGACTCACTTTGTTCTTTTTGTTAATTGCACAAATCTGATTGACCATGATTTGTGTGTCAGGCATTTTTGTAGTTAAAAATAATATGCCATGAAAAAAATGAAAAGTTTAGCTTGCAAATCATACAATCAAACAAGTGTATGTTTCATAGTGAAAACTGTTGTACTTTGGTATGCTTTATGGGTCCATCATATTTCATCACACAGAATATTAAAGAAGGCTGTACCCAAGGATAAAAATTTGATAAAATGACAGAGTCAGAGAATTTACAGATTACTCCTTCCAAGAAAAAATAATTGAGCTAGAAGAGAGATTGAAATTAATAAGGTGGTAACCCTAGAACCAGACTGTATATTTAGAACAACCACAAGAGTGTCAAATAAGAAGACTGCTGGGAATTCAGCTTATGTATGAGAAGGTACATGTGGTCCAGTGACCAACCTACATTCCTTAAACCTGAAAACACAGCTGTGGAAACACTGTCTGTAGAAATGTGGTCAGCATACCAGGAGAGGCCAGCTGGAACAAAAGTGGGCAGAGAAAACCTTGTCTTCCAAAAGTTGGGGTTGGAGGTTATGATTGGTCTGGAGAATCTTGGATGGCACAGTGCAGATACTGGTTTCAGTTTAGTTTTCTGAGAAACTACAACTTTCAGCCTCCCATCATCATCTACTGGGACGTAAAGAGCCAGTGCACCAATGTATCATTGGCTTTCTTCCTTTGTGCATGGGTGTGTCTTGGCCTGGTGGGTTACTTAGGGGCCATTTTGCATGCTGGCCTTCGTTTGGGCCCTCTGAGAAGTTCAACATCTACCTGAACTTTAATAAAAGCAGTACACCATTTTAAAATTGCTTAATTGGTTGTCTTTCTTTTGCATGTGGGTGTTTCTCCTCTAGCGGATGTTTGAGGGACCATTGCAGGTATTAGCCTTGATTTTGGCTTTCTTAGCAGTAATAACTTTTGGCCTCACCTGGAATCTACTTGGAAGTAAGGAGTGCACCATTTATGGATGGTTTTCCTTTTCTTTTTTTCTTTTTTTTTTGTATACATGTAAAAATCTTTTGCAAAATATAAAAAAACCTAATCCACAGTATATTTAATATATTATATATCATGGTCTACTTGGAATTGTCCCAGTAAAGTTTCAACATATGAAAATTAATTAATGTAATATACCATGTAAATAGAAGGAAAGAATAAAAAATAAACATCTTCTCAGTAGATACAGAAAAGGCATTTGAAAAAATCCAGCATGCCTTCATGATAAAAACTCAGAAAGCTATAAATAGAAAAGAACTTTTTCACCATGATAAAGGTCATTTATGAAGCCCCCCCACTAGCATCATTCTTAACGGTGAAAGACTGAAAGCTTTTCCCCCTAAGATCAAGAACAAGACCAGGATGTTTGCTTTCACCATTGCTATTCATTATTATGCTGGAAGTTCTAGGTAGGGCAATTAGGCAGGAAAAAGAAATAAAAGATAACCAATTGAAAACAAAACAATAAAACTATCTCCATTTGAGAATGACATGATCTTATATTTAGAAAAATCCAAAAGAATCCATAAGCAAACTAGTAAAGCAAGTAAATTAATTCAGCAAATTGACAAGGTACAAGATAAACAAAAAACAACTGAGTACTAGCAACAAACATAGTGAAGAGGAAATTAAGACCACCATTCCATTTACAATAGCATCCAATTAAATAAAATCTTTAGTAATTAATTTAACTAAAGATGCTAAAAACTTCTATACTGAAAGGTAAAAAACTGCTGAAAGGAAGTATAAAGATCTAAATAAATGGCCAGATAGCCCATGTTCATGATATCTTAATATTTTCAAGATGTCCATATGGCCCAAAATGATATACAGATTCAATGCAACTCCTATTAAAATTTTAACAGTATTTTGTATAGAAATGGAAAATCTGGTTCTCAAATCTATATGGAAGAGCAAGGGATCCAGAATACCTAAAACAATTTTGCAAAAGGACAACATTGGAGGATGCACACTTTCCAATTTCAAAATAAACTACAAAACTTCAGTTATCACAATAAATAGTTTTGATTAAAAGCATAAGGGTGAACAAATAGAGCAATGGATAGAATTGAAAGATGAGAAATAGATTCACAGATCTACATACAATTGAGTTTTGAGAAGGGGTCAAGTACATTTAATGGAGTAAATACAACTCTTTCGACAAATAATGTTGGAAAAACTAGAAATTCACTTGCAAAAAACGAAGTTCGACCCGAGACATATCATATACAAAAAAATAACTCCATATGAATCAAAGACCTAAATACAAAAGCTAAAGTCATGAAAATCTTAGAAGATAACAGAGGGACAATTCTTCATAACCTAAGATTTGGTATTGGATTCTTAGATATGACGCCAAAAGCACAAACAACAAAATAAACAATAGATAAATTCAACTTTATCAAAATCAAAATATTTTTCTGCATCAAGGAACATTATAATTATAATAAAAAGACAACTTAAAAAATAAGAAAAAACAGTTGCAAAACATAAATCTAGGGTGCACGGGTGGTTCAGTGGTAGAATGCTCGCCTTCCATGCAGGAGACCCAAGTTAGATTCCCGGACCATGCACCCCTCCCCCCTCAAAAAAAAACAACACATAGATCTAATAAGGTGATAATATCAAGAATACACACACACACACACACACACACACATATATAACTGATACAATGCAACAATAAAAATATGAACAATTCAATTAAAAATTGAATAAAAGACTTGAAAAGGCATTTTTCCAAAGAGGATACACAAATGGCCATTGAGCACCTGAAAAGATGGTCAACATCTTTACCCTCTAGCGATATATACAATCAAAACTGCAATGAGATACCATTCCACAAAACATAATAATAATGGTTATTCATTGTAAAAAAAAAAAAAAAAAAAGAATAGCAAATAATAAGTGTGTTAGAGGAGTCAGAGGAATTGAAACGCTAATATATTTGGTGGGAAATTGATAAATAGTGAAACTATATAGGAAGCATTATGGCATTTCCTCAAAAATTTGAATGTAGAATTATCATACAACCCAGAAATTCCACTCTTAGGTATATATTCGAAGAAAATGAAAGCAGGGTGTTAGATACTTGTACATCAGTGTTCATAACAGCCTAGTTTACAACAACCAAAACATGGAAACAACTCAAATGCCCATCAACAAATGCATGTATAAATAAAATTTGGTGCATACACACAATAGAATATTACCCAGCCATAGAAGGAGTGCTGTTCTCATACATGAGAAGACATGGACTAAATGTGGAAATGTTATGCTCAATGACATAAGCAAGGCACATGAGGACAAATACTACATACCACCTCAATGAGGTATCTAGAATTAGCAAGTTTATAGAGACAGAAAGATTGGAATTTAGCAAGGAATGATGGGAAGTGGGAAGGGGTAGTTTTGCTTAATGGACATAGAGTGTTTGTGAATAAAAATTAATAAATTTTTTTTTACTAAAAAAGATAAAGTAAAAATGTAAAAAAAATAATATAAAAAAGGGCTCAGCCAGGGTGGTGCAACAGTGGCTCAGTGGCAAAATATCTCTTTATTATTAAAACACTTTTAAACCAAAACAAGCTTTTATATTTTATTGTATTCTCCATTAAACAAATACCTGTAATTCTAAAGCCCTAGGACATGGTATGGGCTAATATATCCTTAGATTCTTCAATCTATCATTATTCTTAATTTTGACAGCAAAACCTAAATGTTGCAGTAGATATCTCAATATTTCTTTAGCATGCCAAATACACGGTGTGTCAAATGCTGCAAGCATCCCTGAGGAATTCAAGTCTGAATGGAAAAAAGTAAATGTGGAAGATAAATTACATTAAGATTTACAGCACATAAAAATGCTGAATAATCAAATATTAGCTAATATTTGAACTCAAGTAAATTCTTAATTTAGTTTTTCTGGAATCTTGCATGTTGTTGACATAGATATACATTTAGATACTTTGCTGCCCTCATCAAAACAAAACCTTAGAAGAGGGTTCCTGTGTTAGCCTAAGCATCGGACTGGCAGGATCCATTTGAAAATGGTAGGGCAATATGTATTTCTAGAAAGACAAATGTAATTAAAATGACAAAGTTTTTATTTATTTAAATTTATTTAAATTTATTTTATTTAAATGAATCAAGAGAAATAAGGGGATGATGACTTTCAAATATATCTAATGATAGACTAAAAGGCTAACTATCAAATAGTCGATAACACTAGATTGGGGCCCCAGAAGTGACAACACCCAATATGGGAAGGCTTTTCCCTGAAAGCAAAAGCAGAATTCCTTTACAGGAAGATAAAAGGAATGCTTTATGGCAAAGCTGACAGATATTATAACCAATAATATCTATCAATCTATGTCAACTCTCTACCTAACCGTTTTGTTCCTTTGATTTAAAGGCTGCCGGTGGGAGAAAGAAAGCGATTCCCAGGATGTTGTTGTGGTTTGGAATAAGGTTAAGGAGGAGAGACCTTTTTTTTTTTTTTTGTATGCTGTATAGTGGAGTCACACTTCATTATTTTTCCATGGCATATCCCATTATTGTAGCACCATTTGTTGAATTGATTTTTGTTTGTTTTTTGGGAAGTGCATGGACCGGGAATGGAGAGAGATGGAATGGAGAGAGATGTCCTTTTACACATGGAATTTAGAGATGGCTTCACTGAAAAGGTATTATTTAGGCAGAAACCAATGTTTATATCTGGGGACGATCATTCTAGGCAAAGAGAAAAGCTAGGAAGAACCTCTGAGGTAGAAGTACTCTTCTTCAATTGCAAGTACACTAAGGAAGCTAGTGCTGCAAAAAATAGTGAACAAAATGAATGGTAGGAGATAAAGATAATAGGAACTAAAGACTTTATCCTTGTAGACTGCTGCAAGAATTTTGGCTTTTTTTCTGAGTAAGATATAAAGATAGGGAAGGGTCTTAATCAGAAATGGCATATTTTTCTAATATCTATAAAATGTATATAAGTTAATTGCAACTTGGAGAGGGTCAAAGAAGGAAGAAACCAGTTTGGAAGTTATGGTAGTGATTTGTGCTAATGGGAAGAAATATGCTGGATATGTTTTGAAGGTACAACTAATAGAATGTGTTGATGGATAAGACACAGAGTCTGAAAGAGAGAATGAGTCATTCTTGAGTCAAAGATTTTGTTCTGAGAAAGTGTACGTAAAATGCTGCCATTAATTATGAAGTGGATGGAAACATCTGTTAGTGATGATCAGTAGTTTATATCCAAGAAAAATAGCATATAGGTGAATATATAAATACACATTTTAGATTACAAAATAATGACAGACATTTCTGACAACAGATTTGAACTAAAAGATAGTTATGCTAAAGAAAGTTCTTCAGGTTGAAGAGAAATGAAACCACATAGAATATCTAAATGAAGAGCATTGGAAATAGAAAACATGTAAAACAGTGTAACAGATTATACATTCTTTTTACTCATAATTTGTATGAAATACATATATATATACTTAAAGCAAAATTATAATGTACTATCATAAAATGTACATGTAATAAAATTGACAACAATATGACAAATGAGGACCATATATATAACTATGCTGATCCTAGCTCTTATATTTTAGGTAAGGTTGTTTTATATTAAGTACACATAGACCAGGATAAGTTAAAGATGTGTTTTGAAATCTCCAGAGAAGCCACTATATAAATATAATGGAAATAGTGATACAAATATGCATGAATATAAATATAAACATATATAATTGCAAAAAGTATTACAAAAAGTCAATTAAATTATTATTTAATCAAATAATAAAATATATTGAATTAACCCAAACAAAAGCAGGAAAAGAGTAAGGGAGTCACAAAACAAAATGAAAGGTTCAGACTAATTGAAAACAAACAGTAAATTATTCTATCTAAATCTAGTCATATATATATATATACACACACACACATATATTGCACTAAATTTTAATAGATTAATTGCAGTTAAAATGCACAGACTGTCAGGCTGGATAAGTAAAGCAATATTGCCCTGCATGTGGTCTTTAGGAGAAACATTTTAAATATAAAAAAAGGTTGAAATCAAAATAAGCAGAAAAATGAAGTAAGCAAACACTAAGAAGAATGAAAATGGGATGGTTGCATTAATACTAGACATAGAATATTTCCATACAAAAAAGCAATTTACAATGAAAATGGTCATTTCATCAGGAAATAATAATAAAAAAACTGAATGTGCATGATGACTTGTTTTATATGTTAACTTGCTAGGCTATGGTACCCGATTAAGCTATTATTAATATCTATAATCAATTGACTTTAAGTAAAGGAGATTTTCCTGGATTATTTGGGCATGTCTCATCCAAGTGGTTTAAAGGCTTAAAGAATAAAGCAGAGGTATCCCTGTGGAAGAAGAAATTCTGTCTTCAGACTGCTGCTTCAGTTCATACCTGAGAGTTTCCAGCCTACTGGAAACTTCCTATTGACTTCCTCAACCATAGAGCCAAGTAAACTAATTCCTTAAAAATACCTGTATAGCTTCTACTGACTCTGCTTTTCTGGAGAACCCTGACTGATACAAATGTGTCTGTGCTTGTTCACAAATTTTCAAACTACATGAAGAACATTTACAGAGCTGAATGGAAAAATAGAGAATGTAAAGAGACAAATGGGTAAATTTACCAATTTACCATTTTATCTCAGTAGTGGATAGAAAAAGCAGACAAAAATAATAAACACACAGAAGATCAATGAGAAACACTTTCAACCCATTAATCTAAATGACAGATGTAGAGCTATATGAACAATTACAAAAAGGCATTCTTCTGAAGTACTAGTGGATGTTCGCTAAGAGACCACATGCTTGGTCAAAAATCAAATCTCAATAAATGACAAATTATCAACATTCAAAATGTAATGTCATCAATATAAGAAAGTGAAGACTCCATGGACAGTAAAAGATAAAAACAGAATTTTATTACAGTAAATGCAACAACTAAGACAATAGAAAATTCTGAAAAACACATGAAAAAACTGAAACAAGAAAGAATAAAAAATTAAATAGCTCATCTTTATTAAATTTTTTATTCATAGTAAACATATATTCTTTCAAAGAAAAGCCCAGAATTTTTTCCATTAATTCATGCAATCAAAACTTTCTACAAGAAAAAATCTCCCCAGAGATTCAGTGCATAAAAAGACAAATCCCACTTGCTTAGAACTGCGGAAGACAGTAGAGACTGGATGACTCCACAAAATTTGAATCAAAGAGAAAGGATAATATCAGTTAAGAAATGTCCATCTCAGACTTGCTGATCCACTTCCCTCCTCCTCACTCAGTCCCGTGAAGATTGGAAGCTGCTCAGAAGAAGCAGTTCAGGTCTCTCCCACTAGGGGCATGGACAGTAGAGGCGCTCACAGCAGTGAGTTAGAATCCCATGCATATACAGGCACAGGGACCTAAGGCTGCAGATAGCACAGTGCTACTCAAGTCTAAGGAGTATGCATGCTGCATTTAAAAAAGGGCTGTCATGGCAGAGGAAAAAAAGAGGAAGAGACCATGGAAGAGTGGCTGGCAATGGGATGCTCATTCACCCAGTTTCTGTTGCTGGACCATCTAATTGTAAAATGGACTTTTAAGGAGTGACCTACCTTTCTGGATAACACCATCTAGTTCCCCGGATGGGATATCCTACGAGGGAAGAAATAGACAGAAAAGCCTAAAAGAGGGGAAAAAAAATTGAAGGGAGTGGAATTATACTGAAGTGCTGCAAGACAGGAGAGTTCAAGAACTGAAAAGTGTAAGGAAAATGGGGGACTAAGCGAGAGAGAATTTAAACAAATCATAGTATCTGGGCAGAAAATTCTTCACAAAAACAAACAGATCATATCAAGAATCTCAAAGAAGAAACCTGCAGCTGGCATCATACTCAGTGGTGAAAGACTGAATGCTTTCTCTTAAAGGTCCATAAACAAAACTAGGATGCCCACCATCACTACTGTTTTTCAGCATTGTACTGCAAGTTCTAGCCAGAGCAGGTAGGGAAAAAAGAAAAAAAAAAAAAAGAAAGAAAGAAAGAAAAGGCAACCACATCCACACTGCAAAGAAAGAACTAAAACTTTCACTATCACAGATGGTATGATCCTATATATAGAAAATCCCCAAATGTCTTCAACAAAGCTACTCGAGTTAATGAACAAATTCTGCAGTGGTGGGATACAAGATCAATATGCCAGAAATCAGTAGTATTTCTGTACACTAGCAATGATCAATCTAAGAAGGAAATCAAGAAATAAAATTCTATTTACAATACCTACTAAAAGAATCAAATCTCTAGGAATAAATTTAACAGAGAATGCAAAGGACTTGTACATAGAAAACTGCAAAACTATGCTAAAATAAATTAAAGAAGACCTAAAGAAATGGAAAGATAGTTCCCGTCCATGGATAAGAAGACCAAATAGTTTTAAGATGTCAATTCTACCCAAAGTGATCTACAGATTTAATACAATCCCAATTAATATTCCGAAAGTTTGCTTTGAAGAAACGGAAAAGGCAATTATCAAATTTACTTTGATAATGAGGGGATCGAATAGTCAAAATTATCTTGAACAAGAAGAATGAGGTTAGAGGACTCACACATCCTGATTTTAAGGCATATTACAAAGATACAATGGTCAAATTTTTGTACTGATGCAAAAATAGATTTATTCACCAAACTAATCAAATTGAGAGTTCAGAAGTAGGTCCTCACATCTGTGGCCAATTGATATTTGACAAAACTGCTAAGTTCACTGAACTAGTAATGGATAGTCTCTTCAACAAATGGTCTTAGGAAAACTGGGTATTTATATGCAAAAGAATGAGAGAGTACCCCTATTTCACAACACTATACAAAAATTAACCCAAAGTGGATCCAAAATCTCAAAATAAGAACAAAGAGTATAAAACTCCTCAAAGAAAATTAGGGAAGCATCTTCCAGATCTTGTGGCAGCCAATGGTTTCTTAGACTTTATACCAAAAGCATAAGCAATGAAAGAAGAAATAGATAAAAGGGACCTCCTCAAAATTAAAAAAATCTGTGCTTCAAAAGGTTTTGTCATGAAATTGAGAAACAGTCTACTCAATGGGAGAAAATATTTGGAAATCACATATCTGATAAAAGGGCTTAATATAAACATACATTAAGTAATCCATATATATATATATATATATATACATATATATATATATATGAAATCCTCAACAATATAAAAACAAAAACCCCATTAAAGTGGGCAAAAGACTTGAATAGATGCTTCTCCAAAGGAGATACACAAATGGTTAAAAATCACAGGGAAAAACGCCCAACGTCACTTGCTATTAGCAAAATGCAAATCAAAACCACAATGAGATATCATTTCACACCCATTAGAATGACTATTATTAATAAAACAAAATGAAACAAAACAAAACAGAAAACCACAAATGTTGTAGAGGATGCAGAGAAATAGGAACACTCGTTCATTGCTTGTAGGAATGTAAAATGATGCAGCTACTGTGGAAGATCCTCAGGAAGCAAACTACAGAATCACCATATGACCTGGCAGTCCCGCTACTAGGTATATACCCAGAAGAATTGAAAGCAGGGACTCAAACAGATATTTGCACATTGATGCTCAGAGCAGCATTATTCACAATTGCTAAAAGATGGAAGCAACTCAAGTGTTTTTCAACCAATGAATGCATAAACAAAATGTGGTATATACACAAAATGGAATATTATTAAACTGTAAAAAAGAAGTCCTCATACATGCTACAATATGGATGACCATGGAGACATTATTCTATGTGAAATAAGCCAGAAATTGATAAATATTGGATGATTTCACTGTTGTGTACTAATTATAATAGTGAAACTCATATAATTAGAATCTAGAATATAAATTACTTGGAGTTAGATTGGGGTTAGAGAATGCAGAATTGATGTTTATTTTGTGCAGAACTTCTGTTTAGTTTGATTTCAAAGGTTTGTAAATGGATGGTGGTGAAGGTAAAACATTATTGTGGGTATAATCGACAATACTGAATTATATAGGTGAATATAGTTAAAAGGGCAAACTTCAGGTCATGTATGCTACCAGAATAAAAATTAAAAGATAAAACTTAGAGATGTATAACACAGTGAACCCTGTTTTAGATAATGGACTGTAGTGAATAGTGCTAGAATGTTCTTTTATGAATTATAATAAATGTATTACAGTAATACAAGATGTTAATGATAGTGTGGTATATGAGAAAAAGTGCATCTAATATAAACTATGGATGATAGTAGCTCTTCCAATAATTTTTCATCAATTATTAACAGAGGTAACTACTGTTAAAAAAATGCAGTCACAAAAAATTGCTATCATCAATTTTAAAAAATGTTTCACACCAATGCAAGATGTTGGTGATGGAGTAGTGAACGGGAATCCCCTATTTTATGTATGATTGTTCTGTAAACCCATGACTTCTCTAATAAAAAAAAAATTCTGCAAGATATAATGCCCGCATTATGCAAGCTTATTCTGAAAATAGAAGACAATGGAGCTCCTGCAAATTAGTTTTATAGGTCAACATAACCCTGATAGCATACTTGACAACATATTAATAAAATAAAATAAAATCATCCCTGATGAATGCAAAACTCAAAAACTCTGTTTAAAAAATTGAATTCAGAAATATATAACAAAGAGAAATACATTCTGCTCTGGGAATATGCAGGGACAAAAAGATTGTTTTATCATTGGAAAATCAATGTTATTTGTCATATTAAAAGAAATGAAAATAAAAAAGTCTTCTGGAAAATAAAAATAGAAGGAAATTTCTACAATTTGTAAGGAGTATTAATAAACACCTCACAGCTAACTTCACTCTTCCTAGTGAAATATTGAAATCTTTCTTTGTAAATTGAGGAACAAGGGCTTTACTTAATATTACTTCAAGTTGACAGTATACCGGAGGTCCTAATCAGCTCAACAAAGTAAGAGAAAATAAATGTTTGAAAGGAAGAAGTAAAGTTATTTTTTTCAACTTAGAATGACTATCTATGTGAAAGGACCAAAGAAAATGCAAAGCAATTACTAGATGAATAAATAAATATATAAGGTTACAGAATATAAGCCAATATAGTCCAATAAATTTCATTTCTGTACCTTACTAATATAAAATTGGAAAATAAATTACAAATTTATTTTAAATTTTCACTGGCTCAGAGGACACAAAATACTAAAAGGTAAATTTAACAAAAGTAGCATAATGTATCTACCCTCAATACTATAAAACCTTGACAGACACAAATGATATGGATATCAGGAAAGATATTAAATATTCTGGATTGGAATAGTCAATGCTAATAATATGGAATTAAACCAATGCCAAAACAATTTGCAAAAAAGAAAACAAATTAAAGACCTTATACTTCCTAATTTCCTGAACTTCTCCCTGCAACATTTATTGTTCTCTCTTCGGCTCTCATTTTCCATATATTTTTACCAACATCTTCTGCCCTTTCCAAAGTTAGTTATCATTACAATCACATCTAGAGTATAAACTTCATTGTACATTTTTATTTTTTTCTTTTTGGAATTTTAAATCCTTTTCAATGGAGTTACTTAAAACAAAAGTGTGGTTAACAAGTAAGAATGGCAATATACAAGCCAGGGAGATATCATAAAATCTAGAATAGATGCCAACATTTCAGTCAACCCAAATTATCCCCTTTTATTGGGCAAAATATAGCAAAAACTCATGACCTGTTTTGTCAAAATTATTACATATATATATAGAGAGACACACAGATATATCTTTTATATTTTTTAAATTTTCACGTCAGATGCGATTTTAATGCAAGTAATATATCATACACCTTGAATGCTTTGAGGTACCGTTCACCATTTTTGTTGGATATCAATTTTTATTTATCTGTCCTTGGTCATAACCCTTCCATTTCCCTAAAAGCTACCGATGTTCTCACAACCTGATGTGTTCTATATGCCATCCCAGCTATCCCTGCCAATGTGGAGTTTTCGGCCTCAGAGGTAAACAAGGAGGAGGTCAATTTGGGTGTCAATGTTTTTCAATTAGCTAAGCTGCTGCACTGAATTTATCTCTCTAGGATTCAGCTATTGACACCCAATCTGGGTTAAGGAAACTTTTTCTGAATTTATTCACTCCCTGAATCTAAGAGAAACTGAATTGAAAAGGATAAAAAATAAAAATCCAAATGTAATGACTGCGCCCTCTACTTCAACCCCCCAAAAACAGGACTATAATTTAAAGGATGGAAATGTTGTCTAGTGAGTGTACTTCTCTCACATGGCTACCCTCTGCTCTAAAGTTCTACAGCTCAAGCTATTTATCACAGAATTGATGGAGTTTGATTCCCTCTTCTCTGTTCTTTCTAAAGATTACAATGAGTTAGCTAAACAGTTTTTCTGCTGACAAAGTTTTATATTTGACCTAGCCAGTTTCTTAAGGAAAACGACTTGTTGAAAAATTTTATATTCTAGAGTTTATTTGAACTTGCTCTCCACAACAAAGCAATAATGTTTAAATAGACAAAATGTGCAATTTCCCTGTAATAGCATTTAACTAGTCTGTTTTGCAATCTATGCCTCTATCACGGATGAATTTCTTATATGTAAAAAGCCTCCCACTGTGAAAAATTTGCTAGAGAACACCCAATAATCATGTAAATGATTGCCAACCTAGCAGAACAGCTGTTTGTTTTTTTTGTACCCCCACCCCCATCCCCAGCTTTAGAAATGACTGGAAAAGTTCACTGTTAGATGCTATATTTTAAGACATAAGACATCAACAACGATTCCCAAATGAGTTCTCTCCGGAAATCTCAACATGTATATTTCAATGTGTTAATAAAAGAAGGTATCAGAGGTTGAGATGAAACACTCTGCAGAAATACAAGATTGTACGACTTTTCATGAACAATGAGATAAATCATATCCTAATAGATAATTTATCATTAGTGGAAGGATTGATTGAAACATCTTGTGCAGCATTAACAGTGAAATATTTATTTAGAATTTTCATCTGCTCAATGATGAAAATTTGTTTAGGGAGGATTTTTTGTCTATTGACTGATTCTGCTTCTGATTTCCCAATTATTTTGATCTTTATATCAATGATGTGCCAGCTCCTTTAAAATTATTTATAATTGAATGACTTACAGTCTTCTGAACCAGATATTTGCAATATTTTCCTGTAGAGGATGAAAGATCATGGTAGCTTTCTAGGCTTTAAAATTCAGAGTCCCTTCTCTACTGCCACAGAGACACACTGCTCCTCTCATAAATGGAACTCTATTTCTCTGTGTGTGCCTCCCTGAACCAAATCAGGTTCCAGAAAAGCATTGCCTCGAGTTCTGCCTTTCAACAATTTTCTCAGTAACCCACTGATGTATCTGTGGGCACTGTCCCTGTATTACAAGGCAAGTCCCGTATTTTCAGGAAATGTATTTTTGCCAGCACTTCCTCATATTGATCACTTAATTTGAGGGTGTTCTGCCTAATATTAGATACCTTTGGAATTGCTTATATGCATGATTATGTTGATTTTCTCAATCCCCTAATTTCAGTATAGCAGATTTTGGAATGTAGTTTATTTTTCCTGTGGTTTTGTATGGTTTCTAGCAAAAAAGGCATGCGTACGTGGTGTTGGTGGAGTTGATTCTGCTGTAATCCTGCTGTATTTATTCAGCAAGTCAGAATACTTTTTGAAATTGAAACTTTAGGTGGACCATAAAAAGATGTGTTAGAAATGGCTGAACACTCAGAGCAGTATAAACTTACCTTTTTGAGTAAATAGTTGATTTAAGGATTATGGCACAGATATAAGTAATGACTGGAAATATTGTGTTGAGACTTTGGAATACATTTTCATATTAATAAAATTACCTGTTTTGTTCAGTTGCTTGTTATGACAAGCTAAATGTGATAATGTATCTAAAATGCTGAGTAAAGGTTCTGATAGAGATTAGTGTTTTTTTGCTTTCAAAAGGGAGAATTTATTAAGTTGTAAGTTTATAGTTCTAAGGCCATGAAATTGTCTAAAGCAAGTCTATAGAAATGTCCAAATTAAGGCACCAACAAGAAATTACCTTCACTCAAGAAAGGCTGATGATGTTCAGGATTTGTCTCTCAACCAGAAAAGCACATGGGGAACATGCCAATGTTGTCTAGCTTTCTCGCCAGGCTTCTTGTTTCATGAAGCTCCCCCACCCCCAGGGATGTTCTCCTTCATCTCCAAAGGTCACTGGCTGGTGGACCCTGTCTCATGGTTCTCTTGTTCTAAAAAGGGACTCACGCCAAAATGTTTCCTCTTTTAAAGGATTCCAGTAAACTAATCAAGATCCACCTGGAATGGGTAGAGTCACATCCTTGTAGAGCTAATCTAATCAAGCTTTCAACATGCAGTACTCAATAAGGTTTGACAGAAATATTTGTTCCAAAATTGGATCAAGATTAAAACATGGCTTTTCTAGGGTAGATAATCCCTTCAAACCAGCACATTTTACCCTCTGGACCCTAAAAAAATGTTTTTCCCATATACAGAATACATTCATTCCATCACAATGTCAGAAGTCCTTAAACTGTTTTAGTAACAATACAAATGCAATATGACATCAGAAACAGGGCAAAATCTCAAAGTTAGCTATAGGTATGGTCTGTTTTAAGGCAAAACGCTCTTCTGGTTCTGGACCTGTAAAACTCAAAACAAGTTATTTGTTGCCAACATACAAAGGGGGGACAGTCACAGAATACATAGTCCCATTTCTAAAGGGAGAAATTGGATGGAACCCAAGGGTCACTGGACCTGAGCAGTTTTGAAAACTTGCAGGGTAAACTCCATTAGATTTCAAAGTCTGAAAGTCATTTATCTTTGGGGCTTTAGAAAGTGGCAGTCCCACTCTTTCCAAGGGCCTATGCAGTGGCCCACCTCTCTCAGAATGCAAACTTGAGGGACATTGAGGAGACCACCTTTTTCTTGGCTCCACCTTCTCCAAGCATCGGGGCTACACCCAGGCTCTCTGCCATCTCTGAGGCACACACTCAACTCCTCCAAGTAGTGGCAGCCTAACTCTCCCCAACCCCCAAAGAATGTGCTCCACCTTTTCCAAGGCCTAAGGTGGTACTACTCTTCCACTGCAATGAGATGGAAGCCCATCTTCTGTCTTCAAAGCAAACTCACCCTCTCCACATGCTTGGGTGGGTATGATCTCCTGGTCCCAAGTTTCTTGTCTCTAGACTTTGGCTTCCATTGTTATTCCTCTGAAGCTATTTTACCTTCAAATTGTCCCTTTTCTGACCCTACCAGTCCAGATTGGCTGTTCCAATTATACAGGTCCCACAGCACTCTTGTTGACATTTGATGTAGTAAGCAAGGATCATGCCCATTTGACAGCAGGAGTTTCTACAGCTCTTTCCTGGATAACTCCATTTCCAATCCTGGCTTTTTCTGACATGACTGACTGGTTCCACATTTGATTAAATCCTCACATGGGGCACTAATTTCTAGAGTCTTCCAACCTGGAAGCCCAGAATTTTCCAGAACATCAGTTTCTGGTTTCTTTGTACCCAAGAGTTCAGTTCTCAGCTTATCTCTTTCCTGTTGCACTTCACTATAAGCAACAAGGAGATATCAGGCTGCATTTTCCACATTTAATTTAGAAATCTCTTCTGCTAAAAATCTAAATTCACGACTTTTAATACCTACCTTCCAGCCAAAGCCACTAGTCAATTTAGCCAGATTATCTGCCATTTTAAAACAAGGATTGCCTTCTTTCCAGTTTGCAATAACACACACCTCATTTCTATCTAGAACCTCATCCGAGATATCTTTCTAGTTCACATTTCTACCCACAGTTTCTTCAAAGCATTCTGGGCCTTCTCTATCAAGCATCTACAACTTCTCCAAAATGTTCCCCTCATCCATTTAAAAAGCCATTCCAACGTATTTGGTATTTGCAAACTGCAGCAGCACCCCACTTATCTGGTACCAAATTCTGTTCTAGTTTGCTAACTACTGGAATGTGATATACCAGAAATGGAATGGCTTTAAATAAGGGGAGATTTATTAAGTTGCAAATTTACAGTTTTAAGCCCATGAAATTGTTCAAATTAAAGCAAGTCTATAGAAATGTCCAAATGAAGGTACCACAAGAGGTTACCTTCACTCAAAAAGTCCGATGACGTTCAGGGTTTCTGTCTCAACTGGAAAGGCTCATGGTGAACATGGTGATGTCTGCTTGCTTCCTCTCCAGGCTTCTTATTTCATGACGCTCTCTCAGGGGCATTCTCCTTCATCTCCAAAGGCTGCTGGCTGGTGGACTCTGTCTCATGACTCTCTCATAATTCTAAATAAGATGAGGTTAGTTATTAAAATGATTGTGTTAAAAACATTATGCCTTCTTCCCCTGAGAGCCTTCCATGGGTTCCTTTGTATTATAGAGAATCAATGTTACATCAACAACAACCATAAGATTATTTTCAAAAGTTACTCCTGTTGATTGGAACAATATATACCTGATTTAGCTGAAGTCAAGAGATGATTTTGTTTTTTTCTGTTCTTTTTTCTTTTTTTTTTGCTTTTGTTTTCTGATTATTGGGCCATTCCATTCCCCATGTAACCCTTCTGGATCTTTATCTGCCTACATATCATGAAAGATTTCTTATTTAACTATTTTAGTTCCATCTCTCTGTGAATTACCCAAGTATAAACAATTATTTTTATGATTAATACTCCTGAAAAAATGCCATCAACAACTTTATTCATGTATTATTATTCGTGCTGTTGGATGCTGACCTATTGAAGACAAATTATTTCATCTAATCACAGCACTTTATTTTTATAAAGAACCTATAATTTTATATAATATTTTCAAGCATATCTCACTTGCTCTTTCCACCTGAAGAAACAGTTCTTTCTTTCTCTTTTTTTTTCTAAAAATCAATTATTCAGAGACCATGATATATATAACCTTCAGTCTATAAATACATTTATTCATCAACTATTTATGGAGTGCTTAATATACACTAGAAACAGTTCTGGGTGCTATGATAACGTCGTTTAAAAATCATGCTAAAATCTCAGCTTCTTGGAGTTTGCTGTATAGAAGTCAGACAAAAAAAAACGAATTGCTAAATATTACTCACTTATATAGTAGATGGGATTATTATATGCACAAAAATAAATCACAGGACCTAGTTTCCATTTTTGCATAACAACTATTTTTTACTTTTATCCTGTTCATTAGTGGAAATTATTCTCTTAAGCACAATTTTAAGCAGAATGTCAATATATAAACCAGGTAAAAGTTGGACTGAACAGGCTGAAATAAGAACTAAGATTATGTTGTTTAATGGTTTCCATCAATCTGGAGCCTTCTGGGGTTACCTCTTTGGATCACTAGACTCCTTAAAATAATTTGCTTTTGTCTCCTATGGCAGTCACGAAAAAATTGCCACAAACTGCGTGGCTTAGAACAACAAAAATAGATTCTCTCATAATTTTGGAGGCTAAGAGGCTGAGATCAGTGTGTTGGCAATGTTGTACTTCCTCTAGAAGTTCCAGTTGCTGGTGGCTGTCAACATGCCTTGGCTTCCTTTACTTGTGGTCATATTATTCCTTCTTCAGCTTTGTCTTCACATGACCCTTCTCCTCTTTGTCTTCTTTACTTCTATGTAAACCTTTCTCTGACATTCACTTATATGAATAGTTGTCATTGGATTTAAGTCCTAGTTGGGTAATCTGCAGGATGATCTGTTCTCAAGATCCTTAATTTAATTGCATCTGCAAAGACTCTTTTCCCAAATAAGGCGATTGCTGTTGGTTGAATTATGTATTCCACATGTTTTCAATCTTAATCCATTCCTGTGGGTGTGAACTGATAATAAATAAGACTTTTGTAAATGTTATTTTTAGTTAAGGAGAGAGACAGAAGATAGAAGCCAAGGAACATAGAAGAGAAGGGAGAGAACACCACCAAGTGATGGGAAAGCCAAGGAAGCCTAGGTTTGCTGGCTTTGCAGTTAGACTCTGATACTGACTGATACTGACTGAACAAAGCAAGTTTTCTTACCTCTGAAACCACAAGCCAATAAATATCTGTTTTCACCCAACGGTGTGGTATTTGTCATAGAAGCAAGGAAACTAAAACAGTGAACATTCACAGTTTCTAAGTATTAGAATGTGGACATATCTTTTTGGGGGCCATGATTCAACCTACTATATAAATTCTGTATGGTATTAATATTGTGAATGGAAAGATGATTTAACAAACTTTATAGAAAGTGAAGTATTTTTAAATTTCTTAAACCTGCAGTGAAGTCTTTGTATATTTTTGAAAGCATTGGGAATAAATAGTTACTAGATTTCAAGTGTTCTTCTGAAAGAGCCTACAATTGACATAAATATGCACATAGTATAATATGTTAAAATTTTGGAATATTGCTTGAACTTGTTGAAGAGTTTCATGATCATATAAAGCAACTAAATCTAACACTTTAAACATTTCATGAAAAGGTTTCATTAAACAGAAACACACATAAAACAAGATTATGCAATGACTGATTGATGAAAATGTTGTGACCAGAGGCTCTTCAGAAACCTAAACTTAGGTTTAGGTTAAGTATTTGCCAATTCAGTGCTCATGGCAACTTTGTAGAACATAACTATCACAAATAATGTAAACTGACTGCAATGCAATCTTCCCCTCTCCTAAACGATTTTATTTTTGCCTTGACTCTCCTTAAATCTCCAACACTCTCCTCCAACCTCACTCTCACTTGATTTAGTCATGGTTACCATTTCACATGGAAGAGGAAAGTGATGGAATACAACATAGATATATGCAAGAATACACCTCATAAGTTTGTATGTTAATGGTTTTTCAAAACATGAACACAAAGATCTGACAAGTATTGAGAGCAAGACAAAGAACTGGCTCAGCATCTCAGAAGCCCCTTTTTCACCCCCTTCAAATTATTACCCATGGATGGGAGCCACTATTTTGACTTCCACTTTTTTTTTTTTTCATTCTATATAAATTTAAAAAAAAGACAAATATACGTTTTTTTTCCTGGCTTCTTTGTTCAACAAGATGTCTATGAGATTCATATATACTAATACGTATAGTTCTAATTCATTCATTACCATTAATATAGCATGCTATCATATAAATATACTTAACGTTCATTATACCTAGGCTGGATATGTGAGCTATTTCTAGTTTGGGAAATTCTAAGTAATGTTGCTATGAACACTCTTGCTATTGCATATGGCTGGAACTGCAATTATGAATTTATATTCTAGATAAATGAAATGCCAGCAAGCTTGTCTACAAGAGTAAATTTCTTAATTGGACAAAAGAGCATGGATTCTCATGACTGTAAACACCATCAATGTGTTTTAGCCTCCTACAGCATGGCAACACCCAATATTAGATAATCCATTATTTGATAGTTCACACATTGCATGTGAAATTCTACCTTCTGGTCAAGATAATGCATATTAAAATACTCTTTTATAACAAGTTATTTAATAAGACAGTCCTAACATTTTAGCTAGGCTAATAAATTTTCCCTTTACTGACTTTTTGAATAAGAGGATTTATTTACATATCTACAAATAGGTATTGATATTGAAGAACTCTCTGAGAATGTGCTGGGCTTTTATCATTTCGTCTTACTCTCCCCCAAGCTGGCATCCACTTTTTCCCTTATGTATAATGTCATACCTATCTCATATGCAGAGACTATTATTAAATTTAAGGTGGTTTAAAGAACTTGATTCTGACATTTTAGGAGTCAAAATTTTTGTGAATCTAATGTTATGGTTATATCCTAGTCCTAATAACTGAGCTTCTGTCCCATTCCTGAACCTAGTTTTGTCTCTAAGTTTTGAAGGCTTAATGCTTGCTTCTAATACCCTCTCCTGGAACAGAGTCCTAGCTGTGCTTCTACATACTCACTAGAGATATCAGTTTGGTTCTTATCACTTCTTATTTGTGTGTTGCAACAACTTCATAACAGATCTCTTACTGCCAAAAACTTCTCCATTATTTATAGTACCTGTCAGCAGAATTATTTATATAATCCAAAGCGATGGCTAAAATATTTCACATTGAAGAAGACATGGGCACTGACTACTCAGAATGATTGCAGGCTGAAGCTCTGAAAATTGATACTGGGAATCCCATGCTTTAGTTTATGTTAACCTTTTTGTTGTTGAATCATGGTGAGGCAGGATATTCAAGGGAAGACAATGGAATGGCAGAGGAGTTGTGGAATTGAAGGATGCAATCAGGGTTTGAAACAGTGACCATTCTTGCTCATATGGGTGACAAAATAGAAAGTCACCCTATTGGAAAGATCAGGCATGTTTGTGGAAGAGATAAAGGAATTCTGGACTAGCTAGCTCACTTTGATGGAATCTAGCCTATTAAGTTCATGCATCACCAATGTCCTTCCTAGCCTACTGTCTCATATAATTGCTAAAGCCATCTTTTAAGTCAAATGCATTTGTTCCCAGGGGTTGCTGTAATAATATATCAAAAACTGGGTGACTTAAAACAACAGAAATTCATTCTTTCACTGTTCTGGAAGCTAAAAACCTAAAAGTAAAGTGTTGGCAGGTTTGATTTCTTCAGGAGATATTGAGCGAATCTATTCTATACTTGTCTTCTGGCATTTGACAATTACCTGCAATTCTTCAAATTCCTTGGTTTATAGCTGCATCCCTAAAATCTCTTCCTTCCTCCCGGTGTGTGTACCTCTGTAAACAAATCTCACATTCATTTCTCTTGTAAAGACACTAGTCATTATATTTAGGGCCTTCCTTAATCTACTATGACCTTATTTTAAATGTTTAAATCTGCAAAGCATTACTTCCAAATCAGGTCACAATCACAGATACTGAGGGTTAGGATCTAAACATTTATTTTAAGGGTCACTATTCAACCCATTACATGGATGACTTTTTTCTCATTACAGACCTGCTTAAATATCCCAATGGCTCTCTATTACTTTTGGTAGCACAACTAAAATCCATGGTACCATAAATCCATGTAATACTGTAAACAAAGACGCAAAATGTATCTACTTGTCCACTATCCTCCCCCCACCCCTTCTACATTCCAACAGTAAATGCCCATACAATTTGTATAAGTCCTTTGTGCCCTTACTACTGAGCCATGACAAAAAGATTAATCAAGTTTTTTGTCTAACAGTCTGCACAATTAAACACGTGACTAAATTTATAAAGTGCTATATGATCCGCATTGATGGCAATATGTCTAAAGTGCTATGGGAATAAAGATAGGAGTGGCTTATTCATCATGGCATAGCAAGCAGAAGTAATGGAGTCAGGGAAGTCTTCTCTAAGAAAATGACATATGAGCTTAGTTCGGATGAAATATACAGGAGTTGAATTTCACTGATTCTTCAAAAAGAGGACAGGTAGCAGGGCAGGCCAGGACAAGGTAGCAAGTCAGGGCAGGTTTCACTAAGACACCACAGCATGAAAAATAATTTTATATTGCAAAAGAATATGCAGCTGGGAAATCTGAATGGAACATGAGGGAATAGGTAATAAACGACAATCACAATATGTTAAGGAATTTTGAATTTATTTAGTAGGCATTGGATGGCCGTGTTCCATAATTATAATCACACTCTTGTAAACATCCTCAACTGTTCCCCATTGCCTTCAAAATTAAGTAGTCTGCTAAGATATGAATTGAACAAAATGTATTCCAAAAATTGTGTGGATTAATGCATTGTGATTATGATTTTATCTGCCTTCTGTGTAAGTCTATTTAATAAAAATTTTTAATACATCAGTGATGTTTAAAAATCATCGACAAAGTAATAATTGAAACAATAGTCTCTGTGCCTAGTTTATCCATTTTGTGGCCTTATGCAACTCATGGGAAATGTAAATATAGTCCCATGGCAAATTATTCCTCAGCTTCCATAGCAAATGTTATTTAAATATTTAATTAAGGAAACAGAACACCTTTAAAGTGCTAGCCTGCTTTTAAATCCCTGACTTGACTAGTTTTATTAAGTATTTTAACAGAAAGCACTATAAAGTCCAAAGGGCACTTATTGAACCCAAAGGGCACTTCCTCTAGACACTTGTGTTGAATCTTTGAGTGACTGGTTTGGGTTCCATTTGTCAAGTTCTGACTGTAGGTTCAGCTTGATGCCTCACTGTTAGATTATGCAAAATCCTAATCTGAGTCTCAGACCATATCAATGGTGTGATATAGAAAGACCGCCATAAAATAAACCCAAAGAGATTTATAATTTACAATTCCTCTCTTGAGTGAAACCACTAAAGAGAAAGTTTTGGATGGGTCTTCAGTAGACTACTTCACTGTCTGGGGGTGCCAGGCCCCATGTTGACATTTCATAGGCATATCCTTTAAGAAGAAGGCAATTAGAGCCTTTTCTTTCCATTTTCAGGACAAAATTGCCATTACAGTACCACAAGAAACACCGAATTTGCATTCGGCCAAATACATAGAAATTCTTTTGGGGCAAAATCCCATCCTTTTCATATATTATAATATATTTATTTTAAACTAAGTTTTATTTCACTCTCACTATGTGTCATCTTCCACATAAAGTAATTCACATATTTGTTTTAACTTAATCTTCCCAAAACCTTATTGGGAAGACTTGGTTTCAGGCCTTTGTGCATGAATAGGAAACTATGTCTTTCAGAGATTAAGTATTTGTCCCAGATCATACACTTAAAGAGCTGCAGATCCAGACATTGAATTGAGGCCATCTGCCTCTGCTGATGAGTATGCAATCTCTCACTCTACAGCCCTCTCAGTTTAAACTGCTTGATTTTTCTCTCCTTCCTCTTTTTAAAGTGTTACTGTTTTATTTTGATTAGTCTACTTTTTGGCTATTGTCCCTTATTGAACCTGGCTTATGGTTAAGTGTTGCACTTATTTATGTTACACCCTCATGGGCTAATGTTTTCCTTGCTTTAAAAGTTAATAAAAGCTTCTCTCAATCACCATATTGGTGCAAAAGGTGTGAGGCTTGGCACTCAGTCCAACTTTCTGGGTTCAAATCACATCAGTTTGCCTAGGTTTCAAGTTTCCTGGGAAACAGGACATTGAGTGCTAAAACTGGAACTGACTTAAGCAACTCAGGATGTTTGGGCACATTACACTGTACTCATCTTAAGAGATTTATGATTTCTTTTCTTTGCTACTCATTCTATATTCCACTTATCCTCAGCTAGCACCTCTGCTAGTCTAGGTAGCTTACCTCGAGATGGAGTGGTGGTCTAGATAGTCATCTCAGGCTGCTCTTTTTGTATTTATCATAATACTGGGCAAGGAGAATCAATATGTGATCAAGTAGATCGACTGGGGTACCGGGTGTATTTTTTCTTGCTCCTGTTTTGTAACTGTGACACTACCACTTTCTGACCATTAGAGTTAAACTATATGTACTATAAATGTGGCAACCTTTTCTGCTGGTTTCTTTTCACAAGGAGTCTGATGTTCCCAGGAAATGGTCATAGTTTAAATTTAATGAGTCTCTGGGAAAAGTATTTCCCCCACTAGAGGACAATTTTAGTTCGGCAGCAGTAGTAGCTAAGTGAGCATTAGTGAGTGTAAATCCATGCTCTTGGCCACATGCCTAACTTCTCTCCCTGCCCCATGGCTACTCTTTTCATGTGTCCACTGTGTCGAAGACAGAGGCTGGTTGATGTCTACCCCCAGATCTATTCTGTGTACATGGTTGTTCAGTGCTTTCACTCTGAGGAAACCCTTCTGGTGGGATTTAAGAGAGAGAGTTTGAGCTTTTTTATCCAATCAGTTATTGGATGTGGGTTGCATCTGAGGAAGACATAGCTTTGCGTGGGCATTTTCCTTTGGCTCACCCTTTATGGTATGCAAGTAACAGTATTTAATCTCCAGGAAAACATAATTCTCTTAATCTCTTTGATTAGGCTATACCTGTGGCCCTTATATAAAGGTCCCATGAAACAGTGCCTGCCTTTCCCTGCTCACTGCCTCCTTTATGCATTCTATAGTTTCCAAATTCTAAGCCTCTCCTTTAAACCTCTTTATCCTCACCTCCAAGTCTGATTTCCTATCCTCCACTTTGTTTCATAATCATACTGTCCAATCATGGAAGAGTCAGAGTAGGTCCACTAGCTCTTAATTTATGATATATTACACATGGGAGTTGAGGAAGGCTCAGGAAACTCAGCCTTCTTTTCTGATCGTGACAATGAAACTTTTTAATACTATTTGGGTATACAACAATGGAAATGACCTTTTTTACAATGACTCTTGTCCCAGAGGCCCAAATACAAGATTCTTCGCTGTCAGTAATTACCTCAAATTATCTAATAATCCCTGCCAAAGTCAAACCCTGAAGAGTTATGACACATTTCTGATTACCTCTCTCCCTTCTCCCAGTCTCCTTTTATCCCTACATCATATCCTTCTGATACTACAGAAATGGGTCTAAATGATATCCTCTGGATATCCTCTGATTTCCTTTCAGGAAAATTTGTACATGCATTCCTCCAGGAAGACTGGCCCTTGACTTGCTCGAAATAGATTTTCCAAAAAAAAAGAACTTCATGTTTCCTCTCTTAATACAATAGCTTGGCTATTTTCTCCTTGAAAAATCATATTTTAATGTGCCATTAAGTGAATGCTGCCTAAGTGATTGCTCTTTGATTCCTTTTATTATAAATCCTATTTTACAGCCACACACAGCCACCACTACTATACCACCACCCTCCTAAGCAGATACATGCCTTGGCTGGAGAAGAAAAAATATCTTATAGAAAATCAAAAAAGAGTATAGTAATAATTTTAAAGATAATGTTATATTTACATGAAACTGAAAACAGTGTCATCACTAAATAAGGGTATGCAATGCACAATGAAGCAGTCAAATGTAGTTTTTATCTTCAGAACTTGATAAAGTTTTCAAAATAATGAAAGATGTGCAGTTTAATTGGGCAGTATACTTAGTAGCATTTTTCCAAATGCATTTGACTAGATTGGAAATCACTGTCAAATTGCTTGGATATATTAAACTAAATTATATTTAATATCAATTATTCTAATTGGCACTTATAAATTCTGATTTGGTTGTCTTAGAAACAAGCACATTATTCTTGGTCATATTCATTAGTTATATTGGTATGTTTAACATAAAATTTAAAAATAACACATATTAAAATAAAAAGGACTTTAATTTGTATGATAGTTGTCAAATATCATTTTATCTTTATTCGAGATTGTTTGGCCCAGCTGTAAATTTGAAAATAATGTTTTCAAAATACTTTAATTTACATTTTCTGTTAAACTTCTGTAACCCTGTCAATCCCCTTCATTTATCATATTTTATAATCATCTTTATGTGAATTGTCTTTGGACAAGTTAAAATATCAAAAATACCCTTAATTAAGAGTCCACTTTCTTTCATAAATCAATAGTGGTTTGCTACAAATGAAATAAACATGAATATAATATTGCAGTGTTCAAAAGCAAATTACCTCCAAGTGTTTTACATGGACATAGAATGGAAATTATCTTAATCATTATCAAAGTGCTGTGTAACTATTGACTAAGTCTGGCAGCAGTGGCTTTATATTCCTTATTGAATATTATGGACTTTGAAGATCTTCATTGCGTTGGATAAAAAATATCATTTCATATAGGTAATTTTGGAGAAATCATGAACCAAATGCCAAGCGCAGTGAAGATCTGGGATAAAATATTATTATTCTTTTGGTAGGTTTTATAAAATAAAATCCATTTTTAATAAACACAGCTATTATATAATTGGTATGCAGTCGAAACGTAGATGAAAATCGATTACTTATGGGCAAGACATTAAGAAGTGCCATCAGCTGTTTCTAATTTGGAAAATGTTTTCTACTAATCTCTTGAGTCTACTTAAAATTCTTCACTCTTGGAGGGCCACAAGTTTTCCTGAAGTCAGGCTGCTTGTCTGCAATGAGAAGAGTTTATGAAGTATTTTTGGTATTTGTCTGGTAATTTGATGAGGTGTAAAAAGGCTCTTTCAATAATCTTGGAGATGTATTTACTTAGTGACAGAGATAGCTTTGAAATAGAGTATAATGAACGCTGTAAGAATTTGGACAAAATATTCTATAGATTTTTCTTAAGTCTCTGAAGCTACATCCTCAGGACATAGCAAATATTACATCTTTATCAATAATATATCTATGATGATGGCTTTACAGCAATAGCATCACTTTTTTCCTTTATTTCAAAGAAATTAGTTTATATTATTTTTGAATGCTTAATATCAGCTTAACAGCCCTACTGGATATTTGGCAGAGAAAAGATGATCGACTATCTATAAGGACAGGTATTTTAACCAAAGGTCAAACTGGTTAACTGATTTCAAAAAAATCAGCAAAATAAGCATACAAACAAAATACAATTGGTGGACACTTTAAAGGTCTGATTAAGAGAGTATGAATCTATGTGATGATGCCAATTATTCTACACGTCACATTTTATGAAATCACAGCTGATAATTTTTAAATATGTACTGTGTTTATAATGATCTAACTGATGTAATTTTTTTATTAGGCAAAACAAATGTTCACATTTCCAAAACCAAAGGGACTATATGTAGTAGAAATGAGATTCTTATGTAAAAGTAAATATGAGTGTCATGCCATCATTAATATTTAGAAGTGCAACTTCATAATTTTTTTCTGATGTCCAAATCTGTGTTACCACAGACCTGCGATATTGAAACTTTTTTAAAATATGGAAAAGCTAGCATAGCTATTGTATAACACATATGAGTCAAGTCAAATTAGCAATATGTTAAGTGGTTAGACAGATCAAGGTTTTTGTTTTTTTTCCTATTTGTTTTGTTTGACAGGCAACTCAGAAACTTTCAAGAACTGTGCAGCCTCAGTCACTAGCCAGCAGGTTGGGAAGACATGCAGATAAAAGTCTAAACATGAATGAACTGAATACTCTCCATATCTCAGCACTTTCTGGTTCCCCAATTTAGATATTTTCATGGGGAATATAGAAAAATATGTGTGCTTTAAGAATATTTTTCTCTCTCAGAACAACTATTAAGAAAAACATGAGTGGCTTGTCTTTTTTTTAACCTTATCTATAATATCCTCCTTAGTACCTTCAACCTGCCTGATGTGGCACAACATGCTATATTGAAGTAGATTTGAAGGACTAATGGTGCAGAAATAAGGGACAAAAAATATCAGGATAGAGCTGACTAAAGGACACAGAAAGGAGCAATAGGTGCCATTTCTCAAGAGTGAAAACAGTAGTGTGATAATTACCTTTTATTTTTTAAATAATGGTGTACCTCTTAGGGGGTCTAATTATATGTGTGGAAAAATATTTGAAGTCTTGTGCTTTATGTTAACCATGGATATTTCCAGGGAATTCCAAAATATATTATGACATCTCCAATATAAATTGATATTCCATATAGTCACTCAAATATTTATTAAGCAACTGGAATGTGCCAATACCTGTCATATATGGGATAAATTGTTGGACAGAACAAAGATTCCTGACCCAAATGAGTTTACATTTAAAAATGTGGAGATGAAAAGAAAATAAACTATAGATGTAAGAAAAATGTAAACAATATGATATACTAGCAGGCAATAGTGATATGGAAAGAACAAAAGTAGGACAGGAAGTCGTGCCAGAACTATCCCTGGCAATATGGTTGAAATTTTGCTATTTAAATATTTTAAGTAAAATAATGTTTTAAATCACCAAATAATTTTAAACCACTGAAATATTATCCCAAATCTTTGGAAACCCACTGCAGGTTTAACTAAACATGTTGAATGCCCATCACATCCAATTTTAATAGGTTAGAAATCAAGAGTAGAAATCTCATTGTCCCTTAAAGGACAAAGATTTGGATCAAAGAAATTTATCTAATAGTTTTCCATAAAATATTTAATTTAAACTGTTAGCAAGCAGGTAAATAGTTGTCATCTATTAGAGTTATCATATCTTATAAATATATCATAATCTATCGGTACCTAACGACAAAAATCTCTAAATTGTTTCCCCAAATATTTTCATGTGATGAATTCAGAACTCTGTAAAATTTAAATATTATGATAAAGTGAAATAGTAGAAATCAATCTCCCAGTATTCTGCATCCATAAGGAAAAAATAAGGAGGGAGACCTAATACTTTGTCCAGTAAACAGAATTTCAAAATATATAATTTTAAATTATGAACATCTGCTCCTAAAGTATAAAAATAGAAATATATTTTAGTCTCTTCTGTTATTTATTTATTATATGATTATTAAATTATCAGTTGTATAACAGAGTCATACTTCCTAAGAAAAAGAATTTTAATTTTGTTGCATATCTTCACCATCAGATTATTTCTGAGTAATGAAACAACCTTTTACATTGCAGGTACAATTTTCACTATGTCATTGAAATATCACTAAAAGATACGTTATATTTTTCTCCCCATATCAAAAAAAGAAAAAATTCTAAAAACTGATTGAATGTGATATGTGGTATACCCAGGTACTTATATGGGATTCACCATAAAAAACAAGTTTTTATAAAGTTACCATCCATAACTTGCTAATTTCAAGAAGATTACAAACACTGGATTACAGTCTGAATATGAACATTTTCTCCAAGTGGCCAATTTTCTTGCCAGGTGTTACCCACCAACTAAATATTTATGCACTGCAAACAAAATCACTCTTCCTTTCCTCCTTCAAAGTATGATTTTTTTTTTTTGTAAAAATGATGTCGTATAATAATTAAACACTCAAATAATATGGAAAAGTGTCAAGAAAATATTTAAATTTACCAATTCTCACAAATCAGAAATAACTGTCAGTTTCTTTATCTGACATATATCTGCAGACATACGTAAAGTAGACAGAGTTTCTCAAAAATGTCATACTAAAGATATTTTGATTTGCATCCGAAATATAAGACAGACACAAAAAGTACATAAGCATACATTTTGCAAGTAATTAGACAGCAAATAATTGTGTAATTGCCATGTAGGCAAAGGAAAAACACCATTAACAATCAAACACAGGAAAGTGTGTTCCTCATTGATCACAAAGCCATCCTGCTCCGAGAGGTAACTTCGTTGATTTTTGTCATAATTATTTTCTTGCTTTTCTATTTAGTCTAAACAATTGTGCATGCCTAACTATCATAGTGTCGAAGGTGTACCTTTGTATGTGTGTGACTTTATTTTGTTGGCTCAATATTATGCTTGTAAGATTTATTCGTTCCTCTTCACTGTGGTGCAGTGTGGCCAGCACAAAGAGCAAATCCCTTCAGAAGCTGTTGGGTTTTCTGTTGCAGAAATGTTACATGAAAAGTCTCATATGTGGACCCTGGTGCGCATGTTTATAACTTATTTCCTAGGTGTGAGTTCCTTTGTCATAAGGTAAATTTAGCTTCAACTTTACTAGATAAGGTAAAACTTTTTTCAATGAGTATATAAGTGCATGCTCCCTTCTGCGGTTAACAAGATTCCTGTTGTGTCAACTGCCCCCTCCATTTTTAGTTCTTGCTAATTTCATGGCAAAACAATGTATCATTTTATCACAACGTATTAGTGTAGTTTAAAATAAAATCTAAATAAATTCATATATTAAAATAAAATACTTTAATATTAATATAGAATATAATAAATTAACTAAAATAAATTAATATAAATACAAATATTTATAATAAATGTCATTTATATTTGCCTGATTAATTAGAAGGATGACCTTTTATTTTATTCTTTGGTAATGGGGATTTTTCCTTTTGTGTTTTGCCCCTCCAGGACTTTTGACTCATCAATCTATTGGGGTGTCTCTCCTGCTATGCAAGAGTTATTTTTTATATTCTAGATGCTAATTCTGTATAATTTATATGTGAAGCAAATATATCCATTCACACTCTAATTCCTTTCTGTCTAGCTTCTCTTCATGACCCAAATTTCTTAATTTTGATGGAGTAAAATTAATATTTTCCTTGCTGATTAGTGCTTTTCTTAGCACATTTAAGATGTTCTTCCCTCTCTATCATTTACGAATTGATTTTTCTTTCACATTTAGGTTTTAAAATCACCTGGAATTGATTTTTGCCTTAGATTGGATGTTAAAGATCAATTTTATTTTTATAGGATAGCCTATTTTCCAGAGACAGCTATAAATGTAGTTTTTCTATTTCCTGTTGGTATAGAGTGTCATCTTTTTATTATATCAAGTGTCTGTGTATGCACACATTTATTTTAGGACTCTGTGGTATTAAATTGTCTTACATGCCTAAATAATTCAGCACTATTAAAGCCTTGTTTTAATTACTAAAACTGGAAGAAACATGTCCTCCCATTTTCTTCTTCATGGGTTTCCCAACTCTTCTTGGCATCTTGAATTTCTAATTATATTTTAGAATCTGACTGTCAAGTGACATCCACATACATACATGCACTCTGTGCCTATCCATACCATTTTTGTGAATTAAAATTGCAGGTAAACTATACATCTATGGAGCACTGTATATTAATTTATTTAAATTTGCCAAATATAACTAAGGTCTACCTTAGTGTTTAGAAACTTATACCTTATTTATTTTTGTCCAGTTCATTGAGTTGGACTGTTCTTATAATATATAAATCTCCCGTTGAACTTTTTCTATTTATAGACGAACAAAACTACTTTTGTTTCTTAGTCAATTCTTAGCTGTCTGCCTAATATATTTGATTATCACACATTTTGTGTAAAAATGCTTAAAAGATTAAGTTGACATGCTAGATGACATTCTTCTATGAAGAGAATTTACTTTTACTTCTCATAAGAATATAAGTTAGAAGCCCGAAACAAGGATTTGACTGATTCTAGGCTGCATTTTGGCCTTTGCAAGCCCTTGTCTACTTATATTCTCCCTTCTCCAAGAACACACTCCTTCAGAGCTCGAAGAGAAAGTCATCCTTGTACCTGATGGACCCTGACTTCCCATGCACATTCTCTGGTCACTGGACGCTTCTAAAACCTCTGCCCAACTTCTCCTATTGTCACCCTTTGCATCTGCTCAACTTCCTACCTTCTTAGATTTCACCTTCGAATTGGCAAATGTCTCAAGAGAAAAACAAGTCTCAGAAGTCAGTCTGAGGTCTCTGGAGTTCCTATTTCTTCAGAATGTCAGATTCAAATCCTTGAATCCTTGGCAGATTTCTGATATACTACAAATTTTGCCTAAACTTTTTGGTTATGGGGGAAGAGGTCATCTGAAATAAGCTGCCCATCATTTCCAGTTGTAGCAACTATTTCAGAATAGTCAAAATATCTGGTGTTTGAATGACAAAACTCTTTTCTTATTTTCCTTTTCATTTAACTTTAGAAATAAAGTGCTTATTTAAAATATTTTGTGTAAATGCCAATGTTTGAGAAAAATTTGCATCCTTAAGAATTCAAAATCTTTCTAAAGAACTCATAACTTTTTAAAATTCAGAGTTAGGGTACGTTTTCTTTTTGATTTTCTTTATTCTCAAATTGTATCAATAAAATTCAACAGGTAAATGTATATTAAATCGGTGAGTTCATTTTCTTATCATTTCTAATGTTGATGCTATTTTACTCTTCTTACTGTTGATGTATTACCTCACTTTGCATAAATTCAACTTATTGATACCGTAAACTGGTGGTATAAAGATTTTTAAATAACATTTTAAACTATAAATTCAGTAAAATATTTATTACTGCCTAATCCAAAACAAAGCTCAAAGGACACAATTGATAAATAACAAGGAAGAAAACTACTTAAATAGGATAATATGAGTAAATGAGGACTCTCAATAAATGATAAGAACTTCATGCAACTTATGTAAGTAAAAGGAAAAAATCTGTACTGCAGGCAGAGTGATTATACCATAAGGAGAAGTCAGTTTTAAGATAATGGGTGCAGTTATAATTTAATACTAAACTTTTATGGCCTTGAAAAATTACCCATTCCTCAGTTTAGGTGAGAGAAAAAAAAATGTGTGCTTATGAAATAATTAATAATGGTGATATAAAATTAGAACAATTGTAACAAAGAAAACACTTATTCAGGCCCTGCTCACAACAATTATATTTTTAGATACATCATCATGGAGTTTTATAGAATACATAAATGCTTAATACATTGCACAGGAATCTTCATTATCAACTAAGCACCTATTATGCATGTGGCGGGAGCATTACATATAAAACCTGGCTTAAATTTTATCTATACTCAGTTACACCACATAAGATCAAAAATTTTTAAATTTCCTCTTTAAAACGAAATTAGATTCTCAATTCAAAGTGACATGAAGTAGGCATGGACAATACACAACACAGGAGAGAATATCATAAATCCATCATCTTTTATCACATTTCCATATGAATATTTATCCAGATTATTAGCTGAGGTTTAGTTGTACTTGACGAATTATTTCAAAGGAAAGAAAAAAAAAATCAACCAATTACTTATTCTGCAATGTAGCCAAACAACTTACAAACTTTTAAAAAGTTGACTTATTTAACTCAGTTCACTACAAACATTTTGGGTTTAGTTACAGTTTAACATTTATATTTTAATTAAAGTATTTTAAAATTTTTAAAATTTCGCCATAAAGAATGGACTGTGTCTTTCAAATGTGTTTGTGTCTGTGTGTATATGATATCGGCATTTACAGTTAAAGTGATTCATGCTGCTCTTAAAATGTAGGTGTTGGCTCAATGGACCATATAGCACAGGCTTTGTAGTAAAATATCGTATTGTTGCTATGTATACATGTGATCACACACACTCACAACAAACACACACATCTATGCACACACCTCTCAGCATTCTGTTTATAAATTAGAGTCTATACATACCCTTGTAAGTACGTAATGACTAAAACTTCATATTTCTTAGCTACTATAAGCAATATAATTTTAGATGGATTTTCACAACTGTATAAGTTTTCTATCTTTTGAGAGATACAATTTCAACTTGGAGCTGTTCAGCAAGTCACTAATTGCAACAAGAGAAGGTAATTTGCAATTCCTCTCCCACTTCCCTAGCACAGGAAGAAGGTTCTACATCCACTGGATCTGCGGTCAGAACACCAAGCACGTGTACAAAGGAGAGGAATATTTAGCAGAAAGACACACACAAAGAGAAAACTTGACAAGATGTCAGCTCTGGGGAAATGCATGCATAATATGCATTTTGTAAAGCATACTGAATCATAGAATAAATTTTATAATTACAATAATGTTTAAGCAAACATTAAAAAAGACATCAGATTGTCTGGAAATAGTAACAAGGACCTTAATGTAAGAACATGTAGAAAGACAAGCAATAGGAACAACTTGGTTATGTAGAAAAGTATCACAAGAATTAAGCATTATTGAACAGAATTGGAAAGAAAAGGGAAGTAATCTGAAATAAAAATTAGAATGAGTTTCTATTATTCCTAGCTTTTACATACATATATATATATATCACAAAGCTTAAAAATGCTGAGTGCTTGCAGTTACTTGTTCATATAACAAATAATTAATGAGCTGCCTCGAAGGATGGAGGGCTCAGAGGCAGTATAGGCAGGTATGGGTGCAGATGGCTGCTGTCCTGCTTGTCCCTGTTGGTGTCATTGCTACTGCCCTCAGCCCCTCAGCCACCAGCGCTTCCATAGTGTGCAGTTGCCACTTTCTGGGTTTGGGTCCTACTTTATTGTGGGTACTGGAGTAAATGTTGATGCAGCTCCTGTCATCACACTCTGTGCCAACTTCTGTACAAATGCCTGAAACTTATCCAGCATCTCAACTAAGTGACCATATTAAAAAATCTGCATTTTCAGCCTGCTGCTTGGTCTTTGACAGAATAAAATCTATGTCACTCTGTCTTCTCATATATTCCAAATACCATCCCAGACAATGACCATCAATTCAATAAGCATCAATGAGCATCGTATTTTGATGTTAGGCACTCTGCTACGGACTGGGCATAAACAACAAGTAGGGCATTATTTCCACCATTGTGGAAATGCATATAAGTAGGTAAGGATAAGTGAACATGGAAGATTAGAGGATGTATAGAAGAGGAAAGCTGTGTTTTGATTCTAGCTATACCAATTCCTTAGCTCCATGATTTGGGCACGTTACCTGTTCCAAGCCTTATTTTCCTTATTTCTATAATGGAGATATTAATAACTCATATGATTTGGGGTTTATTCGTAAAATATGTAGTAGTGTGCTAACATATCGTAAGTACTCAATATGAGATATTATTACAATTATTACTAGTGGGAGAAGGGATAGATGACACGTGATATGTAATACATAAGAAGGGGATTGAACTTGGGTTGAAGCATTGTTTCTGGATGGAAGCAACTAGCTGAAGTCAAATAGAAGATGCTAACGAGTAGAAACAGGAGAAGAGAAGTGTAGAGCCGGGGTAAGACAGAACTGAAGCAGAGGATAGCAAGCTCAAAGCGTGGTGAAAACCTTGCAAATGCACAATGCACTAGAGACCTAACAATAGTTCAATGTGGCTAGATTTTAGAATTTAAGAGTTCAAAGAGTGGAAGCAGGTCAAATGAGGTTTTGAAAAGGTATTCAAGGTGTATTTTCTTTATTTCTGTAAACCTAATTGGGGAATACAATAGTTAATGAATTGTAGTTAATTAGAGGTATAATTAATATATTCTACACTATATAATATTGTTTTTATAGTTCTTTTATTGTTTTAGAATTATGAGTGAAACAACCTTCCACATTTAACCTATTTCCTTTTACATATATGATTAATTGTGTATGCATGGGCTCTCCAGACTTGAGAAAAGTTACAAAGAAAAGTAGTTTTATGTGGTTCAATTACAAGTGCATAGATGTTTCTGTGTGTTATTAGGTTTATCATACTCATATGACTATGTGAAAACGTGCAATCCAAGGAATTGCAGAAGTAATATGATTCTGATTTCCTTGAACAAAAAATCTGGAACTCTAAATAATTTACCCAAGATAATTAAGCTTATAAATGACAGAATCAAGGATTTTCATCTAGTATTCCTTCTATTATTCAATAAATAGTTACAGTTGTAAGATATCTGTCTCCTTCAATTGATTTTAATTTGTTCAATTTAATTAATATCTGAAAAGGCAATACATGTCATAGATAAATGTCAAAATTCAACAGATTTTATCAAAGTCTGATATGCAACTCGCTCCTAACCTTGATTCTCATCATCACGATTCCCCTGCCTAGAGATGAACTGAGTGAGGTTCTATAGAAGTTGCTTCTTGTGTAATTTATCCATTCTGGCTCCTTCATCTTTACTGAAATGGTTAAGAAATGTTTATTATTTCCAGTTATCTCTATTTTTAACAGTAACTACATGACTCCATCATTCAAAAAAGTATGTTTCTTTTCTGACTATTCTATCTCTAATATTTTTTCCAACGCATTTGTGTTTCACACAACTGATACAAACAGTAGAAAACAGTCACTAGTCCTGTTTACAAGGTGTTTGTGTGGGTTTTTCCATGTACTTTACCTTTTTTGTTCCATAAGACATATGTTAGTTGGGATAGTATATCTTGCGTTCCTTCTTATTCTTATGGTCTATGATTTTTGTGTAAGTCGCTTCATCATGAACCAATGCATTTATATCATATCACTCTCCAAACTCAACTTATTCTTTATGAGTGTATCAGACAGATACTGTATCTACAAATGTTCTTTTGTTCTATTTCTCCTTAATCAAGGTCATAGCTCCTCTTCTTAAATCCAACTGGTTGGATTTTAATCTGCTGCTATCTATGGCTATCTTTACCTCTACTTACACTGTTCTAGCTTCCCAGAACATCGCCCCTTTTTCTCTACTGATGCAAGCCAGTCATCTACACGAAAATACAGTAGTGATTTAGTGCTTCATGAAACATATTTCACTGTTTCCACACTTACCATTGTTCTTTCTCCAGTTTAAAAAAGAAACAACTCAGTAACATTTGTTGCATCAATAAATCACTTTAAATTACTTTTTATATGTACTTCTGACATTCTAAGTATTTATAACGAAATGCATAAACTGAAATAGAGGTTCCATGAGAGTAGAAACTTTTCCTGTTTTGCTCACTTTTTTATTCCAAGTGCATAAAGCAGAGTGAAACTTAAAACACAGAATATATTTGATGAATTAGAGTGAATATTTCTTGGTTTTTCCTTTCTTCCTTTCTTCCTTCCTTCCTCCCTTCCTTTCCCCCTTCTTTCCTCTTTCTCTCCATTCTTTCTTTTCTCCTCTTTCTTTCTTGCTTAAAAGCAATATAATACTAATGCATATTGCATTTTTTCACTGAAAATCATAGATTTTTTTATAGAAGCAATTACAGAATTACCTTATTCGTTATAGAAGGTATATTGCATTCCATTGCTTTTATTCTGCCATATTATATAAAATTTTGTATAAATTTCTATTGACAACAATGTCAGATGTCCCGCTTGAGTGAATGAATTCATAGGTTGTATTCCTAGAAGTGGAATCCATAAGACCAAGTATAGCTACACTCAAATTATGGGAATACTCAGTAAAGGCTATACTATTTCACACCATCAGCAGCAGCAATGCATGTGAGTTCTTTCTAACTCTCCTCATTACCCTATTCTGTTGTCTGTTACTTTTACTTATTAATTAATGTATTACTTTATTTTTGCCAATGAGTGGTAAAAGAAAATGGTTTCTCATTTAAGGTTTAGGGCTTACTTTCTTATGGTGAAGTTGATATACTGTCAAATGTTTAAGAGTTATTTTTAGTTCCTCTTATGTGCTATACTTGTTCCTGTCATATGTTCATTATTCCTATTTAGCATGTGCCTGTTTTATTATTGATTTTAGTGTTTTTTTGTGTTGTAAGCAAATTGGTCCTTGGTGATTTCAGTGACAATTTTTTTTTAACCCCTTAGATTGTCATTTCTGTTTTGATTTGCTCATGCTTTTCCTTAGGGAATTGTTTTCATGTATAATTGTATTTATGCCATTTCCCTAACTTGACTTTATTAGAAATAATTCCCTCAAGATAAAATTGCAAGATAAATATGGCAAAATATTAAAAATGGTGGATCTAGATATCTGGTGTGTGTGTGGGGGGGTGTATGTTGGAGTTCTCTGTGTGGGTTTTGTATTATATTTGTAATTGTTCCATTAGTTTGAAATTATTTCAAAATAAAAGGTTCAAGAAAAAAAGAGCCCTCTGCCTTCTTTAATGATATCATAGTTATTTTCTTTTAAGTTTAAAGTATATTACCTGGAAACTCCTTTGGAGTGAGATGTGTCATTCAAATTGCTTGTCATTCCCCAGACAGCCAATCAATCGTGTTAACAACATCTTTCAATGTTGGATTAAATGCAACCCTTATCATGCATAAAATTTAGTATTTACTGTGGCTTCTTAATTGACTTTTTCATTTTGTTCCGTTTATTGGTATGTCTATTCAGACACCTAACCCACACAGCTTTATTAATGATACTGAATAATGTTCCAATACAGGAGGAGGGGGTTTGGTCAGTCACATTATCCTCTTTTTATTAAGATTTTTCTTGGGTATACTTGCTTACCTTTTTTTGTTTTTTTCAAATATATTTTAAAATGGTTCTGTAGTTAATAAAAAAAAAATTGGCAGTATTTTTATTGAAATCAAAATCCATTTAGATCTTCACTTGGGAGAATTCACATCTTTATATGTGTCTTCTTTTCAAAAACATAGCAAGTCTTTCTATTTCCTTACATGTTTATTGTTGTTTTTGTTGTTATTTATTTTTGTCCTTGGATAACATTCCACAGTTTATTTCATCTAGTTTTTGCACATTTATTGTTAAGGTTATCCCTAGGCATTACAATGCTTTTTTGTTTTTGTTTTTTGTTTTCTTTTTCTTTGCATGGGCAGGCACCAGGAAACGAACCCAGGTCTCCAGCATGACAGGAGAGAACTCTACTGAGCCACCATGGCTCAAAAACAAAAAGCCACCCTTTTTTGTTTTTCAAAACACTGTTTTTGTTGTTACTATAAATGGAGTGTCTTTCATCATGACTCCTTAACAGATATTGTTTGTATATGTGAAGGCAATTGGTTTTTATATATTTATTTGCTACCTGACAACTTTAAGCTTTTATTTTATTTGTCGTCATTTTTAAAAATTGAATCCATTTGGTTTTCCAAGTATAAGTTCATATCACTGGCAAATAATGATATTTATATAAATGGAGTGTCTTTCATCATGACTCCTTAACAGATATTGTTTGTATACGTGAAGGCAATTGGTTTTTATATATTTATTTTCTACCTGACAACTTTAAGCTTTTATTTTATTTGTCGTCATTTTTAAAAATTGAATCCATTTGGTTTTCCAAGTATAAGTTCATATCACTGGCAAATAATGATATTTATTTCCTCCCTTAAGTTTTAAATTGATTAATGATTCCTCTTATTCAATCATAATCCATTAATCCCTAGTACCATCAGGGCATTGTTAAGTAATAGAATTAGTAATAATAAAAATTATAATTCTCTTTCTCTAAAGGAAACTCCTAGGAATGTTGCATGCAGTTTGATATTTAGCTATATTTTACCTGGTAAATATATAGCCATCTCTTCTTATTATTTAAAGATTTATTTCAAAGACATTGAATTTTATCAAATATATTGTCATAGAATGTGGAAGTGATCATATGATTTTTATCTTTTATATTCATCAAATGAATTATATTCAGTATTGTATTTTTTCAATGTTTTTATTTTTAAATGCAATTTTATTGAGCTATATTCACATACCATATAATCCATCCAAAGTATGTAATCAGTGGTTCCATCATACAGGTGTGCATTCATCACCACAATCAATTTTAGAAGAATCGAAAAAAAAGAAATAAAATAAAACAGAGAATCCAAAACATCCGTACCCCTTATCCCCCACTCCATTATTTTTTTTGTTTTAATTTATTACTCGTATACCCATACACTGGGTAAAGGAAGTGTCAGTCACCATGTTTAACAGTTATGCAGTCACACGATAAATGCTATATAATTATACAATCATTATCAAAGTTCAAGGCTACTGGATTACAATTCAACAATTTCAGATATTTCCTTCTAGTTATTCTAATACAGTAGAAACTATAAAGAAATAGGTGTATAATGAGTCAGTAGTCATAACCATATTTAAATCCTAATTTCTCAGTTACCTCTCTTCGCTCTCATTTGCTCATCCTCTCAATCTTCACAGATATTGGGGCAACCTTTTTAACTTCGTCGGGCTGGAGACAGGGATTGACTTTATGGGGTAGAGGAATAAAACTGTTTGATGTTCTTGGAGAGACTGGTACCTCCGGGTTTCGGGGTTTATCTGGCATAAGAGCAATCTGGAGGCCTTAAGATTCTGCAAAAATGAACTAGCTAAGAAAAACTTTTATAGAATCTTAGCTAGAACCCAAGGTATCCTTTAGGGTTTTCAGGAATACAATTGGTCAGGGCTGAGCATATGGCAATTTGCAATATCTGGCTGAAGCTTGCATAAGAGTTATCTCCAGAATGGTCTTTTGACTCTATTCGAAATCTTTTAGCCATTGACACTTTATTTTGTTTCATTTATTTTCCCCCTTTTGGTCAAGAAGGCATTCTCAATTCCATCATTCCAGAGCCAGGTTCATCTCTGGAAGTCATGTCCTACATATCCAGGGAATTTAAGCTCCTGGGGAATAGTGTCCCATGTAGGGGGGAAGGTGTTGAATTTATTTTTAGAGTTGGCTTAGAGAGTGAGGCCACATCTGAGCAACAAAATAGGTTCTCTGGGGTTAATTTTAGGCATAATTATAAGTAGGCTTAGCTTCACCAATGCAGAAATAAGTTTCCTAAGAGCAAGCATCAAGATTGAGGGCTTGGCTTATTAAATATGGAGTAGCCTAATGCTTGAGATAATATCAAGAATTCCCTGGGTGAGGAAGTTAAAAGTTTCACTTTTTTTTCTTCAGTCCTTCAAGGAGAATTCGCAAGTACTCTTTTTTTAATCTTCTGCCCAAAATACTCTGTAATATATCAGGGAATTGCATTAACCTGTATAGAATAACAAGATCTCATTCCCTATTCTAGATTCCATGCAATTATGTTCTTTAAATAAACTAATCAGACAAGTTAAATTAGATAGCGTCCACTTCTTTAACATTTGTCAAATGTTAAACTGACTTTCAGAGTTTCAGAAGTCTAACTCAGGGTCTCAGGTGTCACCTAGTTACACAAAGTACCATGGAGCTAGCTGTTTATGCACAAAGGTCACAGCCCATCTCAGTTTTAACAGTTAAGACTCAGGGATGCATGTGACTGCTGTAAGAGTTTGCAATCTAGGAACTTTTACAATGGGACTTATTGAATATTCTGTACTCCTTAATCATTGATTGCCCAATCTCTGTCCACTCTCTGTCCTCTGATAACCTGTACTTTCAAGTCATGACTTCATTCCTTCCTGCAGCCGCTCAATATCCCAGGATATATACACTACACAGTTCACCCTTCTGTTCATCAGTCAATGTGCACTTAAATATCTTACATCCATTGGCAGTTGTGAATAATGCTGCCATAAACACCAGTGTGTAAATGTCTATATTCATGTCCCTTCTTTCAGTTCTTCCAAGTATGTACCTAATAATGAAGTTGCAGGATCAAACGACAAACCTATATATAGCCTCCTATGGAAGCACTATACTGCCCTCCAGCAGGGCTGCATAATTCTACCTCCCTAACAACAGTGAATAGGTATATTTCTCCCTTCACATACTCTCTAGAATTTGTACCTTTCTGCTTAGTTTTTACTTAACACCATACAATCCATACTCAGTGCACAATGAATGAATCCTGTATAATCACATAGTTATGAATTTCCCACCATAATCTACGTACAAACATTTTCATTTCTTCCACACACAAGGAAGAGGAATTAAAAGGTGAAACAATAAGAATCCCATACCCTTCCCTTATATCCCCTTCTTCTTGACATTTAGCTTTGATATATTGCCTTTGTTACAATTAATGAAAGAATATTACAATGTTAATAGACCTTAGATTCCTAGTTTGCATTAATTGTATTTTTCCATATACCATCCCATTTTTAACACTTTGCCATGGTGACATTCATTTGTTCTCCCTCATGTAAAAACTTTCTTCTATTTTTCACAATTTAACCACCATCATTGTCCACTGTAGGTTTCACTGTTATACAATCTCAGTTTTTAGTTTCTATATTTCTTTCTGGTGTTATACATGTCCCTAGCCTTACACTTTTAACCATATCCAGACTCAGCTTTATTCATTATACTTACAATATTTTGCTATCTTCACACAGTATTGTGCTACCCATTTCTGAATCTTTACAATCAATCCTGCTGAACATTCTGTATTCCTTCAACATCAAATGCCCAGTCATTTCCCTCCTTCAATCTCCTGATAGCCTGTGGTCACAGCTTCAACTCTTACAGTTTGTTCATTATTGTTAGTTCATACTTGTTAGATCATACCATATTTGCCTTTTTGTTTCTGGCTTATTTCACTCAATATAATGCCATCAAGTTTCAACCCGTTGTTGCACGTGTTATGACTTTATTCCATCTTGCAGCTGCATAATATTCCACTGTATGCCTATACCACAGTTTATCCACTTATCCATTGATGGAAATTTGAGCTGTTTCCATCTCTTGGCAATCTTGAAAAATGCTGCTATAAACATCAGCTTGCAAATGTCCATTCATATTCCTGCTTTCAGTTTTTCTGAGAATTTAATTAGTAATGTGATTGCTAGATCATATAGCATTTCTATGCGTAGCTTACTGAGTAATTGCCTTCCAGAACAGTTGCACCGTTCCGAATTTCCACAACAGTGACTAAGTTTACTCTACATTCTCTCCATCATTTCTAGTTTTCTGTTTGTTTGTTTGTTTGTTTGTTTAATAATGGCCATTCTAGTAGCTGTGAGATCTCATTGTGGTTTTGATTTGCATTTCCTTAATGACTAGTGAAGTTGAGTGTTTTTTCCACATGCTTTTAAGCATTTGCATTTCCTCTTTGGAAAAACGTCTATCCATGTCTTTTGCCCATTTTTTAATTAGGTTGTTTGTCTTTTGCTGTTGAATCGTAGGATCTTTACATATTCCGGATATTTAACTTTTATCTGAAAAGTGGTTTTCAAATATTGTCTCCCATTGCATAGGCTGCTTTTTTACTTTCCCAAAAAAGTCCTTTGACTTGCGAAAGTATTAAATTATGAAGAGGTCACATTTATCCGTATCTTCTCTCATTGCTAGCACTTTTGGGTGTAAGGTCTAGAACTACCTCCTATCACAAGATTTTTAAGATATTTCCCTACATTTTCTTCTAAAAGTTTTATGATTTTAACACTATATATTTAGGTCTTTGAACCATTTTGAGTTAATTTTTGTATAAAGTATGAGATAGGTATCTTCTTTATTCAAGATGATCATATGTTCTCCCCACTTTGATTTATTGATATGGTATATTACATTAATTGATATTTTTGCATTGAGCCATTGTTGTGTACCTGCAATAATACTCACTTGGTCAAGGTGTATGATTCTTTTGATGTGCTGCTGGATGCGATTTGCAAGTATCTTGTAAAGGGTTTTTGCATCTATAATCATTAAAGGTATTGGTCTGTAATTTTCTTTTCTTGTAATATCTTTGTCTGGTTTTGGTATTAGGGAGATGTTGGTTTCATAAAATGAATTAGGTAGCTTTCCCTCCTCTTCGATTTCTTTGAAGAGATTGTACAAGATTAGTAATAATTCTTTCTTGAATGCTTAGTAGAATTCACATGTGAAGCAAGTGGTTTTGGACTTTCTTTTTTTGGAGAGGTTTTTGATGACTGATTCCATCTCCTTACTTGCCATTGGTTTGTTGATGTCTGTCTTCTTGAGTCAATATTACTATTCATGCTTTTTTAGGAAGGCGTCCATTTCATCTAGGTTGTCTAGTTTAGTAGCACATAGTTGCTCATATCATCCTCCCATTATTTCCTTTATTTCTGCGAAGTCAGTAGTTTTGTCCCCCCTCCCATTTCCAATTTTATTTATTTGAATACTCTATCTCTCTTTTCTATCAACCTAGCTAAGGATTTATCAATTTATTTGATTTTCTCAAAGAAACAGCTTCTGGTTTGTTTTTATTCTCTACTAATTTTATGTTATCAATTTCATTTATTTCTGCCTTAATCTTTGTTATTTCTTTCCTTCTGTTTGTTTTGGGGTTAGTTTTCTGTTGTTTTCTAGTTCTTACAGGTGAGTAGTTAATTCCTGGATTTTTGCTCTTCCTTCTTCTTCTTCTTTTTTTTTTTTTTAGTATAGGCAAGCACCAGGAATTGAACCCAGGTTTCTGGCATGGCAGATGAGAATACTGTCTCTGAACCTCTGTCACACTGCCTTCTTCTTTTTTAATATAGGCATTTAAAGCAATACATTTCACTCTCAGCACTGTCTTTGCTACATCTCATATGTTTTGATATGTTGTGTTCTTATTTTCAATTGCCTCAAGATATTTACTGATTTCTCTTCTAGTGTCTTCCTTGATCCACTGGTTGTTAAAGATTGTGTTGCTTAATCTCCAAATATTTGTAAATTTTCCATCTTTCCATCTGTTATTGATTTCCAACTTCATTCCATTATGGTTTGAAAAAGTGTTTTGTATAAGTTCAATATGTTTTAATTTATTGAGTCTTGCTTTATGACCCAACATGTAGTTTATGCTGGAGAATGATCTATGAACACTTGAAAAAAATGTGCATTGTGGTGTTGTGGGAGCAATGTTCTTTAAATATATATTAATTCTAGTTCACTTATAGTACTATTAAAAATCTCTGTTTCCTTATTCATTCACTGGCTAGAGGTGTTCTATCCATTGATGAGAAGTGGTGTATTGAGGTTTCCAACTATTATTGTAGAAGTTTTTCCTCCCCCCTTTAGTGTTGTCAGTGAGTGCTTCATGCATTTATGATTTTTATGTTTCTTTGATGAGTTATCACTCTTTGTCTCTTTTAATTGTTTTACATTTGCTATCTAATTTGTTTGATATTAATATATCTACTACCGCTCTTTTCTAGCTGTGGTTTGTGTGAAATATCTTTTTCCACCCTTTCACTTTCAACCTAAATTTGTGCTTGGGTCTAAAGTGGTCTTTTGTAGATAGCATAGAGATGGATCCTGATTTTTTTATCCATTCTACCAGTCTATGCCTTTTGATTGGGAAGTTTAATCCATTAACATTTAATGTTATTACTCTAACAGCATTAATTTCTTCAACAATTTTGTCTTTTGGATTTTATGTTATATCTTATTTTTGTCTCTTTTTATCTTTCCAGTTACCTTTACTTAACATCTTTTCCAAGCCTCTCTCTCCTGTCTTTTCTTATTTGTCTGTAGTATCCCCTTTAGTATTTCTTATAGAACAAGACTCTTGTTCACAAATTCTCTCAGTGTCTTTTTATCTGTAAATATTTTAAACTCTCTCTCATTTTTGAAGGACAGTTTTTCTGTATGTAGAATTCTTGTTTGGCAGTTTTTCTCTTTCAGTATCTTAAGTATATCATACCATTACTTTCTCACCTTCATGGTTTCTGTTGAGAAATCTGCACTTAGTCTTATCGAACTTCCTTTGTATGTGATGGATCACTTTCTTACTGCTTTCAGAATTCTGTCTTTCCTTGACATTTGACTGTCTGACTGGTAAGCATCTTTGGAGTAGGTCTATTTGGATCTATTCTGTTTGGGATATGCTGTGCTTCTTGGACCTGTAATTTTATGTCTTTCAGAAGAGTTGGGAAATTTTTAGTGATTATTTCCTCAATTATTCTTTCTGCCTCTTTTTCATTTTCTTCTTCTGGAAACCCATTAGATATATATCTGTGTGCTTCATGTTGTCATTCAATTCACTGAGGCACTGCTCATATGTTTCCATTCTTTTCTCAATCTGTTCTTTCATGTGTAGGATTTCAGATCTCCTATCCTTTACCTCACTAATCCTTTCTTCTGCCTCTTCAAATCTGCTGCTGTATGTCTCCATTGTGTTTTTCATGTCGTCTATTGTGACTTTCAATGCCACAAGTACTGCCATTTTTCCCAAGCTGTTGAGTTCTTCTCTATAGTCACCCAGTGTGCTGGTTTGAAGCTGCTTTGTACCCCAGAAAAGCCATGTTCTTTTAATTCAATCTTGTGGGGGAAGACTTCTTATTGGGTGGGACATCTGATTAAGTTATTTTCATGGAGATGTGAACCACTCAAATGTGGGAAAAACTTTTTGATTAGGTTGTTTCCGTGGATATGTGACCCTGCCTATTTAAAGTGGGTCTTGGTTCTTTCCTAGAGTCTTTTGTGAGACAGAACTTTGAGCCAACAAGGAGCTCAGAGAGATGAGACCAAGACACAGATGATTGGAAATGCTAAGCTAAGAGTTAAACACAGAATTTGCACCTTAGAAAGTAACTGAAGACCCAAAAACACTTAGAAAGAAGCTCACTGGAATCAGAAACTGAAAAAAATGAATCAGGTGCAAGGACCAACAGACACCAACCATACGCCCTCTCAGCTGGCAGAGTTGTCCTAGATAGCATGGTCTTTCTTTGGATTCCAAGTGTCACTCTATTGATACCTTAGTTTGGACATCTTCACAGCTGAAGAACTAAAATTTGTAACCTAATATATTCCCTTTGTAAAAGCCAACCCATTTCTGGTATATTGCATTTTGGCAGCTTTAGCAAACTGAAACACCCAGTATCTCCTTTATATCCATCATATCTTTTGCTACATTGTCATTTTTTCTTGGGAGGCAGTGCATGGTCTGGAAATGAAACCCAGGTCTCCTGCATAGAAGGCGATCATTCTATCACTGAATCACCCATGCACCTTTGCTGCATTGTTTTTTTTTAACTCATTGAATTGATTTAGAAGATTTTGGGAACAACTTTAATCACTTGTTACAACTCTTGTATCTCATTTCAAGTGTGAATTTGTTCCTTTGACTGGGTCATATCTTCATGTTTCCTAGTATGACTTATGATTTTTTGCTGATGTTGAGACATCTGATTTTCTTGATTCATTTATTCTGGAGGTTGTTTTCTCTCTTTTTCCTAGGATTTTCTTGTTGATTGGCTTTGTTCCATGTCTATTCACTGGCATTTGGTTCAACTTATTCTAGACCTCTACCATAGCTTCTGTTTAACTGATAAGAATTTTTCAGCTGTTGTTTTACTTGTTCTTGCCCTGCCTATATAGAAGATTTTTGAGATTGTCCTTTTTGTGTATGTGCAGTTGTTTCACCCTAAGTAAACACTATCTCTTCTTTCTTCCTCCTCAGGGAATGTTGATCTGCTGTTTGTTTTGTTTTGTTTTCCTTTTTTGCCTCTATATGTTTTTAGTACTCTTTTCATTACTTCTAGTAACTTTTACCTGTAGGTCTGGCTATGGGAAAAGGGTCTTCTCAGATAGGATCAACCCCAATCAGATTGTTCCAGACAAGACAGGCCCAAGACTTACAAAAAGGTTGTAATTAGTATCAAAGTTCCCTGAGGAATGGACTGAGTAGGGTGTCAGCTTTCGTGTGAAGCTTGTTATTTCCCCCTGCTGGAAATGTGTTTGAGACAGGATAGGTTCCACTTTTCGGAGGTTGAAACTGTTGTATATTTGAGACAGGCTGGTTTCTACTTTTTTAGTTTGAAATTGCTGCTGATATCCCAGCCCCTGAGATCTAAATTCTCTGAATGAGAGCCATCACTTGTGCTTGGCCCTGCACATCCATTCCCCTGCTCTGTTTTCTTCAAGGGAAGATATACCCTTTAGGGAACTCTCTTCCACCTGATTAGTTGCTTTGTCTCTCTTCATCTCTTGCTTGGAGATGTGCTGAAGATACCTGCTGCTTTCTTCAATGGGTGACTGAACAGTAAAAAAAGAAGAAGAAATAAAAGGAAAAAAAAAATAAAATCCTTTCCAGAGCTGGTCCACAGTCCCCTAGGTTCACCAATCAAGAACCAGAGTGGTTGTCTGGCTCTATGTGATCCTTTTCCTGAGACACAGCCCTGTTCCAGAATTCTGAACTCAGCCAACTCCAAAGTTTCTGTTTATTCTTGTTAACCCACCCCTTGTTGCTGAGGAGAGACCTCCCTCAGTTTCTTTTGTGCTTGTCTTATAGTTTTATCTGTGCTGGAAACTTGTATTCAGCAATCCAAATTTGTTCATCAAATCTGCGATTGGAGCTTGGTTGAGCGCTCATTCTCTTGCTCCTAGTAGAGAGGGCTTCTGTTTCCCAGTAGGGAAAGACTCCGAGAATACCTGCCCTGCCAGTGGGGGAGGGACACCAGCCTCCACAGTGTGAGTTTTTTGCTCTGATTTCAGCCTTTTACCTCTTCCAGCCTCGTGTATGATGTGCATCTGGTCACAGAAGTCCCTGAAACAGTTGATCAGAGTGTTCCTAGCTATTTACTGTCTGCCCTAGAGGATGAACTAAATTCCATATTTTCCTATGCCTCCATCTTTCCCTCCTCATTTTAACATATTTTTTAATATTTAGTCTCTTACTTCTCTGGAATAAATATTACTTGGTAAAAATTACTTTTTTCATTAATTAAGTAGTGCTTTTATTAAAAATTTCATATTGATATATCCATAAGTTTTGTTGATCTGGGCTTTTCTTTTTTGTGACATCCTTGGAAAATTTGGCAAAAATCCACTTACATTCTATGTGTACAATTCAGGCATATGGCCCAGCTTGGCACTGAAAGAAAGGAAAATGCTGTTAAGAAACCCTGACTTCACATGGCAACAAGGAAAACAAGGATTTGGGAAAGAGGGATAAACAGGTGGGAGCAATTATAAAATTGATCATTTCTATACTAACTTATTAACACCCTTTTTTCTTCCTTTCTTCCTTCCTTACTTCATCCCCCTCCTTCTATTCCTGCCTCAGTTCATTCCTTTCATGTCTCTTTATTTCTTTGTCCCAGTCTATTTAAAATGTTTGACTCTTCTATAGATGTTTTATTGAATTTTCCTGTGAAAAGATAAGTAATTTTTAGTTTGCTTGTTTTGGTTTGTTTTTATGAAGGCAACTGTTTAACAACATTTTAATCTCTGCTATGATACTTGCTGTTTTCAAATTTTCTATCCTTTCTTGGTAATTGGAAATTTCATTTCTTATTAAAATACATACTTATTTCAATTTTCCAATGGAATTTGAAAGTCTTGAACAAAATATTCCAAATTGATTCTTTTCATTTCTCCTTTTTTGATTATATTACATTTAGTTATATTTTCAAAAAAATTAACAGATTTATTTCTTCTATTGTTTTTGGTTTTGATTTATTGGATAAGCACTATTATTATCTGTATAAGATGTTTACATCCATTCAGATATATTCCTACTTTATTTTGTGACATATTAAGTTGGATGTTTAATTAATGAATTTATTTATTTTTCTTTATATATATGTGGCTTCAAGGCTATGGATTTTCTTCTGAGGTCTTCTTTATCTATTTAAATTATGATATAAACCTTAAATTATAATTTTTCTAGATGCTTTATAAATTTTACTTTAGTTTGCTTTCTAGTCAAGAAAATAGTTAAAGTTCTATGCAGTAGGGAATTTTTATTCTGGTTTCCTTATAAGTTCTCATTTTATTATAATAATGAAAAAAGCTTGATAACTTTTTGGAAACTTTTGAACTTGTATTTATGAATGTTTTATAAGCAACTTTAAAAAATTGTATTTTCTATTTTCAGAGCTTAGTTTCAACATATTCCAATTAATAACTGCATCCTTCTACTCTTTCTAGATTATGAAGCAATAGCTACAATTTCAAGTCTCAGTGGTTTGCACACACATGCCATCCATGGGTTGTCTGCAACTCTGTTCCTAATGGTTATTATTCACCTATGGTTCTTCTCCATGCATGTCCTCCATTCTGAAATTAATTAACAGAGCAGGTAAAAACTTGTAATGTCTCTTAAAACTCAAATGTGATATGTATTTCACTTAATTTCTTTTCACTGGCCAAAGTCAGATCCAAGACCAAGTTTCATATCAGTGGACAGTGCCATAGGAAGCACTGCAATTGCATGGCAGAAGGGGGAAATAGAGTAGGTGGGAAAGAGAATAAGTAATCAAGAACAACAATATGATCAACCATATCTACACTGTTAATTTTATACTTCAGTCTCCGTAATGCTTTTGACCATTTTGATGAGGTGGGTGAAAGTCTTGCTAGTTTTTTATTTCATTTTATATATCTCTGAAAATCTGTTTCTCTCTCTTTCTCTCTCTCTTTCTCTCTCTCTCTCTCTCTCACACACACACACACACAGCTCATGACTTTCTCTCTCTCAGTGAGTACCATGATTTTATTCTGTCTTAGACAGCAAAAATTTGGATTTTTAAATTCAAAATATGACATTTTCCCACTGATAACTTTGATTCTTTCATGCTCATTGAAATGATAGGATTGAGTTTAGTTTCTGTTAATTGTACAATGCTTTATATTTTGATGGCTTTAAAAATTCTGGTCTATATTTTCTTGATCTGGTTCTATGCATTTCCTTTTCCCAAAAATTTGGAGTGATAATCATGTGTACTAATGTTGCTTCAAAAACAGTGAATTTACATACTGTATTAAACCAACAATAAACTATATGGCTTATCCCTGCATTGAATAATTTATTTCCTCTCTCCATTCCCTCTCCCCCAATATTTGATTATTGATAATTCTAGCTTTTCTTAGTGCTTACCTTTGAAACTTTGAAAGTGCTTATATTTTTATTAGGCAATTTTTCCACTTTAAGTGGATTCCTTAGACTTCTGTCTGAAAGAGTTAATAAAATCAGTGTAATTTCATTACCTCTTTGTTACAATTATTTATATTCATATCATTTCCGTAGTATCATAATATACAGGATTTACTAATCTTTAGTAACAGTTACCTCCTGTGTTTTAATTTTGTTCAGAGAGATAGATTTTGGTCAATGTAAGTTCTCTGCACCCATATTGTTCTGAGTCTCTTTTTTTGGAATGCTTTGTGCTAGTACTTGAGCTGGTACTTTCTTCAAAAAGAATTCATTGTAACAATGTCTTGAGTTTGGACATATTAAATAATATGTTTTGGTTGCTTCTATATTTAAGTGACTAATTATTTGGTTATGAAAGTCTTGGTAACACTTTTTGAATAGTTTACAGGGCCTCTAATTTTGAATATGAACGTGAAGAAATAAAATGCCAGTTCTGATTTATTGTCCCTATAACATATTTGTGGTGACTGGCTTCCCATATAACTTTTCCTTTATGGCCAACTTTTATCTGTTTTATTTTTTTTAATATATATTCATGTAAACTTTCTTGGTATGCAGTTTGTTCCATCTATATATCTAATCATCTTTTCTGGAGAGGTTTTCTGACATTTTATTAATTTTTTTTCCTGTTCTATTATTTAAATTATATTTTCTTAAAATTCCATTATTGTAAATTGGGTATCTTTTGTCTTTATTTTGAAGCTATCATTTTCTTTCTAATCAAACTTGAATATTTATTATTGAATTAAATAATGTGTGGGGTGCATGGGTTTCAGTGGCAGAATGTTTGCCTTTCATGCAGGAGACCCAACTTCGATTCACAGACCATGCACCCCCCAAAAAAGTATACACACACACACACACACACACACACACACACACACACATATATATATATTTGTGTGGTTGTGGAAAGTAACAACACAAAGACTTTTATTTTCTGATCATCTGAGGGATTGTAATGCCAACAAAATGCTTAAAAAACCTCTTATACAGCAGACATGTTGGATTTAAGGCAATAAAATGGTGACTCAACGATCATTATAAAGCAAGGGGTTATTACTGCCTACAGGAGGGGGAAAGGAGTGTCAAATGGTTTCATTTGTGTTGTTCTCAGGCAGAAAAACAAGAATCGCTTAAGGAGAAGACAGTGCTTTCTAATCAATTAAAAATAGAAACAGAAACTTATGTCACTTTAATAAGTAATTTCACCAAAACAGATGAAGAGAAACTATGTTATATATCCATAATACCTACTGGGTCATACTCCAAAATCAAGAAAGAAGGCAACAAAATGGATATTAAGAGGACAGAATAAATAAATATATTAGGATCTTCAAATTCAGAAAAAAATGTATCACTCTAAGAGTAGCAAAGAAAAATCAGTAAACAGATTAGTTTCACACTAACATGTTTCTCCTTATGATATCTATAATATTTTGGATATGTTTACCAATTACACAAATTTCCAAAATTGACCAGTGGAATTTTCTCTTTCTTTCTTTGATTTAGTGTTCCTTTTAAATAAGTCTAACTAATCGTGTTTTTAATATCAGAGTTATCTATTTTAGGTAGAGTTTATCAATAGACTTACTATACCACCATCCTTTAAGGGACAGATCAGATATAATGGCATATTAGAAGAGATTCTATACTTATAAATTTAGGATTAAAAAAAGTATTGAAATTCTAGAACCATTATGTCACAGCTTAAATGAAACTGTAAAATGTGCCATCTGCTCAGTCTGCATCGTGTTTAAATGTATCATATATTTGTGAAAACCCAGTGTATGCCATGAACCACTTATGTTTCAGAGAAAGAGAAAAGACAATTACAGAAGAAATGATTCAAGAAAAGAATTTACGTGACAATTATCATGAAGTGCAGATAAACCACTTTTTTTAACAAACTGCAAATATAGCATGTGAACATAGTTCAGACTTTCTGCATCTCAAGTACTAGAGTTAAATTTGCTTTTGGCATTTAAAAATATACATACGTTCCTCAGGATAGAAAGTTGTCAGTATTTGAGTTAGAGCTCAGCAGTTCATATTTTCAAGATCCAATCAACATATACCAGATTTACTAGCATTTGAAAACCTAATTTCAAATTTTTGTATTGTTTTCTATACTTTATTTTATGAGCTTACATCGAAAAGAAAAAGTATCCTATCAAATTATAACAACATTGATATTTTGAATATTTTTCATATTTAGACAAGTTTCATAAGCATAGAAAATTAATGTAGAAAATTAATAGTTCCACTATGCTCCCCTTTATTAGGATCTTGCATCATTTTGGTACATTTGTTACAATTGATGAAAAAATATTATAAATATGACATTAATTTTTTTAATAATTTTTATCTCCAACAAAATTCAAATAAAATAATACTTAGGCTGGAATTTAATAAACTAGTCTTCCATTCATTCACACATATTAATTGAGCATCTAACATGTGCTAGATATTATGAGACACAGGAAGCATAGAACAATTTTATAGATAAAATCCTTGCTCTGATGGAATTTACATTATACCAGCATTATAGGGAAGGAAAAACTTAACAAAAACATATTCCAGATAGTTCATACGTTCTGTGAAGTAAAATAAAACAAGGTAAAGAGAGAAAGGTGATCGGATAGGAAGAACTATTTTAGATAGTGTTGTTTGAAAGACCCTTCTGATGGGGTGATATTTTAGCAGACATCGAATAAGGAAAAGACAAAGCTAAATGGATATTTGAGGAAAAGGAGATTTTGAGAGCGAGAGAACCATTTACATATATTTATTGGGCTCCAACTCTGTGTGAAGCCCAATTGACTGCAGTGTGATGGAGATAGTGTTTGATCCAATTTAAAAGATATAATATGCACTTCACAGAATATTTATTATCAAAATGACTGGATAAACTCAGTGAGAGAATTTTTCCCAAATATGAGGGCTATAGAGTTTCCACAGATTAGAGAATTCTCTTCCATCATATGTAGCCCAGAGAAAGTTATACATCTTTGGAGAGTCACTCCAAGAAGGCATTACCTGTGTTTAGTTCATTGCTCAAGCATAGGCCATGGACCTGTCACTTCTTAGATACTCAGAGGAGCTTTGTTAAATAAATTAATTAATGAAAAGTTTAGAGAAATGTAACCTTATCTTTAAGGATGAACATGTTACATGGTGTGCTGATTTGAAATTATAGGAAAGAAAAGCCTTGTTTTCTTTCCTAATCCAATTTTGTGGGGCAGACCTATTGTTTAGGGTGAAAATTTTGATTGGATTGTTTCCATGGAGATGTAACACATCCAATTGTGGGTGTGGCCTTTTGATTAGATGAAGATATGACTCTACCCATTCAAAGTGGGTCTTGATTAGTTTACTGGAGTCCTTTAAAAGGGGAAGCATTTTAGGAGGAAGCTCAGAGGCTTGGAGAACAGTTGCTTCAGAGCTGACAGAGAGGCAGACATTTGGAAATGCTTGGAGTGCCTATGGAAAAAGCAGATACCTAGACAGAGATGTTTGGAGATTCAGAGCCCAGCAAACATTGCCCTAAGCGTCCCATGAAATGTTGAGCAAGCCAGAACCCAGAGTTGTGTCTTGGAGGAGCTAAGTGAAGACCCTCAGATGCTTTGAGTGAAAACTACTAGCATCAGAAGCTGAAAGCAATGGAACTGGAAACAAGAACCAGTACCCAGCAGCTGTGTGCCTTGCCATGTGACAGACATCAGCCTTTCTTGAGTCAAGGTATTTTTATGTGGATTCCTTAGTTTGGACATTTTTATGGCCTTAGAACTGTAAACTTGCAACTTAATAAATCCCCTTGATAAAAGCCCCACTTCTGAGCTATTGCATTCCACCAGCATTAGCAAACCAAAACAGATGGTTACAAAGTAATAAGGTATTCCTGGTAGGAAAACAGCATAAGAGCAGTAGGGGGGATGTACTGTGTAGAGTTGTTGCATATGTGGAAGCAGAAAGATAATCTAAGAAAATATTTATTGTGGTATTTTTATCCATGGTCTGATCTTTATGTATTATTAGTATATCAATATGATGCTTAAGTCCACATGTCCCCTTGGCAAAGTGATTGTGTCCACTTGTTTGGTCAAGCCAACACTGGCGTGATTGTTACTGTGGGATATATCCTGGATTTAATGCAGCAGTCAGTTCTTGCATCTAAAGCTGATTACATCCACAATCAACAAAGGATTATCATCAGCAATGGGAAAAATCTTGTCAATCATTTGAAAATTTTAAAGGGAATGCTGATAATTTCAGCAGTCAAGAAGAATTTCTATCCTTACTTCAACCAGCCAGCTCTCCTGGGGGATTCATTGAAACCTTCATCAGCATTCCCAACTTGCAATAGGCACTTATAGATTTCTGATTTACCAGCCCAAATAATGTGAGCTAATTCTTCTAATAAACCTCCTAATATTTACATGTTCATTTACATACACATATTTATGCACACACACATTTATATATATTCTGCTTTTCTGTCTGGACAACCATGACATTACGCATCCAGGAGCATAATGATGCCCAAATAAATCTATATGTATTAGAGTTTCGGAAACATCATGATAAGAATGTTTTAAAGTAAATAGTCCAGTATCTTATATTTACTTTTGAAACAAAAAAATAATAAGACATTAAGTGGTTATTGTCCAAATCTATTACCCTGATAATACTCCATGCCTGATACATTTTTATTTGATTTAAAAGTAGTAACAAAAATGAAGAATCATCCAAATTGTCCTCCTTACAGTATCTATTTTATAGCTATTTCTAACAGAACTCGTGTGATGTTTAAAATGACTATATTTTAATTTATAAAAAGCCAGAAATGTTACCTATAGGTACAACTTAACTTTATGAACATAATTTCATTTGTGAAATTCACTTTTCACCAAAACTATGTTGTTTAATATTTAAGCTTGTGCTGTATACATGAGCCATTACAACATTTATTTCCTTAACTAAACAAGAATGCATATTTTAATAGACATGGAAACAGTAGTCTTTTACTATTGATTTTACTAAAATCAATATTATTTAAACTGAAATCTTTTAAAGTGATTAAAATATTTTGATGACAGCTACTATATATAATGTTGCAAGTTAGGTGTTCTTAATATAGTGACAAAAAAGCAAAAAAAAAAAAAATATATATATATATATATATGTTCAGACCCTGAAACTTTTACCTGTTTTCACTCAAAATGTATTCAACAAGATCATTGCATTTACACTATTTTAACTCACATTTATTAAGCACCAGACAAGAATAATATTAAACAAAACATTATTCAGAATCGTTCTTTCTTTAGAAATTGGAAAGCTACACCCTCCAAATGTTAGATATTAGTTCAGTAGATTTGGTTCAAAGAACGCAGTCGGCGAGTTCACATTTCTGAAATTCTCTGGTCACTGGTGTGTAACTAAGTAGCTCAGTATTCTAACTAATTCTAGCTCTGCCTTGCAAACAGGTGTGAAACTGGGAATTGCAGTATACCTGGTACTTTGGGAAATTTTTAAATAAACTTCTCTTCCATATTTTAACTGACACTGGAAGATAAAGACTGTCATCAGGAATTTCATGTAAGATGGGAAGCATCTTTTGTTCCTAGCACAGACAAGGCAAGTTGGTCCTGGTGTTAAAGACACTTAAACTCTGTAGGAGACTGTGTTCTTTTCCTTCATTTTATAAATTATTTTACATTTTCATATACAGATCCTGGCATGCATCAGTTCTAAAATGAACTTCATAAAGACTATACTATTTTTAGCTAGGACAATCACCAAATCTTAAGGACTCTGAATAAATGAATATAACTTTATGTAATTTTTAAAAAGGGTGCTCTTAAATGCAAAATATTTATTTATAAGTGATTTTTGACAAGGAAATATTTTAAACTCAGAAACGTTAATTATGGTTTTACATAAAATTTCTTAAAATATGATAGTCAAATGATATACCTTGTCCTTAATTTTATAATGTCAGGAAGAGTGATCAAGCAAACCAATCTAAAAAGTTAAAAAAAATAACAAAACAATTAATTTTGCAATGCACTTTCTGCTTTGGAATGAGAGATTTTACTTATTTGAGTTGTGTTCAATATAACATTTAAGAACATTGCTTTTTTTTCCCTGGGAAATGCAAAAAATTTATACCTTCTTCAAAAAAGTTATGGCAATGACATGACAGTATGCAAGCCCAAACACTAACTAACTTCAGGGCTGAAACTGTAATTTCAGAAGTTTTTCTTTAAAAAAAATACTCAATTTATAAAATTCTTATATATTTTGCACCTAAAGCACAGTTATTGACCATGGAAAAGTATTTACTAAACCCTAAAAGAAAAGGACATTTGTTTTCATTTGCCCTATAATTACATTACCACTCAAATAAAAAAAAGTCTTTGGATTTTGATAACTAAAAATTGTGCAAAAGCTTTCTGCATTTTTACAATCAGAATTTTAAAATGTGCCTGAGATTTTATATTTTATATTAATCAACCATAAAATGACACAACGCCAAAAATAATAGAAAGAATCTGAACATAATTTGAACAAGGCTTTATTTTCTTTGAATTTATTGAATTAGGTCATTATATTCCTTTTACTGAGTATAAAAAAGAATGATTGAGAAATAATATATAAGTGCATGTGATCATAGAAAAGATATGTCAAAAATGTCATAGAAGCTGAGAAGGTAATGACAGAGGGTAGAAAAAAAATGTATCAAATCTCACTTTGGTTGCTTTACTTCAAGATTGAAACCCAGAAAGTTTTTTTGAACATGCATCTGCTTCTCACAGTTTTGAAAGAATCTGACATTTTATGTGACGTGAAATACCTCAATATTTTAAAAATATTCCTCCCAAAATAAATTACATATATGATTCTTCAATAATAAAATGACAATAGCTTCTTGGCTGACCTAAACATATTACCATCTAAATTTCCAACTTTCATTTTACTACTAAAAATTCTACAATTAATAAAGTAAAGTAAAAGTAAAGACAACCAAAGTTCAGTCTCATGATATCTAAGAATGCTAAGCATTGTACTCTTTTAATATGGAAAGGAGTGCTCTTGATTTTGTAATTGAATTCTAAATAACCAAAAGTTCAGTTATACTATTCCAAAGGCTAAGGGTTAATTGAGACAGGATACCTTGAATAATAAAATATTATTTGAGCCAGGAATTTTATCGTAGTTATAGCATATCTTATTTCTACTAAAAATTTCTAATGTTAACTAAAAACAAAAATAAACAAAGCCCTTTTAACAAATACCTTTTATGGAACATCTAGATTTATTAATTTGAATTTGTCATTTTCATATTTGAAATTACCAAGTTTGACTTTTGCTTTCTTACAGCATTTTTAAAAAATTATAAAGCTTCAGAAATTTAGGGGAAATGTTTCAATATAATGATGTAGATGCAAAAATGTACATGCATTACATTTTTAGCATTCAGAAATTAAAGTGAAAACATTAAATTTCTCTACTTTAAATTTTTACTTTGTATAAGAATTTTTTCTAGATGAAATATTCTTTTGGTATATGTACTAGAACCAAAACTGTGACCTGTATTTGGAAGAAAAAACACTGAGAAACCAAAGACTTTAATAGTGATGCATCAATGAATCCCTCCCTCCCTCCCTCCATCCATCCATCCATCCATTCGTCAGTTTAAACAAACCATATGAAACATCAAACATGTCTTGTCTTCTAACATATAAAAGTAAATAAGGCAGTGTCTTTACCCTAAAAGCAATAGTTTATAGAGTAAGACATATAGATATAAATTGTTACCATAAGATGATATACATGTTAAGCAGCTATTTATGTATATATATAATCAAGTAATTGTAATGAGGTGGATCACAAGTGCCAAAAGAAAAATCAATATTATTCTGTGAAATAATCCTAACTAAATGGGAATATTCAGCATGAGCATATTGTTGCAGGTGTTCCATATGAAAACCAGCAATAATAAGATTGAGCACATTTTATTGAGTGCTCATCATATGTGCTACATCATCACTAAGCATCTTACATGCATCCTCATAATTCTGTGATATAGTTACTGCTAGTCAACATTTTCTCCTTGGAAACAGGAGGTGCTAGTCTCAGCCTGAGGGAGAATATCTATCACATAATTTTATAGGGACAAACTTTTACTCATTCAGTATATATTTATTAGGCACTTACTATATTCTGTTCATTGTTATGTATTTTAGTGATACAGAGAAGAACCAAAAACAGCCATACATTCTTGCTCTTGTGAAGCTTATATGATACTGAATTTACATTTTATTTAGTTTGTGTTGCAACACAAAGGGAAGTGGCTGACCATGTTCCAAATGATAGATTTTGTTCATTACATAAATATTGTCTTCCAAAGTTATATGAGAGGTGTGGAACAGCAACAAAAAAATACATCATGGCCTGCTATAGAATCTCAGAAACAATCATTTCTACCAGTTGTTTGCCACACTCTTGAAATAACTGAGGAATGAACTAAATTGCCCTTTCGATAATTTCAAATACATAAAAAGCACTTCAGAGGTTTGAAACCACTAGTCTTTGAGCTTTTTTCCATAAATATATGTCCCCATATCCTTTAAAATCGCTTTTAATTCATTCCTGTGAGCTAATCAATCACGTATGTTATTTGCCACGTCTCCGTGTTTGCAACTTATCTCCTTGTTTCTACTCAGCAGTTGAGTCATCATCCTCAAAGCATCAAGGGCTTTTCCTGTCCTGAGCAAATAGAACTGATGTGGTTACATCAGGTGACAAGTTATATAAGAAGATTTATGTGCTTATAGAGCTAGTTAGGCGAACACATTTTGATAATTGAACCATAATATGAGTCACATACCAGAGGTTAAAATGCAGCTAGACTTCTTAGAAATCTTTTTGTTATTATTGTACTTAAAAGCCAGAACAAATGTGAGTTTTGTGAGTTTGTTTGCCACTTGGGCCTTCTTTAGGACAACAAGTTATGCAAACTGAAGGTTGCCCTATGAAAACAGTGTTCATAACTGCCAAACCCTAATAAATGGTACTCCATAAAGCTCTAAGGTGACAAGTATATCTGAATTCTTTATTGAATAGAGGTCTGATATGATGACAAAGCCAGAAGAAGAGGGGTGTATATATTTTTCCCGGCTGCCCGAAGCATCCTCTGTGACTGATAATCTGTGACCTCTAGTCTTTTTTCCTGTTTCGAAGATGTATTTTCATTAACCCTCATTTTATATTGTATTCTTCATTCTGACATAGGGACGAAGAACCTCCCAGATGTTACTTTCTCTATGGAATATAACATTTCTGATGTACCCTAGGGAAAAAGAAAGTTCACAAACTGAGGGGGAAAAAAAAAACAAAAAAACACACATATATACAGCTAAAGGAAATGTAAACAAAGCCAGGAAGCATTTTTTAAAATGATATGCATATACAAGGAAGTGTTGTCATCAGCAGCTTCAGTACAGAAAAAAAGGCTCTTTCTGGGAGGTATATGCCACCCAAGCCAATTTAAGTTCAGCCAGTCAGCAGCCAGGAATACCTGTCAGTTTGCAAGGGGATATTTTGCTTTTCCTGGACAAACAAAGCTCTTCTTCTGTTTTAAATGGCATTACTTAACTTGACATAACAAGGTGCTTTAAACAAGACACTTAGTGGAAGAAGCGTTTCTTTGATTAACTTGAGGAAATTGAAACAAGGTAAGGTGGATGAAAAGGAAAAAAATAAAACCCTTAGAATAGTTTATTGAAACAAGCAGCCAATTGACATGCACAGGAAACACTGTGATAGAGAAAGCTTAGAAAACAATATGTGGCTGTGTTAGCCAATCTGGCCTATTGCAGGGCCAAAGGTAACCATTTGTGGAGAAATCTCACTCTTCATGTTAAAAACTTTTAAAAATCGAGATGGATTAAAAATGAATTATTACTTAATAGATCTGTTAAAAATACTCTGTAAAAATATCATAGATGGTTTCAAAAACAAAGGTTTCATAGTTCTCACCAATTTTAAATTTACTTTGTGTTAATATCAATAATATTAATAGCTACTATTGATAAGCAGTTGCTAGGTCCTACAGACCACGTTTAATGTGTTCATATATAAGCCTCTCAAAATGTCTGTAACATGGGCACTAAAATTTATCCCCATTGTAAAGGTAAGAAATCTAAGGCATACAGAGGTTACGTCAATGATCGATAGCAACTTTCACAGTTTGGTGGTCTGTGTCCAGATTCCTTGCTTGTAATCATCTTAGTGGAGAATCCACCTTCAAATTGTTGTGACAAATCTGTTCTTCACTGCTATCATTGTGCAGCTTATAAGCAAAATTTTAATTATCATTTTCTTCAAAATTTTTTCTTTTACTTTCATTTTAGCTTTCCCTCAGATTTTTTTGTTCATGTTTCAATTAACACTTCTCTTTACCAAGAACCAAAGGACAGCTATTCACTTTTGGGAGACAGCTATGAAGGTCTTTGCTTTCCACGCTAGGACCTCATGGTGATACATCACAATTGGGGGCATTACTTACCACAAAATGACAGTAGAATTCTTGTGGCACCACGCATTATATTCACATTAAAGTCAAATGAGCTCATTGTGATTAATGTAACTACACTGAATGCCAAAGACATTAATAGTGATTATCTTCTCATTGTTAAGGGTGGCTGATAATTAGTGCTATTACACAAAAAGGTACATTTTAAGCAATCATCATCATGCATTCGTTTGTACTGTTACAGTGCTGATCAGAATGAGTTCAATTGACAATCAGGCAGTCTGAACACACGAGCTATCGAGAGTCTAGGGTTTTGGGTTGGAGTCAAGAACAAATCCATAAAGTTTTGGAATTCTAATTTAAATATATAGAGAATACATTTCACTTTCCTGAATATAATATTTTAAGGATATATGATCATAAATATTATACTTTGGTCTTTGTTTTAGTGCAAAACTGATACAGTTCAAAGACAACATTTACACATTCATACTTATATGCTGAGTGTGAATTCTAAAATATTTAAATATTTTATCATTGGATGATGATGAGGTGATGTGACGATGATGCACATTCATTCATAGTTCTGTGTAATTTCAGAGAGAAGTATCTGCTAGGAGGATGTGAGGAAATGTGAAAAAAGAAATGAACGTATATGAAGCATGCAATGGGAATACTTTCTAAAGAAGCGTTTTAAAAGGATGGGTTTGCAGTGTGAAGAAGTTCCCTTTTTGTGGAACTTTGACCAAGATAGTGAATTGAATGCTTAGTATACATCTCTGCTACTGTGCCTTTCTGACCCACTAGATCATTTTTATCCAGGAACAAAAGTGGCATGAACTAAGTGGACTATTTTTGTTCCTTCAAAAGCAAAAAAATATGGGGCCATAAAGAGATATAGAAAAGCTATCACTTCTTTTTAAATTAGGTAAATTCTAATTTAACAAAAATGTATGTGTTATTTCTGTTTATGGGCTTTTCCTAGTGGAATATTTAAATGAGAGAAATCAGCTAACTGTAATTTTTAATTAATTCAGACAGCTGTGAATTGTGAAAGACAAGACATGAAGCATGGACATCATTTAAAAGAAGAAGCTCTAAAATGTACAGGGTTTAACATCCATCAAAAAGTTCATTTTCCATGAGTCCCAATCACAAGTGAAATGCAACAGTGCTAGTTTGCTGTCTTCAAATCATTATTGACAAAAGAAACTACTTGGTGGCACCAAACAGACCTGTATTTGCTGAATAATCTGACTCTTCAGGAACAATGTTATTTCTGAATGTGATACCATCTTCTCTACTTCATTTTGAAAATTTATGATATCTTTTAAGCCTGGAGTATTCCTAAGAGAATTCAGGGTCAAATAAAATGCTCTATTTGCTCTCATTTTAAATGATTAATTTGTTGTCTCTTATTCAGGAGGAAAAAGGTTAATAGCTGTATTGTCCAGTAAAAATGTTTCTCACAGAAAAATTAGATTTTCTTTATTTCTGTATTGTAACATCTGTTGGAGAACACAGAATCAACCAGGTGATTTTTTTTTTACTTTTGTGGGGGTTAGGGTGGGAGAGGAGAGATTTAAAATTTAAAGAAACTTCTGTTACCACCAGTGTACAAATCAACTATATTTTAAACTTTTTTCCTGTGGAAATTGAAGGCAGCTAATTAATACTACATCTTTCCTGTTTTGAAGTACTCTACTATAAAAATTACTTAATAATCCAAGTGGAGCCCTGCAGAGTACTGATGGATCAAGGGCCCTGTAGTCAACATGCCTAGATATGAAATAAGATTTTACCTCTTTCTATGAGTCCTTTGGCAAACAGCTTAATTTCTCATGACTCAGTTTCCTCACCTGTTAAGAACAAGGACACAGCATGATAGTGGATCCTACCTGACAGGGGTTTTACCTAATGAAATATAAAGTTCTTGGAACAGTTCCTGGCACATACCACCCGGCAAACCTTGATAACCTTATTACTGAAGTTATCTAAACTGCTGGTTGGCACATTACATCGTACGGGCTCAATATAAGTGACAACTTTGTTTGATAAATAAAGTTTTAGTGGAACACATCCATGCCATTTGGTTGAAATTGTCTCTGGTTGCTTCCCTATTACAACAGCACAGTTGATTAGTAACTAATAATTATGCCCCACACAGTGTAAAATATTTACTGTCTGGTCCTTTACAGAAAAAAGAAAAATCGCTGACCCCTGTCCATGGAGACTGAACTTTGGGTGCACCTTAATGAAGCTTCAGATTGATTACCTCAGAGATACTGCCATTAGTACTTACAATTAAAAGATCCTAGAACAGAAAGAAAACTTAAATGAAGGCAAATTCAACAAGATCAGAGCACTCTCATCAGCATATCGATGTGGAGTCAAGTGACTACTCCACTTCTAGTCACCAACATCCAGTTACAGTTCCAGCTTCATCGAAGCACTTCCTTGCATCCAATCAAAGGTATGTCACCTCTGAGAAATTTAACATTTCTTGAATAATTCACGTTTTCCTTAGCTACTTGAATTTCCTCATGAGGTCCTTTCTGTCATGAATAACCTCCTATCTTCCTCATCTGTCACATAACCAACAAGCAGAAATATCAGGATTAAAATCTGCATATATGCATGTTCAGCCCTAGACATTTTTCAGTATGTCATGTTGCCCAGCCACTCTACTGGCGGTCTGTTTCAGTCGGTTATATATTCTGAAAAATATAGCATATAAGTACATTTACAGATATATATTACATATATGTATATAATATATGGTTTCTAATATGTAAGTATACTACATGTGTGTATATAATATATATGTGTATATATTTTATATTTGTATACATTTATATTTGTATAAATTGCATATATATAAATTGTATATATTTTATATATATATATATATATATATATATGTATATATCACTCATTACATACCAGCATTATTTTAGCCACTGGACATACAGCAATGAATAAAACAAAATCCCCAGACTTTTTGAGACTTATATTCTAGTGGGGGAGACAAAACCAAAATACTAGTTAGCAAAATGTATGCAGTGTTAGATGACCATTAGCATAAAGACAAAGATATAAAAGGTTGTGAAAGGGTCGCCATTTTAAACACAATGGCCTGGAAGGTCCCACTGAGAAAGTGACATGAGACTAGACTCTAACAGAGGGGAGCCAGTGAGCCCCTGGATTATTTGGGAAGCAAGGCCAGAGTGTCTGGGGCTCAGAGAGTTAGTGATGGGGGAAGGGAATGCAATCATGAGAGGCCATATTTGTCTTCTAAAGGATCATGGCTTTTATTCTGAGAAGGAAAACTCTTAGAGGGGTTTGAACTTGATTATACTTGCTGTTGTGTGTATGTATCAGAATTTTTCTTCTTTGCCCTTACTATGCTACTTATTCATATATGCTTTATGATTATTTCTAATTAATCTTTGATAGGTATGACACAAACACATCTGCTTTTGGTTATTCATTGTCCCTCTACTCTGTCAAGTGTTTAATAATTTGTTACCAAAAGTTCATTAGCTTAAAAGATATGGTGCCTGTTTGTCTTAACAAAGTGACTGCTGCTTTCATAGGATCACAATTCACATTCTTTAGTTTTGCTTTTTATGTTTGATGTTCATTTGTAGCCATAGCAAACATTTTCTAAATAAAAAATCAGGTTAAATTATCTCACAAATATCTGTTTGTGTGTTTTTGATTGGTAAACTTATTTTTGTGAAAGACTATGGGAAAGAAAATTTGAAAATTAATTTTGCTGGCCATTTGGGATTTGGGAGCCTATGTGAATGGTAAAGACATGTTTTCATCAAGAAGTAATATTTCGGGCGGGCCACGGTGGCTCAGCGGGCAAAGTGCTTGCCTGCTATGCCGGAGGACCTCGGTTCGATTCCCGGCCCCAGCCCATGTAACAAAAACGGAGAAACAGAATACAATAAAACAAGAAAATGTTTAAAAATGTTTCCCTTTCTTCCTTCCTTCCTTCCTTCTATCCTTCCTTCCTTCTCTCTGTCTTTCCTTTAAAAAAAAAAAAAAAAAAAAAAAAAAAAGAAGTAATATTTCTTTCATATGGGGCATACCTTTCTTTCATATGGCTAAAATAATGTTGGCACATAATAAGTGATATATATTTACAAATATAAAATATACACACACATATATAATATATATATTTCATACTCATCTAATGGCTGAAAGGAAACAAGAAATTTCAGAGTATTCTTTCTCTCCCTATATGATCACTCTATTAAATATGCTTATTTTGGAGCAGAAATATTATATCATGATAAAGAAATCACTTGTTAAAGATTTTATTCCCCTTTATATTATTATTCCTGTTATTTCTTAACTATTTTTTCAATCAAATCACATTTGGATCAAAACTTCAGAATCTTATTTTCTATTATTTATCCTTTCATGGGATTTTCATTTCTATTATAAGGGCAGGATGAATATATATACCTTTGGTAAAAATCTCAGAAATAGCATATACTTATGTTGCTCAAATCCTCATTTTCAGGCTGTTTCATCAATCTAAATAAATCTAATAAGAAACTATTATTTCAAGGCTTTATTTCAAGCCTAGATTTAAAGCATTTCCTTTCTAGACACATGACTATAGCGAGGATTAGCTGAACTATCTTCTGTTTCTTTTATATATTCTCGCAGTACCTATCTCAGTATGTGTTAATAAATGGGGTACAACTATATTAAACAGTCAAATAAAAATTTAAATATGATTTACATATTAATGATCACAATTGACAGAAATTCTTACAAAAATTCTAACAAAATTAGTGGTTAGTCAAAACCAAGCAAATAAAGTCTCCATTATGTATAATTAATTTGGAGGCTGGCCACGTTGGGTTACTCTAGTAATTAAAGTCAATTCAACATGTAACATGCTTAGCATAGTGCCAGGAAAATAGCACATGTTCAATGATATTAGTTGTGATAATGATGATGTTGATGATGATACTGAAGAAGAAGAAGAGAAAGAAGCAGCAGCAGAATAGGAGGAGGAGGAGAAAGGAAGGAAGGGAGGGAGGGAGGGAGGGAGGAAGGAAGGAAGGAAGGAAGGGAGGTAGTACAACTTGCTGCTGGAAATATAACCAAGGAAGCTCAGAATTCTTCTAAGTAGAAACAAAGCTTGCTGTTAAGACCATTACTTATAGTTAGCTTTTAAAACAACTTTTCTATGAATTTACAATTCCTTAATCTGGGTCCTTAGGGTGATTCTAATAATTTTGTAGGGAGCAGCCAAAAATTAGTTATTGTTCTGTTAATCATTGCTAATAAGAGCAGAGAATTTTTCTGGTTGTCCCATGAAAATTATACTAATTAGAAATGTCTGAATTTGTGCATCTCCTTGGAGATTAATTTATTCATTGTAATCAGTTAATCACTTTTCTTTACATAATTATATGGCTTCTAGTGGAGAAGAAAACACTTTAGTTCTCTTAGAATGAAGAAGACTATTTTAGCTGACACTAGCAAAATTTGGAAGTCAGCTCAAGACCTTCTTAGCATGTAACATGTGTAATTGCATATTGATTAGCGCTGGTACCATTGTTGTCCCAAATAAGAGAAACCACCAAGAAATATTTGGGATGTTGATTGTGAATAAGTACAATGGTCCTATTGATGCAGGGTTTTTTATTTTATGAATTATTCAATAACTAACATTAGTAGAGATGTATTTTATAATAGGGCCAGTTTCCACTATTTTTCTCCAATAGCATAACAACCTACATTTCTCTAAATTGACTGAGATGTCATTCTTATTGTCTTATTCTGTTTCACTGACGGAGAAGGAAAAGGAAAAGGGGGTAATATATTTTTAAGTGAATGCATTTAATCAGTTTGGCAGTACAGAGTCAAAGAATTAGTATAAATAGAAATTATGCAATTGACATTACTAATTATTATTTTATCAAGATACTTCTTTGGGGGGGTGCATTCATTTAATCTTAAACTTATTTTTACAAATTAACTGAAACAGTAGAAAAGTATTTATCAAAGAACCTCATTAAAAGAACCACCAAAGTATTTATTACAAGAAAAGACAAATTGAATCTAGAAGTACGCACAAAGAGGCAAAAAAGGAGAAGTATCAAAAACCTAGTAAAATTAGAGTATATCTAAGTACACACCCATGAAAAAACTCTGCCCATCAATAAGGCCATTGGACTTATTCACAATCAACACCCCAAATAATTCTTGGTGGTGTCTCTTAATTTTGGTTATAATGAGATATAAAATAGAAAGCCACTAAGGTATTGGAAAAGTATATGTAGGTCTGTTGGCGGGGTAGATGGCGCTAATCATTTTCAAACATTTTCAGCTCATTTTATCATTTAGGCAGAGGGCAGAAAATAATTGAAATGATTGTAAAAATGTTTAAGTTATCCTACACATATCTATTTTTGATCGTATTTCCCACGAATTTACAAGTTTGGCATTAAGAAAATATCCCTTGAAAAAGGTATTCTAATCATTTGTATTCATTAATAAAATTTGTATATAAATTGAAATAGTTTGTTTTGAAAAATCTGCCTACTACTCTCCTTTAAAGTTTTCATCTATACTTTCAAGCAACTTTGTAGATATCATGTGTGACGGTTTCTTACTCTATTGTAATCTAACTGCATGCATTTTCCCTGTATCTTGATATAACTTTTAATTTGTAAGTGTAATGTTTTATATTCTTGAAGACTGAGTATTGCAAATATATTTAACAATTATAATTTTATAAGAATCATAAAATTCTTTCATTACTCCTGTCTAGGAATAAGAACAGGGCATATGAGCTGGAATATCATGCTTATTTATAATATTTATTTAAATTTCAACAGCTGATCATCAGATTTCTGGATGATTATTTATCAGTTATGCATTTTACACTAACGTAAGTTTAGTGTAAATTTACATTAAAAAATTGCCCATCTAAAAATTGTGACATAAAACTTACATTCTGACAATAATTAAACAAATCACTACATCAAAATATCCTCTATGCTTTGATTTGTGCAATGTGTAACTAAAGCAAGGATATTTCAAATAGTCTAGTGAGGATAAATTTTGTCAATGATAAAACAAATTTCAAATCAACTATGATATATAAAAATCCCATGGACTATTTAATAGAGAATTTCTGATGTGTAAGACTCATATTGGCAGAGTCTAGACAATTTCACAAACCAGATTTCACAAACCAGATTTAAATAAATTGAAAATAAATGATGTTTCAAATAAGACATCATTCAATGACTGAACAAGACTATAACATGACATCAATATATGATGTTAACACTATCTAAATTTGGGGGGAAAATAAATCTTTCTACTTTCTATCAATCTGAATACTTGCCATTTATGGTGATTGTGACCAGAGGTTCCTGGACAAACTTGATTAAGAATGTAGTGCAGTGTTGGAGCACAGAGAGCCCATGTTGGCAATCCTATATTCATTCATAGGCTAGCATACATATCCCAGTATTTAGTTTATTCTAAATACATATTGAACACATGCTTTGTAAAGTACAGCATTCACTTATTAAAGGTATGGTGAAGGGTACAATAACCTCAGTTCTTCAGGCATACACAGTTTAATGGAAAGAAGACAAGCAAGCAAATTTTCATGGTACATTATATTTTTAAGTTAGATCATGACTGCTACGGGGGAACTTAAGGATTGGATGTGGTAATTTGTCATGAGCAAGGCTGGGAAACTTGGATAAAGAAAGTACTATTTTAACTGAGTCTTGAAGAATAGATATCAGTAGGATAAGGTACTAAGGAGATTTAAATATAGACAAATTCTCTCTCTCTCTGTCTGATGCACACACATGCATGCACATGCAAACATTTATACACAAAACCTCTGAGACTACTACTAGGGAAAGAATATGAGAGCGGAACAAAAGGCAAGTTGCAAACAAATTATTCAGGTACTCGAATGTGATGTTTGGGTTTTATTCTATGAGTAATAGCCATTCATTGAACTTTTTATACAAGGACCACCATGATAAAATTGTTTTAGAAAGATCATTTTGATAACATTGAGGATGAAGGATTGAATAGAGAAGAATGGCTTCAGACACCTTGCCTTCTCTATTATTTACATCTCAGGGAAGTATGTTTGCCCATGGACTTGCACAAATAGGAAACCTGGTAGACATTTTGACTCTTTTCTCAGATTTAGTTCTCACATTCAGTCCAATGCTGAGTCCTGCCTCATCTTTCACCTGAAGTCCTGAAGTCCAAATTCTCTGTAATTGCACTAAGTGGAAGACAATTGTTTCTCACCTGTGTTGCATTAATAATCACCTAAGCAAATCGTACATTTTCATTCTCACCTCTGACTTTCCCAGGAATACATTCTCCTATACAACTATAGAGATATTAAAAAGGAACAAATCTTTCCTGAAGAAAACCCTTTAATATTTGTCTGCTACATTAGAATGAAGTCCAGAACTCTCACCATTTCATACAGGGGTCTTAATTATCTGCCATCTGAATAACTCACCAGTCTTCTTTATTTCTCTTCTTTCCCTTAGGTGCTCTCTTGCATGAAATTATCATATTGTAGTCAGTGTTTTGCTTTCACTTACCTGTCTAAAACATCAAGCAAGACAATTTTTAAGGGAAGATACTCTTCTATGATATTTACAAAGTATATAGAAAATAGCAGTATCTATTAATGATATGTTTTAAACTAATAGATGGTTCCTTGGGAGAGAAAAGTGACGACCTGAACTAAGTTAAGAATACAGGAAATGAAAATTTAAACAAATATTCAAGGACACTATGGTTCAAGGTATGATGATTAAGATGATTTCAAGGTTTGTAGCTTATGCAATTAGTTGGTGGTTCACTAAATAAGATGACTTTCTTTATAAAGCACTGTTTTAAAGCAAGCTTCAGACAAATGCAGACAAGGAAGTAGGGACACCATGAGGACACTATGTGAAAACATGATTAGAAAAATATGGGTTTTCTGGATGCATCTGTGATATCTATGAATGGGAGCTTACCTCTGCTGTAGCTAAGGTTTTATCCTCCTAGTTGAAAGAGAGTGAAAACTAAGAAAGGAAATACATATAAATAAGCAGTTTAGTAAAATAAATAGAACCAGGAAAGAGTAACAGTAGCAAATGAAATGTGAGGGGTGAAAATAGGAGTGTTAGGAATGATTAGTACAATATTTTGAGTGCTCTATTTTCTTTATTATTGCCAACAGTTTGCCAGTTAGATGTTTCACAGTGAGTAAATGAATGATTATTTAAAAGAGAAAAAAATCCTAAGTTACTTACTTCCTAATATGCTGTTCAACTAATAGATAGTAACTTACAGAAGGTGGCCATAATGGTTAACATTTACTCTAGGCTAAGCACTGTGCCATATGTCTGTGTTACGTTTTTTTAAAATTTGATCTTCTCAACAGTCTTTTGAAATTATCTCCATCTTACAATTAAATACTGAATCTTATAGTGTTTAATTGGATGTTGGATCTGTAACAGGAAATCAGTCTTTTTTGACTCCAAGTCCTATACTCCTAATCCCACTAGGCTATGCTGTCTTCCACAAGTCTCAGGTGATGGAAGAGATTGGTGCTAAAACAAAAGCCCTAAAAACAATCCCTAGAGTTAATTCAAAAAAAAAAAAAAAAAAAAAGTCTGGCTCTATAGAGCACATAGAAATATAAATTTCAAACCAAGTTGAAGATTAAAATCAAACAAGACAATGAATAATAAAATAATCAAGGAAGACGCTGAATAACGACAATGAATGAATGTGTTTTAGGAGAAGGTTTAATTCTGAACTACACCCTGAAAAGAGTGGGCATCTGCTCGTTAAGCCAGGACTCAAGATCAATATGAGTTAGCCCTGGCATGAGATATATCTGAGAGAAACCACTAGCAATAGTAACAGTAATCTAATTATATCGTCACTGTTGGCAGATGTTGCTCATGGAAGTCGCATGTAGTCTTTTGCTGGGAGGAAATTAGAGTTTGAGAATCCTCTATGTCATGTATAAATGATTTTCTGCAGGTGACATCTTTTCTGGGTTTTTTTTTTTCTTTGTTGTTTGTTTTAAACGCAAGAGAAAGACAAACTCCCCTAAAACAATATACTAAGACTTAAGGAACTTTCACTGGTGTCTCAAGTTATATATGGCAGGCTTGAATTGGAGTTCAGTATTTTGACTCCTAACAGGAGGTATAACCCAGAAAAAGAGCAGAATATATTTAAATTCATTTTTAAAGTGCATTAATTGCTGAAGTGAGCATTTATTTGTTTCTCCAGCACAGATTTCCTCTTCTTCTGGCAACAGACCCTCTCAGGGAGTGCAGAAGGCTTCACCTCTTTCTTCTTTACTTTCAGCCCATGATTTGTTGGGTTACAGCTGAGGATAGAAATATGTGACCTGGGACTAAAACAGTCCGAGTATCACATACCAGAAGTCTAAGTGAATCTCAAGTTTTGTCAGGAATGCTGGGGAACATTCCATGTCTTTTCCACTAGAAGTGAAAATATAAGTATGCCATTCTTCAGCTGCTGTAAGTCATGATAGGACACCGAAGGCGCAGAGGGAGCAGAGGCACAAAAGGAAGCAGGACCTAAGGGTGTCATTGCAGACCATGTCTCCAACTCCAGTTGAAGCCTCATCCTCCTGAAAACTATTAAAATAACATTGTCAATAAATTTTCCTCTTTTTGTTTTTAAGTCAGGATGAATGAACTTTTATGTAATTTGCAAAGTGTTCACGAGAATGTTTTGTTTTCAAATAGTGTGTATAAATTGCTTTTCAGACAACTTTTACCATGAACTATTCCTTAAGATTTTTCTCTCCATTCACTCACTCATTCATTCATTCATTCATTCATCTGTTCTTTCATTTGTTCATTCACTCATTCATGAAATTTATATTCTACCTAATATCATTATGGCACTGTTCTAAGAACTATAGAGATTACGAAATGCCTGGACCACCAATTGCGGTCATCTAGGGAGGCATAAAAAGCATGGACATTACCACCCTCTATAAATATAAGTAGGCTCAAAATAATTTTCATTCACAGTGGATGAAATAAGGGAAAACAGAGATATGGTGGCACTGCTATGGCCCTTAAAGATTATGTATAATTTCCATGCATTTAGGAATGAGGAAAGACATTTCAGAAGACGGTAAAAACCGTCATGTGGCAGGGAGAATAGGGTCTATCTGATGAAAGGCAAATATTTCACTTTGGCTGCCCACTTTGGCTGCAATTTTATGATAAGAAGTCTTTATAATAGCACATCCAAAAAAAAAGGCAAAACTTGCATTTTATCCCCTTCTGGCAGTTGCCCATGAATAAAGCTTTAGTGAAAAAACCATTTGCTGCTTCAAAGTCTTTTGCCTTGGAAACAATCCTGCGATGTGGGCAGATTACCATCATTCCTGCATCCCACAAACAGCACATTTTGAAAGTGAGAACCTGACTTCAGGCTTTTACAGTCGTAGCTGTCTGACTACTCTGCCAAATACACTCGCTTTCTATGTCCCGGAAAACTCTCTTTTAAGTTCATAAGGAATGGCATCGAATAACCCCTATCCAGTCATGGCTCCTATGAAGATGAGGTAGTGGGGACGTTATTTAAGGTTAACCTCACAGGAAGCAGCCTAGTGTGTGACTTTACAATAGCACTCATTGGGAGAGTATTGTTGAAATTTTCTTTCTACTTTCCAGTCATAGAGAAAATTGAATATTCCTGGTAACCAGGACAGTACTTCACTAAGGAAGGTGGTGAGTTCTGTGTGATGGAGGCAGAGACACAGAGTGTGCTCAGGAGCAGAGTGTCTTGTAGGAGACCGTCTTCATTGTCTGAAACTTATAGAAGCATTGACTCTCTGGGTGAGACAGCACCCTGCATGGCTCTTGAATGCATTCACTAACGCGCTCTCCAGTGTGATTGTCAATAGCCGCATGAGGCCATTTAAATTTAAAATTGAATTTATATTAATTAAACATTAAAATTCAGTTCCTCAGTCACATACTCACATTTCCAGTCCTCCGTAACCACATGTTGCTAGTGACTCCCATATGGCACATTGGAAATTTAGATTTAGAAAATTTTCCTCATCACAGAAAATGTTACTTGATAGTGTTCTTCTCTAACATGCCAACAAATGCTTTGAATAAATATTCCTGAAACATGGAAGCCTGAATCCTCTGAGAGGGTTGCCTCCATTTTGGATATAATTCTGTTTCCTTTTTCAGAAAAAAATCTGCCTCCTTCATGCATATTACCCACAAGTCCTATTTGGATCCCTTAGGCCATAAAGTGAAACCATCTTTCGTCTGTCAGTTCTTCATGAGACCAAATTTAAAGGCCTTTTACAGTATTCTCAGATATTGATTAATCTTTATTTCTATTAATTCAAGCTTCCTGAGGCACCAATGCAAGAGAGGAAGCATAAGTGATAATTCCTGGCAAATTAATAATAAAAAATCTATTAGAACCAGCGTTATTTTACCATAATAAATTATGCATAGTTAACACTCAATAAATGTTTTTGGACATGTGCTTATTAAAATTATGAATTATAGAAGTAAAAATAATAGACTATATTAAACTGAAACATGATTATGATAATTCATTAAACAAATTTAAGACTTTGATAAACCAGGACAGATCTTATTATAAGTGCCTAACAAAATGACCAATATATAATGGACACTCAACAAATGCTAAATGAATTAAATTAACTTGGCAATAAACTAATATAAATGGTCGACTGATTATCAGTTTAGCATGACCTTTGGGTCAAAATTAAAATTCATAGTTTAATTGCAGTTGGAGCTGTTCCGTTAGCCCAGTCTTTGATGGCGTTCTTAAAGCATGTTAAAGGATGTACTTTAATATAGTGGCTTGGCCAATCAAATTCAAGAAGAATGATGTGTGTTAAGTGTCGCCCCTAGAGACTGCTATCACCCCATGATTTCTGAATCTACCTGGCATACTTTCGCTTGACCCAGAAATGAATCTTGAAAATCCCTGTTTGTTTCATAATGAGTAACTTTACCCTTAAGTTTAGTTTTTATAGAATTTTGAAATTTAGCATAAAGTGCTCCAGCGCTTTTCATGACAAATAAGGGTTAGACGGAAAACATTGTATTTCCCAGTGTAAAAAAAAAAGAAAAAAATCAAAGCCATGATAAATTTTACTTCATCATATTTATTTTTATTCAATTATTTATCTAGAATGTTCAAGTTTTTTCAGATAGCAAATAACTGAAGGGGAAAATAAAAATATTGTGTAAATTATCAACAGAATGTATGTAGTAGAATTTAGCTTATTAAAAGAATATGCAAAACCATTCTACGTTATAGTTTTCTTTAGCTATGTAGAACAAAGAGCTTCATTTTATCTTTAACATTTTTAATCACCTATAGCAGGATGAGAGAATGGAGTGTGACTTTTGGTAGGCTGAGTGTGAAAATTTGGGGTGACTGTGCTACATGGAGACTTGTAAGTAAATCTAACCATTGTATATTCTGAAGTTGGAATATACACTAGCTTTAGGAGATTTCTGTAAATGAAATGCCTTGTAAGCATAGTTGTGTAAAAGTGCTTGAGATGGTGTTTAAGAGATAAAATACATCTAAAGGAAGAGTAACTTTGTACAAACAAAAGCATACAATGGCTATGTGGATAAGGGAGGTATGAAAAATATATATGAAAAATGAAAAAAAAAGATTTCAGCGTTGTTCCTTAAAGAATGGTCCTCAGAAATAAAAGGTATATTACAAATGCTGTAAATAAATTCCATGAAAAATGTTTACTATGCATATATACACGCAATCTTTTACTTCTAAGAAAAGTTTGAAGTTTTAATTAAAAATGTAAATAAACACTGAGCTCTTCCTTTATGTAAATATTTAGGTTTCTATATCACAGATTTCTGAATTACAAATTCAGAAATGAAATATTTTATCACTTTTTAAAAATGAAATCTTTCATCATTTTTTGGATTTGTGAAATTTCTCTAAATTGGATTTCTCTACAGGACAATGCAGTTCTTAGTGACAGGGTTGTCTTATAAACTTCTACCTAGTAGGCTGCCAGTGATCCAAAGAATACTTGCTAAATTGACTGAATTAAATTTTAGCATGCATAATATTTTTGTTGTCATGTTTTATCATACAAGAAAATATTCTATAGATATTTGTATTAGAACTACATTTTCAAAATATGCATATATGCATTTGTGTGTATATACACAAATAAATATCCTGTAACTAAATATATACATTGCAATTAAAATATACACAAAATTTACATGTATACATTGCATTTAAAAAGGTTTGGGGGATGTGCACAGGTGGTTCAGTGGTAGAATGCTCTCCTTCCATGCAGGAGATCTGAGTTTGATTCCCAGATCATGCACCCAAAAAAATTGTGGGGGACATGGTCACATATTTTTGATTATCAAACATCATGACTTAAAGAGAATGTTGATAGCTAAATTAATTCTAAGAACATTCTCAACTGATGTTTTAAGTATTCTGATATTTAAATAAAAGTTAACTTTCTAGGTTCTATAGAACAATACACTTTTCTGGTTATTGTTTCAATATAACATTTTTGACTCACTTTAGAACATGAATTGCTGGTTAAAGTAAAGTAGTGGAAAGCATGGTTTCTTATTTGAGTAATCATCTTCTCAGAAGTACTTCACCATTGCCCATGGTTTATTTTATAATGGCGTTAGTTGAAAGTTCCCTGGTAAAGTCAGAACTTTATTAGTAAACGGTTGTGATAAATTAGAATTGGAATAAATCTTTGTTTCTCAAACAACCCCTATATGACAATGACTATTGCCACTTCCAGTGTTTGCAGGGCTTCAAAATAAATGCATAGACTATATTGGGCCTGCATGCCATATATTGTAAAATATGATGACTTTTTTTTATTTTATTGATAAGGAAGCTATTAAAGGTGAGGGAGTAGTGTATATATATATATATATATATATATATATATATATATATATATATATATATATGTATATACAGTTTGTATTTTTAACTGGCTGTGTTGGTGAGTGTATCTGTTAGTGTTCTCCAAAGAAACAGAGCCAACAGAATATGTGATTGTGTGTGTGTGTGTGTGTGTGTGCACGTGTGCATGTGTATAAACATACTTAATTTAAGGAATGAGCTCACGTGATTGGGCAGGCTGGCAAGTCTATACATTGTAGGGCAAGCAGGAGGCTGCAGATCTCAGTAAGAGCTGATGTTGCAGGCCTAATCTGAAATCTGTATGGGAGGACAGCAAGCCGAAGATTCATAAAGTATCTTTATAATGCTGTAGTCTTGAGGCAGAATTTCTTCATCTTCTGGCAACCTCAGGTCTTTACTCTGAAGCCCCTCAACCAAATGGATGAGGCCCACCCACATTATGGAGACTAATCTCCTTTCCTTAAATCCAACAGATTCTAGATGTTAAGCACATACATAAGATATATTCATAGCAGCATCTAGGCAAGTGTTTTACCAGACAACTAGACAGTATAACCTGGTCAAATGGGCACAAAATATTAACCATCACTATGAGCATAGATAGAGGGGAGCAAATAAAGAACAATCTTGAAAATGAATAATACATTATAGGACATAAAAGAAAGGTGCTAGAAACCAGGAATAGTCAGGGAATAGATAACAAAAGATATGTTTATCTACACAAAGCATACAGAGTCCATTTATGCAGTGTGTACTATTGGAGAAGCAAGAGGTAGGGGACAATATATGTTCATTTTTTACTGGAGAGTTAATGAGTGCCACAAAACTTTTCAAATAGATGTATTTATCATTTATAATGTCATCTAAATTTTCTTAAATTTCTGAAAATGCTGTCTCTATTTAAAGTAGTAAACTACGCTTGTAGCAAGACATAATTCTGTGTCTAAGGAGGATAAATGATGGTATCATTTGAAAACAATTTCATAATCTTCTGCAACATTGTTGAAGGAACCTATTCATGTTTATTTTCATGTCATTTTTCTTGGTTTACTATGATGAGGATCCTCTTAGGATCAGCATCTGTTGGAGAATAAAGGAAGTAGACTTGAGCAGGAAGCGCTGAACCGTAATCCAGAGGCAAAGTCCTTGGGTCTGGAGCTGACATAAGCTCTTCAGAGTAGTCCACATTGAAACAAAGGGGTCCAACCTCGAAATAACCAGTCAATAGACATTTTACCTCAAAATAACCAGTCAATAGACATTTGATCCCTTGAGAAAGATGGGTGGGGCCAATCAGTAGAGAGGAAAAGATGAAAATGAAAAGAGTCAGTCAACAGCATCCCCAGCAGCTAGGAAGTGAACCCTTCAGTGTGGAAAGGAAGATTTGGGCAGCATGTCATAACATCACTACACAACCAAAGATGCAAAGTGATTTGAGAATTTTCAAACTACTGTCAAAAACACACATACTGAGATGTGAAGACACAGAGAACAAAATTGACAATGACAAGAAAGCAAATCCAGAAAGATAGTTAGCTTTATGGGAATTGTTTTCTCTTTTATCTATGTTTATATTGTATTTTTGAAAGAGGAAAATAAAGATAAAGGTCATCATGGCTGCATTAGTATGGATTGATCTGGCTCAGAGAGCTGAATCCCCGAAATGAGAATTTCTAGAGTAGTTAAAACAGAAATAACTTTTTAACAGGGACTTTGATTGATGAACATAACCTATTCCAGCTTTTGCCTTAGCGATATGGTGAAGATGGAATGCTACAGCTTGTTTGAAATGAAGAATGGTGTTTTTAAAAGAAATTTTCTTCTGTTCATTGGGCAATGTAGAGACATATGTTTCACAGCAACTCTGGTTCTTTCTCCAAAGGATTTATTTTTGCTTACTAGTTGAAGAGCTAAAGTTCTGAGTTGAAGCAATGCTCAGCAAAGTCTTTTTTTTTTTTTTTATTTTCCTAAGGTTATCAAGTTCAAAATGAAGTAAAAATACTTAGCTGTTATATTTTATTAGAAAGGAAATTTAACTAGCACATTTCTAAATACTTTTTCTTATATGCCTTTTTTTTAATTGAAATATATGAGATGTCTGTGGATCACTGCACCAGTGCTTTATTTTCATAAGACCTTTCAATCTGGCATAGCTGAGAAAGAAAATAAACATTGTAAGCGATTATAAAATAGAGCAACTAAAAGAAATGAGAGACTCTGTAATTTTCTTTAAGGTTTTTAGCAAATCTAAATTACAGTTTAACCAAAAGGACCTGGAATGTAATGGCTAGATAATAAAACGTGTGCATGAGGGAATGGATGATGGAAGCATCCTGATTCTGCCCGTATCCACTTACTTAGAATACAACTATGAACAAGCCATAGGATTCTTAGCTTTGGGGACATAAACTAATCAAGGAGAGACTATAAAATAACAATACAAGAGGACCATTTTCTGACACATACATGGACAAAGATCTGCCTCTAACAAAATGGCTTAATTGAGCCATGGGAATCGTTTCTGGATCACTTAAAATTATATAATCTTGAGATTGGAAAGGACTACTAGTGATCAAATGCCCTCACTTAACCAATAAGGATATTGAGGACAAAAGAGTGAAATTTCTCAATCAAGGAAATGCAGGTAGTGTTATTCACAATTTCTTCTCTACTCTTCCATTTGTCTATCAGAGGAGAAAGATGGAATCTCAACATCTAGCAGAAGCCTTTTTGTTGACTTCTTCCCTGAACCCTATGATATGTTGTTGATTTCTAAAATGTTGAATAATAATTGTTCATTAAAAAGATCTATTTCCAGAATTATGTCTCAGTTATTTCTTATTTATTTTACTAATAGGCATATATATATTATGGTCTTTAACCTAATGAGATGTGCATCATCACTATTTAAATACTAGAATTTTATCTAGTATTTATCTAGTCATAGAAGTTAAGCATCTTGTTCAAAGCCACTTAATTATTCTGGGATAGATTCTATATTCAAACTCAAAGTGTTCTGATTTCAAGTTTATTTCTTCACTTGAAATGCCCGCAAGAATCTGTAGTACCAAATAAGAACTCAATAAAAGTATACTGAATAAATGATTAAGTGAATAATGAGCTAGTGGTAGATTTGGTGCTAGAACCACATCTTCCCCTAATCTACTTGTCACTGTTTTACCCAATCTCACTGCCATATCTATTAAAACTTATTACCCTTCAATAAGTTCAAGCAATACATCAAAGAAGTTAACTTACATGAAGCAAAATGTCTCAAACTCATACTTAAAATGAAAACTATAGCAGATTCATGGATGGGGCTGTCCCTCCTCTCCAAGCATGTGGGCCAAACAGTCAATAATCCTTTTCTGGTCTGAAAAGACTATTTGCAAGATTTTATCTTTTCATAAAATGGAAATGTCAATTTGGATAATACCAGGGTAACAAATGATTAGGTTTCAAAGCAATCAGCGTTCCAGACATTATAGAGGTCAAGGCTTAATTTCACGGGATATAGCAATAGTCTCTGCAGTCTAAGATTCTTAGGAAACTTGTAAAAATAACCCTGCAAAAACAATTGTATCATGCAGAATTGTACCTATTTTTCTGCAACAGTAAGGAGGAGGGACTATTTCTTCTTATCTTGCTAAGATTTCTTAGAACACTTAGGAGAGTTTGTATTCTTCAAAACCAAAAGCTACAATTCCATTATTTAGCACCAAGAGGAAAAAAGGCATGATAAAGGAGTTCAAACTCATATCATACAGAAGAAATAGCAAGGAACAAGATTATTTTAAAAACAGAACATTTATTAAGAGATATTTTGCATCTACCCAGCTTTCCCAAAATATTCTATCTGAACAATTTTCTCTCCATTTTCTGATTATCTTGGCTACACCTTATGCCACTATTTAATATTTGATTATATATTATTTGCTAGTTCATTTTCCAGATTATTAGTTGAATACCTCCAACATTGTATATTTCTTGAAACAAGCGAAGTGTCTGTTTTATCTTTTTATTTTGTCTTTTTTCCCTACCTAAAATTATTGAGCATATGAAAAAATATTATGTGTATTTTTATTCAAACATTGCTGTTTAGTAATTAAGACACACGCATTCTTCAAAGTGCCAAGATTGCCATATATGTGAACTCCACTGCAGACATAAAGGGATATATTTCCTACTAGAGAAATCATAGGATATTTCTAGGCCAAATGTCATGAGAAACCTTCATGGCCTCTTTCAAATATATCAAATGATCTTCTGTAGGCATGATGTATCATATTATCCACAAAGGGAAAAAATGAGTCTTGAAAACAGGGCAGTTTGACCAATAATAATAACGGTTCCGTTCCAGGAAAAAAAAATTCCTATGAAATACATCTAACCCTTATGCTCTATTTTAAAAGAAGTTTAGACTGTTCAGTAGATAAGATCTATCACTGTTGTACTCACTAAAGCTTACTGTTTATCTTACAGTCTATTGTAAAGGTTTTTCAAAATGCTTTGAAAACGCAAAGTTTATTCTGGATGGAGGCTACCATCTAAAACAATTGCTTATACATGAATATATTTTGAAATTTAATTGTATAATGAAAAATGAACAGGTAATGAATAATAAATGGGTAATCAGTGATGAGATAATTTATCACTACTCTTTTATTATTTTACTAAGCTGAAATGCTCAATTTCTCTAAACTAGCAGTTTAGTAGAGTGAAAAGAGAATTGTTTCCATATTCATGTAAATCTGGTTTCAAATACCAGTGGCAGTTTTGTAAATCTTTTTTCTTAGTAAACTTGGGTACACTGGCTAATCTCTCTAAGCATCAGTCTTCTCAGGTGTTGGTTGGAGAAAAGCATCTTATCTTTTAATATCTATTCATCAAAGTCAAAAGAATCATTGAATCAGAGCATCAGAGCCAGATTGATATTTTACCGTAATTCAAACATGTTGCAGAGGAAATTCATATTTTTAAAAAATTTATCCATGCAAGTTTATCATGGATGACTATATATTCTTTCCCTGAATTTTAGAATACTCTGTAGATTCATGGAACACACATTGGGATACAGGAAATTTTAGGTCCACTAAAAGCACATTCCACCAAGGATAGGAAACTTTCTTTTAATTTTTATTAATTGTTTTTTATTTAAAAAGAAAGAAATTGAATCTTCATTTAGGGTTCAGATCAAACTGAGATATATAACAAAGGAAAGACAATGGAAAAGCAGAATTAATTTCTCTGTAACTCCTTTCTTCTTTTCTTCCTCTCTCCTACTCCTCCTCCTTCTTCTTTTTGTTCTATTAGAGGCCAAGATGCAAGATTTGAATTCCAGAATTAGGAACAATCACATACTTTGAAGGATTCGCCATGTATGAGAGAAACTATTCCAGTAAGTTACCCAAATCGAAAAAGAGTGACTGAGCTAAGTATGTCCAATTCATTCTTCCGAATTTTACCAGTAAAAAAGGCATGCCAACTTCCCTAGAAAGAGTCGCTAGACTATCTAGTCTACGAGGGGTAGGAAGGAAATACGATTTATAATCAACATGCACCATCCAACGGAAGCACGTATCAGGAAATGGGAAGAATCATTCTCCTTGTCCCTTTTTAAAACCAATACCCCATGTATGTAAATATAATCACATATTTACGATTGGATATTGCTAATGTAAAAGTGTCCCTAATTTAATAGAAATAAAATTAATGCTTTATAAACTTTTAACTGAAACACTTTTAATTTAAAAAACTTTTATACTCTTTATTTAAAGAATATATTAAAGAAAATATTGAACAATATGCTTCAGGTTTATCTGATTTCTTTTGTTATTCATTCTTGTTTTTGTTTTGTTTTGTTTTGTTTTTGTTGTTGTTGTTGTCTCACTTCTTCTTTTAATCAAATAAATTTCTAAATTCTTAACCCAAGTGCTAGCATATATCTCCCTGGGTGTCAAAAAGGAACCTGAGGGTCTTATGGCTGTGTGGCTTTAAGAAGTCATGCTATTTCTCTGAGCTGGCATCTGTTAATTTATCTAATGTGAAACATTACATGTTTTTAAATATCTCATACAGTACTCAGAGCTATGGAAACAAAGAACATGTGAGATAGGGAAAAATTCAGAAAATACAATTTAAGCACTAACACTAAAATAACACTGAGTCAACCTTCTGCTTGTTTCAGATGCTGTTTAATGTTTGCTAAAAGGACAGAATTTGGATTTTTTTTTCTTTAATTTCCAGGTTGTGATAGTGAATTCACTAGACCGGAATGGTGACTGTAGGAAAATTGACAATTTTTGGCATCTCCTTTGTACCTACTAAGTTACACAATAAAACAGGCCAAATGATTCTTCAGTTAGAAATAGTAATACTTCTTCCCTCTCCTTATTATACAAAAAAAAGTGAAGAAAAACAAATTGCAATGAAAAATGCAACTGAAATAGGGCATGCAACTTTAAAAAAAAAACAAGCATTTCCACAAAATGGCAAGGATTGTATGATTTAGATGAAGTGAAACAGCCTGGCATTTCTTATGAGATTGTGACACTTCCAGAAGAGGTTGACTTACACAAAAATGAAAAAAGAGAAACAAATCAAACACGAAACTGTTAATTAAAAGTTTTTTTAAAATCCAGAGATAAGCTGTTAATTCCTAAAACACTCAAATTATACATCTCTGTGTTCAAACAATTCCATATGTTATTTCTTTAGGGAAATAAAGACACCACCTGTGAAAATTGAGATGAGACCAAATGGAAACTGGTGTTGTATTATCCTCTGAAATACGTATTGGTCAACACTAGGGCAACATTGTATTTACTGAATTGAATTTTTTTACTTTTCATTTCTCTTTCATTTCAGATTTTTTCTGTGACTTTGGAAAATCATTGAACTTTCCCCTTCCTGTTCACTCATCTATAGCATTAATCTTTGTTCACTCATTTACTTAAAAAATATCTATTGCATACCTTCTAAGTCCAAAGCAAATGACTTACTTCTATGTCAGATACGGTGACAAATTTAGACATGAGCCTCACTGAACTTGTTATCTTGGAAGAGAGAGGAAAATAGCATGTACATAAATAATGTGTTCTTGGTGTTATATAAAGAACTATAATACAGGATTGAAACTGATAGATGCCATAAAGAGGTTCAGATAAAATACAACGTCAGTTCAGAGGAAGGTACGATTATTTAAGGTGGAGATAAATGGAAGGATTCTGGATGTGTTGAAATTTGATCTAGGCATAAAAATGCAGGTTGAATTTGAACATATGTAAATAAGGAAAAAGCATATTCTAGGCAGAGGTAGTAGTCCGCCAAGGAGTTTAGTTTTCCTGGAGCATAGGGCACAAACAAATGCACAAACAAACAAAAAAACATAAAATCATATTAATATGTAAATCTGGGCTAAATTGCAAGAAGTACTGATTGTTAGCTTAAATATCCAAATTTTGTTCTGTGAACTTTAGTAAGATACTGAAGGTTTCGGAGGTAGGAAAAGACAAATTATTTACTCTTTTAAGAAGACTAATCTGCCAAGAAAAAAATATAGATGTACATTGTACATTATCTTTCCTAACCAATGCGTAAAAGATTCCCCAGAACATTGTTACAAGGATTTAGAGAAGCATTTCAATTTTTCTTCAGCAACCTAACATGCTACTGTTTACATTAACAGTAATAAAAGATTATAAACATAATGAGCACTTTCATAGCTTATTTATTTTAATATGAAACAATGCTTCTTGTAATAAATAAGTTCACTGAGAAGGGCAAGAATAGAGAGTAAGTGACAACAATTTTTTTTTCCCAGGTTACTTTCTAAAGAGGTCAGTGTTAGAGAAAAATAAGTTTTAGGGTTTGAAGCATTACATCCAATGATAATAAATAATGCAGAATTCAGTGGAGAATTAAATGCATATAGTCCTTTTTGGAATGAGCACTGTAGGTGATTCTCAAGGAGAAAAAATATATATATATGTATACACACACATATATATATAATTCCAAACAAAAACAGTTTCTCCCAAGAGTCATGTCGGCTGGCTGTGCCACTCTTTGCACTTTCAGTAGTGATCTTATTCAGTGCAATGTGTCCACATCCTTCTGTCCATTTTTCTTTATGTCTAAATTCCTTCACGCCACCATCAAAAGTCTAAAAGGAGGCTTGTCTTGTGGTGTTTCTATAAAATGATTTTTCACCAGAAGATCTCACACCGGCATTGTGGTTTGGATATCTAGGCTGTCTAATTCCATATTCAGCCCATTATATATCGTCCATCTTTGCTGCTTCAAATATCCTGCTCCCATGAAGTGCATTCCCTATTATTATTTCTGGTCATCTTTGTCTCACTTTATTTTAAGGTCTGGCTGGGACCATAATTTAAAAATATTTTTGTTTATCTTAACTATTTCATGTTGTAGACATTGGGAATAAAATGGAAAATCAATGAGTAAACAAATAAGTGACCCATTTGGGAATAAAATCAACCTAAGAGGGGGAGAAAAACAAACACTATTTTTCAGTCCTTTCTGCAGATGCGAGTACTTTCAAATCACACCATCCTCTCATTTTATATTAGGACAAAAACATTTCCAATCTTTCTTGAGATTAGAAATCTAAATACTGTCAAAGCTACACCTCTCATTTCATACTTCAGAAGTAATGCAAAAGATCCTTTTCCCCCAGGGCTTGAAATAATGGGAAGTCTTTGCAGCTGCCCCAGAAGGGAAAGACTACACACTGATTACTTACCTTTCCTTTCAAGCATACACCAGGTCATCATCACTAAAAGGTTCATTTATTAACTGGAAGAAAAAGAAAAAGAATGAGAACAAACTACCTGTAAAAGTGTCAACCACTAAGTAAATGTTAATTATTCATTCACAGTGACAGCCAGACTCTTTAAATCCAAGTGCTCCGTATATTTTGGATAAGGTTATCCACCGCCAAACCAGGCTGATTTTTTGTAAGTTTCTCTTTCAAAGAATGTCATGTGCCAGATTTTTAATCAGCTCTTCAGAAGGAAGGCATCATGGAAATCTAGCAAATAAATAAATCAATAATGCTTGCAGGCAGGGCTCCAGGTTACTTCTTTTTTTATCTCCTGATTCTGTTTTTTTCAGATTTAAGATTTACTTGTGTTGATATTCCCCCCTCACATTTTATTGTTGATGAATTCTGATGCGATGATGCAAGACAAAATTTTCTAAGTAGTAGAATTATTAATTTACCTCAGAAGCTAATAATAGGTCATATAAGTATTAGATGAACTATTCTAAGCTATTTGCCTCAATCAGGAAACTCAAGGGTTTGAGTAGGCAGTGAAATGAGTAAATACTTGAAAACCATTTGCTCTCTTTTCTTATCTTGAGCTGGTGCTTGTGGTGCTAAACTCTAATGCCCAAGGGTGTGATAAAGTTGTAATTAAATTGCTTATTACATAGTAGGACCTTTCAAGTGTGTTTTATTTTAACCTATTCTAAATCAAACAGTTTAATGCAAATTGATCAAGCTTAATTTTCAGGGATCCAAATATGCTTTTAATTCAGTTGATTTTGTCAAGTAAGTCTCTTTATAAAACCAAAAGTGAATTCTATGTGGGTACAATGTAATTAGTACCTCTTAAAATTAATTTTCACTGAGCTTTCTAAATGAGCACATTTAATATTATGAGAAAACCATTGATATTGTGTGTTCACTCATTAATTGAAGGTACAGATTTAGGTTTCTTTCCCAGCTTAACTGTCAAGCATTCTCTTAGGATATGACTCACTTTTATTGCTGCTACTTCCAAAATATGGGCTCTATCAAAGCAATCAAGGGACCAAACGTAGTTTTTGAATTTCTACTATGTGTAAAAGCCTTATGCCCAAAGTACAACTCCACAAAAAAGACTCTGCTCAGGGTGACAGTTTGTGGGCAGAGTAAATAAGGGTCTTGGTCAAGAGGGTGGTTTTATTTTCATTGTATATCCTTTTATGCATTTTGTTCTTTTATGCATATTCAGATATAATATTCAAATTAATTAAAAAAAACAAAGATGTTGTCTTCAAGTATTTTTAACTGGAGTGAAAAAGATGTAATGGAGTCCTGTGCTTGACTTAATGTTTGTTTCTTGCTACCTTGAGAGTTCTAACAATTATTGAACATGGAGTTCCACATTTTCATTTTGCACAGGACTTGCAAATTATGTGGCCAGACCATCGTACACATAAAGGCAGCATTATAAGGTAGTGTTAGTAAGAACCAAATGAATTGTCCCTAATAAAGTGGCTCAAAGGAAAGACCCACAACTGTGTCTAAACAAACAACCTAAAATGAGATAAAATTCATCATCTATGACAGGGACAGCTCATGCAAGGCATCTTGTTACTGCTACAAATGGTCCAGTTTCTAATGTGTCCTTATATTGAAATTAGGGCTAAGCCCTCTATCTCAGTCAAAAGGTTCTTAGAATTCTATGGCCATAATGTTTTTCACATGTATTGGGTGTATTAATACTCCAAGTAGCATCGGTTCACCCAGAATAAGTTACTCAGTGCAAACTAATACCTTTTAGCAACTTAGTGTAAGTTAATTCCTTTCTTTTAATTTAAGTCTTGTACCCTTCTAATATGTTACTGCCATTTCCTTTTTGAAGAATCCCTTTGGGGATCATTCATGTCTATACTTCATGCAATAGGAGCCACTTGCTGTCAACTGAATGACAAGATACTGTCAGAGGGGTCACATTGTGACATATTTGAATTTAATTGGTACAAATTGTCAAAATCTTGGAGGCGCTTCTGAATGCAAAAGTTTATCGATCCAAGCTACCAAACTAAGTTTCACCAAGAAAAGAAGCACCGTAAGATCTAACCTTTTGAAAAACACTATAGACTAAAGGATCCTTGCACAAACGTGGGCGATGCCCCCTTGCCCGAACCCCCTTTCCAAATTATAGGCTTATTGATATGAACATATAGACATGCTGCGTTATGCTTAGCTTTTCTTTAGGAGACTGACTGAAACTTGCGCCAAATAACTTGGGAAGCCAAGTTATGGTAGCTGACTCTTTCAGCAAACAGATATGTAGAGATGTCACAGTGGCAAATGGCGCTGAAAGGCAAGAGAAAAGTGGGACAGGAAATGTGTCGGGCAAGACAAAAGATGATTGATGGCATGCCTTTTTTGCTGGGTGCCATCTGTTGAAGAGTACAAGGAGATAAGTGAGTAGAGTGCAATTTTTAAATAGCTTGTTTCTTTAATGAAATCAATCAATGTAATAGAACTCAAAAACTACATGTGTACTTGCCCTCCCAGATTCCAGTCCTTTCCTTCTCTTGTCAAAAATAATTTTAAGTAAAAAGAGTCTTTTTGCCATATGTGTTTTAATATGATAATTTTAAAGATAATATTTTCTTTTCCCTTGCCAGTTGAGGAAAAGGAAATATTCTATTGCATAGATGCTTTTCCAAAAATCACTTGAGAAAGATTTCCAGAACAAGTTATTCCCTACTTTGCAGTTGATTATTTAATTCATTAATGTTCCCTAGTGTTCAAAGCTATAACTTTAATTTAGATGGAAAATGAATAGTTCAGGCATACAAATACTGCTGTGCATTTTATATGTAGGACTTTGAAAAACATTGCTATATCTGTCATTGATGGGTCCTTAATTTGAGTAAGGTTTCTTAATAACCCGTATGTTGATTAAACCTGCTTTAATTCCTGGCTCTTGCAACCCATCTTCCCTCCCTCCCTCCCCGTCATAGAGAAAATAAAAGGATTTATGTCTAAACCCAAATACATTGTTTGAAAATCCTAAGGTCATTGAGAGCATTAAATAAACTTTAGGTTATTTTTCAATGAAATGCCCCCAATTTTTTATACAATGATTACTCTGGAGAAATCTCATATATTGAGGATGAGGTCCAACTCATATTTCACATGAAAATATGCATCATTATTGATGAAGGGAAAGTTGTGTCTACATTTTCATAAGGAATTTGCATAAATCTCCACAGCAATAGGACTTTAAAATATTCTATGAATTTTTTCTCTTCCAAGTCAAGCTCTTACAATGAATTTAAAATAAGGTAGGTTAGGTCTGTGTTAAAAAATGAAATTCACATATTTTCAGTTGCATATGTAGGAAAAGGGAATGAAGACTACTTATTCTATTCTTTACCTGTTTCTCTATGTCATATATACTGGATGTAAATATGATTATAGATCAATATCTACATTAAGCCAGAATTTTAAACAGTGGAAAATGTAAGGGTATAATAAAGAAGAAATCAGTACTATCAAAATAAAAAATAATTAAATTTACAATTTATAGTGCTTATAGCTCTTTGTTAAAACACAAAATTTCATTAACTGAATAATTATCACTAGAGAAAAATAATGCCCCTAATACATTAAATGAATATTTTAAAGCACCACTTTCAGGCTTGAAATAATGAGACAATGTCTTGTATGAATTTTGCCTTAGAACAAAATTTTGGTTTCATTTTGTTTTTTATTGCCCACGAGAAAGGAGCTCTTTAGGATCAATTGCAAATCTTATATAATACAAAGGGAAAATTAAAGCATCAAAAATAAAAACCTAGTAAAAAACATAAAAAATCTCACTCTATGCCACCAATAGGAAGGACCAGAAGATAATTTTTATCTAAAATCACTAAAGTTAGAATGTACTTTTAAAAACAGTTTTACCATTGAACAGAAATTAAGTTCAAACCTGATTCCTCCTCATTCCAATGAAATCATTCAAGAAAATCCTGATTTACTCATATGGGTTCTGACTTATTCTATCATGCTGTGCTGTGCTCAAATTAGTTTTATCAAGATAGTAAATGATACATTTACACATGAATATGGACTTATCCATTAATTCATTATTATTTACTATCTACTGAGTACTACTGGGTAGGAAATATGCCAGATTCTTAGATTTAGAGATTTAAAAGATTCTGCCCACACATACACTGGGAAAAAATTAGCAAAGAAATAAATAAAAATTAAAAAGAAACGTCTACTTCAAATCATGAAGAACATTTCCTGGTTGCTACTTTACTAGCTTAAATACTCCTGCTGGAAATAGACAATAAATGGGTATTTGCTATAAAATGTGGGAAGTGGGATTTCAGTCCCTCATAGAAATTATACAAATGTGAAATCAATAGTAATGTTTTCTACATATGTATAGTTTCACAAAGGAAAGTTTCTTTAATGATTTCATTCATGGGACCCAAATTAAGGAATTATGCCTGCTCTTTGCTCTAACAAAAGGAATTAGCTGCTTTGAGGAATAAGCAGTTGACAGTGGTGGTTTGTACTAGAGGAAACAGTTGGAAAGGGATGGAATAAAGCATAGAGCCTGAAAGAAAGAAGGTAGCACAGTTTTTCCACCAAACTTTGCCTCCAGAATATGGTAGGAGAAGGATATAAAGCATATACAAATTATCCAAGAATTAACAAGAAACTGATAATGAACGTGTCTAGCAGGAGTAGACAAAAGCTCACAAGCAAAGCTGAGAGACTAAGAGGGCTTATTGTGTTCCCTTCTTTAGTGGGCGCATATACAGACATGCATATATATTCTTAATCAAACTTTTTTCTCCAACTTCATTTTAAGTGTGCATATAGTTAGGAAACATTGGCTTGTCACATATCATGGTCATTTCCAGATCACGTGGACAGTATTATGCCATTGTGGTGCTATGTGTCAAATCAGGCTTACGTCATGAGATTACATAATGGCAGCAATAGAAGATAGGGGAGAGAGCAGTCAGAATTTTTAGAAAACAAGTGGTAGGAACACTTGTTCCTACTGTCTTTTTAATTTACTCATTCTGTCCTTTGGTTATAATGTTGGAAAAGTCATGAGGCCCTCACCATTACATTGTGGAAAATGGGAGTCATGTGTCTCATACTCGGAGAAGGGAGTAACAAATATGGAAAGAAGAAAGGTGGAATAAAACCTTTATGTTAAAATGAAGTCAGAAGTAATGGTGTGAATTCCTGTAAGTGTGTATATATGAATCAATAAATATATATTTGATATTGATGAATGAATGGATATTCACTTATGTTTATGCAAAATAATTTCATGATGTTTTCAAATGCAGAATCATTCATGTATGATTATACAGACCTCTTTTCTAGCTTGCTGACATCCACCAGCTATGCTACTCCTATATCAATGAGCAAACTTTCTTTAAGAAATACCTGATTCTAAAGTGTCAAAAATTTTGAACTAAACTTTTGTACCAGAGAAAAGGACTTGATCAAATAGTTGATGGGTACATAACAAAAGGACACAGGAATCAATTTATGGATGTGCTCACCGATAAATATTAGATGATTTGAGCATCTGAATAAATAGCAATTGTGGTGTTTTAGAACTGTATACCCCCGGAAAAAATCATGTTTGTTAAACTTAGTCTATTCCTCTAGGTGTGAAACCATTGTAAATAAGACCTTTTGATGAGGTTTCTTTACTTACCGTTTGGTCTAAATTAGGTCTTAATCCTATTACTGGAGTTATATATAAGTGGAATGAAATTCAGACTGATGGGAGAGAGAAAGACATAAGAAGCAAGAAGTTGAAATTCAACAAAACCAGAAGAGGACAGAAAGGCCAGGAGAGGCTGCCATGTACATTTCCATATGACAGAGGAACCCAGGACCAAGGATTGCCAGCAGGCAGCCTCAGAATGCTGCAGCCTTTGGGGAAAAAGCATTGGTTTTACGATACTGTAATTTGGAATTTTTTCGTAACCTTAAAATTGTGACCCATTAAATTCCCAGTGTTTAAACCAGGCTGTTGCATGGTATTTGCTTGAGCAGACAAGGAAACTACAACAGTGACATAACAAATTATAACCCATTAAACCCTGGATTTAAAAAGCATGTAAATGGGACAATTAACTAAATGTGAAGGGCATCTGTGGATTATATGGTAGTACAACATAAATGTTAATTTTCTGATTTTGATGGCACTGTTTTGATAATATAGGAGAAAGTCCATTTTCAAGAAAATTCAGACTGTATTATTTAGCAGTAATGGAGCATTACACTTCAAATTGTTAAGAAAACATAAAATAATTCACGTAAATAGAGGATGATAAGGCAAAATGGTAAAATGATAACACATGAAAATCTGGTAAAGGATGCAAGGGAGTTCTTTTTTTTACCATTCTTGCAACTTATTCTGTAAGTTTTTCTGAAATGTTTTAAAATTAAAAGTTTAAAACTTGGCTCAGCAGACAGAGTTCTCACCTGCCATGCTGGAGACCCAGGTTCAATTCTCTGTACCTGCCCAAACGAAAAAAAAAACCTGAAGGGTGCACGGGTGGTTGAGTGGTAGAATGCTCACCTTTCATGTGGGAGACCTGGATTCAACTTCCAGACCACGCACACCATCGCCCCCACCAAGAAAAAAAAAGAGTTTAAAACTGAAATAATTAAAAAAATAAAATAGTTCTGCTGCCCAGAGCATCAATCCCTTATACTCTAGATTGACCCATGATTGGTTAGTGAAGCAGACTGCATTTTACAAGCAACTGAATCTTTCCTTGCAGTCTGTTTTCATAACTAATCTATAAGATTGGCTTATAAAGTTTTGTGGAAGCAAAACTTGGGATTAGGAACTTGGGATCAAAAATTTGGTACTAAGAATTTGGGAGTAAGAAAAATGTTCTAATACAGCTTTACCAGTGGAAGTAAAGGAAGGAGGAGGGAAGGAAGGAGGAAGAAAGAGAGAAAGACTGACAGAAAGATTTAAAAAAATGGAAAAAAGAAAGAGCGAGAGAGAAAGAAAAAGGAAGGAAGGAAAGAAGAAAAAAGAAAAAGAAAGAAACTTGATGGATGATACAAGATATTTATTTTTTAAAAAAGGATGTTTCCTCACTGCCTGGTAATAATGTGTAATGTGAAAGAGGCAGAAGATCAGATACACAAAAAACAAGGTGTTTTGGTATTCTGGAATAGCATTAAGATTTTAAAGATGCCTCAAATAATTCTAAAAAAGAAATCAACAAACACTGAGGTCAACAGTAAAGATTGCACTCCTTTAGAAAGTGAGATATTACAGATTTTTTTTTTCCCCGAGAAGCTAGTTAAAGGGCCATCCTTGTGGTCATTGGACACTGATTACGATACCAGGTGCCATCTCACTCTCCTTCTACTGCATGTCAAAATAAAAATTATTCATAAAATGTCCCTGAGTTGTCAAGGAGCACCCATTC